>NW_024543059.1:1400000-2600000 GCF_018167655.1 Microtus oregoni
TCTGCCCCTGACCTGGATACGACTAGCTGCTCTAAGTTTCTGCTTTGCCTTCCCTGCTATGATGAACTGCAACCTGCCATTGTAGCCAAATAAACCATTCCTCTTAAAATAAAATACACAAAAAAAGAAAGAAAAAGAGTTACCATCACAGCTCCAACGGAGAGTAAAAGAATAGCAAGTGCCTGTTATGAACAGCTGCGTAGCAGTGTATTTGATATTTTAGATTATATATCCTAGTGGAGTGGAATAGTCAAGCCATTCCTTCTACAACTGCTCCTTGTATAACAGTGAGTTTGAGGCCAGTCAAGAGGGAGGGGAAGGATACAATGTGTCCATTTCTTTGGACAAGAAACCTCTGGTCCCAAGTGGGGTGAGGTTGACATGGCAGAGAACAAACTGGGCTAGCTAACTGAGTTCAAATTCCCCTGAGTTTATCTTGGATCTGGACCTATTTCTCAATATCAAGTACACAAGAAGTTACAGCTATAGTGGCAGACTTAATTCTGGGGATTGCCCAACAGCAGTGTTGTAAAAATCCCCAAATCCTTCTCCCCGACCCTCCCTTTATTCTCTCATCTCTCCCCAATCAGTGCCAGGATGCAAGCAAAGCCCTTACTTAGCCTTGGACTAACCAGGACTAAACGAGTCTGACCCCTTGTCTAACCAGTCGCCTCTCTAAGCCCCAGTCCCGGCCCCCGCTCTAAGGTTGTAAATTCAAACAACAGCAAAAGGTTAGATCTGAATTTGTAAGTCCCTAGCCTTGTCCCTAGAGGAGTCTTCCCAGACGACTCCACTGTAGACTCTACACCTTGCTTTCTACTTGACTTTGAGCTTTAGAAACTTCAGGACGGCAGAGGTGGAGTCTTTTTCCTCTGAAGTTCACATAAAGAACTTGGCAAAGAATGTGGTCGTGAGTGAGCGACTGAATATACATCAGGGGATAAATGGCATCAGCTGGTCTAAGTCCTGTGAGGTTTAAAACGGCGTGGTCCCAGTCCACGGAAAATGCATGATTGCTGAAGTAGGAGTGGACAATGAGATGGATAAGATGCATCCTTCATCCTTAAATAATTCAACAAATCTTTGCTGATGTCCACCTTCTGCTGGATCTTGTGCTGGGCCCAGGATTTCGGCTGTTGTACTTCTTTTGGGCCTCCTTTACTTCTGCAGCTGAATGACTTTCCCCCGAAGATGACAGACCTCTGGGCAGGGTCCCCAGCACACCAGTAGAACATTTGTTTGCTTATTTATTTAGTAGTGCTGGGAGTGGATCTCAGGGCAGGCTAAACACAAGATCTGTCACCAGTTTCCTGGGACAAGATATGACAGAGCAGGTCCATGTTCCACTATAGTCTCCTAGCCTGCACAGTTCAGGGAGTTGTTCTCACAGGGTGCCCAGCAAAATCAGCAGGAGCAATTCCTGGGAAGTTGTTAGAACACACTAAGGATTACCAACTCAGAGCCACACAACCAAAAACTCTAGGAGTGGGCCCAGCCACTTGGTGGGGTGTGCCGCATATGTGGGGGCAGGTGGGTATTGTGTGTGTGTTGTGGGGAGGCCAGAAGTTGCTATCAGAAGAACCGCTCTCCACCTTATTTTGGCTGTTGCTGTTATTTGACAAGGTCCCTCACTGAAAACCCAAGCTTAGTGATGTGTTTAATTTGCCTGGAGTCCACTGATTTGACCCGGCTGGCTGACCAGAGCTCCAGCAGGCCTCTTGTCTCTGTTTCCCCAGTGTTGAGATTACAAACACCCCCCCCGCCCCATTCCTGACTTTTTATGTAGATGCTGAGTCTTTGGGCTTGTATGACAAGTACTTTATTAACAGAAGCATCTCCCCAGCCCAGTTTAAGGATGATCGTAACGTACCCTAAAAGTGGTACCCTACAGTAACCACTGTACTGGTAAACAGTACAGTGTGGCAGTAATTATGGGAACACAGAGACTGGCTCAATTTGGCCCTCCTCCACAACGTATCAGTTTCCCAGGCCACCCCTCTCTACCTTTTACTGGCATCTCTAACTTCCTCCATGTGTTTACGCCATCCATGCGCAGAGGTGCTTCCCTGGGTTGTCGGTTTGCAAGGTTTGAATTGCGTTGCCAGCAGGGCGGGTCTTGCCCACTTCTCTGCAACTCTGGGCAGCCCAAAACTTAATCTACTGAGGAGGCTTTGTTTGGGGAACGAGTCCTGAGGCTGTTGTGGATGGAGTTCAGTTTCCTCCTGAGGCTGTTGTGAGGGTATCAGCTCTTTCCAGGTCCCCCTCATTGTGTTTTCCTTTGTGAATAGTGGTCCTCTCCCTGGTTGAGGGAAGCGTTTCTGACATTTCTGGTCTCCTTTGGTGTGAGCGGCTTCCCTGGGCATTTTCCCCTTTTCTATGCCTGTCATGTTTGATAGAACCCTTTGAACACATTGCTGCATCTACAGGCAGGAGGCCCTATTCCGTTCATTCTTCAACTATGATCTTTCTGTGGGGATCACTGTCAAGAGCTGTGCACCAGGTCCTGTGTTAGACAGTGTGTTTGTAATGTCACACCTTACATCAGCCCCTCAGGGGGCTGTCTTAACTTCCAGTGAACAGAACTGAGGAAAATTGAGGCACGAACAGCAACATGAACATAGGGCAAGGGCAGGGTTTTTTTTTTTTTTTTTTTTGCAGGGGGAAACCCTGGTGAAGGTCTGGGTGTGTATAAATTGGAAGTATTTTAATTGGAGAATACTCAGAGCTACCATAAAAATAATCGGATGGCCCATCCTGAGTTCCTACTTGGTACTGTGGGGCTTTAGAATCACACCTGCCTTGTGTAGGCACACAGGGCTCACCATCTGCCTTCACCATGTCCCTGGTCCATGTTTTCAAATAGTGCTTCCCAGATCCCTTGAAGGCACAGGCAAGAGAGTTAAACATTTATTATGGGGGGGGTGACCATATAGAACTCTGGGGTCACCCTTTCTAAGCTAGACCGTCCCTGTTATACTCATGTGACCTCTTGGGCTTCTGAATATAGCTGCACTTGAAGCAAGGGTTTCAGTGGTAAAGAGCTGGGGCAGTCAGGCACAAAGGGACATCCTGGCACTTGAGAGGCCAAAGTAGAAATATCAGCATAGGTTTGAGAACAGCCTGAGCTACACTGTGAGACCCTATCTTAAAAATACAAAATAAATCAGGTAGAATGGTTGATGCCTGTGATCCCAGAACAAGGGAGGGGGCAGCAGAAGGATTACTGGGAACCATGGGCAGTCTGGGTACAGAGAGGCAAGAGGCAAGAGTAACAGGAGAGCAGGAGCAAGCTATGTATCTGCAGCTTCCTTAGGATCTGAGCTTACTGGAAGGTCTCAAACAAGGTGAGTCAGCAGGGCAGATGAAAAGTGCGTGCACTGTGACTTCTCTGTAATGTGTGTAAATCTTCCACCCCGTGCACCTTGACTTCTCTGTACCATGTGTAAGTCTTCCACCCCCTTGGCTGTGGGGAAAAGGCCTTGGGTGAGTTGAGTAAGACTGTTGCAGACAGAATGATGCAAGGGGGCTCTCTGTACACATTGCAACAGAGTATTCTAAAAAGGGGCCTAGAGCTACTTTGATGCTGTTTCCCGAGGGGAATCAGCTCCGGGCTACTTACTCTGCTGTCAGACAGACCTGCGGCACATGTAGCCCCTTTCCTTCTTTTGCCCTCTACACGTTACTGTGTCTTAGAGATTCCCAGCCTTGTCACACCTCAAAACACCCTTCTTGGACCTTATACTACTTCATTTTGTCTATGTCACCATTATTCACTCCTCCATACTCCCCCCAGTCCTACCACCACCATCACCCAAGTCCCTTTGTGCAAAGATCACCAGTACCTCTGCCTCATGGAAGGCTCTCCATGGGAGAAGATAAATATGTAGACATTGGATGTTATAGGTCTCATGAAGGGCACAGGAGGGGACTAGGGCCATGTGCAGCACACCTACCCTTTTCTCTCAGCCCGAATCTCCACTTTGTTCTACTCTGCACTATCCCAGGTGCTCGGCATTGATAGGGAACCTTGTTAGCCAACCATCTTTAAGAGGTGGGTCTTAGTTAAGGTGTGGCTTCACTGGGACCTAGGGTAAAAGGTGTGCAACTCCAGGTGCTCTCTCTCTCTCTCTCTCTCTCTCTCTCTCTCTTCTCTCTCTCTCTCTCTGTACCTTTTCCCACGGGACGTTGCTGTGCTTGGATTTCTTGTTTCCTGTTTCGTGAGTTTTCCCCTTATAATAAATAAAATACAATTGTTTTATCCTTAGCTAGCCTGGTTATTTCAACACAGCATGCTGACTCCAAGGGGTTAGCATCACTCTCTGGGTAGAAAGAAGCCCCGACATTAGCCTTGGAGGAGGAAGGGAAGGGCAAAGAATAATCCTGCCAGGTTACCATGGGTCATCTTTGCCCCCAGCTCCTATTGGGCAGCCTTCTCCCCTCAGCTCCCACTCTGTAGGGCTTTCTCCTTTTGGTGTGTCTGTCCATGGGCCTTAAATGTTAATAGCTTTGGAGAAAACCTTCCATATCCATGCCCACTTCTTTGAAAACAGTCTTTGTATTAAACTTCCCTCAAATTACCCAATTTGAGTAGGCCGTTCCCTGCAGGGAATCTAATTTGAGGCAGAGGTGATCAGGAAGAATGCCATAAAGGTGATGGTTAAAGGTGTTCTTGTTAGTGATCTTTCAAAGCATAGAAATGAGCATGCATCACTTCTGCTAAAAAACCCTCCATGGCTCCTCATTGCTCTGAGGACAAAGTCTACATTCTATAACCTGGGAATGGATACCGTGCTCTCTCTGGCCCCTAATGACCAAGTGGCATGTAGGGATGTCTACTAGAAGGACAGTGAAGGGCTTAGAAATGGGAGGAAGGAAACCCAGGAGGGTGCAGCCCTGCCACATAGCAGCTCCAGCTGGCAAATTCCTGCCTAGAGAAGGACATGGGTGAATTCTGAGCCAGTGAGCCATGCCAGGCTGCCTTCCCCTTGCCCAAACCTCTGCCCTCCTTCTCTCTGCAAGCGCAGCGAGCCCGTCCTGAGTTGAACCTCAAAGGCCTAGCCATGGGTGTGAGACTGATTTAAATCCAACCCAGTCCCTGACATCCATCATCTCCCTGAGATTTATTCAGTCTTTTTTAACTACAAAATAGGAATAACCAACCTCACAGGTTGTGGGAGATGCTTAAAGGGAGTGATGGTGATGAAGCCTTTCACCCAAGAGTTCTGTGTTCAAGGTGGGTCCTCTTCCAGGTAGCTGGGCCGGGAGAGCAGGGAAAGCATGTGGGTTGTAGGCTAGAGAGGCTGGGGTGTGAATTCCAGTTTTCCCTTGTCTGAAATGCTAGGAACCAGAAGCATTTCTGATCTTTGATTAGGGAGGTTCTGCCTGCATACATTTACTGGGCAGCACTGGGCATTTCTCTTTACCTCTCTGCCCCTCAATCGCAGAGCTGAGTGCTAATCACTTGCAGCAGTTGTGAGGATGGACAGGATCGCATCAGCTGGGGCCCTCGCACAGAACAGGGTGCTTAGCAAATGCTTTCTTTCTTTCTGTGCCTGCAGGGCAGGCATCCTCTCTGCTCCATAAATCCCACTTATTCCCCTCTTCTGTGTGATCGAGGGAGTAAGGTTTCCATCCAGTCTGTGCACAGATCCACAGAAACACAAGGGCATGTACACAGTGCCCAATAGCAACCTGCCAGGCAGTGGTGGCACACACCTTTAATCCCAGCACTTGGGGAGGCAGAGGCAGGCAGATTTCTGTGAGTTCAAGGTCAGCCTGATCTACAGATCAAGTTCCAGGACAACCAGGGCTGTTACACAGGGAAAAGCCGCCTGAGCGGTGGCAGGAGGAGGAACCGACCTAACAGCAACCTGACACTAGTGAATGGATGGAGCATTCAGACTGCACACTTAGTAAAGGCCCTCTTGGATGTGTGACTTGACCCGTGTCTGGTTGTTCAAAGTGTTCATGAGCCAGGAAGTGTGACAAAGAAGGAGACGCGGGTCTAGAACCCATCTCATAGCTGACCTGTTTGCCCTTGTGAAGAGCAGGCAGGCGATCACAAAATTCTAGGGGTGTTTAGAAGTATGGACAGGAAACCAGAAGCCAATAACCACTGTGAACCCCAATAACCACTGTGAACCCCAACACCCACCGTCCTACAGAGGAAAAAAATCCAAGCCAATGTTCTCTCAATGTTTAGTTTTATGTGTAAGGATGTTTGCCTTCATGTATGTCTATGCACCACGTACATGCCTGGGATGGGAGTTATGAGCAATCGTGAGCTGTCATACAGATGCGGGGAATTTAACCTGCGTCCTCTGGAGGATCAGCTGGTACTCTTACCTGCCGAGCCATCTCTCCAGACTCACAATGTCTCCTTTTAATGTTCTAACAGTGGGTGTTATTTTTTCATCCAAATCCAATCTGAACCAGAGCACATAAGCAGAGGGCATAGGCATAGAAACTGGATAAGGGGATTCTTAGACTTCCTCTGTAGCCCTTGGTACATGTTCCCACATATGAAGGGTCTAAACTAGGGATTAGATTTCTTTTATTCTCTTTTTTCTTTTTTTGGTTTTTCGAGACAGGGTTTCTCTGTAGCTCTTGGAGCCTGTCCTGGAACTAGCTCTTGTAGACCAGGCTGGCCTCGAACTCACAGAGATCCGCCTCCCTCTGCCTCCTGTGTGCTGGGATTAAAGGTGTGTGCCACCACCTCCGAGCCTAGATTTCTTTTTTCAAGACAGGGTTGCTCTGTGTAGCCCTGGAGCTCATTCTGTAGACCAGCCTAGCCTACAGAGATCGCCCACCTCTGCTTCCTAAATGCTGAGATTAAAGGCATGCACCAGCAACACCTGGTATTAAGAACTAGATTTTATGGCCCTGTTTCCCAACTTCCCACCAATACACTCCTAGCTCAGCTATCTGGCTAGCCCATCATCTTAGGCGGGGCCTCACACTCTCCCCTTGCTCTATCCTGCACAGGATGAAGCCAGACTCCCATGCTGAACCACGAGGTCTCCCAGATTCCCATGCTGAACCACGAGGTCTCCCAGACTCCCATGCTGAACCACGAGGTCTCCCAGACTCCCATGCTGAACCACGAGGTCTCCCAGATTATGTTGTCATTTTTTTTTTTTTTTTGGTTTTTCGAGACAGGGTTTCTCTGTGGTTTTGGAGCCTGTCCTGGAACTAGCTCTGTAGACCAGGCTGGTCTCGAACTCACAGAGATCCGCCTGCCTCTGCCTCCCGAGTGCTGGGATTAAAGGCGTGCGCCACCACCGCCCGGCTTGTGTTGTCAATTTTTCAGCTTCACTTCCTACCTTCTTATTTTTGCCAGCTATATTCTTTCTCTAGCCACACCAGGGTCCCACTCCCAGTTCTCTGCTCAGGCCGGAACCTCTGAATAGCTGCCCTTCCTCTCTGATCTAAAGAACCAGACTCACCTCACCTCCAGCAGCAAGCAATATTGCCTTCTCTCTCATTTACCACCTCCTGACTAATCCACTGAGCTAGGGCAGATTCCAAGCTCGGTGGAGACAGCCAGCAGCAGCCAGGAGGGAAGGGCTGACCTTGGCCTGGCCTTCGCTTTTCCCTGCACCACAGCCTGGCCATCCTCTGACCACTAGTATCAGCTCTCTGTTCAGTCTCCACAAAGGCAGGGACTAGGTCTGATTCTGTGTGTTCCAATCAGTACCTGGCCCAGAGAGGGAGCACAGAAAAATGCTGAAGTCCACGAACTTGGGATCTGAATGTTTCCAATGGGCCTTGTCTACCCAAAGTCTTGCCATTTGTTATTAAGATAATGATATCTTACTCGCGTTGGATAATGGCAACACCCTTCCCATATTATTTTAGTTGATCCATAAGTACATATCAGTAAGATGGGAAAATGCCACCTCTTTCTTTCTGTCTTCCTCCTTCCTTCCCTCCTATTTCTTTTTTGAGACAGGGTCTCCTGTAGCTCAGGCTAACTTCCAACTCCTTGAACTCCTGGAGGAGGCTCCCTCCCCACCTGCAAAGTGCTTGAATTATAACAGGTGTGCACAACCATGCCTGGTTTCCCACCTCTACTCTGTAGTGAACAAACTAGTGACTTACCCAAGAACTCTTGCCGATAGAGGACAGATCACACCTCGGGCCTATAGCCAGCTTAATCTCTGCCAATTAGACAGCATTAGAGGTGAGTGAGCGAGCCATTGTCCCATTATAAGGTCTCCTCCACAAAAAACACTCTAGAGCAGGGATACGCTCTAGACCTGGGGTCTTCCATGCCAACACGAGACGGTGTGTGTTGCTAGGCTCTGAACCTAGAGGCTCATGTGTGCTAGACAACCAGGAAGAAGGAGGCTTGCCTCCAATAACCCACTGGCACTCTAAGCCCCCGTAGAGCTGAAGTCTTCTTTGTCCCCCAAATACATCCCTGCCCTCTCTCCTCACAGCTGTCACATAGCATACATTGATCTGAGTCTCCTGAGGGGAGTCTCCCGAGGACATGCTAGCCCACTAGCCTTCCCATTCCCTAACAGGACCCAGCTCTACTGCAGAGAAATCCTCACACCATGATCCTTCTGCCCCTGGGTATTTTCCTTCTGCTTCTGGTAGACTCAGTTCTCAGGGTTTGGTAGTATTGTCTTAATGAGATTCCTACCCTACCCACCTACCAAGTCTTTGAAGGAGTTAAACAAAGGCAAGTGATTCTAGGGTTCACTAAGGGCATTTGTCACCTGCCCAGGGACTGAGACTCCTAGCCTGCTTCGCACTCCAGTTGGAACTCACCTTTCTGCCCGGCAGTGGCACACACCTTTAATCCCAGCACTAGGGAGTCAGAGGCAGACGGATCTCTGTGAGTTCGAGGCCAGCCTGGCCTACAAGACTTCAAAACTACAGAGAAACCCGTTTCAAAAAAAAAAAGAAAGAAAGAAAAAGAACCCCCCCCCCCAAAAAAAAACCCAAAAACTTCACCTTTCTTTTCCACTTCCCCACCAAAAGGCCTTGTGCCCCGGCCTTAGGTGTGCAACCCAATGCTGAGCCACACCCCACCCAACCCTCCGATGCTTTTATTTCTGTGTGCCCTCTTGTCTATTTCTCACACTCTGTAAGCGGGCTCCTAGAATTCACCTCACTGTGGTCATTTTCTTTATTAATGTTCTCTCCCAAGAACCCATTCCCATCCCAATGTCTGGAGAGACGGGACTCTCAAGGACCAAGCTCCAGCCCCTATTACCACATTACCGTGTTACTGCAGCCTCATCCTATGCAGTTGTCTTGAGTTCTCCTGACATGCTGACTGTTCAGACATTACACCCAGCCTTCTGCTTGCCCTCACACCCTCCTTCTGCAAAACTCCCACTCAGTTGTGGGCGATGGAAAGAGTTCCTAACCTTAAGCGCCAGTAGCTAGCTAACTGCTTTTCATCTCTCACCCCTTAGTTCTCAAAGCATCTGTTTGTTCCCATTTTACAGACAGGAAAACTGAAGTGAAAACCGAGTATGGTGGCGCATGCCTTTAATCCAAGCATTCCGCCTTTCGTCCAAGCGTTCCAGAAGCAGAGGCAGGTGGATCTTTCGCGTCCAAGGCCAGCCTGTCCTCCAGGACAAGCAGGGCTACGTAGAGAAACCCTGCCTCAAAAAAAGTAAAAAACAAAACAAACAAAAAAACCAACAAGAAGTAAACAAAAGCCCCTGAAGTTGAGGAAAAGCAGACTGGGACTGGATTTGAAGTGCATCGCCATGTTCCACAGTATTGCCTCTGTGCCTGGTGTTTTGAGACAGGGTCTCACTTTGCAGCCCAGGCTGACTTCAAACTCTTGATCTCTCACGATCCTCCTGTCTCAACACGTTCCCCTACCCCCACCAACTGCTAGAATTACAAGCGGCAGACTCCACCGTTCCAGGTTCTTCTTGATAAAAGAAAAGCAGGGCGATTGGGGGGGGGGGGTGATTTGTGAAGCCCAGCTGTAACCGAACAAATCCCAACACTACTGACCACAGGAGAAGCCTGCCAAACTGCAACCAAAGGCAAGCGTAGCCAAAGAAGAACACAGGTACACGCACGCTGGCGGTCGTACTGCACGTGCTCAACTTCCCGGCCCACGTTCCAGCTGCTGGACGGTACCAATGTCTGCAAGGGAGGAAGAAGGAGGAAGACAAGGTGGTCTCTGGAGCAACCAGGCGTGCTTTCATGCATCAGAACTCTAGTTCACTCTGCCTTACTTTCTAAACTCTGTTCCACACCGGTCAGGCCATGGCGCTTTCCCGGGCTTTGCACATAGTCTAGCCGCGGGAGATTCACCCCCTGCGAGAACATGGTACGGTCCGGGGCGGAGACTTAAACCCCGCCCTCTGGCGTCACGACCCGCCCCGTTGTGAGGTTATAAAGTGCGCGCGCGGCGGCGCTTAGCGCCGTGGCCGCGCTTCGCTGTCTTCTAGGCTTCACTGGGGTGGCAGCGGCTGGCCGTCTCGGCTCTCGTGCAGTCGCCGCCACGGCCTGGGCGCTGCTCCCCGGCTCCCCGAGCTCAGCGCGAAGCCCTGGCCCCGGCGGTCGGGGCATGGGCCAGGGGCGCGGCGTGAGGCGGCTTTCTGCACGGCCGTGACGTGCACCGACTTCAGCATGAAGACCCTCATCGCCGCCTACTCCGGAGTCCTGCGGGGTGAGCGTCGGGCCGAAGCTGCCCGCAGCGAGAACAAGAATGGAGGATCTGCCCTGTCACGCGAGGGGTCTGGGCGATGGGGTGAGTGTCAGTCACCCTGGGAGCTTTCCACAGCAAAGACAACTTTCAGGAAGGGACTCTGGCTAGCAGTGCTGCCCTGTGCTGGACGGGTTAGCCACTTCAGGCTGGCGTCCCAGACAACTACTTCCAGTTTTTAAAAAGGTCTCACCTAGTAGCCCAGGATGGCTTTCAGCTCGGAATCCTTCTGCCTCAGCATCCCGAGGGCTGGGGCTGCAGGTGTGTGCCACCACAACTGGCTTCTCGTTAGGGGAACCCAACTCTGCATCCTGTCATTTCTGCCTGGGATGAGGGTTACCGGTTTGAGCCAGGCAGCCTGGGATTCTAGTCAAACCTGGGTTCATTCTCCATCCTGGTGGCTCACCAATATTGCAACATGTGTTACATCACTTCCCATCCCCCAGCTGATGAGGGCGACACCACCCACTCTCCCCTGTTATTAGTGATATTTTACTCTTCAGCCCCCAGTTATTCTTCCTTGTCACAAGGTGGAACAGGATTTGGCTGGGAGAAACTGGATGGGGCAGGGTGTAAGGGTTTTGCAATCCCCTGAAACAGCCGCTGGATGGAGAACATGCCTGCCTGGAACAGGTGTGCCCCAACTGTCCTCTGTCCCGGCTTATGTGTGGCAACCCAGACTGTGGCACCCACTCAACAGCAGCAGCCCTGAGTCTGACATATTTAGAAGTGGGGTGGGAGACCCTGGGTTTTTTTTGTTTTTGTTTTTGTTTTGTTTTGTTTTTTGTTTTGAGACAGCATTTCTCTGTGTGTAGCTCTGGCTGTCCTGGAGCTCACTTTGTAGACTAGGCTGGCCTTGAACTCAGATATCTACTGGTTTGCTTTTCCTTCTTGAAGGTCTGCCTTCAAGGGAGAACTGAGACTTTCAGTGAACCGGGGGCAGAATTAAGATTCACACCACAGCTTTTCCCATACAAGGTTAAGCATCCCACACTCCCTAGCTGTACTTGGAGAAACTGAGGAGGAAGAAATGGTACTCAAGGTTTCCTTAGCAGGGCAGTGGTGGGGCACCCCGAAGACAGAGGCAGTCAGAGCTATTGAGTTGGAGGCCAGCCTGGTCTACAGGGCAAGTTCCAGTTCATGGAAAACTGGAAATTGAAAAATAACAAGTGATCAGAAAGAAAAAAGGTAAACCAGCCATCTGGTGGTTACTTCTATTAGTCCATAGTCAAGACCATGCTATAGATAACAGTTCTAAATCCAGTTTTGTCTTAACAGTAAATCATGAGTATCTCTTGCGATTTGTCAAAATCATTTCTTAAATGCTGGTGGCTGCAAGGTAACCCGTGCTGGAATTCCAATGACACTAACATTAGTCCCGTTGACCATTGCTGTGGTTATCTGCCCCCGAAGAAGTGAAATGGTCCCATCCCAGGGGCAAGCATTTGTGCTGCCCCATGAACCAGTGTATAACATCTTCTCTCAGAATCCTTCTTAACAGGGAAGGGACCTGCTCACATGCATGCTTTTAAGCGTTTTCATTGCAGGGTCATGGGTCTGCCATCCGTGGTGGTCCCTGTGGAGATATCCTTCCTGGTCTCTCCTCTGTCTTCCAGGGGCAGGAAGCCTAGTAACTATGTTTTTCACAGTTTTTTTTTTAACTCAGGGAGGTTTGTACTCCCCATCGGATGATTTTTGAGCAGGTTTTTAGTATCCTAGCAGAGAGTTTCCCCTTGTTGTTGTCCAACCTTGAAAATACAATGGAAAAAATGTGGGTGTAATTGCCTCATAGACTGTAACAAAGACCAATATGAAATGCAAGCTAGTCAGTTTAGCTCTCTGGGATCTTTGGCGAAAGACTAGGTGGGGTAGGGGAGGATGCCCAAGCAAATTTTGTTATCTTGACATCTCTGAGAGGCCTCTCTACCTCCTTGGTCCTTGAAGACACTCCCTAGTGGCCTAGTTTGCCTCAGAGGATCAGTTCCCACTGAACACCCTGTTAGTGGCAGTCTTGAAGGAAGGAGGGCATGGATTCTGTGAAGGGAAGTTCCATGATGGGTGAGTGACTACATAGATAACTTGGTGATTGTTTGGTTGAAGCTTGGGTGGTATGCCTTTGTTGCAACAGAGGGAGTTTTTGGTACTTTTTTCCCCCTTTGGTTTTTCAAGACAGGGTGTCTGTGCATTGCTGGTTGACCTGAAACTCACTCTGTAGACCAGCCTGGCCTGAACTCAGAGGCCCCTCTGCTTGTCACCTGAGTGCTGGGATTAGACACATGCACCACTACTCCTGGTTTGTGGTATTTTCTAATCTCTGAAAGACTGGCTTGGACTGTGATTTGGAAGCCATAGTTAAATCCGTGCACGTCCCTGCTTTGTTTGCCCTTGGATGGGGAGCTTTTCGTGGTAGAGTCCTTGAATGCTTGTGTCTATTCTTAGGGTTCTGTCCAGGACCCAGCATGAGGTAGTGCAGTGTAGTTCTGAGCTGGTACATTGTTTGGCCCCCAAAGCCTAGGACAGAGGTGGAGTCACAGTCCGGGTTTTGATAGAAGAATCCCAACAGTTGTGGATGACTTCTTAGCCTAGATGGTGGAGATGGAGCTCCCATCTCTGGGAATATGCTAGGTGGAGTCAGATTGTTGGGGTAACTCTGGAACTGGGGGTTGGCAATCGTCTAACAAAGTCTTTGTGACTTGTGACTCTCCTGTCCCTGCTCCCTCAGTTCTGCGTGGCTGTCCCCCCAGCTACAGAGACTACTTTTTTGAGTTAGCTCTGTGCCAAAGACTCGTCTAAGTGTGGAAAGGAGAGCCAAGTGTAATGCTTTATTAGCAGGTGACTCAGTGGCAAGTGTGGAAACTCTGCCCCACCTCCACCCTCCTGCTCCTAAATTCAGGAGCGTGTACTTGAGTTAAAACCAACTGATGTTGGATCTGGCCCAACCGCCACAGCACAGATGAGCAACCCAGAAGAACTCGCTAGAACCCGGCTCTGTCTCCATGGGTGCCTATCAGCTTTCTTATGCCAGAGGTGTGGGGACAGCAACACTGAGCGCTAACCAGCATGTGTGTGTGCCTTGCAGTTGCCAAGTGAGTGCCGATTGCTTCTTAACTCCATGACGGGCATGGTGTCTCCTTCCCAAGCTTTCGAGGGAACTCCCCTAAACTTGGTGGATAGGGTTACCAATAGCCCACATAACTTTATCTGACTAAATGAACTGCCCTCCTCCCCGCCTCCTGGACTTCAAACCTCCGATTTATGAGGCTACCGGGATACCCACCACCTGATAACCTCCTGGTCACCATGCCATGTGCTGGTGGTCTTTCTGGTCCTCCATCATAGTCCACCATTGAGTTCTCTCTCGGGGTCTCTGCACTTGCTCTCCCTTGGTAGATCTCCCAGGTTGTTACCCCATCCTCTAGTCCCAGATCTTTTCCTTCTGTAGACCTTATCATTACCTAGTTGTGGCATGCACTTACTGTTTGAGTTATTGTCAGCCCTTGGGAGCAGGGGCCTCGTTTGTCTTCCTGAGCCTTGTGTTGCCAGTGCCCAGCACTGTGCTGTCAAGTAGTAGGAACCCTGTAGATATTAGCTGAGTGAGTGAATTAGTGGGACTTGCCAGGTCCTCTTGGCAGGAAGCCCTGTCTTTAGCTTCAGTGAATTCCTTAGCTTTCCCCAGGTCTCTTTGCCCGTATGTGTTAAGTGTCCTCGAGACCCAGTCTGATTACGAGCTTGGCTTGGGGGCTAAGTGTCAAGTGGGTGGAACCAGGTGAACCACGATCCCCCCACGTGGTTCTAGACTGTAGAAGGCCAAAGCCAGGATTCCTGCCCTGTCTCTTTTTTTCCTCTGAGACGTGATGGGTTCACAGCCACTGGAGACTTTATTTTCCTATTTTGAAATAGATTCAAATCCAGGTGTAGTGGTGCACGCCTTTAATCCCAGCACTTAGGCAGAGGCAGGTGGATCTTCAAGTTCCAGGTTAACCAAGGCTATACACAGAAAAACCATCTCAAGCAAACAAAAGCAACAAGAAAGATTCAGACATCTCAAAATTAACACCTGAGGGTTTGAGTTAAGGTGAATGGGATGTGTTTGGTAACTGATTTGCGAGTGAGCCCCCTTTTTAATCTATAAGTCATACAAGAAGTCTTAACACCATAGACAGAGGACCTTGGTCATGTTATAGTCAGAGTTGTAACTCCAGGATGTTGGGAACCTCGTAACCTAAGTGGCCTACTTCCTTGGCCTCATCATCAAAGATTCTACCTTACTTCCTGAAAGTAGAGTAGCTGAAGACTTGTTCCTGGAGCAGGTTCTCCTCGGGAGGGGCTCAGATCGAGTAACTGAGCTCCTCTTGTGTGTCGGCCAGCAGGCCTGACTTTAAGGAAGGGAGGCCAGAGGGGTATGCACACATTGAGATGGTGTGACCAGGAGGAGAGGAGGAACTGGGCCTGGAGGATGAGGGAACTAAGTCGCCTTGGCATGAGGGAAGGCTTCCTAGCAGAGGAGGGGATGATCAGTCTGACTTGTGAAGGATGAAATGACATCAGCAAGGCAGATAAGAAGTAGGACCGGTGAGATGGCCCAGGGGGTAAATGTATTGCCTTGACACCTGATCACCTCACCAGTTCAATGCCTTTCACCCATCATGGAAGGTAAGGACTCCCAAAAGTTGTCCTTGGACCCCCCTTACATGCGCACAATAATTTTTAAAAAGATGTCCTAGGCATAAGGAATAATGTAAAGAGACACAAGTTTAGGTAGAAAAATACAGTGACTGAAGGTCTTTGAGGGGCCAGCCTGGGCTGCAGTCCCAGTGGAGGGGCCAGCCTGGGCTGCAGTCCCAGCATAATCCTCAGTAAAGACAAATGAGACAGAGGATGTTGTGTCCTGACCTGTGGGATTAATCTGCATCTGCCTTAGAAGACTTAGGGGTCCCAGGAGAGGAGCCTGAGATAGGCAGATACTCATGAGCTGGTGTCAGCTCCTTGGGGGGTTTGGGACTGGAAGGCAGACGTAGGTATGTGTAGTCCTTATTCTACCACTGAAGGTCTGTGTAGCCACACTCACAAGCCACTGTCTCTCGCTGATTCCGAGTCCCTTCGTGTGTGAAATGGACAGGGTTGTGGCACAAGTATTTCCCCCATCATGGTGCTGAGCCTGGCGACCCGTGTGCCAACCCCAGGAGCAGGAAGCATTGGGGTCTGTTCTCATTAGCAGATAGTCATTCCAAGCCAGCGCAGGAACCTTGTTCTGCTGCGTTGCTTCCCACCCTGCCTCGGATTCTCAGTGCAGGGAGGACGGCTTGCTGGGTGGGTCCCTTTGGTTCCTTCCAAGCCACCTGGAGAGTGTTGCCAGGCCTGGCCTGCTCTTTTTCCTCATTCTTACCAGAAATGGGGCTTGCATCCTCGTTGGGGTCCAGGTAAGTGCCCCAGAGGAACTTATGGATCACCATAAGGGCCTGTTCTGGGGACTCCTTGGTGACGCATATACAAGCTGGTGGCGTTGCCATGGCAGCCCCTCCTACTCCAGTATTCCTGAATGTGCTAGGTCTGAAAGTGGGGGGTGGAGAAAGCGGGCCACTGGGGTCTTCAAGCACTCATGTCCTGGTCCTGGTTAGGAGCTAGGAACCTGGCATCCTAAAAGACCTACCCTTTTGTCTTTCCCTCCCGAGACTCTACTGTATCTAATGAAAGCTAAATACGTTAATCCCCGAACCCCTGGGATAACCCTTGTAGGCGCCAATGTTCCTATTAGAAGGATCATTTGTAGATTAAGAAGCCATTAGTGAATTCTAGTAGAGTACAGAAGGTCTAAATTGGCAAGACCCTAGCCCTCATCTGCTGTATCCTTACCCCTTAATTTAGCGCTGGGGAATCAGAGACCTTAGAATGGGAATCTACGGAGACTTGGGATGCTGGACTCCTGTTTGTGAAATGCAGGACTTGGTGGCAAGGCCAGGTACTTTGGCAAGAACCGCATGGCTGGGGTTTGCATCTGTAGTGGTTTGTCCTCCCTTTCTGGCCGGATGTCGCTATAGGCATTATATTAGGACATATAATTCCCATAAGAGCCCTCAAAAGGAGACTTCATGTTTCTGAGAAAGAACTCACCAGTGTGTTGGGACTCGGTACATGACTGACCACTGCCCTCTCTAAAGTTGGAAGGGTGGGTTATTGGCTGGTTCTTCCTGGTGTTGCGGGTGGAGGCCAGCATTTCATGGCCTCCCAGTCCTTCTGCCTTCCTTTCTGTTCTTATATATTCAGTCTCTGTTGCAGTTTGGCAAGATGTTTGCACCTAAATCTTCCAACTTATGTTCCCTTTCCCTTAGTAGATGCTGTTTGTAGGGCCCCTACCTTCCTCTTGGGCGCATCCCTCATCTGATATCCCGTTCCCAGGAGAGGCTGGGGGCATCCCTCTATTCCTGGACCATTCAGGCCTTCTGTGTCTAATTCATGGCCTTGTGTCCCCTGTTGAGTCTGGGGTGGGTGCTCCAAGAACTACTAGCCTCTGGCAGATGCCTGAGAAGCAGAAGGGAGGTAGAGACTGGAAGCTTCCTGCTTGGTTTGGGGTCCTTTGGAAGTATGTTTCTCTCCAGAACCATCTGTGTTGTCCCTGGCTTAGGTCACCCTTGCACTGAGAGGAGACCTTTCCTGGTTCCCTGTGATACTCCCTTTGACCCATTCGCCCAGGTCAGCTGATTTCTATTGTCCATGCCCTTTTCATTCATCATGGTGCCTTCAAGCATGCAGATGTAGATTAGGCACCTGCTCTTTGTATGGCTCCGTTCTGGGCCTAGGAACCCAGAGTGAGGCATAGTTCCCGCAAATGAATACATACCTCCCATAATGAAATGGGATATGGATGGAGAAGTGAGAGACAGCCTGTCGGGCATGGCCACTCCATCCTGAACTGGGCACAGGAACTCTTCCCAGGGGGAAGGTGGACGGGCTAGTGGCTGACAGGGTTCCTCTGTGTGTGCTAAACACCTGACCAGACTCAGAATGAGAGAACCATTCTTGGTGCACTGCAGGCTGGGCCAGGAGAAGCCCTGTGAGGTTTGGATTGACAGCCCAGCCCTGGACACGGCAGGCACGGCCTTCCAGGGTTGTCCGTTCCACCATGTCTGGCCCTGTCACCGTCACACGTGTGGACTCTGGCTGAAAGTACCTGCCTGAGGCAGCCCAGAAGACAGCTAGCTCATCTCTGGTCTTTGGAAGCGCACCACTTGGTGCTTGGCTGGGTGTCTTGACCGTCAGCTCCTCATAAGCATGCAGCTTGTGCCCAGTCCTTTGGAGTGACGTGAGGGTAACTTCCTCACTGTGCAAACCAAGGCAAAGCTTCCGTCCAGATGACCCAGATGTGGCATCTTTGGGGTCTGGGAATGTGGGCAGGATGCCATCCTGCTGGAGAGCCCCAGGGGCCCTTCATGCCTCTGCTCTCTGACTCTTTCCATACCTAATAACTGGGCCAGTTCTGACTGTATTTTCCCCACAGGCATCTATCACCAAAGAGGACACTGGGTCCCAAGCAGGGTGAAAATTTGCAAGAAGCATTAGACCCAGGGTTTGTGTTGCTTTAAGACAGCGGGAGGACACTGAGGCTTGCTTGATAATTACCTGCCACTCAGGCAGATCCTCGCTTTTTATGGGGCTCTCGCCTAAACATTATCTCAGTTCCCTCAGCATCTGGAGAGGTAGGAATTAGCCCCATTGTACAGGCGAGGAAACTGAGGCTTGCACAGGCAATGACTCATCTGAGCCACACTTCCTGTGTGTTAGAGGTGAGTTCTCCTGGCTCCTGTTCTTTGGACTCCTCCTGGGTGCAGCCCCTCCACAGTTGATGTTGTAGAGGTGGTGGAGAAGCCACGTAGGCCGCGCAGAAGCTTCCCACCTGCTTTGTGGGCCACGTGATTCCCACTGTGTGCTTGCCCCTCCCGTCTACAGGATGGGGACTCTCTGCCCCTGGCTCTGACTCACTGCCCCAAATTCTTCTCCTTTATAGCTCTGGTCTCCACCTGATAATCACATTCTCTCTCTCAGCAAAATCTGAGCTTCCAGACAGGTGGTGGTAGTGGGGGGCATGACTTCCAGCATTCGCTCCCGACTCCTGCCCCCACCAACACCTTCCCTTCCTGGTGGCACCTTCTAAGTGCTTGTGCTTTGGGTTTTATGTTGGGCCACTTTGAAGAGCTGGTTCTCTGTTTTCAGCCTCTTTGGGGTAGTCCGATGCCTCTCCCCCATTTCTGAGTTGTTGGTCATGTGCTTTGACCCTGCCTTATAGGGAACTCCTTTGTGTGGCAGTTCCGCCACCTACAGTCTCTGCTCACCTTCCATGCCTGCCTTCAGAGCCCTGCACAGCACATTCTGTACCTTTCCCCCAATGCACACCCTTGTCACACCTAATGCATGCTCGCCTGCTCACTATTTATACCCTCTCCTCTGTGAAAGCAACAGTCTCACCTCACTGGCCATGTGCACCTCACACACATTGAAAACAGTTCTTTTTATACACACACACACACACACACACACACTACATACAGTCCCTGTCTGGAGGTCAGAGCACAGCTTGAAGGAGTTGGTTCTCTCCTTCCACCATGTGGGTCCCGGGGATTGAACTCAGTTCCTTAGTCTTGGTAGCGGTTACCTTTATCCATCAGGCGTCCAAATATTTCCTCATTTACTCTCTTCCAAAACCCCCTGAGGTTGTTCCTATGCTCAGAGAGGTTTAATCACATCCCAGGTCGCATCATGGGGCAGAGCTGGCCCTTTCCCCAGAACTGGGGGCTTAGATTCAGACTCTGCCATTCTTAGGTAAGGGTAAGAGAAAGCCAGGAAACTGTTTTCCATCAGCCCTGGGGAGTGGCCTCCTTGGTTACCCTGATATTAGATACTGAACAAGGAGGTTCTAGCACAGCCCTCACCACTCCCGTCTTGGGCCCTGAGATTATGAGATTGTGTTGAGTCCACTGTGAGCTCACATGACCTCACAGCAGAAGCTCGGGTATAGGCGCATGTGGGTGGGGTTCACCATTGCATAGCCAGTCTGCACAGAACTGCCCCCATGACAGAACAGGCATCCAGGTGTTATCTCGTGCAGGTGTTATCTGTTTTGGGTGTGGACTACCGTGTGGAGTTGGGACCAGCCATCTGTAACATGGCGTTGTGCAAGTGGTGAAGGGACTTGGGGTCCAAATACCTGCCTGGAGTGATGGCGAGGTCTCGCCATGCCTTTTGTTTCCTCCTTGCCTTGCCTGCCCTTCTAAGGAGCACCATGAGAAAAGTGGCCTGGCATAGAGTGGTAAGGAACCTGCTCCGGGCCTCTCTGATGTGTTCCCCTTTCCTCTGTCCACGTGCAAGGATTTGCACACACAGATCAGCCTCCTGTGCGAGTCTTCGCTGCATAGGATTAGTTTTTTTTGTTCCGCCCTATGCCTTTCCTCTTCTGTGGAAAATGATGTCTTCAAATGAAAGGCAGAACCTGCAAGTGTCAGAGAACGTGTACTGGGAGAAGGCAGGAGAGGGCTCAGCATTTCCATAGCAGGGCTGGCTTGGCCGAAAGCAGCCCAGTGCGGCTTGAGCATTCAGCCTGCTGTGGGATTTGCCCAGATGTATGGCAAACCTGTAGAGCCCTCCCGACCCCAACCCTGTGTGAGGTTCAACATACACAGATGAATCCACTCCAGTCTTGGTACTCACAAGTTTTACCGTTCAAGGGGTTGGGAGTTGCCAGGTAGCTATACCTAGGATTCAGTGGGACTGGTGATGTATGAGAGAGTGGGTGGGCCCAGGGAGGCTTGAGGGATGAGGAAGCTGGGCTTGGCTGGGTGCTAATACTCTCTGCCGCCCTACCCAGGAGTCAAACAGGTTGGGAGTGGAGGTGGAGGCTTTTGGTTGTAGCTCCCTCACCAGCTGGACTTCCGCCAACCAAGCTGGCGTAGAGGAAGTATTGACAACCAGATAGCATAGCTGATTATGCCCTGGGGATATGCGAGGGAACCCTCACTTCCTAGTTCCCCAGGTGACTGTCCCAGGGCTGCTGCAAGCTGCTGAATTTTAGGGCCCAGATTCTGGCCAGGAGGTGGACGCTAGGGACCATGAACTGTGTGATCTAACTCATTCCATTTTAGAGATGGGGAAACTGAACCCCGGGGAAGGAAGTTGACACGGGAGTTGGGGCACAGAAGGCCTGCTACTGCCCCTGCCTGTTCTTTAGGAAGCCTGCTCCTGTGGCCGTGGTGTTACATGCCTGTGATTCATCACTCAGGAGGGCCACAGCAGAACTGCAAGTTTGAGGCCATCCTGGGCTGCATGAGACTCAACACCACCAAAACTAATCAATAGAAAACAAAACACAAATGAAGCTCTACCTGGCCTACCCTCTGAATGACAGCAGAGGGGAGGGACTTGGAGACCAGGACTAGGGCAGGTTTAAGTCCACACTCGGAGAGACCTTGGAGCGACATCAGAATGGGGTGAAGATGATGAACACCCAGGATTCTGTGCCTGGGCAGTGGTCAGAAGGGTGAAAGCTTCAAGGGTTCTTCAGGCTTCATTCTTACTGCTCTCCCCAGAAAGGAAGGAGCCCTAAGGGCCTGACTTCATTTTCCTTTCTCAGCAACTCTGCCTAATGCCTTTCCCCTTTACCAGCCAGGCCCTATCAGAGCTCTGGGGACCCAGACCTGGAGCAGAACTGGCCTGGCCTCAGGTGACAATCAACTTGAACTGTGTAGTTTGCATGTGCGGGGAGTGTCAGACAGAAAAGCTCCCTGGGGTGACAAGAAAGCTGGTGGCTTCAGGCTAGGGTGGTCCCCAGGGAAGATTGTGTCTCTGCTGTAGCCTGTGCTGCCCTCTGCACTGGGGAAGTATCAAAGCAGGGAGTGGCCTCCGAGGAGCAATCACTGTCTCCTAGGTCCCTTGGTTCCCCTTGGAACCTGGACTTGAGACAACCAGCAGTCATGTGGGAGTGGATCTGAGCTACGTGGTGCTGCCGCCCTCCCCAGTCTTTCCTGGATCTGCGGTTCCTCCCGCAGAAGTGCAGCTGGTCGTCCCTGGACTGCATTCCTGCTGGACTGGCAGAGCAGGCAGCAGGTGGTTGGCCAAGTGAGGCAGGAGGAGGACAGAATGGGTTCTGGCCTGCTTGGGTATGGACTTGGGGATTCTCCCAGGCCCTTGGTTTTGTCTGTATGATAGGATGAATATTGGGGGGAAATGGGGTATTACTCTCTAACCCTATCTTCTTGTAAGTTAATAAGATGGGGGGGAGGGCTTGGGTTATTTTTGAGAAAAAAGTGCTTAGGTTTTTCTCAGTTTGGAGTGAGGCATATGACCAGTAAGGAGTTTCTGCATGCCTTCCTGAAGACCATACCGGCTATAGTTGGCTGTGCTGACTGAAAAGCACAATCTGCCAGCATAGGACAAGGGGTTCAGGCCTTGGCTTGGGCCTCACTTCCCAGCAGGCTCCAGGTGCCTCTCTGTGTCCTGTGTGCCTTTCCTTAAACACTCCTCCAAACTGCAGCCTGAGGTTCTGCCTCCCATAGCGGTGGGACTCCTAACAGAGAAGCCAGCTAGTGTCCACACTCATTTCCTGCCCAGCAGAAGGCTTTACCAGTGGAGCAACTAGTCTTCCCTGTAGAGCACCTAGCCTTCCCTGTGGAGCACAAAGCCTGCCAGTGAGCACCTAGTCTTCCCAGTGGAGCAACTAGTCTTCCCTGTGGAGCACCTAGCCTTCCCTGTGGAGCACAAAGCCTGCCAGTGAGCACCTAGTCTTCCCTGTGGAACACCTAGCCTGCCCAGTGGGCACCTAGCCTGCCAGTGGAACACCTAGCCTGCCCAGTGAGCACCTAGTCTTCCCTGTGGAGCACATAGCCTGCCCAGTGGAGCACCTAGCCTGCCCAGTGGAGCACCTAGCCTGCCCAGTGAGCACCTAGTCTTCCCTGTGGAGCACCTAGCCTGCCCAGTGAGCACCTAGTCTTCCCTGTGGAGCACATAGCCTGCCCAGTGGAGCACCTAGCCTGCCCAGTGGGCACCTAGCCTGCCCAGTGGAGCACCTAGCCTGCCCAGTGGAGCACCTAGCCTGCCCAGTGGAGCACCTAGCCTGCCCAGTGGAGCACCTAGCCTGCTCAGTGGAGCACCTAGCCTGCCCAGTGGAGCACCTATGTTTAGCCCTCGTGGTCATTGTTGCTGACAGTGGTGTAGCCAAACAGCCTTAAGTCAGGAGTCTAGGCTGTATCTTAGAGGTTCAGTTGTGACATATGTATTTGTCTGGACTCAGCTGGTGGACATGCGCACCAGGCCTGAGTTTGGTCCATCCTTGAACTCCCTGCACCTAATGGTCAGAGTCCTTTGCATTTATTAGGTGCTGTGTCAAAAGAGGAGGAGTCCCGAGCAGAAGCAGGAATCTTGGCTTTTGTTTGTTTCTTTTTTTTTTTTTTCCCCCAAGACAGGGTTTCTTATAGCTTTGGAGCCTGTCCTGGAACTTGCTCTGTAGACCAGGCTGGCCTCGAACTCGCAGAAATCCGCCGGTCTCTGCCCCCCAAGTGCTGGGATTAAAGACATGTGCCACCACCACCAGGCTGGAATACTGGGTTCTTTTTTTACCTGGTAACCTTGGTCATACTGTAACGCATGTGCCTCTAGGGCTCAGGATGAAACCTAAGGAACAAACCTAGTGGAGGAAAAGGGTCTAAGATCATAGGAGAGTTATGAAGAGAGCAATACACCAACCCTCTGGAGTGGCTGTAGGATCCAGTCTTGTTTTTGTGTCTTCATCCCACCATTCCTGTAGAGCAGTGGGTGTGATTGAGTACCCAGTATGTGATGATTGCAAGCATTGTTTCCTGTGCATGCTACTCCCTGGGGTCACATAGTGAGGGGAATCAAGAGGGCAGTGCCAAGCCCTCTCCTGGTTTATTAGATCAGAGAGGTGAAAGGACTGGTTTGTCCCCCTTGAAGTCTGCCAGAGGATGTATATCCCTTTCTGAACTAGACTGTGACCTTGCTGCCGCCAACTTTGACAGACAGCCCAGGCTCAAATGTGACCCCCTAGACTCCTTTCTCTCTTCTCCTAGCTTGTAAGCCGGGG
Organism: Microtus oregoni; assembly: GCF_018167655.1. Classification (NCBI taxonomy): domain Eukaryota; kingdom Metazoa; phylum Chordata; class Mammalia; order Rodentia; family Cricetidae; genus Microtus; species Microtus oregoni. The sequence goes on from NW_024543059.1 coordinate 1,423,772, forward strand.
TGAATGGTCAGGAGACCCTCAAGGTCAAGACTGAGGGAGTCTTCTGTTCCGGGCCTCCATCAGTGGGTGGTAGGAAGGAATGTTGGGGTGGCGCACAATAGGAGCTCAGAGATGTGCTGAACACGGACATGGTTGGGCTCGGCAGAGCTGGGGTGTGAAGTGGCCTCTGCTTTTTAGTGTAAGGCTGAAATGAGTGGTCTGGGGTCTCACCCTGTGCTCTTCCCTACTGCCAGCTCCCTTGTAGGCACCAGGCCTCAAGGTCACACTGTCAGCTATTAGAGTCCTGGGGGCATCCTGGGGGCATGGCCAGAGCCAACTTGTTGAGCACATTTTGTTCTCATTTCCGGTCTTGGCACTTGCTTAGCAGCAAACATACATACCTCAGGTGCCTCCCCGTGTCCTGTGGACCTTTCCCTAAACACTGTTCCAACCACTAGCTTGGGGTCCTATCAGCAGTGCTGGGGTACATAACCCCCACTTTAGGAGAAGTAAGATGCCCCTGGGTCCTCCCTCAGGCCCAAGCTTGGCGCTACAGTGAAGGTGAATCTGTTTTCAGTGGACTTGGTATGAGCCTGGTGGTTGGAGGGCGAAGGAGATTCATGGAAAGAGGTGTCCAGGAGAAAGGGAGTGGGGCAGGGATTGGGAGGCTCAAAGGGCACTTGGACAAAAATCAAAACAGAACATTGCAAATGGGATGTTAAACTTCTGTCCTTGGCCTCATAGACACAGGTAGCAAAGATTAAATATTTGTCCTAGATCAGATAAAGGAAGACATGTGTTTGAGCACTGGAGATGGAAGAAAACTGGCCTCCCTATGGCCCAAACCCAGGACTAGCTCTGAGATTCCCCACTGTCATGTTGCCTTGTCTTTTTTTTTTCCTTTTTTTTTTTCTTGTTTTTTCAAGACAGGGTTTCTTTGTGGCTTTGAAGCCTGTCATGGAACCAGCTCTTGTAGACCAGGTTGGCCTCGAACTCACAGAGATCTGCCTGCCTCTGCCTCCTGAGTGCTGGGATTAAAGGTGTGCGCCACCACCGCTTGGCCGTTACCTTGTCTTATATGTAGAAATGGTGATACAGGAAAACCGTAGTTTTATGGCTCTTATGCTGTAAAGCAGCTTTAGGAAGAATTAGGCGGCAGAGTGGGGGTTTAGTTATTTCCGAGTCTGTGGCCCGCGTTCACCTGTCTAGGAAGGCTCCTGGGGGAGGCTGGTTGTGTTGGGGTGTCTGGAGGACACTGGAGGACAGGTTTATAGTATATTATAGACCGACATCTTCTTCTGCAGGCACTGGCTCCAGCATCCTCTCGGCCCTCCAAGACATCTTTTCTGTCTCCTGGCTCAACAGGTCCAAGGTGGAAAAACAGCTCCAGGTCATCTCAGTCCTACAGTGGGTCCTGTCCTTCCTGGTGCTAGGTAAGCATAGCTGTGGCAGGGGTGAGTGGAGGTGGGGTGACACAGTCCCATGGGGATCAGCTTCTCCCCAGCCTCTTTCCATTTACTTCCATCTTTGGGGCCCGTGGTCAAGTATTCTACCAGTAGGCATGCCAGAAACCTTGATGGATTCATGGGCGATGTTTTATGGCTTCATTTTGCAGATTAACTTGCCCAAAGTTAACTTGAATCTGGGTCTATAGGATGCATGCTTCTAACTGCCTCCTTGTCTACCGGCAAAGAGCAGGCAGGTGTCTACTTGGCTGAAGTCAGGTTTGAGACCAACTCCAGACAAGCTCTGACTTTCTGACTTTACATAGACACTGCTCTCTTGGAACCTTCTCTTCCTTCCCAGGCCTTATAACCTCAGCACAGGTTAGTCTCTGAGCACATGAACACAGACAGAATCCATGTGTCCAGACTTGTGGTCAGGGCCCCAGCCACTCACTCTTCACACTGCCCAGGACAGTGGGAGCTCAGCAGACATCCACTTGGTAGTGTGAGGAGACAACTGTCTTTGAGGCAGGCATAGAGCCTCTGAGGCCCTATTGAGAACAAAAGGAACAAATCCCATGGTATGTTGAGGCTCTTGGAGTGTCTTTTCTTAAATTCAAGGAAGAGGAAGTGGAAATTCAGAGGTTCAGTGCTGACCATGGCACCCATTAAACAGAAAGTCAGAGTTTGAGTCAAAGCCCAGTGCATTCCCTTACCGTGAGGGTCCCGAATTAATGGACAGAGTCCAAGGTGGGCTTTGGGGGATTCATTGAACTCTTAAAATTAAATGCAAGGCCATGCATACATTTTCATTGCTATAAGGCTGTAGCTATCCTCAGATTCTTACAGGGTCATACAGCCTCAGAAAGATGATGAAATAATGGTTTGGGGACAGATAGTTAAATTGGCTCCCTTAGATCTCCAACCCTGAGTGTGGCTTGCATTTGGTCTCTTATTAGAATACCAGGGTAGAGAAGCTATGTAACCTTATATTTGTTCAGTCGGGAAGCAAGGACCTAGTGGGGACAGGGCCTTGTCTGGGGTTATAGGAGAAGAAAATAAGAGGGACCAAGATAAGAATGCAGCGACCCCCAGCCTCTTGGTCCTCTGTCTAGCCTGTTTTGCTAGCTCCTATTGTCGCTATCTGCACCAGAAGTCAATACTTAGCTTGCCTTAGTGGGTCAGAGCTTGGCTGTGGGGCACTGAGTAACTTGTGCAATCCTAGGCCATATAGCATGTGACAGGGCTGGCCCCAAGCTGTAGGTTAATGATCTCTGAGGCCCAGCCACAGCCCAGAAACTGGCCCAGCGTGTCTTTCCAACATGTAGGTGGGAGCTAGACCTGGGCAGGAATCAGCCCTGCTTAAGCTGTTGTAATTACTACATGAGCAGTCCCAGCCGCTCCCTCTCCCTGTGTCCCAAACCTGCTGGCACAGGCTTACTCTGTATCGCAAAGATTGCTATGGATACCATTCACATTAAACAGTTTTTTGTTTTGTTTTTCTGATGTGCCTTGTAGCCCTCTAGAATTCTGGTGAAAGCTGTGGGCCTTCTTGGTGCTTTTAATCGTATAATATGAAGTGCGCTGGGGTTTTTAAGGATCTATCTAGTAATGCTGGAATATAAATATGTAACCTTTGAAACCCAGTTGGACACTTAGTAATGTTTGCTTTTTTATTATGTTGTTTAGTTAGGAAGTATCAGCAACTGTAATAAATATTAACCTTAAGTAATGAAGTAATTAATCTTAAGTAATGAAGATTGCGAGGCTGCAGTAATGCAGTATGAAAACACCTTTGCCATCTCTTGCTACCATGTCAGCAGGCTTTGCTAATATTCCCGTGGTTTGTCCCTCAATGAAGGAAATGCTGAATCTCCACATGGTTCTAGTAGAAAATTTGAATGTCACTTTGCTCCTCCATACAAGTCCATAGACCCTTAACAGTGTTCCCGAACATGTGTTAAATTCCAACATCACGTCATTTTATCTTCCCAATACTCCGTAAGAAAGTAAAGGCTTGGGTATGCATAATGGCCAGGACCTGGCAGGGCCCGTCCCCGAGTCTGCTTCGTCCTGTCCCTGCTCTCCACAGCCCCGCTGCTGTGGCTCCTACTGAAGAATGCCCACACCTTTTTCCCCTGTACCACCAGCCTGGGGCCAGAGCTCTGCAGTTGTGAGCTGCTTGTGGCCCCAGGAACAGGAAGGGATGCATGCAGGTAGTCCCGAGCGTTCTCTGCATGGAGCAAGCAGGCTGTTTCAATCACTGTGCTTGCATGTCCTGGGCCCAGTGGCATTGGTGGGTGCCAACCTCATTACCTGAGAATGGAGGGCAGGGAGCTGTTGTAGGTTTCCCAGAAGGAAGGCATTTTATGGGGTGGTTGTCCTGCCCAACCCTCCAAGAGGTTTTTTGATACAGGGGCTTACTATGTAGCCCTGGTTGGCCTGTGCCTGTATGTATGTAGACCAGGCTGGCCTCCCGTCACAGAGATCCACCTGCCTCTGCCTCCAGAGTGCTATGTGCTACCACACCCAGCAGGCAGCTCTGTTTTTTGTTCGTTTGTTGTTTTGTTTTTTGTTTCTTTGACTTACGTAAAAAAAAAACAAAACCTTTCTATATTGGTGGCTGGGGCTGGAGAGTAATCTCACCTTGTTCTAGCTCCAAAGGTGCTCAGGGACTCAGGGACTGAGCTCTGTTGGACAGGAGAGACGGAGAGACGGTGGTGAGAGGAAATGCACATTTGAGAGGACAGAGGCAGCCCCCAGCTGTGTAGGGCCAGGACTTTGGGCTTCTGTCACTCACTGCTCTGTCTTAGCTATGCAGACAGGGCAGGTACGCATGGATACTCCTCCCCATGGTGACCAGCCTCCCAGCACTGGGGTTTGGGCTCCCTGATGGCAGCAAGTTCTTTAGAATATTCACACGTCACCCCTCCTGAAGGCCATGGGCCTTGCCTGGCCTACCTGGAATGCAGTGAATCTTTGCTTGGACACTGTGGAGGCTGGGGCTGGAATGGTCTTCTAGGACCAGGGAAGGGCCTGGGGCAAACTATTGGAGCTGTGCACTGTATACATCCTAAATATGATCAGGACTGTTTTTCCAGCTGCTTAGGGACCCACATTATCTTCAGCAGGGTGTGTGGGGTGCAGATGCTCCCCAAGACTCAACTCCGGTGTATGTACCACTGCTAAGTTGTCTTAGGAAACTGCTTGCTGTTGTCTGGCAACTGTAGCTGGGTTTTAGCTGTCCCAAGGGAAGGCCAGTTCAGAAGTGAGGCTGGGCTGAGGATGGCGAGGGCCACAGTTTCCTTGCTCTCAAGTCCATGGAGATCTGAAACAGGCTAAGCACTGTGTTTGGAAAGTTCTGTGGAGCCTGAGTCCCTGCCCCCTCCCCAGTTGGGTCTAATGCCAGGGTGAAGAGATGAGTCCTTCAGTGTGGAGAATTCGGATTGTGTGGTCGGGTGATTTGATACTCAGAAACCTGTGGAGGGGACAAGGATCTGAGGGGGCTGGAAGGCTGGATGAAAATTGGAAAGAGATGCCCTGATGAGCGTATCTAGGGGTGGACCATGAGATGCTGGCTCTCCTTACCCCTGGGGCTGGGCCATTCAGCCTTATGGTCAGCCAGCTGGCCCCGAGGACAGTTACCACAAATAGGTGTCCCAGGAGAGTCTTTCTAAGTGTTTGAGGGGGGGGGGCTGCTGGGTCCTGTCTCTGCTCCAGGGCTGCCTGGGGACATCCTGTGACAGATAACCCCCTTTTACCCCACCCTAACCCCACGGTGACAATCTGAGATTTCTCACCTCTGGTGATCTTGCTTCCAAGGCTGAGTTTGAACCCTGCCTCTCCTCTGTCCTGCTGGGTTAGCTTGGGCAAGTCAGTCCTGACAAGTAAGTTTTCTAAAACAGAAAAGTCAATGCTTTAATGACTCAAGGGGATCAGGCAAGAGGAGACATCAGGAATTGTTTCACAAGAAGCGGAAATCTCCCCATGTTAGCCAGCTCAAGCTCAGGTGTCCCGAGCTCTAGGACCCACCTGTGCCCGTTGGCCCTGCTTCTCCTCCTTGAGCCACCCATGAACCTCTCCCAGTGCCTGGGCATCTGGACCTCTGCCTAGGTTAGTGCTATGGAAGCCATGCCTCAGCCGGGAGGACTGGGAGCCTGACCTGTTGTCTCACCTCCCCCTAGGAGTGGCTTGCAGTGTTATTCTCATGTACACCTTCTGCACCGACTGCTGGCTGTTGGCTGTGCTCTACTTCACCTGGCTGGCCTTTGACTGGAACACGCCCAAGAAAGGTAAAGGTCTGGGTCTGCTGCTTGTTTTCCTCCCTCTGCTGGGCTGCAGCCCCTCCTCCTGGGTGCTGGGCTGGGCGCCATTTCGGGCATCTTCACAGGAGCTCACCCTTCATTAGGGAGGGCAGAGGGAATGTATGTGGGAAGGGGCACACTGGGCAGGTGCAGAAATGCCGTGTGGGCTGACAGACACCTCCCTGGGGGGTTCACACTGGCTGTGTCTCGCCTGCATTGTTCAAATGTCCCTCCCACCTGCTCCTTCCCAACACTGTGCTTTGTTTCCTGGAAGGTGGCAGGAGATCACAGTGGGTGCGGAACTGGGCCGTGTGGCGCTATTTCCGAGACTACTTTCCCATCCAGGTAAAGACCGTGGTGTGCTGTCCTGGGAGGATAGGAGTAGATGGGAATATGAACTGTGACAGCACTGAAAACGGAGGCAGTGTGTCCGTGCGTGACGGAGGCTGGTGTGCTTGATGTTGTGAGTCAGTCCTTGACACCAGGCGAGCTGCCTGGGTGGTCAGGTGGCCCCGCATTCCTCCCCTGCCCTGTGTTGTGGGAGTGGCCTAGGCTGTGCACAAACTCTGCCTACTGCCGGCATTCCTATGACTTTCCTGTCCCCTGCAGTTAGGCTTTCCTCCCCAGAGGGCCAAAGTCTTGCTCGAGATGGCCAGCGAGCCCATGGCAGCAGTGCAGGCCCTCTGACATGCAGCCCAGGGTCCTCCCCGATTCCTGACTGCCCATTCCTTGGGGAGGGACTTGGCCCCAGATCTCTCTTCTCGAACCTGCTTGACTGTTGGAACCAGGGTTTAAGAGCTGGCTCGGGGGTCTGTCTAGTGCTGGGCTCTTGGCTAGGGCGTGGGTGACGGAGCGTTAGCCCTGGGCTTACGGTTAGCCTAACGAATCGACTGTATTCCTTCTCACTCTGTGTAGCTCTCTCAGCTCTACCGAGCACCATTTGTCTCCGCTGCAAATGGGAGATGCTCCTGGGTCTGCCTGGCTCTGTCTGTCTGCCCCAGGTACTGTGTCTTCTGCCACTGTGCCCTCAGGAAGCCTCCTGCAGGCTAGTAGCTCCCCTCTCCCAGCAAGGGATGGCTGCTGAGATCTAAGCATTCAGCTGTTTTACCGATCTTTACCCTTTCAAAAGACCCAAATGATGGACTGGAGAGATGGCTCAGTGGTTAAGGTGTCTGGCTGCTCTTCCAGAGAACCTAGGTTCAAATCCCTGCACCTACATGGCAGCTAATAACTGTCTGTAACTCCAGTTCCAGAGGATCCAGTGTCTTCTTCTGGCCTTTGAGAGCACTGCACATACATGGTGCACAGACATACATGTGGGTAAAACACCCATACATGTAAAATGAAAATAAATCTAGTGGGCTGTGGTGGCACATACCTTTAATCTTAGGCAAAGGCAGCTGCATTTCTGTAGGTTTAAGGTCAACCTGGCCTACATAGCAAAGTTCCAGGCTACATACATAGTTCCAGAGCTATATAACTCTGCTCAAATAAATAAGTAAATAAACCTTTAAATTAAAAAAAAAAAAAAAAACCAGCCGAGCCCTGTGTTCTCACTGTCTCTGTTCTGTTGAGGTGCAGGGCAGACATCTGTGAGATGCCCAGTGAGGTTCCTCTGCCCCTTGCCCTTGATGACAGGTCTAATAATCTGTGCCTGAGAGCTGTGTAACCTGCCTGCTCCACCCCTTTTTCCTGAGGTTCTACCGTGGGTTATGTCATCGAGATCTCTAGCCAGACCCGTGTACCCTGTCTCCATTTCTCTTACTGGAGCTCCCTTCTCCAAAGTCATCTAGCTGACCCAAAGGGCATCCCTTTTTGGAGTGGTAGGGCTGGCTCCTTCAGCAGCTACTGGAACTACGGTCGTCTATAACAGAAGTGGCCCACGTCCTGGGGTTCCTCTCCCTGAAGGGTAGGCAAGACCTTTGGAGATTAGGAAAGGCTCCCTGGGCTTCAAATCGGCCATCTTTCCAACTGTCTGATTTCATCGATGTGTAGACTGAGGCCCAGAGAAGATGGACTGTCCCTGGTTCACAAGACACTGTGCTGCCATGCCCTGCCTAGGCAAAGCTACTGCTGTTCTTTGGAACTGGGTGTGTTTCTCTGTACGGGGCTAGGAGTAGAATAAGCCTGGCCTGGGAGCAGGATGTTGGGAGTGACCTGCCAGGAATCTGCCCAGGGTGACGCTCACCAGCATGGCCTGAACACCTCTGGGCTGGGACTTTGCCACCCAGCAGGCATGTCAACAGAACAGTCAGCAGCAGTGACCTTCGCCCTCCCTGCAGAGTGGACATTCTGTCCAGTTGGGAAGAGCAGTGTCGTGAAGACAGATCAAAGCTATTGCCAATGTCTCTGTTGGTACTGCCCGGGGCCATTAACCTGTACAGTGTCCCAAGGACATTATAAACCACGCATCCCATCAGATAAGAGCCTTCGGGAGGGAGGGAATTATTAAAGAGCCAGTTAGGTTCCTAAGAAGTGAGTGTTCAGGGAGAAGTGAAACCGGAGTGGCCTTGAGCAGCGATGGAGCTGGCTCACTGTGACTTCCCCAGAAACAACCTAGATAGTCAGGGGGCTCCCGTCCAGTCTGTACTTTTGCTCCAGAGAGTTTCTAACCCAGTGCCAGTTGCCCAGCTCCTCCCTCAGTGCCTTGATTCACCAAGAGCCAGCGGGGCAGACAGAGCACAGCTGCAGCCTTGCACGGTTCATGCGCCCTGCTCCTCGGGGGTCTCTCACTCTCCACCTCGGCCCTGGTGGGGCAGCTGAGAGTTGTTTTCCAGACAGCATTAACCTGCTTGCCAAAGGCAAAGTGAGGAAAGTACAAGTGCCTTATACACCAGGGGGGTGACACCAGGGGGGTGACACCAGGGAGGCGTGTTCACATTTCCACTACAGCCGCATAGCCTAGCACTGCCCCGCATGCCCCGTTCCGTCCTCCCGTTCTTCCATCTTACCCTGCCATCAGCAACAATCCTCTTCTCCCAACTGAGCAGAAGGACCCTTTACTCACCTAAGAGTTCCTATATTGGAGTAAAGGAAAATGTGGTCTTTTAATATTCGTCCAGTCGTTAGGGACTCTGTGCCAGTGCAGGGATGGGTACAGACACGCACTTAAGTGGGGTGTGTGTGTGTGTGTGAATGCCGCTCTCGGAGGCAGGGCAGCCTCAACTCAGGAACTGCACTTCTGGAAGTTTATTTTACCAAAAAAAAAAAAAGCTGTTGGAAATATGAGTAGAAGAGGCTTTTTTTATTAAAGCGTCACTCTAGGAGTCTGTCAGTCAGGATCCGAGTGAGCACTGTCATGTGGATTGACAGTGGCCCAGGGATGGGTGTGCAGCTTTGAGGAGAGTGGTACTGAGGATCCTGATAAGCTAGACAGGACATATTCCCTTGAGACAGCACTGATGCTGCAGCCTCATTCTTGGGGGATGTTTTGATATGATTATGATTATTGACAGGATCTCATTGTATAGCTCTGGCTTGCCTGGAACTCACTACCATAGACTAGAGTAATCTGGAATTTTATGATTTTTTTTTTTAAAGAAAGGCCTGTTTCTGTTTAAGTAGGAAAAGGACCTAGTGGTTTATTTCTATAGAATGAAAAATGAATGCAGACTTTTTTTTTTAAACTTTCCTATACTTAAGAATTATGGCAGTGGTGGCACATGCCTTTAACCCCAGCACTTGGGAGGCAGAGGCAGGTGGATTTCTGTGAGTTTGAGGCCAGCCTGGTCCTCAGTGTGAGTTCCAGGATAGAAACCCCCCTTCTCCCTCCTTCCCAGAACTCCGTCCCCATTGTGCTTCTTGCTTGGGGTTTTGCAGGTACTTAGCCAGCCTCAGGGCAGGTGGTGGACCCTCAGGAAGCCAGTTATCAACAGGACAGCTTTGTTGACAGTAGGAAGTTCAGATCACCCAGCTGCCACAGCCACATAGCCCTGCCTGCCTGTTTGAGAACCTGAGCTGAGCCTAGCTGCTTGGCAAAAATTTTGAATTGGTCTGGCTATACCATCCTTTTGTCCACACTAGACTATAAAGAGGTGGGAGGTGGGCTGTGTGGGCTCGTCCTCTGAGCTGCTGAAGATTCTGCAGTGTGCAGTGACAATGAAAGTCTTAGTGGGAGACCTGAAGCCATGGCTCTCCTTGCCAAACTCAGAATCTAGACTGTACCCACTGAAGGCTGAAGGTCCAGCTTGGGTGTGGGTTTTAGGGGAGTCACTGTGGTAAAAAGCCTAGGAGCAGGAAGGCAGAAGTCTGGTTGAACATGAATTAATAGGTTTGAACTGTGTTTGGCTGGGAAAGAAGAAGACAAGTATCCAGCCAGGGACTCCTAGCCCATCAGCTGCCAGCCACTGGGTCTGGGGATAGACTTGGCTGCAGCCTTTTGGGCTCCTAGTACATCAGGGCGTGAAACTTCAGGTTCCTTCCCCTCCTGGTGGGCATCCTCCTCTCCCAGCCGGTTCTAACACACGTTTCCTTATAGCTGGTGAAGACGCACAACCTGCTGACCACCAGGAACTATATATTTGGGTACCATCCCCATGGCATCATGGGCCTGGGTGCCTTCTGCAACTTTAGCACGGAGGCGACCGAAGTTAGCAAGAAGTTTCCTGGCATAAGGCCCTACTTGGCCACGTTGGCTGGCAACTTCCGGATGCCTGTCCTTCGGGAGTACTTGATGTCTGGAGGTGAGAGTCCACTTCAGCTGCTCCTGCTGGGCTCTGCGGTCAAGACCTGCGGCTCCCCATTGAGCAAAGCGATGGAGGGAACTGGAGTGCCCTTCCCATGAGGTGCTGGTCCCATGCAGGTAGAGACAGCCTGCAGTAGATATGCTAGGTCTGGATTCGCCGTGGATGACACCTCAAGGACCTCCTCCCACCTCTAGATACCAGCCACTGTGCTGCCGATTGTCCATGTCTGCCCACCCACGGTCCCCACCAGCTTGGCTTTCATACCATTGCCCACATTTTATCGATAAGTAAACTGAATTTAGGAGAAATGAATTGCTTAGGGAGGAAGGATCATGTATCTTCCAAGAGGGTAACAGGTCTGGGATCCGTCTATAGCGGTTTTTATTTTATCCTTGGTGGTATATAAGGGTAGGGAATGAATGCATCTGTGAGCAGGCCTGATTGTGCATTCCCCTCACCCAGGTATCTGCCCCGTCAACCGAGACACCATAGACTACTTGCTTTCAAAGAACGGGAGTGGCAATGCTATCATCATCGTGGTGGGAGGCGCAGCCGAGTCCCTGAGTTCCATGCCTGGCAAGAACGCAGTCACCCTGCGGAACCGCAAGGGCTTTGTGAAGCTGGCCCTGCGCCACGGGTAAGTGCCTGCACACGCATCTCCAGAACAATGCCCATGCCCAGATGCCCAGCAACCAGAACGCAGGGAGGCAGTGGAAGAGGTTGGAGTCCATGCTGCATGGCTTCACTTGTCCAAGTATGGGCAGTGCAAAGATGTGTGTGGCCTGTCCCTGGACACTTGCAAGTCACTGAGAGGCCAGGCTTATATTTAGAACATATGAGAAAACTTACCACTTATGGGGTCAGAGATGTGAGACTCAGTGGTAGAGCAAATATTTGGTTTGTGTGAACCCTGGGTTCAGTTCTCAGCATGTGTATGCACGCGCACGGGGACACACACACACACAGCCAAAGGGAACAAGAGACCAGGAAGGAAATGGCATCACTTGAAGCATCAGGGAAAACTTGCCTATTGGAGAGTGCTGGCAGCTTGGAATCCTGGTATTTCTAGCAAACCAGGGGACGTATCTGCTTGAGAAGCAAATCTACCTTCTAGGCTCCTTTAGACTTCCTAGCTAGCGGTGAGGAGACTTGAGTGCCCTCTTCCCACTGCAGGGGATGCTCTGGGGGCAGAACTGGAGTCTGGAGCCAAGCTGCTTTTCTCCCGCATCTCAATTCTGGGAGACCTTGGAGTACGGTCCTAGAACGATGGACTTTTGTGAGAGAGATGAACGGCAGCAACCCGGTCCAAGTCATTGAGGGCAGGGAGAGAGTTCTATCACAACCATGATTGAGTCTTGGAGCACGGCCGTGGGCAGAGCTCTGTGTCCCAGAATCTCCACGGGGTTCAGGAGAGGCTTTTCTTCTACAGTCTGCTGTCAAGTCAGGAGGGGCAGGGCAGATAGTGTGCTCGGCTGTGAGATGAGCTGAATCCGGCTGAGGGATTGGGTTCCGCTGGACAGACAAACAGCAGGGCCAGGCCCAGTGACTGGGGTCTGGCTAATCTGGGCCTCTCTCTTCCAGAGCCGATCTGGTTCCCACCTATTCCTTTGGAGAGAATGAGGTGTACAAGCAGGTGATCTTTGAGGAAGGCTCCTGGGGCCGCTGGGTCCAGAAGAAGTTCCAGAAGTATATTGGTTTCGCCCCGTGCATCTTCCATGGCCGAGGCCTCTTCTCCTCTGACACCTGGGGGCTGGTGCCCTACTCCAAGCCTATCACCACTGTTGGTGAGTCCCTAGCCTGCATGGTCACCTGGCTCAGACGAGACCTTGTCCTAAGGATCTGGAGTTGGGTACTGGAGGGAGTGATGAGGGGAGTGGAGGTCGAGCTATTGCGCTGAGCCATGCAGTGGTGAATACAAACCTGTTAGGAGAATGTTGCCGTGGAGACTGCGTGGCTGTAACAAGGGTGCTGTAGGGATTATGTGCTCCTCTGCTCTTCAGAGAGGGCCTGCGCAGGAGACAGCTCTTAGACTGCTGGCTGATGGGAATTCTCAGCAGCAAAGGGGAGGAAGAGCCAGGAATAGTCACACAAACCTATAATCCCAATGTGGAAGGCAGAGACAGGAGGATTGCTGCAAGTTTGAGGCCAGTTGGTCTATATAGCCAGTTCCAGGCCAGCTAGGGCTACATAGCGAGACCCTGTTTCAAAATAAAAGTCTTGTTCAGGCAGCCATATTGTTGAAGTATCATGGTTGTAGCTTCTCTGTCGTTTTCAAGAGACAGAATCCCTCAGCAGACTCCTGATCCTCTGACTTGTACAGTCTTACAGCCTATCTCTTCTGAGATGTTCCCTGAGCCTTAGGCATGGGGGTTATGTTGTTAATGTGTTAGTCAGGGCTGAGCGTCCCAGGATCAAATTTCTACCGGTTGTGGCTTTCTGCAATCATCTCTGCCTGCTTCTAAGAGTTTTTTTTTTTTTTTTTTTTTTTGATGAGGAATGAGAACTACGTTTATGTATAAACTTAAATGATCCCTGGGGCACCTAGGTAGGGGGAAGGTAAAGGGTTAGAACGGACCAAGTGCAGGAGGCCAGACTGGAGGCTTTCAGTACCCTGGACTGGAAGGGTGGCAGTGGAGCTGGGTGTGTGTGTCTGGCAGAAAGCTCAGAACAGTGCTGGTGGGACTGTGGTATGGGCTGGCCTTGAACATGAAGCAGGATGAGAAAATAAAGCAAAGTACAGATGTAGGAGGGTGTTCTCCCCTCTACACGCCTTTACAAGCTGCTCATGCATGTTCTGATCTTCCTAGAATCCTTAGAAAAGGTCTGTGAGATATTCCCGGTGGCAGATGGGGAAACTGAGGCTCCTAGGAGCAGAGTTTGTCCTGGATAAGCAAAAGCAAAGCCCTGTGCTTGGTCTTACACCTCACATTGGAACTTAGCAGAGTGTGGAGCTGGGTCCCCCAAGTCAGAGGCCACAGTCTTGGGTGGGGTCTTTGCCATGCTGCCAGGCCTTAGTATTCTCAACTGGACCAAGGGGCATAGTCAGCATGGAGCACAGGCTCCTATCACCCTGGGCATCCAGGGATGGGATACTCAGTGACATTTGCTGACCAGAGCTCTGCCCTTCTCTGCAGTGGGTGAGCCCATCACCGTCCCCAAGCTGGAGTACCCGACCCAGAAGGACATCGACATGTACCACGCCATGTACATGGAGGCCCTGGTGAAGCTCTTTGACAATCACAAGACCAAATTCGGCCTTCCGGAGACAGAGGTGCTGGAGGTGAACTGACCCAGCCCGTGGGGTCCAGCTCCAGGAAGGAGCGACTGCGAATCCTTTTCTACCAAGTTCTCAAGTGCATTTTGCTCTGTAAATTTGGAAGCGTCATGGGTGTCTGTGGGTTATTTAAAAGAAATTATAATTTGTTAAACCATTGCCATGTTAGATCTTTTGTAAGAAGGGGTGAGTCAGTATTTTAAATTCTCACGTCTAGTAATGTCCTGCACAAGGTGGTGGCTGACATTTCTGGGCCTTGATGGTTTCTTATCCACCCCCTCTAGGGTTCCCCAAACAACAGACACCTGGCCCTGCTGAACTGGGGAAGGACAATCCTTATGACTTGGCCACTTAGATAATCCTCTTTGCTCCAGGGATTCTCAAGATGCAGAGGCCGTGTTTAGCAAACATCTCCATTCCCACCACCCCACATGTGACTGAAGGTCTGGTTCTTCTTGCCAAGGGGAGGATGCAGAGAACAGAGTTGGCCCCCTTTGGGGAAGGTGGCAGATAGCATCTGGAGTCTCCTCTCTGCTACTCACCCTACCCCTTTTCTCCAATCTGAGCCTATGCTGGCCTATATACTGTGCTAGGGACAAGGATGTTCCACAGGTACTGTCTTGGGTTATCTCGCTGCTGTTGGCTGGTTTTACTCTGAAGGCTGGCACCGTAGATTCAGCACAGCTCAGCCGTGGCTTGGAGCATGTTCTCTAAGCCGCCTGAGCTCTCCTGAGCCACACCCCAAGTCTGGTGTGAGGAAGGGTCTCTCTTCTATTCAAAAAGGGGCCTGGCTTTCGGTGTAGCACACTGGGTCCAGGGCAGGAGGCCCCGTACCCAAGCCTCGCATGTGTGCCTTCCTGAGGCATTGGGCCAGGGAAGAGAGCCACCCCCCTCCTGTATATTCTGTTTTCTTTCCATGAGATTGTTGTGCCATGTCACACTTTTGTATATTCCTAGACTAATAAACGGAAACAAGAACTACCTGTGAGTCGTTGTTCAATTCTTCACTTACACACTATCTGTCCTACTGCACAGGGCACACTGCAGTGCCCACTGCACTTACACAATATCTGTCCTACTGCACAGGGCACACTGCAGTGCCCACTGCACTTACACAATATCTGTCCTAATGCACAAGGCACACTGCAGTTCCCACTTTCTGCGGATTCCATTAGACTTGGGCCTTTACTGACTGTGTAACAACTGGGTTCAAAATCAAATGACTAGAGCTCTGGAGAATGGCTCAATGGTTAAGGGCCTTGGCTGCTTAGGCCTTTGTTGGATGCTTACAACTGTAACTCCTGTCTTAGGAGAATTGTGGGCCTAAGGCACACAAGCTGTGTAACAGACACACGTAAGCAAAATACCCATACATATAATTTTTTTGAAAGAGAAAATAGTAATGACTTCAAGCATTTGCCCCCATCGTCCTAAAGCAGACACTGGGCCCTCTGATTACCATCCCTGCCAAGGCCACAGTCCAGGTCTTGGTAGTGTTGGCCAGGGCTAAAAACATCTCAGTCTGATGAAGAGATCCACTTTCCTTGTTCATGTGGGTGATGGCAAGACCCCCCCCCCCCACTGACTTGACAGAAGACCATTCACAGATCCTTGTCCTGTACATCTTTCCACAGGTATACTCACTGCTCAGGCGTAGCGGTAAGAGGAGCCAGTGTGCAGAGAACAATATAAGCCACAACTCTGTCACAAAGAATGATGTCCTAGTTTCACTTTCATTGGAGGTGAGGAGGAGGGGAAAGCCGAGAGGCAAGGCCCAGGTAGCCTCCTTGCACATTACCACTGTTTGTGATCATGTTCTAGAACAGCAGAGCTGGAAGGGTCTTCACGAACTCTTCAGACAGTTCCCTGTGCTTACTCTCAGCTAAGCTACAAAGGTGGAAATCAGGCCTGATGTCACCTCTGTGGTTACAGGTCTCAGAATAGGCGACCTTGTTCCTTCAGTTGGGGGCTTCTCAGCAGCCAGAGATCCTGCCGTTAGACCACAGACCTCATTCCCACCTCCTGACTGCTCATTTGCCATCCCCCAGCCTCAGGGCATCCCCTCTGCCCGAAGGCCTGGTGGGCTGCAGAGGACCCTGTAGCCCAACCTGGAGTCCTTGAAAATGCAGTGGCTAAGCTGGGCCTCAGCAGAGGTTTGCCGGGGGGGGGGGGGGGGGGGGGGCAGGCAGGCAGGCCGAGCAGCCAGCACAAAGATGGGGCGACCCTGCACTGTTCTGTTGCTTTTCAGGATCCAGGGGTTGTGAACAGGCAGGTCATTTCTACAGTTTCCAGATGGCAGGGAGGCCGGGCGGTGGTGGCGCACGCCTTTAATCCCAGCACTCGGGAGGCAGAGGCAGGCAGATCTCTGTGGGTTCGAGACCAGCCTGGTCTACAAGAGTTAGTTCCAGGACAGGCTCCAAAACCACAGAAACCCTGTCTCAAAAAACTAAATAAATTCGAGACCAGCCTGGTCTACAAGAGCTAGTTCCAGGACAGGCTCCAAAACCACAGAGAAACCCTGTCTCGAAAAAACCAAAAAAAAAAAAAAAAAAAAAAAAAAAAAAACTAAATAAATAAATGAATAAATAAATAAATAAAACAGATGGCAGGGAGGACAGAGGAAGCCCCTGCTGACTTCTGTTATACCAGACAGTCCTCAAGAACATGAAAGCTCGGGCCAGAAGCCAGCCATTTCCTTCTGGTGGTGGCAAGGCCTATTTTCTGGTGAGAGCCTCAGGCCCACGCCAAATTTCTAGTACCAGTCCCGGTGTGCAGCCAACCCGACAAGAGATATAAAAGCCTCTGGCCCCAGGCTAAGCCCTGGCTGTAACCTCGGCCACCCCAGAACATTCCTAAGGATTACATTTCCTATTAGTGAGTGTTACTGTATACTAGGAAATTCAGCTACCTCGGTGTGGATAAAGGGTTTCCTTGCCCAGGATCATCTATCTAACAACACTGTGTCCAGAGCTGAGCCAGCCTCATCTTCAGCTAGAGCTGGGGGACCCTGGGTGAATGTTGGGAAGGTTTGCCTTAGCCTACTGAGGAGTGTCATTTCCGCGATTCTTCCCGTGGCCACAAGGCGGTGCTGACGTTGGTTCCAATGCAAAGATAGCAAGGCTGACTGCCTTATGTTTTGACGCTCACCTGGCTTCTTCTATTCTAAGCTAGCAGCTACAGATAAATGGAGTAGGAGGACTCGACAGAAACTTAGCCACTATCTGGAATATATTACTGGGAAAGTTGGTGGAGAGGGGCCAAGGGATCTCTATCACACAGCCAATCAGCATTCACTGCCTGTTTCCTCTTCCTTCAGAGATGGAGCGACCACTCTTGGTTTCTAGGCACTTGAAACATTACCATTGGGGGCAAATCACCCATATTTCAAAAAGGCGCCCCCCCCAATTTTCCCACAGTCCTGAAAATTATTTCCTACTTCACTCCTAATATCGTAGACTACTGAGGTTGGGCTGCATCCACCTAAGACCTGGCAGACACCATCAGCACCACCCTGTCACGTGACTTACAGGGTCTCAGCTTCTGCACCTTTATATGCATTTATCTGTACTCCTGAGTAACGCAATACTGAGAGAGCTGACAGACAGCTGAAAATGGTCACCCTGGGGCTCAGCCCATGGGCCCTATCCAGAAAACGGTAGCTGTGATGGTGTTAATTCTGCCTTTGAAGCACAGCAACGACCATAGGCAGCCGATGTATGGGAGCATGTCGGAAAATGAAAAGAAACCCAGGGTATTAAGTAGAATGTAGAGTTTGTAATACATGTAATACATGGTGGTAGCACATGCTTTTAATCCCAGCACTCGGGAGGCAGAGGCAGGCAGATCTCTGTGAGTTCAAGGCCTGCCTGATCTACAAAGCAAGTTCTAGGGCTGTTATACAGAGAAACTCTATCTTGAAAAACAAAGAACTGACTCCCCCTTCTTTCACTTCTCCTCAGTGCTGAGTGCTTCCCATCCACTGCACCTGGCCCCCCTTTGGTTCTGTGGTCCGTGCCCCTTCTTCAAGCCAGTGCTCCCCATTCCTTTAGTCTCTACCCTTCCCCTTGCTCTCTTCAGCCTTTGTACAACCGACACCTCTGTGCCCTTCAGGCCTCACCGCCAAGGCCATTCCTAAGGAATATTTTCTCTGGACACCTCTTGCTAGATCTGCACTGGGCTTTCTACATGCCTGCAGTGTGGTATTTGTTGCCTGCCTGGCTTGCCACATGTCCCCAAGCTCCTGGGCACATGCCAGCACGTTTATGACCATGGAACTGCAGGAGCTAGCCCGAGTCTCTGCTCGGGTCTCCTCTCTGTGTGACAGGTTTATTTCCTCTCTCTAGTCTGTTCCATTTGGGGGAGACATGGAGGTGTTACAGTTTAGATCTGTAACCCCAGAGGCCCACGCGTTGAGGGCAGCTCATTAGGGTTTTTTTGAGAGGTGGTCAGGAGGCAGGACCTAGTGAGGGAAGTTAGCCCACTGAAGATACACTCTTGACGCAGATTTGGTTACCCTGTCCTTTCTCAGTTCCCTTTCTTTGTGTCTTGACTGTCGCGCAGAGAACAGGCTTCCTCTGCCACACACACCTGTCTTGATGCACTGTGGCTGCTATGGACCCAAAGCAATGGGGCTGAAACGGGGAAAAATAACCCCTGCCTTGTGTTGAATTGGCTGTCTTCAGGTGTTCTGACATAATGAGTCACTAACGCACAAGCACGAGGCCCCTGCGTGAACCCAACACTCAAGCCTCCGTCCATAGCTAACGCACGAGGCCCTGCGTGAACTCAACACTCAAGCCTCCATCTATAGCTAACGCACGAGGCCCCTGCGTGAACCCAACACTCAAGCCTCCATCCATAGTTAATGTATGAGGCCCTCGCGTGATCCCAACACTCAAGCCTCCATCCATAGCTAACGCACGAGGCCCAGCATGAACTCAACACTCAAGCCTCCATCCATAGCTAACGCACGAGGCCCTTGCATGAACCCAACACTCAGCCTCCATCCATAGCTAATGCACGAGGCCCCTGCGTGATCCCAACACCCAAGCCTCCATCCATTCACTCGCTGGCTTCATTTTGTCATCTCAATGATGCTCGTGAAGCCTCCATCATGTCTGGGTGCTGGGGACTCAGAGAGGAAACCCAGAGCGAAGGTGACTAACTCACCCTACCCAGCATAGCTGGACACATGGATAAACCTGTAAAGACATGCCAGGCAGCCATGAGGGCGTGCAGAGGAGGTGATACATTTAATTTGACTGAGTTTGGGTTGAGTGAGAATGGCCTCCATAGGCTCATACATCTGAATATTTGGTCCCCAGCTGTTGGAACTGTATGGGAAGGAACAGGAAGTGTGACTTTGCTGGAGGAGGTGCGTCACTAGGGGCAGGCTTTGAGGTTTGGAAAGACCGCATCCCTGCTCTTTCTCTCTCTGACTCTGGTTGTGAATCAAGACATGAGCTCTCAGCTGTACCTTGCTCTGCCACGATGGACTCGAACCCTTTGAACCCATAAGCCCTATTCAATGCTTTCCTTGGTAAGTTGCTTTGGTCGTGGTGTTTTATCACAGTGATAGAAGGGTAACTAAGACACCGAGCTTTCAAACGGTTCCCCTCTGGCCTCCGAAGAGTCAGTCACGTTGTTACCCCCTGATCTTTAACTTTCCTGCCCTGGCAGGTAGGCTGGACTTGGCCACTTAGATCAGCGGTTCTCAACCTCTGGGTCGTGACCCCTTCCCCCGGGGTCGCATACAGGATATCCACATTATGATTCACAACACTGGCAAAATTGCAGCTATGAAGTCAAAGTGAAAATCATTTTTACGGTTGGGGGTCCGCCACGACATGAGGAACTGTAGTAAGGGGTCACCACATTGGGAAGATTGAGAACCACTGACTTGGCTGCATGTTTCCCTGGTAAACACACACAGGGCTGTATAAATACCACGATAATTCCAAGCAATTTGAACGATTTTTTCATGTTGAAATGGTCACATTGCAAAGTTCCAAAGAAGACAAAGTGTTTCAGGATAAAACGGCATATATGAAAATAATTACCGGACGTGTTTCTTGAACACGTGCTGTTTCCGAGGCACTATCCGCCATGACTGACATGCATTTTCTTAAATACTTTGCAGGCAGCAAGATGAATTTCCCTCTGGGGCTTGAGTGATGCGGGCTGAGAAGTCTGAGAAGGGCCAGGCATTTGAGGGAGGCACTTCCGGTATCCAGCAGGCAGCCTGCGAGGTGCTGAACCCCGTGAAGGATTGTGGGAAGATGGCCTTTGCGGAAATGCGCACTCCCCTGCAAAATCTGTTTGGGCGCCACTGTCCTTGGGTTTCATTCAGCACTAGGTACAAACATGAGTAGTAGCTCAGCTCGTTACTCGTCGCTTATTGGACCCTTATCCAAGGAGCTGGCTCGGGAAGGGTCTGATTTCCCGGGACCTAGTGGAGGAGTTCTCTGGGTGTGTTTGAGTGAATCAAGCAACAAAAGTAACTGACAGAAGGGAGCCCTGAAGGAAGACGAAAGTGTTTCTGTGTTCCCTCTGTGGGCCCATTTTTCTTTTGTACATTTATATGTATGTATTGATGTTTATGTGTGTGGGCTCCTACATGCTTCAGGTGGGCTCCTGCGAGTCAGGGGGCAACTTATGGGGATGAGTTCTCTCCCTCTGCTAGGTGGGTTCCAGGGATGGAACTCGGATCCTCGGGCTTGGCAGCAAGCACCTTTACCTGCTGAGCCAGCTTGTTGGACCACAGACTCTTTTTCTTGTTACTTTTGTTGTAGGCTGAATGACAGCCCAGATAGTCAAATCATTTGAACCTGTGATCATAACCATATTTGGGAATAGTTACATATATATTTATTTTCTTCTCTCCTTCTCTTCCTTTTATCTTTTAATTTTTGAGATAGGATCTTATTCTATAAGCCCATGTAGCTGGCCTGGAACTCATTGTGTGGTCCACTCACGGCAACCATCTGAGTATTGCATAAGCTAGCTACCCTGCCTGGCTCTGCAGATGCTACTGAACGAAGAATCTCAAGATGCAGTCTGGACAGGACATCTAAACTCAATGTCAATGTCTTGATAAGAGAAAGAAGACACCGGAAGAAGGGGAAGAGGGTCAGGAGGAGACAAAGACTGGGATTGTGCAGCCAGGGAAGTCTGAGAGCTAACAGACGCTGGAAGAGCAAGGAGGAACGACACCCCAAACTGTGGGAGAATACATTTCTGTTGCTTTCAGCTCCCGAGTTTGTGGTAATTTGATATGGCAGCCTTGGCAAACAAGCACAGCTCAGAAACAGAAATATGTTTTCTGTGAAATTCCACTGGGTCTTGGCACTGTGTGGGTTGAGCTAGGTACAATTTGGAATTTCCCAATAACTCATTTCTCAACAGACACCTGACCCTACACTGGGGCTCCGACCATGAGGAACTGCTCAATGTCTCAAAACAGGAGACCAGCATCGAAGCAGCTCAGATGCAATTCGTCTTCCCCTGAAAGTTAATACGCTTGCCTTCTATTTTAAGAAGCGGGGGAGGTACTGCGGGGATAGCTCAGTTGGTAAAGCCCTCACTAAACAACCATGAAGACCCGAGTTCCAGCTCCAGCATCTTAATAAAAACACTGGGCATGGCAGTGCATACCTTTAATCCCAGGGCTGGGGAGGCAGAGACAGGAGGATCCTGACCCGCCATCCTTGCCCTACTTGGTAGGTTTCAGGCTAGTGAGGGACTCTGTCTCAGAACACATGGGGGATGGTTCCTGATGAACAATACTGGAGATTGAACTGATCTCTTCACGCACACACACAAGTGCATGCACACCTGGACACATGCCAACGTGTAATACACACATCAACTTTTAATAATGGTGCTAGGAGTTGAACCCAAGCATCTACTCAACCACTGCACTTATATGCCCTCCCACCCAGAAAAAAAAAGATTTTTTTTTTTTTATTTTTCGAGACAAGGTTTCTCTGTGTAACAGCACTAACTGTCTTGGAACTAACTCTTGTAGACCAGGCTGGCCTATGAACTTACAGAAATCCACCAGCCTCTGCATCCCAAGAGCTGAGATTAAAGGCGTGTGCCACCACCGCTGGGCCAGTAAAAGAGTCTAGATCCATCTATTATACCCTAAGGTTCATGGGCACATACATTGGGCTATCTAGCACCCACAATGACACTATTACTATTCTACAGATGTATAAATTAGAGACTGGGGAGCTGACCTGCTCAGCGACATTGCTCGAAGGTGGCCGTCAGAATCCCAAACTGCCTGCTTCCTGTTGTGTCTGCCTCTCTGCTCTGAACACTGTGTTCTTTCTGCTATATCGGTCCAGGTGGTGGAGAAATTCACACTCTAAGGGGAGGGGGAAGATCAATATCCTGCAAAATGAATGAGTCAGAGCTACTTATAGACGCAACGGCGATAGCTGCTTCTAGGATCAAAGCAGTCCTCAGGAAAGAGAAGGCACCTGAGCTGTACCTTCACCTTCATTTCCTTACTCTCCGCAGGCAATGTGGATCCAGGGAGGAATCAGACAAGGTCCTCTGGGTGAGGAATTCACGCGTGCATGTTTGTTCAGAGAGGCAAAGTGGCAGTTTGTGTGTGGTAAATGCCTGTTAAAAGACAAAGTGGAGGTTGGTGTAGTGGCACACACTTGTAATCCCAGCACTGGGGTGGGGAGCTGAGGCAGACTGAGCTACATGGTGAGTACCAGGCGCGCCGTGTCTCAGCCGTCCTCACCCCCACAAAACAAAGACAACACAATAGAGTCAACTGGATGGTGGTCGAGGCAAGGTCCCTAATTCAAAGTCCCAGAGAGGTGAGCGAAGTCTTTCTGAAGAAAGGACTCCTGCCACAGCAGAAATATGATGGCTAAGCAAGCTTTAGTCACCAGCAGTAAAAGTCTTTCTAGGCAGAGCGTAAGCAACCCACCCGCGGAGGTGAGACAGCCTCCTGAGTGGCTGGCACACGTCGTGGCTAAGCTTACTAGTACTAGAAGCTAGAAGGGGCGTGGACTTGTGGGTCTGAGTCGATCGTTGAAGAGCTGCTCGATGGATCTCCGGTCTCCGTGCTCTCACGGTGGCGGCTCCCTTCTCAACCATAACGCACGGCCTTTTGGTAAGTGGATGCGAACACTCGGGCAAGACAGACCATCCATCCCCGACTCCTTGGTGCCAAGCTGGTCCCCCGCCCTCCGCGGGAGGCCCTGTTACCATGGCAACTAGGTTAGGGCGGAAGTGGTTTTAGAAGATTGACTCTCACTAATCAGGTGACTCTCCAGACTTCTGCACGTGACACCGGAGCCTAGGCGCGCGCTCTACCTAATCGAGACGCCGTCCCTCTTTCAGCGACAACTGACAGCGCTGTAGAGCAATGGCCTAGGAGGCTCTCTTAGGAGACCCCACCTCTCCATAGGGAAGGGACCAATTAGGCAGAGGCAAAGAGAAGGACCGCCCCAGGTTTCGCCCGGGTTTGACAGACGCAATTGAGGCCATCACAGAGTCCCTCCGCCCCTAGCCATCGAGCCCGCGACGGATGGACTCGTTGTCCAATAGCACGTCCCTTGGCCGCCGCCGGGTCCCGCCCTCTCAGGGACGGAACCAATGAGCACGCCAGCTCCGGGCCGGGTAGAGGGGTTGCACTGCGGTAATATGGCTCTTCCTTAGCCAGCGGCGGTGTCAAGTCCGGGCGCCGAGCTGCCGGGGCTCTCGGGTGGTTCGTTTCTAGGCTGCAGGGGCTCGGCGGATAGCGGCTCCGGAGGCTGCGGCGGATGCGGGAGGACTGCCCGCCTGGCCGCTCGTCGGCCCCGGGGTCCAGATGAGCTCCTGTGCTTCGCTCGGGGGCCCGGTGCCCCTGCCACCCCCGGGCCCGTCCGCCGCGCTACCGCCCGGTGCCCCCGCGCGGGCCCTGCATGTGGAGCTGCCGTCCCAGCAGGTGAGGCGTCCGCGAGCCGGGGGGCGGAGAAGGCCGGGAGAGGAGGTCGGCTGGGCTCGCGGGACTGAGGAGAGCTGACAGGGGGAGGACCCCGCGTCCTGGGCTGGGGGAGCCGGGCGTTCCCGCGCTCAGACCTCTGCATCCCTCTGATAGGCGCCGGGGAGCCCTGCGTCCTGCCGGCCGACGCCGCGCTTTTCCTTTCGCTCCAGTGCCCAGGAGCCGGTTTTCTTGCACTTATTCTTTGCGTTATGGGGTGCTTCTTTCTGCTCCTCCTGAGGAAGGTATTTGGGACGTCGGGGTTTCTCTCCCAAGTCTCATATCCTCATGGCACACTTCACTCCCTCGGGTGAGCGCCTGGACGGAGGATCTGAAGTATGTATTCATATCTTGGATCTTAGGTTGCAGGGGTGTAAGGAGGACGAGAGAACACTGACTTTGGGGAATCTGACAAAATTCTTGATGACACCCGCCTATCTATAGAGTATGTCTTCTACTGCCCTCCCGCAGTCCTTCATGGGTGAGACTCTGCAGGGACCTTAGCACTGAAGAGGACCGGGAGAAACTGTCAGTCAGGAGAGGTTACCGTGCTACTAGGTCTGTGCAAAGTGCTCATTGAATCCTCACAACTCCGTGAGACAGCTGTTTTTATCATCCCGATTTTTCAGTTCTAGAAACAGGCTTGTCCACTGCCTTCCTGTTACTGGTGGGGCTGGGTTTCCTCAGACAGCGTCTGACTGCAGCCCTTGCAACGGGCATAGTTTGCTTGAGGCTTGAGCAGCGACTCCACCACCGTCCACAGGACAGAGCAAGCTTCCTTAGCCCCTTCCTGTAACTTTCCATCCTTGCCCGAGACAGGAAGGAGCTACACTAGAGCGCGGAGGCTAGAGAGGGCCAGGCAAGAAGTGGATCAGAACGTAAAGGAAGGGAAAGGTTGCACACCCCTCCACACTGCCTGCCCCCGCTACCCGGTGCCCTGCCAGTAGGGAAACATCATTAATAGCTGGAAGCAAGGCTCTGTGGTGGGAGAGGGCTTAAAAGATCAGAAGGCATGTGCCCTGGTTTTGTGGTGCGGTTGGGCAGGGACTTTGTGGAGAATATTAAGAGTTGGAAGGTGGTTTGGATTACATTTTGAGAGTGTGGCTGAAGAGAGTTGTATGTGGATTGGGCATCCAAGTGTGAATTTTTCTATGTGTGGGAGGTGGATTTCGAGGGGGTGCTGGGAGTTCAGGATCTAGATGGGCTTAGTCTAGGGGAACTATGAGAACATGTGGGGTTGGAGAAGAGAAATCATCATTTATTGCACAAAGCCTGCTCTGTGAATAACAGTTCACAGTTTAACACCAGGGGGAATAATCCAAGCAAACTGTCCATGGACTCAATTCATGTGTTTGTCGGGTTTCTGGGTTGCTGCTAATGGCCTAAGTTTGCAGCTAGATGTGGCATGAGCTTGGCAAGCTCTTTATGGCTTCCTGGGAGTGTCATCCTAACTGTTAGGCAACATATATAACAAAAACACATTCCTTCTGTGGTTGATATTAATTTAGCTTTCTAGATCAAAATTATTCATGTTTTGGAAAACTTTGTTTTGTTTTGTTTTTGTTTTGTTTTTTGAGACAGGGTTTCTCTGTAGCTTTGGAGACTATCCTGGAAGTAGTTCTTGTAGACCAGACTGGCCTCGAACTCTGCCTGCCTCTGCCTTTCTAGTGCTGGGATTAATGGGGTGCGCCATCACTGCCTGACTGAAATATTTTTTAACATAAGCATTTTGTTGATTAATATATTAATTTACTATATAACACAAGTTCCAATAGGGTTGACGTTATCTGCTTCTAGAAGAGATTTGAGTTTGCCTAGAAGAGCCCACAGAATTATGTATAAGACATAATTTTGGGAATTTTAATTTAAAAATTTTTAGCAGGATCTCACTGTTTAGCCCTTAGTCTGAAACTCACCCTGCAGACTAGGTTGGCCTTGAACTCAACTAGCTGGCCCCAGCCTCCCAAGAGGCTGGGATTACAAGTACGCACGACTACACCTGACTGACTGGCTTGTGCCACCCAGCCACCAAGCCTAGTTTGTTTTATTTTAATTTACATATCTAATCTGGAACCTTTCTTTTCACAGTTGAGTCTAGCCACGGTTCACTTACCCGTCCACTGGCTCTAATGTGACCATACTTTAGAGCTTCAGTCTCCTTTGCTTCTAGGTCCTCTCTGTTGAACTGTTAGTTATTTAAGCGAGAAGCTGTGGTCACACACTTTGAACATGTGCTGCTCTTTTATGTCTGGTTGATGTTTGTTATGTTTCAGTCAACTGGTATAGGCTCAACCAAGGAGGAGCGAGCTGTACACACTTGGATTTAGGAGTTTTAAGATAATTTTTAAAATATAATTTATTTTTATTTTATATACATTGTTGTTTTGCATATATGTATGTCTGTGTGAGGTCTGTAAGATCTTGCAGTTACAGACAGTTGCTAACTGCCATGTGGGTGCTGGGAATTGAACTAGGGTCCTCTGGAAGAGCAGTTAGTACACTTAACCACTGAGCCATCTCTCCAGCCCTGCCCCCTTATTTTGGCAGAGACCTTTAATTTAATGTGTCCTTAATATTAAGCTTAACTGAGAGAATTTCTTTCCTCCTCCAAAGCGCCCCAGCCACATTCTCAGATACTTGGAATGCAGACATTTTTAGAGGCTTTTAGTGATTACCCTTTTGGAGGTCACATGTTCCTTTAAGAATTTATAAAAAGGGGCTGGAGAGAAGGCTCAGCAGCTAAGAGCACTGGCTGCTCTTCCAGAGGATCTGGATTCAATTCTGCCTGCTAGCTTATTGTCTGTAACCCCAATTCCAGGGGCTTGATACCCTCATACAGACATACATGCAGGCAAAACACCAATGCACATAAAATAAAAATTAAAAATAGAGAGAGATGGCTCAACAGTTAGCACTGACTGCTCTTCCAGAGGACCGGGTTTAATTCCCAGCACCCACGCGGTGACTCACACCTGTCTGAACTACAGTTCCCTACACAGGCATACACATAGGCAAAACACCAATGCACATATAAATAAAAACGATTAATTAAAAAATAAAAAATATAAAACATTAAAAAAGGAATTCATAAAAGATACATACTCTTAGAAAATGTACTTATAAATACACGTGAACACCTAATCTTGCACGAGGCTTTGGTATTTTTGTTTAAATGGAAAACTTAAGATGGACTGTTCCTAACTTGGCTTACACCTTTTTATTTAAAAATATTACAGAATGTAGCTATTAGACTTTTCTCTTGCACGGTCTTCCATATAATGTGTATCACCCATATTTTTCATCTGTCTACATATGTGTGTTTGTGTGCATATTGGCGCACAAGCGTGTGGAGGCCAATGGACCTCCTGTGTCATCCCCGGGACACTGCCCCTTCTTTTGAGACAGGGTCTTAGTTTATGTTCTGCGGAACTCTTGCCTGAGGTTCCTGAGTGCTAGGATTGCAGGTGTGTGATATCACCCACTCCTCACTGTTGTAGGGTTTTGGGACTCTTTCCAGAAATTCTCTATTCCACTGCACCGCATGGCCGTGCGGAAGGATCTCGGAGTACACGTGATGTCCATAGGATGAAGTTAGCTCAGTGAAAACACAGGATAGGTAGTGTGTTTGTTTGCTTATAAGTCTGACTTGCCTGGTGCTCAATAGATCAGGCTGGGCTCAAACTCACAAAGATTAACTTGCTGCTAATGATAAGATTAAAGGCGTGAGCTACCACTTCTGGCTTGCTTTCTCTCTCTCTCTCTCTCTCTCTCTCTCTCTCTCTCTCTCTCTCTGTGTATTTAAACCCATGGGAATCTTTCTATTCCCACTCAAACCATTGTAATAGAGCCGGTTTCTCTTTATTTTTGCCAACTTTGGATATTTCTAACCTGAGTTTATTGATTCAAACCATATATGTGTGGTCACCTGTACAAGTGTATGTACTTGGTATTTATGTATGTACTTGGTATTTAAATGTACATTTCTTTAGCTGTTGGTTTTCCTTTATTGCATGTTAGACAGTATGCTAAGCACATGGTCTCAGTTTTCCTGCCCAGCTTTCTGATTTTTAATATATTTACATATTTTGCTACTTGAATTTCCTCTGTGAAGCTTATGTTCACGTCCTTAGCATTCATTTTTCTAATTGTTTTTGGTTTTTCAAGACAGGGATTCTCTGTGTAGTAGTCCTGGCTGTCCTGGAACTCACTCTGTAGACTAGACTGGACTCGAGCTCACAGAGATCCGCCTGCCTCTGTCTCCTGAGTGCTGGGGTTAAAGGCGTGCGCCATTACCGCCTGGCCACTTTTCTAATTGTTTTGCTTATGGTTTTTATTGTCTTGAAGACTCCTTTTTACTTTCTTTTTGTTTTTGAGAGAAGTGAGTTAGAGCTATTAGCCTTTATTATTATTATTATTATTATTAATTTTATCTTAGTGTGTGTTTCTGCTTCTGCGTTAGTTAGGGAGCATGAAACTAGGGGGTCAGAGGACAGCCTCCGGTGTTGGTTTCCACCTTGTTTCAGAAGGAGAACCTTGTTTTCCTGTGGCTTACGGCAGGCTAGATGCCTGCATTTTGTAACCGAGCCTTGCTTTGTGTTGGTCCTAGGGATCTGAACTCAAGCCCTCTCACTCCTAGGGCAATGCTTGCCCACCATCTCCCCTACTTGTGCCATTGCTGTCATCGAAGACCTGGAATTGAAGCCAGGACCTCACACATGCTGGGCTACTCCTCTGTCGTCTGTCACCGAATTATAGCCTCAACCCTTTCTCTACTTTTTTTTTTTTTGAAACAGGGTCTTACTGTATAGTTCTGGTTGGCCTGGAACTCACAGACCTACCTGCTTCTGTTTCCCCAGGGTGCAGGATTAAAGGCGTGCACCACACACCCAGCTCTTTTCTCTGTTTTTTGTTTGTTTTTGAGACAAGGTCTCATTAAATAGCCCAAGCTTGCCTTGAACTTCATCTGAGGCCCAGAGGGACCTTGAACTTAAAAAAAAATATTTTAGGTTTATTTTATGCTTGTGAGTATTTTGCTTGAATGTTTGTGCATCCCAGGTGTGTCTGGTACTTGCAGAGCATCCTGAAAAGGGAGTTGTAGGTAGGTGGCTGTGAGCTGCCTTGTGGGTGCTGGGAATTGAACCTGGGTCTTCAGGAACAGTCAATGCTCTTAACCTCTGAGCCATCGGGCCAGCCCTCCGTTTTAATATTCTTTTTTTTTTTTTTTTCTAGTCAGGGTTCTCTAGCTTTGGAGCCTGTCCTGGAACTAGCTCTCGTAGACCAGGCTGGCCTCGAACTCACAGAGATCCTCCTCCCACCTCTGCCTCCCGAGTGCTGGGATTAAAGGTGTGCGCCATTACCGCCTGGCTCCATTTTAATATTTTTAGGTAAGGAGTTGGGCACCATCAAGAACATGCCCCCTGTGGTACAGCTGTCACTTCTTGGAACTTTTTCATCCTCCCAGGCATAGCCTGCACACTCAGGACACAGCTAGCTCTCCGTTTTCCTCCACACTCACCCTTGTGTGGCAAAACTCTCTTCTACTTTCTATGAATTTGACCATCTGGCTTCTGTGGGTACATGAATTCTCCGTGTTTGTGCTCTTGTGTCTGCCTGATCTCCCTCAGCGTGATGTTTCCAGGGTTCCGTCTTCATGGTGGCATGATCCTTGCTGTTCACCCGCCTATCTTCTGTGCGTAAATAACCGCGTGGCATTTAGTTGTCCTGCCTCCTTTTAGCTGTGACAGTTTCTTACACTTTTTACATTTACACCTTCTGAATTACCTCCCCCCCTTTTTGATGCCCTTGACTGTTTTGAGTACTGGCCACATATTTTGTAGGATGTTTCTGTGCTGACATTAATATGAATTGTTTTTCATAGTGGGGGACTTCTTCCAGACCCATGTAGTTCTCCAGTGGATACCAGCAGTGTGACCTATAATTAATTTGTGATGTCAGCTACCTGGAGTTCACAGATTAAAGGCTCAGCCCTGCCCCCATGCCCTTCAGATGCCTATCTCAATCCCGGGCTTTCCAGAACTTCTGGACTCCCAAGGCCAGGAAAACCTTTCGGTTTACTGGTTCATTGTGGAGGAAATGGGGAGCAGCCAGATGGAAGAGAGCTGTGTGGGGAAGTGGGGGTGCTCACCCTCTGGGTTTCTGAGATCATTGTGTAAAGACTTTTGATGATTAACTCAGTGGCCAGCTCCTTTCCTGAGATGAGTGGGACTGATAGTTCTAGCTACCTTGGAGCAGAGCCAGCATCACTTAACTAGACCAGAGGGCGCTCCCAGGAGATTGCTGTATGAGGAACCAGGGACAAATGCCCGAGCCGGAAAGAAAGATTTCCCTTTGTATCCTTTGCTGGGAAAATTAGGAGGTAAAGTTCTGGGGACTGAAGACCAAGATGAGTGTTTACTGTGCATCACCACACAGCAGGTAGTGCTCCCATAGGCATTGGCATCACCACACAGCAGGTAGTGCTCCCCATAGGCATTGGCATCACCACACAGCAGGTAGTGCTCCCCATAGGCATTGGTATCACCACACAGCGGGTAGTGCTCCCCATAGGCACTGGCATCACCACACAGCAGGCAGTGCTCCCCATAGTCTCTGACATCAGCACACAGCAGGTAGTGCTCCCCATAGGCACTGGCATCGCCACACAGGAGGTGGTGCTCACCAGGGCTCCCATCTGGAAGCCTGTTCGTTGTGGAATATGATTTTAACTAGGCAAGATGTGTTACATTTGTTTATGCTGTAAAATATTACTTTAAATGTGTAAAGTTGTGGTTTTTATGCTTGTTTATGCTGTATTTGTTTAACTATGTAAGGATGTGTTGCGTTTGTTTCACCTTGCCTGCCTAAGGTACCTGATTGGTCTAATAAAGAGCTGGATGGCCAATAGCTAGGCAGAGAGATTAAGTAGGAGGAGAAATTTAGGCTCAAGAAGAATGAGAGGAAGCTGGGCAATGGTGGTGCACATCTTTAATCCCAGCACTCAGGAGGCAGGTGAATCTCTGTGAGTTCAAGGCCAGCCTGGTCTACTAGAGCTAGTTCTAGGATAGCTAGGGCAGGAGAAAACCTGTCTCAAAAAATCAAAATCAAAAACAAACAAACAAAAAAACAGAGGAAGAAGAGAGGGGAGAACGAGGAAGCTGCCCAGGGACATAAGCCAGGCAGACACCAGCCAGCCAGACTTAGAGACTGCAGGAACGTAAGACCAACAGAAAGATAAGAAACCCCAAGGCAAAGGTAGATAAAGAGAAGTCAGTTATTTTAAGTTAAAAAAGTTATCCAGAAATGAGCCTAAGCTAGGCCAAATATTCATTACTAAGAAGTCTCTGTGTCATGATTTGGGAGCTGGTTGATGGCCAAAATCAAAAGCCTGGTTGGTACATCTGCTCATTCTGTCCCACTCTTCCCTAATAGGCTCCTTGGGACCAAGTTGCTCTGTGAAGATCACACTTAAAGAGTGGGGATTTGTTCCCCCACTCCCTTGGGAACAGAGTATCTACATAAATTATTTCCAGTGATACACTTTTACAGATGAGGAACCTGAGGGCTAAGTGATTGACTTTCTCTCTCTCCTTCCTTACCCCCCTCCCTCCTTCCCTCCCTCTCTCTTTCCCTTCGTTCCTTCTTTCTTACTCTTTTTCCTTTTGGAGACAGGGTTTCTGTGTATATCTCTGTTGTCCTGGAACTCGCTCTGTAGAACAGGCTGGACTCGAACTCACAGAGATCTGCCTGCCTCTGCCTCCTGTGTGCTGGGATTAAAGGTGTGCACCACCATGCCCAGAGAGGTCTTAGGTGACTTTCTTAAAAGTCAAAGGGAGCGTCCACTTTAGGGACTGCCTGTAGCCACCCACTCTGTAGGGTTCTGATGAAAAGGTTTTAAAATGCCCAAATGTTTGTGGCCATCATGTTTTATATTTAACTCCAACAGCATCTGCACTTAGCAGTGTGTTGATTATGAAGTAGTAACGCAGTATTTAGTTGCTTATGTGACTTCCCTTAAAGAATGAAATAGTTTACAGAGTTGATTAATTCTATATAGCTAGGCTGGCCTTGAACTCAAAGAGATCCATCTGCCTTTGCCTCCCAAGTTCTGGGATTACAGGTGTACATCGTCATACCTGGACATATGTCTCTGATTTTTTTTTTCTAGTCTTGTTGTGTTGGTAAGGCCAGGGTAGGCACGGGAAAGCTGGGTCTTACTGGGGAAAGATGCCTCTTGCAGCACAATGCTCTGCTCTGTAGCATTATTCATTTCCTAAATATTTATCAAACCTCTTGACCGAAGCAAGGAACTGCAATCTATAGTTGTGTCTGTAAAATGAAAGCATGGGAACTGAGCAGGGTTGGTTCTTGTAACCAAACCACGGGGAAACTTTGGGAACTTCCGATGTCACATCTTCAAGTCACTGTTTTCTATGACAGAATTCCATCAAGAATTTAAGTTCTTATTTTGTTGTTATTTTTTGTTCTTCCCGAGAAAATGTTTAGCTTTTCTGTGAAGGGGAAAGCTATTTTCTTATTTGTGTTTATGTAAAGATTTCTTCTCAGAATCACAGTTCTTAGTTCTTGGTTAGAAAATCCAGAAGTGAAAGTGACTGGGAATAGAACAGAATTGAAAGTCGGGGCTGCAGCGAGCGCTGAGATGACAAAATTTACATCCTCACAGTTTCCAAGTGCGCATCTTACTTTTGTATTTATTTTGAGACAGTCTATGTAGCCCTGGCTGTCCTGGGAGTTACTGTGTAGACCAGGCTGGCCTTGAAAACGTAGAAACTCAGGCTGGCCGTGGTGGTGTGCACCTTTAATCTCAGCGCGGGGAGCAGAGGCAGGTGGATCTCTGAGTTCAAGGCCAGCCTGGTCTACAAGAGCTAGTTCCAGGACAGAGAAACCCTGTCTCAAAAACCAAAGGGAAAAAAAATAAAAACCAAAATGAAAAGAAAAGAAAACATAGAGACTTAGCTATGTACCTCTGCCTCTCAAGTCTTAGGATCAAAGGTGTGTGCAGCAGAATGGGCCACAGATGTTTGTTTTTGAGACAGGTTTCTCTGTGTAGCCCTGGCTTTTCTGGGACTCTGTGTAGACCAGGCTGGCATTGAATACACGGAGATCCATCGGCCTCCTGCCTCCCGAGTGTGTGCCACTACTCACTGTCCAGCCAGATGTGTATTTTTAATACACCGTGGTAATTCTACCTGCAAGCCAAGACACACTTCTGCTGTGGCAAACAGGTAATGGTCAATTTCAGTGTACTGGGATGTGTACAGTTAGAGACTTTGAGTTACTTTAGAAAAATTAAAGACATATATTTTAAAAATATGGGTTGTATACTTTAGGTTTCATGGCGTTGCTTCTGTCCTGTGTTGCCAGAGTTGTTTACTTACTTACTTTTTGATTGGATTTAAAATGATAGTGCTCTTTTTTAATCTGTAGTTAACACTGTTTTCCATGTGACTCTGAGGCCGGAACTAAGTTTTGGAATAATGGAATTTTACAGATTGAAAAAAAAAAAACCAAAAGACCAAACCCTGAAATTATTTGCTGTGAGCGTGCTCTGGAGACCTCAGGTTCTCTGTTGACAATCTGTGGAATCTCCTGATCTTCAGCACCGGGGTCGCCTGGTCAGGACCGTGCGTGCTGAGAATTTGTTTAACTTCTCTTTAGACTTTAACATAGTGTCCCCCAGTTTTGGTGACATTAGGCTGGAACCAAAATGGGGTGGTGGTATTTGTTTTAGACTTCCCTTTAAGGGCAAACTTAAACACTGAGATTCTGCCCCTGCCCATTCATGGTGTGAACCAATGAAACTTGGAAATGCCCCCTCCTCTGGACTCCGGGGCTGCTCTTCCTGTTTTGTGTCTGGCTTTACCCAGTCTGTCCCTTTCTGAATGTTCTTGGGAGCAGTGAACTCTCCACCTTCTGAAGTTTCGGAAATGGCAAACATCTGGTGGCTGCAGTTTCCCCCGTGCCAGCAGTTTGGCACTGTGGATATTTAGTGCCGATTGCTGTGGATGCAGTGTTTGTCAGGGCTGAGATGAATAACCCGGAAGCCGAACATTGGAACCCAGCACTCGCTGTTCCATCCGTGGAAATGGTAGCATTCCCCCCCCCACCCCCCTTATGGTGTTTAGAATATTCTAAAAGATGTGACCAGACCTTTTAAAATAACAAGATACATCAGGAAGTCAAAACTAGTGTCTACCTTTGGTGGTCCATGGGTTCCTGAGTAAGGAAAAAGTGAGCAAGTAAAAGAAACGGGAATCCCAATTTAACTTTTTCTATGAAAAACTTGGTGACTTTTACCATGACTGAATGTTTGGTGACTGAGCGATTGATTCTGAGCTCTAAAAGAGTTGAGCGTGTTTACACTAGCCAGTGTTGAAATCAGTTCTGAGCACTGGGTAGGAAAGACTAAGACTGACCAGTTGGCCGTGTCCTGGGTAGGTGTTTGTGAAGTGCCGTCTCTGACTGCTCTGGCGCTGGCCCTGAAACTGGACGTTGTGATTCCATCGGCCTGACTGCCTTGGAGAGGATATGGATTATTTCCTTCCTCAATTCCAAACATTCTTTGTATGAGAGCTAATCTTGAGAAATCTTTCAAAAGTCTCGGAGATGAAAATGGTGTAGTTTAGACTCACAATCGTCTCCCGGAAACATTGTCACTGCTCAAGGTGCACGAACCTGCCAGGTTGCTTTGTAGGCTCAGGCGTGGTGGGCAGGCGGGTGTGGGTGTTCATGAGAGGCCGAGGGTAGGCTGTGTGATTGCACTCACAGGAAGGCATTTCGGGCTTCTTTCCATGAAGTGACTAAATGGAGTTTATTCTGTGTGGAGGATTTTCCAGACAATAGGAGAAGAGCCAGCTGCCTCTGTTACTCTGGAGAGATTAATTTGTCTCCCCCAGAAGATACCATAGTTCTTAGATTTGTAGAATTGCAGAATTATTCTTTTTTAGAAATATTTTCTAATTGCGTATTTATTTATTTTGTGTGCATATGTGGTGGTCATAGGACCACTTTCAGGGGTCTGTTCCACCAGTTGAGTCCTGAGGGGACCGAACTTGGGTTGTCAGCCTCCACGGGAAGAACCATCTTGTTGACCTGGAATGTACTGTTCAGTTTAAGGTGGCCTCAGATTCCTGTCAGTCCTCGTGTCTCAGTCATCCTAGTGCAAAGATTACAGACAGGCCTTTGTCACTGTGCCTAGGTGTTAAACTTCATTGTCAATCGAATGATTGTATTACTGGGATGGAACTAAGGGGTTTTGCTCCGCTGACCCCTACTGAGCTATAGTTGCCGATTCCCTGGTTCTTTGGCTCAGTTCTGAAGCTGTCTACCTGGAGTTAGTTTTAGATCCTGGAAGCTGGGGATTGATTCTTACAAGATTTCTGCTTCAGACTGTAGCTGCAAGTCATGGGCCATTGTAATCAGGGAGCTCCCATCTCTCTGTCCGTGGGTTCAGCTGTTTGCTGAAACTCTACAAACCAGCTCACCATTTTACAGCCTGTAGCACAGGAACTCCACATGTAGAGAATCACAGAATAAGGTTTGGAGAAGGGTCTGGGGGTGACCCGAACATGTGTTTGTCCAGAACCTCCTGTAGGGCTTCACAGTAATTCTGTGACACAGACATGCCTATTAACTGTCATGATGACTTCTGTCCCTTTGTAGGTCAGGGGTTAGGGTAGAAACAGCCCTGGCTGTCCTGGAACTCCCTCTGTAGACCAGGCTGGTCTTGAACTCAGAGATCTGCCTGCCTCTACCTCCCGAGTTCTGAGAGTAAAGGCATGTGCCACCACCGCCCGGCTGTGCCTTGGTCTTTTATGTGGAAGCTTCTGGGCCTCATATTTCTATCTAGCTGGCTGATTGAATGACCTGTACAGAACTTTTCCTTTTGTATTAGCTCTCTGCTAAAAGAAAAACAATCAATTCTCCCTCCCCCAAATAATCATTTCATGAAGAGAAAAGGTTTGCCTTGAAGATTTGGAGGTTTGGAAGTTCCAGTCTGAGATTGGTCAGCCTCATTATTTTGCCCTTACAGTGAACCAGTCTGGGCTTGAGCACAGCAGCAGAAAGCTGCCCATCCATTGGGATATGGAAGGGAGGAGGAAGGGGCTGCCATCCCACCATCCCTCCAGGGGAACACGGCCTGACTCCCACTAGATCTCAGCCCTTACAGGTCATTCTGCTTCCCAGTGGTGTAAACGGGGGACCAAGCCATGAACACACAGCATTTGGAGATGCTTTAGACCTGTCCCCTTCAGGTCAGCATCCAGCTGCTGTCCAGGTATTAATTACATTTATAATAATTTTGCCTTTATAACTGTCAATGCGGCTCAGTAGCAAAGCTCTGGATTTTCATTCCAAGCAGTAGAAGGAAGGAGGGGAAAAAAGAGAGAAGAAAACCAACCAACCACAAAACCTCATCTTGGTCATGTGATGCTCACCTGTAATCTTAGTACTGGGGTTTTTCAGTTGCTTCTTGTAGTGGTGGTATTCAGAGGTGTTGCTAACAAATCCTGAGTAGTTAATGAGACTCTAAACTATTCTGGTTTGTTGGGCTGTGGCATGCAAGGGGAACTTTGTAAAAATGAGAGTGTTTGTGGGTGCTGAGGGCTTGGGGACTGAAGATTCCACTTGAGCTTTGGCGCCTTCAGACTTTTAGTGAAGCTTGACCAGAATGGGAAGAGTAAGAGGACCTCACTACACAAAGGAGTGTGGGTTCGTTTCACAGAAAGTAAAGAAATCAAAGTTCCGGCTTAGAACTTTGCTTAGCCTATGCCCCGGGCCAGCATGTTCAAGTTCAATGTATCTCAGTGCTGTGAACCTTCGTAAGAAATTGTCGTGTCTACAGCCGGACGTCTGCTTTCAGAAGATGAAGCTGATGCACAGGCTGGAGAGGGAAGCTGCTTTTCCTGGTGTGATGGGAGCTTTGAGGCAGTGAGTTACAGACGTCAAGGGAAGAGCAGATGCCCATCATGCTGAGGAGACAGTGCTGAGCGTGGCTGGTTACAGCTGGGTTACACAGGAGACCTGAAAGCAGGGTGTCTGGGAGGCAAGCTTGGTGCACCCATCCAAGGAATCAGGCCTGTGGCCCAGTTTCACTTTTGCTTCTTACTGACAATGCGAATGTGAGTATTCCCTTTTCTTCAGTCCCAACTTTCTCATCACAAAGCGAGTCTGCTGGAAATCTCTGCTTCCATGAAAACAAGCATTTGAAGTGCCGGGACCTGGTTAAAATAGGGTTCTGGGGGTCAGTGCCGTGCTAGGACTGTGTTCCCAGGGGATGAGGGCTCAGGTGACCTTCAGGACCTCAGCCCCGAAGTTCTGGGATTCTCTTCGTTGACCGTTTCTGCATCAGACCCTTGTTTTATTCTCCTTTCTTGTCTTTGTGGAGATGAATCCTGAATCTGCCTCTTTCTGTTAACCGGTTACCTTTTCCACCGATAGCCACGCCCCTTCCCACGGACCCATCAGCTCATTTTCATAAATTTCTTCACCGTTTTCGCAGAGAGCTCTCACAGCCCTTGCCTTATTCCCCAGTAGCCAGCACAGGTACACAGATGGAAGGGAAGCGGCCAGTGGTTTGCTCACTGGAGAGTGTAGAACAACCCTCAGTCCAGGGTTACTGGTTGTGATTAGGCTCCTCCCACTGAGTCGCCCTCGTGCAGGGATTGGCCACCACCTACGTCTGCATTGAAAGATTTGTTGCCATCTGTTTTTTTTTAATATAAGTATGAATTTATTTTTCATTTAAAAGTAGGGAATAAATTTCTATGCTTTCTCATGTAAAATGCGTATAAAAGAATACAGTGCCCAGTCACCCCACCCCTGTGTTCTCTCCTGGGGAAGTGAGAGACTAACACATCTCGACTATTGTTCCTTTTTTTTTTTTGTTTTTCGAGACAGGGTTTCTCTGGCTTTGGAGCCTGTTCTGGAACTAGCTCTGTAGACCAGGCTGGTCTCGAACTCACAGAGATCCGCCTGCCTCTGCCTCCCGAGTGCTGGGATTAAAGGCGTGCGCCACCATCGCCCGGCTCGACTATTGTTCCACGCCACCACGGATTCCTTGTTCTTCATGGCCGTGCGTGCTGCCTTTTTCCCTCTAGGATCTCCAACTTAGCTACCAGTGGATACAGTTAAAGTTCTTTGCAGTTTTCCGCTGATACCTAAGATAATCAGCTTACAGAGAGTGTAATATTTTGGGTCACGGATTTTGAGATCTCAGTCTGTGGTCAGGTGACTTTGGTCCTGTGGTGGGTGCTGCAGATTATGGCAGGGAGCACTTCCCGCAGCAGAGAGTCACTTCTCCCTCAGCGAGAAGCCAAAGAAGACACACCTCCAGTGATCCTGCTCGCCCCGCCCCCTGCGGCCTCTTAAAGCATCACTCTGGGGGGGACAAACCTAGACCTGAAAGAGCACCCCAGATCTAAACTTTACTTGGTAGAGGCAGGAGGGTCAAGGCCAGCGTGAGACCTTGTCTGCCCCCAACCAACCACTGCAAAAGAAGAAAGTGTCATATCGCATATCTGCAAGTCTATATTTGGTCTGCATGGGGAAGTGTAAGGCCTTGTGTGCTGTGCTGGTGCGGGCTTGGTGGCTTGCGACTGTCGTCTCAGAGCTGCGGCTGAAGCAGGAGAAACTCTTGAGCCCTGGGGTTGGAGACCCACCTGTTCAACATAACCTCGGCTCAAAACCAGACCAGACCAAATCAAACCAAATCAAATTATTTCTTTGTACTTTGCTACTAAGTGCACTGTGGGATTAAAAAACAAACTGTCTTTTTGTCTGCAGAGTTGGAGGTGTAATTGCAGACCTTGGGAGTGGATGTGTTAGGCCAGTAGGTGCTGTACCACCGAGCTACGGGCCCAGCCCTCAATAAATTAGTTAACAGTTACCGTACTAAGCCGTTTCCAAACCTGTGGTCTTTGGCTGACTCATAGGGATGAAATTACTGTGAATTCATAGGGTTGTAATTGCTACTTGTTGATAAGATCTATCCAGAGCCGATGTGTTAGTGGAACTGAATCCCAGTCTGGATTCTTCTGTCCCTCCCTTCCTTCTCCAACTGCCCTGTGATGCAGAGCGGCAGCCAGATCTCCAGTACTTACCCTTCTGAGCTTCAGGGCCAGAGCAGTAGGCTGAGTCATCCCCTCCAGTCCCCACTATTTATCCTTTGAGTGCTGGGAATTGAACGAGACACGCCAGGCAAGCACTCTGTCCCTGAACTCCATCCCCAGCCCCCTGCATGTCTTCTGGCTGGTCCTGGAAGAGGTCAGACTGCAGAAGATTCACAGACAATGATGGAGTGTATACACTTTATTGCGGAGTTTGGGCAGTGTTTTCCATTGGCAGTCATGCAGCAAATGTCATGTGATTGTTGCTACAGAAGATGTGTGTGTGTGTGCGCGCGCGCATGCACTAATATGCACACGGGTGTTTAATGCCTCTGCTATGGCTAATGTGCAGAGGTCAGAAGAGAACTTTAGACAGTCGGTTCTCTCCTTTCATCATGTAGGTTTCCGGTGTTGAACTCAGGTCATCGGATGTGGTGGCAAGCGCCTCTACCCACTGAACCATCCCACCACCTCCCAGTTAAAAGTGAAGGAGTTAATGAAACAGGCAGCAGGGAGTGGGCTGTACTTGTACTCTAGGGCATGAAAGGAAAGCACGTCAGGCTGCTGGTAAGCGTGAGCCCTGGAGACGTTCATGAACACATCTGGAGTCTTTCATACCTAAGTATTAGGGAGGCTTGCTAGACATGGGCCTTCTTCTCGAGGAACTGTAGACTGTACACAGGGAGAAAACATTTGGCTGGCGTGTGAATGGACAAAAGTTCTAGGCCCTTTCAGCTGATTTCCTGCATAGCTGAACATGGATGTTCCTTAGGAGAATGGGCTGTCAGCAGGAAGGGAGGTATGAAGCATGTTTAACACTGAATACTAGGTGCCTATTAAACATTGATTCATTGTTGTATGTGAGTCTGATGTGTGTGTGTGTGTGTCTGATGTGTGTCTGGTGTGTGTGTCTGATGGGTGTGTATGTCTGATGTGCGTGTGTGTCTGTGTGTGTGTGTCTGATGTGTGTCTAATGTGTGTGTGTGTCTGATGTGTATGTGTGATGTGTGTGTGTGTGTGTGTGTGTGTGTGTGTGTGTGTGTGTCTGTGGGCACGTCAGGGTCGGGGGACCGCTTTATGGAGTTGGTTCCCTCCTCCCTTCGTGTGAGTCCTGGGCACTGGACTCAGGCTGTCAGACTTGTTCAACAAGCGCTCTTTCCACTGGGCCATCATGCCGGCCTCTGCTAAGTCTCTAAGAGAACTCGCTCTGAAGGGCGAACATGATATGCCCAGGCTTCAGACGTTTTTCTTTTCTTTTGAGAAACTGTCTTCACATGTAGCCCTGGCTAGTAGTCTAGACTGGACACAGGGTGATCCTGTCTCTCGTCTCCCAAGTGCTGGGGTTGCAGGTGTGTGCCCTGTGCCTGGCTCTGCCAGTATGCCGTGATCGGGCTAGCTCTTCAGCTTGTCTTCTAACAGTCAGGTAGAGAGAGAGGCACTACAAACCAGAGTTCTGCTCGCGCAGCTTTCGTGTTCCCGACATGGGACTCCACATAATTCAGGCATCTTGTTTTGTGACACTGAAGGACATCAGCCTTGATTAGCAAATAGAAACTGGCTGGCTGCTGTCTAGGGGGCTGTTGGCTGCAGCAACCGGCAAGTTACTGCTTTAGATTTTTTCCTTCTTCTGTGGCTTCTTGTAGTTGTACAAATGATCTGGCTTCTAGGCTGAACGACAGGGTCATATGCTTGTCATGACTACCTGAAGCCTGTGGGGAAAAACTAAGTCTCCGTTTAGTTTATGTTCCGAGGATGTGAACACTCCTGCATGTGGATTTCACTAACATAGTCTGTGTGCCTTTTCACTTGGTAAAGCTCTTGCTACCCTAGCATGAGGTCCTGGGTCTGGGTTCCCAGCAGCCATACAGAAGCTAGGTACGGTGGAATGCCCCTAAATATTTCATGTCTATTTCCATTCCGTGCTTGTGACTGCCTGCTAACTGAGAAGAGGAAGGCATGCATCCTGTATGGCGGGTGTGGGGGGGCACGATGAGGCCTTAATAAGGGACGGGGTTATGTTGTGGGCTCAGCAAGCAGTGCCTGGGGCAACCCATCCTGCGCCATTTGTTTGTTTATTTATTTATTTTAAACATTTATTTATTTATTATGCATACAATAGTCTGTCTGTGTGTATGTCTGTAGGCCAGAAGAGGGCACCAGACCTCATTACAGATGGTTGTGAGCCACCATGTGGTTGCCGGGAATTGAACTCAGGACCTTTGGGAGAGCAGGCAATGCTCTTAACCACTGAGCCATCTCTCCAGCTCCTTATTTATTTATTTATGAATGAACGGATGCTTTCAAAGCATAGAGCACTGACAAGCTGAATGCCTGTTCATTGTGGTTCTGTTTTAGCGGCGTCTTCGGCATCTCCGGAACATTGCTGCTCGGAATATCGTCAACAGAAATGGCCACCAGCTCCTCGATACCTACTTCACCCTTCATTTGTGTAATAATGAGAAGATTTGTAAAGGTAAGGACTCAAGCCTTGGTGGTCTCCACTTTGCTCTGTTGTAACTGGAGTGGTTGGTAGTGCCCCTCTCTCTCCAGCTATGCTTTATGAAAACATCTCAAGCAGGTGATGTCTGTTAGAGACATGGCCGTGGCAGTTCTCTGGGAATAGACTGTCGTTGGTAAGTTTGTCTCCCCTTTCTAATGTTACTGTTACTATTCTGGTTGCTAGGTAAGTTTGTTTCCCCTTTATGAGTGTTGCTATTCTAGTTTATTAAAACAAATGATGGGGGTCCATTATCTTATACTAATTTTATATTTCTTTAAAATATGGCTCTTTCCAGGGACCAAGTTTATGGAACCAAGTTGATATCTTCTTATACTGAGATTTATGTATGTATATGGAGTCATTTTCAGAATGGCTCAGTTTCTTCCAATTCAATTTTTAAAATTAGGTTTATTAATTTTATTTTATGTGTGAGCATTTGACCTGCATGTGTGTATGCATTCCACATGTATGCTTGGTGCCCTTGGAGGTGAGAAGATGGCATTGGATCCCTGGAACTGGAGTTACAGATGATTG
The DNA here is from genome assembly GCF_018167655.1 of Microtus oregoni. Classification (NCBI taxonomy): domain Eukaryota; kingdom Metazoa; phylum Chordata; class Mammalia; order Rodentia; family Cricetidae; genus Microtus; species Microtus oregoni. The sequence continues at coordinate 1,465,606 of NW_024543059.1, forward strand.
TAAACCACAGTGTGGGTGCCGGGAATCGAACCTGGTCCTCTGCAAGAGCAGCCAGTGCTCTTCCCCACAGGTGCCACCACAGCCAGCCTGTATTCTTATTTTTCATCCTAATCATTGCATATCTTAAAGTGGCTGTTAACCTGACGAATACCACAGACCTCGGGGCTTACCGTAATTACCGTGGTGAACTTGGCATGCTAAGTGGGTTCTCTTTATGAGTTCTCGCCAATCCCTGCCTTGGTACCGACCCAGCTCTCTTGGTTTCAGTGCCACACTCCTGTCTTCGTGGCCTCTGGCAGGCAAGAAAGAGAAGGATTATTTGAGAGAGATTTGAAGTGCAAATGGTTGCTATACTCACATTTATGCATCACATTTATGCTGGCCATGGACCAGTTGGATTATACTTTTCAGTTGAAGAGGGAGGTGGGAAATGCAGTCTCCCTGTGTACCCACCCAGAAAGCAGAGATTAAGGGAAAAGCATTTTTCGTAGACCTTGATACCTTTGGTTCTCTACTGCACTATGTGGGCACACTGGAGCATTTTAACTCCCGTGTGGTACTGGGAACGGAATACGGTGCTTAGCTCCTGCCCTGTGAGCTCTGTGCCCGCTCATCACTGCTGATGTTGAGACGGGGTCTTTCTAGGTTGTGTAGGCTGCCCTTGAATTTGCTTCACACCTAGGCAGGGCTTGAGCTTCTGCTTCTCTTGTCTCCGAGTGGCTGGAATCGTAGGCCTGTGCTACCAGGCCCAGTTGAATATTTTCCCCGCTGAGTCCTGGTTTCTCTATATAGCCCCGTCCATCCTGGAATTCTCTCTGTAGACCAGGCAGGCCACAAACTCAGAGATTCATCTGCCTCTTCTTCCCAAGTGCTGGGACTAAAGATGTGCGCCACCACCACCTGGCAAGTACTTTTAGTTTTTGATGAGTGTCTATATAGTCAATCCTTGGTCATCTTTTTCCTTTTTTTAAAGACTCATCTTTATTTTACTTGTCTGCGAGTTTTCCCTGCATGGCTTTCTGTGCACTACTTTGGAAGCCAGATGAGGGCCTATTGGACACCTTAGAATGGGAGATGCAGATGTCTGAACCATCATGTGAGTTCTGGGAACCAAAACCAGGTCCTCTGAAGAGCAGCAAGTGCTCTCAACTGCTGAGCCACTTATCAGTCCCAGTCCTTGGTTATCTTATTAAAACGTCTGTGTCCTGGCTCCAGGGTCAACTGTGATGCCAACAATGAATGTACTTAGTGCGTTCTGGGGATTTAGGAAATGGGGGCCATTATTATTGGAATTGCAGTGTTATACTGGTTTGTAAACAGAGCAGCCACGGGACTGGCTGGTGACTGTGATCCTGCACCAGTGGCGGCAGAAGTAAACACTGCAGTTTCGAGATTGCCCTGTTATGGATTTTGCTGTCAGCTTTCTAGTAAGTTCCTGAGCGACAGCGTGATGCCTTATGGCTCTGTTTTAGTCTTGATTTTCAAGACCTCTGTGCTAGCAATTTTTTGATAGGCCAAGAGCAGTACTGAGTACATGATGTACAAAATGACTGCGTTTGCTCTTCTGTCTTTTGTCTCTTCTGGCTCCGATTTCTCTCTCTCTCTCTCTCTCTCTCTCTCTCTCTCTCTCCCTCCCTCCCTCCCTCCCTCCCTCCTTTCCTCCAGCTCCTGGCTGACTTAGAGCTCACTGCATTGATCAAGCTGGCTCTGAACTCACAGAGATCTGCCTGCCTCTGCCTCCCGAGTGCTGGGATTACAGGTGTCCACTGCCACCCCTGACCTGGTGACTACAGTCTTTTGAAAGTCCTTACACTCTCCTAGGTCACCAGTGAAAAGATCATTACAAATGGGATGGCAGTGTCAGTCCACAGGCGTGCCCCAGTCTGCAATGGGAGAGCCTTCCACTGCCTCAGAAACCCCTTGGGTGGTACCTTATTTCCTCCTGTGAGCTACTGACGGTTTCTGAGACATCTTTCTGCTTCAGCTGGTCATGAAGAAATTAACTGTAGCCGAGTTTTCTGGGCTTTAGTGACTCTCATCATAGGAGCTGGGGCTGGGGGGCAGACTTTCTAGTAATTCTAGCTAATGTTACCTTATCTGGTTGGATCTGTCATAACAGTCATCAATAGTTCATGGTCCTTATTTGGGCTTTGGTGCAGAATAACCATGAGAAACGACCAACTGGCTCGTCTTCCTAAGCCACCTGCACTGTTTCATCCCCTTTCTCAACTGCTCTATGTCTCGCCTGAATTCATAGTAGATCCCGAGAAGATAACGTACGTTCAGAACAAAGCCTCGGTTCTAATCCTGCTCCCTCTTAACTTGGAAGTTTCATATTTGTAATTTTATCTTATTTTACTTTTGAGACAAGGTCTCTCTCTGTAGCACAGGCTGACCTAGAACTTACTGTGAATCCAAGGCATCCCTCAAATTCCTGGTAGTTCTGCCTTGGACTCACAAGTGTTTTGAGTGCAGGTATGAGCCACCATACCCAGTGAGAGGGTTTGTTTGTTCGTCTGTCTTTAAAGATTCGTTATCTTAAAATTGTGTATATGTCTGTGTGTCTCTCTGGGGATGTGTGCCTGGTAGTGTCAGTGTCTGGGAGATCTCTTGGAGCTGAAGTGTTGTAAGTAACCCGATTGGTGCTGGAAGCTGAGCTCCACTCCTGCAGGAGCGGTGCGTGCTCTTAGCGGCTGCGCCACCTCTCCAGCCCCTCTCATTGGTTTCCACCATCGTTATTTTCTCACCTGTGAAGTGTTAAGTGCGCTTCCTCTCTGGAATACCAGCTCGCATGGTTACATCAGGGCTCTGTGCAGTTCCTGTGAGCTCACCCCAGTTCCATCTTCTGATGACCTTTCCTCTGAGGTCATATCTTCCATCCAACTGCCTGCTATGTCCCTTTTGGAGTCAGTAGGTGACTTCAACCTGGTGTTTCTCAGATGTGCTGACCCACTGACCTTTGTTTTTCTCTGAGAACATGACCACTCCATTCCCTGGGCTAAAACCCAGGAGTCCTCCTGGGTTGTCTTCTTCCTCTTAATTCCTACATCCACTTTTTAGCAGATGCTTTCCTGGGGACATCTTTGTCCCTGTATCACTGTCCTCCCTTGCCTGAGCGGCAGAAGTGCTGTCCTGATGACCTCTGCCCACGCCCTCCCTCCCAGCCCAGCTTCAGCCCAGACACAGTTCAAAAGGAAGATCACGGTTATCCGTTTCCCAAAAATGCTCTCATGGGGCTGGGCGTGGCGCACGCCTTTAATCCCCGCACGAGGGAGGCAGAGGCGGGCGGATCTCTGAGTTCGAGTCCAGCCTGGTCTACAGAGTGAGTTCCAGGACAGCCAGGACTATACAGAGAAACCCTGTCTCAAAAAAACCAAAAAGAGGAAAAAGTGCTCTCATAGTTTCTTAGATCATTCTGAAAAGGCCAAGATCCTCAGAACTCAGTACTGCTCGTGAGAGTCTGTCCCTGAAGCTCTGGTCCTCCTTCTGCTCTATCTGTTTCTGCCACACTGACAGTCTCTGTCCTTTCCGTCCCTGTAAGGAACATTTTGCACTTTGGCCTGAACACCCTCCTCCAGGTGCCTCCCTGACAAGCCCTTCCACATTCCTGTTGGCCTTTGCTCTACACGCTCTCCTTCATTGCCGACTGACCCTTGTACACATTCTGACTGGTCCCCTTAATTCTTCCCCATAGTTATTTAAGATAAGATCACCTGACATTGGTATGTTTAGTTAATGTTTCTCTCCTTCCTGTAGACACAAGTGCCACAGAGACAGACATTTTTAGATCACTTTAACTGCTCTGTCTCTAATACTCTGAAGGATGCTGGGCACATCCCTCCTCCCCTTCCCCCATTTATTTTCAACTGAGTTTTTTGGGGGTAGGTAATATAGTCTGGTTCAGATTTCACTACATCCCATCAACCTCCTTTCCCAGTCTGCCCTGGTGACTGATGTGATCTGTTTCCTGCTTGTCTTTCCTGAGCTATAAGATAAGACCTCCTTACTCCATTCCCAGCAGGTTCCTTGCACAGATACCAAGTGTGTCCAGTTCTGCTCTAGCGGTGCTCACTCAGCGTGCCCTAGAGGACATCTGTGATGGACTGGCCGTTCCAGTCTCTTGTACATAACGCTGCATCTGCTAACTTTACTCTTCGGTGTTAGCCTTTCGGGTAAATTCTAGGGAGTGTTCTTGGGACATGGAGAAGGGGTTTTTTTTGGCAGGTATTGCGAAATTGTACTTGGTGGGAATTGTTTTGTGTGTCTTTCCCCCTACAACCTTATCAATAGACTGTGAGCTATTGAGGTTGCCGTCTGAGAGGTGAAAATAGTTTTGCAGTTTGGGTTAAACTTGTATTTCTTCTGTTATGCATGAGGTTGAGGCACTCGAAACTTTTATTGAACAAAGGAATGTAGTGTAACAACCAGCATGCACCTCGAGCACTGTTTGCCAGTCTCTTCATTGCTGGTCCTTTAGGTGTGGGCATGGCTGTCTGGTCCTTAGGTGTGGGCATGGCTGTCTGGTCCTTAGGTGTGGGCATGGCTGTCTGGTCCTTTAGGTGTGGGCATGGCTGTCTGGTCCTTTAGGTGTGGGCATGGCTGTCTGGTCCTTTAGGTGTGGGCATGGCTGTCTGGTCCTTTAGGTGTGGGCATGGCTGTCTGGTCCTTTAGGTGTGGGCATGGCTGTCTGGTCCTTAGGTGTGGGCATGGCTGTCTGGTCCTTAGGTGTGCACATGGCTGTCTGGTCCTTAGGTGTGAGCATGGCTGTCTGGCTCTTTAGGTGTGCACATGGCTGTCTGGTCCTTAGGTGTGCACATGGCTGTCTGGTCCTTTAGGTGTGGGCATGGCTGTCTGGTCCTTTAGGTGTGGGCATGGATATCTGGAAAAGCTCTTGCATACAGTGGCTCATGTGGTCATAAGGCACTGATAGGACCCTTTGAGGATTTCCTTGGCATATGGCTATATTCAATGGAAAGAATAAAATGAGTGGAAGTTTATTCTGACTCAAGGCATTTTTAATCTAGTGTTTTATTTGAATGTTATAACAACCCTGTTATCTCCTGGGTGCAATGAGACAATGATTGATGTTACAAACCCTGTCCTCTAAAAACCAACAAAACAAAAACAAAAACAAAAGCAAAAAGAAAGAAAGAAATGCTGTGACAACAAGAGCCCGCTGGAAGAGGTTCACTTTTCTGTACCTGGAAGCACCCTTCACGTGAGCACCTGGGCATGTCATTGTTCATTCATAAAAGGATAATCTGTCCAGTGTTTGCTGCTTTGCCAGGGACAAGGAGATGGTGGTTGTTGGATACAGGCACCGTTATTACTGGCCTCCAGTTACAAGTAGGATGTACAAGGCATACATTTCAGTCAGCAGAACCAAGTGTTTGTCTGCGTGTCATGTCCCAGTGGAGTGCGGCAGCAGGGAGCCCAGGAGTCCCTTAGGCTGTGCCCTGACAGTGGCACGGAGGTAGCTTGGCCCTGCGGCTGTGGACCCCTGGAGGTTGTTGGGAATGCCCGTCAGAACCTCCAGCTTGTTTTTATTCTACTTTTGTGTTTTGTTACATTTACCAATATAGATGAAGGTTTGTGGGATCATGAAATTTTAATGCCCAGAGAAGAACTGTAGTTCTCTAAACAGACTGGACCTGAATAAGTTGAAGCGATGGAACGATGGAGACCAGTCAAGCTCTGGTTGCTGGGTTTCTGCCTCCTTCTGCGCAGATAGGAGGGAGTGCTGCAGAGACAGATTCTTGAGGAGGGGCAGAGCACATCATGAAGAACAGAAGGGAGGGGGCTGTAGAGCTGGCTCAGCAGCCTAAGTACTGCTGCACAGGTGGGCGGGAACTGGAGTTTGAATCCCTAGGACCTGTGTGGATCCGAGTGAGTGTGGCCGTCCACCCCATAATCCAGCCTCAGAAGGCAGAGGTGGAATTTCCAGGGCAAGCTTGCGGGCCACACTAGCTGTGTGAAGGAGCTTGGAGCTTGAGACGTAGTCCTGCCTTAAAGAGAACAGCAGATACTCACAACCTCAGCCTCAGACCCCCACAGTTGACGAGACACATGTATGCACCTACTTACTGTGTACACGTCGAAAGACATGGAAGAAAATTTGAATTTTTAAGAGTTTAAATTAGAATGTGCTGAATTATGAAAAAATCTGAAAAATTTGTAATCTGCTTCACCAATGTTTTCACTTCCATTTAATCTTTGTTCCTATTTTTATCTTTATTGATAAAGATAATAGAGAGCCCTCCAACCTCCCCACCAAAAACAAACAAACAAACAAAAAAACAACAAAGATTTCTCTGGGTGGTGCTGGCACACACCTTTAATCCCAGAACTGGTGAGTCAGAGGGAGGGTCTCTGAGTTCAAGGCCAGCCTGGTTTACAAAGCAAAATCCGAGACAGTCAGGGCCACACCTATCTCAAAATGCAAAAAAAAAAAAAAAAAATTTAAAAAAGAAAATAGAGGGTTAGATCCCCTAAAGGTGCTTTAGCTGCTGCACTAGAACGCATCTTCAGAGGTTTGCAGGGTTTAATGACCTCGTTTTCTTTCATTATCACTTATTGTTCTTTTTCTTTTTTTTTTTCCAGAATTTTATAGAAGTGAAGTGATTAAGAATTCCTTGGTAAGTTTGCTTTCTGACAGGTGCGTGTGACGCAGCCTGTACCCCTGTTTCAGGAAGTGGGAGCGGTGTAAGCTGAGGCCCAGGTCCTGTGTCACGGCAAACGGGTGGATCTGCTCGGTTGTGCGGTCCTTGCTGAATTCTACTGTAATGCTGAAAACTTTAATTGCATCATTTCCTCTTATAAAGGGCCTGACTATTTTTGATTCTGTATTTATTTTGGCAAAATTCAAGAATACTTCGTGGCTTTGTATATAGGACCTTATTTCTTTGGGATAAAAGTTTTGTTCTGTGAGACAGCTGAAGGGCCTGCCTGGGCGTGGTCCACCTGCCCATAATCCCAGGGTGTGGGAGGAAGGGGCAGGACCATGAGAACCTGTCACCAAAAACAAGCAAAACAACCAAGAACCAAGCATCCCACCTTTTCATTTTAAAGTGTGTGTGTGTGTGTGTGTGTGTATGCACAGTAGTCTTGATATTTTTACCTGTTTTTGAATTTCATATGGATGAAATATTGTAGTAAGAGCCCTAATGACTGGAGTTCATCTGCCAACTTGGTTGCCCCGATTGGTTGACCCTGTGTGCTGAATTTGATTTATTTGTGTGTATTCTACTGAATGAATGTAATAGGTAATCCATTTCTCCCCCTGTTGCTGACCATATTTGGCTTCTAGTTTGGTGCTGTAAATGTTCTGGGCATCTCTAGTGGAGCATGCATTTCTTTCTGGAGTCTGTGTCGGTGTGCAGTCCTGTGAACATGCTCACGATTGGCTAAAGCTTCTAGCTGGCTTTACAATATTGTGCTTTCATTTATACTCACTACATTTTTATGAGGATTCTGATTACGTTATTGTGAACACTTGATAGTTTTAAAAATTTAAATGTTGATAGAAATCCTATACCAGAATTTTTTCCTTTGCTATTGAGGCAGCTATTCTAAACTATCAGTGCCAACAGGATGGTTAACTGAGCAGTTACGGCTGCTTGTAAGGGTGTGCTTGAAGCACAGGGCTTTCTGAAGACCGCCACCTGGTGGTTAAGTACGTTAGGACTTCATTGATTCTCATTCTCCCTTGCTCTCATCCTCCCCCATCCCTGTTTCCCCCAAACAAACAAACAAAACAAACAGTGGAGGCGGGAGGGAGAGGGAGGGGGAGGAGGGAGGAGGGAAGGGAGGAGGGAGGGGGAGGAAGAGGTAAGGGATAGGAATGTGTCTCCAGGTCAGAATCAGGTTTCTTTGTCACATTCCTTCAGCGGATCACAGCTAAGGGTGGCAATTCTGCTTTAATTACCTTTGGCTTCAGCTAGACACCCCTCCCCCAAGTTATTAGTATTTCTGTTGTTACTGATTTTTGGTTCAAGTGGAGGCTGCGTCCTTACTGTGACTGACAGCTCATCAGAGTAGGTAATGACTGAAGCACTGAAGAAGGAGTGGGAAAGGCCGGCTGGATGCCCTGGAGTTGATTTATTCACAGAACTGATGGCGTTTGGAATGCTCTGCTTGGGTTTCCTTAATAACGAGGTGTCACTGTGACCTGCCGTCTGTGATCTCAGAGCGGGTTAGCTGTGTTCTATGCATTATTTCTCACTGAAGCCAACGCTTCAAAGTTAGGCGTATTCCTGTTCCTTAGTGAGGAAACAGGCCGGGAACTTGGTGTTAGCCGCACAGTCCATGACACGTAAAACTGAAGGTCCTAGGCTCTAACCACGCCTCCCACATCACGTCCCTCAGCTTGGCTTTCACCTAGAGGCCAGTGAGCCTTGCTGTTGCATAAACAAAGCTTAGAGCTTGTATTTGTAGAGAAAACACGAGGCCCAGCTTACCAGAACAATCACTGGATTTGTGACTAGAGTTGTTTTCAGTTGAGGAGGGAGTTGCACAGTATAAATGCCTCTTTATGAGTTCCTGGCCCCAGGGAGCCATTCCAAGTCACCTCCGCTTCAGTTGAATCGTGGCTGAATAAATTAACACTTGAGCTGCCTGTATGTTGCTCACATCAGAAGTGTGACCCTGAGTTAAACTGTGCCTTCATCAGGGGTTTCCAGCTTCCTCTGCACAGGTGGGCGGGAGACTGAGCTGGTTGGCACATGCAGTCACAGTGCAAGGCAGGTAGAAGACGCAGTAAAGGCTGTGGTGTGGTCCATCTCAGTGCAGAGAGCAAGGCTGCAGTGTGGTCCATCTCAGTGCAGAGAGAGAAAGGCTGCGGTGTGGTCCATCTCAGTGCAGAGAGAGAAAGGCTGCAGTGTGGTCCATCTCAGTGCAGAGAGAGAAAGGCTGCAGTGTGGTCCATCTCAGTGCAGAGAGAGAAAGGCTGCAGTGTGGTCCATCTCAGTGCAGAGAGCAAGGCTGCAGTGTGGTCCATCTCAGTGCAGAGAGCAAGGCTGCAGTGTGGTCCATCTCAGTGCAGAGAGAGAAAGGCTGCAGTGTGGTCCATCTCAGTGCAGAGAGCAAGGCTGCAGTGTGGTCCATCTCAGTGCAGAGAGAAAGGCTGCAGTGTGGTCCATCTCAGTGCAGAGAGCAAGGCTGCAGTGTGGTCCATCTCAGTGCAGAGAGAGAAAGGCTGCGGTGTGGTCCATCTCAGTGCAGAGAGCAAGGCTGCAGTGTGGTCCATCTCAGTGCACAGAGCAAGGCTGCGGTGTGGTCCATCTCAGTGCAGAGAGAGGAAGTCTGCTCGTGGTATGTCAGTATAAATTCTAGTGAGACATCTCACGTATGTTTTTAAAGACATTGGTACAGCTTTTATGCATTTTTGGTTGAGTTTCTTGTGGCTGTGTATCTTGATATCAAACAATGATAGAGAAATGCATGCTGGTAATACATAATGATTTTTTTTTGTTAATTGGGTTTTTTGTTTGTGTTTGTTTGTTTGTTTTGAGACAGGATTTCTCTGTGTAGGCCTCGCTGTCTTGGAACTCATTCTGTAGACCAGGCTGGCCTCAAACTAAGAGAGATCCACCTGCCTCTGTCTCAGGAGTGCTGGGATTAAAAGCATGCACCACCACGCATAGCTGAAAATGACTTTTGACTTATAAACTTTGATAAAAAGTAGTGAACTCTTAAGACTATAAATCCTGATATTTAGTGGAGATCGATTAAGTCAGCTGATGTTACTACTTGAACAGTCTGCTTTACCTGGCCATCAGGCTGGTATGTATGTTACATAAACATTTAAAGATTGTCTGGATCCAGGCAATGAAAATATTGAGCAGTAGCATGAATGGGTGGCAGGCTGTATCTGTCTGTGTCTGCATGTACCAGCGTGGGGATTCCTCATACAGAGGAAGGGCTGTATCTGTGTCTGCATGTACCAGCGTGGGGATTCCTCATACAGAGGAAGGGCTGTATCTGTGTCTGCATGTACCAGCGAGGGGATTCCTCATACAGAGGAAGGGCTGTTGGGAAGATTGACAGTCTTTGTTTAGATGCTGCATTTGAGGATGCTCCGTATCAAACCCTCCCCACCATGCAGCCAGGCCCCTCAGGTGCCTCTGCTCAGTCTCCATTTTCACTTTGGGGGAAGGTGGTTACTTCATGCTTTTTCTAGCACCTTGTCATACAGGTAGTGAGAATTTGGAATGATGTATGTGTTTATTGTGATGTGATCTCATAGGGAGTTATGTGGTTGCCTTTTCAGGCTGTGTAAGCCAGCTCCTGCCCTTCAGGCTTTGGACTGACATCACAGTAGGCAAAGAAGATGTTGATTTCTTTTTTCCCATTTAAAAATCTTATAAATAAAACAAAACCAAAAAAATTTTTTTTCATTACTTTTATGCCAGGTGTGGTGGTACACCAATTTTAATTCTGGCACTTGGGAGGCAGATGCCAGTAAGTCTCTGAGTTCAAGGTGTCTGTGAGAGTAGTGAGACTGTCTTACAAACAAACAAACATGCAGACAAACATGCAGACAAACAAAGAAGAGAGCCTGGTGGTGCACACCTCCTCTAATACCAGCGCTCGGGAGGCAGAGGTCAGCCTGGTCTACAATGGACAGTCAAGGGTACACAGAAACGCCGTCTCAAACAAAGAACAACACCCGGCCCCACATACACACACAAAAACCAAAAAAAAGAGGAGTACAGTTGTTTCCTCCTGTGTCTTCTTCCAGTCACTAACACACCCCAAACAGGACAGCTCCCCTTTCCTGGCTTCCTATAGAAGAGCAACTCTGCCTAGCTCAGCCCCTACGTGGCTCAGCCCACACGTGGCCTGCTCTGCTTTGTTCCGCATATTTGTGAGACTGTTGGTACATGCTGCAATTCCCTGAGTCTAAAGATCGTCTCTGTTGAACAGAAGAATGCGTTTCTCTGTGTTACCGAGGCTTATGTTGGGGTGTTTAACCCCCTTAAGTCTCTCAGGATTCAGAAGAATCGCTATAGCAGGCGGAAACTGGCTAACAATATCTGAGGGTAAATAAACTAACTCACATAAGTCTTTTTTATCATGGCCCACGTATTCTTCTATACTCTCTTGATGTTCCCCTTTTGATGTTCCTTGCTGTTCTTCCCATCCCAGTTTATATACCACACAGACACAGTTAGCAACACCCTAGGTGGTAACAGTGGTACCAGGCACACATTTTTTTAGGGCTAATAGGAGTCAGACTGACAAGGCAGGTGCCTTATGTCTCAGAAGGGGTGTGACTGTGAACTCCCCAGCAGACACCAGGAGGATTCGGATGGAGGCCGGCCTCCTTCTCCTCCTACTTTACCCAGGGTTCTGGAGTTAGAGGAGTCGAAATGTGTGCTCACGTCGCTAGTAGGGACTTGGCACTAGGATGGCAGGAGACATGAAACCTCTGGGAGAAACCGCAGCCTTTGAGGAGGCCTGATGCTGTGTGCTGGCCCCCAGGTTCCCAAGGAAGCACGAACATGGACATTAGGGTATCACCGCTCACCGTGCCCCTTCCCAGTGATAGTTTTACCAGAAGCGAGAGTGAGCAGGGTCGTTCTTATTCCCCGTTTTGAAAACACGATGCACATCGGATAAGAAAATGAGCCACCATTTCCAAAGGAACCCTAACCCGTGCTTTCCTCTGTAGTAGATTGGTTTTTGTGGGGGCCTCAAACTGATGAGGACTTCTTTAGCATAGTACCTGGAATGGAATGTATTGTTTAGTTTATTCAGCAAATCTTTGAATCCTGGCTGTGTCTCCAGGCCACTAAGAGAGGGAAACAGTAGCAGAAACTCCCCAGCTTTCCAGAGGGTCTGTCTGTGTAGGGCTGGCAGTTAGGAGGCAAGCACTGGGGGCACCCCTGCAGGAGAAGGCTTGACCTGAGGTCTAGCGGTCAGAGAAATGTTAACCGAGAAGGCCTCAGCTTCCTCGTTTCAAAACCTGAGTTTGTCGGGTTCAGAGGTCCTTTTTAGTTCTGATATTTCTAGAATACATAAACTAAGAGACACTCTAGTTTGTCACACGGCTCTTCCTCCTTTGTGCTGTGATCTGTGTAGATTAAACCAGGTGCAATGGTTAGAGTACATGGACCACAGCTGATAGCAGTTGTCAGGGTGATGACTGAGGGAGCAGAGGGGAGGACAGGGGAGCAGAGGGGAGGACAGGGCAGCAGAGGGAAGCATGAGCATAGTCTCAGGCTCCAGAACTAGAGTTATCCCAGAACTCTCCTGCAGAGTTCTCAAGCTCTAGATGAGCTGAGGCTACTGGCGAGGACCATCTCCTCCCTGGCTTGTCTGTAAGGTTACTTTAGTCTAATATCTGCTGTCCCTCCCGTCACTCAGTGGTCTCTTGTAATCACCATTCAGTTGGCAGGGCTGACTGGCTTGAGGTGTTTGAACACAAGTCTGAGCAATTGCTGGCCGACCACTGAGCTCTGCAGAGGTGATACCAGAAGTGTGGGCTGCAGTTAGCATCGGTCAGCGGTCAGCAGACCACAGGTGGTGGACTGGCAGGGGTAGCCATTTAGCTCCCAGTCAGTGAAAAGAGTGAAGCCTCGTGCAGTAGGAAGTGCATAACTAGGCTGCAATGCAAAATCCCACAGTCCACCGCCTCAGAGTCTTCAGTTACAAAACCCGAAACACTGTCACCTGGCAGGACTTGATGAAGCTTAAGCAGGGTGGTAGTGAGTGTGTCTCGGTGAGGAGAAACCTGGGCACCTCACCAGCAGCACAGGCCTGCAGGCCTTCCTTGTGCCCCCGAGTCTCTCCAGCCGGGGCCTGCCACTCCTGGGCAGTCGCTCGTGGTTGCCTGCCCACACTTGCTGCCTCACACCTTTGAGCCCTGGTGTATCACATTCTGGTCACCTGGAGTTCCCGACTTTAATCTGCTGAAATTCTGTTTGTGCATTCAAAGCTCCCACAAATGTGAATGTCTTCCCTGCTTCTTAGAGTTGGTTGTCTTAAGAACGTGCTGCTGTGTAAGCTTAGCACAATTCTGTCACTGGACTTGCCACAATTCTAGTGTCTGTGGCCCTGGGAACTGAACCCAGGGCCGTTGCCAGGCAGTCACTGCGCTGTTGGACTGTATCTCCAGTGAAACAGCTGTTCTAAGTGGAGATTTAAATTGGAGTCCTGTGGGCGTTGCTTCTATCTGCCCCCTTTCCATGGTTTGGGAGTTTCACGCGTGCACGTACCGTGGTTTGACCGCCCCACCTCTTTACCTCTCCTCCAGTTCCTTCCCTGTCCTTGAAAGCTGATTCTCCTTCCACCTCAGGTGCCAGCGGCTTAAGTCCTCAGCTGGGGGTGGAACTTGGCGTCTCCCCACTCCCCCCACCTGTGCTGGCATTTGGCTTGCTCTTGTGCAGTCTTGTGCATGCAGTCCCAGCGCTGCGAGTTCACCTGTGCAGTGGCCCTGACGTGTTGGGCAGTACTGATGTCCGCTACCTTTGGCTCTTACAGTCCGCCCCCTCCTTCTTCCTCGACAATTCCTGAGCCTTGGAGGTAGGGGCTGTCCTACGGTTGTCCCAGCTGAGAGCTCTGCATACTCTTATTCCTTGCACGTTGACCAGTTGTGTGTCTCTGTACCCGTGTGTTGGTGTCGTGCGTGTGTTGAATAAATGAGAGACGGTATCACGGGAAACCGTGTCAGTGGGAGCGAAGAGCCGATAAATCCGGAGGTGCCATTGTCTCTGTACTGAGTTGCAGGATTGTGTCTGTCTGCAATACCTTTTGTCTTTAAAACAAGCTTTTATTTTGTATATGCCAGCGAGCAGGGGTCTGAACATGCCAGGCGCATGCAGAAGCCAAAGGACAGCTTGCAGGAGCTGACTCTTGTCCTTCTTCATGTGGGCTCTGGGGGCTTGGGGCAAATGCTCTTACCAACTGAGTCATCCTGCCAGCTTTTAGTTTTTTGAGTATATGGGTGTTTTGTCTGCAAGTTTGTCTGCATAGCACTTGTGTGCCTGGTGCTGGCAGAGGCCAGAAGGGGCCCCAGATGCCCTGGAATTAGAGTTGCAGGCTGTTGTGTGTTGGCTTGGAGGTGCTGTGTCAGACTTGGGCCTGGAAGAGCAGCATTGCTCTCAACCACCGAGTTACCTCTCCAAGCCTTATGAATTTTAAAAAACAAAATGATATGGCATCTAATCAAAACTCTTGTAAAGAAGCTGGAGTCTTAACTCCCATCTACAGTGTCTTAACTTCCATCTGCAGAATCCAACGTGGAGGAGTCTTGACTTTGGAATAATGCCGGACCGCCTGGATACATCTGTGTCTTGCTTTGTGGTGAAGATTTGGGGTGGAAAGGACGACGCCTACCAGCTGCTGATAGAGTGGAAAGTCTACCTGGATGGGCTGAAGTACTTGGGTCAACAGGTAAGTTTCAGAATGAGCTTTCAAGGGTTGTCCTCTACAAATTAACTCGTCAATAACTTTTCTATTGACTCTCTTCTCTCTACATTTTCAGTTATAATGGATATTAATAGAAAAGAAAAGTAATTAAATTTGTGCAATGAAAAAAGAGGTTACTTGCCAGGCAAGGTGACATGTGTCTAATCCCAGCACTCAGGAGGAACAGGCAGGAGGAAGGCCACAAATTGGAGTTCTGCCTGGTCTATACAGGGAGCTGTGGCCTAGCCAGAGCCTGGTAACAGAACCAGGCCAGCAACAAAACAAGGCTTGTGGTACTGTGTCTACTTAAGTTACTAACATTGCTACATCTGAGTTACAAAAACCTGTCTCCTACCTGTCCCCTGCCCCTCTGTCCCTCACCTCTCCCCTGCCCCGCTGTCTCTCACCTGTCCCCTGCCCCGCTGTCTCTCACCTGTCCCCTGCCCCGCTGTCTCTCACCTGTCCCCTGCCCCGCTGTCTCTCACCTGTCCCCTGCCCCGCTGTCTCTCACCTGTCCCCTGCCCCGCTGTCTCTCACCTGTCCCCTGCCCCGCTGTCTCTCACCTGTCCCCTGCCCCGCTGTCTCTCACCTGTCCCCTGCCCCGCTGTCTCTCACCTGTCCCCTGCCCCGCTGTCTCTCACCTGTCCCCTGCCCCGCTGTCTCTCACCTGTCCCCTGCCCCGCTGTCTCTCACCTGTCCCCTGCCCCGCTGTCTCTCACCTGTCCCCTGCCCCGCTGTCTCTCACCTGTCCCCTGCCCCGCTGTCTCTCACCTGTCCCCTGCCCCGCTGTCTCTCACCTGTCCCCTGCCCCGCTGTCCCTCACCTGTCCCCTGCCCCTCTGTCCCTCACCTGTCCCCTGCCCCGCTGTCTCTCACCTGTCCCCTGCCCCGCTGTCCCTCACCTGTCCCCTGCCCCGCTGTCCCTCACCTGTCCCCTGCCCCGCTGTCTCTCACCTGTCCCCTGCCCCGCTGTCTCTCACCTGTCCCCTGCCCCGCTGTCTCTCACCTGTCCCCTGCCCCGCTGTCTCTCACCTGTCCCCTGCCCCGCTGTCTCTCACCTGTCCCCTGCCCCGCTGTCTCTCACCTGTCCCCTGCCCCGCTGTCTCTCACCTGTCCCCTGCCCCGCTGTCTCTCACCTGTCCCCTGCCCCGCTGTCTCTCACCTGTCCCCTGCCCCGCTGTCCCTCACCTGTCCCCTGCCCCTCTGTCCCTCACCTGTCCCCTGCCCCGCTGTCTCTCACCTGTCCCCTGCCCCGCTGTCCCTCACCTGTCCCCTGCCCCGCTGTCCCTCACCTGTCCCCTGCCCCGCTGTCTCTCACCTGTCCCCTGCCCCGCTGTCTCTCACCTGTCCCCTGCCCCGCTGTCTCTCACCTGTCCCCTGCCCCGCTGTCTCTCACCTGTCCCCTGCCCCGCTGTCTCTCACCTGTCCCCTGCCCCGCTGTCTCTCACCTGTCCCCTGCCCCGCTGTCTCTCACCTGTCCCCTGCCCCGCTGTCTCTCACCTGTCCCCTGCCCCGCTGTCTCTCACCTGTCCCCTGCCCCGCTGTCTCTCACCTGGCCTCTGCTCCACTCTTAGCTCACCTGACCTCTGCTCAAGCACTGGTTTCTTTGCTCTCCTTTGTTTAGGTCTAGCCAGTCTGTTTTTTCAGCATGGGAACAGGTGAAGTTACAGCTGTCCTGCCCTGACCTCTGCAATAAGAACTAATTAGTGTGTTTCCCTCCTTTCTTAGATTCACGCTCGCAACCAAAATGAAATCATTTTTGGGCTGAACGACGGCTACTATGGTGCCCCATTTGAACATAAGGTAAGAGGATTCTCCTAATGGCCTGAGCTTTGCTTCGTGTAGGTGCCTTGCCCCTGGGAAGATGATCTCCTGGGGAGGTCTGTTTCAAGTGTCACCGTGAGCCTGTTTGGGAACTTAGGGTGAAAGCCTTTTCGACCGAGAACTTGCTTTGTCTGACCCGCAACCCTCCCAGTAATCATCCCTAAATCCCGATTATGTTCTCTTGAAGGAAACCTAAGCTAGCTGTTTTCTTTTCTTCTACTTAATTCCTTGGAGACTAAGAAAGAGGGGTGAGCTGGACAAGGTGGCAGAGGCTTGCAATCCTGGCCACTTAGAAGGCTGCAGCAGGAGGAGGGTCACAGGGTCTTGCCCTGGTTCAGAGTGAGTTCAAGGCCTCCCGGGAAGCCTAGTTGGCTGGGGGTGTTGCTCAGCAGTGTGGGGTTTACCTACCACGCTGGGAGCCCTGGGCTCAAGCCCCACTCCTGCTCTTCTTTCTCCAAAACAAGATTGGTGACTTTTGTAGAAATGGAATGGTTTCCTTAAAGTGCTCCAGTTACATGCTTCATCGTTCTCAGTAAGCCTAAGAAACCGTGTTACACTGGTCATAATGACACACCTTTAATCCCGGCACTGGAGAGGCGGAGGCAGGTTCTAAGTCCAATCAAGTTGGCAGTGCAGGTTAACCACCACAGTAAGGTTTAATAGCAATCAAACCAGAGCTGGGCAGTGGTGACACACGCCTGTAGTCCTAGTGTGAGGGGAGGAGGGGGCAAGGTAGGTGGAGCCAAAGGCCAGCCTGGTCTGCAGAGTCAGATCTAGGACAGCCCAAGCTAAACAGGGTTTTTCAAAAAACAAAACAAATAACAACCCCCCGCCCCCCCCCCCAAGTCAAACCAGACTGTTGTTACCTCTGATGTAGTCTTTGCGCTAAGAACAGTCTGCCGTCAGTTTGTGGGTGTGCAGAGGGGAAACCTAAAAAGCTTTTAAACAATTTAGACATCATTGTGACATTTTAAGTTATGGTCTTTGAAAGAATCAGTTCTCAGTGGACTGAATAAAAAATTCCAACAACTGCCGCTTCCCCAGAGGGGGCGAAATGTCGCGGTGGTGAGATATAAGGGGACAGGTTGAGAGTCTCCGAGGCCAGCAGTTTGTTTGACGGGAGGCTAGACATAGTAAAAAGCTGTGTGATTTGGTAGAAGAATCTGAATTCCAGTCAGGCATGGTGGGAAGCAGAGGCAAGAAGATCCAAAAGGAGTTCCAAGCTAAACAGGGAGTTTGAGGACAGCCTGAGCAACGTGAGATACAGTCTCAAAACAAATACGTAAAAAAGGCGGACTTGAACCACGTGTGCACGTTCAAATAAATACTAGAAGTTTCGCATTAGCAAAGGGGATAAGGAGGACTGGAAAGAAAAATTAAGGCTTTGTTGGCTTGGTGGTGGTAATATGGGGGCAATAGAGAGTCCACAGCAAAGTGGCTGTGTTTGCATTTGAAACACTTGACCTGCTAAGGTGACAGGGCTTTGTGAACAGCTGAGCCTTCAGGACCAGAGATTCTGGGACCCCAGTGCAGCCTCTGCTGTCTGCGCAGTGACATCCACTCTCCCTCCCAGAGCGTGGCAGCTCCCTCAGGGAACGTCTTTGAAAACCACAAACCATGAGCTGTGACCCAGTGTTCCATCCCTTGCTTAATCTTCTGCTGGCATTTTTGAGTACCACTTTGTTCCTGATAGTGTTGTGTGGTAAAATTTCATGTGTTTGGCAAGCATGTGGCACGCGAGTGTTTACAGCAACACTAAGAAATCTTTGAGTAAATGATAATTAAAATCTTTATCATCGTAAAAGTGATTCTCCCCTCCATCTCTCTGTTCACCACCCAAACATTTAAACTGAGTGTTGTGAGATTAAAAAATGTAAAGCAAAGATGAGCAGACGTTCATATTTTGAGTTAAAGAGGCAAGACAGTATGTATTTCAGACCCCGGTCTGTACCGCATTGATTAAAATATTGTTGTCCATGCTGAGCTGCTTGGGTCCTGCAGATGAGGCTGGCAAATCATTGAAGACCTTTAAAGTCTGGCATCTCTGAGAACACTGTGGTTCCTTGAATGTTGAGTGGTGGGAGAGAGGCTGCTGCATGGCTTTGGGGATAGTGGGAAATAGAAAAGGCTCTTGGCCAATGTGTGTGCAGCCTTTGAGATGCCCATGCAGGGTTTCCCTGTAGTGTGTGCAGGTCTGCTCCCCTGGTGCAGCCTTTGAGATGCCCATGCAGGGTTTCCCTGTAGTGTGTGCAGGTTTGCTCCCCTGGTGCAGCCTTTGAGATGCCCATGCAGGGTTTCCCTGTAGTGTGTACAGGTTTGCTCCCCTGGTGCAGCCTTTGAGATGCCCATGCAGGGTTTCCCTGTAGTGTGTACAGGTTTGCTCCCCTGGTGCAGCCTTTGAGATGCCCATGCAGGGTTTCCCTATAGTGTGTGCAGGTTTGCTCCCCTGGTGCAGCCTTTGAGATGCCCATGCAGGGTTTCCCTGTAGTGTGTGCGGGTCTGCTCCCCTGGTGCAGCCTTTGAGATGTTCATGCAGGGTTTCCCTGCAGTGTGTGCGGGTCTGCTCCCCTGGTGCAGCCTTTGAGATGCTCATGCAGGGTTTCCCTGCAGTGTGTGCAGGTCTGCTCCCCTGTGCAGCCTTTGAGATGCTCATGCAGGGTTTCCCTGCAGTGTGTGCAGGTCTGCTCCCTGGGCCTGGGTTTCCTTTTGGCAACCGTTCTATCGGGAGACTGCCGACTACCACTGTGGGTGGCTTCAGAGCCGTACTTCTGTGGATTTCACCACGCTGACTGATGCTACCTGAGGGAAAACTGGGTTTGCTTTCACATTGTAAACATAGGAAACTGTCTGTACTTCAATCCTCAGCTGACTGGGATTACACATGACCGTGTCTGTGACATGGCTGGCAGGGGACCCGACTCTCACCAGGCTCTAAACCCCATGATGGGCGTTCCCACCTCTTCTGATCAGCATGGTGTTCCTCTTCCATGCCAGGCATGTTGTGTCAACAAATGCAGGCAACAGCTTCGCTTAGGTCTACCATAGATAGTATTGAGAGTTAAAATCTTGGGAGGGTGGTACTCTCCACCCACTGAGTGTAACTTTTGGCATTGAGTTTTACCCAGGTGAGTATTATCTGACCTTGACAAATTGCAAAAAATTGAGACTGGGATTATTTTCCCCTCATACTGAAAATTGCAGAAGCAATATCCATAGGGATCCAGTAGGTGGCGCTGCTATCTCACTTTCGTGAAAAGAAAATTGGAACAGGAATGAAATTCAAGTCAAAAGGAGCAACATTTTTCAAATGAAAGAAACATAGATTGAAATAGCAACTTACTGATGAGTTTCACAAATGTAAGCGTCTAAATGGCCATCTAGAGTAGGTGGTGAAGCTGGCATTGGGGGGGCTCAGGCTAAAACAAGATCTGTATTGAGGCCCGGGCAAATAAATTTTACATTTTTTTAAAAGGCATGCCATCTTTGAAATATAGGATCCCTGATTTGTAATCCCAGCTTTGTTCCCCAATAGTGTTAGTTTCACAAATCACGTAGCCTCTCTTAGTTCTGGGTGCCTCATCTCAAAAGTCAGGAAATCCTAGTTTGCCTCAGGGAGCTGGGCATGGTGGCATGCACCCTGGTCTCAGCCGGGAGTCGGGCGTGGTGGCATGCACCCTGGTCTCAGCCGGGAGTCGGGCATGGCGGCATGCACCCTGGTCTCAGCAGGGAGCCGGGTGTGGCAGTATCCCAGTGTTGGGAAGCTGAGGCAGAAAGAACTCAAGTTTAAAGCCAGCATGGGCTACATCTAAGATCCTGTCTTTTTTTAAAAAAGCAGAAAACATTAGAATTATCTAGCCCAATGCCCTTACTTTTTAGTAACTGGGTCACAGAGAGCCTTTTGGCCTCCATGCAAGTGAATCCATTCTATAATGATAACTGACACGGCTGTCATTGTATGTGGTTAGCACATCTATAGGTAATGTAATAGAATCACTACATACTTCCACATCCCTTCAGTCTCTATGGATTTAAAGCAATTTTGCTCCATCTTTGCACCAGCTGCAGAGGTGGGCGGGGCTGCTCGCCTAGGGTTATTAGCATTTGAAGCGCAGAGGTTCAGTGACTTGGTTTACTCTGTGTCTTAGCCTCCTCTGCGCAGGTTTTCTCCTCAGAAGCCTTTGGATAGACAGACCTCTGTGGGTTCCAGTTTGCTATAATCTATTGGCGGGTCTGTCTTCCTTGTCTAGAGAACACAGCTAACACCAGGTCCAGAGCATGTGTTTGCCAAGCGTGCAGTAAGCAGCAGCCATAAGAGAGAAAAGCCTGGATAACAGGATGAGTTAGTGTCTTTATTTTCTTCATCATGCCTGTCACCATGAAAAGGTGACATGGCGGTATGTCTCACCTTTCTGTTTCTTCTTGACGTTTCTCCTGTCACTTAACTTCCTTGGCTGTGAGCAATGCCCGCTGTCGTCTTTGGCTGACAGTAGCTGAAGTGGAGTGGACAATGGTGAGTGTCCTTGTTTTCACGAGGGGGTGCTGGAAACTGTAAGTGAAGAGGTTTTCATGTAACTGGCACCTGGGCTGGAGAAGCTGAACAGTACAGGTTTGCTCTTGGCCATCATGGCAGTAGATCTAACCCGATGGCCGAGCACAGTCCACCCAGCCGCACGCAGTAGAGCACGCAGAAGTCAGGGTCTTGTCTCAAGCTCGGCCAGTGTTTGAGTGACACGGAGCTGAGCAGTGGATCATTTCTGCTCAGGTCTTTGGAAAGCTGCAAAAGTTTTCTTTTTCTTTTTTTTGTATATGAATGTCTTACATGTGATTGCACCACTTGGAACTTGAGTTATAGATGGTTATGAGCCACCATGTGGGTGCTGGGAATTAAACCTGGGTCCTCTGTTCTTACCTGCTGAACCTCTGTCCCCCAAAAGTTGGAACAGCATATTCTCCTCAGTCATCACTTCTTCCTACCCCAGTAGAAAAAATATAGACTGACCAGATATCTTCAGGGCTATTTGTTTGCTGCCTGTGTTATTCTAACCTGTTGTGGTATCTGAGCTGATGTAGACCTGGGGTAAGCTTGTTTCTGAACTACCCTTGACTACCTGTAATGTCAGACACTGTACATATTTTCATTTAATCTGGAGCAGCGTCGTGGGACAGCCGTCCCCAGTGCCTTGGGAGAAAACATTAAACTGTGAACTCAGGGTGCCACGGCTAGTAGGTGGGCAGCAGGCTCTCCGCTTGAGCTCTGGTCTGACTCACTCAGAAACCGCTGCTTCTGAACTGGGCCACGTGGCATCTGCGCGCCTCCCCACTCAGATAGTGTGCCAGAGTCCCATGTCTCACACTGGCTGTGCCGTGAGAGAACGGGAGGCGAACGCTCAGGTCAGCGAATCGGCCACTGCCAGTGCCTTGCTGGACAGACTGAGGTGTTATTAAAGAGGAGGCACACGGGAGCTCATGCTGCGCATCCACCCAGATCCACTAAAGTCACACCCATTAGGCACTGTGCTTGGCTTCCCTCTGGCTCCCCTACTCCCCCTTTCTCTTGGATCAAATTAACTTTTTTGACAGATGTTTGGAAAACAGTCTTATCCGGTAATTTATATTTATAAATCCTCTGCTGCAGTGTGGTCCCCATCCTCTGCCTTCCCTGAAGCCAGAACATAACCTGGGAAAACGCCACGTTTCCTGCTACGAGTTTGGAGGCCCTTGTCTTCTTAGCACAGGTTTTGAGCTTTTGAGAATCCTAACGCCAGGAGAGGGAGAGCCAAGTGTGATTCTTCCTTGAGATGTTTTAGATTCTTGAGAAATAAACAGAAACAGCTTGAGGTTTGTTCTCCCAGGGACTCTGAGCTTAGCATTTTGTTTGTTTAAAGTCCCGGGCTTGTTTTGCTATTCCCTTTAAGATTAGATTTGGAATGAGTCAGTGTAGTTTAAGTTCTTCTACAAGCTGGTGGCCCCCTTACCCTGGCTCTTCGTCTGACCAATGATGCCAGTGAGCTCGCTAACACTGTTGCCTTCTCTTCTGCCCGTCTTCTGCTGGCTTCTCTCGGGTTATAGTAGGTTTCGTTTTGTGTGTACTCTCTCTTTCTTTAAGGCATGTGCTCCTTGCAGCTGAGGTTGTGTGTGTATGTGTGTATGTGTGTGTGTGCATGTATGTGTCTGTGCTCACACCCATGTATGGGTATGGAAGCTGGGGTCAGTGACTATCTTGTTTCACTGCTCTCTGCATCATCACCACCACCACCATCATCATCACCATCATCACCACCACCACCACCACCATCATCATCATCATCCTCACCACCACCACCATCACCATCATCACCATCATCACCATCACCATCATCACCATCACCACCACCACCACCACCACCACCACCACCATCATCACCATCATCACCACCATCATCATCATCATCATCATCACCATCACCATCATCATCACCATCATCATCATCACCACCACCATCACCATCATCACCATCACCACCACCACCACCACCATCCATCACCACCATCATCACCATCACCACCACCACCACCACCATCCATCACCACCATCATCACCATCACCACCATCATCATCACCACCACCACCACCATCATCATCATCATCACCATCATCATCACCATCATCACCATCATCACCATCACCACCACCACCATCATCATCACCATCACCACCACCATCACCATCACCATCATCACCATCACCACCACCACCACCATCATCACCATCACCATCATTATCATCACCACCACCACCATCATCATCACCATCACCACCACCATCACCATCACCATCATCACCATCACCACCACCACCACCATCATCACCATCACCACCATCATCACCATCATCACCACCATCATCACCACCACCACCACCACCACCACCACCACCACCACCACCACCATCATCACCATCATCACCACCATCATCATCATCATCATCATCATCATCATCACCATCATCACCACCATCATCACCATCATCACCACCATCATCATCATCATCATCATCACCATCACCATCATCATCACCATCATCACCACCACCACCACCACCATCATCATCATCACCATCATCACCACCACCACCACCACCACCATCATCATCATCATCATCCTCACCATCATCATCACCACCACCACCATCATCACCACCATCACCATCACCACCATCATCATCATCCTCACCACCACCATCATCATCATCATCACCATCATCACCACCATCACCACCATCATCACCATGATCATCATCGCTATCACCACCACCATCTGAAACCAGAACCCATTGATTTTGGCTAGGCTGGCAATGATTCTCCTGCCTCACACACTACAACCAGTTACAAACACACACAGTTGCGCCTGGCTTTTATGTTCCTGGAAGAAACTGACTCAGGTCCTCAGGCTTGTCTGGCAGGCACCTCTGTGTCACTTTTATGGTCTCAGGATTTAGTGTTTTCCCTGCCTGGTGCACATTTTCCATCAGTGAATGAAGCTCACTAGAGTCACACCCCTGTCTCCGCTCTGCTGTAACACAGACATCACGCTCAGGGGGCCGCCTCTCCACCAGGGTACCTCTGTCCTTCTGCACGAAGCAGCTTCCAAGGCTCTTAATCTGCTGTCTCCGTGACAGTGTTTACATGGTGACTTTTACTTTGAAAGTTCCCCCTGAACAAGAACCTCTTCCTTGTTGCTCTGAAGGTTCTTTGAAAAGTCTATTTTTTATTTTAGGATTCTGGTATCTTTGCTCACAATGCTGTCCTTCTTGCACAGCGCTTCTCATCGTTGAGAGAGAGAGAGAGAGAGGAAAAGCATGTCTGAAACTGTGGCCAAATTGGGGGCAGGGGAATGTCCATATTGAGCGCAGTGTCTGAGAAGAGGTCCCCCCTCTGCTTTAACAGCTTAGCATCTGGGCTTCATCAGAACACGGGCAGAAGGAGTCCACGTCCTGCAGACGCTTAGCAGGGACACTCGCAGTTCTCCTCAGTTTCAACTTGGCCAGCACTTGAAAGTGTATTAGTGTCCATGCAAATGTGCACATGGGACACGGACTGTCTGTGGATCCAGCAGGTAGCCGGCCACATCACACTGCGCTGCAGAAAGGACACTTCCCCATTCGTGGGGCAAGCCACCAGACTTTGTTTGTTTTCTTCCTCTTGCCAATCTGATCTCTTATTCCATGCAGTTAGGTGAGGCCCGGCTGTGCAGAGCTCACTTGCCACGGGAAGCCAGTGTATGGCACACTCATGCTCACACTGGACAGACCTGTCTGAAGCTCACTGGCCGTGGGAAGCCAGTGTACGGCACATTCATGCTCACACTGGACAGACCTGTCTGAAGCTCACTGGCCGTGGGAAGTCAGTGTGCGGCACATTCATGCTCACACTGGACAGACCTGTCTGAAGCTCACTGGCCACGGAAGCCCGTGTGTGGCACACTCATGCTCACACTGGACAGACCTGTCTGAAGCTCACTGGCCACAGAAGCCCGTGTGCAGTACACTCATGATCACCCTGGACAGACCTGTCTGAAGCTCACTGGCCACAGAAGCCCGTGTGCAGTACACTCATGCTCACACTGGACAGACCTGTCTGAAGCTCACTGGCCATGGAAGCCCGTGTGCAGTACACTCATGATCACCCTGGACAGACCCGCAGTGAAGCTCTTGTGCTTGTCTTCAGGCTCCACTGGACTTTGTTCTCCTTGACACATGGTATCTGAATTTTTAAAACATTTATTTGTTTCTTGTGTATGTGTGTGTGTGCACGCACAAGCATGCATTTGTGTTTGTGGGTGACCCTGGAAGCAAGAAGAGGGATTGGATTTCCCCAGCTGGAGTTACAGACGGTTGGGAGCCCCTGACCTGGTGCTAGGAGCTCAACTCCAGCCTGTTTTATCCTGCCCAAGTCTTGCCCAAGTGTCCCTTTCTGGCCAGCTGGATTTTGGTCAGGTTCTTTGGTGGTTTCGATTCAATCAGGTCTTCTCCCCTGTGTGCACATTTCCCCTTCTCTGATCTGATTTCCCCCGTTGTGCTCCACCCCAGCTTCTGAGAGCAGAGAAGGCTCCCCTCTCCTGCCCTCTCCCTCCCCACCCTTTCACTGTTGCCGCTATTGGGGTCAGAATTCACAATACATATGGAATGTGTGTATTTTTGTTTGTCTCTGTGTGGCATATGTACACATTTGTGTTTGTATACAAACATGCCTACTCCTAAAATCGCTACATGCTGAGTCTACAGTACGTATACATGGATACTAACTACATGCTGAGTCTACAGTACCTATACATGGACACTAACTACATGCTGAGTCTACAGTACCTATACATGGACACTGACTACATGCTGAGTCTACAGTACCTGTATGTGAACACTGACTTCATGCTGAGTCTACAGTACCTATACATGGACACTAATGTACTTTCAAGTGCTAGTCAAGTTTAAACTGAGAAAAACCGCATCTATCTCGGCAGAGGTCAAGTATCTTCCCCACTCTCCATGTTACTTTCTGAGCCATCTCCCTGGCCCCCTGGACTTTTATAATAGCCAACTAGCTGGTAGCTGGGCATTCCGCTTCCCCCGGGTCATCACATTAGAGTAACCTTCTCTCTATGCAGCTCTGACAGTCACACGGCGTCTTGGAGACCCTCCTGAGCCTTGCTGCCCGTCGGTTGTCTCGTTTCTGGCCTGGGATCAGGACTCCCCACTCCTCGCTCAGCCGTGTTGCCCACTGGCTTCATCTTTAGGGTCCCAAACAGTTTCCGTGTTGCTGAAGCCGGACAGATTTTCCCTGGATGCAGCTTGTGATTCCCACTGTCAGCCCGGGTGGGGCTTCCCTTCCCTGCCATCAGCTTCTGAGGACCATTTAACCGACCCCAAATACAGCCACCCCCAC
This sequence comes from Microtus oregoni, assembly GCF_018167655.1. Lineage (NCBI taxonomy): Eukaryota > Metazoa > Chordata > Mammalia > Rodentia > Cricetidae > Microtus > Microtus oregoni. The sequence goes on from NW_024543059.1 coordinate 1,491,755, forward strand.
AGCCTCTGTTCTGTGCTTGCTTGATGGGATCCTCGACACTTCAGAATGCCTGTGTGGCTCCTTTTGGCCTTAAGTTAGTCTTATGACCCCTGTATTTATTCATTTCACTTGGGCCTATAACTGGCATATGTACTTTCTGAGGGTGGTGAGAAACAAGCCTAATAATCTTTGTCTAGTAGGTGTTTAGTAAAGGAAATGAATAAATGTGCAACCTGATTGGCTTTACAAGTAGTTATTCTACCAAGTGAATTTTTTCTTTTTTTTTTAATCTACCTATTTAATTTTTTTTTTCGAGACAGTGTTTATTACTTAGCACTAGCTGTCCTGGAACTTACTGTTTAGACCCGGCTGGCCTTGAACTCACAGAGATTCACCTGCTCAGGTGCTGGGATTAAAGGTGTGTGCTGCTATGCTCAGCAAGTCAGTTATTCCTGTATTGCTTTTGTAGTTGTAAGGATGCTAAGGAGAGATAAAATGTCCCAGTGTTTTTCAAGGTGCCCTTGCCAGGAGAGCATATATTTTACGTGGTCTGTAACCAGCAATGATTTGTTTTTACATTGTCAAGAATTTGCAGGAGGAGAGAATGAAGAGACGGTGTCTGCACAAAGCTGAAAACTATCTGAGTTTTAGTCATCCTCCTCAACCCCCTGCCTCAGCGCTGAGGATCAAACTCAGGGCCTCATTTACCACTTCGCTGTATTCCCAGATTCAAAAATACCCTCTGACCCTTTATGGAAGAAGTTTGCCGACGGCTAGTCTAGAAATACACCTGGTTTGCTGGGCTCTCTGCTCGCTGGAGATGTAGAATTGTCTGTTTCCCTAACATTACCAGGCCCTCACCAGGCCGACAGCAATTCCCTCTGTGGAAAAACCACCCTTAAGCCTGGTTTCAGAAGAGTTTTGAGTGGCATGCAAATCTTCCCTGGGCTCTTTGGCACTTGACAGTATCTCCCACAGATAACCAGATACCAATGAACCATTCCTGTCCAGTAAAACCCTCCCAGGAGCCAGGAGGATCGCACAGCTGGTCCGGTTAGATGTTGTTCAGAGTGAGGCTCTTAGCGCATTGGAGGAATGTTAATTGCTAAGTGTGGGCTGAAACCAAAGGGCTTCACAATGTCCTTAAGCTGCTTTAAGTGTACACAGACCGAGAATTTTAGAATCGGAAAAGGTCTGGGAGATCATCAAGTTTAGCCCCTTAAGAGCAGGGGCCGCGAGCCAGACTGCGTGGCTCTTCCCCTTAATCCTCCTGTGTCTCAGTTTCCTCAGCTCTAAAGTGGGGCTAAGAATAGCTCCTAGTCGCTGGGCTGCGACAGATGCGAATGTTTCCCACAGCAACATTCAAGCGGCAGAGCTGACTGTGGAACGGGACTCTCCGCTCATGCATGTGTTCACAAGTGTTCATGTTTCATCCATATTTCCAGGAGTTGTCTCATTTTACAGTTACAGACAGTGTGTAACTTTAGTGTCTAGCATCTTTCATTTAGTGTTTTTATATTTGCATATAATGTATGTTATTTTCATATTACATATAACAGCAGTTAATTTTTCTGAGGATGAACCACACTAATTTTATTCTTTAGGCCTGGATGAGCCTTTGTGTTGTTCTGTCTTTTGACTGTTGATGCTGTCATAACATTTGAGGGTTAATCCTTGTTCGAGTGCCCATGTTCCGTTTTCTTAGGTCAGATCTTGGGAGTAAAGGTGTTGTGTTGGTATCCTCTAATTCTAGGCTTTAACTTTTTGAGGCATCTCTGAATTTTTGTTTTCCATGGCAACAACATTGGTCTGTAAGGGTTCTGATTTTTCTGCTCTTGTCAACATAAGCTGTTGATTATTATTATACTAATTATAGTATATACTATACTATATATCATGTATTAGCCATCCTATGTGGCTACTATACTATACTATAGTGTACTGTACTATGTGATAGCTGTCCTGTGTGGCTACTATACTATACTATAGTGTACTGTGCTATGTGATAGCCGTCCTATGTGGCTACTATACTATAGTGTACTGTACTATGTGATAGCCGTCCTATGTGGCTACTATACTATACTATAGTGTACTGTACTATGTGATAGCCGTCCTGTGTGGCTACTATACTATAGTGTACTGTACTATGTGATAGCCGTCCTATGTGGCTACTATACTATAGTGTACTGTACTATGTGATAGCCGTCCTATGTGGCTACTATACTATACTATAGTGTACTGTACTATGTGATAGCCGTCCTATGTGACTACTATACTATACTATAGTGCACTGTACTATGTGATAGCCGTCCTGTGTGGCTACTATACTATACTATAGTGTACTGTACTATGTGATAGCCGTCCTATGTGACTACTATACTATACTATAGTGTACTGTACTATGTGATAGCCGTCCTGTGTGGCTACTATACTATACTATAGTGTACTGTACTATGTGATAGCCGTCCTGTGTGGCTATTATACTACACTACACTATACCGTGAGAGCCTCCTGCTGTGGCTGAAGTAGCCTTTCACTGTAGTTTTCTTTGCTTTTCTCTAGAATCAGTACTGCCAAGCAAGTGTCCCTCGTGTGCCTGTTGGCCTTTGGCATCTTTTCTTTGTAGAAATCCGTCCTCCAGTTCTTTGCCCACTTTAACATTCAGTTGGTTTTTTTTTTTTTGTTGTTGTTGTTAAATTGTAACCAATTTTGGATATTAAACTTTTAATTAACTATATCTGAAATTTTTTCTACTGTTCTCTGGGTTGTTTTTTCCTTATGTTAATGTCCTATATAAAGTTTTAAATTTTAGTAAATTCCAATTTATTTCTTTTGTGGGCCATGCTTTGGCTGCCATAGATAAGATTCTGTTAGTTTTAAGGTCACTAGCTTTATTATTAAGGTTGTAGTTAATTTTGGGGTAATTTTACTCTTGGCTGTTAGAGTGGGTGCGTCTTCTTCTTGTTCCTCACCATCCAGTTGTTTCGACACTGTTTACGAAGAGCTTGTTTCCCCCAGAATACCCTGGCACCTTGCTGTAGATACGCTGTGAGAGTCGGTCACAGATACGTGGGTTTGATCTCTACGTTCTCAGTTCTGTTTCTTTCCTTCCTTTGGCCTCCCTTCTGCTTATACCATCTCGGTTTGCTTGCCGTTGCCTTTCAGTACATTTGGAATCAGAAAATGTGAGTCTGCTTTGTTCTCTTTTCCATATTTGTCAGCTCCCTCTGATTCCACGTGAACTAAAGTTGGCTTTCCCCTGTCTGTAGAGACGGCAGATGGGATTTTGACAGAAAGGCATCGAGTCTGCGGATGGATCCGGTATTGTTTCTGCCTTGACAGCGTCCAGAACAGGAGATGTTTTCCATTTTATTTTGGTCCAATTTGGGTATACTTTGTATTTTCTGCCTAATTGTTCTGGCTAGAACTTAGGTTGGATCATGTGCTTGATTTTTTTTTTTTCTCTCTCTCATTCAAGGCTAAGTATATGAATAGCCCACATTTTGTTTGTCTTTTCCTCTGTCGGTGGACTGTTGGGCTGTTTCCACTCATTGGCAATTGTGAATAAGGCTACTATGCCCACAGATACACAAATCTTAGATTCAAATCCTTGCTTTCTTTTGGGGATATATCCAGAAACACTTGCCAGAGTGCATGAAGTAATCATCTTAATATGCCACTAGATTAGTTTTGCTAATATTTTGTGGAGGATTGCAGTGTGTATATTTATAAATAGTCTTTGGTTTTCTTATGCTTTGTTTGGCTTTGATGTGAGCTTTGCAGTGATCTCTCCTTCCTCCCCTTGCCCTCCCCTCTCCTTTCTTCTCTTAAGACTTGAAGCTGGATTGCTGTTGTTATTGTCGTTCTTATTTCAGTAATTCTAGGATTACTAGTCAAGTTTTCTACATCCCCACTTTTAAACTTTTTATTTATTTCTCCTGTTAGTCTTACGGTTATTGATTTACCTTCTTTATGTGTGAAAAGTCTGCTTAGATTTTCTTTTTCGTCTTAAGTCACTTTTGGTAGTTCTTGCATTCCTACAAATTTTTACTTTTTCTAGAAACCTCCACCTAGAATTCCATAGTGGCTACACTAACTCACATCCCTCATTTCCCTCACGTCTTTGCCAGTATTCATTATAGCAGTTACTTAGTGTTGGCTGCGTGTCTCTCACTTTGTGGATATTAACCTTTCCTGTACATTTATGAGGTTCGTATTACTGTCATTTCTGTGTTACATGCAGAGAAAACAGTCGACTGAGATTTAGGTGACAGCCACAGATCTGGTGTATCGAGGGCTTGAGATAGAATCCTGATAGTTCGAGTCCAGAATGTCTTATGAGTCAGGGTCACAGGAAGCTCAGGCTGGCCCCAAACTGCTACGTAGCTAAGGATGACCTTGAACTTCTGATCCTCCAGCCTCTATCTCCCAAGTGATGGTTACACGTATACCACTCCCTCTCTTTTATGGGGGCTGCTGAAGGAACCCAGGGCTTCGCACATTGCTGGGCACCAACAGCTACAGCCCTGTGTCCTGTGTCCTTATTACCTACCGCTTATACTGCCTTCCTTGAGTAGCAGAGACACCTGCCTTGTTAGAAACCGCAATGCTGGCATGGATGGGAACTCTTGTTTCTTATCTTCGCGAGTAGGACTTGAGTCCTGTTGGGGCTCAGCCTCGTGGAAAGAATAGCACACCCTTGGGCAGTCACGCAGTGTACTGAAGGACTCTCCAGTTGTCCCTGGGAAATTGACCACAATCCCCAGCTGGAACTGTTCCTTTCTGTGAGCACAGTGAGTGAAAATTATTCTGAATGCACTTGTCTGAAAGATTCGACAGCAGCTCCACAGAGACTGCACTAAACTTTGCGAAGTCTCTGACATTTTAAGTGGACCCGGTCGTTCATAAGCCATGTTCAAAGGCCAGTGTGGTTGATCTGTGCATAGGTTTCGCTTCTTTCTGTTTACTTCCTTCACTGTGTCTTTCAGGGTCATACCCACGTACAGAAGAACATCCTTCAGGTGGACCAGAACTGTGTCCGCAATTCCTACGACGTCTTCTCTCTGCTGCGGTAAGAAACTCCTTAGAGCCTCCAGGATTTGGATGGATCTCCCCTTTGTGCGTCTGTGGTGGGTGTGTCGGAGCTCGAGAAGCCGTTACTCAGGCTTAGCATTTTTTAGTGAAAGTTCCATAAATTCTGTAGCTCCGGTGACTTAGGTTTATCTCCTAGGCAGAATCTTTGAAAAGCCATTTCCTCTCACTGGGCAGTGGGTTAGAGCAGTTGGAAGCTGGAGGATCTTAAAACAGAGACTGTGGTACTTGCTGGTCTGTCCTAGAAGCTGCAGAGTAAGGACATGTCAGGAACTTACCAACCATCCCTTCCCCAGGAGAAGCCACCAGCAGCCCTAGGCATGGCTTAGGCGGTTGACTTTGCTCGTCGTCTTAAAAGGATCCTGTATGACAAGCCGAAGGAGCTTTGGAGATATCTAGGGTCAGAGGCTTAAATACCTCGGCTCTCTGAATGTATACAGATGTCTGTATGTAAAATGTTTGGGATTAATTTTGGGAGATTGAAAAATTTTGCTTCACATGTGGTAGATGATCAGGAACATTTCCCAGGGGCATGGTGAGCGGTGACACTCGGCCCTTGCGAGCTCAACTCAAGACTGTAGTTGAAATTTGATTTGGGTAGGGTTTTTTTTTCTAATGTTTACCTAACACATCATAAATTTTAGACCATTACATATCCTCTATAGATTTCCTGGTGGAAGAGTCCAGAAGGGTTCTCAAAGAATGCACGCTTGTTTTATAAACACCGTGCAAGGGCCTTCTTTTGTGAGCCTCGAGTCTTCTGTTCAATGACACAGAACTTAGTCACGTGACTCTTAAGGGACAATGTCTCTAGGGCAACCATGTATGCTTGATGATGTTTGACTTGTGTCTGAGAGCTGTCTTCAGTTTGACTGCTTAGGATATGTAGCAAAACAGAGAGGATTTACCAATGGACCAGACATCTTTCTGAGTCTGTTGAATTGGGGACACCGTGAGTGTTAATGGAGTGTCCAGAAAGGATTGAAATGTCAATAAACTGCTAACATTTCCTGACCTGTTTTTCTCAGTAAAATGATAGCAAGAGAGCATTTTCTTTTTAAAAAAAGATATCTTTCTAAGTATGATGAGACTGTGTGATCTTACCGGAGAAAAGCAAATCCCAAACCATAGGAAAGGGAGGCGTTTGGCGTAGTGCGACAGGGAAAAAGGGCACCTTAAAGGCTGCCAAGAGCTCTAGGTTATCGCAGAGAACAGGAGTAAAGAGATAGGACACCACAGGGAGTGCTGTGAGTGGGGCTTCAGGCATAGATAGCCCAGTGGAAAAGCACTCGCCTGCCATGCACGAGGTCCAGAGTTCAAGCCCTGGTACCTCTGACGTCCCTGTTGACTCCAGCTCGTTCAACCTCTCTGGCTCTTGTGATGGAGGAAGTGTGTTACTAAGTGTATACGCTATGTATGTAGCGTGTATAATTTACAGGTGTTTCCTATCACGGTTGTGGCAACTCATTGCTTCATAACAACACAGGCTCACTTTCATGTGTACATGGGTTGTGGTGGTGTATCACAGTGTGCGTGTGTGTTGTGTGTGTGTGTGCGTGCAGGATGGGTATGCACACACACGGGGCAGAGGAAGGCACTGGAGGTTTTACTTTGTCACTTCCCTCCTGACTTGCTTGCTCCAGACAGGGTTTCTCACTGTAGCCTGCACCTCTGCTGGGCTGGTTGGTCAGTAAGCTCCTGGGTCCTCTGTGTCCATCCCCAGTCCTGGTTGCGGTGCTGTTAGCTACACCCAGACTTCACGACTCCCCTGTACCCACCAAACCCTTCTCCAGGTCCAAGATCCAGCTTTTCTGAGCTTACCCACCTGAACTGAGTGAGTCGCCCTGCATCCAGGAACTCTTCAGTTGTACTTACCACAGTTCCTGAACGTTGTACAAGTTCTTTCAGACAGCAGTGGGCAGCCAGTGCTTTATTGAAAGCATTGCTCTCCCCGTAGCTGTTTGCTGTGGTAGACGTGGAATGCTTGCTGGGAAACTGGCGTCTCTCTCAGACTGCTTTTCTTTGTTCTTTTCTTTACTCAGTTAACATTGTTCCTGAATGGGATATTTTTAAAAATATATTTTCTCTTTCTGGTTCTTCTTGATTTATAACATGTTTGTTACTTGGTCTATAATTTGAAAACATAGCCACAGCTGGGCACGGTGGTATGCGCCTGTAATCCTCTCACTTAGGAGGGGCAGGCAGATGGATCAGGAGTTTATAATCATCTTCTGCCGCGTGTCAAATTCAAGGCCAGCCTGGGCTACTTGAGACTCTCTCTCCAACAACAACACCCACAGTGCCTGTGTTCGTTAGTAGCCCTTAGCTCCAGAGCGAGTCTTCTGATTCTGTCTTTTAGGAGTATAATCTCATTGTACAGGCTGGGAGGTGTAGCAGGACTCACTTGCTAACACTGAGGTAAGGTGGTTTCACGGTTGAGGCTACATAGTGAGCTTCAGGCCAGCCTGCACTATATAGTGAGACCTTGTCTCAAAATTAAAAAAAAAAATCTATCTTTCACTATATTGTTATGCTTCTAGGATGCATAGTTTCTTTATAAATTTGCTTTTGAGTGTCATGGAAAACTAGAGAGTCTTGGTGAGTTAGGACCTTGAAACACGTAGACCAGGGCTTGCACCGAAACTACATTCTTGTGATGGGAGTTTCATATGGTTTGGTGGGAAAGCAGCTACAGTGCTCACTCTGGAGACCCTGGGCTAGTTAACACGACCCTGCAGGAGAAGCCGCGTCTTCCAGAGTCCTTCCGTGCTGGGTGTGGCAGTTGGAATACTCTGGAGGTGAAAGGTCCGTTTCCCAGTAAACAGACAATTAGCCCCTTTGCGCTTGTGTTTCGTGCTTTGGGATGTTCACCACAAGGTGTCAATGTTGTTCTTTAACTGACATTTGAAATGTCATTTACTTTCCAATTTGGGGGGAGCAAACGGGCAGGAGGGCTTTGGTGGCATATACATTGGTGTTATGAAATGCTGTTAAATAAGCGATTGTCTAAATCTAGCCTTTCTGGTTTCAGGAGCATGGGGGCGCTGGATTTGTTGCTGTTGTTGCCTTTGTTGTATTTTGGTGGTGGTTATGAGTTACTGAATGGTTATGAGAGAGGAGAGGATTTATGGTGAGGGGTCTGGTGAGGTGTACTGTCTGGGATAGACATGGGATGATACATACTGCAGTCAGGGAAGAATCACTTCTCTGAGGGTAAAAGATTGCGGTGACTTCCTCACCCCCATCCCTGCACCCATTCTAGAGGGAACTGTATTGTAGTGTGGTAGCCTATCTGCCTACTCAGTCTTTGTCCTTCCACCTTGGAAACGTGCTGCCTTTCCCAGGTTAATATAGGCAGAGCAGCGGTGAGACTGTGGTCCCCGGCCCGGCCCTGGTACTGAAAGTGCTGTGGTTGGAGATGGCTCAGTGGTTAAGATCACTTACTGCTCTTGCAGAGGACCCAGGTTTTGTTTCTGGCACCCACAAGGTGGCTCATGGCCAACCATCTTCTGTAACTCAGTTCTAGGAAATCCAGGTCCACTTTTGACCTTCATGGGCTCCTACACACATGGTACGCGCACAGGCACGTGCGCACACACACACACACGCACGCACACACACATACACACACACACACACGCACACACACATACACACGCACACACGCACGCACACACACACACACGCACACACACACACACACACACACACATGCACGCACACGCTCAGTCACACAGGTGTAAAATACATCTTAAAGAGAACCGGGCCAGGTATGCTGGGGTTAAAGGTGTGCACCACCTCGCCTGGCCCAGCACCGAGGATGATGATCCAACCCTTCTTCCATATGATGTTGCTTATGTAGTAAAATTCGCTCTTTTGCCTGTTTTATAGATGAGGAAGTTGAAACACAAGGCAGTTAGTAGCTTACTCACGGTCACAGAGCTGGTTCGTGTGAGAGCCTCTCTTCAGACTCAGGTGTTCTGGGCTCAGACCCCAGCTTTGCCAGCAGTCTGTCTTACCGCTTTGCAGTCCCCGGCTACTTCAGTGCCGGTCCCTGCCACGTCCTGCCAGAGCCGTCTGTCAACGGGCGCATCGGTTCTGTCACTTTGAGCCATTATGTGCAGGATGAAGTTCACACTCACTGTGGTGTTCAAAGGCCACTGAAAACACACCTCCTTGGAACAATTGTCTTATTTCCAGTGCCCCACTCATCTGTGATTAATATCTGTCATTTATGGAGCACGTACTGAGTTCAAGGTAGCCCTTCACTCCTCAGCAGCCCCACACCGGGAGCTCTGTGTTCGATTGATCGTTGTATCAGCCCCGCCACACGGGTATCACATATGAAGGCTGTCTCAGCATACAGATTAGCAGGTTTCATCATGACATTTTTTATTCACAGTTTTGGTTGATTCCCCTCCCATCTGCGTGTCTCCCTCACCAGCCTCCCTCAGACCTTCCCATTCCCAGCATGTCACATGGTATCTCACCTGTCACGACGCACTTCACCTCCCCCAGGTCATTCTAGTTTCTTATCCTTGTTCCTCACCCTTCATCAATCCCCGGATGTAAATGCTGTTTCTCCTGAGTGGCTCTCGGGCTCTCCAGGCTACAGAGGCCAAGGCGAGTGTTGAAAGTCTCCTCAGACCCAGGGCCGCACTGCCCCTCCTCTCTCTGCCCTGTGCCATCCCATGAGTTTTCAGAAATCCGTGATTTGTAACCTTTCCCTTTTCTGTATGGTTTTCTGAAAGGCCTTCGTTTGCCCTCTAGAGATAAGTTCCCGTCCCTCCTTGGGGAACTCTTTTCACCTCTAAACTTTGTTTCAGAAGTGACCAGCTGTCTAATAGAAGTAAGTTATTCTGCGAATAATCTCAGAGACCATGGGGCAAGAGCGTAGGAGTCGGTCTTTAAATGCAGATGTGACTCTCAGCTTTTAGGTGGGGAAGCCTCGTTTCCTTTCTCTCATCAGTCTGTCGTCTCTGGGGGGCAATACAGCCACAGACAGTTCAGAGCTCCACATGCCACAAAGTCGATGCAGTCAAAGTCATGCTTCTCTGCCCAAGGCAGAGATGAGCCTCTTCTCCGGGGTCTCTGTGCTAACGTCAAGTCAGCTGGTGGAGACTGGAGGGGTTGTATTAAGATTCTTAAAGAGTCTTGCTTTACAATATCATGGAAAAGGGATGGGGGCGGGGAGAGGCCCCACTTCAGCCGTTAGGGAGGCAGACACAGAAAGACAGAGGGCTTCCTCCCTCCCTCAGCGCCCTCATCTCCATCCTGTATCCTTGACTCAAGGCATTGTACTAATGGCATCTGCGTTGGGAGCCGCTGTGGAAAGGCTTATCCAGGTCCCTGGCTGAGTGCTAAAGCCGGCTTGATAGCCATCGGCCAGGTTCCAGTATGTGTGCATTTCCCATCAGGCCCCATAGCTGCTAAGTCACCAGCGGAAAAGAACACTGGGGAGCAGAGGTACAGGATAAGGTTTTAGAAAGATTCTCAGTCAGAATATAAAGTTTTGGTATTCTATGCAAGCGCGGGTAAAACACAATTTATATTTATGTCTAATTACATATTTCTTTTATTTTTCATTTTTTTCCTTTTCTCTCTACATAATACAGATTTTCTATGCTTGTATGTGTATTCCTAAAGGAACACATATTGTAGAAATAAGATTTTAATAAATATCAGTGTAATTTTAAGTGATCCCCCTTTGCTCTTTGGCTTTTAAACTCCCTTCTCCCATTCCTTGCCAGAAAACCACCCAGACTCGGAACCCGTCTGATCTCTAGTCACCCGGCACTGTCAGCAGCCCCAGTCTCGTCTCTAGCTGTCCGTGTTTTTCCCATGCTCTTTGTGTGCATGCCATTTAATCATGTGTGAATATGGTTTTAATTACCGATTTACAAAATTGGAATGGAAAGTGTATGTAGCACTGCTTCTGCATCCTGGCTTTCTTACTCCACACTGCATATGCAAACTCCCCTGATTCATTCTTTAACGACTTAAAAATCATCCCGGTGGAGCTGAACCACATTTATTCCACTGTTATCCCTTTCTTTATTTTTACATGTACTTAAAATAAAACTTTTTTTTGCAACCCAAAGATCAAGAATTGAAACATTTACGGAGTTACTTTAAGCTACCATCTCAACTACTTAAGACAATAGATATTTAAGTATAATTTTGTAGATGGATGTGCTGTTTTAGTGGAGTTCCCCTGTGAGTTTGTCTTTTTATTTTAGTTTGTTGTTTGTTTTTTAAAATCAGCTTTTTTAGGTGGGCGGTGGTGGTGCACACCTTCGCCTTTAATCCCAGCACTCAGGAGGCAGGGCAGGCTTGAACTCTGTGAGTTCAAGGCCAGCCTGGTCTACAGAGCGAGTTCCAGGACAGGCTCCAGAGCTACAGAGAAACTCTGTCTTGAAAAACCAAAAAATAAAAAAATAAAATTATCTTTGTGCTTTGACAGTGCCTGTTGTATAGAGTGCTTTCTGGCTGCTTTTCCTTGTTCTCTGATCTCTTCCTTTCCCTTACCCAGACCCTTTCCCCCATTTGTGACTTTGTTTTGTTTTATAAAGTATAACCAGGATTATCTGTGTGACCATTGGATTGGAATGACCCCCCGGAGCCTGTAAGGGTCACCAGTGGGCACAGTGGAACACGCACCACCTTGGATAGACATTTACTGGTTTGCCCTGATTCTGGTTTGTTAATGTTTGCTCTGCCAGTGTGCACAGTGCTGAGAGAGAGAGAGAGAGAGAGAGAGAGAGAGAGAGAGAGAGATAACAGACACACACTCGTAGTTTTAGATATTTTATTTCTGTGTGTTAGAATCTTAGGAGTGGGGTTTCTTTTAATTATTTATTTTTTACTTTATGTGTACTGGTGTTTGGCCTGCATGTGTGTCTGTGTGAGGGTGTTGGATCCCCCGGAGGCTGAGTTACAGGCAGTTGTGAGCTGACATGCAGGTGCTGGGAACTGAGCTCAGGACCTCTGGAAGAGCAGTTGGTGCTCTTAACTGCTGAGCCATCTCTCCAGCTCCCTTAATGGAAACTTTGGATTAATTAAATTTTCATATTAACTTTGGGAGAACTATCGTTCTTGTGTTAGTATTCCTATCTAAGTTATGTCTATCTAGGCCCCTTTCGCTCATATTTCATTTCTTCAGTAACATTTTGTGGTTTTTCTTCATGTGATCATTTGCCTTTGTATTAAATTTGCTCTTAACTATGTTAGAGAATTTTGTGTATTTTATTTTATATAAAATAGACACTCATTTGCATGAAATATACCTATTTTAACTATAACTTTCATTTCTGTTCTTGTGTGCATATTGCTACTTTAGGAAAAAGCTACAATTTAAGGAAATCTGATTCTCAGTTACTATAGCCAATCATTCATCTTCTTATTTATCCCCCTCCCAACCTTTTCCTGACACACGTGCATTGCCAGGCGTGGCTTCTTGTTTTCTGAGGAAAGTCCTCTCTTGGTTTGCTTGGATGCACACTGTCCTTAAAGGATGTGAAAGGAGACCTGGAGACCATGGCAGTGTCCACCTGTAATGCCAGCAGGCAGGCAACTGAGGCAAGAGGATCTCTATGGGATGTTCATAGAAAGTGGGAACATAGAGGGTTAATCATGAGTCGTTCCAAAGCCCTGTGAAGGCTTCTTAGCTTAGCATAAAAGTTAATTTCCAAACGTTACTAACGTGGTGAGTGAAGATGAAGATCAGCGGGAAGAGCTGAAGAGCATCGTTGGGGAGCAGTTAAGTCGTGGAGAGTCTTCTGCCCGAGACACTCTCTGTCTCTCTGCCTGCCCCAGCGCGCCTGCCCGGGCTTGGGTCCACAGGGTCACTTGACTGAGGCGACTTTGTTTAAGATGTCGCTGCGAATTAAGGCTTCTCCATCACACCCCTCACGGCTGCCTTGTAAGACCATCCTCGCTGTGCCAGGCATGTTCTAAGGCAGCTTTCCAAAGGTTAGTGATTTCACCTCGCGTCTGTGCCAATGAAAATAACCAGTTACCATTAAGCACCACCCCGCCCATGACTTGATTTCACATCCAGTTTTATTAAGAGAATGTATCAGAGTTCCTGTACGCATCAGGACATCACAGTGGCCTTGCTACCACCCTTTTGTTCTAAAGGTGAATGCTTCACCTTTGAAGAAAATCAGCTTAACGTGTTATCTGTTGACAGTGAGTTCCTAATAACCTTGTTCCTGCAATTGACTCTTTATGGCTGGAAACACTCTATTAACATGAGAAGCCAAGTTCTACTTCGGGGACTTAGATGCTAGAGAACAGATTAACAGGTCTAACAAGCAAACAGTCTCTTCATTCATTGAAAGCTGGTAATCATTTCTAAGTGTTTTATGTTCTAGACATATCAGAATTCTTTCTTTTCCCGCAAAAGGCCTATGGAGGGGTCAAGGAAGGAAAGTAGTATCCGAGCAAGAATATGAACAGTATTCAGTGCTAAATTTTTTGCGTACCTTTATTTTTAAATCTTTTGTTTTTTGTTTTTAAATTTGTGTGAACGCCTGTGTGTGTACCATGTGCATACCTGGTTGCCCAAGGATGCCTGACGAGGGCATCGGAAATCCTGGAACTAGAGTTACAGACTGTTGTGAGGTGCCATGTGGGTGCTGGGAACCAAACCTAGGTCTTCTGCAAGAGCAGAAGCTAGGCCATCTCTTTAGTTTCTGCTTACTATTTATTATTATTATTATTATTATTATTATTATTATTATTATTATTAACATGTGGGTCCCAAGTTATTCAGGTAGGAAGTCGCAGACAGCCTGCAGGGCAGATAACGAAGACTTTCCTATTGAATTCTCCCTTTAGTTCTCCTGACACACCTCTCTCTTGTTGAGTCCTCCCAGCAGTGCTCCTGAGTGAAATGTCTTTGGTGGTACACCCGAACCTTGGTGCCAAGGAAACTTTCAAAGTGGGCTTTGCTGGCACATGCCACAGCGTCCCTGGGACCATGTGTCTTCCTGTGTTTTGTTGTTGCGTGTTTTTGTCCTTCCATGCCACTGTGGGGTGATCTGATACTGTGATCCCCAGGTGCCCTCCCCCGGTTGGCCTCCAGCTCCTCCTCCTTGCATTCCCTGTGGAGGTAAAACTGGTGTTCGCACATTAGCACTGGTGTTCTTTCCCTGAGATTATTTGATTCTAGTGACAGAGTCCGATTTGAGCCTCAGAGTGGAACTGGTATCTGGAGCCTCGAGTTCACGAAGACTTCAGTGGGAGCCAAGCACTTGACTCAGCAGCACTGAAGAAGGAGCTAAGACTGTGTTACGGTGCATTAGTGAAAATGTATTGTCTAGATCGGGGGGTAATGGCTGTTTGAACTTCATCACATCACATTGGAATATCCGCTAGAGTGGTGGTTTACTTTGATGATAAAAAGCCAGGGGAGGTGGCCAGCATCATGGCTACACTCCAAAGCCTTTAAGGGCTAGTTGGAATAGAGGACATTTAGCCTGGAGAAGGAACAACTTGGGGGGTATACTTGCTGTCTCTATGTATTTATTTGATTAATAACTTTATTAATGTTGTTATCAGATAACAATAAAATACACATCTGTTGAGCAAACACTCTTCCAGGGAAGTCACGTGCTCTGTGCTATTTATTCTGCACAAAGGGCCCCCTCCCCGTCCCTCTCCCTCCCCGGTCTTTCCTCTCCCTCTCTCTTCACCTCCCTCTTCCTCCTCTCATCTTTAGGTCTCAGGAAATTGAGATCCAGAATTGGGAATTGACCCATCAGCGGTGGCACTGGGCCAGAGCCAAAGGCTTATGGTTTGATTTTCTTTCTTTCTTCCTCCACTGCTCACATTTGTAGATTTTTTTTTTTTGAGCTCCTTCTGAAGGAATACAACTTGGAAGCCAAAAGTTACAGCAGAGGTATGTGTCCCTGAGAGTGAGTCTTATGCCTGCACATACCGATGCCTGAGGTGTACCAGATCCTGCCTGTCTTCACCGAGATTACATTCCAGTGGGAAATTAAGAACCAAGCAAACAACTTTGGGGTAGTTTTTATTTTTCCCCTGGTGGGCACTGATGAGAAGCAAAACCAGGGCAGAGGGTGGGGCGTGCAGATTGTTGGGTGAGGTGTTTCAGGTCAAGGAGTACTGCACTGAGAAAAAACAATTTGAACAAAAAAGACTTAAAAAAGATAAGGCAGAAAGCCAATGGGTATCTGGAGGAAGATCATTCCAGAGAGGAGAGATCACAGGTATCAAAGCCCCTGGGGTGGGAAGGAGTTTGGTTTGTTTCAAGAACAACTCCAGTCAGGAGGTCAAGCTTACTTGAATACAATGAACAGAGTTGGCAAAGACCATATCTTCCATGGGGTTTTAGATTCCCTAACCCCCATGCGCAATATGAAGCTTGTTCAAGAACCGTTGAGTAAAAGAATAGTATGATTTGTATTACTTAAAGAGTATGATACCTGACCTGGTGGTGTAGCTCAGTGGTAGTGCCTGTAGTGGCATATTCGAGGCCCTGGGTTTGATCCCAATACCACAAAATAAAACATATGGACAAGATAAGAAAAGGCAAATGACTGTGGCCCGGTGAGTCGGCAAGTGGCGGCACAGAGAAGAGAGGGCCCTGAAGACGCACTGGAGTAACCTCTGCAGGAGATGAGGGTGTCTTAGTGGCAGGCCAGGTAAATGAAGAAAGCCGTCAGATGCCAACATGTTTTTCAAGGCAGCTAACTAGACTTGCAGACTAGATGGAGGTGTATGGCATAGAAACTGGACTAAGGGAGAAGTATTTGCCCTGAATAACCAGGTGGGCTGTGGTGTTAATGACAAAAACTAATGCTTCAAGATGCCTTGGTGGAATAGGCATTATAAGAAATAAAAAGTGTGTTCATAATACACTAGGTGGCGATACCAATGAGGCTGTTTTAATATAGATATAATTATATGTGTAACATGTACATATTATTATATATAAACATATACATATATATTTTATGTAATATATAACATGTACATATGCAATGTAATATATGTATATATTTAACATATAATACATAGGATGTACTGTAATATATAATAACACATATGTATTTGTATATTATATATACTATATAATATATATTACATATATATTGTAATATTTATTTGATCTCAGAAACCAGTTGATGCACAATAAATAAGTTAGGCCATGAGTGTATTAATGTAGCTAGCCTAAACCACTCCCTGGGAAATGAATATTTATTAATTATCTTAGGGCCAAGAAAGTAAGTCAGAGGTTGCTCTGAAGCAGCTGTTGGTGTCGTGACCAACGCCACTCTCCATGCCCCAAAGAGAAAACTGCCCTGAAAAACTCATGCCTGAGGGGCCAGCCAATTGGAGGACCTCCACCAAAGCCCCCAGGTTCTGTTTGAGGGATCCTCACATTTAACAGAAAAGCTGAGCTGATGAGGTTGGGGTAATCTAGAATGGCATGTTCTCGAAGCATCAGTAAACTAAGTGTTTTGAAGTCTGTGACCAAATAATGCAGGTTGCATTTATTGGTTGCAGGTTGGATAAAATGAAGCATGTGACCAACTGAATACAGGTTGCTGATTGGTTAGAATGAAGCATGTGAGCAACTGAATGTAGTTGCTGATTGGATAGAGTGAGGACTGAGAGCATATGGCTGACTTTAGCGCCTCGGAGTGTACTGGTGACCTAGGACAGTTTTGGTGTCATGACCGGAGTGAGAACGTGGAGAGCCTAAAGACTCCTTCTGTCCAAAGGACCCTGGAAGTGGTGCCGGTCCTGGTGACAGGAGGGGACAGGGGTGCTTTCTGCTTGCCGTATTCATTTCCCAGAGAAGATGTCTAGACTGCAGAGACAAAAGAGTCACACAACCTCAGCTGGGGTGGTGGCTTGGTCTCAGGAAGGGGTTGGGCATGTGCTGTCACAGTACGGAGTAGCCAATATGGGGACAGTGATAGAATCCTTTGTCACGTCTGGTGATGGGGGAGGAATGCTTTCTCCTCTGGTTGAGCCATCTGGCAGGTGGAAGAGATGTAAACATTTGAGGATGGGAGCCGATAAGGAGCTAGCTGTCTGGGATTGTAGAATGGCTGGACCAGACATTTCCCAGTTTTACCCTCTGGTGGCTTCAGTTGTGGACCAGGCTATGAAGCTCCTGTGCCTTGTCCCTACAGTCTCCAAATCAACAGGCCTGCGGTAGAGCCTCAGGGTTTGCATTTCTAACTCCCTGTGATCAGGATGGCCCAGGGAACATGCTTGGGCCAGCCATGCATGTAGGGAGCGGTCATCCAGTGTGTTGGCTGTATTCTTCCTGTGGTATTTAACGTGGGTCCAGAGAATTGATATCTTGCTGGCGTGAGTTCAGGGGCCAGAAGAATGGGCTGAAGAAGTGGTTTATAACTGAGCTGAATGAGAGAGAAATGAGGACAATAAAGGAGCAGTTTTGGGACTGATGGATGGTGACAAGATGGTGGATTGGAATACTGCAGGTGTCTGGGAACATGAAGACCAGAGGTTGAGATGAATGACATTGAGGCTGGAGGTCTTTTGATTATAATATGCAAATAAATGGATGAACTGTACTGCATGGAGGTCAAGAGTCAGGGAGGGAGAAATGCTGCATGGTCCTCTCCACGATGGAGAGAACACCAGGAGTAATGGCAGGTATGGAGGGAGAGCCAGGTGCTGAATAGGCACTGGAGGACTGTCGGTAATAGCAAGCAAGGAAACTGGCACAGTCAAATATTATGCTCTTTGACAACCCTGAGAGCTTTGAGGGAGTGGAGGAAGCCAGTAGTCTGGTAAATGGCAGAGATGTGAGGAAGCCACCTCCATCTCCAAGCTATTATCCCATCATCCAATTATCCCTCTTTTTCCCCCCCAAGGGTTAGGGTCCAGTAATCTAAAAAAAGAATACTTGTAGGTTATGTGAAAATCGATTTCATTAGCAACATTATTTCATTAGGTTTAGCAACATTGTTTCATTAGGTTCAGCAACATTGTTTCATTAGGTTTGGCAACATTGTTTCCTTAGGTTCAGCAACATTGTTTCATTAGGTTCGGCAACATTGTCTCATTAGATTCAGCAACATTGTTTCCTTAGGTGGCAGCATTGTTTCCTTAGGTTCAGCAACATTGTTTCATTAGGTTCCTGCCATCAGTCTTTCCATTTTGTTTCAGGAAGCTCTCCCCAAGCAAAAGAGCAGAGAGCCCTGCTTTATGAGGACCCACCCCAGGGCACATTTGGCCAGTGGGACTCTGGAAGGAGACTAAGTAAATAGGTGGGCTTAAGCCTCATGGCGCCTCCTGCTTTGCCCTATATTTAACTCTTGATCTCAGCTTGCTCTATTACTTTGGGCTTTATCCTGTTGAGGAAGAGGAAGGAGGGGAAGCATCACTTTACAAGTGGTGTGTTAGTCTTTCTGTTTCCATGACAAAATACAAGTAGACAAAAGACAAGTAGCCAGAGGGAGAAAAATGTATTTTGGTTCTAGTTCCAGCTGTAGCTACTGTGTACAGCATCACCCGGGGCCTGCGGGAGGGCACATCATGATGTGGGAGCTGTCGAGGAAGCTTTTCACCTTATCCTGGCTGGAAGAGGAGGTTGTAGGGGAGGCGGCTTTCATTATCTCTACCTGAAGCCTGTGGCATAGTGCCATCCACGTTTAGGGTGTGTACCCCCTCACTTAATCCTTCCTGGAAACGCCTTCCTTCCGGGACACCCAGGTTTGCTTTACTAATCCCGTAGGAGCATCTAAATTGAATCAAACTGACAGTCATGATGATCTCAGGTCCTCCTCTTGTCAAGGTACATCCCAAACATCTCCTTAAATCATAGTGTTCTGCCTCCAAATGACTCATACCCATATCATAGCACAAAAGGCATCAGTTTATCTCCAAAGGCCCCTATATCTTTAATAGTTTCTGCATTGTTCGGAAGCTCTGAGTCCAAAGTTTCCTCGTGACTTGTGATCATGATTAGCTATGATGTGTTGTGAAATAAGAAGACAAGTCACATGCATCCAGGATATAGTGGCATGGTGTAAGTGTTCCCATCCTGGAATGGAAGGATAGGAAAACATTAAGACAAGGCAGGATTGGACCAAAGCAAGGCGGATAGCCAGCCAGCACGGCAGTCAGTGAATCCTGCAGCTTCATGTCCAGCATCTGAGGCACAGTGATGTGATAGGAATTCCCAAAGGCTTGCAGTGCTCAAGGCCATGCTCTTAAAATGGCTTTACCATTACCTGCAGCCTTCCTCAGCTGACGTTCCATGTCCCTCTCATCTCTGATTTCTTAGCACCCGTTGTGTCTTCAGTTTCACTCCTACAGCTTCACACATCACCCTCTTGGGACTCCTCAGCCCGCCACATTCCATCTGATCTCCTAGGTCTTCCTCTGAAGTCTAGAAGCAAGCCTCTCTCTGAGCTTCTTAGCCTCTTATTCTATATGGATACATGGCGAGGTATGTAATGATGAAATCTGCGTTGGTTACCAGTTTGAAGAGTAGCCTAGACCCCTTTTACCATGGCTGCAGCAGTGCCTGGGTGGCTGGACACAGCCATTTCTAGATGGCTAACTGGCCTCATGACGGCAACAGTCTATTCAAAGTGGAGTCGTTTTAGTTTTTGGTTATGGGGATTAAAGCTAGGGCCTCGCATATGCTAAGTGCTCCTAGCCTTCAGAGTCTTTCCAAATTAGCTAACATGGTTTCATCCTGTCTACAGGATCTAGTCAAATTCTCACATGTCGTTAAGGCATTCTTCCTAATGTCCACATGCAATATGGCTTCTTTTCAGTGGCCCTAACCTTCCTCAGTCCCAATTCTCTTTATCGGCAATCTGCAAGGTTTTCAAATCCTTTTGCTCTGCTTTTTGCTCTCAGTTCTCACTATAAACTTGAGTAAATCTGGCAGTCATTCAATGCCAAAACCTGAATGATGAACTGACTATATTTCCGTTGCCTTATTAGTCTGTTACCCTTCAGTTTAG
Source organism: Microtus oregoni (assembly GCF_018167655.1). Lineage (NCBI taxonomy): Eukaryota > Metazoa > Chordata > Mammalia > Rodentia > Cricetidae > Microtus > Microtus oregoni. The sequence goes on from NW_024543059.1 coordinate 1,511,812, forward strand.
CCTAAAAGTCTCAATACCCTGAAAAAATGTAGCCAGGGTCTTCTAACAATATAATATTGAATGTCCTCGAGTTCAGTTCCCAGGAGTCCTGTTCCCATCTGAAATCCCTGTGAAATCCCAGCCTGAAAGTTCTGCTTGCAGCAGCACTCTGTGCTTGCTCACTTACCTAAGCCTTTCCTGCGAACCAGTTCTAAAGGCTGAAAGCATGATGCGATCAGGGCTTAGTCACAGCGGTGTCCCTGCTCCCAGGACTAATCTTCTGTGTTAGTTTTTCCATTGCTGCGATCAAATAACTGGGAGAAACCGTTGAAGGGTAGGAAGATTTATTTTGGTTTATGGGGTTCAGAGGTGTCAGTCCATGACCACTGACTCCATTACTGTAAGCACAAGGGGAGGCATGGCGACAGTGGTCGCTTGGAGGAGCAAAGCTCTTGGTAGCAGGAAGCAAAGACATAGTGTTCTGTGCTAAGGGCATTCTCTTCTTTCTCCAGCGTATTCCATTAGGGCCCATGGTCAGGTGCCCTCTGCCGGGATGCACAGGTCAGGTGCCCTCTGTGCTTAGTGAGGCCCTTGCATCTGCTCAGACTGCAGCACAGCTCCAGTTGGTTGTTGTTGATTTGATCAGAGAGCTGTGAGCTGTGTGATCCTAACACTTCTTGGGGCTTCAGAGCTGAACCCTGCAGCGGGTGAATAGCTGACTTCAGACAATGCGTTTCCAAGGCTGAAAGCAAATTTCTTGCTTACCGATCCCTCGAGTCATAAACCATTGTTACGAAACTGTTTATACAGAGAACACAGACAAAGCGACTGGCATAATTACTCTCAGAACACATCCTTTCACCCACACTCTGTCAGGCTTGCCAGTTTTGAAGCCTCAACATGAAGCCGTTCCGTATCCTTGGAAACCGTGACTTCTCAGTGCCTGCTTTTCAGCCACAGTTTTCCTTTTAATTTAAGTAGATTTTGATGGGAGAAAGAAGTTGTCATGTGGAATTACTTTGTGGAGTCATTTGAATAGACTTGAAACATCGTTTACACATAAGTAAACTCACTAGTCTGAAAGATACCCTGGCAAGGCAAGGTGTTCTCTCCCCGCCAAAGGCACGGTATGTGCCCAAGCCCTTCAAGGCGAAATGCATGCCGGCATCTGCAGGTCAGCCTGCATGCTACAGCCCTGCACTCTGCTGAGGAGGTGGTGCAGGCTCTCAGATAGGAAGCAAATGGGAAAGACACTGTTTTCCTTCAACTTTTTTCTTTTGAAACTTTTGTGGGTTCTCATCAAAAGTTTCTTTTCTAAATGAATTTTTGTGAGTTGTATTTGTTGCAGCACAGATGAAGTTGAGGTCTGTTTTCTAATTTTCCCATCTCTCGATACCGCTATCTAAGTCAAGATTGATGGGTGTGAGCAGTTTGTCACCGGCCTTCGTGTGTTGTTCATCCCCTGAGCAGAGATTATGGCAGTTGTGCTGGCTCCTGTGTAGATGAGATGCCGGCCTTCCACACAGCCAAGCCGCACACACAGGGCAGTGAAGAGGCCCAAGGTGGTCTCAGGAACTTCCTGGGGACAATGGTAAACAACCCTCCTGCCCCCTAAAAATTAAAGTGGACTCATAGTATACCATTTTTAAAAAATCAGACTCTAAAATAAAAAGATGGAGACTCCTGTCCTGCCCTCCCCCACTTTGCCCCATTTCTACCCTTTAGCGGCAGCCGCCTTTAACTCTTTCTGTTTTGACTTATGGTGGTTATCTGGAAAACTTGACGCCAGTTTCTCTGTTTCTGTTATTTGACAAATGAACTTTAGATAATGTGCTCTCGGCTTTGGAGCACGGGGGGTGAGGAATTCAGTAAGTTTACCTTCCTCCCACTGTCTCTCTCCCTCAACTTCTGTCTTGTTCAAAGTCATGCGTTTTGCACAATCAAGTTTTTTGGGTTTTTTTTTTTTTTTTTTTTTTTTTTTGGTTTTTCGAGACAGGGTTTCTCTGTGGCTTTGGAGCCTGTCCTGGAACGTAATTTTACACTCGATAATATTGTAATCAGCCATTGTCTTGTCTATACACGCACTGGAAATAGAGCCCTGGGGACCCCCTGCCCCTTGCGTTGTCGACAGTAAATGTTGATGCACTGACTCCAGAGCAGCTTCCAAAGAGCCAAGACCAGGGACTGCAACAAAAGATAGACTTTTTAAAAGATTTAAAATTTTTAGTTATGTGTATTGTATGCCTGTGCATGTGTGTGCATGTGTGTTTGCCTTTATGCATGTGCGTGTGTATGTGTGTACATGCCCATGCATGCATGCATGCATGCTGGGCATATGAGTGCAGATGCCCATGGAGGTCAGAGGCATGGGATCCCCCTGGTGCTGGAGTTGCACGTTGTTGTAAACTCCCCAGCATGGGTCCTCTGCAAGAGCAGTCCATACTCCTGACCACAGAGCCATCTCTCCAGCCCCTGAATACATTTTTTTGGCTATGCTTTTATTCATTTGCTTATTGACTGCTTCTCATGTTTGGATATGTGAATTCCAAATGTGTGTGAGAGCAACATTTAATGTTTTGCTTGAAAATTGAAGTAGGATATTGCCTCCTTTATTTAGCAGAACCCATGTAGATTGCTTGCCCCTGTGTCTAGTGCTCATACACCCCTCTGTCTTTCTCTAAATAGTGTTAATAAGCCAGTATACCGTTGGCCATTTCATGTCACTAACAGGGAAAACATTCAGGCTAGGCTTAGAAACTGTCGGCTCCTGTGTAGTCTAGAAATCATGCTGATCCAAGTCCTCAGTGGCTTATACATCACAATTTAGTGATAGAGCTGGCATTGAAAATTCATTCTCAAATTAGTCACTGTACTGGGTGGTTTGTGTGTCAACTTGACACAAGCTGTGGAGTCATCAGAGGAAGAAGACCCGGCTGAGGAAACGCCTCCTTGAGATCCAGCTGTGAGGCATGTTCTCACCTAGTGACCAATGGGGGAGGGCCAACCCACGGTGGGCAGTGCCATTCCGGGGCTGCTGGTCCTGGATTCTATAAGAAGGTGGGCTGAGCAGGCCATGAGAAGCAAGCCAGTAAGCAGCACTCCTCCATGGCCTTTGCATTCGCTCCTGCCTCCAAGATCCTGCCCTGCTTGAGTTCCTGTCCTGACTTCCTTCAGTGATGAACAGCAATGCTGAAGTGTAAGCCAAATAAACTCTTCCTCCTCAACTTGCTTTCTGGTCATGGTGTTTCGCCGCAGCAATAGAAGCTCTTACTAAGAGAGTCACTTTATGAATTATCACTGGGAGACACCCGATCTTCAGAAATAAGTCCTGCTCAGTGATGTCACTGGATGACGTTGTATGAATGGACCTCCACCAGTCATTGGTGGGTGTGCTGTCTTCCACCAGCTGTTGGTGGGTGTGCCGTCTTCCACTCGCTGTTGGTGGGTGTGCTGTCTCTCTCTAGCTGTTGGTGGGTGTGCTGTCTCTCTCTAGCTGTTGGTGGGTGTGCCGTCTCTCTCTAGCTGTTGGTGGGTGTGCTGTCTCTAGCTGTTGGTGGGTGTGCTGTCTTTCTCTAGCTGTTGGTGGGTGTGCTGTCTCTCTCTAGCTGTTGGTGGGTGTGCTGTCTCTCTCTAGCTGTTGGTGGGTGTGCTGTCTTCCACCAGCTGTTGGTGGGTGTGCTGTCTCTAGCTGTTGGTGGGTGTGCTGTCTTCCACCAGCTGTTGGTGGGTGTGCCGTCTTCCACTCACTGTTGGTGGGTGTGCTGTCTCTCTCTAGCTGTTGGTGGGTGTGCCGTCTCTCTCTAGCTGTTGGTGGGTGTGCTGTCTCTCTCTAGCTGTTGGTGGGTGTGCTGTCTCTAGCTGTTGGTGGGTGTGCCGTCTCTCTCTAGCTGTTGGTGGGTGTGCTGTCTCTAGCTGTTGGTGGGTGTGCTGTCTTTCTCTAGCTGTTGGTGGGTGTGCTGTCTCTCTCTAGCTGTTGGTGGGTGTGCTGTCTCTCTCTAGCTGTTGGTGGGTGTGCTGTCTTCCACCAGCTGTTGGTGGGTGTGCTGTCTCTAGCTGTTGGTGGGTGTGCTGTCTTCCACCAGCTGTTGGTGGGTGTGCCGTCTTCCACTCACTGTTGGTGGGTGTGCTGTCTCTCTCTAGCTGTTGGTGGGTGTGCCGTCTCTCTCTAGCTGTTGGTGGGTGTGCCGTCTCTCTCTAGCTGTTGGTGGGTGTGCTGTCTCTCTCTAGCTGTTGGTGGGTGTGCTGTCTCTCTCTAGCTGTTGGTGGGTGTGCTGTCTCTAGCTGTTGGTGGGTGTGCCGTCTCTCTAGCTGTTGGTGGGTGTGCCGCCTCTCTCTAGCTGTTGGTGGGTGTGCTGTCTCTCTCTAGCTGTTGGTGGGTGTGCTGTCTCTAGCTGTTGGTGGGTGTGCCGTCTCTCTCTAGCTGTTGGTGGGTGTGCCGTCTCTCTAGCTGTTGGTGGGTGTGCCGTCTCTCTCTAGCTGTTGGTGGGTGTGCTGTCTCTAACTGTTGGTGGGTGTTCTGTCTTCGGGAAGTTTGGATTGAGATTCTGCAGTCTTAGTGTCCCAGTTGGTTTCTTGAGCATTTTATATTTTTCTTTTGAATTATTTCTAAATTTATGGAAGTGTTGCAGAAATAGCATCAAGAGCTCTGTCCCTCCCAGCTCTGCCAACAGCATCAGTGCAGTGTCTACAAGCAAGAGCATTCTCCTAGATAACCATGGTGAAGCCATGGAAATCAGGAAGTTCCCATTCACACGTCACTGACACCTAATCCATCTGTGCAAGTCAAGTCTCAAGTGTCTCCATCTGTCTCCGTGTCCTTTATAACAAAGGGATTCCATCGCGGGCCACTCACTAACTGTTGTGTCTCTTTATTCTGTCAGTCTGAAACAGTTCTTCTGTCAACTGTTAGGTCAGTTATTTTACAATGCTCTGTAGTCTTGTTTGATGTTTCCTCATGATGACTGTAAGCATTTTAAGTCATAATAGATCACTGAATCAATCCTGTCTAATGCACACTTCAATTTGTCCCGTAATAGACGTTCTTGTGTGGGAACATTTGATCACAGTGACGGCTGCCATCTTTCTCGTCTGTGAAGTTAACCTTCTTGACTTTTCAGTTTTGTGGGGAGATATTTTTAGATCATTTCCATCAAAATTCTACCCACTGGTTTCAGCACACATTTATGTTGGCTGAATTATTATATGATGACTGTCAAATGATTATTTTCTAATTCCTTCATCTCTTTTTATCAGTTGACATTCCACTATGAGAAAATATCTAGTCTGTTTATTTGTGTCAGCGCTGACAGGCAGACTCTGAGCCTGTGGCTAGCAGTGTGTGCTGTAACCAGCACTGCGATGCTCAAGCCCCCTTCTGCCTCTTCAGTGCCTGACACCGTGGCTGCGCCGCTGGCTTCCCTTTGCCCCACATCGGGACCTGTCATTGAGGAGCGTCAGTTTGCCTTAGTGCAGTTTAGAAATTAGGATCTGGGAGCCAGGCAATGGGGGTGCACGCCTTAATCCCAGCAGAGCTCAGGGCCAGCCAGGCAATGGGGGTGCACGCCTTAATCCCAGCAGAGCTCAGGGTCAGCCAGGCAGTGGGGGCGCACGCCTTAATCCCAGCAGAGCTCAGGACCAGCCAGGCAGTGGGGGTGCAAGCCTTTAATCCCAGCAGAGCTCAGGGCCAGCCAGGCAGTGGGGGTGCTAGTCTTTAATCCCAGCAGAGCTCAGGGCCAGCCAGGCAGTGGGGGTGCAAGCCTTTAATCCCAGCAGAGTTCAGGGCCAGCCTGGTCTGCAGATCAAATTCCAGGACAGCCAGAGTTACACAGAAACCGTTTCTGTGTCTCAAAACACCAAAAAAAGAAAGAAATTAGCATCTGGGCCTTTGTATTTTTTACTCCTGGTCTACCTCTGTTCCCATGTCCCTACACTCATAGAGACATGCACATCCATGCCTGTATGTTTATATCACATGTCCCTACATGCATACAGACATGCACATCCATGCCTGTATGTTTATATAACCTACCCCTCTCACCATCTACCTATGTTGAAAACTGAATTTATACAGGTATCTCTGGTTCCAGTATAACGCTCGCCATGTGTTCATTTGAGGGTCTTTGTTTCACTCTTTGTGTTTATGACCCCGTCCTCCCACGTGGACTACACTCATTGCTCAGTCAGCCTCGGTGGCGCTGCCGTGTCTTACAGCACGCAGACGTGGCCCCACCCTCCCAGACTGCATCGCTGTGGTTACTACTGCCCTCCCTCCTTCAGCTGGACTCCCTGTGCCCTTCCCTGCACCATCGCGGCCTGTGCCAGGGTCCCACCCTCCCATATCTCCAGTGCTGCATGGAATTTTACTTTCCTACTAAATCGTTCAGCGAGGAGCAAAAAATGGGGAAGGGGAAAGGATTCACGTTTTTCTGACTTTTCTCTTGGTGCAGATTATGTGTGTCCCTGATGTTCAATGGGATCCCTTTCCAGTAAACTCATTTTTCTTCTAAGAATTATTTATTTTCTGTGAATGAATGTAAACACACCATGTGCATGTCTGTGGAAGAGGTTGATAAAGGCGATTTTATTTGTAATTCTCATGAGGCGACACCCTCTTCTCTTGTGGGCCTCCACCAGAGGCCCAGGTTCTCCAAAACGAGCCTTTCTGCTCCAGAACTTGATCATCTCAGGTGTTTTTGTCACAGTGACAGAAAGCCAGGACTCTGGTTACTTTTTGCCTCGTTACAAACCTCAGAATACCTATGCACAGAGGTGTAAGTGCAGTCACACGTTACTTAGCAGAGTGGGTATGTGCGTTGGTGGGTGATTTCATCATTGTGCACTCATCACATGTTACACAAATGTACACAGCATGAGTCAGTTGTGCTGTGTGCACACACCACGTGCCCAGGACGTGGTGAGGTGTATGGATCTCCTGCCAGCATAACTTAGCATACTGTTCTGTCCTCAACTCCAAAGTGAGCGCGGGAACCAGCGGTGGCCAGTTGGTGATGACAGTTGGGTGTTCATGCCGTCTGTAACTCTATGTGCTGTTTATTCCTGTACAGCGGACAGCGCATTGGGTTTGTTTGTAAGGCCAGCATCACGATTAACACCCATGAATTAGACTACAGCATCAAGGTAGCCAGGGTGTCCCTTGGCAATAAGAAGTCTCCCACTCTGTTACGGTTTGTGGGACCGCGTTGATGGAGTCCCAGCTCTGAGACCGAGGCTGGCAGAGGTCGTGTCTTCCACATCCTTACCCTGCTCATGCTTTCGTTCTCACGTTCAGGGACACAGCTCCATCTGGAATCATTTTCCTTGTGTCTGAAATGTTTCCCTTTGCAGTCTTTGTGGTACATTTCAGTTAGTCATTGAAAACTTTCAGTATGTCTGCAAGCTTGTCTTCATCATCCTCATTTTGAAGGATATTTTTGCTGGACATAGAATCTAGGTTAAGCTTTTGGTTTTTGCTTTTTAATTCTTTAAAGATTTTGTTCCATTGTCTGAAAATATGTCTACACCATCCTCATTTTGAAGGATATTTTTGCTGGGCATAGAATCTAGGTTAAGCTCTTTCTTTGTATTTTAATTCTTTAAAGGTTTTTTCATTTTCCAATCATCTTTTTGATTTTTTTTGTTTTGTTTTGTTTTTGTTTGCTCTGCGAGATAGAGTTTCACTATATAGCCTTGACTGTCCTAGAACTCATTCTGGAGACTGGACTGGCCTAGAAAGAGCTTCACCTGACCCTACCTCCTGATTGCTGGGATTAAAGGCGTGCACCACTATTGCCCAATCATCTTAATATATTCTTCTTTCTGTGTTCCAAGCCTTTTATCAGACTGATTTTAAGTTTGCTTATTTTTTTAACTATGGAAAGCAATTTGATTATGATGTCCCTTGGTACAGTGTTTTCGTGTGTGTGTGTGTGTGTGTGTGTGTGTGTGTGAGAGAGAGAGAGAGAGAGAGAGAGAGAGAGAGAGAGAGGCTTTGCCTCTGATTTAAGACATTGTGTTTTTTATCTCTTAGAAGATCAAAACTGAAAATCGGATGTCATTGGAGGTGCCTGTAGTGGAGTCCCGGGGAGGTCAATTGTAAATTCTAAGCTGGCCTGGGCCACGTGGTTAAACTCTGCCTCAAACAAACAAGGGCAGAGGTTGTTGTGGGGTGAAGTAATTAACTAGTATGTGCAAAGCCCTAAATAAACTTCAATCCCCAGCACCAAGAAAGAAAGAAAGAAAGTTCAACTGGGGTCTTTCAGATTTTCCCTTGTTGATCTACTCTAAGTTCCTGAGTGTCAAGGGTCACGTGAGGGGACCAGCTGGCTGCACTGGAACTTATGAAAGAAGCGTGACTGGGCGGTCAGCAAAGCCTGAGTGAGCCTCGGAGAGGCAAACCTGGAGGACTACAGAGGACGTTGTGCTGTTGCTGAGCTTGGCTTCTGTTGTTGTGCTCATGGTCACCACCCATTGGGTTGTTGAAACTCGGGGTTGCCAACCCCTCCCTGGGTCATGTTACTGGTATTTACAATAGCAGTGATTGACCTTTTCCAGGCATTGCTGCTGGAGCAGATTGATGATTCAGCCTCCACCCTTAGAAAGAATCTAGACAGGTAGATTGTTAGTAAGGCTAGGTTAAGATGTTTCTGTTAATGACTTTAAGGTAGAAAGTCTTGGGTGACAATGTAAAGTTTAGAAAGGCACACTTTTCATGGTTGCGTGAGGGACTGGTTGAGGGCAGGGAACAAGAACAGCGGCAGCCACTGATGCCCCTTTCTGCTAGGATGGGTTGATGACCAAAAGTGATGTTAATGCCTGTGCCCGCTTCTGCCCTCCGTTTCCTGATAGATTTAATACAAAACTGTTGCCGACTGGGTATGCACCCTGAGGATTTAAAGTAGAAACGACTGACTATTTTTCATATGTAAAAGTTTAGATTTGTGTTTCTTTTAAGATTTTAATAAGATTACCTTTTGAGATTAAAAAAAAAGTGATTGATTCCTTTCTTTGTAATTGCAAAATGCCTTGCAGTAAAAGAACCGACTGAGAAAAATACTTTGCTTGCCTTCACTTTGTTAATCTATAACATGTTGCTTGGATGTATGTGGGTCTTTGGGAATAATTCGTTTTCACCTGTAATACGTAACTTGTTTAATTATGTAAAGGTAGTAGGGACACGCTGCCTTTTACTTGTGTTCATTGTAATCATTCACTTAAAAATAGTGTAACTGCATTGTCATCTTTGTACTGCTTGGAAGATTCTGCTGGGTATATAGGCTGTAAGGGAGACAGTAAAGTAGGTAGAAGGAATGGCTTCCTTCAGGAAGTAGTGAGAGGGAAGTCCTCAGGAAGGAGAAAGGAGGGAAACAGAACAGGAAAAGAAGAAAACAAAACTGGCGACAGAAAGAACAATAAAAAGAAGCCTTTATCCCTCAGAAAAGAAGTCTGTCTGTTTTTCTCAACAACTTTGCCTCCCGTTCCCAGCCTCTGTGACTTGATGAATCAGGTCCCTGCATACGAACAGCACATTTTCGCCATGGTAACTGTCAGGCCTGTCCAGTACCCTAACTGCCTCCGTCAGTTGTGAGTCATTTTCAGTGGAATGATTTTGCTCCTTATCTTGTATTTTTCTGCATCTTTGTACATGTGATAATTGTCTGTTGAACTCCAGGCATCCGTCATCAATCTTACTACACTATTTGCTGTTTTACATTCCCATAAAGGGTTCTGAACTTTATTCCCAAACATAGTTATGTCACTTACTGCTTGCCTTTTTGCTTTCACACTTCGTTAGCCTGGGCCAGGGCAGCATCTGGGGTAAGATCTAACCTAACCAGTCTTACCTGTTTCTGGAGCCAAGGTCCTGGAAAGCTTAGGGTTAGGGTTAGGGCTAGCTAGCAGGTGCTGTTCTTGGAGAAATCTCTGCTGGTCGTCTCTGCTGGTCCTTTGACATAGTCTCTTTCTGGCACTGGGACATTTCCTCAGTATGCAGCTTCATCTCCAGTGCAGTGCGCAGCTCCGTCTCCAGTGCAGTGCGCAGCTCCGTCTCCAGGGCAGTGTGCAGCTAAGTCTCCAGGGCAGTGCGCAGCTCCGTCTCCAGGGCAGTGTGCAGCTAAGTCTCCAGGGCAGTGCGCAGCTCCGTCTCCAGTGCAGTGCAGCTCCGTCTCCAGTGCAGTGTGCTGTGGACTCATAGTACCTGTGTTCTCTGGGTTCCTCCCTCATTTCCATCCAGACAGACCTAGTTCTGTCAGACTCCTCCTTCCTGGGTCTTAGCCTGGAAGCTTCCTCTAGGCCATGAGCTGGGGTAATAGGGCTCCTGTCATGTGATTCCCAACTCTCAGTATCAATTACTCTTTCTTAAAAGAGTAAAGTCATAAAGAGCCAGAGCCATTGTTTTCTGTGTTTCTTAGTTCATGAAAACTTAAAAAAAAAAAAAAAGAACTTCATGGTTATTTCAAGTAGAAATTAAATATGTTCCCTTTTGTTTTGCCCATAGAGTAAATTATGCTAACCTTCAACATTTTGATATCTGAGGAGCATTTTGCTGCCATTAGGGTGTCATGTGACCTTTCTTTGCAGTGTTCTTTTGTGAAGGGTGTGGCCCTTTCTTTGCTGCCCCTGTAACATTCCCTTTGCCTCCGTGGCTGGATTCAAGTTCTAGCTCACTTTATGGAGCAGGGATGGTGGAGCAGGGATGGTGGAGGTGTTAGAGCCATACGATCAGTTTCTTTCCATGGAGAGCTCAGAGCCTGGACCCTTTAGACCACAGATCCTGAATTGGGAGAACTGAAGTTTGGCTTGGATCCTTTGGCTTCCATTTGACTATTTTTTTTCCCACTGCAGCAAAGTATCTTTCTGTAGCCCTCTACACACACACACACACACACACACACACCCCACCGGGGTGGGCAGGGGAGACACACTCACACATATATGTACATATGTGTACACATGTAACCCATATAGTTCAGAAAACTTCCTCTGCATGCAGTCTGAGTTCTTTTTTAAAAATATATATAATTTATTATTTTTTAAAAATTTTATTTCATGTTCACTGGTGTTTTGCCTGCATGTATACTTGTCTCAGAGTGTCAGAAACTCTGGAACTGGAGTCACAAGACCGGTCTGAATTCTTTCCCTTGTTAGATTTTTTTTTTCCATCTTATCAGTGATCAAAAGGCTTGCAAGGCACTTGAATAGGCTAGGAATGATCTCAGCCAATGGGATAAACAGGGAGAGAAAAGAGAGTGTGGTGGTTTCATTTTGGAACAGACTTCAAGAGCTGTGCGTACAGCATGTTGGTAGGAACTTGTCTGTGGAGACACTGTAGTCATTTTGATCCATGTCCAGTGAAAACTACGGCAGAACTGCCAAAATAGAAGGAATTCTGGGTCCGCTCATTTTCTTCAGATAGTGGGCCAACTGGAGAAATTTGTTAAGCCAGTTCTGAAACACTACACCCAAAACTAAAATGAGCAAGCGTAATCACGTGCAACGGCAATAGGAGGTTCCCTGAGAACGTTCCAGATTCTCTTCCACCAGTCATAAGACGCGTGCTTAGCTGAATGTCGCGTGCGGGTCTTGCAAAGAGTACAGCAAGGTGACTTGTGGAAGGAGTCCCCTAACTGAGACATTGGGCCAGTCACTTACTCTAGCTGGGGTTCTGTTTCCATAGTTAGGTAAGAGCTTGAATTAAAGGAGTCTAAAGTAGCTCCCAGCAGATCTTTTGATCTTGAAAGTGACCTTCGTTGACACGAGGCTCTGTTCCTACCTCATTCTTAGAGCTAACAGCAGAAAATGGAAGCTTTACCTGTGACTACATTCCCTTATCTGTTAAAGGTCATCCCACGTTCTTACTCAGCTAACTCGCAAAAACATCTGGCTCACACCAGTTTCAACCATCCTTAAATATCACAGCCTCCATCATGACAGCTTCCAGTGGGGACCTTCAGGGACTGGGGTGCAAGTTTAGTTGGCAGCTCCCCAAAGTGTTTGCAATAATGACTGTTCTTGCTGGGATACATGTACTGAGCAGAAGGCATGACTAGTAGGAATTAGAATCATTGCTGGTATTTGAGCTAGCAGAAACCAAGTGATTAAAATTATAGCTGCCTTGAAATATTTAGCCCTCACAGTAACCATTAATGACAGTTGTGCTGAACATGATAGGAGGTACCTCTAATCCTAGCTCTTTGGAGGTGGACAAAGGCGGATCCTTGACTAAGTGTGGAGGGTTAGAGGGCCTCCTGGACTGTGTGAAACCCTGTCTCAAACAGTACAGAACAGAAGCCAGTAGCCCAGTCGTGGACTCAACCTCGGTATCTATCAGTGGATGAGTGCGATAGAAAACGTGGCATTTATGCACAACACAGTTTTATTCAACTATATAGAAAATTGAAATTAGACTTGGGTGAATTGGCGACCTCATGTTGAATGAAATAGGTGAGTCTCATAATGAGAATTACTGTGTTTTCTCTCATGTGTGCTATCTTGGGGATGGGGAGAACGTTAAAGTAGAAGGGTATTAGGGACACAGAAGGGCAGTCTCATCTACGCACTTACATGCATGTGTGGAAACGCCGTCATGGACCCTTTTACTTGTATTACTACTGCGTACTCATAATGCAAGGTGTTTTGAATAGCTGGAGTACCAACGACAGTTCAGCAAAAGAACATCCAGCTGCTGGGTGTGCTTTCCGTTTCCATTCCTGGTTAATGTCAATCACAGATCTCACGTTATTCTCTTTCTCTTTTAGCTGTATCTGTTTAGTGAGTCTGAGTTTTCTATCTTGGACTGTAAAGTTGGTCTCACTGAATGCAGTGCATCTGTCTTCTTAATCCTCTGCCCCTGGCCAGGCACAGTGGTGTGGTGGTGGTGGAGCAGCTTCTCACCAGCCCCACACAGCAGTGACCTCATGCTGGGACAAGTATCTCTGTGGCTCACAAATCCAGTCTTTTCTCCATGGTTCAACACTACCGCTTTTGTTAGGACTTAGCCAGATTCAGTCATTTCCTTTTCAAATGCTCTTCTCATGAAGTCCAGGTAATGAAAATACGGCGTAAATAAGTCTCAACGTGATTTTTAAAGTAGTCCGGCATTGCTAACTGTGTGGTTGTTTTTCAGCGCAGTGAGGGACAGGTGCAGATGACAACAGAGCCAGAGTGAGTGCTGGGCTTTGCAGGCCGTGTGCTTATTTGAATAAAACGGCATATGAAATACTCATTAGCTGTAATCTTATGTGCATTAATACAGAATTAGAAAAAAGTGAAGCCATGGGATTTGGGAAGTTTTAGGGGGCAGTTGATGCAGAAAACCGGGATTAGGAAGGGAGTTCGGAGGTCAAGGATAAAGGTCAGTACAGTGGAGGTTCATGAAGAAGCCTTGGGGGAGGGGAGGCAGCAGGTTGAGGGGGCAGGACAGGCACGGTGGTCAGCAGTGCGTCCTGAACCCCTGTGATGCAAGTGGCATTTTAGGAATGAGCATGTGCTCATTCAAGCACATTCTTCTCGCACCATCTCTCTCGTGAGCAGAGATTCAGGTCTGTGAGCTATTTATCCAGGGTCGAAGACACAACCTGTGGCCAGGAGCCAAAACCAAGTCAAAGTATCCGTAATGAAACTTTATTGCCGCAATGAAATTAAAATCTGTGCTACACGTGCGCTATCTCTTCACCAGCTGAGATGTTGATACCAGAGGCATCTGGGATGATGCATGTTGGCTGCTAAATTTAGTGTAATAGTTGCTTTTTGGACCCATGGTTTTTCCCTCCTGTTGTTGCCACCGCTCTGTGGGGTTTTGTTATTCTTTTTTTTTTTTTACAGAGACGTGGTCTTGGTCTTGCTACGATGCCCAGGCCGGGCTAGAACTCCTAGTCTTGCTTTAGCTTCCTGAGTCGCTGGGACCACAGACGATTCACACTGGGCCTGAGCACAGTGGCTTTCATTGCTCTTTGGGGTGTGTAAGGTGGATCAAAATGCAAATTTTCTTGGATAACAAGCCTGACGTGCCCTGTGAGACTGTCTCAAGCAAAATAAGTAATATAAATATAAATAAATATAACAGCTCCTCTTCTCCCGGGTCCCGCCCAGTCCTGCGGAATGGCTTGAGCTTAGCTGTGTACGGTCGCTGGCGGTGAGAGCTGCAGCCCCATCAGACGAGCCTCACTCGGTCTTCGCTCACGTTACTCCTGAGCAGCAGGGGCTGGCTGCACGTCTGTCTTTCCACATGGGTAGCGTGAGCTCCCTCACATGGGGTTCTCAGGGTAGTCAGATTTCCTACATGGAGGCTGAGAAGTCTTAAGTTTTCCAGGCCAGTTTAAAGTATCATTTACGCAAACTTAATTAAATTTAAACTACTCTTGTATTCCTGGGATAAATTTTGCTTGCTGTGATTCCCCCCTTTCGTACATCGGGTTAGATGTGCTGCCTTCTTACTATTTTGCAGTTCTCTATAAGTGAGGTTCACACATAGTTCTGTGTCCTACGTGCATTCCTGTGCAAATCGAAACTGGGACGGATTGTGCTTCCATAAAGTGAGTTGAGATGCTGTCTACGTTCCCCATGATCTGAGACCGTTTATATGATTTAGATGTAGGTGTGGGCCTCACCACTTGTCTTTGTCCACTCTGAGGCAGACATTCAGTCCGTTACCCCTCGGTTCTCCAAACTGCATGTTTGTCGCATGCAAAACACACTCAGTCCATCCCAAGAGTCTCAAGTTTTAGCTCACTATTCCAGCATCAACTCCAGAGTCCAGAGCTTCATCTAATTAGATCAGGTAGTTCCAAGGCAGACTTCGTCCAGCAAGTCATGCTTCTGAAGTTCATTGGTGGGACAGCCATGGGATAGATGGATACATCCTCCCAAATGGGGGAGGGAAGGGGCCTCGGGTCCCAAGTGAGTCCCGTACCTAGCAGTTCCACAGCTCGGAGTCCTCTGGCTGTAAATGATCTTTTTACTCCATGTGTTGCCTCCTGGCTGGCAATTGGGTCCCCAACAACTTCTATGACTTTGCCTGGCTCACCTCATAAAACGGGCCTCATAAATTGAGGTCTCACTTTGACAACTTTATGATTCTAGAGTCTTGAGGGCAGCTCCACCCCCATAAGTCCACACGACGTTGCCCTGGCGGGGACTTTCGCTCCACTCGGCTGTGACTTGATGGGTGGACACATTCTTGGACACGCCTTCAGAGGTCATTCTCTCGCCGGCCTGATGACTGGCACCAAGCTTCCCGTATCCGTGCTGATCTCCTTATCAGTTACTTGACCATATCCTTAGTGTTCTCTGCTGAACATATTTTGGCCAGGCTTAGGGTTTTTCTGAGTCTTTGTTTCTAAAATCATTTATTTCCTTTAACATTTTACAATGCAGTTAAAGGAAGCCACACATCAGCTGGAATGCTCCCCTTCTTGGATGCGTCTTTCACCAGGCATTTTAGCAAATCTTGCCCCGCACTGCACTCCTGCGCGCTGCACTCCTGCCCCACGCTGCACTCCTGCCCCACGCTGCACTCCTGCACGCTGCAATCCTGCCCCGCGCTGAACTCCTGCACGCTGCACTCCTGCACGCTGCACTCCTGCCCCGCGCTGCACTCCTGCACGCTGCACTCCTGCCCCGCGCTGCACTCCTGCATGCTGCACTCCTGCCCCGCGCTGCACTCCTGCCCCGCGCTGCACTCCTGCACGCTGCACTCCTGCACGCTGCACTCCTGCACGCTGTACTCCTGCACGCTGCACTCCTGCCCCGCGCTGCACTCCTGCACTGCTGCACTCCTGCACGCTGCACTCCTGCATGCTGCACTCCTGCACGCTGCACTCCTGCATGCTGCGCTCCTGCCCTGTGCTGCAAGCCTGCCCCGTGCTGCACTCCTGCACGCTGCGCTCCTGCCCTGTGCTGCACTCCTGCCCCACGCTGCATTCCTGCCCCGCGCTGCACTCCTGCACGCTGCACTGCTGCGCTCCTGCACGCTGCGCTCCTGCACACTGCACTCCTGCCCTGTGCTGCACTCCTGCACGCTGCGCTCCTGCATGCTGCACTCCTGCACGCTGCAATCCTGCCCCGCGCTGCACTCCTGCACACTGCACTGCTGCACTCCTGCACGCTGCACTCCTGCATGCTGCACTCCTGCGTGCTGCACTCCTGCATGCTGCACTCCTGCGTGCTGCACTCCTGCATGCTGCACTCTTGCACGCTGTGCTCCTGCCCCGTGCTGCGCTCCTGCACGCTGCACTCCTGCCCCACGCTGCACTCCTGCACACTGAACACAACGGATGCAATTCAGCCAAGTTCCTACCATTTCATAACAAGGGTGCTCATTCCTCCAGTGTCTGTTGCCTTGTACCTGCATTCCCACCTGAGGGTTCCTAAGACTTGCCAGTGCGATCCATTGGCATGGGGTTGTCTGTGGTATTCACAGTCAATCCCCCCAACATTCTGGTCACAGCCACTTAAACACCCACCAGGGGAACTCAGATGTTCCTCCTAGTACACCTCCTTCCTGAGCATTCACAAAACTGTCGATCTTGCTTCATATCCATCTCAGTCTTTCCAGCTTGTTCCTACAAATCCTTTGTTATCCAGTTCCAAAGTTGTTGTCTCATGTTTAGTTTTATGTTACAGCGTCACCCCGCTCCTGCCCCAGTTTTCTCATGTTTAGTTCTATGTTATAGTAGTACCCCTCTCCTGCCCCAGTTTTCTCATATTTAGTTCTATGTTACAGCGTCACCCCGCTCCTACCCCAGTTTTCTTAGTTTCTTAGGGCTGCCCTAACAGAGTATCCATGACTTAGCAACTTGTAACAAACAGAAAGTTATTTCTCATAATTCCAGAGACTAGCGTCCTGGAATTTCCAGGATCAAGGTACTAGTATATGGTAGGTCTCCTGGCTGCACCAGGAACACTTTCTGGAGAAGTGGCTTAGCAGTTAAGAGAGTTTTCTACTCAACCAGAGGCCCTGAGTTCATTTCCTAGGACCCATATTCTGCACTCACAATCACTTGTAACTCCAGCATCAGGGGTCCAGTGCCTTCTCCTGGCCATCCTGGGCACCCACATACAACATGACATACATTCTAACACATGAAATGTGTGTGTGTATGTGCATGCATCACACAGAGAAGGGCAAAGAGAGGACTAGAGGGGAAAAAGAAGGCCAAATTTAACCTTTTATAATAATCTCATTCCTGTGATCATGGATTAATTCCTAAGGGCAGAGCCCTCCTGTCCTAAGCCCTGCCTAAGGGTCCTCCTCCTCCTGCTGCCACAGTCCATTGTTTCAGAAGGACACACATCCATCCGATCAGGGCCATCTGAGCCCCTTCTCCGCTCCAGTGGCTCTTCATAGTTCTTTCTGACTATTGATCTTTTCAGGTTTTCCAACCCTTTCGAGACAGTTTGGTCATTTATATTTTACTAGAGGATCGTAAGTTAAAACTTTGGCACAAAGCTGTCTGCATTCCTTTAGCTGAAGGTTTGTCCGTATCTGCGGTCTGTTCCTCTTCTCATCGCCAGTCCCAACGTTCTCGTCTGTGTACTTCCTCCAGTGTGTTTATTGTGCAATGAATACATTTTAAATTAAACTTGCTAAAAATGCACATGGATGGTATTAGGGACAAATCTGGGAATGATTTAGCCCGTTCTTACGCCAAGTGTGGTGGTTGTTGCCTGAAATGAGTTATTTGAGTTGTGAATTGGAAATGCAGAGACTTGATTATTGTTCTGTAACCGTTGCCCCGTCATTCTGGTTGCCGGTTCTGGGAGCACATCTTCGTTAGACCTGACATCCTCATTAGCACATGCTTTCTCACAGCCTACCATCCTCTCAGTAGAGCCTTCCCACCCACAGTGCTACCAGCCACGTCGCAACGAAAGCACATTAATTTACCATGTAGCACAAGCATTGTGTTTCATTTGATGCCATCACCGTGAGACTGCGTTCTCAACTATGTGAGTGGTCTAGACAGAGGAATGTAGAAGGCTTTAGGGTAGATTCCTGGTTTGGGGGAATAATACTTAATAAACTCTTCAAGTGTTTGAGGGCCTCCCATGAGTCCAAGTCTGCTGTAGGTGCCGTAGTGATGCGGATGATTTCTGGACATACCAAGTGCACATCAGTGATGCTCTGGTCTCTTCCCGGGCTGTCCCTCTGCAAAGAGCTCCACATACTTTTGTTCTAGTCCATCACCTACTTTCTGTTCTGAACATACAGGACACTCTGCTCTTTTAATGACTTTGAGAAGAGATTCCTAATCCCCTCTGAGGCTGTTCCTTGCACACAGCAGCCAGAGTTCTGAGTGCCCTTCTTTCAAATTTCAGCTTGAGTCTTGCCGCTCTTAGGCAAGCCTTTTCCAAGAACACGTTATCTCAGACTGATGTATTTGCTCTGAAAGGATAACTAGACTTGTACGTATGCATATCTCCAGTGTGTGCTTGACTAGGGGTTGTGGTGATAGCGTTGTCAGCAAGATGAAGACGTATGAGCTCAATGACAGAGACACCATGTTGATAACTGCATAGCGATTCACCATCAGCCTGGAAGGAAGTCTTTAATAACATGGTGTAGGGTTCTGGTTTTGATCTAGTTCTGTTCAGCATGTCTGCTCATTCCACTACTTACCAGCGAAGTGTTCATTGAGTACCTCATGTTGGAAAATGCGGTACGCTGGGGGTGATGTAATGGTGAACAGGAGATGTGTTCTTCCTTTCAGGTGTATTACCGTGTAAGCACTTGAACCAGGAAGACTTGCTAGGCTAATGCGGTGGGATACAAGTTGTAGATGGGGTGACCGTATGCGTAACAGAGTCAGCGTGTAATTGTGAAGCTCTCTGAGCACTGGAAAGGTGGGAGATGTATTCAACCCACCCTAAATGTCAAGATGGAATGTAATTGGGATAACAATATAGTATGAGAAGAGGGGGGCGTGCCATGCGGATAACAGCCCTATTCGTCTGTTTATGTATTTTATTTAAAATTGTGTGTGGTTTGGAGCACGTGTGTGAAGTGCTCATGGAAGCCAGAAGAGGGCGTCAGATTTCCCAGAACTAGAGTTTCTGGTGTCTTGAGCCGCCCAACATGAGTGCTAGGAATCAAACTCTATCACTCTGCAAGATGTGGTAATAACCCCGGCCAACTTTGCGACCCCGACAGCTTTATTAGAAGAGGCACGCAGAACCTTTAGTCACTAATCAGTCAGTGTTGATCAGTGAGGTCTGAGTTGTTAGAAAAGGTCCAGTTACATCCGTAGACATGCCGAATCCAGAATGAGAAATGCTAAGGCCTTTCTGCTCTGCTGACTTTTAAAAATGATCCCAAGGTAGTTTTCCAGGCATTTTTTAATGCTTGACACATTGTAAGAAAGCATAACTAAACATGTCAGTTTGTATTTCATAGGACCCGAGAAAACCAGAATTAATAGGGATCCAACAGTCAGCAGTGACTTGGTCTGCAGTGCAGTGAGGGTCTCAGCAGCGAGATGGGAGGGAAGGGAACTGATACTTGCTGAAGCCGTGTTCTTAAAGTCCCATGAGTACCGACACAACGGAGATGGTTGGGACAGCAGCAATGACAGGATGTAGGTTAGCGTTTACTCTGCAGGCCTGTGCTGGACAAAGCCATTGAACAAGTGATTGCACCCTGATGTGCAGGTGATGGTCTCGGGTGACTGTCAGCTGTGTCCTCTTGTCCTGATTGGGGCTCGTGTGGTTGCTGGTACAGTTCACCTCTTTGTGATTGTAAGACTCAGGCCCCTAGTTCTGGCTGGCTGTCATCTGGGGCTACTGTCAACTGCAGAGAGGCTGCTGTAGTTCCCTGCCAGGTCCCCTGCCCCATAGGTGCTGTCTTTCTTTCAGCCCCTTCTTTCAGGAAGGGCCAGCCACTTGAGAACTTACCTCATGAGGTCAGACCTAGCAAGCGTACTAGCGTGGGCTGCCACAAGATTCCGGAGACTGGGTGGCTTCAGCAGAAATATGTTTTCTCATAGATCTGAAAGCAGGAAGTCTGAGATCAGAGTGCCCACATAGTGTTGGGGCGGGCTCCTTTCCTGGCCTGCAGATGGCTGCTTTCTCTCCATGTCCTCCCGTAGCCTTTGTCCTGTGCACGGATGGAGAGGGCAGTTCTAGGGCCACCAGTCCTGTAGGATTCATTTAACCTTAGTGCCTAAATGTATTTACCTGGGGATTTCCCACCTCAGCAGTGGATTTGAGCAGACAAGACTCAGTGTGTTGCACCTGGATAACCTCCTTTTTGATTACGTCATAATCAAAGGGGACCTTCGTTGTATCTCCAGGTTCCTAATTCCTGGAATTAGAGGCAAGTACCACCACACATGACTTTAATCTGTTTTTAAATAGACAGGTTACCTTTGATCAAAAAGTAACATCTAATCATAGATTTTTAGAACCTATGATCACTTAGTTCTAGAACAGGGCTTTTTTCTTCCTGTTGGTTCTGATTATTGATCCACAAAGACCTCAAGCCTCTCTTGAGCCTCATTTCATTGTGGTTTCTGTTGGCCACTGTTGAAATGAGTGTTTTGAACAGTTGGACGGCAGTGTTCCATTTGGATTTCAGAAAGAGAAAAGCCTTTTATTAGCACTGAGCGAGTGGTAAGTAGGAGAGAAAACAGGGTGATGCAGCTTAGAGCCCTGAGAACCAGGCTGGGGGGGGGTATGAGGGAGTATGGGAGAGAGCAGGCTGTGGGGGTGTTATGGGGGAGTACAGGGTAGAGCAGGCTGTGGGGGCTATGGGGGAGAGCAGGCCCTGGGCAGTGCGGGTTTGCTGGTTGTCAGTCCCATAGCATGGTTGTTCCCGACTGCTGTGGAGGATGTAGCAGGTTGTAAATAGATCCTGAGATTTACATTTAATGTAGAAAATTTATAGGCTATAACCTGTCTAGTTACCAGTGAGCAGGCTAACGTGTCTAGAAGTCCATGTATAGTGAATCCCAGGCAGGCGTCAAAGCTTCTGTAATCGCTGTCTAAATGGGAACCTTAAATTCTCCTGGCCTCTAAGAGGAGAAACCTGGAGTCTAGACGGTTGCTGGTTGGAAAGCCTGAGGTCTTGGGTTATTTGCCAGGAGGATTGCCGACCGGTGACACAGGTGATGCCAGGAAGGATCCGTGGATACGGCGTAAGGGTGGCCCTGGAGGCGATTAGGGCAGGTGAGCCACAGGGAGTAGCCCAGCACATGAAGTATGGGGTGGCTGTTAGCTGGGGGAAGAGGATGACGGCTGTGGGTTTAGAGGCAAACAGGGTAGAAATGATGTTTTAAATCAGTCCCTTATTGCAAAATTTGCTGACACTGCCCAGACCTCAGGCTCCTAGATTCTGAGACAGTGGTCACTGCTTCCCAGAGACATTCTGTCTCTAACTGCCGTGACATCAACTCCTGCAGCTGTCCTGAGTCTCTGCATAGTCTCACTTTGGGTTTTTGTGTTTTGGCAGGTTTTTATTTCTTCCTTTCTAATTCCCCCAATATTGATGTTCCTCTGAAATCCGTTCTAGGCTCTGCTCTCTCTCACTTGCTCATTCTCACTGTCTTACAGGGTGATCTCACTCACTCTGCTCATGTTATGATGTTATGAAATGTTGTAATGCTTCATAACATTATTAGCATCTGTGTGCTAATGATTGCCACATTTTTATCCCTGATCAAGGCCACACTGCTATTGATGTGGCACAGGATATCTGAGTCTCAAGTAAAACCATCCAAGTGGCTCTTCTTATGCCCCCTGTCCCACACAGTGGCATCACCAGAGTCTTGGCTCCTCGTGCGATGTGATAACATCCACCTGTGCTATCATCATTCCAATCACAACGCAGATTCCTTTATTATTCCATAAGTCCCCATCCTCTGCAGTGCCTCTGTTGGAGGGAGGGGGATGGTGATGCCTCAGCTTCCTGCTCTGGCTGCCTGCCACCATGCTTCCCCTGCTCATTACAGACTCGCCCTCTGGAATAGTAAAGCAAAATAAACCCCTTCTTCCTGTATGGAGCTGCCTTTTGTCATGGAGTGCCTTACAGCAACAGAAAAGTAACACAGCTTCTGGCCAGATTAGTGGCCAGAATATACAAAGAAGTCAGAAAACGAGCAAGAATTGAAAGCAACCCCATCAATAATAAACGGGCTAGTGAAATAAACAGACAATTCTTGAAAGATGAAATACAACTGGCCAATAAATACAAGATAAAAATGTTCGGCTTCTCTAGACATCTAAAAAATGCAAATCAAAACCACCAAAATTCCACGCCACCCCAGTCAGAAAGACAGTCATTAAGAAAACAGTTCACAGTGTGTCCGCAAGGATGACAGCAAAAGAGAATCCTAGACACTGCTGGCAGAAATGTACTACTAGTTCAGCCCCTGTGGAAGGCACTGACAGTCGGCCTTCCATAGGACCCATTCACCCAAAGGTCTGAGTCAGCGCGTCCTGGGGGCAGCTGCTCACAGTCGCCAAGTTATGGCGCCAGCCTGGGTGCGCAGCAACGGAGGGATGGTTGAAGAAAATATATGTATACAGTGGAATTGTTTTCAATCATAAAGAGGAAAGTGGATTTGATTGGAGAGAAACATAAAATTTTATATGCTCTCTGTCATTGTAGTTTCTAGATTTCATATAGCAACACAAAAATATGCTAGTATATACGCTATGAAAGTAGGAATAAAGTTGTCTAAGCTGATAACGGTGACTAATGGCTGGGGGAGGAATGCGAACAGGGACAGCTTTGAACTATGATGCTTGGGGTCTTAGTTTGGGTTACTATTGCTTGATGAAACCCCAAGCAACTTGGGCTAAAAGGGTTTATTTGGCTTATACTTCCACATCATGCTCCACCACTGAAGGGATTCAGGACAGGAACCCAAACAAGGCAGGAACCTGGAGGCAGGAGCTGTTGCAGAGGCCATGGAGGGGGTGCTGCTGCTTGCTTGCTCCACATGGCTTGCTCAGCCTGTTTTCTTGTAGCCCAGGAATGACACCACCTACAATGGGCTGGCCCTCCCATATTGATCACTAATTAAGAAAATGCCCTCCAACCAGATGTTATTTCAGGGCCATTTACTGGCAGGGGTTTTCTTTTTCTTGTTAAAGATACGTTATCTAGTAAAGGTCTGTTTTATAATCTGCATTGTGCTTCACTGATGTGTTTGCACAGGCTCACGTGACTGCAGCTGCCTTTCTGTGCCTTTGTGTAGGTGCCATGGTCTAGTAGCTTAAGCCTTCAACGTCAGTTCTTCAACGTTTCCATGGCTACTCTAGCTCTCTTGCGTTTCTGTATCATTTCTTTTAGAATGAACGTCTCAATTTCCAAAGGAAATAGAGACAGTAATTTTTTATTGGTTCTGACTGCTGTTTGGCCACTGCAGATCAGGTAGGGAGGTTGTCATTCACAGTCTGAGCTCTCATTCCACGTGTCTCCAGTTTTCCTCTGCTTTACTATCTCAGCAACAATTTACGGTCTTGACATCCTTCATTCTACTTATTTTTAGTTACTTGTTGATAATATATATAAGCAGAAATTAGTTTATAAAATTTATTCTGGAATCTTAGACTTGACCAAAGTTATTTCTAGTAGAGTTGGGTTATAGATCTCTTTTGATTTTCTATGTTCACAGCTGTAGTAGTTCCAATACATACTTTTGATTTTTACTTTCTGTTGCTATGACTTTTTCCTTTTTAAAATTAGCTTGTGTTTACTTTGCAAAGTAAGGGTTTCATTATGTCTGTGTGCATACGTGTACGCACACACTTCAACCACACCAATCCCTCGTTACTTTTGTATCTCCTTCTCCTTCTCTTCCCTGTCTCCAGTACTTCCTCTTTTGGTTTCATGCCCTGTTCTCGGTTGCTTTGATTGCTTCAGACTTCAAGGGCTGTGATGAATAAAGTCTAACTATGGATGTCTTGCCCTGCTCTCTTTCTGGGCTTCAGTCTAATCGCAGCTGCCACTATTATCCTGTTCAAAAGGTTTGTGTGTGCGCGTGCGTGTGTGATGGTCTTGCTGTGTTTTGTTTTCAGTGTTACTCTTATGTGTAGTTGGTAGTTTGGGCCACTAACCAGCTCCCAAATAAAGACAAGGAGGCTTTTTATTAAATCATGAATGCTCGGCTTTAGCTGTCCCACTCTTTTAACTTAATTAATCTGTTTATTTATTTTTCCTTTTTTAAAAAAAAAAAACATTCTTTTATTCTGTAGGTCCTACTTTCCCACTTTCTCTGTGTCTGTCTGGCCCCTGTGTCTCCCTGATGTCTCCTTTCTGCTTTTTTTTTTTTGAGCCTAAACTCTGCCACCTACTTACTCTCATTGTCCAGAAGTTTAGTCTATACCTCCTTTACTATTGGCCATCCACCTTTTTATTAGACCAATCAGGTGCCCTAGGCAGGCAAAGTAAAACAGCAACACATCTTCACATAATTAAACAAAGGCAACATAAACAAATGTCACACATCTTTACATAGTTAATCAAATGAAACACATCTTTATATAGTTAAAAAGCATTCTACAACGTAAACAAATGTCACACATCTTTACATAGTTAATCAAATGAAACACATCTTTATATAGTTAAAAAGCATTCTACAACGTAAACAAATGTCACACATCTTTACATAGTTAATCAAATGAAGCACATCTTTATATAGTTAAAAAATATTCTACAGGGGGCTGGAGAGATGGCTCAGTGGTTAAGAGCATTGCCTGCTCTTCCAAAGGTCCTGAGTTCAATTCCCAGCAACCACATGGTGGCTCACAACCATCTGTAAAGAGGTCTGGCACCCTCTTCTGGCCTTCAGGCATACAGACAGAATATTGTATACATAATAAATAAATAAATATTTAAAAAAATATTCTACAACATAAACAAATGTAACACATCTTTACATAGTTAAACAAATGCAGTACATCTATATATAGTTAAAAATATTCTACAACATAAACAAATGTAACACATCTTTACATAGTTAAATACAGCACTTCTTTGCATAGTTAAATATTTGCAACACTTGTGTTGTTAGGCAAATTGAAGTCTCTGAAAGATTCTTAATACATCTAGTATTTTAGCAGCAAGCCTCTGAGCTTGGTTTGGGTAAGCAGACAAGGATTTTATTTTGATGATTTTAGTGCAGTGAGTTGAAGCAAGGCTTCACAGGTCCTTGTCAAATGCTACCACTGAGCTGTACTCCCAACCTGAGAAGGTTCTAATTATGTCTATTTTATTAAGATTTATTTATTTTTATGTATATGAGTACTCTGTCTACATGTATGACTTTATGCAAGAAGAAGGCATCAGATCCCACTATAGATCATTGTGATTCACCATGTGGTTGCTGGGAATTGAACTTGGGACTTCTGGAAAAGCATCCACTCTCTTAACCTCTGAGCCATCTCTCCAGCCCCTAAGTCTAGTTAAACAGGTCGTAATTGCTTATATTTTCTATTTCTTTAGATAAAGAAACTAGTGGTTTGAGGGCAGGTTGACTATTTGATCTAATTAAACCTATCGATATGAAGTTACTTGTGAACCTCCCTTAAGTCCTCCAGATGCCTAAATCATCTCCAGAGAGGTCTTCTCTTCCTCGTGGTGTGCTGCTGTTGCCCCTGGGCCGTCATGGAGCAGAGCCTTTCTTAGCCCGCAGTTCTGGAACCCACACAGCAAGCACAGGCAGTGGGTGGCAGTGGGTGGAGGATCTGTGAAAGGACCATGGCTTATATCAGGAGCCGTGGCAGAGTGGGCTGTGTCAGGCTGGTCCCTTTTATAATGGCTTTGTCCTGAGAATCGGAAGGGCCACTTGACAGCACATCTCCAATGATGCCTCCTAGACCTCACTTTTTCAAGTCTCTGTTACCTCCCAGTGCCACCACCCCAAGGACTGAGCTTTCTGTCATGTCAGCCTTTAGGGCACACACAGTTAATGTGCCCAAACCAGAGCTTCACTCAGGCAGCGCCTGTCTTTGCTCAGGTGGTCGCTCTAACCACGCACTAGCCTTCTTGTTTCCCGCCTCCACCCCATTCACCTTGCTGTGAGAGGCAGAGCTTTCTATTTTATTATAATTACTAACATGTATTAATCGTACATGCTAAGGAGTGCTGTGGCATTTCTTTGCCTCAGTCATGTCTGCCTTCCTTCTAGCCTCAGGTCTTCCCCACCTTTCCTTCTCCCACTTCATTCCCTCCCCACGGGCTGCAGGGCATCACGCTGCGCTGCCTCCCTGGAAGTCCTGGGTGCCACTGTTCCTCTCAGACTTGCATGTAGCAGTTCACATGCCGCATTGAGTAGACCAAAACGCCTTCTCAAGTCTCTATGTTGAAAATCTGATTGTTGTTCTCAATATTTATAAGTATCTATTAGGTATACAATTTTTCATTTGCTGTATGTCTTCATATTCACAATATCTAGTTTGCAAAAACTTTCATTAAACTCAGTTTGTAACATCAGGTGACGAGGCATGTCTGTCCTCCATCACTAGGGTGACTGTGAGTTAGCTGCTTTGTCTCTTCTCCCAGTGTGCAGGGTGCTGAGTTTACCTCAGCCGGGAGGACTGACCCTGACCAGTCACCCAGGAGACGGCACGTGTGGTTCTCTGTAGATGCTTCTCATTGGTGTGAACTCCAGAAGCATCCCTGTCTTCAGGCAGTTGTTTCTTCTCTTGTCAGGCCTTCCCCTCCTCACCCCAGGAGGATCAGGATGTGCCTTGTTGTTTTGAAAAGCCTAAACACTTGAAACGTTTATTCTCCAGTGTATTTGAAAGGGGGCCGTTATGAGCCCTGTCTTGATGTGGCAGGGCTCTGAGGGTCTATTTGGATAACACTGAAGACGGGAGGAAATGTGACTCTGTCTGTGAGTTTTAAGCCCCTAAGGTAAGATCAGAAAGCGTCTGAGCTAGTGTGAGCCAAATAGTTGAAGTCATACATTAATTATGGTCATGAATCATTTTTATTTTTAAAGTCTTTACCATTGACAAGGTTGTTTGCATAGTACCAGTGGAGTTCCAGGCACCCCCTAAGTAGCCGCTCTTTGTTGGCATCTCTCTGGGTTGGTGATGCCCATTGTTTTTATAAAAACTGCTTATGTCCGCTGCCTGAAGGAGTGGTCTCTATGTAGTTTTCCTTGATAAACTATTTTGAACTTATAAATGTAGGAAACAGTGATATTTCAGTTAATCTCCTACTCTATCAATCAAAATATCCAATCTCATGAATGTGCTTATGTTATTCATAAACGCTGGACAATTAGCAACTAAAGTTACTGAGAGCCTCTGTTGTACCACACTCTGGGTGAAGCGTCTAGAATGTGCGTGAGATGAGTGAGTACTTGTGCCTCTCAGAAAGAGCTGCTGAGGAAGAGGACGAGAAGAACCGTCTGCCGCAGTATGGTCCATAGCGCTGTCTGTCTGGTGCTGTGTGTGGTGTGCTGTGCACTTCAGGAGCAAGGCACTAGTGCCTCCAGCTGCCTGGCACACCAGGGAAGGCCAGCGGAGCAGAGACTGTGGCTGAGCTGCCTTCGCTTACCTGTGAGGGGACAGAGAAGATGTGTGGGCAGACACAGCTTAGAAAGAGGCACAGAGATAAGAAGTGGAAGATCATGTCCAGGTAACTGCCAGTGGGTCAGTACTACTGAAGACACAGGGAGACAAGGCTGTGGATGGGATGGGTGCCTTATCGCAAAGACCTTCCCTTGCCTCGTCCAGGT
The DNA here is from genome assembly GCF_018167655.1 of Microtus oregoni. Classification (NCBI taxonomy): domain Eukaryota; kingdom Metazoa; phylum Chordata; class Mammalia; order Rodentia; family Cricetidae; genus Microtus; species Microtus oregoni. The sequence continues at coordinate 1,539,474 of NW_024543059.1, forward strand.
TTCTGTAGAAGCGCCTTTGCGAGTATTAGTGTTCCTGAGCACACGTACATACGTCATGTATGACTGTGCTACCGTCAGTGTTCCTGAGCACACGTACATACATCATGTAAGACCATGTTACCGTCAGTGTTCCTGAGCACACGTACATACATCACATAAGACCATGTTACCGTCAGTGTTCCTGAGCACACGTACATACATCACGTAAGACCATGTTACCGTCAGTGTTCCTGAGCACACATACATACATCATGTAAGACCATGTTACCATCAGTGTTCCTGAGCACACGTACATACATCATGTAAGACCGTGTTACCATCAGTGTTCCTGAGCACACATACACACATCATGTAAGACCATGTTACCGTCGCAAAGACCTTCCCTTGCCTTGTTCAGGTTTCTGTATAAGTGCCTTTGTGACCATCAGTGTTCCTGAGCGCACACACACGTACATACATCATGTAAGACCATGTTACCGTCAGTGTTCCTGAGCATACACGTGTGTGTATTTATTGGTGATTGGTTATTTTTTCTTTTGAGAATGTCTGTTCAGTTCATTTGCCCATTCGTTGAACAAATAACCCGGTGTTTAATTTGGGGTTGTTTTATTTTATTTTATTTTGGAATTGAGGACCAAAGTGAGCATCCACAGGATGAAGGCAGCCAATAGAGCCGGGAAAATCTTCATGCTGATGGCATCCATACCTACAGCATGTTGCAGCATGGGGATTTAGTTCAGCGGTAGACTGCTGATTTTCCCGGCTCTGTAGGCTGCCGTCGTCATGCGGATGCTGGCTGTGTCCTGCAGCTTTTAACTTTGCTCCTGTCTCACCGTCGGCCGACCCCATTGAGCTCCTGGAGTCCTTGCAGAGTGTCTTTGCCTCTGCCTGCATCTTGAAGTTGCCTATTCCTATATCCTGAAGTATTTTTGTTTGTTTTCTCTAGTAATTTCAGAATTTAGGACTTAAGTCTTTGATCCACATTGAATTGGTTTTTTTTTTCAGAGTGAGAGGGGTCTAATTCCATTCTCCAGCTTCCAGCACCCCATTCTCCTTTATGGGGATATCCAGCTCCTAGCACCAATGTGGAAGAGTCTGTCTTTCCTCTGGCATGTCACCCCCCCTTGCCCCCCCCCCCCCGCCCGGAGTCCTTTGGTTCTGCTGTTTTCTCCCAGTTTGAAGAATACATTTCCATTTTCCTCATGGCATCTCTAGGTGAACAGACATTCCTGACTCTATGTATGTATGTATATATGTTTGAATGTATATATATATATATATGTGTGTGTGTGTGTGTATATATGTATGTATGTGCATCACACGTGTGCCTGGTGCCCATGGAGACCAGAAGAGGACACTGGATGCCATGGAACTGGAATTATAGATGGCTGTAGCTACTTTGTGGATTCGGGCAACCAAACCTGGGTTCTTTTTGTAAAACAAGTGTCCTTTACCACTGAGCCATCCCTCCAGCCCCTCATTTGTTTCTGAGACAGAGTTTCACTACTCTCTCACCACTAATCTCAAAATTCTGGGCTCAAGCCATCTTGCCTCTGCCAACCAAACATCTGTGTGTATAGAGTACCTGGTTAAAACATCTGTGTGTATAGAGTGCCTGGTTATAGCATCTGTGTGTATAGAGTGCCTGGTTAAAACATCTGTGTGTATAGAGTACCTGGTTAAAACATCTGTGTGTATAGAGTACCTGGTTAAAACATCTGTGTGTATAGAGTGCCTGGTTACAGCATCTGTGTGTATAGAGTACCTGGTTAAAACATCTGTGTGTATAGAGTACCTGGTTATTGATCTATTTTTCAATTTTTGTTAGGAGCATATTTCCTTGATCATGCAGTTATAGAGAATCTTGATATCTGACAGATTTAAGATTGGTTTGTTATTTCTAGATCTTGTACCCTTTATATAAATTATGTAAATTTATATAAAGTAAGCCCCATGAATCCCCATGTCTCTACCCCCCAGCAGTGAGATCACAAGCTTGTGCTGCTGTGTCCAGCTTTTCCAGGGGTGCTGGGAATTGAACTTGGGTCTTCGTGTTGAGCAACAGGCTCCTTTCTGACTAAGCCGTCTACTCAGCCCCTGAGCCCGATCATTTTCTAAAGTGATCTAAACCCCTGGAGTCCTTTGCCCTAACTATGTTGTAGCAGAGAGGTAGACATTCAGAGCACTGTTATTTTAGGACTTATAATTCCTGTTGCTTCATTATATGTTTGAATCTAAAAATAATTGGTTTGTTCAGGATTGATTCTATTTATTCTAGGAGATTTATAATTCATGTCTGTGACTCTCTATGTTTAGACTTTGTAATTACCTCACTTACATTTTTCTACCACTTGTATTTCTAGGCTTCATAGAGCCCAGTGTGCAATTAAACAGACTCAGGTAACTGTTCAGAGAATTGGAAAGGAAATTGAAGAAAAACTAAGACTCACGTCGACAAGCAATGAGCTGGTAGGTTTTTACACAAGTACCTGTTCAAACTCCTTGTTTTCTTCAAGTGATTATCATATTATTCTTGGGAAAAGTCTCTAGACAGTGCTAACAGCGACGCTAATAATGTTGCATTGAGATGACTGCTGGTGTATTTTAAACGTTAGAAATAAAAGTTCCCATCTGCTAATAGCGTAAGGTAAACCTGCCATGTTCTGTTAGATGAAACTTGAGATTATGTATAATTACTTGGAGGATGACTAGCAGACTATTTTATTAACGTCTTATAAATGTGAACTCTAAACACGAACTGTATAGTAAGTGAAAAATAGCTGCCAGGACGGGGTGGGGAGACCATCAGGGACTCATTTACCAAAAGTAAGCATTTGGGTCTATGCCTGTGGCTCAGCCACTAAGAAACCTGCCCCCAAGCCTAGCGACTCGAGTGTGGTCCCTGGGATTCATTTGTCAGAAGGAACGAGTCCATTCCTACACAGTGTCCTCTGACTCCCATGACACACGCACTCACAAACACTAAATAAATAAACACGAAAACCCATTTCAGTGGTATATATGCGTAATGCTGGGTTTAAAGTGGAGACAGTTTCTTAAAATTTAATTTGTACTTTGATTATATTCACCTAGGATTAATCCACTTTTAAAAGATGGGATTTTTGATTTAATGGGATCAAATATAAGAGACCCATTTGTGCGTTTTTGTTTGTTTGTTTGTTTTGGTTTTTGGTTTTTCGAGGCAAGGTTTCTCTGTAGCTTTAGAGACTGTCCTGGAATTAGCTCTTATAGACCAGGCTGTCCTCCTACTCACAGAGATCCACCTGACTCTGCCTCCCGAGTGCTGGGATTAAAGGCGTATGCCACCACCACCCAGCAAGACCCATTTGTGAGCAATGTTTACCTTTAGAGAAATGTGGGTTTGGTTAGGCATTCCAAAGAAATCATAACCTCAGTCCAGCTGGACGGATTACAGATGTTCATAAAGTCTGATGCTGTTTTATACTCTGCCTCAGGAGGGGGAGACCTCTGTCTCTGTGAGCCCAGTGTGAGCACTAAGTTACACTTTGCTTCAAATGAAGCCATGTGACTCTGCGCAGTTTTTATGTGCCAGGGTTACAAAGACACTTAAAACCCACAACTGGCCATGAAGTCACAGTAATCATTTGTCCGCAGGAACTATTATCTCACACACACAGCCTCTTCCGGCTGTCAGTCGCACGCTCATCTAAAGGCACCTGTTACACGGTCACGTGCCCCTGGAGTTACGGGAGGTGTGTGCAGGCACCTGTGCAGTTCCCTCTTCTAGGACCACACAGTCACGTGCCCGTGGAGTTAGGCGGTGGGCGTGTGTGCAGGCACCTATGCAGTTCTCTCTCCTCCGACCACAGAGTCACGTGTCCGTGGAGTTAGGCGGGGCGCGTGTGTTCAGACACCTATGCAGTTCTCTCTCCTCCGACCACAGAGTCACGTGTCCGTGGAGTTAGGCAGGGCGCTTGTGTTCAGGCACCTATGCAGTTTTCTCTCCTGGGAATTGAGCTAATAGTGTGTGTTCAGTCTGTGGGAATTTGCTGATATTGGCTGTCCATACATGCACTTGTGCTGTGCCTGACACACAGCAGGTGTCTGGTGGTCCCCGCATAACTGTACTAGCTGCTTGTTTCTTCTTTGCCTGTGGGAACTCCTCCATGCTAGAGAAACAACTGTCTCTTGTGTTATAACTTAGGATCAATCAAAGACTAAATTCCAGGCCATGAGTATATTGTAGGGGGAGGATAAAGTATCAGGTTTTAATCCTTTCTGCACTGCACAAAAACACTGCATTTTTAAGACCCTTGCCTGGGGAGAACTTGCTAGGTCTTATTTTTCTTACTTTTCTCTCCCAGGCAAGACTGGGAAATGACTTGCGTCATTGAGTGGTGGCGTGTGCTTTGTCTCAGTGTGGAAACATGTATGCTTAATCCTGTTTTTCTAAAATATAAGTGGTGACACACGGGGCAAGGTGATAGAATGTGCGAGTTCACCAAGTCAGGTTCACAGGGTCACTCCGTGTTTTTACGCTGCCGAGTTTGCACAGAAGGAAGTCAAGGGAGTTTTGAACTGGAAGTGAACCTAGAAGCCACCTAGTCCCCTAATAACCCTACTGAAAATCACACTCCAGTACAGTTCCCTCCCCTGCATGGTTTTTCTCTGTAATATTTATTACCATGTAGCATGATATCTATTTAATATGTTTTTGTCTCTCTAAACCCTGTGAGGCTTAGGATCACCCCCTCCTACTTCCCTCTTCCTTCACTTTCTTTCCCTCCCTCCTTCCCTCTCTCCCTCCTTCCCTCTTCCTTCCTACCCAACCTCTCCTCCCATTTGATTCCCAGAATCTAGGCAAATGTTTGCTCGTGGTAAATGTGAAGCAAGTATTGAGTGTTTATTGGATTTAAAAACGGATCCATTAGGCTGGAGAGATGGCTCGTCTGTTAGAGTGCTTAATTCTCTTCCAGGGTTAACCCCCAGCTGCCACATGGGGAGACTCACAACTCTATAACTCAAGCTCTAGGGGACTGAGCTTCTTCCGGCCTCCACGTGCACCTGTACATACGTGTACATGTGGCATACATACACACAGAGACACTCAGATATATACATCAATAAAAGTTAAAATAGAAAAGGAATGCATTCAACACAGTGCCTCGTTATAAACCCTAAGTTTACTTGTGGTACAGGAGAAATGCAGTTACCTCCCTTTGTAAATTGGTCCACGTCCTTTTGCCCCATCCCAACTGTTTTCAGTCCATAAGAATCACTCTTCACTCTAGCCCAAGCGGAGGCACAGTGAAAGGCATATTTGATGCTAAAACCAACCAGTCATCCTTTTCAAACCTCTTCCCACTTAGCCTTAAGTAAGATACAGAGTTTACAGTTGATGCCTTGCAGAGCTTTGGAAATTTCTCACCTTACATCCATGCCGAGCATGAATGCTGGCTTTTAATTGTATTTCCTAGGGAATGTCTGCCGCCACCATGGTGGCCTTTGACATTGTGTCTGGGGTTTGTTAGCTGCTTTTGTTGCTGTGACTGTATGTCTTCTAAGTGTTTTGTTTTGTTGTGGCTCTATGCTAGAGCACATTGGTTGAGTTTAAAATGTTAGCCCTACTTTGTATTCCTGGGGGATATCCTCATGGTCATAATAAATTATTTTTAGCCTTTTACTGTGTTCAATTTGTTTAAAAATTTAGAGAATGTTTTTCTTTTATTTTCAGGGGGAATATTGGTCTGTATTTTGTTTTTCTTAACATCTCTTCTGTGTTGGGGGTGATGAAAGTATGTGTGTACAATTGCAGGCCTACGCTACTTAGTGAGTTCAAGGCCAGCCTGAGATAGATAAATGATAAATACTCTTCCAGGTTTACTTTTGCCTCTTTTGCCATCGTTTGGTGTTCTCTCCTCTGTGCTTGCCCTGTCTTAACCCTGGCATCAGCCATCTCTCTTTAGGTTGGCTGTCGGTATTTAGGAACGCGATCTGGTCACTGGGTGTGCTTCTTGCTTTTAAAGCCCTCTCAGTGGATGTGGCTATCTCTGGATGAATGTATACCTATCTGTAGGAAAATAAACATGAGTTCATAATAATGTTTTCAGTTCTAATGCCACAGAGTTTATTCTGGCTTTCTCCTTCATTTTGTTTATTTGCAGTATCTTTTTCTGATAGTGAGAAACCTGGCTCTCATTAAGTACAATGTATTTATCTGTTAAGTCTTGGCATATGTGTAAAGCGGTTCCGATTTCCTTTTCCATTTGTTTTGTTATTTTAATTACTAATGTATATTAGATCTCTATATTAATGGACATCACGGTGACATTTCCACATATACATGTATTATGCTTTCATCATATCTGCCCTCCCAAATGCCCCCCTAGTCCCCCCCTCTTGTACTTCTTTAGGGCATTTGCTACATTGTTTTTATTTTTGGCTTTTGCTGATGAGAGAAGACATGCAATACTCTTTTCAAATTTTAATTAGAATTTTTTTCAGCCTCACTTGGAGGGTTTTGTTTGTTTATTTATTTCTAAATGTTTTTCGCCTGCACATGTCTACACACTGCATGTGTGCCTGTTGCCCATGGAAAACGGAAGAAGGCATGAGATCCATAGAATTGGAGTTACATAAAACTGTGACCTGCCATGTGAGTGTAGAGAATCAACCTTGGCTCTTCCGGAAGAGCAGCCAGCACTGAGTGCTGAGCTGTCTTTCCAGTGCTTATTAATAAGATATGTGATATATATTTATTCCTATATACAAGTTCTTTTCCTGATAGGTATTTCAGGAAAATGTTCTTTAAGTCTGAGGCTTGCATTTTTTTCTTTTAAGAAAACAATTTGTTTTAAAGATTATTTTTTCCTTTATGATATGAATGTTTTGCCTGTGTGTGTGTGTGTGTGTGTGTGTGTGTGTGTGTGTGTGTGTGTGTATACATACCACATACATGTCTGGTGCCAGTGGAGGTCAGGAAGGGGCTTTGGATCCCCGGGACTGAAGTTCTAGGTAGTTGTGAACCATCTGATGTGTGGGTTCCAGGAACCTAACCCAGGTCCTCTGCAAGAGCAGGAAGCATTCTTAACTATGGAGCCATCTCTCCAGCCTGCGCTTTGTTGTTGTTCTTAAAGTTGAATGAAATCTACTGTATTTGTATATGTTTGTGTATGTGGGTGCTTGAGTGTGTGTGTGTGCATGCCTATCTATGTGTGTATTGGATGCGCAGTGGAAGCCTGAGAACCCTCTCAGGTTCAGGACCCTGGACCTTGGTTTGGGTTTTTTGGTTTTGACACAGGGTTTCTCTGTGTAGCCCTGGCTGGCCTGGAACTGCTCTGTAGAGCAGGCTGGCCTCAGACTCACAGAGCTCACCTGCCTCTGCCCTCCGAGCGCTGCTACTGCAGGCTTGTGCTGGTCATCACGCCCAGCTTTGGTCTGGGTTGCATATGAGTTCAGGGGGTTGAACTCAGGCATTCGTGTTTGCATGGCGAACACTTTTCCAAATGAGTCGTCTGATGTATTTTTTTTCTTAATGTTTTATGTCTTTCCTTTGGTCTTTATAAGAATCTTTTGTGTAATTCAAGATTACAGAAATTTTTTGCTTTTTTTTCTAGAAGTTTTAGAGTTTGGGCTTTGTGTTTAGATGTGTGATCCATTTCAAGTTATTATTTTTCTTAACTTAATGAAGAAAGAGTAAAACATTCCCCCAAACTGATGTTCGGTTGACAGAACAGTACTTGGTGAGCAGCTTTTCCTCCCCCCATTAATTACCCTGACATGTTTGTCTAAAGTCAGCTGACCACATGCGTGTGCATGTGCATCTGTTTCATCTCCGTCTCATGGACCTGTTGGCCTATTTTCCTCAGCACCGAACTGCCACAACTGTAGGTTCGTCAGAAAAGCCAGGCAGGGCAAATACACACACACACACACACACACACACACACACACACACACACTTCTTTATTTTGCTGAATGAATTTTATAGCTAGTTTTTCAATTTTTTACCAGAGAGCCTGTTGGAATTTTTCACAAGGATTTGTGGAGTTTCCCTCTGAACAATGTGGAGGTCCCCAGCCTGTGAATGTGACATTTATGTTTTATGCAGACTTTCCTTTAATTCTCTCAATCATATATCTTCAGGCTCCTTTGCTAGAGTTTGGGCAAACTCAAGGCATCATGGCAGGTTCAGCCAGGTGTGGGAGTGCACCCAGAAAGCCCGGCTAGAGGAGGAAGTCAGGCCCTGCTCCCGTTAAATGCAGCACCTGTGCCTGGTGTGAGAAGAATGCTGTTGTTGCTTCATCAGCGATGGTCTGCACTGGCTCAGGATTTATCTTCCCAGTTTAACTCATGAATGGCTTACATAGTTTTCTACATTTGATGAAGCAATCATGGCTTTTAATAGAGCAAGCTACATTGTCTTAGCTTCAAATTTTAATATTTTTTGCATTACTGTTGCTTGAATCTAAGCCCTCATACAAGCACATATTACTTTTGCATTTCCAAAGTAGCCCGGAACTGATGGCAGTTTGTGGCCATTTTGTGTCGTGTTAGGTTTGATCTGGGGACACTGAGGCGCAGTGAGGCTTTGGTACAGGGTAGGGCAGCCTTGCATAGCCACTGCTCATTTTCCTGTTGTCCCTAGTCACATCTTGACTAGACACAGAAACCTCCTAGACCTCTCACTAATCTCTAGCTCTCCACTAGATTTTCTCGAGTGGTTTGCTTTCCATCTGAGCATATTCCTGAGTGGCCTTCAGTGTTTATCTGGTTCTTCTAACACCTTCGCTGGCTTGTGGTCGCCCATACTGATCCTCTGTCCTAGAGAGTGAGTCACATTCTCTGACCCTTCATGGATTGAGCGATATTGCACGCCACCTCGGACCTTCTGAGTGTGATCTGGAGACCTGGCTTTGGGGGATGTGTTTTCGCGCGAGGTCCACTCGCTTGAACTCAAACTGCCTCCAGCCTGCACGGCTCTCATTCCAGCTTCATTTCTCACTCTCGACCATGAGCAAGTTTGTATTCATCTACACACGTGTGCCTTTGGGTTCAGTCATTGATTTGAACAAAATTTGGGGTACCTATTTTCTGTCTTCCCCAATTCTGCCATCCCGTGTCATTTCTGGTTCCTCCCGGTGTAGACAATGGCTTCCTGCTGGCCTCTAGAGCCACTTCCAGGGCAAAGCCACAGAATAAAGAGGGGGACTTGCCCGCATGTGTCGTGTGCCTAATCCAATGTGGACTCTTCAGAGCAGCGTGCCCTGGACCGCTCAGGAAATGTGCAGTTTCTTCATACATTCGATTCATTACAAGACTAGTTTGTAGGCGTTTATTCTTATTTAGAAGCTCAACTCTTATCATAACTTAATCTTCTGCCCATACCTGAGTTCTAGGACTGATAATGCTACTGAGATATGGAATTAATAAATTGGGTTAAATATTTTCTGAGGAAGCATTCTCTCTTAATGATAGGCCACACGTAGATGGAAGAAAAACAATCCGTAAGTGACATTTGGAAGCAATTTGTTAACTTCCACAGTTCTGAGACATTTTCTAGATTGTTAATTACTTCCAGTTGCTGGCGCTGACTACGGATAAGATAAAACATGCTCTAATCACTAATTTCTCAAATGTTTTGCTCTTAAGATCCTTAAATATGTTAATTGTGATAATCTCTAAGAATTTAGGCTGTACTATTAATTATGTTAGAAGTCAAATCTGGGAAATTAAAAAGATTTTTCTAATTAATTTTAAAGTGCCGGTAGCAAATCTATGTTAGTATAGCAGATTTTTATGAGAAATTAGTTCTTTTTCTTAAAATAGAAAAGGGGAGTTTTTGTTTTGTTTTGTTTTTTGACTGCATCTTTATCAAACTGAGTTCTTGCTAATAAGAGATGATGAGATGGCTCACTGGGTGAAGGCACAGGGCACCAAGCCCAACGAGCCGAGTTCAGAGATGGCAGGGAGAGAGCTGACTCCCGACTGTGACACGGGCGCTCTGGCTTGTGCACGCATGGGCGCACACAGGCGCACAAACACACAAATACATATCAGTTTAGTAGCGAGTCCTTTGCAGCACCCAAGTAGACGTTCACATGCGCCATACACGGAGGAACATGACCATGGAAGGGGCCCAACCACTCAGTATGACTTCACATTTGAAACCTTCATAGTCCCGGGACGGTTGTTTCGGAACTTAATGTCTGAGGAGTTTCAGCTCCAGTGTGATCTATGAGAAAGTACTTGTTTTGTGTTTAATGTATTATTTATAGATCAAGCTGCCATTTTTAAATGATTGTTTAATGTTTCCCATGATTTTCTTTTAAAGACCCGTTAAGTAGGAATGTGTGCTTGCAAAGTTGCATGTCTGTGATTTCTGAGAGGTGAATGAAGTCTAATTAAAGGTGATAGATCATCGGGGTGGATGAGTGATATTAGCTGTACGTGCATGGCAGAGCTGAGTGGAGCGCAGCCCCCGGTAGAAGGTACTTACGTTGTGTTAAGAGCTGCAATCAGCTCGCCTTTGAAGTATGAACAAGGAAGCAGAGCCATGCACACGGGCAGGGTTTGTTTACTCCTCAGAAACGGGAGCCAGCAGTCCTGGTTTGAGCTAATGGATCTCTTTCTGTAAGTGGGCCAGCATCCTCACATGGGCCATAGCACAAACACGCTGCACTCACGTCTCCCTATGTTAACTTTGTATTTAGATTAACTTGTAAGTTTTGTGCTTTGAAAAAAGAAAACATTCCCAGTTTGAGTGTGCACCCGGGAACAGAGCAAGTTACCTCCACTAGCCACGTCGTGTTTACTTAAAAAATTCTTCCCCCCTCTTTCTCTCTCTGCCCAAGTAAACTTCTGAAGAGTTTATTTATTTTCCCCTCAGTGATGTCAGAAGACCCAAGACTTCTGATCACTAAAGAAAACCCTACTGATCACTAAAGAAAACCCTACTGGGCTCCTTCTTTCCCCCCAAATAATTCTTTAATTTCAATTATAAAACATTTCTAATCTCAGTGATTAAAAAAATCCATTTATTTATTTGTTTGTTTGTTCATGTGTCGTGGTACTCACATGGAGGCCAAACAGGTTTGTGAAGTGAATTCTCTCCTTCTACCATGTGAGTTCCAGGAGTTGAGCACCTGTCGTGAGGCTTAGCAGCCAGTGCCTTAGGCTCTGAGCCAGTTTATCTCTCTCTCTCCCTTTCTCTCTCTGTGTCTCTTTCCTTCCCTCCCTTTCTTTCTTTTTTAATTCATATATATTTTAAAGATTTATTTATAAAGTATACAGTATTCTGCCAGCATGCATACCTGCAGGCCAGAAGAAGAAGGCATCAGATCTCATTATTGATGGTTATGAGCCACCCACGTGGTTACTGGGATCTTGAATTCACAGAGATCCTCCTGCCTTTGCCCCCTGAGTGCTGGGATTAAAAGTGTGGTCCAGTACCGCTGGGCTCCTTTCTTGTTGCCATGGTGCAGTAAAGTAACTTCTCATCTGTTTTTAAACCTAGGGGAGAGGGCTTAGTTCTTACCACTAAGTGCGATGTAAGGAACCAGCTAAAGGTGTTTCCACTGTTCTTTGTTCCTGAAACTTTTGTGTCTTTATATCATTCATAAGTAGTGTGGTTTGTTTGTTTGGTTGGTTGGTTTTGTTTTTTTCGAGACAGGGTTTCTCTGTGTAGATTTGGAGCCTGTCCTGGAATTCTCTCTGTAGACCAGGCTGGCCTCAAACTCACAGATATCCTCCTGCCTCTGCCTCCCAAGTGTTAGGATTAAAGGCGTGTACCACCACCGCCCAGCCAAGTAGTGTGTTTTGTTGTGTGTCTTTATCGTATACCTTTATTATCTGTACACATTGATATCAGATGCCGTTCTTCCTTAGCTTGCTATTGTGGTGTGTTTGAATGACAACCAGCCTGCATCTCTGGAATAAATGTCGTTTGACTGTGATGCATCATTCTATTACACCATTAGATTTGACTGCCTGGTATTTTGTGTGATCTTTGTCTGCTTGGACGTCCAGCTCGTGTTCACCTGACACTGTTAATGTTCCCCCTGCTTCTTACTTCCGCTAGAGATTTGAGTTCCTAGACAAGGTTCGTTTCTACTTGTGCTTCCTTACTTCTGTCTTTAAGTCATGGGTGCTGATAGTTACACAGAGATCCGTAGGTTGATGAGTATTTGGCCATTGTTGGTTTGAAGCATGGTGGATGTACAGTTATAGCTGTGACTTTCTTTATATTCATAAATTTTCCTGTGATTTTACTTACCTAGAAAAAAGAAAGCGAATGTCTGCGGTTAAAAATTTTGGTGCTTCGAAACGAACTGGAAAGACAGAAGAAAGCCCTGGGCCGGGAGGTGGCCTTCCTGCAGAAGCAGCAAGTGGCTCTCCAGGACACAGGTGAGTAGCCTCCCTCCGTGCTCTGTGTTCCTTCTTTCCATAGGTTCAAATACACATCTTGGCAAGTGCTACCCCTGCCCGGTTCACATACCAATCTTTATATATAACCGTTACTAAAGACTGGTGATCCTTTGGCATGCTCTGGTGCTTCCCGCCATCCTCCACGATTCCAACCACACTAACCAGGTACCTTCACTTATGAGACCAGAGACTGGTTTTACCTAGTTATACACTTTATAGAAATCATATGTACACCTTTGTGACCTAGCTTTTCAACGTGTTTGTTAGAGTCATCCTTGCCTTCCTGTAACTATAATTGACTCTTGAAGCCATTATGCGAATATATATTTATTTATTTGTTTTCACTATTGGTAGTCTCCAATTTGAGACTATTAAAATTAGCCCTTCCATGTGTGTTCTAGCGCGTGTTTCTTAATGGAGATAAAAGTGCGTTTCAGTTGGCTAGAAACTGAGGAGTAAATCACGGGATTGGAGTGTGACTACCTCCCTTCAGCTCTAGTAAATGCTGTTTAAAGTTTTTCCAAAAGAACTTTTTCTTTGCCTGACTCCATCTTTGCCCTGCGTCCTGGTCTGTGTCCACATTTGGTCTTTGCACGGTGTGTAGGGTTTGCCCTTGAAGTTCTGGGTTCCGTTCTCGCAGCGCTATTGTACACACTTTAGATGAGTCTTTGGTAAGGTGTCAGTTGATGTCTTCCGGCTATTTATTAAATTCTTATACCGCCAGTTTACAGAGTTCCTTGTTCTTTATGGATGCAGGGACTGTCTGGCATGTGCAGCTGGAGCATGGTCCCCACCCTTAGCTCGTGGCCTCGTTCATTCTTCCAGTCTATATTTGAGGCTTCAGGGCCTGGTTTAAGAAACACTGGCCTTCTGTGTGTTCTTCAGAACTCTACGGTTTTACTGTCCGCAGTCACAGCATCAGCTCGTCTGGAATCGGTTTTGTGCCCATGGTTAATATTAGCGTTCTGTTCCTTGGAGACCCATGTGCACCCTGTTCACTTTGGTGTGAGTTAGGTCACGGTCGGCTGCTCCAGATCTGTGCTGGGCCCTCCGCTCCAGCACATTCTAATACCTCTCACTTCTGTAGATTTTCATTTTTCTGGTGTTTGTTGTTTGTTGAAGTTCCTCAATTTAGTTGTTTTCCTTCCAAATCATCTTGGTTGTTTGCATTTTCATATGAAATTCTAGACAAAACAGAAAGCCTTGCTATGAGTTTAATGGGGCTGGATTATATTATTTGGAGAATTGTGGGAAATGGAATCTCAAGGTTTTGTCTACCACCCCAAGAAACCCCATGTTTGTTAGATCTTCTTCACAACATACTGTAATGCTGGGTCTCTGTGTAACTGAAGTTAATCCTGTTCTCTGTGCCTTATAAGACTAGTGTAGTTCTGTTTGATTTTTATTTCCTATTTGGTGATGATATTTATAATTGGCTTTTGTTTAAAGTGATACTGATTTTTATATTATGTTCAAAAGAAATTTTGACAGGAGAGATGACTCAGTGATTAAGAGCATTGACTGCTCTTTCAGAGGACCTGGGTTTGGTTCTCAGCACCCACACAGCGATTCACAACCATCCATAATTCCGTTCCGGGGGATTCAACACCCACTTCTGACCTTCATGGGTATAAGGCACACATGTTATACACAGACATACATGCAGGCAAAATACCGGTGCATACCAAATAATAAAATTATTTCCAATGATTCAGTTTACTTGGGCAGTGGTGACTCAAGCCTTTAATCCCAGCACTTGAGAGGCATAGGCAGGCGGATCCTACAAAGAAAGAATTATGGTTCTTTGTCACGATGCATCAGACCCGTTGGTTTTAACACTGAGGCATCAGGAAGTTAGGATCTAATGTCGATCCTATGGTAAATACAGTAAAGCACTGGACTGTAGCTGGGTACAGACAGTGACCAAGCCTTGATATACTTTGGGGGTACTCTTGCTCACCAAGGCCATACTTAGTAGGCAGACACATACTTACAAGTCAGAGCCTGAGAGCCTGGTGAGGGGACAAGGTCAGGAATGTTTGATATTTGACCTTGATTTTGCTGCTTATTCTTCTGATAGCCCTAAAGGAATTACTTCTGCATCTTCTGTTCAGTACATTGCCACATAGAACAGAGCCATGGGGATTCACTTGTGTGGACGATTTGAACACACCAAGTTCCTGTTCAATCTGCCTGCTTTTGGTGATAAAAATCCGTTGCAAGATGATAGAAAGAGACAAGATTGAGTTTCTGTTCCTGCTGTTGGCTTGCCAAGTGGTTCTAACTCCTGAGGACCTAATTAGCCCCACCTAGAAGTTTTTTCTCCCTGCACCTCGAAGGTAGTGCTTCTCAACTTGCCCGCAGCAGCTTTCAATCTTCAAAACTGATGTTTGTTAATGTGCATATTTATTTATCCCAGAAAGATATTAGTAGTTGGTTTTCCTGTTAGGGTGTCAAGCCAAGTAATTCTCCCAGTAACTGTTATGTTGCTGGCAAGGTCTCTTGTCCGGCTCAGTCCATATATCTTTACAGATCCAACATTTTATCAAAGTCGGGCTGCTGGGAACCCTGTTCTTAAGGAAAGGTGTTCAGATCTC
Organism: Microtus oregoni; assembly: GCF_018167655.1. NCBI lineage: Eukaryota > Metazoa > Chordata > Mammalia > Rodentia > Cricetidae > Microtus > Microtus oregoni. Next base: position 1,554,479 of record NW_024543059.1, read on the forward strand.
TTACGAGTAGGTGTTTTGCAAGAGTGTAGTTCTCCAGTATTTGTAGGAGGCGGCTGCTTTTCCCCAAGGTGGTTGGGATCAAACCTGGGGCCTTATGAGAGCCTCGCAGGTGTACTGCCAGTAGTACTGATAATGTGATCCTGTCTTGACCTCCCCTCTCAGCCAAGGAGTGCTAGGATTACAAATGCCTGCCTCCACATATAGCTTTTTTCATGAGTTTCATGAATCAAACTCAGGCAGGTTGGGGCTGGAGAGATGGCTCAGAGGTTAAGAGCAGTGACTGTTCCTCCAGAGGTCCTGAGTTCTATTCCCAGCAACCACATGGTGGCTCATAATCATCTGTACTGAGATCTGGTGCCCTCTTCTGTCATGCAGGTGTACATGCAAGCAGAGCACTTGTATTTGTTAAATAAATCTTAAAAAAACAAACAAACAAAAAAAAAAAAACCAGGCAGGTCTTGAGACTTGTGAAGCAAGTGCATTTTCCCATGGCGCTATCTTGCCAGCTCCTAATGCCCAACTTAGCATCGTTTTCCTCGGGACTGTTGTGTTGTATGCAGCTTCCAAGAGGTAGTAGAAACCAGACAGCTTCTGGATGGAGAGTGAAGAAGACACATCACAGACACAAAGCAAGCTTCAGGTCTTACTTTCAAGACTATTAAATATACTTATGGCAATTTATTCTGGTATTGTCTTAAATGAATTATAAAAAGGGTAAAGATACTTATATAAAGAAATAAAACACCTGGCAGAATTATATTTTGGTTTACTAGTTTCTCCACTTGCTTCCCCCAAATTTCAGGAAGTGCCACTTAGTAATCACACATTGTAATGATATAGTTTAGTGTTGGAGTAAAATTGATGATCACGAGGCATGTAAGGAGACAAGCATCTGTATGGCTTGTGTGGGCATGTGTGAGCACGCTTGTTCAATACCATCAGTGGAAGGAGCACAGTGATGCATTGGTGTGAGGTGGAAGCCAGTGATGTGTCGGTGTAAGGTGGAGTTGAATTTAAAGGAGTTCAGAGTTGACTTGGAAGTATCTCCTTTTTCCGTGAATGAGACAAAGCTGAGAAAATCACAGCATGGGCAGCTTGCTTACGTATTACTGATGACCAGAATTCCACAATATCCTGGTGTTTCTCTATCCTGTGAGGTGAGGTCACTATCCAGTTATTGGAGCTAGGGAAGAAAAGCTTGAGAATTACAGGGACTGAAAGCAAAATAGAGAACCAAGCTAGGCTTGCTAGGCAAGGCACCTCCTTGTGCTTTGTGGTTATTTTAGGCAATATTTCAAGCGAGCTGTGTAGCTTTGCTTACCCCCTTGGGCCTTCATGGGGTATGCACAGAGCGTCCAAATGTTGGGGAAAGTGAAACCACCCCTATTTAAGACTGTGCTGGGTGAGTGGTGATATTTGTAATTCCAGCACTCTGAAAGCTTGTGCTGGTTGTTTAGCCTAGACGAAGTCCAGACTTGTCTAGAGGCTTGAGTGTAGCATAGGTGATATTCTAGCTCGATATATCACGTGGGCTCTCCAAAGAGTCAAAACCCCAAAGTCAAAGCTTCCGATCTAAGACCTAAAGTGAGTGCTGCCCGCATCAGTCAGAGCAGTTGTGTAGAAGTACAACAGCCACCAGTTGCTTCCCGTCCCTGCTGCAAGGGAACAGTTCCTTAAAGGGAGGAAATTTTAATCTGTAAAAAGGACAGCATCCTAATTCTGGTACAGAAAATACGGCTTGGTGGGGAGAGAACTTTCGCAGTCCGAGAATATTGATTTTAGTCATCTGACATCCTATGTAAAACTTAAATGATAGTTTATTGGTTTTAACTCTGACTTTGACAGGAGCTGGCCAGTGGCCAGTCTGAGACCAAATTCTCTGGGTGAAGGAAAGCCTGAAGAAGCTGTGTTTTGTTTTCTTGATGGAAACAATGTTCATATTCTTTGGCTGTCAAATTTATAGGCACCAACAGTGACATTTGGTTGTTAAAACGATAGCGCTTGCCTGTGTTCCAGTGCACAGAGGCTCCATCTCCGCAGGGTGGAACATTGCTTTACTCCTAGATGGGGAGACAGTTCTGAAGGTAGTTTGGGGAATGGCAAATGAATCATTTTTTTCATTCTCTCCTAAACACCCATTGATTGAAGTGATAGAGACATAAGGGATAAATCCATAGCCATGGTGAGAACAAAACAGTCCTCAAAGATCCAGCATAAAGAAGTCTATTTGGATAAATAAAGTAGAGGAAAAGTGCTACCCAGACAGAGACGGGAAGGCTGCTTTCTGGCTTCCTGGCAGAGAGCCCTCTGGGATTTTAAACTTGCAGTTCCCAGGTATAATCAGCAGGAGCTAGGAAGGGCAGTAGCAGGGAGGGGGGCCTGTGGAAGGAACGTTTGATAACAATTTATTTTCACTGATTTCCATATATAATGAATTCTTGACCTTGTTTGGTTCAATGGAATAAGCATTTGAATACTGGACAGGTAGAATGGAGGTGAAGTGACTGTGGACTCAGAGGAAGCAGGACAGCACCAAAGAAACACAGGAAAGATGGCTGTACTCAGGACGGGCCACCCTGTGTCAGGTCAGCACCAAAGTAACACAGGAAAGACGGCTGTACTCAGGACGGGCCACCCTGTGTCAGGTCAGCACCAAAGTAACACAGGAAAGATGGCTGTACTCAGGACGGGCCACCCTGTGTCAGGTCAGCACCAAAGTAACACAGGAAAGACGGCTGTACTCAGGACGGGCCACCCTGTGCCAGCCTAGAACAGAAGAGAGGAGTTTGATGTCTAAGCCAACAAAAAGGAGATAATGCTCAAAGTCACTGCTTTCCTTACATCATCAGAGAGCTACAGTCTCAGGCAGCTGAAATCCAGGTGTGTTCAGAGACATGAGCAGGAAGCTGTGCTGCTCACCACAGACAGAACACGGGAGACATCGGGGGCTCTGTAGAAGATAGTTAAAGAATTCAGCTGAAGCTTTTATTCATTGTTCATGGCCGGGTTTGGGCTTGTGTGATAGTCACAGGAAGACAGAGGACATGGCAGGAAAATGAAGACTGTTCTCATAATAACAGCATAATCCCTTTGTATGAACAGCAGCTGTACGCCCTTAGGAGAGGAGCCGAAAACCCTGCAGTTCCAGGGACAGATAAAACCCTCGTGTTCCTGAAAGACAAACGAGTGGGCACAATTGAAGTTAGAGAGTGAAACACATCTTTGAGTTACTGACCGAACACAGGGAGAAAACAGGTCAAAATCAACCATCTTACATTCCCGCTGTGGAACTCTGTCCTCTGGGCATGACGTGCCATTGCCGTACGGAGTCAGAACAGCTGGGACTTCCCAGAGAGCCAGACAGAGTCCTTGTCACGGGAGGCCCCGCCCCTTCCTAAGGATGTAACCCTTTAATGGTTGTTGGAGGAGCAAGACATTTTCTTGAGTGGTGTGTCTGCACAGAAGTTGCCCGTGCTTCTGTAAGTCTCCCCAAACTAGACTTCTGTAAAATCATGTGTTTGGTCTCTCTTTGTTGTCCTGTCTGGGGTAAGGAGATGTTTATTCCCGTCTCTCCAGGAATCATTAACCTAGCAGAACTATTTCTCTTGAATACAAACACACTGGCTTTGTGGTTTTTGTCATATCAACCAAGAAATCAAAAAATATTATCTGGTACTAAGAAAGACACAAATATAAGATTATTAAAATCACAGAGTAGTTTTCTCAGCAAAGTAAAAATAAATTAGAAATTGCTGTCAGAAAGATATCTGGAAAATTCTAAAAACTTAGGAATTATGCAATGCATATATTTACAAGCCATGGATCAAAAAGAAGAAATGCTGAGGCAAATCAGGGAGCGTTTTGAACGGAGTGAAGATAAAACATGAATGTTAAAGGAATATGTAAAATAACAAAAGAGCTTCGAGGAAAATCTGACACCTCTATTTAAAAAGAAGAGGAAAGGCCTCAAATCAGTAACCTAAGCAGGCAGAAGGAAGACAAGCTGAGCCCATGTTAGACAGAGGAAGGCACTGGTAAAGGACAAATCCACAAGCAGAAAGTGAGCACCGCGTGTCAGCGAAACTAAAAGTCAGTTATTTGGAGAGGTTGTTAGAATATTTAAACTGGGCCTGGGTATAGTGATGCACACCTTTCATCCCAGCACATAGGAGGCAGAGGCAGGGGGATCTCTGTGAGTTCAACACAACACAGTGAGACCCCATCTCAATTAATTAGTTGATTATCTTATTAGCTAGTAGCCAGAACAATAAAGTACAAAGAGAGAAGGCACAGGTGACCAGCATCAGGAACCAGGCGTCACTTCAGGTCCTATGCAGTAAAGCAGCGATAAAGTCCAAGCAGGATGGGACAGCCCGTCACAGTGGCACCGCAACAAGGATGCAGAGAGTACTCTGTCTAAATCCAGGGCCACTTGATCATTAACATATGTGGGTGGTGAGTGTGAACCTAATGTCATTTAAAATCATTAAGATGAAAGTTTCAGGAAGGATATTTAGCTTCTGAAGATGAGTGGGGTTCCTTGATTGAGTTTGGGATCTTACTTAGTCTTCCATTTATTGTCTTTATAGTTGAAAGAGAAGAAAAAGGAGCTTAGAGAACCCTTGGGTATAAATTGCTTAGGGCCAGGGTTTTGGTTTTGTGGTCCAGCATTTGTCTAGCATGACTGGAGTCCTTGGTTAAATTAACAAACAAACACTGCTTAAGTGTGGATTTTGTGCTAAGGTCCAAGTCGGCCTGCTCCCTGATCTTCCCTAGGTGGGCAGGCATGCAGAAGAGTCCAGTCGCTCTTCTTACCGCATCACAGTTGATGAAGCAAAGTCCTTTGACAAATGCACAGCTTTAGTGTGTCAGGATTTTACAGTGTCTCTCTGCCAGAGGACCTCTGGAGATGTAATCAGGCCTGGGCTGTCAAGAATACGGCGCTCATTTTCTCAGAGTGGAGGATGGGAAAGGATTTTATTATCACAAAACTGAGCTTCAGACACTCGATATAGTCACAGAATTCAGGCATATGAACCCACACCAGTCATTAACATACTAAAGCAAGCACCGAGAGGAAATGAAATGTTTTGTAATAGGATTCAAGTATGAACCTGTGAGATAAAAATGTATAATTGTGCTACAAGTACATCTATAAAGGTGAGTTTTTATACAGCCATAACCTCAGGCTGTCACCATGTAAAAACGCCTGTGACATAATGTGGAAAAATCAGAATGCACGTTTCCTGTGCCCTGTGATTTTCACTAAAATATATACAAGCAAGATGAAGGTTCATAAAACTGCTTATATGAACTGTAGTGTAGCAGTCAAAATACAGGTAACTTTCCTGTTCTGCGTTTTATATTCTCAGTAATGTTATGTCGAGTTTGTGGTTGAAAATGAGTTACCCCGTCTTTCAGGGGTGAAGTCTGAAGTTTGAAAGTCTCATAAAGGTTTCTTGGTCAATGTCCAGAACCCCATGGGCAGAGTCTGAGTCCTGCTGCTTGGCTTCTGCTAGAGACTGGACCACTGTCGACTTGCAGTTCGTCTGGTTAACCCATCTCAAAACCCTCTGCACCGATGTCCCCTTGCTGGTTAACTCGCTACCCCTTCACAGCCAGGACAGAGGCCGAGCTCGGCCTGGGCGGATGTGACTGAGCTGAGCTCTGCGTGTGCGGACGTGGCTGAGCTGAGCTCTGCGTGGGTGGATGTGGCTGAGCCTCGTGTCCGCAATGAGGCTGAGCTCTGCGTGGGCAGATGTGGCTGAGCACCGTGTCCGCAGTGAGGCCGAGCATCGTGTCCGCAGTGAGACTGCGTGGTTGGATGTGGCTGAGCTGAGCTCTGCGTGTGCGGATGTGGCTGAGCCTTGTGTCCGCAGTGAGGTTGAGCTCTGCGTGGGCAGATGTGGCTGAAACTGTCCGCAGTGAGGCCGAGCATCGTGTCCGCAGTGAGACCGAGCTCTGCGTGGGTGGATGTGGCTGAGCTGAGCTCTGCGTGTGCGGATGTGGCTGTGCACCGTGTCCGCAGTGTTACATTTGCCATTGTTCTCTCTGTCCTTCGCCCCTGTAGGAAGCGCGTTTTCCACTGAGCATGGCAAGCTCCAGCATCAGAAGGAATCCCTGGGCGAGCTGAGGAAGGAGTGTACCGCAAAAAGGTAAACGCAGCCGAGCACGGCTCCTCTGAGTGTTACGGTACAGGGACATTACTAATAGCAGTGTCTTAAAAGGCTGCTACTGACTTACATCCTGTGTGTCTGTGTGTCTCAGCACCCCGTTCAGTAACTCCACAGATATCTGTGAATATTGACTGTATGTTTGTACAACACTAGTGCCTAAACCACGGTTTTTCCATGCCCAGGCCACAGCACAGCGGCTGCCACTTTGGCATCTCTTGCCTTCCATGCCCTTTCAGCTGGCTGGCTTGCTGTCTTTAGTGATTTCTTCAGACTTCTGCTTCTTGGTATTGCATTTGATTACCTCAACAATACCTAGAATATTTCTCTAATCACCGCCTCTCCAACTTTCCAGCCTCCCCCACTACATACCCTCCCCCCCAATGCTGCTATTATTAGGGCTTTTCTCTTAAAATATCATTTTTTGTTCTGTATTTTCCTCTTCCCAATATGGTGATTCTTTGCTGAATTTTCAAATCCCCTTCGACAAACCGGCGTTGTACAGCTGTAGTTGGTTTTATTTTCCCCTCACACTAGCTGCCCCACCCATAGCTCAGGGTCACCCCTGGGCTTTCTCAGCCCCTCTCTCACTCCTGTGGCAGGTTCTGTCGTGTCAGAGTTTCCTTTGAGGAACTTTAGCAGTGGAGGACTCAAGAATTTTAGACCTACAACAAAAGAGAGAATATCTGTTCTTTTCCCCAGGGCGCAGACAGGAAAGCTGGGCTCTGAGAAGCGCCCTGTACAGCTCCCTGGCAGAGCCATCAAGTATTCAGGGCTCTTCAGACAGGAGACTTCACGATACTTTTGACCCCAGATTTTCCCATCAGGCAGAATTGTGTGTCTTACGGTTTAATTCAGTTCTGGCACTGCCTGGATACCCCCTGACAGTTCCTCCAGACTAACACTTGTGAGGCGATAACCTTCACAAACTCCAGATGGTGGCCTGTGTTACCACCAGCCAGCTATAAATAGCGATTCCCACAAACTCCTCCTTCAGTTCAGTTATTTACGCAAGGGCCTCACAGACTCAGGGAAACCCTGTTTACTGGTTTATCTTAAGGGTTGCCAAGGATATAAGTAAACAGGCAGGTGGAGGAAGCCAGGTGGGGGGAGGCTCTGTCTTCTCGCTGGGCTTGCCGTCCTCCAGGCCCATCACTGCCTGAAACACACGGACCGTGTCCTTCAGGAGTGATGCAGGGATTGCTCTCCAGCCCTTCCAGCACCTTCATGGGAGGAAGGGGCGGGGGGAGGTACTGCCTGGGCTTTGTAGTGGACCAGCTGTATCCTTGGGATGTCTACCCTAACTCACCTCATTACCCTAATGAGATTATCACATGGGAATTATTAGAAATAAAAAGTAACCCCATCATTCAGAAACTTCCAGAGGAGTTGGGTACTCTTGACTAGAAATTGGAGCAAAGTCCACACACCAGCCAGTATACAGAGGCCCTTGGCAGCATCCCGGCCTCCCCTCTGCTCTCACCTGCAGTTTCTGTTCAGTGCCTTTTGTTTCCAAGTTTTTAAGACAGGCAGGAAACATCGTTCGCGGATGTTTTGTGTTGCCACATTTGCGAAGTCTGATGCCTTGGGGTTTTGCTCAGCTGTTAGTTTATTTTGTTATTTTTCTTATATCCCAGCAGGGTGTTTCTTGAGACAGCTATGACGTGCAGCTGTGAAAGGATCCCTCCTTTCTTTTTGAAGGAAATGCCAAGTAGATCAAATCCTGAAATCAAATCAGCTTCACTAAGTTACTGGTCATTAAACGTTTACTCCGAATCTTGCTTCCTTATTAGGAGTGAGTGTAGTGATAGCCCACTGTGGTCGGTGGAATAATTGAACACGTTTGCAGTGCTTCTGGTGTGCAGTGGTGGGCACTCAAGGCATGGGCGTTCAGTTGTCTTATCCTTTACAGCTCTTGACACAGTGCTGGGCACACACAGCAGCCCACCGTAGAACGTTAACATAGTTAGCACTGTTGGAAACGGGTCGGGACTTGGGGTGTCTGTCATTCTTGCCTCCACTGCTGAAATTCTCTGGCCAACAACAGACCGTTTAATCCTCTCCGTATTAACTAGGTAGAAATAAGCGAATGTACTTTTCCTTTTTCCTCGCTAGAGAACTCTTTCTGAAGACTAACGCCCAGCTGACGATCCGGTGCAGGCAGCTACTCTCCGAGCTCTCCTATATTTACCCCATTGATCTGGTGAGTTCCAAATTCCTGACAAGCTATTGTTCCATGTGCTCTCTCGTGGTTTAGGAGAACATTAAGACTCAACGGCCAGCCAGTCTACCCAACTGGCGATCCCCAGGTCCTATTGACAGACGGCCATCTTGAGGAACACCTCCCAGAGCTGGCCTTTGGCCTCTCTCCCTCTCACACACACACAGCTGGCCTCAGATTCCATAGTTCGATTGTTTTCTATATCAGCTTATCACATTGACGGATAGGATTTGTCATCTGCACAAAGAATGCCGAGTTATTTCTGGTCCCTTCAGCGCCTTTTCATTTAGCTAGTTATCCACTGTTTTGACACGAGCCTTCTGATGTGTGTGCTCCGCTCTGAAACATGGTTGCCAAGTGGCCCACGTGCACTGGTGTTCATTACGGTATCGCGGAGGTAACTGTGATTTTCAAAAGTCAATATAAAAGATGATAGTGAAATAAGACTAATTAGGGTTATTATTTAGAAAACCAAGTCTGCTAAATTTGACAGTGTCTTTGTTAATAGTAATCTATTTTATAGACTAGGTTTCAGAGGAAAAAACAATAGAATTTGAAATCTTGTTATTATTTATGCAGTAGATATGAGTTAGTGAGAATGTTTCTTTTTAAAGCCATTTTTTAAAACGGCTATCATGTAATTCAGGCTTCTTCACGCATGCTGTGCAGCCAGGAATGACCTTTGCGTCTTCCTGCTGTTTTGTCCCAAGCCTTAGGATTAAGGACACGCTCCGCCATGCCTGGCAGGAAGACATTTTACGATGTTACTTTCACGTGCCGTTTTCTTTGGAGGACGCACATGTGCTGTTACTATGAAAATGTCAAGCGTAACGAAATGCAGAAAAGTGGTGTGACAGTTGCCGTGTGTCCCACGCTGCTCCGCATGTCAGACGGTGACACCGGCCCTGCTGAACTCTAGATTTGACTTAGTGGCTTCTTTGCTTTTTAGAACAATGAATTAATTTCATTCTTTGATTAAATTCACAGAATGAGCATAAGGATTATTTTGTATGTGGTGTCAAGTTGCCTAATTCTGAGGACTTCCAAGGTATTTTATTTCTTTTTTACTTCTGAAGATTGGGTGTATGTGATGTGTGTTGGAATAGAGTTATTTTGATAATGGATACTTTGTCCAAAGGGGAATTTAGAGTTTATGTCCCTTCCTAGTTAGAAGTTCATAGAATCTGGTTCCCGGTAGAAAATGTAACAAAATATTTAGTCTATTCCTGGAACAAATAATTATTGAGTCTTGTTTTGAAATTTAAAAAAACAAAACAAAACCAAAAAAAAAAAAAAAACCTCAATGGTCTTCAGATATTGGGCTAGTAATTTCCTGGTCTTAGTTGGCCTTTATGAGAATCTGTGTATAGATAGCTAGGGGCAGAGTCAGAGTAGGCACTACTCTGTTGTTTATAATCATGCCGTTTCCATTCTGAAAACTCTTTGAAATTGTATCCTGTGGTATTTCTGTTAACATAGCTTTAATTTGTTGAATTCTCACTTCTCATTTATACATTAGCGGGATTACAGAATTCAAATTCAAAATAGTTCCTGTGTTTTAAAATCTTTCCTGTTTTCTAGTTTCTGTACAAATACACCAAAGAAAATATACCACACATGTATACATATACAGATACACATATGTATATGTGTATAAATACATACATACATGCACACTGTGTGTGTGTCAGTGAGTGTGCAAACGCATGTTTTCACAGCAAACACCTTATTTACCCATTGAACCAGCTCCCCAACCCACAAGACCGCTGTCATTGTTAGCAAACTGATACTTTCCCCCCATAGCATAAATGCTGCTTGCAGTTCTCCCAGTAAGCTTTGCAGAGTGCTCCCAAGGCCAGCCGGACATCCCGGAACTGAGGGAGAGGGTGGTTAGTGCTCATCAGGGGTTCTTCCACTCCCTTTAAAGAACATTGCTGTCGTGGTCATAGACTCCAGTGGAGTTTAATGAGTCTCCCGTCCACCCACAGGACACATGGGTAGCTGGGACCTGATGTCAGGACGGTGATACCCAGGAGATGGGAAATCTCTGTCCCAGTTCTGGCTCCCTTCTGTAAGCCATGTCATGTTGGAGTTAGTGTCCAGTCAGTCTTGTGTAAGTGCTGTGAGAATTGGGGCACACCCAGGTTTATAAAAACTCTGCATCTTGATTTATCTTTAATGCTTGTGAAAGCAAAGGAAGCCTGAGGATAGTGTTAGCAACATTGCCAGGTAGGTCCCCCAGGCACACTGACCCTCGAGCATCTGGGTAGGTCCCCCAGGCACACTGACCCTCGAGCATCTGGGTAGGTCCCCCCCCCCAGACACACGGACCCTCGAGCATCCGGGTAGGTCCCCCCTTCAGGTACACTGACCCTCAAGTATCCGTGTAGGTCCCCCAGACACACACACCCTCAAGCATCCGGGTAGGTCCCCCCTTCAGGTACACTGACTCTCAAGCATCCGGGTAGGTCCCCCAGGCACACTGACCCTCAAACATCCGCGTAGGTCCCCCAGGCACACAGACCCTCGAGCATCCGGGTAGGTCCCTCCCCAGGCACACAGACCCTCAAGCATCCGCGTAGGTCCCCCTAGGCACACAGACCCTCGAGCATCCGGGTAGGTCTCTCCTACACAGTGCATTGGTGTTCGTCCTGGGCAAAGTTGTGACGTCCTAAAGCTCATGGTGCATTGTTTTCCACACTCACTAAAAAGATATTGGCTGGGAGCTAGAGGGATGGCTCAGCAGCTAACGCACTGGCTGCTCTTCCAGAAGATTTGGGTTGCATTCCCAACATGACAGCTCACGGCCATCTGCCTCACCCCAGTTCACGGTGATCCAACAGCCCACAGCATCAGGCACGAACATAGTGCGCAGATACATGCAGGCAGGGCACCCATATGTATAAATAAAATAACAATTAAAAATACATTTACTAAGTACCTATATGCCAGACACTGTGCTGAGTCCAGAGGGTGTAATTATTGGAATGAATATATTAATACACGTTAATTAATAAGGACAGCAAGCATGTTGTGTCCTTTCATAGAACCCACAGCCTGCTGAAGGAAACAGCCAGTCAATAAGGATGTAATTAATAACCAGATACTTAACCAGACAGTGTGTGTCAGACAGGGAAGGAGACCACTCTAAGGAGCAACACTTAATACACAATATGAAAGGAAAAAACTAACTAGGCTATAGCTGGAGAGGGCTTAAGTTCAAAGATCGGAGGTCATGCTGGAAGGGACTTGGCATTGAAAACCTCGGCACTGGAGTATGGAGAGAAGACGGCTATTTTAGGAAATCATGTACTCTCTGAGCTTGTATCGCCCCTGGATTATTTGCATTGCCAATTCCTCGGGACAGCTGAATGAGATGATACTTGAAAGAGCTTTGCATGTAGGAAGTCCTCAGTAAACGATAATTGGAAATTCTTGCAAATGGGAGAGGAAGGAAGGAGAGCAAAGATCAGGTCTTTATTGGCACCAGGGGAAGAGGCTTAGAGAGGGGGAGAGGCCCGCAGGGCCTTGAGGGTGCTGGGGGCAGTTTGTTTCATTCCCAGTATATGGCCAATGCCTCAAGGGCTTCTGAGGGGCTGTGGCCTGCACGAGGCTGAGTAGGGAATTCCCTGATGGGTGCTCAGCAAGGGACTCGGTTCTATTTTGATTTTCTTTGAAGTGCCGTGTTCCTCATGGCTTCCACAGCTATCTACACTTAGAATGCTCAGCAAAGCCAAATACACTCTCCAGTCCTTTAAAAGTGCGCAGTTGCCCCTAGTGAAGTCACTGAAGAGTGAAATGGGAGATAGGATGAAACAAACATTTAATTTTAGCCTAAGGTCCTCTTCAGTCCACCCCGTGTCCCCCGAGGGACGTACGGTAGTATTCTGTTTGCATTCTTTGTATACACTTCTGTGGTATAACGACGTAGGTGCCCCCTCGTTATCTACTATTGCAGGTGTCAAAGGAATGTGGAGGGGATTAAGTCATTGATCTGGCCTACAGGAGATTGCAGGCCTGTTGTGGGCATCAGATCAGGCTAGGCAAGAAGTGGTTATTGAACGCATAGTCTGTGTTAGAGACTCAAAGTGGGGGATCAGGTAACCACTTCAGAGAACCAGAGAATGCATGAGCTGTCTTCAGAAACAACTCATGTCCCGTTGAAAAGAGGGTAAGAGGGTGATTTAGGTCAGGTGTTGGAAATGCAGTAATGCCAACAGATATTGATCAAGTACCTATAATCCCAACACTCGGAGGCAGGAAGAGCAGGAATGCAAAACCAGCTTCCAGTACCTGAGACTTTGTTTCAAAAATTGCAAAGAAGTACGGTGGTGTTTGATATTGCTGCTTTAGTTCCATGAGACTCCTCTGGGGACAGAGAATTGCCTTGGGCATATTGTTTGTTTCTATGTGTGAGAGAGAGAATATGAATGAGAATTGCAGGGTCAAAAAATTTAAAAAATTTCCGTCTAAGGACTCAGCTGGTGGCAAAGCTGAAGATAGCACCAGTCTGCCTGAACCTGAGGGCCTCTATTCCTGTCCTGATGCCATTTTCTTCCTGGTCTTTGAATAATGACCTCCCAAGCCTTTAAAGACCCGGTGTGCATTCTGGGAGAGATTCTAGGGAAGGGGCTTCCCGCTGATTTTCTCACGTGTTAGAGCCTCTGCTAGACAGGGATTAACACTGCACGGGTCAGCCATGTTTGCGAAACTCCACCAAGGGGCCCACTATTTATGCTTCCCCGAATGGGAAAGTGGTGGTTAGGGCATGCCAGAGAGCACTGAGCACAGTGGGAGGACGGTGTCCAGAAAGAACGTTCATCTGAGTTCCATTGACTGAGACACGTGGGGAGCAGAAAACAAAAAACCCCAATGTTTGTGCCTGAGTGTTCTTAAGTAATCTACAACACGAGAACCTTTTGTGGTAATGGGACCCAGATGTCCTCTGTGTCTGTGTCCCTCATGCAGGCATGATTTCCTGGGAAGGGGAGTCCGTATGTCAAACAGCGTCTCATTGAGAACATGGAATGATTCCATAGACGCCGTGGCAGAGATTAGAGTCTTAACTGTTGTGTCCTGCCTGGATCAGTGGGTGCCTGGTTCCCTAACAGACGCCTCGGGGCTTGGGAAGGCAGGATGGGAAGAGCTTTGAGATCTCACTGTGCAGATGCGTTGAAACACGAACAGTTTGTCCAGCATATGGCTCAAAGGAACACTGAATTGATTCATGTTTGTGTAGCTGGTATATATTTGTGCATTTTTTTAATCATAAAAATTACACAAAAGCTCCAGCTTTGAATGGGGTCCTACATTTTAAAAACAACTCAGAAATACCTATTATGTGGGAATCGTGGGTTTTTCAGTTGCTCTCAAGCTCCTTGAGCCCTGTTGTGTTAGTATCAGCTCACATACCTAAGTCTTACAGTTCCTCCCATTGCTCCAGAACCCGCCCCTCTCCCTCTGACTCTGCACCAGCAGAGCTATCATTCACTACCCTGTCTACTGCCCAGAGCCACCTAGGAAACCTATACTCCCCTCTGTTAGGTGTGGCGGGCCTCATTAATGCCTTCTGGGAAAGCAGACCTCAGAGGGCCGAGGTTTGGCTTTGGCAGATCTCAGAATGCTGAGAACCTTAAACCTTTCAGTTTTCAGCTGAAATGACTGGCAACAGAATGTGACATCTGAGGTTGCATGACCTGCGATTGCCGCAATTAACCACATGATCTCGCATGTTCCCACTGGGGGCTCTGCGGTGGCTTCCCTACCAGGCAGGGGTTTCCTTTGGAGGGCATTGAGATCCTCCTGGGCCCTGTAAGGCTCTGCTCGTGGTCCTTTTAAAATGCCTTTTAGTGTAAAGCTTCAATATTGGAAATCTAACACCACAGTATTTAACCGTGAGGCTGGAGGTGTGTGATGGCCTGGAACGGGAAACTTCATAGGGTGTTTAATAGGGAGAGCGGGGAGTATCGTGGCCGCCGTGCCGAGCGTGGACGGACTGAGCAGAAGGTCAGTGTTACCTGACTCTACCGTCTGCTATTCCTTTGGATTTATTTTCATTTCTGTCGTGCAGTTCTCTTCAAGATGCCTTTTGGTTTTGCCCACTGCGGGGAGGTGATGCACAATCGGGTGCACAATCAGGTCTTTGCTCTCTTAAGAAAGATGTGTATGTAATCAGAAATATGCAAATGTAACTAATGTTACCATTATCCTTTGGTAATATGAGAAGCATTAGATACTGAGGTACTGACTATTAGCGGTTTACATTTGACTTCTTTGGGAGGCTCATTAAAAGGCTTTTTGTTGCTTTCTGAAAATTTTCGACCCTTTTCCTACCTTGTCATATAGGAAGGGAGTGTTAGATCCGTAACGGGTAGTGTCCATGTCGCGGAGTGTGAGCCCCTGTGAGTCTTGCACCCCTCTCCCCTCCAAAGGAGTTTCTTCTCAAGGTCAATCCTTCTGCTCTTCGGAATGTTTCAGTCTCTTTCTAGAAAGCAGGAGGCAGAGTTCAGCCTCCAGGAAGACATCCCAGGCTCAGCCACAACTTCAGACTTGGAATATTTGGAGAGCAGCGTCTTTTGAGGCATAGACGTAGTCTTCCCTCTCCCTCTGTGGCTTACGGGTTTTACCAGTGTGGTTTTGACTAAGTTGTCCACTTGGACCCTGTCTTTGTCACTGTCGAGCTGATGGCATTACATTATGTGATAGACTCGAGTATTAATTCCCCACTTTAAAGTGGACAAAAGAAAGTAATGGCTATTCGGGCACACTGAGAACTCTTGCGTAAGATGTGTATTACATGTTGACCTCAACACGCTAATCACTGGGAGATAGCTTTAAGAGTAATTAGTAGGCAAAATTTCAAGCCTTGGTAATGTGTTTAGAGTTGCATAAATTCAATACTTTAGATAAGTGACTAATGTTTTATTTCTCACGTGTTTGCATAAGACCTCCTCAGAGCTACATTTGTGAGGTAAGTGGTTGTTTTAATTGCCTTTGTTTTTTTAATTTACAGCAAAAGATGATGGAAGCATTGCCGTTGCCCTTGGCTACACAGCACATTTGGTCTCCATGATTTCCTTTTTCCTACAAGTACCCCTCAGATATCCCATCATTCATAAGGGGTCCAGATCAACCATCAAAGATAATATCAACGACAAGCTGACGGAGAAGGAGCGAGAGTAAGTGTCTTTCTTGTTTGTTTTGGGTATAAGCTGATTGGCAACGTGGTTGAAACGGTGAGGACATGGATGAGAAGTGTCTTCTCACTGAGGACAGTTTCTATGTGACCGGTAACTTTGGTCAAGCACACCTCGCAACATGGCGAGACTGTCCAAAACAAGCCAGCTGTGGCAGGCAGTATGACTTAGTGGGAAAGTGCCTGGCTCATGTGTGCTGTGGTTTTGGTTTGACCCTTAGCATTGCAAACAAGTTTTAAATGACCTACAGGTAAGAGAAGAAACCATAAGGAAGGTATAAAATTTAAATGGAATCATAATGATAATGAGAATATTGCTTTTCAAAGTTGGTGGAATAGAGCTGTATCTGGGCTCAAGGAAATTTATATCCTAAGTTCCTGCACCAGAAAAGGTATTTGAATATAAATTATCTAAGTCTCAAGTGAACAGCTGAAGACCAGTTAGCAAAAGCCCAGGAAACAACATGGAAGGTGGACATCAGCTGTGTTGCTGTGCGGCGGGGAGAAGGGGGCAATGCAGAGCAGGCAGAAGGCCTGGTCTTCAAACATTTGAACAACGGAGCAGGCCTCAGTGCCCAGGGCCCTGGAAGGATGGATTTAGAAAGAAGAGAGGAGATGGAATCACAGTTTGGGGAATGGACAAAGGAGGACCAGCACAAATGTGTACACGGGCATTGGAGAGTAAGGGGATAATTCCAGTCAAATGGCTTAATTTCTAGAAAGATACTACTTTCCAACATAAATAATTGGCATTTAGAAAACACCAGAGCAAATCTGCTCTGTGAACTGTAATCCCAGCAGCCCCCATGTCTGGGAGGTAGGGTCAGGGCAAGAAAGGGGAGGGCAGGGGAGAGGGGGAGCCAAAGGAAGTTAAGACACCAGTGGCCAGGCAGGGAGTGGAGATAAGGAACACCCTAGGTGAACTATTCTCTGTTCTGACTGCACATTAAAGTCATTTGAGAGTCTTGAAAACTGAGCTTTTGACCCCTGGATTCCCGACCCCGTCCCGGAGAGCCTGGCTCTGTTGGAAGCACACTCACAGTTGAGCAATGGTGGTCCTGATGTGGAGTGGGATTGAGAACCACTGTCCTAGATGGGGAAGATCACGTTTCCAGGGCACAAAAAATTAGACCTTGCTAAGTATACGGTGGTTCTTGAAAGCAGTTTAACGTCTCTGTCTTTGGAGGTAAAGCCTGCTGTGCCAAGAGGGCGCTGACGGGATAGCTTAGCAGTGTGGCCAGCCCTCGGCATCTGTGTGTTCCATCCATACATGTGAGTTCCCCACCCACGGGCTAGAGCAGCGTGTGCCCCCAACTGCTAAGCTGTCTCCCCAGCCCCAGCATAACGGCTGTTAGACGCCAACAGTGTTGCTCTGACTGTTTGTTTGCAGGTGTTGAGTACCCATTCTGTTCTTTTGTGCAGCAGTGGAGTTACGGGGGCACGTGGTTGTTGTCATATAGTAGGGCTTAGAAGCAACTTAGAAATACTTTAAATCATACAGAGAGTATGCATAGGCTGTATGCACATACCATGCCGCTTACATAAGGGACTTGAGACTCACGGGTTCTGGCAACCATGAAGGGGTGGGCAGCAGTCTCCCTCAGATAGTAAGGGATGATTGTATGTCTGGAAGAACAATGGTTCTCGGCTAAGGAGCACTTGACTAAGTTAGACCAGTGCCTTTTCCAATGTTGTGATTGACCTGAGCCCAAGTATGCTTTGCATTTATAAAGCATGAGAACCGAGTGAGAGCCTGCCATGTATACATTTGACAAAGGGAGCAGGACGTTGTTTTCCTTTCTTAGATATTTTTTAAAAATCAATTTGCAATTCACGTAACACAAAAATCTAAAATTTTAAGTGTTCAGTGTAATTTTAGTACATTTTCACCATAGCACACCTAGCACCTCTATACTTCTGAAACCCCAAATAAAATCCTGTGCCCACTAAACAGTTTCGCCTAACCCCTGGCCTAACCCCTGGCCGTCCTCAGTCCCTGGCAGCCGCCAATCTGTTCCTGTCGCTGTGGATTCTCCTGTTCTGGATATTTTATAGACGTGGACCATACAGCATGTGACCTTTTTCTTCCTGGCTTCTTTCAGTTAGCATAATGTCTTCAATATGTGTCCATGCTGAAGCTCAGTCGTACTTCATCCATTTTATGATCCAATAATTTTCTGTCAAGTGTGTATAGAACATCTTGTTTCTTCATTCACCTCTTGATGGACATCTGGATTATTTCTACCTGTGGCTCTGAGAATAGTGTCGCCGTGGATATATCTACTCGTAGCTGAATGCGCATTTTTATTTCTTCACCTCCGAGGAGTGGCTGGGTCGTGCAGTAAGCCTGTTTATCTCTGAGAGGATCGCCAAAGGGTTGTCCGTGGCAGCCGCGCCATTCTGTGTTTCCAGACGAGAAAAGCACCCTCGTGGTTTTCATTGTCTTTTCTTACGCTCAGTGACCATGTGTTTATCTCCTTATCTGTTGCCCATTTTCTCATTAGGTTGTTGTTTTTGTTGTTCAAGTTGCAAAGCTTTGTGTACATCCTACTTAGCAGCCAGGGTTCACCTCTGTCTTCGGTGTGCTTGTGTGCCTAAACAGACCCATGTCGAATCTGTTTGTGCTATTATAGCAGTGTGCACTTGTGTGCAGGCGTGCACATGTGCTGGGAGATTTATAAACAAGATATTTGTGTCTCGTTACTGCGCACCATGCCCCCGTGTCTGCGCTCTGTGCGCTGGCACCAAGTTCGTGAGCTTCAGGCAAGGGAGCTGAAGGTTAAAATACACAGACACACACAGAAAGAGAGACAGCGACACGGGTCATCCTTGAATTCCCCAAGAATGCCCCCTTTATTGTGTTCAGGGGCAGATTATATAGAGATAGCCACACCCCAGCCAAACCCATCAGAAACCACTCTCCTGCCATCAGGAACTCCTGAAGGTCTTGTGCTCAGAGCAGCTGTAGGCACTCAGATCAGGGGATTACAAGAAATTCAGGATCTAGGGTCTCACTGCTCCCAACATCTCGTGGCTCCGAAGACCAGGAAGTTCAGGCTCACAGTCCTGACATGGTCTCTGTCCCTGAGGCTAAGCCTGTCCCTTTTGCTGCAGCCTCCAGACAGGAGCAAGTCATGTTCACGTGTAGGGAGAGGGATGAAAGCCATGTAAAGAAACCAGATTCCTCCTGTTGAGGTCCATAGCTTTACTCTATTCATGACCACAGAGTCCTTCTGACCCCACCACCCTTTAAGAAGAGGCTCCACCTCCCAACACTGTTGAATTGGGGTTACATTTCTGGCATAGTCACACCTCAACGTTCTGACTGTTCACTTTTTTTTTTTCCTGAATGCAACCCCTAGCCATGGTGTGCAGTGTCCTCTTCCTTGGTGGTGTGAGCACACATGTCTGATAACCTGTTCTTAGGCCCATTGGTCTGGGATGAGATATTGCATATTTAACCATCGCTATAGTGCTAGGGTGGGAATTTCCATCAATGAGCAAAGAGGAAGCAATTAAAACCATTGCTTCTCAGCCCTCTTAGTTCCCTTGGTGCACAGAAGGCTTTTAGCCCTGATAAAGTTCAGTTTTTCTGTTGTTTCAGCTTTTCGTGTCAAATCTGAAACCCATCATTTGGTCCAAGGTCATAAAGATTTATCCTCTCTTTTTCTATACTAGTATTGTAATTTTAATTCTTATAGGTAACTGTTTCTTCCATTCTGGAGTATTTTTTTTTTTATTTATAGTGTGTTGAAAAGCTGTTCTTTCTCCCTTGAATGGCCTTGGCATCCTTATTGCAAAAACAATCAGCTGGCCATGGATTATTTCTAGACCCTTATTTTTATTCCAGTTGTCTACACATCTGTGTTTATGCCGGGACCATAATAACGTTTGCAGTTTTGAGGGGAAAGAACTCCAAATGTGTTCCTTTGCAATACTGTTTTGCTATTTGAAACCCTTTGCAATTCCCCAGGAATCGGAGAGTCTGTCTTGCCAACTCCAAAGAAAGAAGCCGCTTTGATTTGGAAGGGGATTGTATAGAATCCATGGGTCAGAGCAGGATGGCCATGTTATTGATAAGTATTGACATCTTATTGGCAATTAATAATAGTAAGAGCTTGCCTTTACCCAGGGCCTTTTCAGTTCCTCTTGGCAGTGTTTTATACTTTTCAATACACAAGTCTTGCATGCCCTTGGCTAAATATATTTCAGTATATTATATTGTTTTCCTCATTTCTCTCGCAGATTGTTTGAGTTCTCTATATATAGGTCTCTGTGAACAGAAAAAGTCTGAATTCCTTCCAAGTTGAATGCTTTTTGTTTTGTCTTGTTCTTCTTACCTAATTGTTCCTGCGAGAACTTCAGCAGAGCAGCCGGAGACAGTGGGAAAGGCATCTGTGTCTCCAGCCTAGGAGCCCCATGCTTCTTCAGGAGTGTCCCCAGCCATGCCCAGGAAGTTCTGCCGTGAAGGGACAGCCTATGAAGTGGCCAAGGGGTTGCATGGCTTCTGCTCTCAGTGCGCTGTGCAGCGCTCGGGATGTGTGGCACCGGATGCGTTCCTGCGAGAATCCCTTTGAACATGCTCTTAGATTCAGCTCGCTGAACTCTGTGCGCAGTTTTACACCTGTATTTGTGGGCCTCTCATTTTCTGTTTGTTAATGTGCATCTGGCTTTCAAATCAGAGTAACCTGACCTAAAATGAGGAAGGAATTGATCCGCACTCAAACTTTTGGAAAGTTTGAAGGTTTCTGTTAATCCTGTCTTAAATATTTGTTTGAATTCACCAGTAAGCTGTCTGGTCTTGAGCTTTTATTTAAAAGAGGTTTCTAAGTCACTGAGAAGTTTCTTCTTATTGTGCACCTGTTCCAGTTCTCTGCAGTTACTCTGTCACTCAGCTGTGTGTCTAGGCTGTACCCACATCATCCCGGCTGTCCGCCTGATGTCTTGGTGCAGTGACTGTATTTCTAGGATGTACCCACATCATCCCGGCTGTCCGCCTGATGTCTTGGTGCAGTGACTGTGTTTCTAGGATGTACCCACATCATCCCGGCTGTCCGCCTGATGTCTTGGTGCAGTGACTGTGTTTCTAGGCTGTACCCACATCATCCCGGCTGTCCGCCTGATGTCTTGGTGCAGTGACTGTGTTTCTAGGATGTACCCACATCATCCCGGCTGTCCGCCTGATGTCTTGGTGCAGTTAACTGCTTATACTGTTTTTTGTCATCATTTTACTTCTGTGAGGTCTGTGTTGTTGCCTCCAGTTTTATATCTGATTTATCATAGTTTAAAGGTTTCTCAATTTTGTCGTCTTTTTAGAGAACTATCTTTGCTTCATTTGATTCTATTGGTTTGTATACTCTATAATCTGAACTCTTTATAATATCCTTCATTATGCTGATTTGTTGGTTGTTTTCTTGTTTTTTTGTTTGTTTGTTTTTGTTTTTTACTCTTTGGCTTTTGTGGGGGGCCTGCCACCCAGCCCCCATATACATGGAGACTTTTTATTACTTAAAAATGCCCAGCCTTAGCTTTTCTTAAATTATCCCATCTATTTTTGCCTCTCTGCTTTTATCTCTATCCTATATACCTTTCTCGGTTCCCTACTCTGTGGCCCCTGGGCTCCTCCTCCTTCTGTCCTAGACCACGTCCTTCCAGATTTCCTCCTATTTATCTCTCTATCTTCCAGCCCCGCCTATCCTTTCTCCTTCCTTGCTATTGGCCGTTCATCTCTTTATTAGACCAACCAGGTGTTTAGACTGGCGAAGTAACACAGCTTCACAGAGTTAAACAAATACAACATAAAGAAATGGAACACATCTTTGCATCATTAAACAAATATTCCACTGCATAAGCAAATAGAACACATCTTAAAATAATATTCTATAACACTGGTGGTTTATTGTTGTCTTCTTTTTCTAGTTTATATAATGTAAAATTATATTGATATTTTAATAACGTTGTTGGCATTTATTAATTTCTACATTTATTTTGTATGCTGTGTTTTGTGTCGTCTCGGCGTGTTTTCTGATTTCCTTTGTGATTTTTTTCATTAACTCATAAGTTAAGGAAATGCTATTTGATTTTATGTATTTATTTTCGAATTTTTTTATTTTATGACTTATCTTGGAGTGTTTCACATATACTAAAGAAGAACATGCTTTGGAATGCCTCGTCTTTATGGCATGTGTTTGTGTCTGTGTGTACTGCATTGTCTGTTGAGTCTGGTTGCTTATAGTGCAGTCAAGGCCCCTGTGTGGATGTCCTGCACATTACTGCAGATTTATTCTGAGCATTCAACCCTTTGGAGTAAGAACTGCTTCGTCTTTTCTCCATTCTGTCTGTATTAGCTTCTTGCAGTTTGCATTGCTGTTGTACACTGTATATATGTCTAGATGTCATCAACCATTTATGGATTGACTGTATATATATGATGTATATAATGACCCATCTGCCCACTTATAACATTTTTTTTACTCAAAGACTATTTTTTATGCTTTTAATTTAGTAACGCCTAGTTCTCTTTTAATTATCATCTGCCTGGACTATCTTTTCCATTTTTAAAAAACATTTTTAAAGTATTTTTATTTTGTGTGCCATGGTTTGCACGTCAAAGTCAAAGGACAATATCTTAAATTTCTTTTATTTCATGTGTCTGGGTATGCCTGGATTGATGGCTGGGGACCATGCATATTCAGTACCTGCGAGGGCCAGAAGAGGGTGCCAGAGTCCACTGGGACTGAGTTACAGCCAGTTGTGAGCTGTCTTGTGGGTGATGGGGGTTGAACTCAGGTCCTCTGGAATAGCAGAAGCCAGGGTTCTTAACCATGTAGCCATCTCTTCAGCCACAAAGGACAATTTTTATGTCAATTCTTTTCTTCTACCTTGACAGTAGCGGAGTGGGGGAGGGAGGGATATCCCAGGGATCAATCTCAGTCTATCAGGCCGTGAGCAGGCAGCAGGCGCCCTTACTCACTGAGCTTCTTTGCTAGTTTGGCCCTGGTAGAGTTGGGATTCGTTGTTGTTGTAAGACCCTCACTCAAGAAGGTACAGGTAAGAATGTCAGCAGTTCAGGGTCATCCTTGGCTATCCTGGGATACAGGAGAACTTTGTGTCCTCACAAGTTACATCAGTTGCCATTTGTACGTTAGTCCTCGGCACACTGAGACGCTGCCCCGGGTTTGCCTCCAGAGGTTGTGCACAGGTTGTTTCCCTTTCGACTGACTTGACCACTTAGCTGCTTCTCAGCACTGAGTTCTGAGTCCTACAGGCAGCCCCTAGGCAAGTCGAGATAAGCCAGTTTTTGTAGGGTAAAATAGGCTTTACTTCCTCCCGCTCCCCTCTTCCTGCCTGATGGCAGTGTTCATTTGGCTGGTGGAAACCAGACTATTTTTCAGAGTTCTGACGTTTTTGCTTAATTTTTTAGTGATTTTTTTTTCTTTTTAGAGAGTCAGGCCCTTCAAGTAATCCCCTCCACTGTTTTCTCTGACATCATCGAATTTAGTGATGAAAAACATCACTTATAAGGAATGAAGGGATCTCTGTTGTATATTAAGCAAGAGAGATGACCATGACCAGATACATACTTGAAAAAGAGTACCTTAAAAGTCTCTTTTTTTCTGTTTACATTTATTTATTGCATCGTGTACATGCATGTGTGTGAACACGCACTCACATGTGCATGTGTATGTGTTACACCTACACATGTGCCCGTGTTCCATGATGTGCACATGAAGGTCAGGTAACAATTTGAGAGTCGGTTCTTTCCATAAGGGTCCTGGGCATCAACTTCCAGTTTCTTGACTTAACAGTGGGCATCTTTGCCTGACAATAAAGTCCCTCATCTCAGCTAGCACGGCTCCCTCTACCCTCTTGTATCTATATTATTGTATTTATATTATTGATAGTAGATGTCCCTCCAGATTTTATCAAGTTGCTACATAATAATCTGACTTAATGTGAATTATATGGGAGAATCATTTTAGAAGCTTGAAGAAGGGCTCTTAGAGGAATGTTTAGTATTCTTTCTTTAGATAAGCTATGTACTTTTTTGGTGAATACTTACTTCCTGGGATTTACTGTTTGTGCATTTGTGCCTTATTTATTTTGAGTGGTCTCTTAATAAAAATTTCTTTTTCTAATTTTTGGAATATTTCCAAGTAGTTGTTTATACTGTCTGTTTTTCTCATCTTCCTGCCCTGTCTTACCTGGGGTGCTGCAAAGAGCATCTCTGTGAGCCCCTTGAGGACGTTCTGCTGTGTGGTCAACTCAACAGTTCTGGTGGCCGCCAGACTTCATCCAATTGTGTTGCCAGGAGAGCCACAGCCATTGCGTTTTCGTGAATGCACTTTGCTATCTACTGCTTTGCCTTTTCTGGAACCTATTGTGTTGTGTTGACTAAATGTGTACATTTTTGGCATTTTAATGTCGCTAAAGGTGAATTGCATCTTATAATTTGTAGACTCTTGGGTTATGTATCTACTTAGTACTACCTCAGTTAATGGTGCATTTTAGAGTTGATGTTTAGTTTTTTGTGATCTATTAAACATTCAGGGTGATTTTTACGATGTTTTAGAAAATCCTTCAAGTCATTTTTGGAACCACATAGATGCAGAAATAAATTTATTGACTATGCTTGCTGATTGAATCAACCTGTTAGCTAATGGTTATTCTATCCCAGGCACTGAGAAAGCAGGTTAGACACAGCTTACTTCCCGCCTATCTGTTCGGCTTGATATGAACCTTTCCCCAAGGTATTAACTGAAATCAGGCCTTCATGGGAGATGGAAAATAGGAATTGGATGACTCATTGTACAGATTACAGTTAATGTACCAGAGGCCTCGGATTCTCCGCTGCTGCCCTTTCAGATTGCCTGCCTCTGCGCGCTGTGGCATGTGAGATAGCGGAGCTCACAGTCCTTCATACAGTGTGGAGGAGGGAAACCCATGCTCCCTCCCTGGCCAGTTAGAAGCATGGCTCTGGAGAGGTGCCTTGCCCACACTGTGGCTGTGCACTGCACACCAGACTCGGCCACAGAACCAGAAGGACTGTCACGAAGGTTTAGCTGCAGGGTGTCTTCCTTCCCTGACACTAAAATGCAAATTTTTGAAGTCATTTTGAAAGAAATTGTATCCTTCATCATTACTTTTTTTCTTTGCTTTGTTTTCAGTTGGAGAAATGGGGTGGTATTGTTGGCAGGTACTTTTGAAACTTCCCGGCACATCTACAAAAGGACTCTGAGGATCTCTAAAAGATGGGAAGCTAGGGTTTTCCTAGTGGGATTGTTAGAACCCAGGAAATGTGAGTGCTGTTCTTCACGTTTCCTTGATTTGTTTGTTTGTTTTGTTTTGTTTTATACGTAAGTGTATTCCTTTTGGAGCTCCCAAATCCCAGGAATTCCCTCTTTACTTGATGGAATCTGCTTTCTTTTAGGAACTGGATTTCTAAGTACAGAGAAATTGTGACGCCTCCAAACTCAGATGATACTGAGCCAAGTTTATAGTTATTGCCTATGGGCCTAATTCTCATGAAGGTGGAGAGATGTTTTACTCTGAGGTCTAGCACTTTGTTCTGTGACCCAGAGTGTGAAAGGGCTCACCACACGGGCCCCCAAGTCCTGAGTCTTTTCGTTGCAGCCCCTTTGGCAGGTGTGGAGGTCCTGGCTCGTCTCAGACTTCCAGTCCTCCAGCCTGTCTTATAAATTCTGGGGTCACATTTTGTACCACTGCGCCTGGTCTCACTTGTCTTGTTTTATTCTTGTCTGAAATATTTGCAGTGTATGAACTACATTTTCCTAAGTATTAAACTACTTCCATTTCATGCTGAGATCCTTGTACTGACATTCAAAAAGTAAGCTTCTTTTTTTTTTTAAAGTTGAGTTCAGAGAATAAAGGGATGTTCAGTTTTGCAAATGCTATTCGGTAACCTGACCCTGCGCACTGTGGGCCACAGTCTTAAGTCGAGATGCTATCGCCAGGACAACGGTTATTTCATGGAGTCCCTGAGGACCACAGCGAGCTGTTCACTTCTGCTCTTGCTGTGATCCCAGGCCTCGGCCGCACCGCCAAGCCTGTGGTGTTGGGAATGAGAGCAAAGAATGTTTAAAATGAGAAATCCCCATGGAAATGCAGGCAGGAGAGATCAGCACAATAAAAATGCAGAAGGTGGTGGCTGGGTGAGACAGGAAATGAACACCTTGTGAAGATCTGGCATTCCGCTGAGAGGGAAATGTGCAATGTGAGCCAGGAGGCACGGCGTGGCTGTTTCATTGCTGACACTGGGAAGCCTATCGTGTGCGTCGCTCTTAATGAAGTGTCTTAGCAGTGCTGATGTTATTATCTGGGTGAGGAAGTCTTCTGAGCATTTTTGTCATCTCAGTTTTCTGCATCCAACTAAATTAAAGTTCAGTGATGTGAAGGGACAGGGGGACCGAAAGGAAAGCCAGATGACGACGACATGTGGCCCCGACCTGAACTCCGGCTCCTCGGTCTGCAATATATTCAGATCATAATAGAGGTTCAGAAAGTCTCCGAGGGGAGGTGGACGGAGGGATAATGTCTTTAGTGACTGGTGGGCTGTGGTATAAGTGAAATCATGTTACATTATTACAATGCATGACATCATGTTTGTCACAGGTGGCCCCAGAGTAGCAGTGAGGTGTTGCACCGTGGGCTGGCCTTTGAATCTTTCATATTATCTTATGACGAATAGGCGCTGTGGGCTCTGGCCAGGATCATCCGAGACGTGCTCTTGTTTCCTCTCATTCTTAGGCATTTGATGGTTTTTGGTTAGCACTGAATGGGGCAGCGAGGACACGAAAGCCAGCGTCTGCAGTCGGTGCTCTGTGGCGTAGTCTTGGAGAGCCTACAGTTGCTGTTCTTTATCTCCTCTCTCAGGTTCTGCAGTTTTAATTTCCCTCAGCAACTGTGGTCTAGAAAACAACAACAAAACAACAAACAAAGAACGTTCAGTCCTGAGCAAGGTGCTGTTCTCCATAAACGGCCTCTCTGTGATGAGAGCCACTGTCCAGGGCGGTCTGTGCTGCCTGCTCCTGAGTCACTAAGTGGACATCTCAGTTAGCAGATGAGCCGTGCCATACAGCAGCGCTTGGGTCTGCAGACTTCCATTCTTGGTGCAGAAGGGGCTGATGCCAGCACAGAGCCAGACTGGAAAGAGTCAGCAAAAGCATGCTTGAGAGAGTGGTCCCTAGACATGCGAGCCAGTGTCTCTGGCAGTGGTTAGCAGTCCAGCGAAGGCTAGAGGGCACCAAAGGGCAGGCACACTGCCCAGAACAGCTGCTGCCGGCTCTGCATCCCTGTCTGGTGAGTGACTTTTGGAAGTTGCTCAGGTGTTTTCTTTTAGGTGTAGATGAAAGAAAAAGCATTTTTAATTTAGTCTTGAAGCAAGAATTCCAATTCCCTTCAAAGGAAGCTTGTGTAGTTAATAATTTACTCAGACGAGGCTTTAGTAGTTAGTAAATTCAGTCAAAATATAATAATATATATTGATTTTGGATCACATTGCTTATAATAAACATAACTTTATTTAAACATACAGTTGCTCCTGTCTGTACCTAACAGAGATCAGCTATGTTTGAGTTGTGGTGTGATGGTAGTTTTCAGTTTTTTCTTGTCTCTTTTTCTTTTTTGAGATAAGGTCATACAATGTAGTCCCTGAGTGCTGTGTGTCACTACACCCAGCTCCTCCTGGCTTTTAAAGGATAAAAGCCATGTGTGTTCTTACAGAGAGTTCATGCTCTCCTCCTTCAGTCTGTGAGACAACTTAGGGGAGATTCATTCTCTGAACGTTTGCTTTAACCATCAGCTCCTGTTCACTCCTGAGAAACCAAAGACCACAGCTTCCGAGAAGTGTCAGCAGCAGCACAATAGCATTCATGCAGAGTGTAGGTCCACAGTAGGGCCACTGTAGGTCCATATAGGTCCACTGTAGGTCCACAGTAGGTCCACAGTAGGGCCACTGTAGGTCCACAGTAGTCGGTTCATGGCTGTGTCTTCGCCAACTCTACGCGGTAGTTACGGTCTTGCTCCTTGCCAGTTGAACTTGTTTTATTCCAGTAAAAATGAGATTCAGGTTTTTAGAATTAAGAATTCCTTGACTTTGAATCCAGAAAGGATTTCTTTTTTTTTTAATTTATTTATTTATTAAAGATTTCTGTCTCTTCCCAGCCACCGCCTCCCATTTCCCTCCCCCTCCCCTAATTAAGTCCCCCCCCCTCAGCCCGAAAAGCAATCAGGGTTCCCTGTCCTGTGGGAAGTCCAAGGAACCCCCCACCTCCATCCAGGTCTAGTAAGTTGAGCATCCAAACTGCCTAGGCTCCCACAAAGCCAGTACGTGCAGTAGGATCAGAAACCCAGTGCCATTGTTCTTGAGTTCTCAGTAGTCCTCATTGTCCGTTATGTTCAGAGAGTCCGGTTTTATCCCAGGCTTTTCCAGACCCAGGCCAGCTGGTCTTGGTGAGTTCCCAGTAGAACATCCCCATTGTCTCAGTGTGTGAGTGCACCCCTCATGGTCCTGAGTTCCTTGCTCGTGCTCTCTCTCCTTCTGCTCCTGATTTGGACCTTGAGAATTCAGTCCTGTGCTCCAATGTGGGTCTCTGTCTCTGTCTCCTTTCATCGCTTGCTGAAGGTTAATATTCAGGAGGATGCCTATATGTTTTTCTTTGGGTTCTCCTTATTTAGCTTCTCTAGGATCACTAATTATAGGCTCAATGTCCTTGGTTTATGGCTAGAAACCAAATATGAGTGAGTACATCCCATGTTCCTCTTTTTGTGTCTGGCTTACCTCACTCAGGATAGTGTTTTCTATTTCCATCCATTTGTATGCAAAATTCAAGAAGTCCTTGTTTCTTACTGCTGAATAATACTCTAATATGTATATATTCCATACTTTCTTCATCCATTCTTCCATTGAAGGGCATCTAGGTTGTTTCCAGGTTCTGGCTATGACAAACAATGCTGCTATGAACATAGTAGAGCATATACTTTTGTTGTATGATAAGGCCTCTCTTGGGTATATTCCCAAGAGTGGTATTGTGGGGTCCAAGGGTAAGTTGATCCCAAATTTCCTGAGAAACCGCCACACTGCTTTCCAAAGTGGTTGCACAAGTTTGCATTCCCACCAGCAATGGATGAGTGTACCCCTTTCTCCACAACCTCTCCAACAAAGGCTATCATTGGTGTTTTTGATTTTCGCCATTCTGACAGGTGTAAGATGGTATCTTAAAGTTGTCTTGATTTGCATTTCCCTGATCGCTAAGGAAGTTGAGCATGACCTTAAGTGTCTTTTGGCCATTTGAAGTTCTTCTGTTGAGAATTCTCTGTTCAGCTCAATGCCCCATTTTATAATTGGGTTGGTTAGCCTTTTACAGTCTAGTTTCTTGAGTTCTTTATATATTTTGGAGATCAGACCTTTGTCAGTTGCGGGGTTGGTGAAGATCTCCCAGTTAGTGGGTTGCCTTTGTGTCTTAGCGACAGTGTCCTTTGCTTTACAGAAGCTTCTCAGTCTCAGGAGGTCCCATTTATTCAATGAGGTCCTTAATGTCTGTGCTGCTGGGGTTGTATGTAAGAAGTGGTCTCCTGTGCCCATGTGTTGTAGAGTACTTCCCACTTTCTCTTCTATCAGGTTTAGTGTGTTCAGACTGATATTGAGGTCTTTAATCCATTTGGACTTGAGTTTTGTGCATGGTGATAGATATGGATCTATTTTCATTCTTCTACAGGTTGACATCCAGTTTTGCCAGCACAATTTGTTGAAGATGCTCTCTTTTTTCCATTGTATACTTTTAGCTCCTTTATCAAAAATCAGGTGTTCATAGGTTTGTGGGTTAATGTCAGGGTCTTCTATTTGATTCCATTGGTCGACTTCTCTGTTTTTATGCCAATACCAAGCTGTTTTCAATACTGTAGCTCTGTAGTAGAGTTTGAAGTCAGGGATGGTAATGCCTCCAGACGCTCCTTTGTTGTATAAGATTGTTTTGGCTATCCTGGGTTTTTTGTTTTTCCATATAAAGTTGATTATTGTCTTCTCCAGATCTGTGAAGAATTTTGATGGGATCTTGATGGGGATTGCATTGAATCTATAGATTGCTTTTGGTAGAATTGCCATTTTTACTATGTTGATCCTCCCAATCCAGGAGCAAAGAAGATCTTTCCATTTTCTGGTGTCCTCTTCAATTTCTTTCTTCAAAGACTCAAAGTTCTTCTCAAATAGATCTTTCACATCCTTGGTCAGAGTTACCCCAAGATATTTTATGCTATTTGTGGCTATCGTGAAAGGTGATGCTTCTCTAATTTCCCTCTCTGTTTCCTTATCCTTAGTGTATAGGAAGGCCACTGATTTTTTGGAGTTGATCTTGTATCCTGCCACATTACTAAAGGTGTTTATCAGCTGTAGGAGTTCTTTGGTAGAGTTTTTGGGGTCGCTTATGTATACTATCATATCATCTGCAAATAACGAGAGCTTAACTTCTTCTTTTCCGATACGAATCCCCTTGATCCCTTTATGTTGTCTTATTGCTATTGCTAGAACTTCAAGCACTATATTGAAGAGGTATGGAGAGAGTGGACATCCTTGTCGTGTTCCTGATTTTAGTGGGATGGCTTTGAGTTTTTCTCCATTTAATTTAATGTTAGCTGATGGCTTGCTGTAAATAGCTTTTATTATATTTAGGTATGACCCTTGTATCCCTAATCTCTCCAAGACTTTTATCATAAAGGGGTGTTGAATTTTGTCAAATGCTTTTTCAGCATCTAATGAAATGATCATATGTTTTTTTTTCTTTCAGTTGATTTATATGCTGGATTACATTGATAGATTTGCGTATGTTGAACCAGCCCTGCATCTCTGGGATGAAGCCTACTTGATCATAATGGATAATTTTTCTAATGTGTTCTTGGATTCGGTTTGCCAGTATTTTATTGAGAATTTTTGCGTCGATATTCATGAGTGAGATAGGCCTGTAATTTTCTTTCTTGGTTGGGTCTTTGTGTGGTTTTGGTATCAGGGTAACTGTAGCTTCATAAAAGGAATTTGGCAATGACTCTTCTGTTTCTATATTGTGAAATACATTAAGGAGTATAGGTATTAGCTCTTCTTGGAAGTTCTGGTAGAATTCTGCATTGAAACCATCTGGTCCTGGGCTTTTTTTGGAAGGTAGATTTTTGATAACGGTTTCTAGTTCTTCGCGACTAACAGGTCTATTTAGATCGTTCACCTGGTTTTGGTTTAGCTTTGGTATGTGGCACTTATCTAAAAACATGTCCATTTCTTTTGCATTTTCTAGTTTTGCGGCATACAGGCTTTTGTAGTAAGATCTAATGAGTCTCTGAATTTCCTCTGTGTCTGTGGTTATGTCCCCCTTTTCATTTCTGATCTTATTTATTTGCGTGTTCTCTCTCTGTCGTTTAATTAGTTTGGATAGGGGTTTGTCGATCTTGTTGATTTTCTCCAAGAACCAACTTTTTGTTTCATTGATTCTTTGGACTGTTTTCTGCGTTTCTATTTTGTTGATTTCCGCCCTCAGTTTGATTATTTCCAGTCTTCTGCTCCTCCTGGGCGTGTCTGCTTCTTTTTTTTCTAAAGCTTTCAGGTATGCTGTTAAGTCTCCGATGTATGCTTTCTCTGTTTTCTTTAAGTGGGCACTTAGTGCTATGAACTTTCCTCTTAGCACTGCTTTCATAGTGTCCCATAGGTTTGAGTATGTTGTTTCTCTATTTTCATTGAATTCCAGGAAGACTTTAATTTCCTTCTTGATTTCTTCCTTAACCCAGGTGTGGTTCAGTAGTTGACTGTTCAGTTTCCATGAGTTTGTCGGCTTTCTGGAACAGAAAGGATTTCTTAAGTCAACCACAGAAACAGCCCATACCATGAGAAAGATTCCTTAAGTTTGGTTGCATTGAAGAGGAAAAGCAGCTTGCTTATAAACAAAACAAAACAGAATGAAAAAGCAAGCCACAGATCAAGAGAAATACTTTAAACCCACAGAGTAACCCAAAGTCTGCCCAGAAGATGTGTGTGTGTTGTGTGTGTGTGTGTCTGTCTGTCTGTCTGTCTGTCTGTCTTTCAGCGTGGCTGTGGGGGCGTGCATAGGCCCCAGCGTCTGGCTACAGCCCTGGTGTGGAGGTTAGAGGAGAACTCCAGACAGTCCTTCTCTTCCACCTTGGCTAAAAGAGGCCTTTACTGTCCGTTGCAGGGTACCCCAGCTGTCCTGTCACCACCTCTCCTTTATGACGCAAACTCCTGTTCTCCCACTGAGTGCGCCGTCCTCTTGGCTCCAGAATGTATTTTTTTCATATCTTTACATAAAAGTAATAAGAGCAAATAGCCTAGTAGAATATGGACATAGTGTTTAAGTAGGTATTAGAGCAGAACAAACCTTCAGCATCTAATATTGTAAGAAAAATAACCACACTGGTAAGCAAGAAAATGCAGACTAAGCCCAGGAGAGGCCAGCAAGATGGCACTTGCCCCCACCTCTGATAATCTGACTGGATCCCCCCACACAAATAAATGAATATAATAGTTTTCAAACCACGAAACATTGTTTTATATCTCTCAAACTGACAAAAACTAGAATGTCTATTTAAAGCCAAATTTAATGAGCATGTGGAGGAGAGATAACGGTCCTTTGGTAATGACGTTTTCATGTATTTGAGAGAGCAATTTAACAAATGCAGATAAATCTACACAAGTCCTCTCCTGACATCCCACTGTCACAGAATGTATGTGTGTGAGAACACCAACTGCTGGTGTGGTGTGGATGTTTAAACAGGTGGTCCCTGGGTCATCTCTGCTTTCCCCAGAGACTCACACGCAGTGGCGTGGCTGATATCTGTACCGACCCCTTCTAACACGCAGTGGCTTGGCTGATATCCATACCTTCTAACGCGCAGTGGCGTGGCTGATATCTGTACCGACCCCTTCTAACACGCAGTGGCTTGGCTGATATCAGTACCTTCTAACATGAAGTGGTGTGGCTGATATCTGTACCGACCTCTTCTAAGACGCAGTGGTGTGGCTGATATCTGTACCGACCTCTTCTAACACGCAGTGGTGTGGCTGATATCCGTACCGACCTCTTCAGAACCTCCATCTCTGCGTCATTGTTTGCTTTATTCACTTTGAGGCCTCCATGGGCCGTGCCCCACATTTCTTGGGCATAGCTTCTCCCTCCCCTCACTGAGCATGGTGCTGATGTGGGTGGCTAGTTTTGCTCATAACTCATACATTTTTCATATGCCTTTTAGCTTCTGGATTGGTTTTAAATTTATAGTAGCGGGTCTCCATATTTCCTTTTGAGCCAACACTGGTGTTAATAATGCCTAGAATGTTGAGTGTTACTCATATTAATAGAAACCCTTTTTAAAGACTTAGAAAAGAATTAATTCTTCCCATGATGCTTGTTAGTAACTCCCATTACTATAAATGATGGCTCCCAGGCTCACAGACTGGAGAGCCTAGTGATGAAATATTAGAAGTGCTAACTGTAGGAACTCACTGTTGGAACTTAATTAAATGCACCAATAAGCAGCTGAAGCATTTTATTATTTTAATTTGTACAAACATAAGTTTCATAAGCTAACGAGAAGTGGCAGATCTCTTGCAGTTTGATTGACACCTCTGCTTGAGCTTTTTAAATGTTTGGATGACATGAATTTATCCAGGCAGCTTCTCTTGCAAAATATTCCACAGTGTCATATTTATTTTTGAGGATTTTGTCATTTCCAGTCTAGAAATTTTTTTTAAATATTTTTTATTTATTTATTATGTATACAATATTCCTTCTGTGTGTATGCCTGCAGGCCAGAAGAGGGCACCAGACCTCATTACAGATGGTTGTGAGCCACCATGTGGTTGCCGGGAATTGAACTCAGGGCCTTTGGAAGAGCAGGCAATGCTCTTACCCTCTGAGCCATCTCTCCAGCCCCCTCCAGTCTAGAAATTTATTTATTTACTTATCCTTTTTTTTAGGATTTATTTATTTATTTATTTTTGAGGATTTTGTCATTTCCCGCCTAGAAATTTTGTCACCAAAAGCCTTTTAGAAGTCACCTCCCGGCAGTGAACTTGACAAGTGGTATTTCTTCTGAAAGATGTAAGAATTTGTTTTATTATTTTGTGGTTTCTGCATAAATCGCAAAATGAGAGGTTCGTAAGTTGGTTAAACAGTGTGGTAAATAGCATGTTCTTTTCCCCAGAGGTCTGAGAGGACGTTGGTCCTTTCGGAGAGGATGCAGATTGGCCACCTATCCTGAAAGAATCCCTCCCACCCAGGTTCTACCTCTGTGTAGACAGTAATGGAGAGAAAATTGATTGTGAAGAAGCATGTGAGAGAAGCTGGCCGTGATGCCGCTCAGTGACAGGGCACTTGCGTGGTACATTTGAGGTTTCCGGGTTCAATCCCAGCATAGGGGGGTAGGGAGATTCAGCCCCCACGGCACTGGATTCAGCAAGCGGCAGACGGGCCTGGGATCTTGGTCTTTTGAGAGAACAGAGGAGGAAACCTAGGAGTCATCAAACCACACATGAGATGAGCAGAGCCCAGTCACCTTTGTGAGGCGAAGAGCTGGGATCATGCTTCCCCATCAGGGCAAAGCTAAAGGCCGTGATTGGGGAAGGAAGCTGAATCCCCGTGGTGCCAAGTGCCATCCTGTGCACCAATCCACTGCAAAATACCAGTATGGCCGTGGTTCTCAGCTGGGGACAACCTGCCTCTCCGACTGGGCGCAAGGGAACATGCTGGTGGGCAGGGCCTCTTCTGCGGCCACAAACCCCTGAATCATCTGACCCCACATCACTGATGCTGTTGGGAGCAGCGTTGTAGGGCAATGAGTTATGGGCAGTCCAAGGCAGCGTCACCTCCTTGTCTGGAGGGAGTGAGCACAGCATAAAAACCGCAGAGAGGAAACCAAGGCCTGTGGGGAACGGGCTTGAGCGCAGGAGAATCCATGCAGCGCGGAGACAGAAATAACAGAACTCTAAAAAAAGACTGAAGAAAGGATATCGAGAATTCTCAGAAGATAATGGAGGAAATAACATTCATAAAATTCGAGTCAGAGTTCATGAAATAAACAGAGAACTGTGGGTGTGTGATCCAGAAGAGCGGCCGCACTCGACGTGCGCCTTACACACACCCCTCTGAGTTGTTAGCGCTCTGACACTTCCCTCTAAGCCGCGTTTGAAGTCCTCCTCTACAGGGATTGGAAGCCGGTTTTCCTTGTGTGTCATCAAATGCCATCGGCGATCCACCAAGCAGAGCAGCCGTGGCCTGTGAGGCCGGCGCACACAGCAGCGAAGCCAGATCTGCAGCGAGCAAAGCCACGAACCTGCATTTGCAAGCGAAGAGACAAAAGGTGCCCGTCAGCAGGCAAGAGCTGGTTGGTGGAGGCCCTTTGACATTAAGAATGATTAATGCTGAGTGGCGGCACATGACCATAATCCCTCCTCTAGAGGCCGAGGCAGGAGGAATACCACAAGTTGCAGGCCAGGTTTGTGTAAAATAGCAAATTCCCAGCAATTTCTATACACATTAGTACAACCGTAGGAAGTCTGGCCAACAGCTATGTGAAAGTATATCAGGGATACAGTGCTCAAAACTTAGAGGACACCTGCGTGTTTAATCCAAAACCAGACAGGAGAGAGCTTCCCTCTGTTTGTATGAATAAAAGTTTGAGCACCTAAGTAGGAAAGGGGGAAGAGAGAAGAGGAACAAATAGTTGTGGCAATGAATGGCTCAGTCAGAAAATTACCAAAGGTATTAAATCAACTAGATTTTAGTCAGGACAACAGAGTCAATATAATTATTGCAGTGGCTGGGTTTATCATGGAAATACGGTTCTGCGCAGCTGTGGGAGCTGCAGAGCTAGAAATTCTAAAAGCAGAGTCGGAGGACTGGTGAGAACCGCTCCCCCTCCCTGTGGAAGCCCTGGTGCGGACGGTCAGTTCAGTCCAGGGTTTGGAAGGCAGGGTAGATCCCTCCAGCATGGAGTGGAACCACAGAGGGAGTCAGGTGGAGACCAGGAAGGCAGGTAGATCCCTCCAGCGCAAGTGGAACCACAGAGGAAATCAGGTGGAGACCACAGGAACCCACATGGCATCTGCTAGTCAGTAGGAGAGAGCTACATGCAGAATAGGGGCATAGAGAGCAAATCTCTCAGCAGCCTGTGTCCTACTGTGTCCAATCCCCACGGCCTTCAACGTAATGGCTCAGCTACCCAGCCCTCTGCAGTTATCTTTGCTCAACTAACCTGGATCCATCTGAACGTTGGTTTCCAGCCTAGCCAAGGTGACTCAGAATCTGCAAACAGGTGTAGTATTATATTCTAGAGCTATGAATTTTAAGAGCAATGCAGTCACTCGGAACTTTGAGTCGTCCTAGACTAACCATGAAATGCTAAATGGGAGGTCAGAGGAATGGACTAGATGTTGCTATCTGAAACATTCTCAGAAGACCACAAATGAGGAGGTAAATCACAGAACGATGTGTGTGCATGCCTCATGACCCACAGAAGCACCTGAGGTGACATCCACGGGGACTCAGGTGTTCAAAGCTGCGGCTATGGGGACACCGTGGGCGGCAGCAGCTGGCTTTGTTCCAGTCCTGGTGACTCTGCCCCCGCTCCAATAGTTGGCTCGGGAATTGAGTTCTAGAGAGTTCTGCTGAGTACTTTTGGTAGAAATTTTACTTTGACCTGCATGCTGGCACTACTTTGGTTTTTTGTTGTTTTGTTTTGTTTTTTTGTTTTTGTTTTTGATTTGGGTACTGGATTTAAAGGAGCATTAGTTCTGTGATAAATAAGCAAACAGTGTACTTAGTGAGTGTACAGAAGTGTGCACAGAAGAAAAGTCTACCCTCTTCATTTAACCTCCACAGTCTGTGTTCTGGCATTTCCCAGGACCATGAGACCACATGCAATTGGGGCAGAGTTGCCTACAGCTGGCAGTGAGGTGCAGGAGGGATCAGCTGGAACATCTGGTGGGGTGCAATGACCCCCTCAAAGAGAAGGAGCTCAATGGGCCTGACCTCGAGGGTCACCTGTTGAGTCGGTCCAGCAGTTCTGATGGAGACAGCGGTTTTGTTCAGTGGACAGCACTGTGCACCAAAGGCTTATGTGTCTGAAAACTAACCCCCCACACACAAACACTACCTGTATATTGGGGTGATGATTAATTTGACAGATAAATCTAGGCTGTAGAAATAATTTACCCTCAGAAATGTCTAAGGCCCCAACTAGGTCATCCATGCTGGTTGAGGCTTTCCAAGTGCGTGGCAGCTCTGGGGACACCGAGGCTTAGTAAAGCCAATAAACTCACTGGTCCTTAAGAGAGCTTTGGTAGAGTTGTGCTTTGGTCTATCCTGGGGCCCTTATAAGGAGGGGCTAGACCTTTGTTCCTTCAACAGAACTAAAAAGGAAGACCGAAGCTACCTCCACATCTCTCCTAGGAACCTCCTGGAAGGTGGACTTTGTTAGCATACAGGCATGAAGAGGAGAGAGCCCAGTGCTGTGGAGTGTGATGGGGAGGGGTCTGAGGGTCAGGGACACAGCACCTCGGCTCCCCGGGACCAGCAGGGCCAGGGAATGGAGGGCTCAGCAGAAAGGGAGCCAGGAGAGCACTGAAGGTTCTAATCACAGCAAGACGGGAATTTCACCACGTTCAGGTCTGGGAAGAGACTAGACACACAGATAAACGTAAGATAAACGGAAGGAAATCTATAAACCTAGGTAGGTGCCTATGAACTCATGGAAGCCAACTTCAAGAGAAGCATGCAGTAATCATACATTGTGTGCCTTGGCTCAAAAATAATCTCCTCATGGCTGTAATAGTGGTTGTTTGTAAGGGACGTGCGGGCATGTGGGGAAGAAGTGAGCCCCCCTATCCCACTTAGAGCATTTCCAAGCCATTCAGTCAAACAGGACTAGAAGGGTATTAATTACAAACAATAGAGTACAACCCGGGGTGGGGATGGAAGTGTTGAGAGTTATTGGTGCTGGAATCTAGGAACTGAGGATAGAGTTCCTGTATTTTAGCTAGTAAACATACAAATGAAATTTTTATCTAACCAGGCTTGTAAAATGCTCCTACTTTTAGAGCCACAAACATATGTCATGTTTGTACAAGTAAGCATGGCTTTTTAAGTGTTTTATGATTTCATTAGTTTGTTGGTAAACTAATATAAATTGTTGGATGAGCATTTACCTGGCACCAGACAGCCTAGTAAAAAAATGTATGATCGTAAAACAAAGCCTGGTATGAGTGCCAGCTGCCACGTGATGTGCCAACACTGGCCAGGACTTGGGACTGCAAGGGCCGCAGGAGAGACGAGGAGGATCTGAATCCAAGATGCCCTGCTCACCGTGGCCAGGGTTGAGTCCCCCTGGCTGGAGCTGCAGGAGGCGGAGCTGACTTCTGCTCCGCTAGACGTGTCTATTAGTCACTTTTTCCTGGGGATTTTCTCCTGCCCTCGCACCCAGACACTCTTAATTTTGTTATTGACTTTACCATGCTGGGTTAGGTTGTTGTACTCTCTCCGCTGGCTCCCTGCCGTCCAAACTTTTGGTCTAATTTAGGGAGGCATGAGGGAAGGGAAAAGCAAGCCTTGGTTTCACCTGGCTCAATGTAAATTCCTCCACCTTCTCCTGACCACACACGCAGTAATATATAGCTGTTTTCTTTTTTTGAGATAAAGTAGTCATTTTCAGTTTGAACATGACTTAGAATTTTCAAAAGTTGTGTAATTTTTTTAAAGAAATGTAATAATTTCACATTCCAAAGTATCCATCGCTCTATTATTTGTGGGAAATGCTGCTCAGAGCAGTTGCGCAGATCGCTTGCGTGTGTGCGTGTGTGTGTGTGTGTGTGTGTGTGTGTGTGTGTGTATAACATCCTCAGATGGAGGGGTTTGTACTTCAGATTTGTTTTCTTTCGTATGGCTGGGTCCAAAAGAGGAAAAACTGGCTTAGAGCTAGCGAACAGAGCTAAACCATATGTTTTGTACCAAATTAGAAACAGGTGAAGGTAGTTCAAATCCAGCGATCTCTTACCAAAGCTCCAGCTTGGAGCTTGTATTAAAGGCAGGTGGTTATATGTACCATAAAAGGCAGCCCAACACACCAGCTTATTGATACATATGTGATTGATCTTTCTGGATAAAACAAGGCGGAGTTAATAAATCACTGCACATAGCTATAAAGATGTTTGGGCTTGAAAGCCTCGCCTGTACGAGCAAATGTGGACCCTGAAGGAAATTTATGAAGCATAGATCCTTTTAGCTTTACTTAACAGCTAACATCTGACTGACCCAGGGGGACCATGGAAATTTATTGCTGGGCCGTTCAAATACTTGAGCTGTTGTGTGATGTAGAACAGGTAAAGATTAGCCCAATAACAAATATGAGGCTATAAAATAAAATGAGATTTCGATGGCTTGTAAGGACTTGTCAGAGGTCAGCTCCAAATGACTGGTCAGAACTGGGCAGATCCCACTGCTAATTAAGGGAGAGCTGATTCCAGCAGCCGTGTGTTTACACCGGTTACGTCAGGCAGGCATCCTCGCAGCTTCCTCGCCTGTAACGCTCATCACGTGACTGGGGAACTCTGAATGGCCTTTCTGTGCTCAGAAACTGCGCAAGATGATGAGCTGCAGTGATTATTTTTTCAGTTTCCTCATTGAAATACGTCTTTCTCAAATACATTCTGAATGTACAGGTTCCTAGACAGCATATGCCCTTAGAAAACATGTCCACTAACTTATGTGTATAAATTTGAGCTTTGACGTCCTGACAGTAGGTAAAGGTATTTAGCCTCTGTGATAGATGACCTAAAATTAGCCTTCAGAACTTAAGTAGTTAATAGATTTATGGACAGTTATTGAAAACTTGATTTACTGGAGTTCTGTGCACTTATCTCCAAATCTTTTATCCCCTTTTATTTACATAAGCCTGGAAAGCAATGGCGTGTGAGTATTGTTCTCGGGACTTTAATGAGGCCACGGTTATTGGTGCTGACAATTTCTGCCTCCTCGATTTAGCCCTAAACCCAAAATGTTGTCATAAACGTTAGAGTCGGTGGTTTTCGGAGTGCCAGCTTATCAGACATCAGTCGATGACTCTACTGACCGTTGTGTGTGTGAGCATCTGGGTTGTGAGGAAGGAACATCTCCAGAATCGTTACAAAAACCCTAAATAAGATTTCTACTGGAAAGGGAAGCACAAAAGAGCGAGGAGAGTTTTAGGGGTTAGTTGTGGGCTAACGTCCCTGCCCTCCCTCATCCGTACGTCATCTCCCCTCCTTACACAAACAAAATGTGTTCCCAACATGGGGCCCAAGAAACTGGAAACTTGGAAAAGACTGTGGCTCACAGTATACAATCCTGTGTAAGATTCAAGGAA
The DNA here is from genome assembly GCF_018167655.1 of Microtus oregoni. Lineage (NCBI taxonomy): Eukaryota > Metazoa > Chordata > Mammalia > Rodentia > Cricetidae > Microtus > Microtus oregoni. The sequence continues at coordinate 1,594,473 of NW_024543059.1, forward strand.
TTCCTGAGTGAATTATACTAACATGTGAAAAGTGCTGAATTGGGAATTATACTGGGCTTTGTACAGGCAAACAGGGAGCAAGGTGAGTGGGATCCAGGTAACCACCATCCGATGTGGGGAGAGACCAGGATCGCAGATGCTAGTGTGTGCTGAGTTCACTGCTACTGCCCCCTCAGCCGTGTGTGTGTGTGTGTGTGTGTGTGTGTACTGAGTGCATGTGTGTACTGAGTGTGTTTGTGTACTGAGTGTGTGTGTGTTAAAGAGGTAGTGTCCTGCTGTGTGTGTGTGTGTGTGTGTGTGTACGTACGTACTGAGTGCATGTTTGTACTGAGTGTGTTTATGTACTGAAGAGCTAGTGTCCTGCTGTGTGTGTTATGTAAAAACAAGGTTGGTTGTCTACAGGAGTATTAAAGAATGAATGATGAAAATTTTTCCAAATCTTAAAATCTTCTGGCCCTCACGGCTTGTTTTGAATTTACAGGCTGTAATTGCCTAGATTTTTCTCGGTTGGTGTTTATCTAATGCGTTTATTCAATCATTTGTTTAGATGGGTACATTAAGCACCCACTGAGAACTTAAGCTTAACCAGCCATGTCCTTAAAGAAATTATATTCTACCAATTAAGGAGACAAGACATTTGTGTGAACGACTGGAGTATTGGCTAAAACATGCCAAGTGCATGAAAACGCCTCGTAATGCAGGAGCAATAAAAAGAATAAAACATGGGCTGTCTCCTTGAGGCACCCACAGTCTCAAGTAGGGGGCAGGAGCTGGGAAAGGAAGCTGGTCCTGATGGAGGCAATGGCACCGAGTGCTGACTTTCCTGGGAGGTGTGATGACTCTGGATTTGTTGTTGGAGCCTCATAGATCTGGAAGCGTGAGTTCGTGTTGCCTACTCGGAGCAGAGTGCCCTCCTCGCTCCAGTGACAAAGTAAGGCTGGGGCCGGCTCCTCCCTGGCTCAGAGCCTTCTCTGTCGTTTTCCTTTTCCCTCTTAAAGAAGGGGTTGGAGAAATAGTTTTCATACTGGGGATTAAGTGTTACCAGCACCGTGTAAGGAACTGACTCGAGGTGAACCTGTTAGGAGCCTTGAGCTATTTAATAAACAAAGCCGTATTGCAGACAGCATTGGGAAGGGTTGTCTTCGCCATTGAAAACGCTGATTGACTTTTCTCCTGGGTTTCTGTTCCAGATGGAAATGTCTTCTGGTGTTGCTGGGTGTTTATGTACCTTGCATGCTTTAATTGTTGAGTTTCTTTTTTTTATTTTTCTTAGCATGTACAGATTTTGTGGGAAACAGGTGCGGCTAAGCCTAGGCCAATACAAGGTAGCTGTTAACGTTGTGGAATGCGATTTCTGATTCACTTGGCAGAAATTTTGTTTTACAAAACCGACTATTTAAAAAGACAGGTTTTCCATCCTTTAATTATGTTCCGTTCACTGAACTTTGCCTTGGACAATTTTTCAGGTTCTAAGAGGGGCGTGGAGTCTGGGAGGCCTGCTTCTATAAGGAAATTGATATTGAGTTCGTTAACAGTTTCCCCAGCCCTGCCACTTTCACCAAGTTATTTTGAGGATGGGGTATTTTTAGCCTTATGAAATTGTGTGGAATTTGGTTTCTCTGAAATTCATTCTCTTTTTAGTAGAACTCTGTCAAAGAGTCTCGCTTAGCCCTGGCTCCCGATTTAAGCCCGCTCATCACTAATCTCCTCTTTAAAGTTTGGGATTGTGTCTTCTCCCCGTCACAGCACATCTGTGTCTCTGATGGCACATACAATTCCTATCATACATAGCACATCTGTCTCTAATGGCACATACAATTCTTCACATTATAGGTTTTCCTTCTTCACTCAAAGAAGGTAGAGGGGCAAAATGGTCCCTGGCATTCCCTAGGCCCTTATGGCACTTGTTCCTCCTAGGTCAGACTGTGATCTCACGGTCTCCTGGGTCATGTCTGACATGTCTGTTTTCACCTGCCTGTCCCTTGTCAGGCATCCCCTCTCCAACTTTGCTGGTTGCTTTCCCATTCCCCTGACTGGGCATTCCTGTCTTCAGCTCCTGCATCCTCCCTTCCCCTCTCAGGTAGTGTCTCTTGGCTCCAACGTTTTACGGATTACACATAGAACAACCTGGCATGGCTAAGTGAGCAGTGGCTGTCTCTCCCATGGACTCTCCGCTTCCCATCTGTCTGCCCACCAGCATTTTACCTGACACCCAACATGGCCCAGTTTGTTTTCTGGTGCGGTGGTAAAAACAAAGGACACCTAGGGAAGAAAGAGTGCATTTGGCTTGTGGCTTACGGTCCGTCATTGAGCTCAACTGAGCTTGTAGCAGTACTTCCGCCCGGACCCCTGGCTCGCAAATAACAACAGGGAGGCTTAATTATGAACACTCGGCCTTAGCTGGGACTTGTTCTCAGCTAGCTCTTGTAATTTAAATTAACCCATTTATATTAATCTATGTTCTGCCTCGTGTCCTTACCTCATTCCCAGAGCTACCCAACACCCCCATAAAGCCTCTAGCTTTCACTTCAGTGTCTCTAAACTCGCATGGGGTAACACCTGTCTGTTGTTTGCCCGTCTTCAAGTCTGCCTCTCACACCTCAAATAAAGTCTATCAACAAATCGTGTTGGCCTCCTCCTCAACATAGGAGGTGTGAGCCACTTCCCTCCTTCTGCAGCCGCCATGATGCCTCAAACCTTTCTCTGGATATACTGCAGTAGCCCCTCTATATTTTCTTTCCTTTTCCTCTATAACTTGCTCTTTTTGAACACCTAGGCATTGTTTTTAACTTGTCAACTTTTAAGTGAGGTTCGTTGACCCACTAGACAAGGGGAGAAGAATTATCAAAAAACTGATTCCGTTCATGTTGGCAAGAGTTAGAGCAAGATGGTGCATACTGGGTTCTGCAAGAGAGCTCTGTTCTCCATGGGAAGGGAGGCAAGAATACTTATTTCATCCTAAGGTTTGGGAGTAACTGTTAACAGGGCACTACAGGGATGGAGAAGAAAAGCCATTACCTCATGCCTCTAGGATCAGTTAACGCTCAGTTTGGAACATGGAGGATCTGACATGTTTATGGGACGTTTAGATAAAGATGTCCAATGCATGATCAGGAACCTAACTGTGAAATATGGAAGAAAGACTAAAATATAGTTAACAAGTGATAATCATGGTATAAGTGGATTTTGATGATTTCATTTTTCAACAGCATTTATTGAATTTCTCAACTTTAGAAAAGCAACCTAAATACTAGAAATATAATAAGCAGCACAGATAAAAATCTCTATCTTCCCAGAGCATGTATTGTGGCTGAAGGAAATGGACTCAAATGAGAAACAGATGACACGGTGAACTGAAGGGCTATTGTTTTCTTTTGAGTTAACTTTTACTATGGAAAACTTTAAGCACATACACAAACGTAGGGGAAATGGTATAACATACCCTTAAGCCCAGCTGTAATAATTAGGTACAATCATTAATCTTTTTTATCTGTATTCTTACTCTCTCTATCACAGTGAATTATTTTTAAATAAACCCTGGCTATTGTAACATTTTATTCATAAATACTTCAGCATGTCTCTAGTCTAAAAAATAAGTTTCTAATACAATATTTTGCCACCATCATAGATTTAAAAAAAAAACAAGTTCATTAGTGTTATCAAATAACTATTAGCTCATATTTCTCTAATCATTCCATGACCTTTTTTGTAAGGTTGATTTCTCCAAGTTCAAAACCAAAGGAGTCTTTATATTTCCTGTTATAAAAGCATTTCCATTTTCATATTACCATAAATTTCTGATTTGTATTGATCTTATATTGGTGCAATAGCCCATGCTCATGAGTCATGACACAGAATATATACTACTTATGTATATCAATGGAGTACATGTTCAGTTTCTTTTTGCAAAATGATGCATTTATTAGACTAACTTACAGAGAATGATCATGCTACTTACAGGAGCATGGGGACCCCAAAGCAGTTGCACCACAGGAAAGTGTCACCCCATCGTAGATGACACCCCCACCGTGTACTCTAGCATTGCATCCAAGTGACTGGGAGGTGCTGGAGGGAATGGTCAGAATGTCCGGGTGGGAGGTCAGTGGCTTGCTCTCCTCCTTCTGTGAAGCAATGTCAGCAGGCATAATTCATTCTGTTTATTACCGACAGAAGTAAAATTCAAAGTTTGGAAACCCATTCTCTGTCATATTTAAATTTTTCTCTTGTCATTTGCCTCTATCTAAAGATTCGTCACTTTATGTATATTTTATCCCATAATTTTTTTTACAAAAATGATCGATTATACACAAAAGTTGAAAGACTTTTTATGTGGACATCAGTACACCTAGAGCTCACATTTTGCTGTATCTACTCTGTTATTAACTTTCACGCTTATCCATCCCACTGCTTACCTGTCAGTCTGTTCATTCTGATGCCACCATGCATTCCATCGTTGCTCCACCTTGTGCAAGTGGTTTACTACAGGGCCACTTCTTTTACTTCTTTTTCTTTTGAGGTATAACTTGGATACTGTGAAATGCACATATATTAAATGAACCATCTCTGAGATCCTTAGATGTAAATATCTGTGCAATCCAATTCCTATTCAGATACAGAACATTAAATCTCCCCAGAAGCATCCCCTGCCTCCTGTAAATCACTGCCTTTCACAGTCCCCCAGACAGCCATTAGTCAGCCACAGATTGCAATATGAACCCTTTTGTGTAAGGCTTCTTTCACTTGGTATGTTTGTGGCTTCATTCACACTGTTGTGTATAGTGGTAGCACATTTCCTTTTGTAGGAGTTCATTGTGTGAATAGGCCTGTTTGTCCACACCTTAATGATGACTGCCGTTCCTTTTTATTGTGTGAATAGGCCTGTTTGTCCACACCTTAATGATTACTGCCGGTCCTTGTTTTTCAACATTGTGAACAAGTTGCTGGTCACATTTCCTTACACAGCTTTTATGTGCAAATGTTTCCCGTTTGTTTGGTTATAATTGTAAAATTCATCTTTAGAGTTCCACATTGTGTGCTTGTGTCTAGCTTTATAATAGGCCTTTCTCCACAGTGTGTTACAATGTATGCCTTCAGTCTGTTACAGTGTATCACAGTGTGTGTTACAATGTCTGCCTTCTATTGTATTACAGTGTATCACAGTGTGTGTTACAATGTATGCCTTCAGTTTATTACAGTGTATCACAGTGTGTGTTACAATGTATGCCTTCAGTTGCTCCACATCTTAAGTCTGCTTTCATTTAATGTTTCTCTCCTTTACTTTTCCTCCCATTTTTCTTGAAATATAATGCACAACTTTCCCAGTAGAGGCCCCTGCATTTTGAATTTTTCTGATTACTTTTGTTACCATTTAATATATTTTCCCCTAAACCTCCTATAAGGCCAGGTTAAAACTTTTCCATGATTGTGCACTCCTGGCTCTACTGATTCTTGGATCATCGTACCCATCTGTGCTTTCGTCAGCAGTGTTAAAGCTGATGAGTAAGCCTGACAGCTCTGATCTGCCCACTTGCGGGAAGAATGGCTTTATTTGTGTGGCCTTAAGGCCCCTCTAAAGGTCATTTTAATCGGTGTTCAGAATGACTTGACAGTGTCTGGGATGATAGAGGAAAAACCACATAGGAAATCAGAACCTCTCCAGCCAGGCATTCCCACTCTGTCTCCCTTGTGCCCTCTTTCTCTAGGGCCTCAGCTCAGTGTCACAGGCAAGAAAGGCATCAGTCATGTTGCAAAGCTGGGGAGGCCTCATGCTCTCTGCTTAGTCTTAGAAAGTGAACAATCCCTTGTTATTGACAAGTTGTTCCTTTGCCTATGTCTTCTAGCTACAATGTATAGATCTATGGATCTCCAATTTAATGTGGATCTATGTAGTTTTAACATTAGGTCAGTTCTCTTTCTAATAATGGAGGAAGGCTATATAGCGGTATACAGGTGGCGTTTTTCCTTTCTTTCCCCTAGAGTATTTGGTATAATTGGTCTTAGTCTTATGTTTTGATTATTAGTAGTAATTATTGTTGTTTGCTCAAGGTCCTTATAGCCTCAGGATTCAGCAAAGCCAACCAAGGGCTGCTAGCGTCCACCAAGGGGTCTTCCCAGTGTCACTACCTGTCCTCCACAGGAATCAATGCAAGGGACTAGCCCAAGTATGCCAGAATTGACCCAAAATTATTGTAGTTCGCTTAAGAAGACTTGTTTGGGAAAATAAATCTTTCAAAATCTCTTTTTAAAAGTGAGCTTTGAGCCTGGAGAGATGGCTCTGTGGTTAAAGGCATTCACTACTCTTCCAGGTGACCCAGGTTTAATTCCCAGCACCCACATGGCAGCTCACAACCTTCTTTAACTCCATTTCCAAGGACTATAACTCCCTCTTCTGGCCTCTGTGAAAACCAGACTTGCACATGATAGCATAGACATACAAGCAGACAAAAGCATCCATGCACATAAAATAAAATAAAAATTAATTTTCAAAAAAATAGCTTTATATTCTTGGGCTGTTACTCCAATTTTACTTTACCTACTTTTCTTTGTCCTTTTTTTCTGAGATGCCAGTTACTCTCTGTGTCACTGGCCTGCCAAAATGAGTTGAGGTAGTCCATTAGGTTTTTAAAAGTTGGATATAACAGAAAAGACTGTCTAGTCTCTCAAACTCCTTCACTTACACAGTCCAAGATCCCAGCCAGGGAACGGTGCCACCCACAGTGGGCGGTTCTTCCTGCCTCCATGTAATGAGGGTAAATCCCCTGGCACACCATGGCCCCATCACCCAGGTAATTCTCGAGTAAGGTCAGATTTCCTTGAATCAAATGTCACTTTAAGCCCAGGAGAAAAGCTGTGATGAAACGCTAATATAGACAGAAGACTGTTTCACGTGAGGTAAGTCATGTCCTCAGAATATGTTAGATGTTGTCATGCTTTCTACAAACACAGCGGACAGATGCGATCTTAACGAGCACATTAAGAATGCAGAAGCAGTTCCCACGGTAGCTCAGCCTCCATCTGTGTCACCTAACCTGGGTGTGAGTCTGAGGATGAGAACAAGAAACTGGCCCCAATCTAGAGTTCTTTGTTTACAAAAGAGAAAAATTGCTGGTGTTGAGAGAAATGCGTGCTTATGATAATGTTTTTAATCAAGAAAGTTTCCAAAAATCACTTTTAAAATATTTTCCTAATGCTGGTATCACATAGTCTTCATGTATTATGTCTCTGTTTGTTTTTTGTTTTGTTTTTAAGAAAAAGGGTCTCGGGCTGGAGAGATGGCTCAGTGGTTAAGAGCATTGCCTGCTCTTCCAAAGGTCCTGAGTTCAATTCCCAGCAACCACATGGTGGCTCACAACCATCTGTAAAGAGGTCTGGCGCCCTCTTCTGGCCTTCAGGCATACAGACAGAATATTGTATACATAATAAATAAATAAATATTTAAAAAAAAAAAAAGAAAAAGAAAAAGGGTCTCTAAGTAGCTGAGGTTTGCCTTGAACCCAAGCTGCTTCAGCCCTTGGGTACTTGGAATAAAGATGTGTGGGATTCCCCTCTGTATGCTGTGAATATGTTTTAATACCATTTTTTTAATTAAGAAGGTGATTTGGCCAATAGCCAGGCAGCATAGAGCCAGGCAGGAAATCCAAGCAGAGAGACAGGGAGAAAGAAGGCAGAGTCAGAGAGACGCAAGCAGCTGCTTCTGGAGAAGCAAGATGTGAGGTAACGAGCCACAAGCTTCGTGGTTAAAACAGAGTAATAGAAATGGGTTAATTTATTTGTAAGAGCTAGTTAATAATAAGCCTGAGCCTAATAGTCCACAAAAACAGTTTGTAATTAATATTAAGCCTCAGAGTGTTATTCTGGTCCTGGGGGCAAGACAGAAACCTCCAGTTACAGACATGTATGCCAGCCGGGCGGTGGTGGCGCACGCCTTTAGTCCCAGCACTCGGGAGGCAGAGGCAGGCAGATCTCTGTGCGTTCGAGACCAGCCTGGTCTACAGAGCTAGTTCCAGGACAGGCTCTAAAACCACAGAGAAACCCTGTCTCGAAAAAAAAAAATACCGACATGTATGTCTTCATACCTGGCTCTGTGGGTGGTGTTTTATGTACATATGAACTTACTACAGGAGGCGTAGGGCTCTACATCAGACCAAACACAGATTCCTTTCAGGTCCCTGCCAGGCAGCGCTCACAATGCCTGCCCAGTTCCCCTTCTGTGTTGTAGTTTTGAAATGAATGCGTTCTGGGTTTCTGAAGGGAAATGAACTGGTTCTGCATTCAGATCCACACTCGCAGGTTTCAGAGCCTTGGTGCTGGGGAAATGCTGTCTTGTTCCGTTGGTGGAAGTCGGTGTTTCCTTTCATGGTTTCTAGGGCTTTCATCAATTGCCACAAACGTGATGGCTTAAAAGACAAGAAATGTATCCCAAGTCCAAGACTGAGGTATCAGTAGGGCCACCCACCTATTTTCCCATTTCCAAGCTTCTAGACATTTCCTGGCTATGGCTGTAAAGTCACGTGATCTCTCCTCTGCCATTACCCGTGCGAGCATGCCTGCTGGATTGAGGCCCACCCGGATAATCAAAGGTGATCTCATCCTGAGATCCTTTAATATTTGGGGACCCCTTTCCCAAATGAGGCCACACTCACAAGTTCTGGGAATTGGGATCCAGACCTACTTTTTGGGTGGCCAGTGTTCTACCATCTGTCCTTTCTATGTTCCCCATTTATGACTGGTCACCTGTACCCAGGGTTTTTATGATTTTTGTATGGCTGTGGTGAGATCAAATCAGCTTGCACTCCACTCCCCGGTGGCCGAAGCCACGCAGAGCAGACCTGGAGCTGTGTGTCTGTGAAGGGGCTGATGCTCTGTCCTCCGAGATGAACACCCCTGGTCCATCCAGCCTTGCTCTCAGCTGGCTGGCGTTCTCCTGATCAGTCATCCTGGGTGTGCCTCTGACGGACACAGAGAGGGGAGAAAGCTGCATTTATCCCTGACGACCGAGAAATGAGGTCATGTCTCTTCCACTTGCTAAATAGGTGACCAAGACACGGGTTTCTTTGAAATAATGGTGACACTGTTGCAAAGTCAAGTGGTTGTCACTTGCACATCCATCCCCAGGTTTTAGCCTCGCTGCTAATCCCACTGGGGTCACATTAGCATCTGAGGAGTCCTGTCACACGTTTGCCCTCATTTTGAAATGACTGTATAATGAGCCCCACATTTTCACACATGATCTGTTCCTTTAATTCAAAAAATATTTGTTTGGTGTCTATTAGTGAAGGCAAAAGAAGAGCAAAATCAGGCCTATCTCTAAGATGTCCACCCCTTATATAAGCTCATGCCTATAATCTTAATACTCAGGAGGCTAATCAGGAGGATTGCCATGAGTTTGAGGCCAGCCTGAGCTATGTAGTAAGTTTTAGGTCAGTTTTTCAGCCAAAGAGCCAGTGTCTATCCTGTGAGAGCTAGCCGTGAACTAAGAGACATGGATTAACCAAAATTACAAACCGAGGTGACTGTGGAAAGGCTGGGCTAGGATGATTTGATCCCTCAAAGTGGTGAGACCAGACGTAGGAGACAAAGTTAGGCTTGCAAAGCTATGCTCCCGTACTGAAGCCTCCTCCTCCTCCTCCTCTGCTGGGCCGCAGTGGCAATGACCTCAGATGGACTAATTCCACACATGCTGTGTTCATTGCTTTCTGCTCCCATGATTTTTCACTGTGTGCAGTAGGTGCAAACCTAATAGAACTTGGAAGTGCATATAAGTTGTAAAATTAATATTGGCTATTTAGTTGTGTGTGGTATTAATAATTCACATTGAATGTATTAATAGTAAGTATTGCTTTGTGGTACAGTTTTTTAATGTTGTCCTCTCCTTTCTGTTTTTTGTTTGTTTGGTTGGGTTTTTTTAAGGCAAGTCTTGCTATGTAGTCCATGCTGACCTTGAACTTGCAACCCTCTTAGACGCTGGGTTCACAGGTGTGCTTCACCACGCTGGCTGTGATATCCCCATAATAAAAGTCCTTTGGTGCTGTTAAGGATGCTTTTCTGATTGTGTGGCTCAGTTCCTATCTAAGCAGTCCTGCCTCACAAATTTAATTGGGGTAGAAATCCCTTTGGTTCCTATCTTATGCCCTGATGGTGACAGGCTTGGTGGTTCTCCGTGGATGTCACACTTCTAGGATGCTGAGGAGGTTCAGAAACCCATGTGCCTCGGCAGCAGGAGACGACCGTGACAGTTAGCTAAGAGTGTAGAAGGAGAATGAAACATGAACTCGTCCGTTCTCCAAGTCACCCTGCCCCAACCTTTGGCTCTAGTCACTCTGGCTTTTTTGTGTCACACACATACCTGTGGATCTTCCACAGAGTCCCAGAGCAGTCTTAATAGAGTCAAATGCTGTGAGGCCCAGCTTTCACTAATGCAGAGCTTTGGTTCTCAGCATGCGCTGAGCTCAGTTCACTCTAATGTGTATGAGTTTCTGGATTTGTAACTTGACAGCAGAGATGGATAACTTTGGGTTGGGAGTCCTCTTCCGAGAGTCTACCCGCGTGGGGAAGCTCATAGAAAACCCTACAGCGGAGAGTTTCCTCTAAAGACCTCATTGTTATGTCTACAAATAGGGAGTTTCCTTACACCCTAGACCGTGTGTGAAGGGTTCCCAGGCACCTTGCAGAAACGAAACTAACAAAACTGGTGTTGCCTTGCTCATCCTGCCTTCGCTGTCATTTTTATCCCTCTCTCCTGGGGATCCTCACACGTCCTAGTCTCTGTTTTACTGTCTCAGTTAAATGCCAAGTGCCGCGTTCTTGATGGGTGTCTAAAACATTTGGTTTCCTTTAGTACAGTTTTAGTTCACGACCTTCTCACTCCCCAGTGCCTATGATTTTACAGAACACCAGATTTACCTTTTAGAGCCTATGAAACCATAGCTCTTGAGAATGTAATAGCAAGCTTTTACATTGCGCTTCCTTCTTTTATTTTACGTGAAAATATTATCCCCTCCAGGCTTTTTTTTAAATGCTTTTTTTTCTTTAGGCAGTTGGGGCAATCAAAGTGAAAGTTAGTAATTACTCCCTTTGTTTCACTGTGGTCCTGTTATTCTTGAGAGGACTCCAAATTGCACAACCAAGCGAGATGTCTTTGGCTTCATGGCTCTGAGTTGTGGTTGGTCTCTTCTTAATTGGTATATATTCATTGTCTGCCATGTTGGGGTTCAGATACATCCTGAACTTTGTCTGCCTTCATCCCCCTCCTTCCTCTAGCCATCCACCCCTTCCCTTCTCCCCTCAGTCTCCTTTCTTCTTTCGTGCTATTCATCATGGATGACAGATGGACAGAGAGGTGATATTTGTCTTTCTGTACCTAGATTATCTAATTTAATATAGTGATTTCCTGTCTTAGTCATTCTCCTGAAAGTAGCATAATGTTGTTGTTCTTGGTGGCTGAAGAAAGTCCCATCGTGTGCATACACCGCATTTTCTTTATCCATTCATCTGGTTTTTTTTTTTTTTTTTCCCAGACAGGGTTTCTCTGTGTCTTTCGAGCCTGTCCTGGAACCAGCTCTGTAGACCAGGCTGGTCTCGAACTCACAGAGATTTGCCTGCCTCTGCCTCCCGAGTGCTGGGACTAAAGGTGTGCGCCACCATCGCCCGCTGATCGCATCACTGGCTGTCGTGGTGGTGCTGCCGTAAACATGGATGTGGGAGCATGTCTGTGGTGTGCTGGCTTAACGGTGGTCAGATATGTACCCAGAATGGCGTTGCACGTATAGTTTCTTGAGATCCTCCATAGTTCCGTAGTGGCTAGAGCGTTTGTAGTCCTATCAGCCATGTAGAAAAATGGGCTAATAAACAGGTAGTCTCAAAAATGATTTAGAAATGGCTAATAAACATTTAAAACAATGCCAAACACCCATGGCCATCGGGGCAATACAAATTCAAACCACTCTGAGTTTTCATCGGATAGCATGGCTGCTGTTGAGAAAAAACAGCAAGTACTGGTGCCTGATCATTCTGCGGGGAGCTCTGTTTCACATCATCACATTTAGGCTTTGTCTTGAGAGCCAGGGAGGGAGAGCAAACAGCTGTAAGTGCATTGACTTCTTCCTAATGTGCACAGGGAAGAAAGGGACCTCATGAGAGAAAGACTTTCCTTCAAATACCGCCCCATCTTGAGCTCCCTCCTCGTTGCCTCTGTGAGGCGGGTCGCAATGTACATTCATCCCTGAGAGCTCATGGCATGAATACATTGCCACGCCCACATTGATTCCAAATAGCTGGCCTTGCAAAAGGGATGCATTTTAGATAAACTTGGACTCATCCTTGGCATTAATTTTGACTGGACACCTTAAGAGAAACAACCTTGTATATTGCTCTTAAGTTTGATGTTTCCCCTTAATCTTCCTTTCCCATTTAGTTCTAGAAGTTGAAATGTCAGGGCCAAGGTATTAGGAAGAATACCTGGAGGATCTGTGTCATGGGCTGATGCGATCCTGGCCCTTAACAGGAAGCAGAGGCTCAGCTTCTTGGAGGTGTGGGTCACTGGTGTCCGCATCCCTGTTTTGTGGTCAGTGTCTCCATGTAAAATTGGCAGCTGTTGTCCCTTACAACAGTAGTAAATTGCAGCGACCACATCCAAGTCCACGGTTAAGTTTAATCACAAAATGTTTGTGCTGCGCCTACGAAACTTCTGCTTCCATCAACAGTGTGCAGGTCATTGTACCTGTTCTTGAGAATTTCTCATCTTTGTTTACCTTCCTTAGGTTTCCACTGTATCCGAAGGGAGGAGAGAAGCTGCAGTTTGATTACGGCGTCTACCTTCTGAACAAGAACATAGCCCAGGTAAGTGACCTCTCATTTCTCTGGCTCCATTGTTAACCCTCTCTCCATAATCACCTACCTCAGCCAACAGTTACAGGGCAGTGCTGTTTGTCGGCCATTGTCTTATTCTGTGGTGTTAGCCTGAGTTCGGAGACTCGGTGGGTCTGTGTTGGAATCCATCTCTGATTGTAGCCGCCCTTTTCTAAGTTCCTCCTGGAAGGCCTGGGCTTGAATGTGTGGTCTGAATAATCCCTTGGCTCTGCTGCTTGATTGCTAATAGCTTTCTCTTCTTAGACCACTTCTGGGGACTCGTTTTGTGTTATTGTTTATGAAGTAAAAGTTTAGTGCTTTTGGCAAGTCCGTAATGGTCTCCTCACCTCATTATCCGGGGCCCGAAGGGAAAGACCAAGCCTGTGTTCTTTCCAACCCATCTTGGATTCTTGTGGCTGCCTCAGCGTCCCATCACGTCGTGTCTGTCCACAGACCATAGGATGGGCACCAGATGCCTGAGTCTGTGTTTTCCTGAAAGCAATCCATAGCATTTCTTTAGTGCAGTTGGCTCAACATCAAGAGGTCGGCGTTCCACGAATTTTTCAGCTGCAGAGGAAGGCCTGCTTGGGTGCTCTCCTTGCCTTTGGACACCATCGGATTGCAGCACCATGTGGTGGTGTAGCCACAGTTCACTCTTCCTTAAAGACATTGTCAGCTGGGCCCTCGGACCTTTGCATTTTACAGAAGTAATAAGTTTTGCGATGCTTCGCTTTTACGAGCCTCAGTGGCCTTTCCTCCATATGAGTCTAAAAGCCGATCAGACTGGAATTATTCTCCCATATGTGTTATCTTCGTTTTCCTTCCCCACAACAACTTGAGTTTAATGTTGGGTTTTTGAAATGTGCTTTTTATGAAGATCGTTATCCTTGTCTGAAATTGGATCCCGTTTCTAGTTTGCCACACTGCGTTAACCACTTGCTTCCTAGCCCAGGCTCCACACGCTCGGGATCACACCACCTTCACCCTCACCTTCATGCTAGGGCCACACACACAGGCTCTGCCCGTGACTCGCCTTCCTCGGGCCCTTCTTCCCACCATTGATGCTTTTCCTCCCTCCGTTTTCAGCAGAAAGGTATTTCTGTCAAAGAAGCGGGACTTTAGTATCAAGGCTCACACACATCTGTCATAGTTCTGTCGTTCCTGGAAAAGAGCATGCACTGACATGCGGGTCTAGTCCCAAAGCACCACACTAGTGTCACACCAAGGAAGTCGAAGTAAATTAGTAAATAAGCGAATCGGCCAGCTTGTCCAGGGCTCTCAGCTGGAGCGGAGAGAGCGTAAGTACAGAGAGCGTATGTACGGAGAGAGCGTACACACGGTTTGTCTAGCAGTAAAAGCAGTGCTGTTTAGAAGAACAAATTTCTAGTCTGAGTTCAGAGGTTCTCTCCTGCCCTGTGTTTCTGCTGCTGGATTTTGCCCTGTGCATGTAGGCACTAGATTTGGAAGCTTCCAGGTGCAGCCTGCCCTGCTGCAGCACCGGGATCAAATAAATAAATAAATAAATAAATAAGCTTATCTCTCATAAATATACATCAGCGTCAAACTCAAGACTGCGTGGACATGTCTTGTTCCCAGCAGAGATGGAAAGTGGTATACAGAGACGCTAAGAGTAGCCCAGCTGGAAGGCCAAGTGGAGGCTGCCTGTGTGTGGCGGCAGGAAGCGCGCAAGTCAGCGCCCTGCTTCAGCTCACAAAGGGAGCACTTCGGAGCACTTCCCAAGTAGCCCCTGACTTCCTAACCAAGCCCAGACCACAGTGTGTGTCAACCAATGTTCTCATCTGCGTGAGAAGTAGCCTACCTGTGGTGATCGTGTGTTTAGCTTTGTGTTCTTTAGGGGCAGGCAATAGCTTGTCTGCCCTAGGAGATAGTCGCTTGCTCCCTGGTGTCTTTTTGTTTCTTCCAGACAGATTTCTGTAGCTTTGAAATATTGTGCAGGAAGCCACTTTTAAGCACACGAAAGAAACTTAGTAAATTTGTGGCCCCAAGAAGTTTGGGAAAGTTTCTTTTTGTTTCGACCTTCCTGGCATCACTTTTCCACGTTCCGATTTGTAATAAAGCTATTAATAACTGTGGTTCGTAAGCCAGTCTCAGCCATCCAGTGTGTGTAGCCTTGGAAGGATTATCTGGATACTGTAGCGCATGTTGTCAAAGAAGAATCTGTCTTCTCTGCCAGTCCCGTTTCTACCGCATCTCTAGAGATGTGAACAAGCCCTGCCCTTAAGACAGCCCCACCTCTGTGATTTACAGGCCACGTTAGTGGAGGTGGATGACAGGGCCGGCGTGTGTGAAAGTGCCAGAGAAAAGGAGTGAAGTCATTTAATGCCGCATCCGTACCGTGGCTGAGAGTTTGAATAGTCAATAGGACCTTTCACCACAACCAGAAGTCGTAGTAAAACCACTTTTCTGGGGGAGGAAATGACAGAACTTAGTAATATTTGTTACTTTAGGATTTGGGATCCGGCCAGCCCGGGTTCTGAAAGCACAGGCCTTCAAGCAGAACCCTGAAATACCATGGGAAGAGCAGAGAGCCCGCTTGCCCTCTGCATGCCTCCGCAGTCTGAGGTGTACGTGTGCAAGTAAGTCCAGCACAATGTCTGTGGCAGCAGCGGCCGCTCACGTCTGTCCAGAGCCAGTGCCCCTCAGTAGCAGACAGCCTTCGCTGTTGGGCAGCAGGAGATGCTCAGGCCCGAGTCCTGCATTGCAGCCCGTGCCTGTAATCCTCACGCTAGGGAGACTGAGACAGGAGGATCGCTGTGAACTCCAGACCAGCTTGGACCACATAGTAGGTTCCAGGCCAGCTGGAGCTAGTAACAAATCTAAAAAAATAAAAATAAAAAATCCAAGAACACTCCCAAGTGTAGTATAATTAACATAATGAGCATTAATTATTTTAAAATGGGGTGTCTGTGCCTGGGGGTTTAGCTCAGTTCATGGAGCTCAGGCCTAATAAGTTTCAAGGCTCTGCGTTCCACGCCCACTACTACCAAGAAACAAAGATTCTTGCTTCATTCGACTTCTAGTTGAATGGGGAAAGGCGTACGGTAAATAAAAGCATTTCAGACTGTAGTAAGTAACGTGCTAGAGATTAATTAAGTAGCATAATAGAAAATAACTGGATAGGGACCTGCTTTCGACAAGGCTGCCAAGCAAGCCTTATCAAGGAAGTAGTTGTTGCGCTAAGGCCTGGATGACGGCTGAGAAACCAGCTGTGCAAAGAATAAGGGACGGGAAGTTCCTTTCCGTAAGGCCACAGCCACAGCAGGGGCAAAGGCCAGGGCTGGGAAAAGAAGAGGTGCATGTGGCTGGATGGTAAGCCCTGTTCTCCTGAAGAGGCGAGCAGGTCTCTGCTCCCCCTCCCCTGTCTCTCTCTCTTCCCTCCTCTTTACCCTTCTCTCAATAAACTCCTCACTTCATAAAACATAAGGGACCATAGAACAGGGGAACCTTTAGGGGGCACAGGGAAAGCCTCAGCCTAGTTCTGAACTCACATGGAAACGAGGGACGATGGCATTTGTTCATTCATACTCTGCTGGTCAGCAGGCTAGGCACAAACGAAGAGAGGACTGGAGGGACCATGTGGGGGATGAATTCATGGGCTGACTACGGGAATTAAGGGAGAAAGAAATTGCCAAGAATGGGGTCTGGGTCTTATGTATGAGAAATAATGCTATTTATTTTAAAAGGAGGAGTCCAGAGATGAAAGAAGCAAATCTGCTTTGGGAGTTAAGTCCAGGTTGCTTTTTAGAAATCGGGATAGGTTCATTAAGAGGACAAAGGGATACATGGGTTGGAATCCATTGCTGTAGTCAGTGCTATGATGGAAATCTGGGGAAAGAAACCTGGGTGCATTGTTTAGATCTATGGAACCAGGTGAGGTTAACAGGAAGAAGATACAGAACTGAAAAGAAGGGGGCATGCAGTGGAAGTCACATTTAGAAGCTGATAAAGGGGCTGGAGAGACGGCCCAGCAGTTAAGAAGTTGAATATGGGAGGCACAGGAGCACAGGGAAGAATCAGAAGCTAGCAGAAATGCGTCCAGTTCCCCTTCCTAACTGGGAGGGCTGTGGGGTTCAGGAAGTAACTTGTGGCTGTGCTCGCTTTCATTCGGTTGTATTGGGGAGGTTAAAATCTGGTTTCTGGAACTGTATTTTTGGATGTTGCTGTTGGGGGTACATTGAAACAGGGTGGCCTCAAACTCCATGTGTTGCTGGAGATAACCTTGAACTTCTGATTCTCTTCTCCACACTGGGGAGGTAGAGGCAGGAGAAGAGTTCCAGGGTGAGTTACAGGAGACCCTTCCCCCCCACACACACCCCCCAAAAAAAAAAAACAAATCCAAAAGAAGGTGCTGGAAAAAAGATGCTTCTGGATGACAGAAACAAATGTCTGGTCTCTCCGTGTCTCAGAGGCTTTGAGGACAGCGGCTCCACATAAGGCAGGGACAGGGAGAAAGCCCAGCTCTTTCTTCACCTGCAGAACACTGGCCAGTGTGGCATAAAGGATAGTGTGTGTTTTCATACCACGCTGTACGAGTGTGAGGACCTCAGAAACCACATAAAAGCCAGCCCGGCGTGGCCACTGCCTGTAATCCCAGCAGTCAGGTGGCAGAGGCTAGATCCCCAGCGCAAGCTGGCTAGCTAAATAAACTGTCCAGGAGATCCCGCCTCAGGAAATCAAGTGGAATCTACTGACACCTAACATCAATTGCAGGTCTCCGCATTCATATGCGCACTTACACACGTGTTCCTTGTATTCCATGCATGTGCCCCTGGAAGCCAGAAAAGGGCATCAGGGTTTTTGGAACTGGAGGTACAAATAGTTATAAGCTGCCATGCGGGCGCTGGGAATCGAACCTGGGTCCTCTGCAAGAGCAGCCAGTGCTCCCAACCGCTGAGCTGTCTTTCCAAAACAAAATAGTTTTTTAAAAAATGCCCATGGTGAGGCAGTAGAGTATGCTGGATATGTAAAATTCCCACGCGCCTTCCTGATAGTCTGTGTCATGGGAAGGGGCCCTGCATGGCTCGCTCTGTGTGGCCCAAGGATCACAAGAGGCATTTGAGTCACCAACTGAACTGACACTTTCTCACGCAGCAGCCTCTGGCATCAGAGAGCAGTCCTTCAGACTTTGGGTATTTGACAAACATTTCCTCGAAAATGACTGAAGTGGGCCTGCCCTTAAAGGAAATGAACTGATGATAAAACTCAAGATTTTGAATAAAAGATGAGCATTTCAGAGCCAGGCATGGCAGCACACATTCATGATAGCACACAGGAGGCGAAATAGCAAGACCCTGCCTTCAACAGCAGCAGCAGCAAAAGACCTGCGTTTGCCACCAAGACTGGCAGCTTTCCGTCCTAACAGCTGTTTTATTTTGTCAGATATTATATAGGACACATATATGCTCTGTAAGCTAAGTTTTCAAAATGGCCCTTACATATGAAGTCATGCACGGGTCAGGATCCTTCAACAGCGAGAAAGACCAATGAAAGAACTGCAGTGTCTAAGATTGTGAACCGCTTTCACAAGGCTCGGTGTTTCTCATAAATTACCTCCAGGTCCTTGAAGGTTGTTAGATACGCCTCTGTCTTCTAGCTGTAGATGTAGGTAAGGCTGGATTTTCTTACAGAGCAACATGGTAAGAAAATGAATGCAGAAAAATCAAACTTCGGTTGTTTTCATTTAAAGTAATAGATTTCATTGTTTCTTTAAAATTTATTTTTACGCGTATGTGCGTGTAAACCTTGCACACATGGAGGCTGGAGGAGTATCAGGTCCCCGGAGCTGGAGCTGCAGCTGTGAGCTGCCTGAACTGAGCCCAGGTCCTCTGTGGGATCAGCAGTGTTGTCAGTTGCTCAGCCATCTCTCTAGCTCCTGTTATTTTTTAATGAATTAATAGTTCTCATTTCCAATATATCAAATGCTAGCATAGATGTGGCTCACATACGCAAAAGGTCTTTGGGGGCCCTCACTGATTTTCAGAGTGTGAAGGAGACCAAAGCCTTTGAATCGCTGTTCTAGACGCTGCAGCCATGCGGACTTCCTGCGAAAGCCCTCAGCTGCTCACTCCCTAATGGGACAAGATGCGTGTATCGGCCCCAGACGTCAATCCTGGTGTGAGACCAGACCTACCCACATGAGTTCCGGTGCACACAGCAACTCAGCAACCACCTGTGGACTCTACACCATTTCTTTGGCTGTTTTAAAACCAGGCCCTCTTCTTCCTCCCCAAAAGCTGAGGGACTGAGGACCTAAGGGATACACTTTACAAACAGCCATGACAACTTAGGTTCAGTTGACTGTAAGGACTTTGGTGTGATTTCAACCCTATGACCATCTCATGTCTGTGTTAGAGATCTGGAACTGCCGGTGTGGCAATTTCTGTAGCATCACAAGCCTGTCACATTGTTCCAGATTAAGTATTTCCTCTAGCTTGATGGTGATTGTTCTTTTTTTAAAATTCAGGCCACTCTGTAGATTCCGCATAGACCATTATCTCTGTGCCAAGAGTTAAGTAAAACAACAATTCAGACCTTCGGATTGGTGCTCATTACAGCGATACGTGTGCTTGCCCGGGGTCTCCATGGCTGTCCCTGTTACTCTGTCCCTTCCTGTCCCCACTCATTTATAGACTTTATAGAAAGTGGAAGTACCCTCCCCTTTTAAACAAGCCGTGTCCTGTGAGATCATGGTCTTTCTCTAGCACTCACTGGTGCCCACAGTACATGGCTGGCCAGGATCAGCCTGCCTATTGGTGACTTAAATCTGTGCACGCCTCTCCAGCATACAGTTCAATATATACGACACAGGGAGAAATGCATTTAATTTTGTGAGTCTCCTGGGAATTAGGAATACACATTCCAAAGGTTGCTCTTTCTTTTTCCCCACTAGTGCTGGGGATTGAACATGGGACCTCACACGTGCTCACCGAGCACACCACCGTGAGCTGCAGTCCCCAGCCCTCTAAGAGTATTTTCATAGTCAAAATGTTCCCCCATGCTGCCAACAAAAATTTGGCAATAATGTAGTGAAAGCTCATATTTAAAATTCTTAAAAAGACTTTACTAAGATGTAATTGACATGCCTTACAGTTCACCCATGGAAAGCATAAAACCCAGTAGCTTGGTGTACACACACATACGTGTTGATGTAGCAACCCGTTTCACACATATGTGGCAGCCAAAAGTCAACGCTGCGTGTTTTCCTCCACTAATCTCCTTACTGTTGTTTGAGACAGAGCCTCCCTGTGATCCTGGAAAGCTCATCACTTATTTTAGACCGCTGGTCAACAAGCCCCAAGGATCCTCCGTCTCCGCCTTCCCTAAACACTGAGGTTACAGGCATTTCTTACATGGAGATCTGAACCCAGGTCCTCCTGCTTGCACAGTCAGCCCTTCACCCACTGAGCCTCTCCCCAGCCTCACCATCCTTTAATATTTGGCAGATAATGTTCCTTCGAACACAGTCAATTTAGAACCTTGTTGTTGTCCCCTAAAAGAAACCCTATACCTATTTCCCTAAACCCCTTCCGCTTTCTGTTCTGTGGATTTGACTGTTCTGGACATTACTTGATGGAATTATAAAATTGGGGGTCTTTTGTAACTGGCTTCTTTTTGCTTAGCATAACATAATGGAACATGAATCAGATGTTCTTTTTATTGCAAGTCATTTTGCCTATTATAAGACATATAGAGGTGAACCATACTTAGGTTCGTGAGCTGATACTCATTTGAATGGTTTTGACCTTTTGTTTATTATAATATTGCTGCTGTGAACTGTAGTGATATTTTGTTTGTGTTTTAACAAATAAAGCTTGCTGGAAGATCAGAGTGCAGAGCTAAGCCACTAGAGACTGGCCAGGGAGTGGTAGCACACACCTTTAATCCCAGGACTCAGCAGACAGAGGCAGAGATCTCTGTTGGTTCTAAAAGAGAAACAGAGCTCACACAAAGGTGATCCCAGAAGTTGGAATCCCACGTCTTTAATCCCAGCACTTCCTCCCTTTGTCTTTGTCTGGCCATGCGGGTGTACACGTGCATAGTGAATGTGTATTTATTTATTTATTTATTTATTTATTTATTTATTTATTTATTGGTTTTTCGAGACAAGGTTTCCCTGTGGCTTTGGAGCCTGTCCTGGAACTAACTCTGTAGACCAGGCTGGTCTCGAACTCACAGAGATCCGCCTGCCTCTGCCTCCCGAGTGCTGGGATTAAAGGCGTGCGCCACCATCGCCCGGCATGAATGTGTATTTAAATACAGGGGATATATATTTAAATGAAGATTTTTTTTGACAGAAAGATATATATGGTTCTCTAAGATTTTTATTTTGAACTTAGAGAGGTTGATTGCATGTTTTGTGCTTTAAATGATTGGTTGAATGTTTATCCACTCACATGTTAACTTTTAAAAGAACTATCATCAGTTATTAAGCAATTTCCTAAACATTTCAAGTATTATTTTGGCTGTAATTACCAAAAGTATGGAGAATGATGATACACCGATAAGACTTTACATCACTGGACTTTTTTTCCAGCTTTCAACTGAAACGAGAAACCCACACCAGGAACGCCGTCTGTAATTAGAAAAGCAGAACTGTAGCTCTCCTCATATCGCTTATTTCTGGACGCAGCGCCCATTCACACATCCCGCCTCTGTAGATTGCAGAAGCCCGACAAGCGTTGGCATTGTCGTACTCACGTCGCTCAGCCACGGAGCTACTGGGTGAACTCTGAGAGCAGGGCCCACGCTCACTGGTTTCTTCCTAGCTGGCAGCACTGGGTGTCACATAGCCCTCGCTTTCTTCCCGTGGTTGGTAGCTGAGGGGTACATCCAGCATCCTGCTAGGCTTCTCATCTGTGACTCCTCCTCTTCCTCTGTCCTAGTTCTACAAGACTCATTTTAGCTTCTTAGTCTGCGGGGCTGGCTTTTCAAAGCACCTCCACAAATGACATCTGCTGGGAGGGAGCTATGCAGGGAATGCATCTCAGCGGAAAGGAAATAAAGAAGGATCCTGGCTGGATTCTTTGTGATTGATTGAGCCTTATGAAATGAATCATGAGCCATATGAAAAATGAATTTGGTCTGATTTTAGTTGGCATCAAACTGACCAGCATAGCTTAGACATAAGATATTTGGAAATTTATAAGCTTGAGTTTCCAATGAGAATAAAATTAGTATCCTTATTAATGTAAATTTAGCAAGTAAACAGCCAAAAAAATAGATTAAGATTAACTAATAGAAAGGCAGCATAGCTGAATGGCTAAGCACTTAGCTGGGCGTAGTAGCCTACTCCTGTAATCATCCCAGCACTCCCAAGGCTGAGACAGGAGGATAGAGACTTCAGGGCAAGCCTGGGTTGTGTGCAAGACTCCACTTAAGGTGGGAAAAAGTGGGGGATATCATTAAAGCAGTGCTTTGTGGGAAATGTATAGCTCATAGAATAGCAGCTTAAAATGGATACCCAACCCAGGCAGTCTGATACATTGTGCCTGTTGTTCAAAAGTGGAGACATGGCTCATACCTGTGTAGATCGGACTGGTCTCAAACTCCTGATATTCCTGGGTCAGCACCTGTGGTGCCCAGAGTACATAGTTAAAATAGATACAGTTTTAAATAAACAGTTTTTGATTGTGCAGTATGTTGTACTTCCTGCTTTTTCTATTTAACTATACTGTAAATACAGTTTCTGTTGGTAAGTAGAACTATATGGATGTTGTTCTATAGTATGGATGGACCACAGTGAATTTAACAGCTTCCTTATTGGTGGAAATTAGGGTCATTTCCAGTATTCCTTTATTCTTTCACTGTAATATTGGCCTTATATGTGAGAATAAATATATAGGCCAGGTATAGTAATAGCTCATACCTGTGATGCCAGCATTTGGGAGGCTAAACAGGATTGTCAGCTGTAGAGACAGACGGCTTTAGAGCAGCTCGGAAGAAGAGGAAGACACCATGGCACAACAGAGGCCGTGAGCCCTATCACATAAAAACAAGGAACTCGAGGCCAGGGAGAAGTGACAGTGCCGACCAGGAAGTGAACCCGGTCCTTATTTGCCCAGCCACAGACACAGCCTCAAACTGACTCAGCCCAGACAATCATGCTCCGCTTCAGAAGGCAGGAAAAGCTAGCGAATCCTAAAGATGCAGGGCAACCTCTTTAAAGCAGAAGAATCATAAGTTCTGGTTTCTCCCTGGCTAACGTAGCAAGTTTGAGTCCAACCTGAGATACATGAGACCCCCGTCTCAAAAAGAGAAAGAATTTGGCACCATCCAGTGAAGCTGAACATCTGTATGTGAGAGTGTTTATAGCAGCAGTGTGCACGTGAGCCAAAGACTAGAGCCCAGCTGAAATCTGTCAGTAACATGTCCATCATTTATCACAGTGTGTTTCCATACGGAGGACCTCGCCACCATGAAACCATGGCAAAGGCGAGGACAGAGTCCACTATCGAACGAGATCCCCAGGGTGCTGTCCTGTCCACACACAGCTCAAAACCAGGCAAAGGTCAACAGTATTGTTTAGCAGTGGAAACTATGCACCAAATCGTGGCTCTGTTGTAGTGGGAAAGGGGCTCCTGGGGACCCCACGGAACCCAGAAACCTCTGTCTGTAGACTGAGCTGTGACTGCAGAGGGTTTGTTTTATTGTCTTGGTCCTTGCACCTGCATGTTGGGTGTGGCGTGCTTCTCTGTGTGACAGCAGTGCCAGGGAGCATGGAGCACTGTGCTGGGGAGCGTGGAGCACCGTGCCAGGGGGCGTGGAGCACTGTGCCGGGGAGCGTGGGGCACCGTGCAGGGGGGGGGGGGCGTGGGGCACCGTGCCGGGGAGCGTGGGGCACCGTGCCGGGGAGCGTGGAGCACCGTGTCGGGGGGCGTGGAGCACTGTGCTGGGGAGCGTGGAGCACTGTGCGGGGGGGGGGGGTGCGTGGAGCACTGTGCGGGGGGGGGGGGGGTGCGTGGAGCACTGTGCCAGGCGAGTGCTTGTCGCCTCTGAAGACATCATCGACGGTCACAGAAGGCATTGTTTTATTGTCAAGGAGAGCCTTTTGTTTACTTAGCATCACAGATTAGCATATCTGCTTTTATTGGTTGCAATAGTGTATATGTAGGCAGAGTGGGTTTTTATGTGTGAGTTCTATAGACCTGATCATCATAAAATATTCCCATGTTATTAGTTCATTTTCAGATTTGGAAGCAGGCTTGGACTAATTTTTCGTGGAGAAGAAATTTTAAAAATTGACTGAAGGAAATCTGTGTGGAACATTTCTGGAATTTTCCCCTTTATATTATGGAAAGAGACGTAGGAAACAGCGCTTGTGGGCATCCTAAGGACATGTAATAAGTTCTCTACAGACGAGTAGGCTGGTTTTAGACAGATGTCTTTCCTTCCAACATTCCTACAAGTGTGTGGGATTTCCCAAAAGGCCGGTGGTAAATCTGTGGGCATTTGCTGAGTACAGGTCAATCCCCTGTGCCGAGCACTGAAATCAAAGCTCATTAGAAGAGTGGGAGAACCTGTGTCTGTGCCGTCCACAGACTAATTGCGGCGGTCACTCTATCCAAAGATGGCTGAACTCTGACCGCCAACCTAACCACAAGAAGGAAATTACTTTGTATAACTAAGCCAAAAAAAAATTTTTTTGGATTTCATTTGTAATGTCACTTCGGATTCTTCCGAAAGACTTGTGAGGCTTTGCTTTCTTTTAATAAGCTCTTGTAATGACAAGTCCCCCCGAGGATGAAGTCATCCAGGCGGAATGTGCCTGTGTCTTAGCTCTGATAAACATCACTTCATGCTATTTAGGAGATTAAAAAAGACTAAAACATGTAAATGTGACTTTCGGGTTATTACGACGAAGGAAGCCCATGGCCCAGCTATCCAAATAGCTCAGCCCCAGCCTGTTCGGAGTGGCGGGCTTGCCCAGGTTGGCAGGCCTGTTCGGAACTCACAGGGCTGCCTTGTGAGCTGTCCTGGAATGTAATTGCTTTGTCTCCGAGGCACATTTATGTGTCCCTCTGCCCCTCGCCCTAATTTATCATCTGCTTTATAGTAATTCCGCCCCGACAAGGCCGTCAGGCCCCACCGAGGATGCGAAGGGCTGTGAGTGGACGCATTTTCTAATCAGTGACATGAGTTTATATCTCCTTATTAAGATGCCCATTACATTCATACCAGGCGCGATAACATGGACACTAATGCACTTCCCGTCGTTCATCAGGGCGTTTTTATTTATTTCCACAGAGGAGGCATTAATCGCCGAGTGTAAGAGTCGAGGAGGATGTGGGGCTTTTAGTCGTGGTCTAAGGTATTTTAGCACGATGTTGCTGGGAGAAGGGAGACATTGTGCTGTCGTTTTTATTCCCTACCCCGTCCTGAAACACAGTCATTAGGATGTACTTCACTTTGTTTATTTTAAAAGTTAATTCATAACTTTTGTATACTCATTTTCCAAACAAAACGTGTTACCTTAGTTTTCCTACACTTTATAAGATGTGTCTTCCTTTTCTAATTTTAAACTGAAACACAGCATATATACCAAGGTTTGTGTACTTTTTGGACACACAAGCCAGATAATACTCATTGAATACACCATACTAGGTTCTGGGTCTCGGCAGAGTGAATCGAAAGTTTTTTCTTATGAAAAATAGTGCATAGGCTGCAGAGATGGCTGGGTGGGTCAGAGGCCACGGAAGTGGCTGGGTGGGTCAGAGGCCGCGGAGTGGCTCAGAGGCCGGAGAGATGGCTGGGTGGGTCAGAGGCCACCGAGATGGCTGGGAGGTTCAGAGGCCATGGAGATGGCTGGGAGGTTCAGAGGCCATGGAGATGTCTGGGAGGTTCAGAGGCCATGGAGATGTCTGGGAGGTTCAGAGACCATGGAGATGTCTGGGAGGTTCAGAGGCCGAGGAGATGTCTGGGAGGTTCAGAGGCCATGGAGATGGCTGGGTGGGTCAGAGACCACGGAGATGGCTGGATGGGTCGGAGGCCATGGAGATGTCTGGGTGGCTCAGAGACCACAGAGATGGCTCAGTGGTTCAGTGCACTTGTGGCTCCTGCAGAGGTCCCAGGTTCAGTTCCCAGCACCCACGTGGCAGCTCACAACCATCTGTAACTCCAGTTCCAGGAGATCCCACAGCCTCTTCTGGCCTCTTTGAATACCAGGCACATATGCTGTGCACATACACACGTAGGCAAATACATATACACATGAAATAAGAATTAATAATCCTTACTTTTTTTTTTAAAGAAAGCAAATAGTTCAGAGGCTAGGAAGTTAGTTGTTGGCGGGGACTGCTCTTTCGTTTCCCAGCCATTCAGATCTGAATAATCACACAGAAACTATATTAATTACAGTACTGTTTGGTCAATGACTGAAGCATATTCCTGGCTAACTCTTATATCTTCAGTTAACCCATTTCTACTAATCTGTGTGCCTGCGCTCTCGATAGATAGATAGATAGATACATACATACATACATACATACATACATAATCTATCCTCCTGGCTTTGCTCTGCTAAGCCATTGGCTGAAATAGCTTTATTCATTAACCAATGGTAATAAAACATACAGCTTACAGAGGGGAGTCCCACACCAGTTAGTGGTTAGGCGTGCACACTGCTCTTGTGAAGGCCCAGATAAGGGAGGCTCACAACTGCCTATGATTCTAGCTTCAAAAGATCTGTGTGTTTAACCCACCACATCACCTTCACCAAAGTCTCTGTCAGTAAATGCCTTTGGGTTTTTATTATTATCTCCTTTTGAGCAGTTTGACTCGATTGCTACTGTGACTCATTTGAGAAATCCACCAGGAACTTTGCTGTGCCGTGGCTATAGGGCTTCTTCCTATTTCACTTTTGATTTTGCCTTTATTGCTTTGCAGAGCTGTGCGTTCAGTGCATCGTACCAGGGATCCACAGCTCTGCGCACCCCTCTCCCCATTCCAGCTCATTACACATTCACCCCTGCATGTTATCCCAGGTGCAGAAGGAGAACGTTAGGTCAGAATGCCTTTGAATTTGCTCTTTGTGTCAGGCTTCCCACTGTGAAATGCCTGTTAGACTCACTGTAGGGTGACTCTCTGTTGGTGTTCTCTCCCCCACCCCACCCCCCCAGTAACCTTACACAGGATACTAGCGTTCACATCATTGACTATGTAGGGTTCAACAAGCAGCAGATTCCAAGAGTGGATTAGACAGCAAAATGGCGTATTAGAGGGGAGTGGAAAAGACAGAAACGGAAAGGAGGGAGGGGGACTAACTAGGAGGAATTTTAGACTGTGATTCAGCTCTGAAAAAGATCCATCCACACTGACAGGAAGCCCTCAAGCTCCTGCCCACTGGAGGATGCCCGCATACCACGGGTCTTATTTAGCATCTCTGCCATACAGTCATTGGCTGGGGTGCTGGAGCACAGGATGGATCCAGAATTTGTAGCGGGGACTTTCAGCCAATTGTGTGTCCTGTAATAGGTGGTCTGAAGGATGCACACCTTGGCTCCCACGCTCATGGTTCCCTTTATATCAGTGTAGAAGCTCTCTGAAACTTGGTCCAGAGTGGTAAATACAGTCAACACAGGGTCATATGAAATATGAGAAGGATATATATCAATAAGATATCAAGTGAAGTATATAAATAAAACATGTAAATCATTAGAACATAGTCATAATAAATGTTAGCTCCCCTCTCTACCCACTTTCTACTAGCCCGTGGTTAATTTTAGCTAACCAAGAGCACACGGTCAAGGCAGAGGTGACTCTGAGGTGGTCAGCATGGTCTGAAGGCCAGCGTGCCATCTGCAGTCCACACAGATGCATTCTTCCCGGGCTGCAGTCGGATTAGGAATCTACTCCACATCAGTAGACACTGCTCAGTCTAGGTGCTGCTTTTTTTGTTCATAGAGGGCACTGTCAGTGAGGATGCACCATGTTTGATGTTTGTCACAGCTCCTCATTTGCTCTTAGTGCTTCTTTGAGAGTGATGATAGAAAAGCAGAAGCGAATCATTTTCAAAACCAACCTTTCTTTTTATGGCTTGAGGGGCTCCTGGCGGGTGTTCCGCCTGCCTGCAGGGCAAAGCCCTCCGTGCTGTGTAGTGTCGGGTCTGTCACCGAGGAAGGACCCTGGTGCCTTTATCATCCTTCGGATCAGGGCCATGATCGCACCTCAGAGTCGGCAGATCAGTCCTGTTTTCCACGGCTCCGCTCACTCTGCATCTCAGGAGCTCTTGCCGTGTGCCAGGCACTGCGTGCCTCCTTGAGCCCTCGGTTGTGCCCAGCCACATCAGCCCTACCTGGGCTTTCTAGAGGACCAGAAAGGACTAGAAGACGAGAGTGCAACCTGGCTTAAGTCACAAAAGGTGACGTGCCGCCTGGCTGTGTCTTTGTAATGAAGAGTGTGACCCCATTACCGCTGCTATCTAAGACGCGGCGTTTTGAACCTTGAGTGCCCTCGTTTGATCTACGAGCCTACATGGTTTTCGTTCTTTTCGTCACTTATTCCAGAAGTACTTGTCAACGCACAGCCAGGAAAGGGCCGGCTCCTGCCCTAAAGTGGGTGCTGGAATTTCCTTCACTTTGTGACTTTCTTCCCTGGGATGACCTTGGGCAGGGAGCCGTGAATCCAGGAAGCTGCTTGGCCCAGTCCCTCATGCAGGGATTTGAAGCGCTGGCTATATTTTGTGTTTAATTGTCAGCATCCCTTCCTGTTTGAGACTAATTCAATGGAGATTTGCTGTGTTTTATTTCTGTGTGTTCCCAGATCTATGCTAGCTTGTTAACATGATGTAGTAGACCAGGAATATCCAGTTTTGCTTTTGTACTCTTAAAAACTAAAGTGCACGTTCATAAAATTAAAGGGTCCCAAGAGCCAGTTAATATAAAGCAATATTTTCCCAAGGTCAGAAGTGATTTAATATGAAAGATCATATTTTATCGTAACCATAACAGGCTTAACAAAATCTAGACAGACAAATTGCTAGTTTAGAAATGATCTGAACTTGCTTTCTCCCAAAAAATTTAAAAACAAAGCAGAAACCCACAAGATTGCATGCATGGCACCAGGCGTGGGTGCGCTGTTCCCCATGGCTGTGGCTCTCGGCCACGATGAGAACGGCTCTGTTCTCATTGTCACGGAGCTTCTTGAAGCCCAGGCAACGCTGTTTCTAGCAAGGAACTACATCCCAACCCGGGCAGCCCGGTTTCTCATACCTTTTCATTGATGTAATTTGACTTATTTTGGTTCCTTTCCTAGTGCCTACATTTTGTGAAGCCCTAACATAAATTATTGGCTTGTGAATCCCACGGCCTCAACCTCGCTCTCAATGGGCTGCCCCTGCAGTTCCTTCATTTTCATGTGTGAGAGATTTATTCTTCCTTAGTGGGTTCTAATGTTTCTCCCTGTGCATGTGTGCACACTTACACACCCTTTGGTGTGTATGCTTGTTAATATGCCTAGTACACAGAAATAACCAGTGAGAAAGGCAGGCATATTCTGGGTGAATTCCTTGGTGAGCTTCCTGGGAAATACTTCAGCTGACAGGTATGGTTTTAAAATTGATGCTCACTTCGTAGCAGGATTGTTTCTCAATCTGTTTTTGCTTATTCTTCTTAGGGATTCTTACTTAGCAGGACCCCGTCTGCCTCGTGTCCTCTGTGAGAGAATCAGTATTCCAAAAATCGACGTGGGCAGCAAAGATGCTGTCGTAGATAATGGCATGAGAGTCGTGTGTGGACGTGTGCCGTAGGTCATAGCATGAGAGCCGTGTGTGGACGTGGTGCCGTAGATCATAGCATTAGACCCATGTGTGGACATGGCTTCAGTCCTCACAGCACCCGTAACAGGTGGAATCACCCCAGTTTACAGATGAGCCCCTTAAAGCTCAGAAAGGGAAGCAACTTGCACGGCCGTGCAGTTAAATGAGGGTCAGGATGCTCTCTGGATAGATCTTCCTGTGTTGTTATTTGATTTGATCCTGACAGCATTCATGAAGATTGGCAGGGGTAATTGTCCTGTTTTCCCTTGACTACTTCACCAGGTCTGTTTTAGTCCAGAGACGTGTGTGTGACTTACTTTTATCTCTTATACTGATTGTTTGTTCAGTGATCCTGTGGCTAGAAAGCTCAAGTCCTTAATTTCTGGGACGCGTCCTTGTGTTCTTCAGTGCCCAGTTTCCTAGACAATGGTCCCCTGAGCCCACTTCTTTCCTACTGCCCATTACACTAGCGCTTGCTTTACCCCTGGTTCATGCCCTTGTGTTTTTCATTTATGCTTTCCTTAGTTTAATGACTAAGAACTTTTTCTCTCTGGCTAATATCCTTTTGTTCCATGTGTGTATTTCCTCTTACTTGCATTAACATACTAGAGATTATTTAAGTTGTTCTTGTTTTTTGTGGGGGGGTTGTTTTGTTTTGTTTTAGGGGTAATTGTTTTTGTTTTGTTTTCAAGACAGAGTTTCTCTGTGTAGTCCTGGCTATTCTGGAACTCAGCTCTGTAGACCAGGCTGGCCTCAAATTCACAGAGTCCACCTTCCTCTGTCCCAAGTGCTGGGATTAAAGGCGTGAGCTCCCACTTCAGTCTAAAGCCCCAGGCCTTTTGCTGTTATTGTGGTTTGTTTTGGTCTTGGTCTTAGTGTATCATTTGTGTAGGAAGCGCTGAAAGCATAGACGGGTTTCTCAATTGTTAGGCTCACTATAGGGCGATTTAGCTCGGTTCTTTATCTAAAAGAGCAGCTAATGTCTTTCTCTGTGCTCTTACCTCTTAGCTTGTCAGGGGCCCTCTTGTCCTCCTGTGAAGCGCAGGCCATTGCTTGTGTGGTGGAAGTGGAGTGGGAGAGAAGACCAGAATCTCCACATTGATGTGCGAGTCTCAGTGGTCTCCGCGCGGGTACAGGACCTTTGTCTTCAGTTGTTCCTGGTGTTTCCCGCTCCAGAGAAGAAAATGCTCGTGTGTCAATACAGGAGACTGAGCTCAGATTCAGGGGTATGATTGTATGAGTGGCTTTTAGCCGACCTTCTGTTGCTAATCCAATTAGGCTGCCATTTCAAAACGTGCCTGGAAAGAAGGCGAGGGAGGGAATGAAGAGAGGAGTGGAGGAAGTGGGGGGGATTCAGTGGGTGAAGTACTTGTACATGCATGGGACCTGGAGTTTGGATCCTCCGAATCCACATAAAAAGCCAGGCACAGCAACCTGAGTCTGAAAGCCAGTGCTGGGGGAGAAGACAGAGGCAGCCCTGGGTCATTGCCCAGCGAGTCCATCCTCAGCAGTAGCTCCAGGTTCAATGAGAGACCCTGTCTCAGAACAAGAAGTAAGATAGTGACTAAGAAAGGCAATCAGCGTTGACCTCTGGGCTCTGCTTGCACACGTACACACATACATGACCATGTATGTACACATACACCCAGATGAGTGTTCCCGCAAAGTCCCCAGAGCCACTGATTTCTGAACCCTTTGAGATTGTTGAGGGACAGCTCAGATTGCCTCTCAGCTTGGCTTCAAATTCAGCGTTTTCAAGTCTGCTTTACTGCTTGCCTATCCGCCTTTAAGCTTGCAACATTTTTTGTTTGTTTTTTTGTTGTTGGGTTTTGGGGTTTTTGTTTTGTTTTGTTTTTTGGTTGGGTACTAGACAGTAGAAATTTCCAAGAAACAGTCTCTGCACTTCCTCTTAATGTCCTAATGGACAAGAAATACACTTCCTTCTAAGACAGCCTACACAGGAAACTGAGGGGAACATGCTCTTCATATTGGAGCGTATTCAGTCCTTCTGTGATGGTTTAATCCACCGTGGTTTGCATGGTAAAGAAAGGACCTAGCACGGGGGCCATGACAATGTTAGACAGTCACAGCCTGAAGTAGGCAGGCCAGGGTTTGAATATCGTCTTGGCTTCTTATCGGTCATTGTATACCTTCTCAAACCTCAGTGCTGTCGTCTCTAAGGCAAACATAAGAAACCTCGATGGTGTCACACAGTATGAAAGGAGGGTAAGAGCTTGGCATCGGGAGGCAGGTCGCTTGTGTTGTTCCCACTGGTTCATTCAGTCAGGAAAACCATGTCAGTGTGTAAGGTTTGAACTGCAATCTACAAGACAAAGATTTTGTAGATCATCCTGTGTGTGTTGAGGAAAACGTCATAGCCTGGGTAGTCTAACCACCAGGTGCTGTCATGATGTTCAGGCTCGGTGAGGGCCGTTCCGGTTGGCAGACACAAGAGCAGAAGGAAACCTGCTCTCTCTTCCTTTGCACCCTGAGGGCTGCACACTCATGATCTTCCCCATATAAACCCCAGTGCCAGACAGCATTGTAGAGCAGGGTCCCAAACAAGAGGACTTCAAGAGGATCCCACACATCAGCCCATAGCAGCCAGGGCTGGAAGGAGCTAGGAGGCTGTTGGAAGCTGAAGGAACAGCGTGGTGTGGGCATAACTGTGAAGAGTCAAAGGCAAGGCCCATCCCAGGGCTGGCAGTGACTCGGGCTGGGACAGTGCTGGCACCAGGCAGCTGTCCCAGCATTTCATAGACAAAACACAGAGCAGCCAGGGACTCAAGGACCCCTTCTCTGTTAACCTTTATGTCACCGTGGCTTCATGAAAACTTTCTCTGACAGAGAGTAAAACTGTAATGGAAGTTATTGATAAGCCCAGAAATATATGTTAAATCTATCATTATGCAACTAATTTAAAACATAAGTAAAGAATATCCAAGGGGAGGAGATAGCCATCTTCCTATTTGGAAGCTTGTCCAAGAGGAGTGAAATTAAACCTGGCTGAGGCTCTGGGTTAATATTTAGAAATCAAAAAGGGAAACTGTTTAGCTCACCAGAGAAGTAATATTTTTAACAGGTAGAACTGCCTGGCAGTGGGCTGCAGTGCCTGGGATGAATTAAGTCTGTAAGTTAGTCACCGAGTTCCTCGCCGGGTGTGTGCTAAAAGCCAATGACTGTGGACAGAGACGTAAGAAATAAGTCTGTTCCATGGAGCCATCAAACCAAAGGGCCAACAGGGACAAAGCTGTCCTTGCAAGGGAGCCGAAGAACACTGGAACTGTCTACATCTGCAGGAAGCCTCAGCCACTGCCCTCGGGCATTGGAGCCTAAGACACCTCCAGGCAGGGTAGGCCAGTGTCCCTCAGGGGCATGTAGTTTAAGACACCTCCCGGCAGGGTAGGCCAGTGTCTACCACACTTCCAGCTCTCCACCCGGGCAGTCACAGAGCTGTCCCCTTTTGCTCTTTGCCTCTGCAGCCTCCTTCCACTGGAGAATTGTCTCCTGGAAGTCCACAAGAGTAAGAAAGTGGTGCGTGGATGGGGGTTTTTCTCCATGTCTCCACTCCATCTCTTTTCCTTGTATAAAACCCACCCTCCTTTCTTGAGACTGTCTTGTTTGTCTTTCTCTGTGCACCTGTCACTGTCGTCTGACACACCAGCCCCTTTGGGACCCTCGGAATTTGGAGCCCTGTTAAAGTTTGCTGCTCCTCCAGCAGGGAGCATCGCTCTCCCACTCTCCCTCCTCCACCCCAGGCCTGGAGTGTCCCAACTTCCTTTTCTCTCTCTCTCTCTCTCTCTCTCTCTCTCTCTCTCTCTCTCTCTTCTAGGCATCTCACACTGCTCCCCTCCCTCCTGCTGACTCGATTGCCCGCTCAGCCCAGCAGGCTGTCAGTGTTCTCCAGACCTCCCTGTCCCCCGAGATTTAGTTAGGGGTCGCGTCTCTGTGCTTGAGTACTGTCCTCGGTTGTGATGTTTTAATATACCATGTTTCTGACTTTCAAGTCGCATTTCCTTTACATTGTGATGACTTTCAAAGCAGGCGCTGCCTTTTCTTGTGTGTGTTTGTAACGGCCCATGGCCTATGACAAAAAGGGTTCAATATCTGCTGGCTGAATGGATACAGGGTCAGGCTGCCCCCACCCTGCACCTCCACAGGTAGAACGGGAAGGATAGACAGTGTCCTAGCCAGGCTGGCTGGGTGGGTAGTTCAGGTTCCCTTTGATACTCACCAAATGGATATGTTACTGGTGAGTTAACTCCTGCAGTGTGTGACCCTGCCACTGTGAACCCCGTTTTTCTATGCCCTCGCTTCAGCCGACCCTATCAGCACATCTCAACTTTGTAAACATTCCTTATCCAGTTAAGACCCCCAAATAGGAACATCGAGTCTTAGGTAAAAGAAACGGATGAAGAGTGAACCGGAAAAGTATGGTGTTATTGGTTAATCTGGGGCCGCAGTCGTGTTCTTAGGACCACTGAGGGAAGGGAGGAGAATTAGCATCTGTGGGGCTCTTGCCACTCACAGACTGTGTTATATCTCAAGCCCCACCATGACGGTAGGGGCAGGTGTTGCTGTGTACGTTCTCTGGGGGAGGAAGCCAGGCAGGGGCAGGGGAGAGGGCATTGTACAGGATCACACAAGTAGTAACTAGCAAGGCAAAGCAGACCCAGAAGACCAACTTCAGGGCTCTTTGGGTTTTTAAAACGCCTGTGCTATTTCACGTGAACTGGATTTTTGGGTTTTTGTTTGTTTGGTTGGTTTTGGTTTTGTTTTTATTTTGTTTTTATTTAAGAAAAAAGTCTCAGTGTAGCTCAGGTCTGTCTCAAACTGACAGTCCTGCCTTAGCCTCTCACATCCTGGATTAGAGCCACCAGCTGAACTGGCTTTTATTATATTATTGTTGAGTCAGAAATGTGGGGAGTTAGCTGGGAAATTAATGTCAAAGTGGTAATTTGAAGGTAGAAGATCACATTATTTAATAACCTTGGCATAGTCCTTGGAACCACTAATAGATTCAATTAGCAGCTTAGTATCATAGTTTTTCCAAAAATTAATAGTACCAGAGAATGATGTTTAAAAAGAAAATTAGGTTCTCACCTGCCAGCCCATTTCAGTGAATTTTTTTTTTATTAAGAAAATGTTTGCAGTCCTGCTTTTTTGTGTGAAATTCAGCGAAAACAGTTCCTTGCCCAGTAGTCCAGACACAGAGCTCACGTTTGCCTCGGCGCTCCTTGCCTCCCAGCTGTGGGATTCCAGAGCCACTCACTCACCTTAGGTCCTGTGGTAGCTCAGTCCTGAGCCTCACAAAAGCTTTTCCCACAGGCTCTCCTCTCAGCGGGGAGGAGGGAAAGTGCACTTCACCCTTGACAGCCCTGCATGGGGCCCCGACATCTAGCAGTAAAGTGCATTGATAGTTTTACTGCACCCCACCCTACGTGCTGTGTGTGTGTGTGTGTGTGTGTGTGTGTGTGTGTGTGTGTGTGTAAACTGTCTTACAGTTTTTGATGTTTGGATTTTCAGATATATATGTATGTATTTGTAAAAAAATTACTTTGCCTCTATTGTAGTTTTTATTTTTCTTAACTTTGTCTCTTACCTAATAAATCAGTCCTACTTGCTATGGACTGTCCTATGGATTGATTTTTGTCTTGGTTTTTGTTTGCTTATTTTCTGAAGCAGTCTTGTGTGACTCAGGTTGGCCTCAAATTCACTGTGTAGCCAGGGATAACGTTGATTTCTATCCTTCTGCCTCTGCCTCCCGTGTTATGATATTTGAACTGAGACTATTATGCTCAGAAAGTTTTAGAAGCGTGTCACGTTGTGCCTCCCCAGTATAGAACTGGTTCTCGTACTGTTCCGTCGCTACCACAGATCTGTCTTGTTCGTATGTTTTGAGTTACCCGACCTGCATCCTCTGAACTTTTGAACATCTGAATCTTACCCTAACAAAACTATCAAGAGATTTTAGGAAACCACAATCAGTGAAAAATAAAAACTCCGACTCCCCAATGAGGTGAGTGGGATGTTTTCTAGTGCTCCCCCCCCCCAGCACCTAAACGAGCCACTGGGTAATTGGATAATTGGACCACAGCCCACCGTGCTTCCCGGCACATGGCAGAGGCGTGGAGACGCGAGGTGCTGGATAGAGTCACACGGATGTTCTCACCTGGCCGTTCTGCATCTGAACGCTATCTGTCAGCAGCTGCTCAGGCCTGGCCTCGTGGTGAAAGAGGCACAGATGGAATCTCACCTGCCTGCATTATCTCACAGTGCGTGGGTCAGAAGTCTGGTTCAGCTGGCTTGTCTGCTCAGGGTCTCTCAGGGCCAAAACCAAGGTGTTGGACCGGCTTGCTCTTGCGGGATGCTCTTGGGAATTACCCACTTGTGACTTGTTTAAATTGTTGGCAGAGTTCATCTCCCTTCAGCTGCAGGTCCAAGGTTACCATTTTCTTGCTGGCTGTCAGCCGGGGGCCATCTTTTTTCTCATGTGACTTCTCATCTTCTGGCCAGAAATGTCCCATCAGGCCCTTCTCTCACCTCCAATTTCCTGACTTTCTCTTTTCCTGGCCCCCACTGGGGGGTGGGGGGGAATGTTTCTGAAGGTTTGTGATTAGATTAGACCCAATGATAGCTCCATTTGCGGTAAACATAAAGTAACACTGGAGAATAAAGGAGATAGGACCATTTTAAAATTATGCCTGCTATCGTCCACTTCAGACTCAAATAACGAAGGAAGTTATGCTTCCCTTATGTATTTATGTAACTGTCACTCCCTTGATGAGTAATCTCTTTCTGGGGAGTATTTATGACGGTCATTTTATGATCATCCCCTTTCCGGCCTTCCATTCAGGGCGGCTAGCCTCTCATGGGGGTATCCCCCACTGGTCCTAAGTGATGCCCTCTGGTAGCGGGGGAACCGTTAAAGAGAGTGGATTCTTGCAGAACATCACTGAGGGCTAGTTCTTGAAGAATATGATGGGACACCAAGTCTTCCTCTTCCTGCCCTTGTTTATACCACACTTCCGTCACGATGTGTTACCTCGCCAGAGGCCCAAGGCAGGGGAGCCCAGACCAGAACCTCCAAAACCATGAGCCAAAACAGCTCCTCTTTCTGTATATATTAATTGCCTCAGGAATTTCACTATACTGAAAGGAAGCTGGCCAATACAAGTGTATATCCAATGAGTTGGTTTTTCTTAATGAGTTGTTAGATCAGACAATGCTCTGCTGGTCCGGGTGTTCCTGAAGCTCTGTTTATTTAGGGTCAATCAGAGACTAAACAGTGGGCACGCAGAAAGTCATTGAACTTCCGCGAAACAGCTCGAAAGGCATGAAGTAGTTGTATCATAATGAAATTAACCTTTCTTAGAGGAGAAAATGTATTAATAAAAGAAAAGTGTATTCCAGAGAACACTATTGCCTTTAAAGCACTTGATTACCAGATTCTCTTAAAAACAAAACTGGAGGAGGTTTGAAAATGAGAAGAACAATAAAGATGCCATGGAATTAATGATGTAAATATGTCTGAGTAGAAACACAACTGTTGGGAATCAAGAGAGGGAAACATTGCTTTGATGAGAACTGGTGGTCTCCTCTGTAAGCGCTGCTGCTAAATGAGGAGCAAGCGGAGAGAATCTTTCCTCACCAACATGTAAATATTTAAACAGTGGCGTGTCCAGCTCTTGAGCTGGATTCAAATGGCAGCCTCCCACACCTGCTCCTGGGGAGATGGCGGTCAGTGCCCTTAGCTTCTTAAACTCACACCACTGATCCTGTGTGGTTGTTTTGGTGATTAACGGAACTGCACATGTAAACCCTCAGGCTACATGCGACAGGTTGAGAATGAATCGAGATGTCTGTAAGCATCGCTACTCAGGTGGTTAAGAACCAAAATGGCAGGGTTCACAAACTTGGGATGCAAATTCAAACCCTACAGTTTAACTCTGTCTCTGAATCTCAAATTATCTCCAATTCCCTTGCTACATATGTGTGTGTTCATAAGCATCTATGCATGCACATATTCCTGCCTTCATACCATCACCACACAGAGACTGCTCAATAGTTACCAGATTGAGTAATTGCTATTAATGATCAGGTATGGTATTTGTGGCTACTAGATCATATAGAAAGTGCTGCTGCTCCTCTGTGCCTAAATTTACAATAACAGATTTTTAAAATTAATTTGTATATGTACATGTGCGTGCATGAAATGCCAGAGATTGATGTCTGGTGTCTCCTTTCCTCTCCTGTTTACTTTTTAAAGCAGCTTCTCCCAGGCCTGTAGCTCAGTTTGACTGGCCGGCCAGCAAGCCCCAGAAACCTGCCTGCCTCTGCTTCCCCAGCTCAGGGAATACATGTGCATCCACCATGCCCAGGCTTCTGCATGGGTGCTGAAGTCAAACTCAATCCTTGGGCTTGTGTGGCAAACTCTTCACCAGCTGAGCCATCTCTCCAGGCCTGAGTTCATTTGTTCTTCCAGTGAAACTCTGAAATTTAGAGTCATCTGTTTGCCGATAGGGGCCAGGGTCTTGCTGTACTTGGGTTAGGGGCTAGAGCCACCACTCTGCTTCGGAAGGGATCCCTGAATTTATGATAATATTTTCATTTTTCTATTCATTCTATCTTTCTTCCTGTGGATGATCCCCAGTAAGTATAAGATAGTGTTTATTGAGATCAACAAGATCTGTTGTAACTGGATTAGATAGAAGTGGTGTTGAACAGGGCTCCTAACTGGAAGGTATTAAGATAAACCAGTGGGGTCATAGGTGTTCAGCGGGGCAGCTCATGGAAATGCAGGTGGGCCAGAGGAAACACAGTGACAAACAAGCACTCAAAATAAAAAATGCTCACTACTAGTCAGCAGGGACACTGCCGCACAGTCTCTTGGGTAGGTTATTTATTTAGGGCCGGAGACTGAGCCTAGGACCTTGCGCGTGCTAGGGAAGTACCCTGCACTTTGCACTGGCTTCTCCCAGCCCC
Organism: Microtus oregoni; assembly: GCF_018167655.1. Lineage (NCBI taxonomy): Eukaryota > Metazoa > Chordata > Mammalia > Rodentia > Cricetidae > Microtus > Microtus oregoni. The sequence goes on from NW_024543059.1 coordinate 1,633,075, forward strand.
AGAATTGCCAAAAGTCTTCACACTGACAGTGTCAGCTGCAGACAGTGAGCAAAGCCACCCAAGCAATAATGCTCTGACGCAAAGAATGTAACATTGTTGACTTCTTTCAGAAACTTGGGTATCTTTAAAAGGAATTTAACCCTATATCTGCCCTTGGAATAGCAATTCCACTCCCAGATACTGTCACAAGGAAGACAAAACTGTAAATCCAATTGAAAACTGTATCCAAATATTTAAAGCACTTTTTAAAAATAATTTATTTAACTTTATTTTATGTGCATTGGTATAAAGGTATTATATCCCCTGGAACTGGAGTTACAGACAGTTGTGAGCTGCCATGTGGGTGCTGGGAATTGAATCCAGGTCCTCTGAAAGAACTGCCAGTGCTCTTAACCCACTGAGCCATCTCTCCAGCCCCCTTAAAGCACTTACTTAATATGCAAAACAGAGAGACAACTAAGTAGCCATCAGCTGGTGTAGAGAAGGAAGCAGTTGGGGGCACAGCCATCCAGTCGATCGCTGGAAACTGAAAACATAAACTCCTCCCACGGACAACAGCCTGTGTGGATCTCAGTCATAATGAGAGAGGTGAACACTAAAGGCTGCATTTACTACTACTACTATTATTATTATTATTCCCTGTGACTGTCCTGCAACATCCTGGAAAATGGTTTCTGTTATAATCTAATGCAATTTTGATCTAATATGCAGTTCCAAATGCTGCCAGATTGCACCAACAAGAGGCAGGAATGCTGAGTTGGATCTGATTGGGTCAGAGATCAAGGTAGAACAGGTCATGAGTGAAATCGGTGTGTGCCGTCTGTCAGCACTGGGGCAGAGTAAAGGCTGGGCCCGCTGGACTGCGCGGGCAGGCACACCCATGGATTCTGCACGGTTCTGGCTACCCTTTATTAGTGCACGGCCTTCCTTTGAAGGGGATTAATTAAACTGCTTACAGCTGCTCCCACATGTGTGTGTTGCTTGTCCACTCCATGTTAATTGCTGGTCCTCATAAGTTGGCTGCCTGCCAGTGATGGAGACTCGGCTTGTTGTGGGGTCCTCTGGCCATGACATGGCGGTGGCCATCTTAAGATCAGAGCAGCTCTGATTAACCCACAGGAGACATATAGGGTCCACAGGCACCCCTCAGAGAGTGGGGGAGGGCTTATGAGGTTACACAGGGCTAGGTCACTAGGCGCACTTGAGGTCCTCCCCTCTCTAAGGATGGAAAAATAGCAAAGCATTGCGGTGCCAAGAAACAAGCCTGCAGTTAGAACCCAGAGGCTTGGCCTCACCCTGCCCTGGGGTCTGCTGGGACCTCTCCTCCCTCGGGGTGACGGAAGCAGGTGGGGAGGTGTTTTCAATACCGTTGGGCTCTCATATTAATCCATGTTCTGAGGGCCGTTGACCGTGTGTGTGCCTTGGAGAGTGTCTGGAGCTCTGTGGAGCTGTTAAACTGGATGCTGAGGCTTCAGAACTCGGGGTGGCAGGCCTAGCCTTGTCCAGTGTTTACATTACAGCCCATCTATCCTGGACAAGACTGGCATGTGTTTATAGATAGGCTTGGGAAAGTATTTAGGTTGTTCTTGCGACCAGAGGCTCATAATCAAGTTTTTATGCTTTTCCTTGGAGATGTATGTTGTCAAGACTCACTCTAAGAAACAGTGTGGTTGCTCATGCCAAGAACTCTCAAAGTAGCCTTTCCACATCTCTGAATGAGTCTTGGTTTCTTCGAGAAAGGCAGTTTTGGACATGGTAGTGCCCTTTTTTAAAGCTCATAATCTAGCTCTTTTCAAGTCAGTGGGACCCTAGTTTTTCATCCTGAATTGAAATATTAGGAACCAATCCTGCAGAGATTTTTAACTACATGAGCCAGAACTCTGAAGCTAAGTCTTTGATGCATATGTACATTTTTAATTTCTCCCTTTTCAGTTCCTGCAGACCAGTTCTCTTTGTAGTCATGTTCACTGTAATCCCATCACGAAAGTGTTGATGTCTTAGTAACCTTTATTGAAGCCACATATTAATCCACATTCCCTCACGGTAACAGACGGTTTGTATCAAACATCATGCAGCTCTGTTCAGACTCCATATGGAACTAATAAGCCACGCAATAAGTGGCCTTGTGTGGATGAGTGTACTTTGGGGTATTTGTGTGTGTGTGTACACACAAGTTGTCTAAAGTGAACGTCTCTTCTGCCAAAACCTAAATGACAAAATGGTTCCTAAACCCCCAGAGTCTTTCTTGACCTCGGAAAATTGTGTTTAAAAATTAAAACTCAAATTGAGCACTTGGATGTGAAAACCGACGTCCCCACTCAACCGGACACTCACTGATAGAGACTCTTGCTCTGTCTTCCAAGTCCGTCTCTGGACCTGCTGCTGAGGCTGCCCTCACCACGCTGTGCAAACCAGTTCACCCCAAGCCCCATGAGCTCTAACATCGAGGTCAACTGCCTCACTTGGTAAAACTCACAGCCACCGGATGGGCCTTGGGATGAGACAGCGTACTTTATTTGGGGAGAAGAAAACGGTTCCTGGAATTTGGCACGGCTGTAGTTGGTGTTGCGGTCCAAATGTACCCTTTGCTCCAGTTTCTGGTGCTCCTAGACAGTGCTGTATTAATTCACCCAGAGAGACCGCACCATCGCTGTCTACTTCCCATCTACTTTATTATCTGCATGCGCCTTTTTATCCTCATTGCCCACCACTGAATTGCAGAGCAGTTTAATTGGTTCTGTGGAGTGTCCTAGACCAATCCAAGGAAATTGAACTTCAGATTAATTGAAACCAAAATTTCATTTATGAACTGCCTAGCCTCTGGGTGGTGGTACAGGAAGAGGCTGCTGCAAAAGGTGTTTATTTCAGAGCTGAATTTGAGGTGGTTAGACCCAAAGCAATATTTTTTTTTTTTGGCCTGGATCCCTTGTCCTTCCCCTCCCCAGTAGGAAGAGAGGTGGAAGTATCTGGGTGCAGGGGGCGATGGTGGTCAGTGATGGTGGCCTTTGGAGCTGAGGCAAGGAGAGGAAACAGGAATGGAGCGTTTTGGTGGCTTGGCCTCCTGATCTCTCCCTTGAACTGCTGGTTCTCCAGTGCCTACCCTGTAAGGCAGGCTCCATTCTCTGTAATCAGATTGTGTGTAATCGGGGTTCTCTAGGTCCTCTCTCTCCCTCCACACACACACGCACATGCGCACACGCACACACACGGAATTTATTAGATTTGCTTTACAGGCTGTGGTCCTGCTAGTTCAGCAATGGCTCCCTCCCAACAGAATCTAAGAATTGAATAGCTGTTTGGCCCAAGAGACTGGATGTCTCAGATGGGCTTCAGTATATGTCAGAAGGCTCTAATACCATAGAAGAAATGAATTTATCAGCGAGAGTGAGGTGGAGCCCAGATTTAAGGTGGATCTTCCAGCTTCAAATGCTCCAAGCAAGAAAAATCCCTTACAGGTGTAGCCAACAGCTCGGGTTTTAGTACCAGATAAAGTAGACACCCAAGAACTGTCCATGCTCATCAGTCTCCATGGCAGGCCAGAAGGATGCTGTTGGTCCTCTTTGTTCCATTACCTGCTGGAGGGCTTACATGGTAAGGAGGGTTCTGTCTAAGTGTGTGGTTCCAAAGACGGCTCGCCCACTGGGCGCCAGGTGTGCTGATGAGTGAGGGGCTGAACCAGACATCCGGAGCTTAGTAAGCCCAGGTCTTTCTCCGTGCCTGTCTTTCCAACTTTGCCCTTTTCTCTTTCCTTTCCTTTCCTCTCATGTTTTGACAGTACCTTACCAGGGTGACTTGTTAAAGAACATGAAATTTTAAAAGCTTGGAACTGTTTGACCAGCTCGACCCGGGAGGAAGTTTGCACAGAGCCACGCTGGGGCTGTCACTGGGGGGCCTGACCCCCCCACATCACGTGTCAGTCGTCCCATTCCCGTGTTATTATCATGAAGCTATTAACACGTGTGCTTCCACCACTGCCTCTCCAGCCAGAGTCAAAATTAGCATTTGAAATACGAGCTTAATACTTAAGATTTTGCCCTTTGATGGGAAGTAACGCATTTCTTCCTTTGCCAATTCCCTTCTAATTAGTTAAGTAATAAGCTCTTACTGAGCGGGTTTTAAGCCCAGCCTAGTGGTAGGTGCAGTGGTGATCAAACAGAAAGAGTGTGCATGCATATTAATGATAGTAAGACTGTTTGCTTGAGTACTTGCCTGGGCCGGACACTGGCTTTGACCCACTGCATGCTTTGAGGCAAGAAACATCCCCACTTTATACGGAAGAAAACTGAAACTCCAACAAGTGAACTGGCTGACCAGAAGACACACCTGGGGGTCGGGGGAATGGACTCAATGGATGGACGTGGTGTGCTTCGTCAGATGGGGAAAGAGTTAATTAAGGTTTCTTCACAGTGTGAGTATGTATTGATAGGTACACTCACAAATTCAGCAAGCAGGGAAAAAAATGGCAGCTTATTTATTTCAAACAAGCAACGAGAAAGGAACTGAGCATTATTTGTGGAAGCATAGTAAGTTCAGCATGTAGCTTTGGAGCCTGTCCTGGAAATCAATCTGTAGACCAGGCTGGCCTCGAACTCACAGAGATCCATGTGCCTCTGCCTCCCGAGTGCTGGGATTAAAGGTGTGCACCACCACCACCCGCTCAACATTTGATTTAAGAATAGTGGGATGCTGAAATCAAGTGCGGTGGCAATGCCTATAATCAAACACATGGGAGGTGGGAGCAGGAAATTCGGGGATTCAAGGCCAGCCTTGACTACATAGATTGTTTCAGGCCAACTGGGCTACATAAGACCTTGTTTCCAAAAATAATAAAAATGATACTGACTGTACTGAAGACAGTAAGAGGAAAGCATGTGGGGTGGGTGGAGAGTTGAGTTCCCGGTGCAGTGAGAGTGGGTAAGATTGTGTGAACGAGAAGTGGCTGAGTTCTCATCGTCCACAGATGGAACATGGTGGGTGCTGCTGAAGATGCGGTTTAGGAAGGAGCAGCTGGAAGCAGTTGTTCCCAGAGAGCAGGCGCTGGTATTGACTCATGGCAAACTTGTGGTGCTTCAAGTTTCCAAGGCCGTCCCTGGAGAGCAGGCATTGGTATTGGCTCATGGTGACTGTGGTGCTTTAGGTTTCTGAGGTCCTCCCAGCATTTTATTATTAAACCCTGAATTTAAACAGAAACTGTAAACAGAGACTGCACTTTTGTCTTCCTGCCACCCGGACCCGAATAATCACACAGAGACTGTATCAATTATAACACTGGTTGGCCAGTGGCTCGGGTGTATTCCTAGCCAGCTCTTACATCTCAAGTTAACCCATCTCTATTAATCTATGTATCGCATTGAGGCTGTGGCTTACCGGCGATGCTCTGGCATCTTTCTCCTTCAATGACTACTTGGCGTCTCCCTGACTCCACCTTCTTCCCTCCTGCTTGGATTTTCTGCTGTGCTATATTCTGCCCTGCCATAGCCCAAAGCAGCTTCTTTATTAACCAATGGTAATAAAAACATATTCACAGCATTATGAGGGGAATCCCCATCAGAAATACATATGATAGGAACATTTTTTTTCTTGAGACAGGGTCTCATGTACCCGAGGCTAATCCTAAACTCTATATATAGCCTAAGATGACCCTCAGCTTCTTTCTGGTCCTCCTGCATCAGCCTCCTGAGCACTGGAATCACAGGCCTCTGCCTCCACACCCAGTTTATGTGGTGCTGGGAACGAACCCAAGGCTTTGCTTATGCAAGGAGAGCCCTCAACTGTCAGAACCACAGCACAAACAGTCTCCTTTCGTTCTCTCTGCTGAGAACTGAGCACGAGCGTGGCGGGTGGAACCCAGAGCTGTAATCAGAAGGCCGTGCGGAGCAGCTGAGAGGCCAGGTGCCTTTGTCAGCCTCGGTTTCTTCATTTACAGGGCTGGGAAGGCAGTCCAGTCTTCTCCCCGAGCCCTGCTAGCTCACAGTCCAGTCTTCTCCCCAAACCCTGCTATCTCACTCGGTAGTGCAACAGAACAAATGGTTAAGGCCTCACTGGAGGCTCATTCCCTCTCTCACTCTCTCTCTCTCTCTCTCTCTCTTGAAATCATACCTTACAGAGAAACTTTCACTGTGGTCTCAAACAACTCAACCCCTGCCTTCCACAGCTGACTGTGTGCTGGCCCAGAGACACAGTTTCCTGCTAGTCCACATGGACTTTTTTTTTAATATTTAATATTTTTCAGTATGAATCACAGGTGAAATTTTTATGCCATGTGTAAACAATTTCACTTTTTATTGAAACAATGAATTCCAGAATGTCATATTGGGATATCAGCCATTTTGCTTTTATCAATGTATGGAAAAAATGCTTTTATATTAATATAAGGAATGATGTCATTTAATATGGAGTAGATCTTATAATTCAAGGCTAGCAAATCTCAGGAGGTGATTTGGGTCACCAAACTAAGTTTGAAAGGGAGAGAATATTTTCCTGTGGCCTCTCAAGAGCTGTTACCAATTTTCTCCCCAGCCGTCAGAGCAGATGGAACAGAAAGGCTTGTGAAAAACAGGCCCAGACTAGTGTTGTCTGCCCTGATGAACCAGTGGTCTGGAGAAATTTACCACTAGCTTAAATAATAGCTAAGGCACCTTCCAGCTCTCACACCGTAGGCGTCTGCCTCCCGACTTGACGTGTGTTCATTCAGAACATCCTAGAAGCTCACCTGTGTTTTGTGATCCTCCCTTTATCGTCTCAGTCCCAGAGAGTAAACTCCAAAAAATCAAATGAGTGCTAGATGCTTGTGTGTTCAATTAATCTTTTTGGTAACAAAGTCTTACTTAACTCTTAAATTCACTTTATTTTTCATTCTTTTATCTTTGGATAAAACTAAGGATAAAACTCAGCAGCCCCCCCCCATTCACACACAAGACACAGTGAATGCTATAGAGAAACCCAGAGCCCCTGTGAAAATGACATAAGTACATGTGATTTAAAATCTCTGAGGGGCCGGAGAGGGGCTCAGTGGGAAGAGTATGGAGTGCCCTAGCAGAGACCAGGGTTGGATTCCCAGCACCGCGTCTGGTGGCTCCCTAACTACTCCAGCTCCAGAGGACCCTAGCGCCTCTCCTAGCTTCCTTGGGCATATACTTATGCACGCAAACATACACACAGACACACCACATATACACAGAGCTGCAGGCGGTTCTGTGCAAACATACACACAGGCATACCACATATACACAGAACTGCAGGTTCTGTGCAAACATACACAGAGACTCACCACATATACACAGAGCTGCAGGTTCTGTGCTTAGCAGCGCTTACTGCTCTCACAGAAGACCCAGGTTCAGTTTCTGATGCCTCCATGGTGGCCCACAACCTCCTGTAACTCCAGTTCCAAAAGATCCTACACGCTCTTCTGGCCTCTGGGCTCTGGGCCATGTGTGGTGCACACACATAGGCAACACAGTCATACACATAAAATAAAAAAAAAAAAAGTAAATCTCTTCTAGCTTAAATACTCCTGGTGAGGTGTGTGCATGGCGTTAGGAAAACTCACAGAGGTCTGGGAATGGAAAAGACCAGACCAAGACTCAGGTTGGCCACGTGTTCAAGTTGAAGGTGCACGTGAAGAACCATGCTGTCCCTCTGTGCAGCTGAGACGGCCGTCGTACACTTAAATTAAAATGCTGTTCTCCTCCTGTTGCAGCTGAGATACCAGCATGGCCTGGGGACTCCAGACTTGAGGCAAACCCTTCCTAACCTGAAAAACTTCATGGAGCACGGACTCATGGTCAGGTGGTGAGTATCTCTGTCTGACGCCCACATGGCTCTGCGCCTGCCTGCTGAGCTTTCTTCTGCAGTGAGACACCTGAGGAAGAGAACAGGCAGCCGTGTCCGCTTGTAACCTAAGCTCCACTCTGACTCAGGCAGCAGAGCACCCTCTGGGGGAGAGGCAAAGCAATAAGGGAAGTCAGCTGGGATTAATGAGGCCTTCAGATGAGCATCAGGACCAGTGGCTAGAATTAGAATCTGAGCCCAAGGATGCTACTAAAATGTGCCTTTGTCACTGCGTGCTGGCCCACAAGGGCAGGCTGTCGCGTAAAGTCTCAGCATTAAAGTGGCCTGAGTCGATGGAAACTGGGCTCGTGCATTTGGGGATCCTGAAGCTTGTGTCCTGGAACAGCAGGTGATACCTGACCAGATCCTGTCAGTGGAACTCAGGCCCCAAGGTGACACTGGCTGGTCTCCTAGAAGGAACTCTGGCTGAACCAGATGTTCTTGTACAGTGCGTGGATTTAGAGTCTGGCATCTCTGAAACTTGATTTCCTCATTGTTGACCCTTGCCCACTCATCTCACCGGTTTGCTGCGAGGATGGCGTAAGGCGTGAGATGGAAAGCGTAGTACTGACTTCATCTCTCCTGGGCCGTGAAGATGGGCCTTGAGGGTAACGGGAGAATAGCATCTCTGGCTGATCTCTGGCCTTTGTTCTTGTCCCGTGTTTTTCAAAACAGAGTTTCTCTATAGCTTTGTTTTGTTTTTTGTTTTTTTGTTTTGTTTTGTTTTGTTTTTTGTAACTTTGTAACCCTAACCCATAACCATAACCCTAACTATCTCTTGTAGACCAGGCTGGCCTCGAACTCACAGAGATCCACCTGCCTCTGCCTCCCGAGTGCTGGGATTAAAGGTGTGCACCACCACTGCCTGGCTAGACTTCTTTCTTTAAGAGGAAGTCATCTTGGACAAGTGCTCAGCTGATGAAAGAATTCTACTCCGAATATGAAAATGGCCATCAAAGCTTGATGCTGACCCCAGTGCCCAAATACGGGGAAAGGATCAAGGTTTAATCAATACAATACAATAGCAATACCTGTGGTGACAAAAGTGCCTGCACATGTCTGTGTGTCCCTGCCTCCTCAGGGGGGTCGTGTGGTGCTCCATCTCTGCCTGCACATGTCTGTGTGTCCCTGCCTCCTCAGGGGGGTCGTGTGGTGCTCCATCTCTGCCTTCAGGACATATAATTGAGGTGATACCTAACCCAAGTGTTGGTCACCTACAACAGCAGGGAAGCAGCCACAGCCCTACCTGATTCTTCACCAGAAGTGTCAGCTCCTTCCTTACCTGGATCCCTTAGAGCAGGGGCTCTTCCTCCTGTAGCCCCACCACTCCTGGGTTCCCAGCCGTCCGCTTCCACACCGCCTGTTCTGCCTCTGTTTCACTTCTCTCCAGAGACCCATACCTCCTCAATTATTATGAGATGTAATTGCTGTGCATCTGCTTGTGGCTTGAGGATGCACAAGAAACGGCACCCTCTTCTCCCTTGACATTTGGAACCATTTGAGAGAGAGGATACAAGAGACAGGCTAATGCAATCAGAATGTCAGTTTTATTACTGATAAAGCCTCTTGGAAAAAGTGGCTTTAGATCTGTAATAAAAAGGGTTTGCAAAGACATCATTCAAACTTAAGCTTACCCTGAGCATTGGATCAGAGGAAGCCCTTAGCACACTGCAGAGAGCCGTCAGTTTACTCCCCGGCAGGACCCAGGGAATGCTGAGCCAAGATTACGCGGATTCTGATCCTAAATCACCCACAGACGGATTCTACAGTGAGAGAGTGTGAGTGAGGGGACCATACAACGCCAGGCCCAACTCAGAATCTTGACGTAGAATTTTGATTGAGTCCTGTAGTTGCTTAATGATACTGAGCCTTATTAATTGTAAAGATGGTATCTCATGCCGGTGTGAAGGCTCACGCCTGTAATTCCAGTTCTCAAGAGATGGCGGCAGGCCAGGATTTAGTTCAAAGTTGTCCTTAATGAGCTTGAGGTCAGCCCGAATAAATGCTATCTTAAATGCTATTTTTTAAAAAAGACAAATTTTTGTTCAAAACAAAGAAGAAAGGAAAAGAAGAAAACCTCCTTGTCTGACTTCAGTTGTCACATAGACGTGATGAGGTCGTAACAACCTCGCAGAATAGAATGGTGACCTTTCTCTCCCCTTCAGTTCACGTGGGATAGGGCTCATCCATGTTTCAACCATCTGACAGAAATAAGCAAGAGCCCGGTGGGTTCTGTTCACTGAGGGAGTACCGGTTTGATATCTCTAACGATTGCGGGACTGTGTTTTACCGTGTTTATGTTCAGTTCCTCCTAAACTCTGTCTGACTCCATCTTCTATCTTTGCACCAACCTTCCCTGTATCCAGCGAGGGGCCTGCTGAGCTCTGTCCCGCAGGTCACTGTCCTGGGTTAACCTGTTGGGCATGCGCGCGGCCCCCGACTTTGCTGCGACCCCTGCCTTCCTGGCAGGAGTGCATCCCTTTCTCTCCCAGCTTCCCTCCATCAGATGCCCCAGCTCCTCTGCCTGACGTGTCTTGCTGATGGCCCTGGTTGTCCCATTTACTTCCATCCTGTGCAGAATGCACCATCCCTGCTCCTCAAAAGGAACCGTTTTCATAACCACAACAGTTTCACTGTGGAGAACAGACCACTCAGCTACAGTGCACATCCATTTTAAGACCAGAAAACACTAGACAATAAGAGAGTTTGTGCCTTTTTATTGTTGTTGTTGTTTTTTTTAGACAGGATCTCTCTGTGTAGCCCTGGCTGTCCTGGAATTTACTCTGCAGACCACACGGGCCTCGAACTCAGAGATCCACCTGCTCTGCCTCCCCAGTGCTGGGATTAAAGGCGTGCGCCACCATTGCCCAGCTTCAGAGCTCATGCTTTTAAGGAAAAAAAATACATTAGAAACAAAAGCTGGAAGAAATCTTTATCACCATCCCAGCATAGAAGCGGATCACTGAGCTCAGAGCCAGCCTGGTCTGCAGAGAAACTCTGTCTCAGAAAACAGAGGGGGAGGGGAAGAGGGAGCGGGCAAACTTTGGGCCTTCTGGGATACCTGCAGGCCATCTACCTGAAATACTTCTGTCAGTCCCTCCTCTTGCTGCTTGGCCGTCCTTCCCCGCTTGCAATACTGTCTTTTCAGTGGCTCTCAGTTCTGAGACAGAGAAATTAAATGACTGTGAGAGCCATTGACCCCTGAACCTAGAGCAGTAAAAGACATGGTGCCCGTCGGGCCGGCCAGGCCAGCGCGTTAGCATGGTAACGGCCACTCTCTGGTTCCCTCATGAAGAATGCGCCGCCGCTATTCTCAAAAAGTGAATGCTTCCTCGGAGTTCCAAGTCCAGACCACCACAGGAGGCCAGGCTCTGCAACCTAAACAAAGCCAGAACCAGCTGGTTCAGCCTCTGTAGACTGGGGGCTCCCCCACCCGACCCCCAGCTCATGCTCCTCGGGGCAAAGGCCAAACAAACTCAGCCCCCTTGGGGAGTCCTAGGGGAGACTGGGCATCATTTAGGAAAGGAAACATCCCCGGGGAAGCGTCCAAGTTACAGGGCAGCTTGTTTTGTTTGTGAGGAAAGGGCAGTGATGAAGGCTTTCTTAATGAGGTGACTTTTCCCTGTCTATTACAGAATTCTGAATGGTTACTTGTTAGTGTTTGGGACTGCCTGACCAGTTCTGACGTGAGCCCTTTCATCCTCACGCACACAGCTGCACGGACATGGTTCTCACTGGGTTTGGACTCCCAAATACTTTGGTTAAAGTCACTGGTGCCGTAGATACCATCCGTGTTTCCTTTCAACTCCTTTTCTACTGACTCCGAAGTGGTCCAGGACTCAAGTTGATGGACACAGTCAGCACTGCCTCGAGGGCTGAGTTTGGTCAGGGAGGAATGTGCCCACCAGCTGCTGGTGGCTTACCCAGCACTGAGCTGCAGAGATGCCTGCGGTCAGGGCCCTGTATATATATTTCCATGGCCCTCCACCCGTCTCAGCCGACATAACACACACCACACATGTCTGCCCACACCGGTTCACTTTAACCAGCTCCTGCCACCCAGAACAGCCCACCCCTGCCCTGTCCAGATGCTCCAGCAGATGGAGGTGGCGCTCCACCGGGCATGGCCGATGTGGGGCAAGGGTCACCAAATCTCATCTGAAGGGCTTGTGAGCAGTATGGCGCTGGTGTCTTCATCCGTCTTGCCTGTGGGTCAGCCTGGCACAAAGCAGTGAATGTAAGGCCACATCTGTCCTCTTCATGGGACCCACACCCACAGCTGCGTTCTCGCCACGTACTAATCAAGATGAGGAAACAGGAACAGAAAGTAAACAGTCAAAAATAAAGGTGTAAGATGCTCTAAGGAAGGGACTAAGTTGCCTGACCTGGCAGGAACTCCTTCACTGGCTGCTCTGAGGATCGTGGACCTTCCGTGGGGAGCTAGCATTGCTAGGCCTAGAACACAGAAGGACTAGGGTGTGGAAGGCATGGTCTAAGCCACTGTGATGCAGTTCAGCTGGAAGAGCTTCGGCTTTTCCTGAGCATGTACTAAATAATACCTCTGCCTTCAGTCTCTGAACAAGACTGGGGGTGGCAGGACCCGGCTGATGCTGGTACCGTCGGGATTTCAGCACAGGTGCGCCTAGCCTGCCGCCTGACTTAGCAGTTATCGTCATGGCCGCTGTTTTTTTTTTTTTAAAGATTTATTTATTATGTATACAACATTCCTTCCATGTTTGCTTGCATGCCAGAAGAGGGCACCAGATCTCATTATAGATGGCTGTGAGCCACCACGTGGTTGCTGGGAATTGAACTCAAGACCTCTGGAAGAGCAGTCAGTGCTCTTAACCTTTGAGCCATCTCTCCAGCCCATGGCCGCTGTTTTTAAGGGCTGTTCATTCTTTGCTGTAGGTGTTTTGTTTTTCCTAAAGTTCATGTTCATCTTACAAACAGGTGTGCATGTAGTTCTTGTGTTAATGGCTTACTCTCTTGAACACCAATGGTATAGAAGTATTCACTATCTCCCTCTCACGTTCCCCAGGCCTCTCCAAGGCCTTTCTGTAGGCTCGAGAGATGCACCCCACAATGTTTGCCCACACTCATTTCTATCTTCTTACTGACTTTTTAAAACCCTCTTACCTGAAAATCTTTCTGTGCGTATTTATGCCTGAACAGCCCTAAGAGAGAATGAGGACAAGAATAAGATCACGACTCCACAACCCGGAGAACAGACTCAGAAACACGAGTGACTTGTTAGGGTCACATGACAGTCAGTGATGACACAGAACAGTCCTTGTCATGTACCACGATGCCCCATGCTTGCTAGTGTCTGCTCTGTGCTTCCCCCACCCTCTCCAGCCCCCGACACCGTGTCACCATTGTTTGGACACCCGTTAGCTTCCCGAGAGTATCTCCCTAAAGGATACACCCCAGCAGGGGCCAATCCAGAGTCTCTTCTAGAAAGATACAGGGCAAAGCAGGCAGTGTTCTGGTGGAAGCTGACCCAGGCACCTCGTAAAGCTTTGCCAAAACTGTGGGAATTCTAACCCCGAAATCCAAGCATCCAGTCCTGTTCTGTAGTTAGGAAGCGGGAGGAGGCGCAGGGTGCGGACTCGGGTGCACTCACCTGTAGCCTTCATCTCGTGAGCGCTGTGCTTCTTTAGACAGAAATGTGGTCTCGGCCGTCTGTCCTGCTTTATTCAAGGAAATTCTTACTCTAAATTTTTCCTGCTCATAAAGCGTAAGTTCTCTGTCGTCTCCATGCAACACAGTGTGATACAACAGAGAGAACCCAGCTCAAGGGCCAGAAAATGCGGGTGTCAGTTTCTGCTGTATCACTTTAATTTCATAAACATTTTTAAGAATGAGTTATTTCTAATGGCATTAATAGCACCAGCCCTGCTTCCCCAGCATAGGTGTGTGGAGCCAATGAACTATGTCTACCAAAGGGGTTATAAGCCAAAAAGAACTATAGAAAACAGTAAGTCGGGCTAGAGAGATGGCTTAACAGTTAAGAGCACTCGTTTCTGTATCAGGGGATCCAAGTTCGGTTCCCAGCACCCACACTGGGCAGCTCACAACGGCCTGTCGGCTCCAGCTCCAGGAGACTGGCACCCACCTTTGGCTGTAGGTGCTGCACTCACTCACAAACACATAAATAAAATCTTAGGAATGGAGTGGCTAAGCAGTGGTGGTGCATACCTTTAATCCCAGCACCTGGGAGGCAAAGGCAGGTGGATCTCTGTGAATTTGAGGCCACTCTGAACTGCACAGCAATCCCAGGACAGTCAGGGCTACATAGAGAAACCCTGTCTGGAAGAAAACAAAACAAAAGAAGCAACAATGGAGTAAGTAGATTCCATTGCGTTTGACAATTCACCAAGTATCTCCTGTTCAAGAGATGAAGGCAATTTAAAAACAGTTTGTACTGCCTGGGCCTGGTTCACATCAGTTTGGCTTTGAATCTAAAGCAGCTGAGACAAATTAAATGTCTTGAAGGCCATGCCCTGCAGGACATTCTCACTCAGCCTTCACTGACTGTGGCTTGACTCGGGGCCTGACATTAACGGTAGAGGCCTCTTTCCTTTACTGATGACTTTCCACATCTTTGCTGTCTTGCTCCCCATCCTCCACGATCCTCATCCTCCCTGATCCTCATCCTCCCTGCTCCCCATCCTCCCTGATCCTTTTTATCCACTCTTCCTTTCCTTTTTCCCCCAGGGGTGGTAGTCTACTCTTGAACTAGCAGCAATCCTCCTGCCTCTGCCTCCCATGTGCTGCTATCTTGCTTTCCTTTGCATGTGTAGAAAATCGAGAGCTCGGCTGCTTTAATTAGAAGTAATAGGGAAAAGATGGTTACCTAGGGACTTTAGCACGTGGGTGCCTGCTCTCAGGAGGTCTGGTGTGGCCCAGCCTGTCCTTAAACTCTTGATCTCCTGCCTCACCCCTCTCCAGGTGCTGGGGTGACAAGTTTGCACTACCAGGCTGACTTTAGGTTTGGCACACTTAGGAAAAGATATTTTGGTAAATAAATTGTTTACTGTGTGAGTGCAGTAAGCAAGCAATGCACTTTGAATCACATCGATGCAACAGTCGTAGGAATGTTTAAAAGTCTCATTATTTCTACAAACCCGTCTCCCCTCATCCCTTCCCTTAGTCATGCTTATCCCAAATTCAGAACTGGACTCTGGCAGGTGACCTCCGAGGAACACATAAAACACAGCTAGCTGATGATAGTCTTTAAATTTAGATCAAATGACATTGTCTTTGAAGTCTCAAGAGTACTACTTAAGTGTCACGTGGGCTTGCTTTTGAGAGTGTGTCTCTGGGCTAGCATCCTAACACAAAGAGCGGGACCTGGCTGAAAGTGAATGGAAAAGAAAGTTTTACTGGAGTTATTTACTCAGAAGGAGCCTTGACGGGCCATCCCTGTCTCTAGACGGGAACACACAAGGTATACGGGCATCTGTGGAACTTTAAAAGACCTTGGGGGACAGGCTCCTTCCATAACTCATTCCAGAGTTTAAACACCCTCACTTCAGGAAATTCTTCCCTATATTTAACTTACAGCCCCCCTCCTGTGGCTAACACCCACTTCCGCTTTCTTCTGTCTTGGGTCGGGATGGAGAACAGCTGTCTGACATCCTTTGTGCTCAGACAGAGTCTTCGCTCGCCGGCCGCTTTCTCCTCCACCCACGAGCTGAACCAGACTGAAGATGTTCTGTCTAATTTCTCTTTCCTCCTTTGATTATCAAGCAATATCTACTCAATAAAACCTAATTAGAAGCTATAAAAAGTAGCCAGGAAAGACAGAGATGAAGACACTGCGGTGGCAGCCAGTCTTCCCGGCCCCGTGTCAGGACTTGGTCCGTCCTTTTTCTGGCCCCTGTGTCGGGACTTGGTCCATCCATTTCCCAGCCCCCGTGTCAGGACTTGGTCCGTCCGTAGCTTGAGTGACAAATGCACGCGTCCTCTGGCAGCCACATTTTAGCAGGGAGAAAGGAAACGGGTAAGTTAATATTTAATGTATTTGATTTAATGCAAATAAAATCCAGATTAGCTAAAATAATACAACATATCCTCATTAGAGTTATTTTTAAAAGATTTACATGTGTGTGTGCCTGAACATTCATATGTGCACCACATGTTCAGGTTCCTATGGAAGCCAGAAGAGGGCGCTAGATCCCCAGAGCTGGAGTTGCAGGCAATTCTAAGCCACAGGAACCAAAGGCAAGAGCAACAAGCGCTCTTAACCCCTGAGCCATCAGTCCAGCCCCTTAGATAGATTAAAAATAAGATTTTACCTTGTTTTTCTTCACAAGAAGCCTTCTAAGTCTAGCATGCTTACACTTGCCGTATCTCAGATCAACCCAGGAGTATTGAAAGTCCCAGGTACAAGTCACTCAGTACAGTGAGAAATCGCAGAGAAGAAGATTGGAGTTCAGGAAACTGGATGCTAGGTCCCTTACATAAGGCCTGGCTCCTCGGCTGGGATGCACACAGACAGCATGTCACCCTTCCTTTCTTTCTAGCCCCCCCCCACACACACATGCGCACGCATACATGCACACATGACTATATTCATGTTCTCACACACATGCGCACGCATACACGCACACATGACTATATTCATGTTCTCGTTCTCATGTCTGCTTCCTTCCCTTCTCTCCCTGAGTAACATCCTCCCAGGTGCCTCCTCTATCAAAGCTCCCAGCCAGCTTCCTTCTTATGAAAATGTGCATGGCACACACTGTGGTGGTGTGGTTATTCTCTTCTTTGCAGAAAACTTGGTAACAATAGGAACCTGCCGCCGGGGTGTGGTCAGGAGATGGTTCTGATGGGTGTGGCTAGAGAGGAGGTGGCACTTGAGTTGGGTTTTGGAGGGTGGTTGTGCTCAGGTGAGTGGGGAGAAAATTCGCAGAAAAGCCAATTTAAAGGTCGCTGCATTTCAGGCCTCCTCTTCTAACACGTGCTAACAAGGACGGGCAGGTGGCCGTCTCCAGAGCTCATAATTACAGGATATTTCAGAAAGGCTTAGTGCTAAGCTCTTTGCTGACCCAAGCCAACATTGACCACTGATCTTTAATCCGTGGATTTAAGCTCAGCTTAGAATGCAATTCCAAGACTGTCAACTTCAGGGCTTCTGTAAAGACCATTCTCTATGCCGCTTGTTCAGTGATTCTCCAGTTAGCGGGTCCTTGTTGGCTGATCCAATACCAGATGCTGTCACTACCCCAGGAACTCGTCCACCGTCTCCCAACACCCCTGGGATCCAGGCAGATGATATTCTCACTACTTAAAATGGGGAAGTTGAGGGTCTGTGGGCGAACTCACTTAAGGAGTGATGGCCCAACCTTCAAAACCAAGGTGGGTTAGAGCCCAGCTTTAACCCTCACCTAGCACAGCCTCTCGCTGTGTTCACCATACCGTGTGCACCACACGGGATCGTCCATCTGCTGCTCCAGAAAAGGGATCCTGTCATTACTGTCCACTGCGTCTGCTCATCCTGCAGACTGCACCCCTGCTGGCATCTGTAGGCTCTTCCTCTTCACCTGGGTCCTAAAACCTAGAGTGCAGAGCTTGCCTTCCCCACACGAGGCCCTGGGTTTGGTCCCCGGTACACCCAAAACAAAAGAATGAGAAACCAGAGTTCTGCTCCCAAAGGTGAAGACTGGGCCCCCTTTTGTCTCACCTTGTTCTTGTAGACATCCGCTGCAGGCTTACTCCAGTGGCCTCCGTCTTCTCTCAGGAGGCACCCTGGGTCCTTCCTGCTTTCCAACTGCAGCTGCAGAGCACATTTTCCCAGATCTGTCACCTGTAACTATAGCCCCAGGAGATCTGGTGCTGTCTTCTGCCTCTGAGGGCCCAAGGCATACACATGGTGCACGGGCATGCATGTACGTACACACAAATACATATACACACACATGCATATGCACATTGGCCTGGCCTACAGCTGGTGAAGAACTCTACTCGTCCTGGAGACCTTGGCCTTTTTTGGGGTCATTTCTCTGTCACAAACTCTTAGCCTGTGTTCACACCCACATGGTACATGTCTGAGGTTTTGCATTTGTGTCTTGGGTTCCATGCATGGCTAGCCCCATAAGAGCAGCAAGTGTGGCTTCCTCTGCTGTTAGATCCCAAGCCTAGTGCTTTGCCTGTGTGTGGAGATGCACGGTGTTTACTGGCGGGGAGTAAATGAACCGTCCGGCTGCGAAGCATGTGTCACACCCCTTTAGTAGTGCGGAAGACCCCATGGGACAGACTCCTCCAGTCCTCCGTCTGCTGTGGAGCAGTGATTCACTGGGGGGCAACTGTGACTCAGGGGGTTCTGCCCAAGTGGTGGTAGATCCATCTGGTTTTCTCTTAAAGTAACATGCAGCTGAATCCCATGGTTACTTTGTGTCAGAGTTTATTAGTAACTTGATGGTAGCTCAGCGCTAGAATATCTTTCAAAGACTTCATCTCACAGTTTCTGTCACTGGCCTCAGGAGCCTCATGCTTCCTTTAGCTTCTTTCCAAGCCTGGTTTTAAATTCTGAGAACACTCTGGGGCCAGGGCTTTAATTTCCCTGCTGGCTTCTTCTGTGACGAGTTCTGTGAGATTGTTGTTCCCCTGGCTTCCCTGGCGAGTGGTAGAGGGTTTTCCCCTCCTCGTTTTCAGTATAAACAGCTTACTATTCCCAGGTCCCAAGTGCTGTCCAGACACTGCACGGGGTCCCCAGCTGTCATTCCTGAACCTCTTCCCATGTTCTCTTGTAGGACGTTACTTGCACGCCACATAAGTGACATCAAGATGGGCCGTGTCTGTTTCTACAGAACCATTTTGTAGTCCCCCATGTCCGCTGCCCGACTGAGATTTCAGTGTGTTATTAATGTGTCCTAATTTCCTAATGTGAACGCTGATGGATGATGGAGCTGGCTTGACCCGTCCAGGACCTCCCCGTGGCCCCATGGATCATCTCTTTGTTTTCCCCAGCCCAGGAGTTCAGCTTTGAGGAGGAGCTTGGGCAGGAGGCTCTGATCTACACTGGGGCTCCTCCCAGTACACCCTGGAGCCTGGTGGCCTCTTGCTGTTTGCCTGTGGGACTCTGTCTTCTCCGGGTGCATCACTGCTCAGTTGAAGCCTTCTGAGGCTCCTTGTTCAGCTCCACCTTTTTACACTGTTTGCTTATTTTCGTCAGACTTTGGCAGGAATCCGTCCACATGGGGCCCAGGGGAACGGTGGCCCCGGGCACACATTTCAGCCCGTGCTTTGGGCCCAAGAGTGTTTCTATTTTTATTTTGTTTGGAGTTTTTTGTTAACATCAGGGCAAAGATTAAGCACTTACTTATCTGGTAATGGTGAGAGGCCCTTAGATCCCTCGCCTGTGGCCAGGAGACCCTGCTTAATACTGTTAACCCCACTCTCTCCTGGGAGATAAGATCTAGCTGTTAAATTTGGCTTCCACTTGATCAGAGAGAGGGAAAGGGGAAAGATAAATCCCACCGCTGGCTAAATTTTGAAAAGAGAATAGTAGTCTAATTTATGGAGGTTGTTTTGTTTTGTTTTAAACTAACTTTATGTCATAATTTCTTAGCTGCCAAAAGACGTAATCCTACCTCAGCTTCGCCTTGGCAACCTGCTTTTGGCGCTGAGCACAGCCCCGTCACTGCTCTGCGTTATTTTAGCAGTAATCTTTAAGAAGGTGAGAAACGATTATTGCTTTTTAGCACAGTTGACATGATATTGGCGCAGAGCGGTGCCTGGAGCTTCAAACAGCCTGATGGCCAAACACCAACCTAAACACCGCTAGGTAGAGCCATGAGGTCAGGCCTGCGAGGGAGAAAAAGAAGAGTGTTATCTAAAAGCACCCCCCCTCTTTCTCCTCTCCTCCCCTCCATTCCCCTCTCCTTCCCTCCCTTTGTCCCCTCCCCTCCTTTCTCTCTCTCTCTCTCTCTCTCTCTCTCTCTCCTCTCTCTCTGTATCCCTATTCCTCTGAGTTGTAGCTGTAGATTTTGGCTGGGATCCTGACGATCAGGATTTAGTGTTTTGACCAGCTGTGATCTGATAATGTCCCTCAGAGGAGACATTTGCAGAGACGGGAAAACTTACCTGCGGCTGAGAGCTGCGCCCTCCCCCACTACTCCACAGCGAGAGCCCCCACACCCACCCCTCAGCCTGCTCTGACAGATAAACATCACTTGGTGAATCTGAAAGGGAATGGGAGGAACTATGTTCAAATGAAACCGGCCCAGCTTCTTGGACTCTCTCGATGTGACAGCTTTTCAGGGTTTTCTCCCCCACCGCGTTCTGTACTGCTTCTGCACGTGATTGGTGTGAGGGTGCCTGGCGGTGCATGGAGCTCTAGGAAGAAAAGACAGACATGAGCAGGCTCCCCTGAGTCTCACTCCTCTTCGGGGAAGCAGAGCAAACGCAGTCACTTCGGTAGCTGCAGAAATTTTAAGGTCCTGGGAGCCAATACGGACAGGCTTTGGTAAAGCTCAGATTTCTACCCTGTGACCTTGGTCCAGTTCCTAATCTCCTTCCTGTAACCTTCTTAAGTCTATGGGGGGGGGGGGAGGGAATGCTCTCTGCTTTTGTGACATTGTATCGAGATGTTGGATTATGTCAGGCGTACCACACAGCCCTTCACTAGCTTTATGAGTTAACGGTTTCAGAACCACTGTTTAGCCCTAGCCTGGAACTCACTGATAACGGCCCAGGCTCAGGGGCTGTCCTCCTGCAAAGAGTGCATGCCCAGGGGTGTCAGAGCTCTGGATCTGGGTACCGTGACTGTGAATCACCCACTCAGAGCTGAATTCCCCAAGCCTCTGGGAGGGCCCTCTCTCCAGCCCCTAGTAGTGGTGTTTTGAGGCAGGATCTCATGTCAGTATACAGTTGAGGGTGACCTTAACTCTTGATCCTCCTGCCTCCACCTTCCAAATGCTGGGATTACATGTTTGTGCCGTCATAGCCAGTTGCTCACTGCTATAACTGTTTTCCTGAAGGACCACACTGAGAAGTGTCACAGTGTTACAGGTAGATGCTGAGAATCGCTTCCTGGGCTAATGCTTCCTACCAGAGACCGGGTGAGGGGAAAAGGTGGCGGGACAAGGACAATAGATCCAAACTCCCAAAGGAGTTTCACAGGCTGTATCACCACAGGGAGGCCATGGGCAGGCTACTAAACTGCTGGCCACCATCTTCTTGATTTAGGTCATGGAAACAGGTCTCCTTTTTACAAAAATCTCTCCATGAGCTAATACATGGAGAAAAAACTATGCTTCAGGGGTTCAGGGACAATTGGAATGTAGACCTCAGAGGTTTCTGGGTCGTTCTTATGGTCCATACGCAGTTGGTAGATCATCTGAATAGGGCATTTTAAGCATTTCTGTTTTATTCAAAGGTTTCCTTGCCCCATACTTCAAGAGGGAAGAAACTGCTCATCCCTAGCAGGCAAATTTCATTCCTTGATTCAGTACTTCTCGAACTGTCTTACCTTTGCCTGGATGCCTTGTTTCACTGGTTTTTGTTTTGTTTTTGTTGGGAGTTTCTTGAGACAGAGTATCAAATTTGCTGTGTAGCCTGATCCTTCTGCCTCCACCTCCCAAGGGCTGGGTGACAGGCACGCACTACCACCCCCAGCTTTGCCAAGGATTTTAAGTATGTTACTTTATTTAGTCTTAAGCAAGGTCAGATGATCTATCATGCAAAGGAAAAAACTGCCCCGGTCATGTAACTAATAAATGGGGAACTTGTAACTCCAAATAAAGGGATAATCAAGCCAGACTGGGAGTGGAGTTCAGGCCTTTGAATGTCTTTTCTCCAGAGAAGTCTTTAGGTAGAACTGCAAAGAGCAGGGATGCTGACTGGGTAGATGAAGGTTCCTGGAATCAGATAGACAGCAACCACCCTCACCTAGAAAGCGGTAGAATCCAAACCTAACCCAGCTGTCCTCTTTGACCTTTCAACTCCAAGCCACTTGGCCTCTTGCCCTGCTGATGCTTGACCTTTGAAGTCCTTTCTGTCAAACAGCAAGTGTTTGCTGTTAGGTCATTTAGCTGCCCATGATGTAATTGGGTTGTTGAGAAGTATCTCTCTCTCTCTCTCTCCACTAAACAATGTCCAATAAATCTGCAGTTAGGATAGCTTGGAGCTGTTGTGGGGTTTTGTTTTGTTTTAAATAAATTCTTTATAACTGTAACCTTAAACCCTAGATACAATGTTTCCAGTCTGAACCTATAGCAAGCTAGAAGATTCACTTTCTCAGGGCTCGGGACTAAAGAGAAGCAATAGACTCCGGCAGCCTGAACTTTGGCCTCTGCCCCCAGTAAGGAACACACACACACACAGGCCCCTGAGCAGGGGCTGGATGTCAGGGAAAGCTACCATGTTTCCTCTACCTCCCTTCCTCCCTTCCATTGGCAACACTGCAGGTTGAACCTAGGGCTTCACTCAAGTTGAACCTGAATATTCCCATCACTGAACTGTATCCTCAAGCCACGTGGTGGTGGTGGTCGTGGTGGTGGTGGTGGTGGTGGTGATGGTGGGTGGGTGTGTGTGTGTGCGAGAGAGAGAGAGAGAGAGAGAGAGAGAGAGAGAGAGAGAGAGAGTGTTTAAGTGTAGAAATTCTTTTTTAAACACAGCTCATATAATTTACAACTTTCACTTGAGAAGCAAATCGTCAATAGCATTTGAAAATTGGTTCCAATTAGTAAACGTGAATTTCAGCCTCTTCAGTCAGATGAAGTTATCATGAAGCAAGGCTATACACAGACAAAAGGAACCTTTAGTAAAACCTTCAGACCTGAGCATCAGTATTGTTAGTCGATCATTGGCCTTTCTGTTCCTTGACATTTTTGCTTGTATGTATTTACTAGGCAGGTTTCCTAGGTTGACTGCCCACCCCCCACCCTGTGAATCTCAGAATCGAGCTCAGATCATTGGTCTACGAGATAACCAACAGCTGTTGGTTTCCTAACAGTAAAAGTTTAGAAACATCCTGAAAATGAGGGAATAATTAAATAAATTACATTTCATTCATTAAAGCAGCCTTTTAAGATGCTGCTCGCCCAGAGGTTTTAATAACACATGACAACAGGAAACAGAATTATGCATATACCACAAAATTGTGGTTTTCTTAATTAAACATAAAATTGAAATCTGGAAGAAAAGCATCCAAAATTAATAGTAGTTACTTGATGGGTAATAATATGATAGGGTTTTTTATGTAGTTTATATTTATGTTGTTTTCCTATGAGTATAAATTACTGTAATAATTGAAAATGCATGCATAGTTAATTATAATTTTAATGCCATTATTTAATACCTTAGCTATTCAGAGCTCAGCTTTCTTTAAAATCTAGAATATTGCTAAGATTCTACATGTAGAAACACCCATTCCAAGCAGCTAAAATTAGCATTGCAAAGTTCGCATATAAAGCATATCATGTTTGTGACTTCAGCAATTCAGCACCCAGAGCTCACGCAACAAAATGTCACGTGGCCTCCACGTGTGTACTCACGTGCATGCACACTGCACACAGTCCTTAGTAATCAGCTTAGAAGTCCTGCGGCCACAGGAGGAACACAGAGCAGCTCCCGCCCTGTGCCAGTGGCCCTGAAACCCCTGCAGGCTCTTCCGTCTGTCACCACCTAGCAGTTCATATCGGTAGCCTAGTCAGCAAGAAATGCCTTTTTTCTGCATTTTAAAATTATATAAAAGCTCTTAATATTAAAATCTTTCAAGGTTTTTCATCTCACGTAGCTCAACCCTAAGAGGGAAGAGACAAGAGCTCTAGGTAGGTACACCTCCTCGCCGGGTGTCAGGAGTAACTGACAGGGTCCACTGTGTCTCTGAAGCTGACCTTGAACTGATGACCCTCCTGCCTCGGCCACCCTAGTGCTAAGACTGCCCACGTGTCTCATCTGACCTCATCCCCCTTACCATTTATAAGAGAGCATGTTTTTTATAATTTTCCCGTTTATATCAGACACTCTCGTTTCCTGAGCTCCCATCCAAACCTGAGTGTCACTACGGCTGCCCTGGGAGGCCTTGGAATCTGTCCGAGAGATGAGAGTAAATGGCCAGGCTTTGAGTCTGGGTTACTGAGGAGGCCTCAGCAGTGACATTCGGCCTGGGTTGTGCCTGCCTTAGGACGCAGACAGGGTTAGGAGAATTTGGGATGTGATGATCAGCATGGGCTATGGGACAGGCTGGCCCTGCACAACCCACTCACCGGCCTGCCTTGCTCCTGTGGCAGAGGCACGGGGTTCAGGGGCTAAGATGGATGTCAGGGAAGTATTGCTCCCTTCCCTGTGTAGCTGGTGGGAGGGAAATCATATCTTCCTGTAGTGTAAAACCAAGGAGAGCTGTTGGGGAGTGTAAGCACAGGTGAGGGCCACTGAAATAAATCCCTTTGCCCCAGGTAAGGGTGGTATGTCTCTGATTCCTTGTCTCCTCTGTCAGCAGAGCAGAAAGTGAGGGGCGGTGCCAGAGCCACACACAGGGCTATCAGGGTCCTCACCTTTCACACTCAAGAGCCGTGAAGTGCCCGACTTCTGGTTACACTCAGTGACCTGTCCTACAGCTCTCTGCTCTCCTGGGCATGTCCATGCTGAAGTGACAGCCCGAGGATGCTGGGTCTGTTTAGATGTGCTTACCTGGCCAGCCTGCAGGGTTATTCACAGAGGAAAACAAGGTTGGCCAAAATACAGCTCAGCCGGTCACCGTGGGTTTGACATCATAGTGACGGAAAACCTAGACAGAGGCCAGCAGATTTTGTGTCTTGTCATAAGAACTAGAAACAGTCATTTGCTGGTCCACTTGCCCAGTTGGTGTGTAGCTCAGGAACCTGTTCTTGTTATGAAGCTCACTGACACCGTGCTGTGGCCAAGTGCGATGTGCCGGGTCTACAGAGAGACACCTCGTGGTGCCATTTCCAGAGAATGAGAGACCATAGCGTAACCCAGAGAATGAGCGGCAGGCAGCTGCAGGCCTGTCTGTGGACACCAGAAGCACTGTAGCTCCCTTCTTCTTCGTCAGAACTTAGCTGACATGTAATTTGAAAATGTTGCCGGAGTCATTGTAAATGCCCTTCTGCAAGTTCGGAAGCTCCCTGGAGGCAGAGCCCTCCCATTTCTGTCTCTCCTGCCGCAGACCTAGATAGGTAGCGGCCAGTTGGCACGTGGTTTCAGTCCTGCCTGGCGTCTGCCCTCTATATGTATGTCCACTCACACGGTCACACCGCGAACCGCAGTCAGCACTCCCTGCAGGCTTTGCTGGCACAGTTGCACCCGTGCCTCGGGCTCTGGCGCTCTACACCGCTAATTGATGGTTACTTATTATTTCAGACTTACTCTACTTGGCAGTGCGTTTGCGAGGCCCGAGTGAAATGATACATGTGAAATTAATTCAGAAACTAAGGTTGTGTGTGGCTGGACAGCGGTTATTATCCCTGGCTCAGAGAAGGCCCTCAAGACCAAGTAGTATGAAGATGTATGTGGTCAGCCTTGTAAAAGAGAAGCCGTTTCCATGGTAATGGGTTCCCTCGATGCTCTCCGTGTGGTTCTCCGTACCGGGAGATAAGTAGTGGATGTTGGAAAGACCATCCATCAGCAGGCTGCCATGGGAAACTCACCCTGCTCGGCCATCGGATAGAACAGAGAGCGCTAGGGCCCAGCACCCTTTGCAGAGATGAGTTTCTCCGCAGAGGCAGTCAGCCCATAGCCTTCAGCTTTTCCCCAACTGACGTGGTTTCTGTCACTTCTCCTACCTTGGGCATTCTTGTCTTAAATACATTGAATAAATCTGTATCCTTGAAGCGTGCTCTGGTGTTTCTTGCTGTAAACCCTATAACAAATACCATCATAGACTGATAATGATCTAATCCTGTTTGGGGATTTGTTTTTGTTTTTTATCTCAAATCTAAAATATGCAGTTAGTAATATGCTAAATTATGCCTCTGGTCCTCGAAGATCTAAGCTGAGTTCTAAAGTCACTTCTTCTTTTCACTTGTCTTCTAGCGACAGACATCACACCTCCAGCGCCATCCCTGTTCCAAAGAGGCAGAGCTCCATGTTTGGGGGTGCAGATGTAGGCTTCTCTGGGGGTATCCCTTCACCCGACAAAGGACATCGAAAACGGGCCAGCTCAGAGAATGAGAGACTCCAATACAAAACCCCTCCTCCCAGCTACAATTCGGCACTGACACAGCCTGGGGTGGCTGTGCCCACCTTGGGAGACTCCGGGAGGAATGTCACCCCGCTGTCCTCCTCCTTGGACACGTCCCTGGACTTCTCCAAAGAAAATGAGAAAACAGGAGTAGCTCTGGGTAACAGTGTAAGTGGAGACCATGGAAATTCGGACTGCAGCCAGCAAGGGGAAGCCCTGCCCGGGCACCTGGCTGTGAACGGGACAGCACTGCCCAGTGAGCAGGCTGGCTCTGCCGGTGCCCTGCTGCCAGGCCCCTGCCTCCCGGCCCCCTCAGCTGAGCTCTGCTGTGCGGTGGAACAAGCAGAAGAAATCATCGGACTGGAAGCCACAGGCTTCACCTCAGGCGACCAGCTGGAAGCGCTCAGCTGCATCCCCGTGGACAGCGCCGTGGCGGTGGAGTGTGACGAGCAGGTGCTGGGAGAGTTTGAGGAGTTCTCCCGGAGGATCTACGCCCTCAGCGAAAACGTGTCCAGCTTCCGCCGGCCACGCAGGAGTTCCGATAAGTGAGGAGAGGGGGCAGACGGCGGGACCAGGGGGAGAGCCTCCGCCCTCCCCCAGGCCCAAGCTGCACTTGACCTTTTTAGTAATTCTGGACACTGGGGATCACTGGGTACCATGGGGCCAGTCTCTGAGGTTTGCTGTCCAGGCCTGGTGGTGGTTTCCAGGTGAGGGTCACTCTCTCGCTGACAGCTCCAGTCATCTTACAGGCATCTGTCTGCGCTTTATTCACACGTGGGTGTTTCCCCCAAAAGGAAGATGATAATACGTATGTAGTAGAATGAACTCTCCTTTAGTTTCTCAAAAGCATTTGTCCTCGCCATTGTTCGTAAAACTTTGCAAAACGGAATATTCAGAAACAGCTTTCTGCAGCTTCCATTTCCTGAGAGGCCCACGGATGGCCCCTTAGGCTGATGAATAAGAAGCAGAGGGGGGTCCTTGTCCAGGACCCTCCACAGTCAGCCTGCAGACCCCACTGGCCCTGCTTTCTCAAGATGGCTCACACACCCTGAAAGCTGGGGCAGTAGATTCGCTAGTCCAAACCAGCGGACACGACATTCTGTCCTGTCCAGTGTGCCATGTCCTAATGCAAAACTTTCCCATGGTGGATCCCGGGGGACCCTCAGAAACCTCAAGGTCACCACAGCCAGGGGGCAGCCAGCTTCCTTTGGGGCCAAAGTTTTTATTTGGGCAGATGCCGTGGTCCAAAATTGGGCACACCTCTAGCAATACACTCCCCAGATAAAGACCCCCTAGATGTAAAGCCCAAGTTAACTTAGTATGTTTCAGTCGGCAGGAAGCCATCATACATGACGACGTTACATGGAGTCAGGATGTTCAGTTTGCAGGGGCGAGGCAGCCGAGAGACAGTTGGATCGAGAGACTGGATGAAGCATAGACAATGTGCAATTTCACAATGTTAAATTATGTTTTTGAGATCCATTGTCATTCTGATTCCATTTTCCTGTTGCATTACACATTACACATTATGTACCCACAGACATTGCCTCAGGGTTGCAAGCTCTTAAAGAAAAATTTATCCATATATCCATGTATTGTATAGAATAAAAATTGAATTTGCTTCACTTGACCTGATCTTCCGCCACCCCCAGTTTTGGTTTGGTTTGGTTTGGTTTGGTTTGGTTTGGTTTGGTTTGGTTGATCTTGGGTTTGGGGAATGGGGGGTCATTTTTCCCCCTCTAAACCTGAATCTCTTCGTGTTTCATCCTGACAAGGCCTGCACCATAACTAAGCTGATGCTGTTCTTTCATTTGAGTTTGCATGCTGTGAAGAGCGGCCATACTTCCCAGCTGTGTTTATTCCCCAGTAGTGATGTCCCACATAGCTCCTGAACTCGCAAGTCCCTTAATTGTGTCCATATTATAGCTGAGCGTCCCTAGGCCACAGCTTTAGTTGGCAGCTGCACTCCCGGATGGGCTAATTCGTGCCATGATTTCTCTAGACAGCGAACACACAGACTTACTGCACAGCAGACAGCTGTCCAGTCTGAGGAAGTCCATTATTCCACTTGTTGGGGTGAGGCTTCTTCACAGGGTCCTCTCATTGGCTTTAGAGTCAGAGTGGGTGGAGGAGATGCTGTGGGCTCCTGCAGGTAGAGGTGTGGGAAGGTCGGTGAATGACAGGTGATCTGTGACCTCCTAGGGCTGGAATGCACCTGAGGCCTCACGCCAGTGCATCTGGGCACAGTCTGTTGCCCTGCCCCTGAGCCTGTAAAGCGGCACAGAGACCATCAGTCTCTGCCCTTCTGAACCTCCTAAGTGTGGACTCTGAAGTGACTTCCTCAGCATGGAGCCGTGCCCTTGCTCTAACCCGATGGGTTCTGCCCATACCTTTAGCAGAACCCGCGCTGCCAGTGATGTCTGCGTCCAAGTGCTGGTCAGCTTGAGGCCAGGGTGAGCATCCTTTGATACTTGCTGTGACCTGGGCAGAGCCTGCAGCAGCTACAGTGTGTTTTACCTTTGTTTAAAGTGGCCAGGGCCAAATTCCCAGATCTCTCCTACTGGTCTTTTAATTAGCCTTGTACATCACTAAAAGTAATAACAAAATTTGCTTATGAGGCAGAAATGGGAACGACAGGTTTGCTGCTACCCTTTTCTGAACGGCGAAGAGCCCCTTCAGCTTTCACGTGGTTGAGACAGTTCTAACTGCCTGTACAGATTACACAATGAATATTTGATTGTGTTTTCTCTCTCCATTTCCCCTTAACCACATTACAAATTACAGAGGTTTATTTTGCCCTCAGAATATTAGTGTTGGAAGATTGTACCCAGCTGTACTTTTTAGCAGTTCTAATGGCAGCCATTTATCCTGACCTAACTTGTTATTTAAATAAGTTTTAAACCACCACCAATAATGAATGGCATGTGAAGCCGGTCTGTTGGTAATTGGAGGGAAACTCAGCATCTGTATTTATAAAATAAAATGGGAGTAGTATTTACCCTGAAAGTTAAAAGTATATGTGATTTCTCCCGTTTTGAATTTCATACCGAAGCTGAGTTAACTCCGAAAACCTGTTCTTAGGCAATCAGCCAGTTGCTCATTGGTTCTCAAACCCACCCTGCACTCGTGCGTGGCACTGAGCTAAACAAAGCGAACAAGGATTGCTGAGTTCTCATCTCTGCCGCATCCTCCAATCGAGAGTTACAATTCCCTGTGGTGACTGATGGAGATGCGGTCCAGGTTAGAGCTCACGTTATAGATGCAGGCAGGGCACAAGGCGGGCGGAAGTCCAGAGGCACTTGGAAAACACTCAGCATGGATGGATCTGTTCTCTTTCTCACCATCGTGACAAAAGCCACTGAAGGGAGAAGGGTTACTCTGGCTCCCGGTTCCAGCCCACGGCCACCATGGCAGAGACGCCATTGCTGCAGGCACTAGCGGTAGCTGGTCATGTGACTCCACAATCAGAAAGCAGGGCAGTGTCAATGCTGGACTTGTTTTATTCAGTGAATTGGTGCCACCCACAGCTGGTGGGGCCCCTACCTAGTTAACCTAACCTAGATGACCCCTCGCGGGCGTGGCCCACAGCCTGACCCCTGTGGGACAAGATAGCATGCCAAGTTGACAGTATCTGTCACTCCAGACAGATCCATCGGGCCATGGCAAAGTCCCTGCCCAGGTGGTTAAAGCAGAAGCACAAGTCCCTAGAACTTAGAAATTGGCGGGCAGCCTGCCTCTGAACAAGGTTTGTAGACACTAGAACAGTCACTACCCTGCCATCTAGTTAAAGTCCTTCAAACAAGGTCTTATTTTAAACATACAAAAATTAGTACTGACTTTTTCAAAATTGTCTCGTGAACTGGGGAGATGGTGGTGGACGCAGGATGGGGACTGAGTTTAAGCCTCAGAACCTGTCAGAAAACCAGAGGTGCGTTTGTGCCAGCACTGGGGAGGCAGGCAGGGCTCCTGGTCCAAAGCCAGTGGAAGACACTGCCCCAAAAAAGCAAGGTGGATGGGCTGGCAAGATGGCTCAGGGGGGTCAAAGCACTTGCTGCACCTGCCTGGTGACCTGAACTCGATCCCTGGTTCCCACGATAGGAAACCAACCCCTGAAAGCTGCTCTCTGACTTCTCATGCATGTGGCGTGATATTCAAGGACCTGTGTTCACGCACACACATCACACACTCTGCATAGATCTGGTTGCAAAGAGCAGACAGCCTGGGATGGGCCTGATTTGGGGGAGTACCCCGAGGGTGTCTGAGAACTGCATGGGAGGAGTACCCCAAAGGTGTCTGCCGACTCCATAGGCTTTGTGAGAAACCTGTCTCAAGAAGATAGAGAGCATAAGGAAGTCACCTGATGCCAACTCCTGGCTTTCAACATTCAGAGACACTGGCAGGTATATCTTGCACACAGGCACACAGACATGCACCACACACACACACACACACACATATACACACCACATGCACTCATACACATACACACACCACACACATATACACCACATACCACACACACACTCAGCACACCCTGAGCTCCCAGGAAGCAAGTCCCTTATGTAAAAGTTCAGGTAAGAAAACCTGATAGATCTGGAGAGGAAGGCTGGGTCCCCAGGTCACAGACGAGGCCCAGGAAAGCTGGCTTTAACCAAGTTCACAGAACTCAAATGACACAGCTAGGACTCCAAACCAGAAACTGTGGGGCCTTTCCCTTCCTCAGAGCTGGAGCCACAGCCCCATCCATCCATCCATCCATCCATCCATCCATCCAGTCATTCATTCAGCTGTGGGGCCTTTCCCTTCCTCAGAGCTGGAGCCACAGCCCCATTCATCCATCCATCCATCCATCCATCCAGTCATTCATTCAACTGTGGGGCCTTTCCCTTCCTCAGAGCTGGAGCCACAGCCCCATTCATCCATCCATCCATCCATCCATCCATCCAGTCATTCATTCAGGGCTGGTTGGGTGCCCTCTGTTGGTCTGGCCCTGAGCAAATGACCAAACATCCCTTAGAGTGTCACTGTGATATGGATTCTTTATCAGCTCTGGTAGCCTGGGGACTCAGAGCCCAGGCCAGCAACGCCTGACTCCACGCTGTGAGGAAGAAGGAAAGTGAAGTGAGTGAGGCTGAGAGATATTTATCACGGAAAAACCGGAACTCCAGGGCGAGAGAAGGTACCCCAGCAGGAGCCCACCTTCTTGCTTCTGCAAGGCTCAGGCATCTCCTCCCTGGTTCAGTTCCCCAGGCCTCACCCACTCAGCCCAGGTACAAGGTTTCTGGCAAGAACCCCTCTGTTCTGCCTGCCCATGGCAGACTCCCTTGGGTGGCTGGTGCTGCCTCTCTTCCATGGGGAGTGGAGGTGGGGTTCTGTGCTTTTCCCTCACCAAGGCCCTCAGGCCCTTGTGGCCACTTCCTAGTCTCCCATGGCCTCACAGCT
The DNA here is from genome assembly GCF_018167655.1 of Microtus oregoni. NCBI lineage: Eukaryota > Metazoa > Chordata > Mammalia > Rodentia > Cricetidae > Microtus > Microtus oregoni. The sequence goes on from NW_024543059.1 coordinate 1,664,501, forward strand.
GTGTGTGCTGACCCTTGGCTTACGTGCTGGGCAGGGTCTCCCACAGGGGCTTGCATATTTCTCCTGGACAAGCAGGTCCCTGGTTAGAAGGGGACAAGGACATGGAAGGAAGGTGGCTTCAGACTCCACCAGTCCTTTGACTCTGGGGTCCAGCTTCACTTTCAAACTGCAGCTGTGCAAACTTCGGCTTCCTCTTCAGAGGTGAGAACATTTTCCTAGCTCCCTAACAGCCTCTCTTCCCCTTCCCTCCCCTCCCCTCCCCTCCTCCTCTCTCCTCCCCTCCCCACCTCTGTTGGGAGCAGTGAGACCCCAGATCCTGAATTTCTTGTAATCCCCTGATCTGAGTGCCTACAGCTGCTCTGAGCACGAGACCTTCAGGAGTTCCTGATGGCAGGAGAATGGTTTCTGGTGGGTTTGGCTGGGGTGTGGCTATCTCTCCTCTCCTCTCTCCTCTCCTCCCCTCCCCACCTCCTCTTCTCTCCTCTCCTCTCTCCTCTCCTCCCCTCCCCCCTCCTCTTCTCTCCTCTCCTCTCTCCTCCCCCCCTCTGTCCTTTCCTCTCCTCTCTTTTCCTCTCCATTTTCTCCCCTCCACACAAAGAAAATGGGGAAGAGAGGAGAGGAGAGAAGAGGAAGGGGGAGGGGAGGGGAAGAGAGGAGAGAGGAAAGGAGAGGAGGGGTACCGCACACCGCGCCCCCGTGTCTGCTAGACCCCCGTGTCGCTAGAGCTTCGGGAGCTTCGGGAAAGGGAGCTGGAGGTTAAAATACACAGACACACAGAGACAGCCACACGAGTCATCCTTGAATTCCCCGAGAATGCCCCCTTTATTGTGTTCAGGGGCAGATTATATAGAGATCCCACATCCCTTTCTTGTTCCACGAAGCGGGGCCTTTCAGTGCACACTTGGCTTTGGAGACCCTCTAGCGCCTCAATTCCCGGGATTGTTCTTCACTTGGCCCTGGGGTGGCTCTCACTGCCACAACAGGGACAAAGCAGGGGCCCGACACAAGCCACAGGCCACGGGCCACGGGATGAAACATTCCTGTTGGGTGAAGTAGGAATGATGTCAGGGCTGCCGCCCAAACAATGGAATCCTGGAGTTCAAAGGAGAAGACGCTGCCCCTGGCGCCTGGTGCGCCTGCGTGGGCTGCGGAAGGCTGATGCGCCCCCAGCCGAGAGGATGCCAGAGTCACGCGAAGGAGGAAGGTTTGGTTTCAGTAAAACATCACCCAGCACATTACGTTAGTATTGTTGATATGACTTTAATTGCGGTATTACTCCTGTGTGGTTTAATTTATGAGCCTGCTTGGCTTTTTATAGTTGTAGAAGAGTTATACACTTTAGTTTGTATTTATTTAGGATTTTTAAAAAAATAATGCGTGAGAGTGAAAATGAGGCACGGCCCAGTAATACAGAACAGCCCCTCCTTGCAAATGCCGCCTCGCCCCCACCTCCTAGCCAGAGGGAAAGGCCAGCAGCCTGGACCTGCTTTGGGTCTAGATCCTTGGGTGCCTTCTGGGTAGACCCTGCCTGGCAGACCCTCTCCCCTCGCAATTGTCATCACAGACATCACCCTGGGGACACCCCCAGCACACACAGCACACATCTGGGGAGGATCAAGCAGAAGGAAAGGGGCTTCAAATCCCGCTGATGTTCTCAGCGGAGCCAGGCAGGCAGCCTTGTGCCAAGAGAGGCTCTGCCTCACTTCACTTGGCCCGTTCCCAGCTGCCCCCTCTGTTTCTGGCTTTAGTGCGTGCCAGGTCCCCGGAAGAGTGGTAAAGAAAAGGATGTAGTCCTGGCATCCTCTTATTTAGGCAATATGGCAAACAAAAATAACTTTTCAGCCTTAGGGGTGGACAGGAGATTTTCAGTCTTAAAAGAATCGCGGCGCGGGGATATGGCTCAGTGGCAAAGCGTTCGCTGTCTGGCACGAACGGAGCTTGGACTTCGTCCACCAGCAGCACCGCCAAAACCAAGCCCGGAGTCTGTGCTTTACTTGTGGATTGTGGCGTGACACTTGCTAGTGACCCTGTACTTGGTGTCGCTGTGGTTGGAAACCTTCGGAGGGTCTTAAGCAGTGACCATGACTCACCCGAGGATGTATTTTAAAAAGACCATCATGGGAAAGCCATCTTCATTGAGGTGGGCTGTAGCTATTCCAGGGACCCCTTGGTACACGTCAGTTATAAAACAGGGATAAATATTTTTAATACAAATTATTGAAAGACTGAAATATTTTAAAATATAGAAGTCAAGGAAAGTCTGTTCTTGGAAATCTGTTACTAAAAGGTAACCCCCTCCCCACGCCTGGAGTAAGTGGAAAAGTACAGCCCTTACCCTTTAGGGTGTGGAAGGGGGACTGAGGGGGGGGGGGGATGAGAGAACCGATTTAGGCCTAAGACCCAAATCCTCAGCCAAATGTGAAGGGCCGGATGACAAAAACAGGCACCTGAGCAGCCACCTTGAGGCGGTGTGGCCTAGACTGGGGAACAAAGAAGCCCGTTGCCTCTTTGCTAAAGTCAGTGAGTTTCCCACCCTGTGTGCCCTGTGTTAGGAGCAAGGGTCAGAGGGCAGGGAAGCCAGGTTGGGAACAGCAGGTGATGCGGGAGAGTGTGCTCAGGATCAAGGGGGCCCTGGAGATGTGAGCCCCAGATTCTGAACATAAATTTCCCAAGCCCTGGGTGGACAACCGAATTCCAGGGGTTCAGGGAGACTCTAGAGAGCCACACCAGAGCAGTGGGCACTGAAGTCATAGGCCAGTCACTGCTGTTGCTCCGGAGACCGGGACTGTGGCCTGAGTCTCTCCATACCCGTCATCAGCACACGAAAGGAGGGAGAGGAAATGGGGAGGAGAGAGAAAAGGAAGCGGGAGGACTATTACAATATCTAGAACTCAAACTGGAAAGAAATAGGAAAAACAAGAGGCGCTGCCCTAGACCGGACATACATGTTGAACTTGACAATAAAGACATCAGAAAAGGTTTACAAACATGATACAAAGAAAAATATGTCTAGAGACATAAAGGAGGGAGTAATTGTATTGACTGAAGAAAAAGGAATTCTCAACAGAACGACATGAACACGTATATGTCCATGAAAGCGGAATGGAAATTATATTCTTTTTTAAAACAAAATATTTATTTATTATGTATACAATATTCTGTCCGTGTGTATGTCTTCAGGCCAGAAGAGGGCATCAGACCTCATTACAGATGGTTGTGAGCCACCATGTGGTTGCTGGGAATTGAACTCAGGACCTTTGGAAGAGCAGGCAATGCTCTTAACCACTAAGCCATCTCTCCAGCCCTGGAATGGAAACTATAAAGATGTTAAAAGTAACTGAATTGAAAAGTCCTCAATTAGGATAAACAGTAAAATACAGAAGGCAGAAAAATATAGATGGGGACATTGAAGACAGGTCAGCACCGATACTGTGTAACTGAACGCAAACAGAGCCCTGGACACCAGAAACAGGTCAGCACCAATACTGTGTAACTGATGGAGGAAGGTCATTGGCTAATAAAGGCACTGCCCTGGCCCATTTTATTGGTTAGAGGATAGGTGGGAGGAGAAAACAGGACAGAACACTGGGAGGAAGAGGAAGTGAGGTCAGAGTCTCGACAGCTTTCCTCTCAGGAGCAGACGCCTGAGAGAGACGCCATGCCTCGCTCCCGGCATGAAGCTCCGACCCAGGATGGACTAGGCTAGAATCTTCCCGGTAAGACCGGTTCTCACAGATTATTAGAGATGGGTTGATCGGGATGTGAGAATTAGCCAGTAAGGGCTAGGGCTAAAGGGCCAAGCAGTGATTAAAAGAATACAGTGTCTGTGTAATTATTTTGGGCATAAGCTAGCCGGGCAGGCGGCCGGGGGTGCTGAGAACGCAGCCCTGCCGCCCTTATTACTTCATATGGCGCCCAACGTGGGGCTCGAACCCACGACCCTGAGATTAAGAGTCTCATGCTCTACCGACTGAGCTAGCCGGGCAGGCGGCCGGGGGTGCTGAGAATGCAGCCCTGCCGCCCTTATTACAAGACGCAAACAGAGCCCTGGACACCAGAGACAAGTCAGCACCGATACTATGTAATCAGATGCAAACAGAACCCTGGACACCAGAAGATAGTATCAGAAGTTGCAAAGTGAGTGTAATTGGAGAGGCAGTGCAGAGGTAAGGGCAGAAAAGGCTGTTTTCACACAGGCCCAAAGCTTCCTAAAGCTATTTTCAAAAAGGCAGACTTGAAAAACTAAGAACCCAGCACATATTAATCAGGATAAACAGAAAGAAAACCGAGCCAAACTGATAAAAGATAAAGATAGCGAGACATCTTGACAGCAGCCATTAACAAAAGGAGCCTGATGCTGCGGTAGGTGGTACAGTGAAAACCCAAGGCTTGTGTCTCCAAAAAGGGGAACCACAAGATGTTGGGCCACACCCAATGTGCTGAGAATATTCTGCAGGATAAAAAACAAACAAAAAACCCCAAAACTAAAGGAGGCTCTTGAGGTTGAAAGACTGAAGATTTAAAAAGGCCTGGGACTAATGTCATTAGGCACCAGCTTAAGACAATGCCTCTGTGTTCCTATGCAAGCAAGTGCGCATGTGTGTGCATGTATGTGTAGATGTGTGTGCGTGTATGTGCAGATGTATATGTGCATGCGTGCATGCATCCACACAGCTTGACAATCTGCATGTGGGAATATTGGATGTTGATAACACCAAGAACTGGGAAGAAATGGAAGCCCATTACTGCAACGTCCCTAGATGTTACCTAACACAATTCACTGCCTCTAATAAAATATACTTCTATGTGCATATAACATGCATATAAATATTTTAAGGACACACATTGTAACCTCTGCGGAGAGGCAGAGGGTCTGAATCTGGAGGCCAGGCTGGGCTTCCTGGAGAGACCCATCTTCAGTCACATCAACAGTTGTGATCATACCCCAGCAAGTGGAGGATGTGTTCCAGTCCAAAGGCAGAGGTAGAGAGGACTAACACAAGCAAGAGCTAGTTCTAGAACAACAGACACACGTTTTCAGTGGACACGGTTTGTTCTGTATGGACTAACCTCCATAAAACCCTCAATACAATTTTGGTGTTTGTTTTTTAGGAAAATACAAGCCAGATGTGGTGGCATTCACCTGCAATCGCAGTGCTTGGGAAGTGGAAACAGGAGGATCAGGAGTTCAATTGGGCACGTAGCAAAATTCAAGACAAGTGTGGGCTACGTGAGACCTTAACTCAAATAATATGAAAAACTAAGGAGGAGTAAGGAAAGGGGAGAGTAGGTGGGGGATACTGAGGTGGAGTAGACAGGGAGCTATCATGGGCCAGTTCCTTAGACAGGGAAGGAGACAAGTAGGGCCTGGAGAGCAGAGGGGAAGTGGGGTGCACGCACCTGTGAGCTCAGGGTAGCCTTACAGCAGTCTTGCTCATAGCTCTGGGCAGCCCACTAGGGAAAGCTGTTTCTCTGGCCTGGGTGGAGGGAGACCCAGCATTGCAAGCTCCCCAAAACACTAAACAGTTCATTCAGGTGGGCAGGTCAACCACCTGACCAAGGACCACCCCTCAGGAAGGTGGGTCTGCTGTAAGCCACGCTGAAGAGAAGAGATGAGATCAATGAGATACTGGACCTTTCCTTCCCAGAATTCTGCCCACGGTGTCGTCTCTCGAGAGAGCTGGTGCCGGCTTCTCTGGGCCAGAACTCAGAAAGACTAGCTTTCCTTTTTTCTTTCTGATGCTCACTGGGGCCAAAGTCCGCTTTCTCTGGTGCTCTGCTCCGTCCTTGCTCTAAAGCTCTCCTCCCTACCATATGACTGCTTGTCTGCCATGTGGCTATCCTCCAGGCTGGCTTAATTCAAATTGTATGGTCTTTTCTCTTTCTCTTTTCCTTCCTCCTCCTCTGGGCAGCTGCCAAGACTCGCGGCTTGCCCCACTGGAGCTTGTCTTCTAGACGCTAATAAAATTGTCCTCAAGCTTCCTTTTGGAGGGCATTTTTAAATTATTTTACTAACAAGACTCAAGACCCCAAAAGGGGACCCAGATTTCCCTGGGAAAATGTGGTGTCTCTGCCAACACTACCCAGAATTTCCAGTAACACTGACAGCCGCTTAGAGGTGCAGACAGCAGTTCCTGGGAGAGACTGTTGGTGGATGATGGGATTCAGAGATGCAGTTCAAACTGAGCCACGAGCATCCTTCAGAGATGAGCAGAAGATGGGATAGAAGGACCCCCAGGGGGCCAAGAAGGAATGACCTGAGAGCCGGGAGCTGAAAAGTCTTGAGAAAAGGGTAGAGCCACCCATTGTTCTAACTACTTAGGGAGGCCAAGGCAAAAGGATTACCTGCACCTAGGAGTTCAAGACCAGCCTGGGCAACATAGCAAGCCATACCTCAAAGGGAAAAGAAGGATATTCTCTTGAGAAAAGGGATCGCTAACAATGAAGACTCAGATCAGAGGACTAGGTCTAAATGTCTAGTCAGGGGATGGCAGACAGAGAAATTGGGAAATGTGACTTGAGCCTGAGCCACCATTGGCCAGGCATGCTCACAGGAGGCCAGCAGTTAGAAAATGTCCCTGTGCCCAGCCTCAGTGACCACCCTCTGCGGTGTAGTCGTTGGGTACCAACCAAAGAGCTCATGAGTGGGCAGCTACCCTCTCTGTGTGGGAGTTTCAGAGCTCTTGAGTAGAAGTGGAGAGTAGGGACCCTCAGAGATCATCAGAGTGTGGGGCGTGAAGGACGAACAGGAGTTCAGTTTGCCTTCGATAAGTTGTCCTGCATGACCCAGGATGCACTCAGGAGCTGGATGGGAAGAAGTCTCAAGAGGCAAAGTTGGTTCCTCACAAGCTTTCTCTCACCCTGAGAGGGGCTGAGCACAGAGGGTAGGCAATGCTGGCTGAAGCTGAACAAGACTGGATGAGAGTCTGCTGGTCCTACCCTCCCCACCTAGAGACACTCACTGCAGCCTTGCTGGGCTCATTTCCTCCAGACTGTCCGCCCAGGGGGACTTCATGGCCACGTGCAATCCAGCTGCAGAGGCCTAGGGCAGCACATCTGCTCCCTCGGAGGCCCTGCTCTCCCGGCCCCTCCCTGCCTCAGGACTGCCGGCGGAAGTGCTCCCCCAGCACAGGGAGGCCTGAGAGGGGAGGTGTACAGACTGATACAGGGAGGTGTGAGGCCGTGGAAAGCACACAGACAGAGGCTTCCAGAAGACAGCCAAGCCTAGGGCTGCCTGGGCTGAGGGCCTCCATGGCAACGCTCACAAAATCTGCTGCCAGAGAAAGTTCTGTAGGTCCAAGTAAGCAAGGCTGGGTAGGCATCCTCTTGGGTTGACCAGGGCAGTAGAGTTTGTGAGGCCCTACCATATACAATGTGGAGTGCCCTTGTCGAGGAAGAATGTGCCCACTGTTCATCTATGGCAGAGACACTGTGTCAGGACAATGTCAGGATGCCCAGGAACGGATTCTAGAGGCCGCTTAAGAGATAAGATTTGTTATCTGTAGAACTGTTATATCAACAACACAAGAATCCAGCGAATGACTTCCTATTAACCCTGATGCTAGGTCTGTGGTGGAGGACAGTTCCAAACTGAGCTCACACCCAAAAGAACAAATCTTCCCCTTGGAGTTGACTCAGTCAGATGGTGGACATTTTGACTCTCTCCAGTTCAGGCATCGTGAGCACACCACCAGCCAGGATCTGGAGGACATGCTTGATGCTTCAAGATGGGAATCTACAAGCTCAAACTCAAAGGGGGGATATTCATGAACCGTTCCTCACCATTGTGGGCAACCATGACAGACCTGGACATGCAAGTAACTATAGCCACATTAATGTATCTTCTGACCCCAGACAGCTATACTATGCTTCTCCTCACTGGGCCCCAAAGCTGTAATGGCTTCCCCAGAGGATGGGATCAGAAGCAATCTGGAAGAAGGTATTATTCTGTAGTTTCCTGAGACCTAATCATGGAAACCCACTGCTAATACCCACCCTGTCCCTCTGTCTGGAAAGGCATCCCCTGGTGTGAGGGGCCTGAAGCACAAGGCCATTGGCTGCTGAGGAAAGTCGCTGAAGGCCTCCACCAACTCAGCTTCTCCCTGCCCCCAGCTGCTCTCTGCTCAGCTTCTCCCTACCCCCAGCTGCTTCCTGCCCCCAGCTGCTCCCTGCTTGGCACCCTCCACGGCTCCCCCATTGCCTTCAAGTGGAAACAGGCACTTGCGGGGGCTTTAGCTGTCACCAGCAACTTCCTTAGCCCCCCCAGTTTGCTGAGCTGTTTATGGAAACAAAGCTGGGAAGTCAATAGACAAACTTCAGACACAGCAGGGAGGATGGGCCTGGAGCGTGCCTGTGGGTGCTCACAGGCACAGGGCATTCACCAGAGCTATGGGGCCTGTAGGTGGGGCAGTCCTGATGCTGAGAACCATCGGGGGTGCCAGAGCCAAGCCTCTTCTCCTGAGAAAGCCTTATTTAGAGGCTTCCTGTGGGGGCAGGGGGAAGTACCATCCTTAGGTATCACAAAAATCCCCACCTCTAAGCTGCTGCAGGGCGACAAATAGAGAAGGCACCAGGTCAGGGCCACGCTCTCTGCTCCCGGCCAGACCTCAGTCTCCCTAGCAATAAAGGGCAGGAGCAGGCAGGGTGAACCTAAGGCGCTCATCCCATTCTCCTGCCTCCATTCCGTTCTCTCCCTCCAGACTTCCATTCCCGCAGGCAGAGAAGGTGTCCTGTGGCCAGTGTCTCCACAGGGTAGATTCCAGGCAGTCTCCCTGCGGAGGCTCCCACTCACTGGCCCAGGTCACACACACACCACGGCTGTCTTCTTGGAGGAGAGGATTTACACGGGAAGATCCCCAGTGTGCTGCGTGGGCCCAGGCAGCCCACCTGGCCCCTTCTCCTACTTCATTTGTATTCTGCACAGCATCCGGAAGCTGGAGGAGGATGAACGTTTCTCTCTTTTTCTTTGGCTCTCAATACACCCACATCCTCTGAGGTGCATCTCAACGCCTCACTCTACAAATGAGGAAACCCTGGCTGAGAGGAAGGGGTGCATAGTCAAAGACCCCAGGTGGTGAAAACGCTTTCCCATACCATGTAGGGAGCCAGGGAGCCTGGAGGGGCTTGGGGTCTGGCAGGGAACCCAAAGTCTGAGTGTGTGCTTAGGGGTTGATGAGCCTGGAAACATGCTAGACACTATGGCTCCCAGGGCAAGGGAACTTTTCCTTGCGCAGAGATTGGGAGCAACATGACCCCCCCCCCATATACACACTCTCTATGAGGGGTGGTGAAGCAAATTGAGCTGGGACGAGAACCTGCAGACAGGACCGGCTCCCTCAGGCACCGAGCATGCCCAGACCCTTGGCATGGTCAAGCCTTGTTGTCACAGCCTGCACACAGAACCTGGATAGGGTCAGGTAGACCAGATACCCACATCCTGGTTCTGACTGTGTTTTGGTCATCTGTGCCTATCCTCCCTGGGTTCCTATGCACCATCACCAATTATGGCAGGCTGATGGTGCCTGGGCCTTTGGACCAGAGGTCACACTGGCTCCGGGAGGCTGCCTGGTGCTGAGACCTTTCTTGTTTCCTCATCTGCCACAGGGGACACAAGACCCTATGGGGGGAGGGGGGTGTCCTTGAGGCCCCTTTGTAAACAGTGAGATTTGGGTTTCAGGAGGGTCTCTGTGGATTGAGTGAATGGATCTCTTTCTCTCCTCTGGGGATCTAGTCTCCCTCATGCTTGGATTGCAGCCTCTACCATCCAACCATCCATCCATCCATCCGTCCATCCAATACATCTACCCACCTAATTATCTGTCTGTCCACCCCCACCCACTCACCCACCCATCCACCCACTTACCCATCCATCTGTCCATTCACCCATCCAACCAACCATCCATCTATCCATCTATCCAATCCATCTACCCACCTAACCACCTGTCTGTTCCCCCACCCATCCATTCATCTATGCATTTACCCAGCAGCTGCCAAGCCCTGCCCCCGGAGCTGCCACTAAAGCAGGAATGGCACCACCCAGGGCAGGCCCTGGAAGCCCTGAGATATGACTGTGGTCTCTTGCATTCCATTTCCAAGACGTAGAAACAGACTCAAAAAGGCACCAGAGAGAGGGAAAACCGTGTGAGTGACATCCGAACTCCAGCCTCCTGTTGCTCCTCTCCTGACCTGGTTGTCTCTGTTCTGTCCTGCCTGCCACCTCACAGGTCAGGTGACTGGCCTCTGCTGCCCCTCTGTCCCAGGCTGAGTGAGGGTACTGGGAGACCATCCGCTGCTCCCTGGCTCTGTGATATTATCTCTGGCTCACGCCCAGCCCAGAGCAGGATACAGCTTTCAACACCTCCCTCCCCTCAGACCCATGCGGGTTGTCAGAGTTTCTCATGCAAGGATCAAGGGGCCCCTAGGTAGAGGGTCCCCCAACTGAGCCTCCTCCCCCCAGACGAGCACAGGCCCTGAAGTGGGAGAGGGCTGAGCAGTGCATGAGAATGAGGGGGTTGCATGGCCACTCACCCGAAGCTCCCTTCCCTGCTCCCCTCCGTCCATAATCTCAGATGTCTGTTCAAGGAATTCTCCGTCCCGTTCCGTCAGTGATTTATTTAGACTCCGCTCATCTCACTGCCTGGCGGGTGACAGACCCCACTCTCCCATCCCCGCCCCAGAGCCCAGGGCCTTTTCATCTCCAGCAGGCAGCTCTGGCCTTGCTCCAGTCCAGCTAGATGGGAGGGGCACTGGGGCCTGCAGCATTTCAAGGAACCCCAAAGTCCCACACCCAAGCACCCTGGCAGGCCTTGGTGCTCTGTGAATCGTCCTCAGTCCGACTGGGGGAAGGGTTGGGGCTAGTAAGGAGAGGTGGCATTCTGACTCCTTACTGAGCTGATGACTTTGAGGGACCAAGAGAAAGAGGGCTCCACTCAGCCCCCATGGGTGCTGAACTCACTCGACTCAAGCCCAGGGTTTTACACGCACACACACACACACACACACACACACACACACACACACACGCATGAGCATACGGCAGGGGACTCGAAAGTCCCCAGCATAACAGGTAGGAGGTCAGTCGCAGGCAGAAGTTCTATCTTCCTCCCACTCCTGCCCAGATCATCGAAGCAGCAGGATGTGATCTGCCCCACTGAAAAAGGTACTGAGCCACATGGCTAACATAGATAACAACAAGAGCTAATAAGTAGCCTGAGCTAATGGGCCAATCAGCTTTATAACTTATAGAGATCTCTGTTTGATTTTCTTTGGGGCTTGCCGGCTGTGGGGTGCTGGGCGGGACAGAAACCCCAACAAACAGGCCTGGCTCATGTTACAGTAGGCCAGTTTGTAGCCCTGGTTCTGGTGTTGGTGGTTGCTGGGATGGTCAGCCCACCGGCTCTCCCTCATCCTCACCACCAGGGTGAGCTCCCCAGCACCACCGGGCTAGCTCACATCCTTGGATCACAGCATCAGGGCCAGCTCTCCCACCTGCCACAGGTGGTGAGTCGCAGGGGTGAGCATCTTCCCCTCAGTTACACCACCATATGGCAGATGAGAGGTGGGACCAGTCACATTCTCAGGGCTGGCTCGTCTGCACCCCTGTCAATAGGCTCCATTCCTCTGTGCTGCCCAGGTGAGGTGCAGGGCCTGATCTCCTTAGTGCTGCAGTTGAGGGGCAGGGTCAGCTCTGCCACCTGCCGCAGGTAGCAAGGGGAGGAGGGCATCTTTCTCTCACTCACACCACATGGCAGGCCAGGGGGGCAGGACCACTTCTCCAGCAGCAGCCCAAGCCACGACATCACCATGGCCCTAGGTGGCAAGCCCACTCCACTGCCTTCTCCTCTTTAGATGTGTGTATCTTCACAGGACAGGAACCATTCTGTCTGTCTCTCTCTCTCTTCCACACCTCACCCTATAAATAGAGGCTGACTGCCTGGTGCCACAAGGTGCTGCTGACCCCCAGTTTTAAAAGTCTTTTGTGGGTGTTGTTTATGTCATGCATGGGTGGACATGCACCTGCAGGTATTGCGTTGGGCATGTGCCACACACTAGTGTTCAGAGGACAATCTGAGCAATAGGCCTCGCCTTCCACCCTGTTTGAGGCAGGGTTTTGTGGCTACTATGTCAGCCACTAGCAGGTGTCTGGGTATTCTCCCGGCTGCCTCCCCTCTCCCAGCAAGGGTGCTGAGGAGAGATCCAAGAGCTATTGCATACTGCACCACGGATCCAGGGATCTGAGCTCAGGTCATGATTGTGTGGCAAGTATTTCACCCACAGAGCCATCTCCATCCCTGGTGCCCGTATCTCTAAGGTTGCTATGACTACAAGTTCATCTCCAGGAATTCCATCCACCCAGGGTAGGGGGTACTAGCAGGAGTCCCCTCCATGCAAGAGACTGGCGTGGCAGGAGCCAGGTGTGTGTGCACGGGATGCACAGTTCAGGCTGACTGCTTACAAGAACCACGGGGCAGAGAACTTCAGAAGATGATGAGGGGACATCAGGTTCCTGTTTTTCCAAGTCTGGCTCAGGAAGAGTCTCCTAGTCCCCAGCCTGGGTTCTGTGGACATCCGGAGGACACATGGCCAGCGGCTCCAGGGAGCGGGAACGACGTCATGTGTCCCACCTCCCTGGAGCTCATCAAGTCAGGCAGAGTTGTACATGTCCCAGAGGCCCCTAGGGCCTGCCTGGCCATGTGTTAGCCCTCGAGAGCTCAAATGCAGTGTGGATAAGTCAAGTGGGAATTCAAGAGAAGCGGGGGTGTGAGAGTGTGGGAAGATGGGGCAGGTGGACAACAGGCAAGTCAGACTCCTTGTGTGTGCATGCATGCATGGGTGTAAGTCTTTGTGTATGTGTGCATGTGTATGTGTGTGTATGTACTTGTGTGTACATGCATGTGTGCATGTTTGTGTATGTGTGCATGTGTATGGGCACATGTGTGTATTGTGTTTGTGTGTGCATGTGTGTTCCTGTGTATGTGATGTGCATGCGTGTATATGTACTTGTGTACATGTGTGTTTGTATGCATGTGTGTTCCTGTGTAATGTGATGTGCATGTGTGTATATGTACTTGTGCACATGTGTGTTTGCGTGCATGTATGTTTATGTGTAATGTGATGTGCGTGTGTGTATATGTACTTGTGTACATGTGTGTGTTTGTGTGCATGTGTGTGCATGGTGTTTATGTGTATGTGATGTGCATGTGTGCACGTGTGTGGATGTGTGTGTGCAGGGCACTCATCATAGAACTGAGAGAAGAAGGCAGCTGTGCACCTGACCCACGTCACCCCATGGGGTCAGCATATCCTTGTGGTTTATAAACTAGGAGGGCACACAGAAGAACAGGTGGTGACCCCTAAAGCTCTGGGAAAGCGGGGAGGGCTGCCGACTCTGGGAGCTCTCTGAAGGTTTGCTGACTACGTGATGGGGGGTAATGGGTCCAGCTGGCATCTGTGCCAGAGCCCTCACCCCTAAGCATATACTGAGGATGGCGCCCCAGCTCCTCCACTCCCTCAGGCTGGCCAGGCGGTGCACCCAGAGGCCTGGGCTTGAGTCTCCTTCCCGCCCTGCAAATCCCACAGGAGCCCAGCTATTCACCGGAACAAGGAGGGATGAATTATTGGCCGCTTCAGACCCTGCGCTTTGCTGAGGCGGCTCCACCTCCGTCTGGGTTTGATCAGCTCCAACAGAACAGGCACTTAAATCAGAGGGGAGGATCTCTTTTCTGGAAGCCCATCAGTGCCTCCCACTTCAGAGCTGGATGGCCCCTTGACCTACCCATTTCACAGACGGAAAGACAGAGGCCAGACACCTCAGGGAAGGCTGAGCTGGCAGGGTGCCCTCCGAGCTGATCGATACCATCCCTGGATATTCACTCACACCCCTTTCTAGCCTTTCTCCCTAATAAATCTGGAAGTTTCCCCTAGGTTCACATCTCTGCTGTGTTTAGGGATAGAGGCAGGACACGCAGACAGAAGAGAGGCAGAACTCACAGACAGAAGAGCCCTCAGGGCTTGGTGTTGGGTGTAAAATGGATCTTCAGGTGTCGGCTCGATGAGGGCAAAACCCTGCTGGAGTCCAGCACACAAGAGGTGTATCTGGCTAGGCCAGTGGCTGCCATTCCAGCTTCCTCCTCAGGCCTCTCATGGGCTCCTTTCCCAAGGCCTGGCCATCAGCTGGGGACAGCTCAGCTGTTAGCCTTCTCCGCCCAGCCCTTTGATCTGCTGCCGCCTGGAGCCACAGCCAGAGCCATCAGGGACACTGGGGTCTTACTGGGAAAACCCAGGTCCCTTGCATAGGCCCAGGGGTCCTGCTCCATGTCTGAAGTTCTCTCCACCCCATCCACCTACAACTGTCACCAGGTTGTTTGGGTCCCCTGCACATACTCAGCCCTTCTGCCCCCCCACCCCCACCCCCGTCATTTCCTCAGCTGCACCACCTCTAGAAGGCCCTCGTGCAGGCAGGCTCTGGAACACCTGGTCCAATCCAGCCTAATCCAGCCCAGTTCATGTGAGGCTGGGGCTATGGAGCCTGCAGGTGGAGCCAATGAGGCTTGGAGAGGCAGTCTTTTGCGACTCTTTCTGAGCGCGAACCTGGATTCCCAACTGTCCACATAGACACTTCTAGGTTTAAGAGGATGGCAGAGTGGGGGCCAGAGGCATTTATCTGAGACTCCAGAGGGGGCGCTCCACTCTGGAAGTCCCTACGTGCAGAGCAGAGTGGCAGAAAAGCCACACCTAGCAAGACCGCTGAGGACCCTGCCACACTCCCTGGCAGCCTCAGGAACGGGAGCTCCGCCCCACTCACAGTGAACAGGAGCTCCGCCCACTCACAGTAGACCGGACTGCTATCTTATGGGACAGCAATCTAGAAGCCACATGTCCTCCGACAAAGCTGGGTCAGCCTCCCCAGCCTGGAGGTCTTGTCTTGTTGGGCTGCTGGGCCCTTCTCTTCTTCTCCCTTCTGCATGTTGGGAGAGTCCTGGCTCAGGCCACCAGGGTTGGGTAGGAAGTCCAGCTGTCCCCAAAATTGTGTGATTCCCCCCTAGCCCCGCCCAGTCCTTGCCTGCCCAGAGCCCTACTTCCCATCTGGAAATGGAAGAGGGTGACCGAGGGGCTGACAAGCTGCTGGCTCATGGTGTGGCCACCGTGAGGGGCTGTGAGAACCTCAGAAAACCTTTGGCTGCCCTCGTCTCCCTGGGGGTCTCTACACATGGCTCCTTCCAAGCACTGATTAACAGCTGGGTCACACCTGTCCTGCAGATGTCGGCTCCCCACTACCCCACTGGGTCCTCTGTGTGTGTCTGTGTGTGTGTGTGTGTGTGTGTGTGTGTGTGTGTGTGTGTTCACATATGCATATGTGGGAACTGAAGAAATGGCTGACTCTTCTAGGCTCACAGAGGATCCTGGGAAGTCCCTGCTTCGTCTGTCCCTTGACTCCCTTGGTTCCTGAGCAGGCCACTTCAGGGCAAAGCCTCAGCTCTGTAGTTCAAGGCCCTAGGCTGTGACTGTAGCAAGATGCCCCCCCCCCCATCCTCCTCTGCAGGGTGGTTAGAGAGAGCCAGTGTTAGACACAGACTGACCTGAGGTGGGAATCCATCTGAGGGAGAGAGCAAAGAGAGGATTTGCCGAGGTAAAGGAACTGAGGTCAAATAAGGGCTAGGGCGGACTGTGCCTACTCTCTGTCGAAACGAGCCTAATCTGGCTCCCAGAGTCTGATTGGGGTGTGGCAGGGACGGTGGCTTCTGAGGCGTCAGCACACACTAATTCCCCGTGTCCCTGTGGGGATGTAAGAAAGCAGGAACTGGGGGACCCAGCCAAGGGCTCAGCCTCATGCTGTCCCAAGCATGGGGCCAAGGACAAAGCTCTTTCGTAGATGGGATCGGCACTCTGCTTGCTGGCTGACAGGCTTTGCCGGAGGGTCAGGCTGCAGGAGGGGATCTGGGAACAATTTGATAATTAGGCAAGAAGTCTTGTCAAGCAGCTTCCATGGGGTCTATTAGGGGCCCAGGAGAGGTCTTGTGGGAGGGGGGCTTGGCCCCTTGCCAGCCCACTCATGAACCCCTACTTCCCACTTCTGCTCACCTTACCACCCTCAATCTTTACCCCTGCTGGGTCATCAGGATCCTTGTTGGTGCCAAGGACCTGCCTCACCACGTCTTCCTGTCTCCTGATGTGCCCCTCAGCTACCTGACGAGTAACGTGGGCTGCCATGATGGAAGGAAAGCAGGCAGAGACGTCAGGAGAGGTGTGGCCCCCTGTGCCCTATAGACATGGCCAATGACAAGTGTCCTGAAGCCCGGGTGAACCTTGTAGAACAATTCCCCCATGACAACCTTGGTGTAGTTACAGGATGGGGGGTGCTGGGCCTGGAGGATGGGAGGTTGGTCCAGCCAGCTTGGACCCCATAAGCCATGATGTGCCCACCCTGTCCTCTGTCATATCGTGTGACCTACATTCTGGAACCAGGGACCAAGCCACAAGGCAAGGTGCAAGCAGAGCCTGTGGACATGCCTGGGCATGGAGTCAGAGCTGGATGATGGGTGGTCAACCTGAGCAAAGGGAGCAGTTTCACAATGACGGGGTGTGGGGGAGCCAGGAGGATGAGAGGTGGCTGTGAGGAAAAAATTGCTAAGGGGCAGCTCCGCTGGCGCAAGGAAATCCAATTAGGCCAGATCAAACCAAATCAAAATGCCCATCGTTTTATTAAATACGGCGCTCTCGGGTGGCGGGGAGACAGGAAAGTGGGGAGCCCATGCAAACCCAGAACCACGAGTTTCTCCTCTGGGAGTCCACTTAAATACCCCATGGGCGTAGTCCTGACCCCTCCCCGGGGGATGCTGGGATTTGGAGTCCAGAGCAATGCAACTCCCTAAGCCAGGGGCTGGGGCTACGCTCCAGACTTAACAGTGGCTAGGTCTCCCTGAGGCCTGACCTGTCAAGTTGAGAGGGACTTCTGGAGTGCAGGGTGCAGCGTTGTGACACCTCCCAGCCCAGGTGTGCTCTGTAAAAGACCCTGAACCCCAAGGTGTGTCTTCTAGGATCTAGAAGGCCCCAAGGCCTTCTCCAAGCAGGCCCCAGCCACTTTGGGTGAAAAGAACCTAGTTTCTATCCTCCATGATCTAGGTTGAGGGGCAGTTAGGCCTAAAGGGGAGGGTGTTTTCCCTCCTTAGGGTTTCACTCTTGAACTAATCAGAGCCCTCGCTCAGCTGGTGGCAAGCACACAAAGAGGCTCATCCCAGAGCCTCCACACTTCCTCCCACAGGCCAGGGCTTCTGGGTAGCACTGGGCAGTCCTAGCCTTCAGCTGGTAGCCAGGGCCTCCCACCAGGGGAGGAGGCTGTCTTCCTTTCTCCTGAGTCCCCCTTCCAGCCCAGGGAAAACATGTCTCCCCTGGTATTTATTTCTAAGCTCAGCATTTGGAGACCAGGCTCGGACAGCCGGTGTCCAGAGCCAAGAACCACAGGCTCACTAGAGTGCAGGGGCCTGGGAACGGCTGGCTCACCCATGGAGGTGATGTTGCCTCTCTCCGCCCCCCTCGTCAAGTGTCAGAGTGATTTATGGGCAGATGCTGAGGCTAAAGAAAATAGGCCGTCTTAGGGAGCGACCCCTCCGCCTGGGTGCTAACTTGCCACAGGCCCAGGAGAAAGGGAGAGGTCCCCTACTGGGTGACCTTGGCCGGGTCCCTTCCCTCTTTGGGCCTCTGCTGCCTTTGAAATGGGTCTGGAAATCGGGCCCAGACCACAGAATTGCCACTAGATCAAAAGAGAGTTAGATGCCAGGTGCTCAGAGCCTGGCACAAAGCAGCCTGCACTATGCCCTTGTTAGGAAATCCCCCAGGTGTGCCCTGTTCAACTGCAGCCCGTCCACTCAACTGCAGCCCGCCTACTGACGAGGGCGTCCCCCTGCCTCAGCTCCCTGTGAGCTACCACGAACCCAGAACCACTCTATACCAATTCTGCCCAAACGCTGTCTCCCGGGAAGCCTACTTCATCTTCTATCAGTCAGCGTTCCGGGCCACCCCGAGCTGCTTTTATCAAACCTCTTTGGCCACCTGTTAACGTGCGCGCGCGCACACTGCGAGCCTTCCAGATTTGCTTGCTCTGCCGGTCCCCAAACCCGAGGGGAGGGGCCTGGGGATGAGAGGGCTTGCCTCGATTGCCAGGAATCTTCCGTGCAGTGCCCGGAAAAGGGAAAAGGGGGAAGCTGTAAGACAGCCCGGAGCGAGGGACCTCATCCAGTGTGGCACCCAGATAGGTGGTTAGAGTCGGCCAGGTGGAGTGCGGCCACTACCCAGGCCAAGCATGGCTGGAGATGTGGGCCAGCCAGACCCACCAGGAGCAGATAGAGAGGGCCTGAAAGAGGCCAGTGTAGCTACGCCTAGTATACCGCACAAACAGGAAAAAGACAGACTGAAAAAAATACCAAACAGCCACTCTAACACGGTTAAAGACTTAAGAGAAGTTTGGTTGAGTTTTTTTGCTATTGTTAATTTTTGAGACAGGGCCTCATGTAGCCCAGGCTGGCTTCACAGGCCCTGTGTGGTCAAGGATAGTCCCCTGCATCAACTTCCTGAGTGCAGGAAGGTGTGTGCGTCATGACTGGCTTGCTGATAATATAAAAGAAAGGCCTACGAGGAAACCCTAACACGGGCGCCTGGAAGTCGATGGAAAATTGTCAGTGTCAAATTCTAAGACTGACTTATCTCATGGCTCCTTGGTTTCTCAGGCAGAGGGGAGAGGAAGCAAGAAGCTGTGTGAGTTGGGCACTTTTCTAATCTCCTTTGTGCTGACCCCCAGAGTCCTGGCTTCCCATATAGAACAGCCTACCGTGTGGGCCTTTCAGAGCCAGGGCACCTCAGAATACGGTGGTCCCATGAACTATACCCCTGTGCATCTGAGCTAATTATTATTATTTGAGGGAGATGAAAAAGACATCCTTAACTGAGAGGCATTACAGAGGATGGCATTTGTGCACCTAACAGTATGTGATTGGGCCCTGGGACACAGCACAGGAGACCAGACACAGATCTCTGTGCTATGACTCTTGGTACAGGGCCTGATAGGTGCTACTGGGCCAGGATCTGAGCCTTGCTTCTTTCTGCATAGACTAAATATTTGGGCTGCCCATACCCTAGCTGGCCATCACCCTGGCCGGGTGCTGGATGGGGAAGAGGAAATCCTGCCTCCCTGAGGCCACTACAGAGGGTGTTGCGATTGATGGCATCTGACCTTGCTCTGCCACAAGCCCAGCAGAGGTCCTGAGGCAGCCATTACCCTCTGGTTCCATTTCCTCAACTGTAGAATGGAGTTGGAAGCAGAAGGACTGGGCAGGCCTCCCAAGATGTCATCCTGCTCTTTCTATTGACTCTGTCTTCTGGGGACACTTGCTGCACAGCTGACCTCCAGTGAGTAACATTGAGGGGATGCCCCAGGAAGTGTTACAGGAAGACCAGGCTCATGTGAAAGTACCCAGATGCTGGCTAGGCACATTTTCCCTCTTCCCTCCATAATAAAAACCAAGCCACTGTGGCAAGGGCTATCGCAGGGAATGGACCTCCAGCACCCAAAGGACAGGGAGTCACAAGACCAATGGGTGGGGCTTTCCAAAGAGTCCAGAACTCAGATCCTGGCTCCATGACCCCAAACTGTCACTCAAGGCTTCGTCTCTGGCTTGCTCACCCGAACTCTTGGCTTCTTCCCTCAATTCAGAGGCGGGATGTGGGATGTGGCGGTCCTCATTTTACATATAAGGGAACTGAGTCACAGAAAGTGACAGAGGTCATCCAGACATGATAGGGCAGAACTGAGTCTGTGCCTGGCTCTGAGAGCCTTGTTTCTGCAGTGATGGGTTGACCGGTAAGCCACCAGCTTGGGTAGTGCCTAGGACACAGAGGGTGCCCTGGAAGAGGTAATTATGGGGCACCGTCACTGTGGGGTCCCACCGTCACTGTGGGGACCCACCGTCACTGTGGGGTCCCAGTTCCAATGAAGGTGACTCTGTCAGGGCATCCATATCCCTAGATATCAGGTGATAAGATTTGGAAAGTTTGTCTATAGACAGGAATTTGGGGAGGGGAGTTGTTTAATCTATTGTTTGTTACTAGGTGTATATATGTGTGCACTTGTTCAGATGTACATACATGATACATGTACATATGTTGACACACCACAGCACGTGTGTGGAGGTGATAGGACAATTCTTGCCAGTTCTCTCTCCTTCCACCCTTATGTGAGCTCTGGAAGTCAAACTGAGGTTTCTGGTTCTGCACAGCAAGGATGTTTGCCTGCTGAAGCATCTCACTGGCCTTGCTTTGGCCTTTTGAGATAAAATCTTACTATGATGCTATGCTCAGACTCAATCTTCATCCCTCTACCTCCCAAGTTTTTGGATTACCAGCCTGTGTCACCATGCCTGGCTGTGGGTATAATTCTTCTAGAACCTTCCAGTCACACCTCCTTTGGGAGCTTCTCCTAGAACATATGTCCTGTTTTAAGTGTCCAGGCCCCAGATACTGAGTCCCAGGGCAGGGGATGGTAGACTCCAATCTCTACTTCTGCTTCAATCCCTCAATGGCCCTGGTCCCCAGAGGAGACCTCACTGCCCACACTCACCAAGAGCATTGGAGACTGAAGCCTGGGGACAAAGTGGCAAGGCTTGGCAGGATTGAACCTCCCTTGACCAGGACCAGAGGGATTCTGGTGGAGAAGGGGTCTCCGGCCTCTCATCTATAAACTGCCCTTCAAAGGAGAGGCCTGGAAGTCTCCAAACCACCAGGTAAACAGCATCAGGGAGGCGACATACATCCAGTCTGGACAAGAACTCCAGCCTCTGCCCTGACTCTCACTGGTGTCCTCTGGCCTGGAGTGGGTCTGGGAGACTCTAGTGGGTGAGATGGTATCCTCAGAGTTCAATCGGTCACTGTCCACGGTCCAAGGAGCACAGGGGCCCTGAGGTGTGTATTACAGGAGACCCTCATAGAGATGAGACAACCTGGAAATGGAGTCTGGGCTCAAGACTCATCACGGGTAAGGCAGAGACTCCATCTTAATGTAGTTAGCAAATGCCAGCTGTCACAGAGCTGGAGTCTCCATAAACATGAAGCCCTCAAGCCTGTCTCCTGAAGAGACCTTCACTTACTATCCAGGTGTTCCCTGGTCCACTCCTGCCCCGTGTCCTCCTGGCTACAGCGACGTGGGCCTTGTTGGCGCAGCCATGCTGATATCCTCATTGGTAAGTTCTGGGGTTAATGCATGGGGTCTGCATGAGGTGGCTGCCTGCTTGGGCTAGGTGGATTGACTGGCCCTGGAGTGAGGAGAGGGCTTGGGGCAGGAGGCGTGAGTGAGGCTGGCACAAGACAAACTGTGTGCCCCTGGTGGAGAAAGTGAGAATCAGCACCCCTATGTCCTGGCTGGTTCCAAGAAGAGGCCCAGAGTCAATGAGAAGCCCCCTGACTGTGAATCTAGGAATGGGGGGGAAACCTTCAAGTTCACAGACTCTGCTGTCTGCAGCCTGTGCCTCCCAGCCTGCCCCTTGCTCTTCAGTCCCCCTGAGCCCAGCACACTCTTAGGGAGGCGGAGGCAGTGGGGACATAAAATAAACATTTGGGGCTTAATGTCCCCTGTGCATCGGACCACAGGCCCCTCCCCATCGGCTTCCTGGATGTGGACAAGCCCCTTTCCCCTGCTCGTCTTCCTTCAGTCACCCCAACTTTAACCCTGAGGCCTAGGCAGATGAGGCAATGGAGATCTAGGGACTGAAAAGGAGAGAGCATCCTTCACTGCCACCAGCCTGGAGAGAGGATCCTGATTTAGTCATGTGAGCAAGGGGACCGGCTGAAAGTAGGATTCTGCCTGCAATCATCTCTGCAGGTGGGTGGTGGCCTGGGGGACAGTCAGGGACAGCCCAGTAGTAGTCCATTTGGAGAAAGCCTGTCAGTAAAGCCACAGACATCCAAACTGCTCAGTCCTGGATTGTTCTTTCCCTCCCGTATGACACCAAGCCCCGCTCAGCAGTCTGAATCCTGACTTTGCCGCTGGTATACCATGATCTTAAATCGCATTATTTTTTCCTTTATGAGCCTGATTGCTCATAATAAAACAGAGGTGGTGGACCCTATGCCATGGAATAGTTATGAAAACTGAAGACAACAGCTGCAGAAACCCATAGAGGGCCAGAGGTTGCCTGGAGTCACAACACAAGAGGGTAAGCAGGATGCTGGGTGAAGCCAGATCTCTTTGTACAACATCTGGCTTCTCTTGGGTCTGGACTCCTGTCCGGAGCCTGGTCTGTGTCCGCTGGTCTGTGGCAGAACACAGCAGCGATGTTTGGGGCTGGGCCGGGCCCCACATGGTGTGGTTGCTTTGGCCTGAGCCACCTCTCTACAGGGCCTTATCTGTCCATTCTCTCCTTTCCCACAAAGTAATCTTTCTCTCTCTTGGAAAGTTCCTGTTTCCTCCCCGCCGTCTTGTCTCTCCCCAGGCCTGTCTCTGGAGACTCCAGCCAGCCTCCCACACAGGTCCAAGCTGTTCAGCACAGGGGTTCAGAGTCTACAATGACCACCCCCTGACTCAGGATGGTACAAACAGGCTATCCAGAGCATGATGGAAGGTTTTACTCCCAAACCTACAGGTACAGAGTTCTATATCTTTGAACACAGTAAACTCCAGGGCTGTTGCAACCCAAATGAAGCCCTACCCCCTGCTGAGTGGATCCAGCAGGATTCAACCCCAAGCCTGGGGTAAGGAGCCCTTCGGGATCCAGTGATCTGCCTCCTTCTTGGTTGCTTAACTCCTAGCCACTATCTGGGGACCCACCGAAAACCCACCAGGGCTACCTCGCTAAGGTCCCAGCTTCCCAGGGTGGCTTTTCTTGCAGCCAGCTTAATGGGTCTAAAAGCAAGGCCAATGGCCGTGCTGTGGTATTAAGAATGTCCCTGAGGAATAAAGACACTGCCAACTGGGTTTATGTTTCAAGACGTCTGTCCTCACCCTTGACCAACAGATCACAGACAGGGAAATAGGCCAGGACCAGGTCCGGGGACCGGGTGGAGTTGAGACATCAATGGGAGGCCGCCTTGTCTAGAAACTGGAGAGTCCCCCCGCCAGACCAGGAGCTAGAGATTTGGGGTGCAGGCTGGGGCTTGCTGAGCATTCATTGCACACAGTTGTTTAAAATATAATCATCATATATACATATATATATATTATATATAACATATAAAGAGGAATTGAAGTGAGCCACCCCAAAGAAAAAGCTATATTTTATAAATATTTCTGTAACTCCCGCATCCCAAAGGAGAGGGGAAAGAAAAATAAAAATTTACAACCCAGTTAGTGGTTCCATGTGGTGGGCACAGGGTCCCAAAGAACATTCTGAGAGGCTGGTCTTTCTGGCCTTGAAAGGTCAAACGCACACAGTCCTACCCAACCCTGCCCTGGCTTCTTGGAGCAGCCTGGAAGGCAACATGTGGGCACTCGGGCCCCAAGCTGCCAGGTTATTTTTAATCCTATCGGTTTCCTTTGATGTCCCGGCCCTCCCAGGGCGACCAGGTCTCCTGTTCCCGGTGGCTTCCAAGTGGAGTCCCAGCACAAGCCTCCTCCCACGCCTGGCATCTGGGATCGGCAGGGAAGTCCACGGGGTCTCCAGGCCCTTCAGTGGGTCCACAGGGGCGGAGCGCGCAGCCTCACTTGCAGACGTAGCGCTCCACCGTGCGCTCACACCTGCGGCAGGTGACAAAGCAGCACCAGTGGTACTTGCAGTGACACCGCTCCACCACGCGGTCCGTGTAGGGGTTGTAGCCGCGCCCACAGCACATGAGGTCGCAGCTGTCACTGCCGTTGGAGGTTTTGTTGCACTGCCTGGGGGTGGGAATGAGAGGTTAGTGAGCACCCGTCACCACCAGCATCTGCCTCTCCCTGCCAAGCAGCCTGCACCCTCGCCATTGTGGCTGGCCCAGCCCCGCAAGAAGGAGGATCAATCTGGGGGGAAACCGAGGCTTTCCTCCTCCCCTAACTTCCCTGTGTTTACAATAAGCTCTGATGGAATTGTTGCTATCTACCAAACTGCCTACCTACCTACCTACCTACCTACCTATTGAGAAAGAGTCCCTCACTGAAACCAGAGCTCAGGCATCCACTTGGCAAGACTGGCCAGTGAGTTCCGGGGCACCTTCCTATCCCTGCCCCCACCTCGTCGTTAGGGTTCTAGATTTATGCCATCACACAGGTGGTGGGGATATAAACTCAGATCCTCATCTGTGGCAGGCGAGGGGATGTTCAAGAGAGGGTTTCTCTATGTGACAGCCCTGGCTGTCTGCCTGGAACCAGTTCTGTAGACTGACTAGGCTGGCCTCAAACTCACAGAGATCAGCCTGTCTCTCCTCCCAAGTGCTGGGATTAAAGGCGTGCGCCACCACCGCGAGGCTGATCCTCAAACTTACAAGGCAGGTAGGTGCCTTACCAACCGCACCTCCACCCCAGACCCCCCCCCCCCCTTTATAATTAATCTTTAATTAAGCTGTAACGGAGGTGAGTGTCATTTTCACAATCAAAAAACTCAGGAGACATTCTGCAACACTGAAAACAGCCCAGGAGGCCCCTGGGCCTGGACACTTGGGTCTGCTGAGTGCAGGCATGCAGGTGTCCAAGGGAGCCCGCAGTGACACCTCCCAGAGGCATTCTGCATCCTTCTGTTTGTGGAGCAGATGCAATGCATAACAGCAGCTGCTCTCACTGCAATGAGGGACAAGCAAAAGTTCTCTCCCTTAACACCGGTGCCAAGGCCGCTGCTCAGCCTCCTCCCCTAAGCTATGGCGGGAGGTGGGGAGCCAGGAAGGTCTCCCTGCTGCCGTCTGCCTGCCTGATAAAGGGACAGCTATTCAGGTGAACTGTCCCTTGGGCAAGCACTGAGGAGGGACTGTGTCTGAGGGATACAGTTGGGGACAGAGCAGCAGAGCACTGGGGAGACAGGGCGCTAACCCACAACCTATGGGGAGAGTCTTCTGCGATTCTCTGCTCACTCCATGTCCTCTAGGGCCCTGTGCCCAGCCCCTGTGTGTTACAGATTCAACTCCCCTTCTCAGCCGCTCACACCCACCCTGCCGCTTCAAAGCCAACTCGCGTTCCTTCCTGTCTCTTTTGCCTGACCCACTCCACCTCCACTCTGCCCACCCCCTCAATCTGGCCTCCAGATGGGAGCCTGGGCCTCTTCCTCACAGAGCCCCGGCCCGTGGGGACAGAGCCCTAAACCAGCCCTCCCCTCTCACAGGCAAGACCGTGGGCTGCGGAGGAAGCAGAAGCTGGCCGGGCACCAACAATGTGCCAGACACGTTCCCAGACACCCGCTCTCTGCTCCGTATTTCCCTAACCTTGTGAGCACCAGCTTCATGGAATGCTATGAGCGGCTCCTTAATAAAAGAGTTCCCCGGCCGTGTACCTCTGGGAAACTCGGTTTAATCAAATCCTTAGCTGAGGCTCCCTCAAGCCTTGGGGATGGCCAGAGAGCTGCCCAGGTGCATCTGATCACAGAACTTTCTTCCCTAGGTTTCCAGGAACCCTCTTTGCCAAAGCAGCCACCTAGTTCCTTAACAGCCCCACCCAGCACACATTAGGTCATGGGCCCCTTCCTTGTCTTTCCTGTCTCCCTATCCAGAGCCAGGGTTGGGCCAGCTATGGGGACCTCAGGCCCAGCCTATGTAGTCCCCAGGGGACATGGGAGGACTGGAGTCGGGGGACAGCTCATCGGCTCTGCTTTGGGTACTTCCTCGCTGCCTTAGGTTGGATGCTGCCTGCATCTCTCCTTGTGCCTCTTAGTTCCTCCTTTGTCCAATGAGCAGGAGGGGCATTTATCCCTCACCTGTCCCTGTGACATCTCCTGAGCTCCTGTTTCATGTTGGGCAGCTCTTCCTAGTCCCTGTCATACGGTACCACTGCTGTTACTTCCCATCTAGGGAGAGGGTGGGGCCATCAGCCTCTATCCCTGAATCTCCTCAGTCTCCCTGAAACCTCCTCCCCACACTGGGCAAGGACTCCACTCTCCAATTGCTGAGTCACCACTGTGCTCGGGCCCAGCCCTGAGTAAGGCGTGTGTAGGGGTGGCAGCGCACCTACCTGTCTTGGGTCCCGTGGGATCCCACCTTCTCATTCTTCATACAGAAGTCAGGGGAGCTCTGTAGATACACCAGTTCTGAGTCCTTCACGGGCCTGATGTCCAGGTCCTTGGGCACTAGGTGCTTGCGGGTGCCCATAGGCCGGTGCACCACCTTCGTGGCCGACAGGTAGCGGGTCTTGAGGTCAGCAGCCACATCCCGCAGTTCTTGCAGCCCCTTCCAACAGGTACGGATGGAGCAGGAGCCAGACACCCCATGACACTTACACTTGGTTTCCAGGGAGGCACGCAGAGCCTGCGGACAGGCAGGGTGTCGGCAGGATACCAGAACCCCTCCCTGGCCTGTCAGGGCTCTGGCCCCCCCACCTCATGACTGGGGGTTTTTGGGGGTTCATGTCCCACTGGATCCTCAAGGGATGGAGCATTTGGCACTAAAGTCGGGGGGTGGGGGTCATGCTTCCACTCCAGGGCAGCTAAGAGGGGCATTTGCAGATACACACTCAGCACAAATGTCCTAACACAGCTGCCACAGCCCATCCGGGAGACCCACTCTTTGCCCTGCCCTAAACAGGAAGGCGCGAATACGCTACGTCTGACCCCCAAGTTTGCAGTTAGAAGATTGCGGGGCTGGGATTTGAACCTGCATCTGACAGTGATTCCAAAAGCTGACTTTCAATTGTTCTACGCCTTCTCTCTCCCACAAACCAGGACTTACTAGAGGCTTGCCTGAAGAGCAAAGAGAGCAAAAGGAAGGCAGCTGGGGGAAGGGTGGGGAGACAGGAAGGAGACAGTATGGGGGTGCACCTCTTTCTGGACCCACCCACGGCTGCCGGGTGACCCTCTGCCGTCACCCAGCCTCTCTGCTCTTAAGTCTGAAGCTGGCAGGAGGCTGCTCCCTGGTTGAGTGTGGTAAGGGTTAAATGAGCTGTACCAAGGGGTGTGTGGGTTATAACAGTTTAAATCAATATTGGCTCTGAACATGCAGTTTAAATCAGAGCTGTGGGGGAAACTGGAAAGCCCTGGGCCAGGCCTGTAGGCAGGATCCAGCCCTGGTCTGAGAAATGACTCTTCCCCCCAAGTCTTCCCTGGGCCTCATTTTCCTGTTGGTGTCTGAGGGTCAGAGGTCAAACACCTTCTAAGGACCTTTCTGTTCAGCTCTTCAAACCCCTGCTTACAGGACACTTCCCTCTCCCTTGTCCTGTAAGGGTCATAGGTCACCTGTATTCACACCCTGAATCACGTGGCTGAGGAAACTGAGGTGAAGATTGGCTTGGCCTTGCTCCAGTCCCTCAGTCAGTGAGTTGGTTGGGGAGCTAGGCAAAGTGTCAGGGATCATCCTTATCATGGCAACAGGAAATGGGGACTGAGGAAGCATACTAGTTATAAAATCTGGAACTTGCTAGATGCCTAGGAGGGAGAAGAAGGAGACACAGGCACCAGGGACAGAGCGCTGAAGCTCGATTCCTTGAATCCGGTCTGGAAGGTGTGGACACTCAGGGGCAGGTGCTAAATTGCCTGGTCCTGATGTCATTTAATTCTCACACAGCCCTGGACTACAGGGAACAGCATTCGCCTTTAGCAGGTGGCTCCAAGAACAGGCCTGATGTGTCCTGAGATGGAAACTAAGTATTTAGTTTGGGGGGGGGGGGCAACCCAGCTGGAGGCTGAGGTCACCATAGTGATAGTCACCATCTTTGGAGCTAGGTAAAAGCTCTCTGGGTTCCCACAATGGGGCCAGTCCCAGGGCGGGGAGGTGGGAACTCCTGGCTAGTGTGATCTGACTTCAGTTTTCCCAGACCGTCCAAGGACAGCCTGGACATTCAAGAGTCACCAGGGACAGGTGAAGGTGGGTGGGTTTGCACAGATTCCACTTCCTCAGGCCACGTGTTCCTGGCTGAGCCACCAGGGCTAAACCATTTGAGAGATTCCTTCTGCTACATAGTACACTCTTCCTGGGGCCTTCTCCTATCAGTGAGAAAGGAACAACAGAACTTTTGGGGGTTGTTCTGGGATCCCAGGAGGGAAAGAATAGAACAGGGAGTGCATGTTCACACCACGGATTGGTGCCAAGTTTATCATTCCGAAGTAAAGGTGATTGCCACGGACCCTGACGACCTGAGCTGGATCCCTAGGACCAGTGGGAGAGAACCAACTCCCCCAAGCTGTACTGTCACTTGCACATGCATATCCATACATGTAAAAGTTTAATTTGGTTCATTCATTCCCACACTCGCCCAGCCTTTTGGGTAGCAAGCAAGAAACAGGGAGACACTGGGAGCAGATTCTGGGGAACCCATTCTCTCAAGGCAGCGTGAAATCCCCCTCCCATTACAAAGAGGGGGTGTAGTGTAAAGTCTGTGGTCCAGCCCCCTCCCTGTCCTCAGGGAAGGCTGAGGAACTTACAGGAGGACCCACCCTGTCGTGGCTTTCTAGCTGGGAAGGAACAAGGCCAGAGAGAAAGCAAGTCACCCTTCAGGAAGTCAGGGCCAGCGCCAAGGGCAGAACTCAGAAGTCTGGGCTCCCAGCTCATTGTTCCCTCTGCTTGGAGCACCCCAGAGAGGAGAAGGGGCAGGCAAGCCCAAGCTCTAGAGAGGGGAGAGTGGCAGGGTCCCAGCCCATTCCCTCTCCCACACCCTCATGGGGCCCACCATGGGGGCCAGTGGCCCAGGCACACCCTCTGGGGCGGGTGGGGGGTGGTTACCTGTCTCCCCACTTCACTGTTGTGTAGACGCATCAGTTTATTGGCTTGGGATCCCGTTTTTTTCACCTTCATAGGAGCATCGGAAAACTTGGCCCCCATGAGGAGCCCGTAGCTGAGGTTGTCCGCACATCCTCCCCAGCGGTTCCCGGGCCCGGGTGGCTCACCTGGGACAGGGCCGCAGGAGCAGCCGGGCAGGTCGCCAGAGGTGCAGGCCCGGGCGATGGTGTGGCTGATGGTGGCGGCCGACAGGGCATACACGAAGGCTGACTCCCGGGTACCTGTGAGAGAGGTGAGGGTTAGAGGGGCTGGAGGTCAGGAGGAGGCCAGACCTTGGCCTGAGGTCATCTTACTCCACCCATACAGTGGGCAGCACAGAGGGACCCAGCTGTCCCCAGAGCAGTGCAGAGAAGGACTTGCAAGGGCTACCAGTCTGCTAGTCACAGGGTGCTTTACATAAGCAAGAACCTCAGCCCCCTGAGCCCTGGTGGGAATTCAGGACTAAGAGCCGATTTAGAAACCCATTCTTTGTGAGAGAATCTCACTGCTAAGATGAGACCATCCTGGTCATGTGTCCTTAGAGCAGGAGGGAACTGGGGGTACACAGACACGGATGGGGGGCACCATATGATATGTGAGCTGGTTGTCACAGCTGTAGGTCAAGGTACTGCAGAATACCCACAGCCACCTGGAGCTTCCCGGGACCCAGGGAGACAGCATAGCCCTGCAGAGAACTCATTCACAGACTTGGGGCTTCTGGAACAATGTAACAGTATGTAGCCCAGGCTGCCTTGGGGCTAGTTTATTGCCACAGTCTCTCAAGTGCAGGATTACAGTCTGGGCCCTACTCACAGCTGGGAGACAGGACATTTCCATTGTTTGAAGGCAGCCCGTATGCAGGACAAGGACACTGTGACAGAGCCCCAGGAATGAGCATAGAGCTACTGGGGTCCCACTCCATTCCAGGCCGTCCTGGCCCCACATCTGAATCCTGGCCCTGTCTCATAACTAGCAGTTACCACCCCTACAGAACCTCAGTTGCTAACTGTAGAGCCCACCTGACAAGCCTTCCCTGGTGTTCCGACATCTTGGGGTGTGGGGGACTGACTGCCATCTGCCATCTGAGACCCCGTGATGCCTGGACCCCGTGGTTGTGTGGGGTATGCACTCAGCCTGTGTGCACTCAGGTTCCCTCCCGGAAGCCTGCTTCAAAGCTATTTGCTGCTGCCTGGACTACTTCGTGCATCACAGCAGTTCCCGCCAATCAGGTTTGCCTAGGTCCACCTGCCTGCCCAGGGGCGGGCTTTCCACCAGTCTCCTTATATTGACTTGGCTTTCAGTACAGCAGGGAGCCACCTTGGTGCGGTCTAAGGCAATATCCTTCCTTCATCCATGCATTACAGCACACGTGTGTCCCGAAGCGTTATTCGGGCCAATGTATGTGCTGATATAGTCACTCATTAATATTTATCCATTCCCCAGTTCGTGCCTGAAACCCGTATCTATGAATGACTCATCCGCTCAAGCGTCCGCCCAGCCGTGGCTTATCCATCTGTGTAACCATCCATCTTGTCGCTCATCCGTCCACCCATGAATCCACGCACCTATCCAAACACACAGAGCTTCCGCAGGGATCCTCCCGCCACAGCAGCACGGCGCCCCACAGCCCATACCTCTCTCCAGGTCAAGCAGGTAGTTGGGGGCGAGCTCGATGGAGGAGCAGTTCCAGCGCATGTCGGCGAAGGCCCTGCGGCAGGCCTTCATGGCCTCCCGCGCCGCGTGCACGATGGTGCGCATGAGCTCCAGGTTGCTGCGGCAGAGCTGCACCTGCGCAGACACCAGGCCCTCCAGCTGCTTGCAGTGTTGCGTCTGGTTGAGCGCGAGGGCTGCTGGCGTCTTGGACAGTGCTCTGCATACCCCGAAAACCACCAAATGGAAGAAAGACAGGGTGTGAGGGGCGTTTGGTCCGCAGGTCAGTCCTCCCCGTGAACAGACTCAGAATCATTTTTGCCAAGAGTAACGTGGCAGAGCAACGGTTTGCCTGCCCTGGCCCAACCACCTGCCGTTTGGGCATGACACTATCTCTCTCTGGGCCTTACACCCTAATCCTAACACAGAATCACATCCTTTATCCTGCCTGAATCGTATAATTGTTTTAGGAATAGATGCATCTGCAGTCTGCAAAACATTTCCAGCCACTGCCTCAGACCTCCTGGCCATGAGTTACTAAGCTCCTTCCATTCACTCAGCACCGGTAGCTGTGTGCCAGAACCAGGGCTGGAGTCTCGTAATAATTACACGTGCTATTAGTTAGACCCTTACGCTATTGCACACTGTGCGTTAAGAGCTTTACACCATTACTGCGTGCGATTCTACCACCATTGATCACCGTTGTAAAGTCCTCACCCGTGCAAAGGATTGCCCTTCAACAACTCAAGGACACTGACATTTATGGCGATCCAGAATTTAGAAAATTCAATACCTAGTCCAGACAGTCAAGGATCACTGGTCCCCTCTGGTCTTCGGGAACATTTAGTCTAAGGGCCCATCAGCAATGACGCAGAAAGGCCCCAGATGCCCCAGCTCCTAGAAGGCCTAGGGAAAGGCATAAGCTTGAGAGGCCCTACTGTGTGACTTGGGCAAATCACCTAAGCTCTCTGGGCCTCACGGCCCTCAGCTGCAGTAACGATCATTTCTACTTCAAAAGAAAACAGGGAGGCTTAAATAAGATAATGTGCTCATGTCAGGCATAGCGACACATGCCTGTGATCCTAGACTTCAAACCTCAGCTCATTGCCAAGGGGAGTGAAGAGACTGGATTTCCTCCATGTTGGCAGATGAGAGGGTACTGCTCTTCCTTTCTGAACAGGCACAAAATCCTGGCGAAGGCCGAATGAGGTAATTTTTGATAAGTTGGTTTCTTTCTGCCTGTCTGCCACCCACCATATAACTCCCCCACCCCCACCCCATACAGACACAGAATATAGACACAGGAAGTAGACCCCTGAGGGCAGAAGGCCTGGCCTGGCATTTGTGGTTAGGATGCCTTACCTAGCCTAAGATCAGAGGTGAGTGTCCTAAGCCATGTCCTTCCCTTTGACCCTGGCCCACACCAGTCCAAACCATCGAGAGGGAATAATGGTTTCCTGGCCTAAGCAGATCCATTTTGGCCCAAGTGGGCTCAGACTGTAGAGGCAAGTGGTCCCTGTGTGGATCGGCCTCTCCTGGGCACACTGCAGCAGCTCTCCACAGCCCAGGAGTCCAGCTTTCCCAACCTGGCCAGCAAGGCTTGCCTGCATCCTAACAAGCTGTCAGGGCCTGGGTGGGTATGACCCACAACTCCATTCTCCCTGCTCGCTTGCTGGGTCTTCTGTGTTTTCTATGGTTGAAATGGAAGGTTTCCACGGGCCAGGGGCACACAGCCCATGCAAGCAACATGACTGTCTTCTTGGCTTTACCCTAGGCTCACCTAAAAGTAGGGTGCCGGCCAAGAAATGGGGTGCTGATGGAGCCCTTCCTGCTGAGCAGTGCAGGCAGCTCCTCAGGACTGAAGCTACTCTCAGGCCCAGTGCCCAGTGCTCCCCAGTACCTGGGGCTAACTAGTGGGGGAATCTGGGGGACTCTGCTTCCCTAGCTCCCCCTTCCCTCTGAAGTCCCCAGACATTTGCTTACCCCATGCTAGGCTAACAGTATTTTATCTGTGAGGGTACCTCCTAGAGGGCTAACTCAGCAGGATACTTTGAAACTCTTTCCAGGGGGCAGGTAGAGTGTAGCCAGACCACTGTTGGGGACAGAGGGACATGGGCATCCATGGGACCCCCAGGAGCAGCTGGCACAGTGATACACCTACTGCTCCACCCCCAAGCATTGCAAGGTCTTCCCAGGAATCCGCTGATTAGCGGTAATGACCTGGGTAAGTGAGCCCCCTTGGGGAGGCAATCAGGACTAAGGCAGAGGCGGGGGAGCCACCGTGGACAGCTCGCAGGCAGGTCTGGTTCAGAGTAACCCTAATTGGAAACATTTCAGTTTATCTGCAGTGGGGAGGTGGGGGGAGAGGATGCAGGAGGGGACAAGAGGGAACTGAGAGTTCACTGGGGAGTCTATGCCATGGGTTGGGAGGGACTTCTCTCATTCAGGAGTTAGGGTTCTCTGGCTTCAAGTTCTGGCTAGGTTACTTATTAACTATGTGACCCAGGCGAGTCATTGCCAGTGTCCAGCCTCAGTTGCCCAGTTTATAATATTCAGGGCTCATAGTTCTGTGGGTGAGGGCGTTTTCCAGGGATACAGCTGGGAAGCTCCTTGCGAGCCACAGTCTAAGGCCTGACATCAAAAACTTCACTCAGGACCAGCCTGGTCTACAAGAGCTAGTTCCAGGACAGGCTCCAAAACCACAGAGAAACTCTGTCTCGAAAAACCAAAAACAAAAAAAAAAAAAAAAAACAAAAAAAAAAAAAAAAAGAAAAGAAAAACTTCACTCAGAAAATGAGGAGACCCTGGTCAAGGATACGACCTGCCTCAGGGTCCTCAGAGTTAGCCAGAGAAAGTAGTCCTTTGGTTATATTTCTGTGGACCCTGCTGACCCCAGGAAGGTGGGAGAGCCTATTCCCTAAACCTATTTAACCCACATGCTACCAGGCTTTGGGCTGTCCTGGACCACATCCCAGTCTGTTAACCATGAAGCAGGAAAAAAATCTAGGCCAACTAAGCAAGGTCAGCCCTTCTCGGTGCTTCTATCTGGCTCCCGGGGATGGCCTTGAGAAGCTTTTCCCTTGGTGACGTGTTGGAACTCCTCTGTGATGTGCTAGGTCTAAGAACCAGAGTTTTTTAGGATTCCTGGTTAGGTTGAGGTTGAAGTTACCAGGGAATACAGGCCTGGCTTCCTCCTAGAAATTTAGGAGCTTAGTGGCTTGATGAACAAGGCCAGCTCCTTTCCTATGTTTCACAGATGGGTCAAGGGCATTGGATGAAGAGCAGGAAGCCTATAAGCTAGAGATCCAATCCTGCCTTGCAGAGGCCCCTGCTCCACCCCGTATTCACTGGACCGTCCTCCCTTAAGGAGGGCCCTGACTGGTTGCCGTGCTCAGGTACTTGCTAACCAGAGTGGAAAGGAGCTTCCAAGGACTGCCAACCCATAGGAGAGAGAGCTTAACTTGTCCACTTCAGTGTGCAACAACAGAGGCAGAGCCCAGCTAGAAGTTAGACCTCACAGACCCCAAGCCAGGACTCCAACAGCCCAGGTCAGAGCTGAGGAGCCGAGGCACAGAGAGGCTGAAGTCTTGCCCAAGGTCTGCCTGACAGAAGGGATTCCAAGGCTGGCACTCTCTACCCCACTTCATAGCAGCTGCGTGCCTTCTAGAGCCTCTTCAGGCTCTTCCTAGAGAGGACCCGCCCTTGCTGAGTAGCAGGTTCAGTGCAGTCAGCTGCTCTGAGGACAGCCTCCAAGGGCCCCCAGCTGGCCCGGGGTCTTTCCTCCCCCTCCTCCCCGAGAGGGGGCGAAAGGCTCACACCTGCTCCCCCCCCCCACACACACACACTGAACTCACCATGATTTTCCCCTCCTCTGGCTTTGGGTAGTGCCCTCCCTCAAGGCTCTCAGTGTGTCTCTAGGCAGTCAGTTTCTGACCCTGCTCCCCTTTCCCCCATACCACCTGTTTATGCCGTCCATCCCAGAAGCCCACCAGGTGGGCACCTCAGGTCACTGAGCCACATCTGGTTTCAGTTCCTGGTCAAATGTCCCTTTCATCTCCAAGTCACTTTCCAAGCCCAAGCACATGGTCCCCAGGACAGCTGGCCCTTGGAGTCCCCACCCCCACTGCACGGCCCTGAGACTTCCTTCTACCAACAGCCCAACTCAAAGCCCTGCTCCGCTCCTCATCCGCTATGAAACTGTTTAAGAACCTCCAAGGGCCGGGGTGGTGGTGGCACATGCCTTTAATTTCAGCACTCAGGAGGCAGAGGCAGGCGGATCTCTTTGAATCTGAGGCCAGGCTAGTCTACAAGAGCTAGTTCCAGGACAGGCTCCAAAGCTACAGAGAAACCCTGTCTCGAAAAACCAAACAAAACAAAAAGAACCTCAAAGGTCTTCCTCTCCTGCTCAGGGAAACTGAACACACAGCACAGGTTGGGAGATGGAAACCAATTGTGGGTTTGTGGAAAACAGCACGCAGCACACAGCAATACTGCATCTGTGTGAACAATTGTTGATGACTACTATTTCCCTGAGGGGGAGAATCCTGGGTCTCACAGGCCCTTGTATATATATATATATATATATATATATATATATATATATATATATATAATTTTAAGACAGAGTCTCCATTGCTCAGGCTGACTTTGAACTCATCTGTAGCCCAGGTAGGTGTTGAATCTGTGATCCTCCTGCCTCAGCTTCTTCAGTAGCCGAGACTACTGGTCTGTGCCACCCAGCCTTAAGCTTCTCTTCTCCTCCCAAGTCCTTCCTTCCCTATCTTCCAGCTCCAGCAATTATCAACCATTATCAAAGTTTAGCCTCCTGAGCCCTCTGCCCGGGTTCTGATCTCACCGTCACGGAGAACCAGCACGTGACCCTTGTGGCAGTTACTTAGCCTCTCCAGCCCTTCACCTCCTTATTGAGAACCAACTCCTCTTAAGGAGTGCTAACAAATCCTACAGAGGTCCACAGCTCTCAGAGAAGTGACAGGACCATTGCCTGCAAGGCACTGTGTCCCCCACCCCACCCCAGCAAGAAGGGTCAGA
This sequence comes from Microtus oregoni, assembly GCF_018167655.1. Lineage (NCBI taxonomy): Eukaryota > Metazoa > Chordata > Mammalia > Rodentia > Cricetidae > Microtus > Microtus oregoni. Next base: position 1,700,039 of record NW_024543059.1, read on the forward strand.
GGATGCTCCTGCCTCTGTCCATGCTCTCCTCCTGGGACACCTGCTTCAGCTTCCATCGCTGCCCATCTAGTCCTCCCTGGGGGCACGTCTTGAAGGCAGACACTGAGCTGTCCCCTTGTGTCAGGGCTTAGACTATGGGGTGGAGCTAAGCTGCGTGTGCTCCCAGTCAACCATCCATCCCACTCAGCGTGCACCAGCTTGGGACTGAATGTGTCACAGGCATCCTAGAACCTCAGTATTCTCTTTGTAGGACAGGGAAAGAGGGACAAGAGCAGTGGCCCCAGGGCACTGCTTTATGAGCAAAATGAGTCACCCAGGTCTGGTTCTCAGCCATGAAGTAAGACCCTTGCACCTTTCAGCAAATGCCTTTCTATTCTCCCTCACCTCCTGGTCTGAAAAACAGTGGTGGTGCTCTTGCTGACTTGTGTCCTGCCTGGGGCAAGAATGAGCAAGGGTGCCCAAGAGCAGCAGGAGCAGGTGGGAGGAGACCCACAGGCCAGACCACCTCTCCTGAAAACCAGAAGACATGAGAATGGGATTCCTCTTGAATTATTTAATCAATAACTCAGCACGAGAAAGGGTTGGACTGGTGACCTCAAGACTGTTTTTCCAAAGGTCCAGTGTCCTCTCTTTCAGCTAATCCATGGACTCTCTTCAGGAGCCATAATCCACCCTTCGTTTTTTCTGCAGACTCCCTACACATGACTCAAGCAAGGGGAGCCTTAACACATCCATCCGTTCTAGACTCTCCCCACCCTGGCGCTGTCCTCTGGGAGTCTCCTCCACACCACCCACTTCCGCGCCTGAAAGTGGCAAGCCATGGGAAATCTCTGTAACCCACATGGGTAACCCAAGCAGGAAGCCCCCCTTCTGAACTCCCAAGCCCCCACTCCTAAAGCGCTTGGAAAGTTATTTACAGTCGGGGTTTATCTCTCCCAGCCCAGGGGCAGCTCTTTCGGGAAGGGACTGCTTTTCCCTCAACCCCACTCTTTCTCCGCTGCCTCTAGCAGGCACCACAGGAGAAGCAGCCGCTTCACAGGGAAACCAAGGGGGAAATTGCCTCCAGCGACCATTAATCCCGACAGGACACCCCGCGCGTGTGCTCACAGCCTCCCGCGGTTCAGGAGCTCCCCAGGGAGCCTCCTATCTGACACCAGAGAGCCAGTGCTAACTACCCTGGCGGACGTGTACACCGAGGCCCCAGGAGGTAGAGCTGGAATGACACTTCCCCCCAAGGTCGCCCAGGTGGAGGGGTCAAAAGTGTCTTTGCAGACTTTTCAGGGGGCTGACGATCCTGGGCTGCCCCTTGTGTTCTGCACTGTGCACCCCCTCTGGATTGTGCCCCTTGGAGAGAATCTTTCCGAAATCCCTTTCTGGCCTTTGCGCAAGCCTAGGCTGGTTGAGAAAATTCCCTCATTCACTTCACAAGCCCAGAGAGAGTAAGAACAGTATTCCACAAAGGAGGTGGCCGAAGCTTAAGAATCAGTGGTCCCCGACATCCAAGCCAACTTGGCCTCGCAGATTTTGGTGCGCTCACCCAGCCTCTCCAGCCACTCTCTCCATGGCCCATTGGAGTGAAGGCAGGGTCCTACTTACAGCCACTTGATGCCATAGCACACGCCAGTGTGGAGCGCCAGGGCGAAGAGCAGAGCCTCGCAGACCTGCGGCCGCGCCTTCATCGTCGCGCGCGCCCGGCGCTCTCGGGGATCGCACCCTGCGGGAGCCGCTGCGAAGTCTGCCGTCTGCAGGCCACCACTGCCGGTCCTGCGCGCACGCCGCCTGCAGTCGGGAAGAGCGGGGCGGCGGGTTAAGGCGGTGCGCTGGCGGGGAGGCGTTTTATTCAAATTACAAAGGAGGGGTCGGGCCGGGGAGGCCGAGCGAAGCAGGCGTCCGCTCCCGCCCCGCGCCGCCCGAGACCCGCCGGCGTCAAGCTCGGATTAGGTGAGAACGGAGCGCGGCCGAGGGCGTGTCTCCCAGGCCGGATCCAGGGCTATACCTCCCAGGAAGGTATAGCCCTGGTGCCGCAGAACGGAGGTGCTGGGGGAGACCCAGAAGAGAACCTGGAGAGGACCACAAGCCGCAGGCGACACCCACCCAAGACGCACACAGACAAACTGACGGAAGAGACCCCGCAAAAAGAGGAACGAGGATGCAGGGCCACGGCAGCTGATTCGGGAAGGGATTTATGCTATTAGAATCCACAATATTGATAATTAGTTATTTGCAGCTTTAGTGGTTCTATGTTTCATCCCGAGTTTCCCTTTTGCAGAGAAGTCTCCTAGTGTGATCGCCTTTGCTCCTCCCAGTCCTGGGATCAGTATTATCACCCCCTCCATCTCAATCGAGGAAACCGGAGTCCAGAGATGGGAAAACGACTCGTTGGTGCTGGACTGTTCAGCTCTCGTCTACCTGTGCCTCGCAGGTCAGGTTAGGGAGAAAACAGAAGATTTGTCTTCTCTTGGCACCTACTTTTCAGTATGGGAAAGGGAAATTGGAAAAATGGAACGGTGGTGGATGCCCTTTACACACTGAAGAGGCTGAAGCGCCCCTTCGGACATCCCACTTGAGCGGACTAGGTAGTAGCTCCAGAGCTCCTTAGCTGAGCAGGGAAGCTCCAGGCCTGCAAGAGGTTGCTTGGGACCGCCAGGCGGCGAGCTAGAACCGCGGAGGAGAAGCTACCCCGCCCGCTTGCAGACTGCGAAGCTGCTTTCTGAGGCTTGCCCTCCTCATCATTCTCACCTCATTAACTCCCTTCCCGGCTTCTCCCAAATTTACCAACACCTGGCCTTCGCCCCGAATATGCACAGCCCCTCTCCCCTTCCAAGGAGCAAAGACAAAGGGATTCCTCCCTAAAGGGTCCACGGAGTCTGAAGAAAGAGGTGCCAGATTTGGGGGAGGTGCTGGCGGGGAGGTCGCTGGAACAGGGAAGAGCGGTTCTCATCTGGCTCTCTGAGCTTGGGCAAACCCTCAACCACCCCAGCCTTAGTTTTTCCTTTTATAAAAACAAAGAACGGGATTTCAGCTTCCTGATCTTCGTCTATTCTCTCTCTGCCTGTGTCCACTATAACGCATACCTGTGTAGCCTGTGCACATGTATGTGTTTTGTACATGTGTGAACGAGCGCGCGCGCGCGCGCACACACACACACACACACACACACACTGGGATTTGAGACGTCGTAGTTTTCTGGGGCCTTCTGGCAGAATCAAGAGGAATCCAAGTAGAAAACCTTGAAATACTTTCCCTCTCCCGTCCTCCACAGAGTTCCCCAGGTCCGAAGTGCTTGGCACAAACGAGTCTAGGCTGGGATCTCAGGGGAATTTTTGCTACAGTCCGACTCCTCCTCCCATCTCTTCGGTATCCAAATCTTTCCCTCACTATTGAAAGTTTACACACTTCCCCAAACCAGAAAAGTATCTTCAGGATCGCAGCGGAGCGGGGGGAGGGGGGGGGGGTTCAAAACCCCAGTCGTTGTCTCTTTGTTCCCTCCGTAAATGTGGGATCGCAGAAGGCGCCCAGAATTCCTGAGTGGGAAGCGAAGGGCAAGGGCTGGTCTCAGAAGGAAGCTCAAGGACTTACAGCGGGGAATCAGTATCCAGCTCAACTAACTCCCCTAGACCCTGATCGCACAGCAGACAGGTACCCAGGCCTCCAGCTACTCCCTGCTCTTCCCAGCAGTTCCAGCGGCCCTAGACTTCCTCCGCCACTACAGCGCTTTGCTGAGGAAGCACTTTTGGGCCTGGGCCTCTGGGTCCTGACATTATTCTTGTCCTTCCTAAGAAGGTCCAGCCCAGCAATGCGAGCCTCTGGGTCACCGTCTCAGCTTGCGCCCTGAGGGTCAAAGCGCATTCTTGGGGAGCCCCCGGCCCGCCAGGGGGCGCTAGCCTGGGTTCGAAGAAAGATCTGCCCCGGCCTCACACAGTGGGACTTCGGGCATGTCCCCTCCTTTTCCTGGGTTCTAATGTTCCCGTCTTGGATGAAGTGCAGAGGGACTTCCCTCTTGGCCCTGGTTATCTCATAAGACTTGTTTTGGTTAGCCCTGAAACAGACTACGCAACCTCTTACTTCAGCCTGGGCTCCTAGCCTGCGTTGGGGACAGTCTCGTAAAGGGCCCGCGGAAAACAGCGGTGCTTATAGATAAAGAGAGAGTAATCCTTTCTTTTTCTTCTTGGACAAAAAGTCCAAGCTACTTAGCTTGCAGCAGTCGGAGGAACGAGTCTTCCGGGGTTGTGCAAACGCTGGACCCCAAAGGCACTTTAGCCCTGGCCGCCAACAGGTGGTCCTAAGGCTTGGAGCGGTTGAAAGCTCTAGAAATTCCACTTTAGGTAGCCTCCCCGCTTGACCTAACCGGCGAGGATTTGCCAAACCTTTCCCAACCCCAATGTGCCATAATGGCCCAGGATTTGGTGCTGTGCGCCGGGACAATCTCCGCACCAGTATAACGCTCAAGCGGGCCGCTCCGGAAGCCTGGCCGCGAAGCTCTAAAAACGGAAAGGGTTAGACAGGGACTACGAGCCACAGCTTCAAGGTTACCTGCGTGGCTGCGTGAGACCCGGCTTTAATCTCAGACGAGATTCTGTCAGGATCCTCTATGTTGCGCAAGGTCACCGCGGAGACGCGGTGTTTGGAAAGTAGAAAAGGGAGAGCGTGGAACTCTTGCCACCCGCTGGTGCCGGATCCTGCGTTCCCAAAGACCGTGAGGGACATGGAGGCACCTCAGTGCCACGGGTGGAAGATATGGGGCTGGTGGAACTCAGCCAGATGTTCGGAGCAGGAGCGGCTCCAGATGTGACGCGGAACTGGGGCAGGACTCTCCTCACTACCCCCCAACCTGGAGCTTAGGTCGGTAAACAAAGTCACCCCACCCCTTCCCAGCTGCCTCTAGGTGCCCTTCTTACCACCCGGAGAGCCCCACCTCCGGCACTGGTGGGAGCTGTGGACTTCTCGGTCTTTTGTCGTCCCCCCCCCCCCCCGCCTCCTCACACACACCCTCTGTCGCAGTATCCAAATCCCCCACCCCCGGGATGGCTCGGGCGTGACCTCATCAACCCGCAGACTGCGAGGGAGGGGACCGAGTCCTGGGATGGGGGACAAATCGAAAGAGCTGGGGGAAAACTGAAGGAACCGTGCAACCGACCCATCCGGTGACCCTCCTAGTCCCCTGGTCCCCGAGTCATTCCATCAAGCTGTGCTCCGCCAAGCGGAGTTACTCGGAACGCTGCAAGGAGAGAGGTGAGGAAAAGAGCAATGAAGGCCACTTTGGTTTGCTTCCCCAGGAGTAGGTGCCCAATAGGGAGGTCTCTTGCGTTCAGTCGACCCTCTCTCCCTACCCTAGCGGGTCCCAGTCCACAGCCCCTGCTCACCTTCGGGGTACTCTCGTGGCGCTCCTGGCCGCCCTTGGGAACTGGGAAAGCGGCCTCGGCCTGCGGGAGCGGCGAGCACAGTCTCTGCCAGACGCCGCACAGCAGGGCGCAAGGGATCCTGGCACTTGGGCGCTGAAGCCGGCTGCTCTGTCTCTCGGGCCTGCGCTCACGGATCTACGGAACTCTCCCCTCTGCTTGCACGATCTGCGGCGCCCGCCAGCCCAAGCGCTTTATAAGGCGCGGACCGCCGCTTTGATCCGCCCACGTCAGCGCTCCGAATCCCCACCCGGTGGCTCGCGCGGGGCGGGGGCGGGGTCCATATGACGCCTCGGACCCGCGGCGCCCGCCCGGCGCTCCGGGACACTTCGCACCCTATTGCAGTATGGAAGGGAACTTGCTCTCCACAGGCAGAGTTGAAAGCGTGCCTGCTGTGTGCCAGCGGAGCGCCGGGGCGCGCAGGAGGCCCACCTCGAAAGCTTGAAATAACCAGCTAAGATCCTAAACCAGCCAGAGGGTCTATCTTGGGTCACAGTGCGGAGCCCGGTGTCTCAAAGCGCTCTTACTTGCAGCAGGAGTTGGGGGTCCTGAGTCCTGTGCTTCTGTCGTAGCCCTGATCCTGGAAGGTTAGTGGGGCCAACTTTCTAGGCAGCTCAGAGGGGCGCTCGCTTCTAGGAGGTGCTGGGGCTCTGCTATGTGAGGCACATTGTAAACAGACTCCAAGTCGACTTAGACTGCGGCTTGATTGCAGGGGAGTCTTGTGGGCAACTCCACCCAGCGGTCCAGTCCGTAGGGGCTGGGTCCCAGCGGAGGACCAGGTTTCAGAAACTAAACGGCACTGGAGAGGACTTCCCCTGAGATGTAACCCTGTCTCCCAAGCTGTCTGTTAGACTTTTCCTACTCATTGCAGCTGCAAACGAAGTGTCTTTCACGGGTTTCACGGGGGTAACCCACATGCATACCCAAAGACACGCCCAAAGGTGTGTATGGGGTGCCCACAATCCATAATGGCCCTGAAACCTCCTAGTCCAATAGCCCTCTTGCACCCTGGGCTGGGGCAAACCATCACAATGGCTACAAACATACTCTCAGGAGATACCTGTACATATCCCATGCCCACTTGCTCAGTAGCCCATGGGTGTGGAGTAGTCATATACATGCCATTAGATTGGCACTCAACACAGACTGCCCTCAAACCGTTCATGCATAAACATACAAGTTGTTTAAATGTCCCTGTATTTAACTGTCTTGCCCACAAGACAAAAATAATAGACCCCCCCAAAAAAAAAACATCTATACTCTCTAGTCAGGATTAACATCCCAGACTGGAAAGCTAAGGCTCAAAAAGAAGTTGCTGGAAAGCCTGGAGCTAATGCCAGACTCAGATATCCCCTGCCCAGGGTCAGTATAGCAGGGCCTGTGGTAAGCAGGTGGGAGGGGTAGACTCCCTGGACTCCCCGGGACTGAAGGAGGCCAGGAGTCAATTCTAGGACTCCCATGGCCTCGCTGTGGCCTCCCCCCTAACTGTGCATCTCTACCTGGTGGGTGGAGAACAGGGCACAGCTCAGGTGGGACATTTTGCTCTAGGCAGGATGGAGAAGTGATAAGGCAAAGATGCCAAAGGCTTGAATTGAGAGTCAGAGGATCTGGACCCAGCCTACCACCACCTTCGCTCCCCAGTCTCCAATCCCTAAAATAAGGAGCGTTCTCAAAGAGGCTCCTTTGGTTCTCCTTGGGAGAAGGTTGCTTATCATCTTTAGTGCCTATTAACTTTTTATCTACTCTTTCTACCCCCCTTCTCTGTCTAACTTTCCCCAAGAGTCCTTCTCTGCCAGGCCTGTACTGGACACCTAGGGCTTGGGCTCTAATTCAGTGGGAACAAGACTGTTGCCCTGGCAAGGCAGAGCAGGACAAGGTATCACACCCTTGCTGCTGGGAGCACTCACTCACCCTGCCTCTCTCAGTCACCAGGGAGATACTAGCTATCTAGTAAGTCAAGATAGCATTTCAGAGGGCTTCCTTCCGGTCACACTTTTCCAGCCCCACCCTGCAAGTGTCTTACCCAGGGAGGCACTAACTGTAGTTCTTTCTGCCATGCTGAACCCCCACCACCGCTGGCCCCCTCCACTCACTTCTGCTTCCTTCCCTGAAGGCTAAAGTCTTGGTGGGGATGGTGGGGGCCAGATGGCTGCTTCCAGGAACCCCTAGGTAGGGGCCAGGAGAGCTAGTTACAGTGAACTCAGCACTGGTTTGCTCTGAGATAAGCAATTTGCTCTCTCTGAGCCCTAGCCGTGGGTGAGAGTTGAGCTAGGTAACCTCCAGAGTCCTCTGGCCCGAGAACCCAAGTCCTAATTCTGATCTATAGCAAAAGAGGGGAGGGAGGGGAGAGAAGAAAGGGAGGGATGGAGAGAGGAAGGAAAGCTTACACTGCAGCTACTCTCTCTCTCTCTCCTGATACCCAGGAATTCCTGATCTTAACCCTAGATGAAACTGACAGAAACCCTTGCTATCATTTCCCAGAGGGATGCAGAGGTGTCCTGCTCTGCCTTGCTGACAATCTAGTCTCTGTTGAATTGAGAAAGGCTTGTCTGGGGGCGAAGGAGCATTGATTTGAGCAGAAGGGTCTAGTCTGGCTGCCACCTGCCCTAGGCTTAGCATGCCTGGAGCCTAAACCCTAGGCAAAGGGAGGCTACTAAGTAACCATTGTGTTGCCAAAGCCCCGAGGCCTGGCGCTCACACTTTCCTCTGCTTGCCCACTGGGGAACTCTGAGGAAGTGGTTCAGCCACCAAGTTCCTTGCCTTTATCATTTGCACCACAGAAAACACAAACCTCCCCCTAAAGCTTCTGGAGGATAATGGATAGAAAGGGCTTGTGTATGCCTTTACTGCAGTGTGAGCCACTGCACTGCACCTCCCAGGCCTGTCCTCTGTCTCAGGCACAGCCCTGGCTCTCTGCATGTGAGCCCACCAAGCCCCAGGCTTGCAGAGAGGTTGTGCAAGAGACCGGCAAACCTGGTTCTACTCACCGCCTGGGAGGGGCCTGTCCTCCCCCTCCTCCTCCTCCTTCAGGGCCGCAGGGGAGGTGTTGTTATTCTACAGCACCCAGGGAGAGGGTGGAGAGAGGCTGCTTTCCTGGGTGCACATAAGGAAACACCACAGGTCATGTCTGCTGAGGCGTCACTTCTGAAGGGCTGCTTTCAGTTCCCATTGTTGAGTGGCCTTGGTGTTCCTCAGGCCTCTGTAAACTCCAGGAGAGAAACCGAACCTCAGCTAGTGCACCTGCAAGAGACTTGGGCCACTGCAGGAGCAGCCAGTGGCCTGGAGGAAGAGCTGTACCTTCATTCTCTTCACCGAAGCCACCCAACTTCAGCCTGGCCCTTGCTGTGACAGCCTGAAGCCTTTCCTCTCCTGATTCTGTGTCAGTCCCAGAGAAAGGGCCGGTTGACTGCTTGGGTCATGTTTCCTTTAAGTGACAGCCGGTAAGAGGATGCTGGGAAGGACCAGAAGAGAACCAAGGAGCAGGGAGCCACCAAGCATGCATCTGGGTGCAGTTTCTTCTGTCATCCAGCTTCTATTCCCCTCCTTGGAATGTGAGCCAGTGTCACAACCTGGGACCAACTGGAAGATGCAGAGCCAAGGCACAGGCTAGAGCTGAAGGAAGCCTCTCCTCCCTGACATTGTTTTCTCAGCTATCACATCCACGAGAAGGCTGACTTACACACTCTGCCACAGAAGTCTGTCCTTCCACCCTTGATCTGGGCTGGCCCAGATCAGTAAGTTTGTCTAGTGTGATCAAGGCAAGCTGGAGTTCTGTCAGGCCTCAAGTCCTCGAAGGTTCCCTCTCAGCTCCCAGGGACAGGGGTGGGCACTGGGCTACATGAGATGAACACACTAAGAATGAAAAGATGGGGCTGAAGATAGTGCAGCAGGTAAGAGGATTAAGGATATGAGTTCAAATCCTCAGCATCCGTGTATAAAGCTGGGTGGGTAGCATGCGTCTCTAACTCAGCTGTTGGGAACTAAGACAGGAGGACTGCTGAGGTTTGCTGGCTGCCAGCCTAGGTTCAAATGAGAGACCCTGATGCAAAGGAACAGGGCAGAGTGACACGTAGTGGCCTCTGTGTGCACACACACCACACACACACACACACACACACACACAAATACACAGTTAGCAAGCCAAAATATGCAGTTATTACATAATGTTACTTCCCAGTCTCAGCATCTCAGAAGTGAGCCACTCTCATAGCCCTAAGGTGGTCAGAAGTCCGAGAGGGACACGGGACATGGGATAAGTGGTGCCTTTGTCTCAGCCCCTGCTGCATCCCTGTGTGTGTGACATCAGAGTCAGACAGGATCAGTTCCTCCACAGTGCCACGTGAAAGAGTCAACATCCCTCAGCCAGCCTTGCTCACCAATCCCAGAGGCAGGATTCCCCACCTTCCACTGTTCAATGCAATCTCTACTATTATGGGATGGCTCTGTCTGCAATAGGACCCTCATCCCCTCCAGAGCAAAGCCCCGTAAGTGCTGAAGACGCTGGCTCTCTTCCTAGGATCCCCTTTACAATGGGACAACATTGGGGTATCACAGGGGTCTCTGACCTTGGCAAAGTGGCACAATTTTGCTAACGGCAAGTATTTACATGGTCATGTGCCTCAATCGCCACACAACCAGTATGTTCACTAGGGCCTAAGCCTGGGGGGCTCTGCCATGTTCTGAACTTCGGCCATGCCAGCTGTCTCCGTATGGCTCACCCTTGTGCCTGAGTCTTGGGTCTCAGCTGGAAAATGGGAATGAGTTTTACCACCTAGGGGTGTAATAGGGCCTAGGCTAGATGATGGATGTGAAATGCGGGGCCGTAGCAGCTCCCTGATAAAGGCAAGTTCCTCTTCTGCCAGGTACATAAACTATTCCAGATGGGAAACTTGCTGGTTTGTGTGTAGGTGGGAGAGGAGCTGTCAGCGGGCTAGTGGGAGAGGGGTGGCCATCGGGGGATGGGGGAGTTACAGACAAGATGGGGAAGCGTGGTGTCAGGGAAGGGCGAATCCATAGCTCAAGCTGCCAGTCTGTCTGAAGAGGAGTGGGAGTCCTTCCGTCCTGCGGGCCAGCCACAGGAGACAGGGAGGTCTCCAGACAGAGGGGCAAGGTCAGGTACAGCTGGCCTCTGGTCTGGAGCAGGCAGGTCCGAGAGTCTTGTACCTGAGGAAGGCATGGGACAGCTGCTACAGATGGCCACACTTGTGGGAAGCAGGCTCTTGGCCTTCTAACCTAGACCCTTCACTCTGTATCTTTAGGCTTCCTGATGGGAAGAAGTGGGGAAGTCAAAAATGCAGCCAGAGAGAAGGATAGACCAATAAATCAGAATGTGGGCTAACCTTACCTACATGGTGGAGAAAGGGTAGATCAGAGTGTGGGCTAACCTTACCTACATGGTGGGGAAGGGTAGATTAGAGTATGGGCTAACCTTAACTTTTTCTTTTTTTTTCCTTTTTTTTTTTTGTTTTTTGTTTTGTTTTGTTTGTTTATTTTTTGTTTTATTTTGAGACAGGGTTTCTCTGTGTAGCCCTGACTGTCCTTGAACTCACTGTGTAGACCAAGCTGTCCTCGAACTCAGAGCTGCGCCTGCTCTGCCTCCCAAGTGCTGGGAAGAGGCGTGTGCCTCCACCGTCCTAAGAGTTCACAGTTTCTGAACTCTGCCACGGTTACAGGCCCCTGTGAGCCTTCAGGCTGCTTTGAGAGGAATGAGTGCTAGGTAGACATGATTAGTCCCGTTCTTAAGATGGGGAGACACAGGCCAGGCAGGAGAAGTGACATGCCCTAGACCAGCGGCAGATGGGTGACTTTAGCTGGGCTGGAATTTAGGCTTCCTCCCTCTCACTCCCACCCTCTCTGTCCCTAGAACTGAGGATTGGCCAAGACATTCGCCCAGGACTCGGTGATTTGAGCCAGAGAGAGGCTGACAGCCGTCAGCAGACAGCACTTAACCCAGATTGACAATTTAATTGTGCAAATGTGGATGAGGCACAGTTGTATGCAAGGAAATCCAGACGGTCTGGCCCTCTGGGGATCCTCCACCGGCACCCCAGTTGCTGGGGAAACAGGAGGAGGTGGGGTGATGTCACCAGCTGTAGCTCAAGCATGGGGGTTGGGCCTCTCCTTCAGGGCTGTGGGCCTAGCTTCAGGCTCTTACCCTCAGGTATAATCCCATTCCTTACAGTTGGGGTTCATGGAGCTCCAGGGGGTTGCAGTGACGTGCTTAGGTCACAGGGGCAATCAGAGCCGCACTGAGCCTGGTCCAGGCAGTCCGTAGACACATTGAGAACAGAATAGGCCAATCACCTGTGAGGACCCATGCCCAGCTCACTGCCTTACAAAAAACCAGATGTGTGTAACTGTGGTGAGGGCTGCTTGGTCCCTCTGCAAAACAAAGGCTATCTGGGGTGAGGCGGTGATACTGTCAAATTCACAGGAGCCTTAAATGAGTAAGAGCCCTCGGTTGCCACTCAGCAACTCTCGCTGGCTGAGGGGGCACTGAGCTCAGAAAGGGCAGATTGCCAGACCAGTCACCCAGAAGGTTGGGGAGGCACTGGGCTGTCAGCAATCTACTTCGTTTTTGGAACCCACAGAGCTCAGGACAGGTAGGTAGTTCCACTTGCTGCTATCACCGGGAAGCTCCCATTGTCTGAAGCATTTTCCCAGAATCCCCAGCTTCTCACCTGTGAGGGAATATGAACCCCACCCCCCCCAGCATAAGTAGCCATGGCCCTTAGCCATGCCCTCTTCTATACCTCTCTCTCTCTCTCTCTCTCTCTCTCTCTCTCTCTCTCTCTCCCAAGTCAGGATTTCTCTGTGTAACAGTTCTGGCTGTCCCAGAACTCACTTTGTAGACCAGACTGGCCTCAAACTCACAGAGATCTGCCTGCCTCTGCCTCCTGAGTACTGGGATTAACGTATGCCACCACTGCCCACTGACCTCCACTGTTTTCAACTGCATGGAAATCAATTTTATACTGCAGTTCAGAAAACTGAGGCTCAAGAGCCATTGCTCACTTACACCCAGCCAGAAAGCAAAAAAACAAAAACAAAAACAAAAAAACAAAAAACAAAAAACAACCCTGGATCTTAAGCCAAGATCCCTTGCCCTCCAAACACCATAACTACCTTCTTCTCTGGCTGGTAGTGTAATCGGCAGTGCCCTCGATACCCAGGGCAGGAGGTGGCAATTGTGTTGCCTTCCTCTTGTTTCTGTTGACAAAGGTACCCCACCTCCTACCCACCCTCCTCTTCTGAGTGTTGGGCTGAGGAGAAGTGCCAGCCACAGAGCCCAGGACCATGACAGAAGGCCAGGTTTTCTAGAGAATTCTATATTTCTAGCTATGTAACTGGTCTAGGAGGAGTATGTGACCCAGAAGGAACACACTGAGCAATCTACCTGGGGTAGCACAAGTGAAATCTGGGAGGAGCTTTCAGCTCAGCGCTTCCTCCCAGGTGAAGCTGAGAAAGCAGGGGTAGAGAAGAACCAGGTGAGGAAGGGAGCTCATTGGAGGTCCTGAGCATTTCTCCGGTTCTCCTCCCCTGGGTCTCACCCAATGAGGGTCTCTGTCCTCTGTTCGTGGGTGCAATCCTGCCTGAGGCTCTCTGTGTGGCTGGGCTAGGCTCTCCCTACAGGAGCAAAGGATCCAATCCTCTAGGAACTGATGGTCGGAGGTGGAGATGGGTGTGGGCAGTTCTGGGTTCAGGTCACTGCTTGCTCTCTGGACTGTAATCGCCTCTCTTTAACTTGATGGCACCAGTCTTGGTGTGCTAAACATTCCCCAAGACCTATACAACTACCGTTAAAAACTGATGCGTGACTTCCTCATCACTTCCACCCACCATCCTCTGGGACCCCCCACACTTGTTAGTAGCAACTCCCCAACACGAGTCACCATCCCAAACTCTTAAAAGCATTATTTTCTTTGAAACAAAACTTTATGGATTTTTCTCCACTGGACACTTCGAGCTCATGTTGTAATTTCCCCACGTAGCCACACGTGTGGACATTCCATTTCTTCATGTGATGGATGTCACTCCGCCGCACGCCACCGCACGGATACCCTGCCTTCTGTTTATCCGTTCAGCAGCTGAGTGGGCACCTGGACTGTTTCCCCTTCTGGGCCATTACAGATAATGTCGCTACGGACGTTCATGTACAAACATCTGTAGGAGATATATGTCTTCGGTTCTTTGGTGTATGTACCTAGGAACGGAATTGCTAGATGATACGGTAACTCTGCAGGACTTTGGGAAAGCTGCCAAACCGTCTTTTTTCACATTTCTATCAGCAATGCAGGAGAGATCCAATTTCTCAGCAGCCTTGACAAAGCTTGCCGTTTTCCGTTGTTTTTATTATAGCCGTCTTAGTGTAAAGAGGAATCTCGTTGCTTTTTAAACTGTATTCTGAGACAGGGCCATCTGGAGCCCAAGCGAGCCTCAACACAGAGCCAAGAATGACCTTGGACTTCTGATCCTCCTGGCCTCGGCCTCCCAAGTGCTAAGATTACAGGTACGCTGCCCTGAGGATCAAACTCAGGACTGTTGTGTGAATACCAGCCAGGCACTCAACAACTGAGCCGCTTCCCACTTCTGCGCTGTAGTTCTGATTTGCATTTCCCCAATGACAAATGCAAATGAGCCTCAATCTATATGATAATCGGCTGTTTCTATATCTTCTTTGGAGAAATGTGTATTCAAATTGTTTTTGTTTTTCGAGACAGGGTTTCTCGGTGTAACAGTCCTGGTTGTCCAGGAACTTGCTCTGTAGACCAGGCTGGCCTCCTGAGCCTGGGATTAAAGGCATGTGCCACTACCAACCAGCTCAAATATTCTTTTTCCATGTAAAATATTGGGTAATCAGCAAGGTGTGATTGGTACAGTCTTACAGTGCTAACAACACTCAACAAGTGGAAACGGGAGGATTCGAAGTTCAAGGCCACCCTCGTCCTTGGAGGTCAGCCTGGACGGCATAAAACTTTTGATCATGGGCTGGAGAGATGGCTCAGTGGTTAAGAGCACTGTCTGCTCTTCCAGAGGTCCTGAGTTCAATTCCCACCAACCACATGGTGGCTCTAAACCATCTGTAATGAGATCTGGCGCCTTCCTCTGGCGTGTGGGTATACATGGAGGCAGAAAGTTGTAAATATGTCTTTAAAAAAAAAACTTTTGATCACTTCCACAGACTCTGAGATGTTTAGGAAGGGCTCAAGACCCTGTCTTCCTGTTTCTGCCCGCCCCCCCCCCCCTTGGGCTTGCATCAGGACCCAGGTTGGGTTGAACAGTTCGCTGGAACACCAGGAACAGCTGTGGTCAATCACCGGAGCCAGAACTAGAGGAACACTGGGCGTCAGGGCTGCCCCCAGGGAGCCGGAGGCACCCCAAATATCAACCTCCGTCTAGGCCGTCTTCTCTAATCAATCACGTTAAAAAAAAAATGGAGGGGGAGGCTGGGGTGTAGCTCATTTGGTGGAATGCTTACCTAGTCGACATTAAGCCCTGGGTTCAAGCCCCAGCACTACACACCTGCAATCCCAGCACTTAAGAGGTAAAGGCAAGAAGATCAGAAGTTCAAGGTCGTCTTTGGCTCTGTAGCCAGTTGGAGGAGACCAGAAGGAGAAACGTGAAGCCCTGTCTCCAAAAAGAAAATAAAATCTTGTTAAGTGTACAATTCACTTAAGTTTATTCAAAGTTGTACAGAAATCCTTTCTATCATCTTAATGAGAGGGAAACTGAGCCCAGAGAAGAGCAGGCCTTTCCCTGGGTCTCATGACTGGCTGGTTAGTCAGCAACAAAGTTAGAGCAAAGTCCTCTGACACCCCGTCTGTGATGTTCAGAGGGCACAGGCTCGGTCGACAGGCACACCCTGTGCCATAACCTGGCCATGAGAAGTGTCTAGTGCAGGCTGCTGAGTGGGGTCAACTAAATGGGTGTGATTGTCTGATCCATCAGTCAGGTCCTCAGACTGTCCCCCTGACTATCCCTCTGACTGTCCCTCTGGCTGTTCCTCTGACTGTCCCCCTGACTGTCCCTGACTGTCTCCGACTGTCCCTGACTGTCCCCCTGACTGTTCCTCTGACTGTCCCCCTGACTGTCCCTCTGACTGTCTCCGACTGTCCCTGACTGTCCCTCTGGCTGTTCCTCTGACTGTCCCCCTGACTGGCCCTCTAGCTGTCCCCCTGACTGTCCCCCTGACTGTTCCTCTGACTGTCCCCCTGACTGTCCCTGACTGTCCCCCTGACTGTTCCTCTGGTTGTCCCTCTGGCTGTTCCTCTGACTGGCCCCCTGACTGGCCCTCTAGCTGTCCCCCTGACTGTCCCTCTGACTGTCCCCCTGACTGTTCCTCTGACTGTCCCCCTGACTGTCTCCAACTATCCCTGACTGTCCCCCTGACTGTTCCTCTGACTGTCCCCCTGACTGTTCCTCTGGTTGTCCCTCTGGCTGTTCCTCTGACTGTCCCCCTGACTGTTCCTCTGGCTGTCCCTTTGGCTGTTCCTCTGACTGTCCCCCTGACTGTCCCTCTGGCTGTCCTTCTGGATGTTCCCCTGACTGTCCCTCTGACTGTCTCTCTGACTGTCCCCCGCCCCTCCTCCAGATGGAGTTTCATTTACAGCCCAGAACACAGTCTACCCGATGTATTGGAGCATAACGTGCCCTACAAAGGGGCCTGTCAGAGGACTGATTCCCACTGCAATGGTATTGATAGGGAAGGTTACTAGGAGGTGGGTCACCACCTTCATAAACAGACGAATGTTTTTCCTAATAAATTAGACCAGTTCTCACAAGAGGGTGTTCCGTCTCTCCAAGGTGGATGATAAATCAGCCCCCCCCCTCCGCCCCATCTCATGCTTCCTTCTGCACATGCCCACTTGGTCTTCCATTTCTTCACCATCAATAGATAAAACACAAAGCCCTCATCAGAAGCTGACTAGACGTGGCTACCATCAAATCTTGGGCATTTAAGATCATGAGTACATTAAGCCTCTTTATTACCTCTGGTGTTGTAACAGCAGCCTTAGAGACACCTTCATGATTGGCCTATTCTCTGTCTCCTCCATCGCATTCTAGTTCCAAGAGGTTTTTTGACAATGCTTGGGAGAGAGAAGGTGTTTGGTAAATAGTGTTGAATGGATGAATATTTGGCTGGTATTGTGCTGTCTCGGGGCAGAGTTCTGTTGAACTATTATGCTTGTTTTACAGGTATTAGCTGAGGTTGAGAGAGCCTGCCTGGACCCTAATGGCCACTATTTTCCCTAACCTTGGTGTTGTTAGAGGAAACTGGAATAGAGTCAGGGTGGTTTGAAGAAAGGAGGGGACAAGCTTCTGGATTTTGCCATTGTGATTAGGACTCCAGAAACTAGAGGTTTCTTGGGGTCTTGGCTCCAGCCTGTTCATTTTCTGTGTAAATTCCTGCACTGACTTAGCTTACATTCCACATCTCAGCCAAAATGGAAAAAAGAAAAAAAAAACATTGCTCATTTTTTAAACGGCTTTGGCTTTGTGAGCGCCACATGAGCCCCAAGGCCCTCTGGGAAACATTACTGACACTTCGTGTGGATGGCTGGGCCAGGGTCCACTCATCTCCGGAGCTTGTGAGCGTGCGGCAGATGGTGACTCTATCGGCAAGCCTGGGACCAGACCCCTGAGCCAAGAAGAAGCCAGGTGCAGGGCAGCAGGAGCTGCCTCAAGATACCTCACACTGTATCCACGGGGCCTGGATGGCTGCCTTCCTGGGGCTCTATGCAGACCTGATACACATCACAGGCACTCTGGTCTGAGCCTCTCCCGCAGGCAAACCTCAGAGCAGGAGGACAGCCCTGCCGCCCGACTGTAAGTCTTACTTGAGATGCCAAGGCTGAGCGACTGGGACTGGCTAGGCAGAAACCACCTGATCGAGCCCAATCCTTTACAATTGAGAAAACAGGCTCAGGGAGGGGCAGGGTCACACAGCCAATCCACAGAGCAGGCAGGGGTCCTGGACACAGTCTTTGGATTAGCAGCCGAGAGTATTTCTTATAATATCTTGCACGGAAACAGTTCCATTTGGGTGGAAACTCTGCTGTTCCTGAAGACACCAGACCTTCCCAGAATCTGGTCTAAGGTAGTCTTCCAGGATCTGCTGTCAAGGATTGGTCCTCAGGGAACAGCTGTTGGCAAAGAAAGGGGAGCTATTGATTATGGCTGGGGTCGAGAGGGGGTGGTTTAGATCCGGGGGGGATGGAGCAAGAAAAGATAGGGGAAATGGGGGGCATATCAGGAAAACTAACCAAAGGTATGTTTTCATATTTACAACCGTCTGTATTTTCTACTGTCCTCTGGTTAGTTTTCATATTTGAAAGTGATCAAGTGTTTGATTTGTTTGAACAAGTGGTCTGTTTAGAGTGGTCCTGCTTTGACTGTGTCTATCAGTTCTGAGACACACGGCAGCCTGTGCTTGAGGGACCCTCACCGTTTAAAGACAGAAGGCAGCAACTGAGGATCAGGGCATCCAGAGCAAAACCAAGGCTCGGGAAAAGTCACACACATGCCCTTAGCCCCAAAGGCCAGCTGTACTGTCTGGGAGATGTGTCCTCCCCAGTGCCCTCAGCGGGTCTCCGTGAGGAGGTTGTGTCACCAGGGTGTGTGAATCTCAGAGTCCAGGCTCACCAGGCCGTAGCTTCTCAGAGACGTGGGTCCCAAGAGGGAATGGGGCTGGGGTGGGGTTGCCTGAAGTCAGGGTAATGTTGGGACCAGCCTGCCTGACCTGTGAGGTGTTGAGAGAGACCAGTGTCAGGACTGCCAGTAGTGGCCACACTCCAGGCACACTTGTCAGTCACGAGGACCTGCCACCCAGAGAAAAGGTTAGTTAATGTGTGTACAGCATTTAAAACCCACCCTGGCACGATAATAAAAATGTCTTCACTAAAAGTTGGCTGCGGTCTATGGCAGAGAAGGGTAGGGTGTGGGTCCTGAAGAGAAGCCATTGGCTCCTGGATCATGTACCCTGCTGGAAGCCCTCCTTCTGGAAGGTTCCATTCATGCCTGTCCTGCCTCTGACCAGCTTAATCATCTGTGCCACACTCAGGCACCGAAAACCCCAAGTTGACAATTCTGAGCAATGGGGTCAATTTCTGGCCTTCCCCTCTTGGCTTCCCTATGATATCCAGGGCTGAATGGAATCACGGCTCCCTCCCTCTGACATCCCCCCTACCGAATTACATAATGCTTACCTCCCAGGAGTACTAAGCTAGACCTCAGGGGCTCCCAAAAATTCAGAATGCCAAATCCTGTGTGTACACTTTGCCTACTCCTCTTCCAGTGATGAACACAAGGGGCCACTGAGGCCCAGAGACAGTACCCAACTCCTACTCCCTGGCTGTATAACTAGCTGGTGAGCCACGTTTGGCTGGAGCTGGACCAGGTCTGGGGTTCTCCCCCTAGCCTCCTGTGCTCCGCCTACCCCTGTGTCCCCAGAGGCCCCTCTGGAGATGCTGCCTCACCCCCCACCTTCGTGGCACCCCTCACCTGGTCTTCGTTTGCATCCTTCGCCATCTCTGACTGGGGGTAATTCTTGCCAAGCCAAGCGGGGTCAACCCCCAGGGAGCCGGCGGCTAACGAGCTTCAGATGTTCTCAGCCTGGACACAGCCGGTCCTCAAACACAGCACTGATTGCAGAAGCCTGGCCTGGCCTGGCCAGCGTGCTGTGGTGTGGTGAGGTGTGGTACAGTGTGGTAGGGCCAGTGCTTTCCGACACAGGTAACCAAGTTCCTGCTGGGACACAGCAGGCGCCTCTGTTTTAACCCCCAAAACCTCTCTGGAGCCTCAGTACCCAGAAGGTGGGAAGAAGAGCAAGGGGGCTGGAGGCCAAATGCACTTGGCTCACTGAGCAGCTTGGTTTTTCCTTTTGAACTTTTTCTGGACTTG
The DNA here is from genome assembly GCF_018167655.1 of Microtus oregoni. Classification (NCBI taxonomy): domain Eukaryota; kingdom Metazoa; phylum Chordata; class Mammalia; order Rodentia; family Cricetidae; genus Microtus; species Microtus oregoni. The sequence goes on from NW_024543059.1 coordinate 1,719,337, forward strand.
GAGTTGGCATTTTCCCCAAGAGACCAGAAGACAGAGAGGAGGAGGGGTGGTTGACTTGCCTGTCTGCTGATCTGTGCACCTATGGGTGTGACAAACGTCACTGTTCCTACTGGATCTACAACTACCATCCTTCTGTTTATAGGAGAAGAAACAGAGGTTTGAAGAGAGTTCCGGCTCCCCGCGACAGCCCACTCTGTGTACTATAGAAAGTGAGACATTTCAAAAGCCCAGGATGGTGCTTTGAGCAGGGTGGAGCTGTCATTCCCGGGGTTCCAGCCGCTGAGGCTGGGGTTGCAGCTGACTCATGCCTCAGTCTTGACAAAGCAGCAGATCTCAGAGACCTGGCAGGGGTCATCGGCTCACTCACAGGTGAGGTAATGCCACCTGCAATGCCACTTTCTCAGCCATGCCCAGACTGTGATCCACCACTGGGGGCTTTGTCCCACCCGACTGGGAAGAGCTCAGACTGCTTTTTAGCTGTGCAAACCTGCTGGTTTCCTCTGCCTCTGTGCACCTCCATCCCCTTAGTTTCTCATGAGGTCATCTGTGTGGTCCACTGAGTTAATATTTGTATAGGGCTAAAAGGATGCCTGGCCCAAGCTCACAACCGGTCCGTGTGTTAGCCACTATTATGCTTAACCTTGTAGAAACTGAGGCAGTGCAGCACCAGAGTCTCAACTTCAGCTTCCAGTTGGACCCCTGGGGCAGGTTGCTGAAGTCTGGAGACCTGGGTTCCACTCCCGGCAAATCTTCTTATTAGTCTGGATGGGACCTGAGAATATGCAATTCCAGGTAATGCCGCTGTCTGGGGACCTGCTGCTCTAGGGGACTTGGCTGTGCGAATGGGGGTAATTTGGAGCATGAGTAGGCCATGGGAGATGACAGTGAGTGTGAAGGGTGTTGATGAGTCCACAGCACCTAATTCTGAATTTCTTCCCAACTCCTTGCAGGACAGAACTTAGGTTGTTTCCCTCTTGTATACCGGGCTGGGTTCTTCCATAAAACAGGGGCCACTAGCAATCCTTCCTCCAGGGCTATGTCTGGACAACTCAAAGCCTTGCACACTGACATTCGCCATGGCAGACCATGCAACACTATGGCAAAGATGGTTGCATGGGTGGAAGGCGCTAGGTTGGAACGCTACCACCGTCACTAACTGCAGTCCACACCTTGGGTTTATTCCTGTTTTATTCCTGATTCCCTGAACCCAAGCTGGGATGGTCACTGCCACACTGTCCCCCACTCCCTGCGGCAAGAGGGCAGGATGCTTACTCCGGCCACAGGCTGCATAAAGGGGCCTGTGTCCTGGTCACTCACCTCCCACCGCGCATCCAGCGGTTTTCTATTTCAGTTGCTGTAAAAATATCACCTTTGATCTCAGCTTGTGGTGAAGGAGAAGATGAAGAAGAAGAGGAGGAAGAGAACCACCGATGGGCTGTTTTCCTTCTCCCCACTCTTACACCCTCCCCTCAGCACCCTGCTTGCTACACTCCTCACCAATTCTCTCCCCGGTTTTTTCTCCCTTTGGCTCCAAAGCCTCTAGCCCTTCGGAATCTGCTAGCCCTACCTCTGAGTCGTATGCCATGATGGGGTTGGGTACTGAAGGAACAGTGTGAATGAGGGGCCTGTGAGGGAAGCTGCCCTCTCTCTTCCTCCCCCTCTCTACCCCTTCACATCTGCTCCTGGGCCAAGAATCTCCATGATTCCCTGCTTGATCCGGTTCATGCACTTCTCCAACCGCCGTCAAGCGCATGGTATCAATCACAGTTCTGCATCTGTGAAGTCTCCAGGCCTCCCCAGAGTGGAGTAGGAAGGCTTGAGGAACCTGAATGTTTACATCACTCAGAGAGCCCATCAGCAGCCCATATTTGCCTGGAGGGGTGCCCTTCAGCAAATGATTTCCTCTCTGTCTTCTGGCTCGAGTGGGGGCACACTCCCAGCACACACTCACCTGACCGAAATCTTGAATCTCTTTTCTCTACACAACCTGGAGAAGGATTCAGAGGCCACCCAGCTCTGCTATCCCTCACCCTGGCCATCTGAGACATTCAGAGCCTGCCCTGCCAGGCTGATGCTTCCCAGCCAGGGCACTTTGGTGTGAAAAGTCACCTTCCCACCCCCTGGTTGCTCCAGCACTGACTGGCACCCTTCTGCCTAAAGGGTCCCAGTCCTACCGTGACCACCTCCTTGAGAAGTCTCCTGGCTGACAGGCATTTTGCACCAGCGGAGACAGCAAACAAAGCCTTGAACTTCTGACTCACCTCAGTTCTGAGCTATTGTGATGTATTCTTTTGGCTCCAGCTTTTCTAGAAGGGCAGAAATACCACTCAGTCAACAAATACCTCATAGGTCGTCCACACCCAGCCCCCCTGCTGACGTGGCCAAGGCTTTTCCTTAGGGAGAAGGCCCTCTAAGGAGAGACACAGGCGTCAAGGAGACTAGAGATCAATCAGGAAGGCTGGGGAGAGCTGGAGGAAGGTTACCTGGAGAGAGGGAACAGAAATGGCAAGGCTAGGAATTTCTGAGATGCTGGGGCAGCCTGGAGGAGAGGGCCAGGTTTGAATGGAGCTACAACCTAAGTGTTCAAGGTGGAGTGTGGGGGTCAGTTGAGCAGGGTGTGTGTGAGGGGGTGCGGGGGTCAAGTCTCAGGTAGCCAGCAGTGGCAAGCAAGTAGCTGGGTGGCTAGTCCCAGGCAGAGGGAGCCCCTGAAGGAAGGCAGTGGTCTGGGGACAGGCGGTTTTGAGCAGAGGATGAAAGGTTCTGGGTGTGTGTCCAGGCCACAGCCTCTTTTAGCAGGAACCACAGCTCACCAGGGCCTTGACTGAGTCCGCTCACAGAACAGCCCACAACTCTGGGCAAGGCAGCCAGAGTGGCCACCACTGGACAAGGGGTTCAGGATGCAGACCAGACTCATCGGTGTCCCCAGAGCCCAACCCAAGGCTGGACCAAGCAGGCGCCAGTGACAACAGGCTGTGGACTAACAAGATGCTTTACAAATGCTTCCAGCCGGCTTGAGGTTTTTCCTTCTAGCTCACATCTTCAGACCCGCGGAAGTGGGAGGCTGTAGCCAATCTCCAAAGACACCTCACACAGCTGTAAGGAATTCGGGGAGTCTCTGAGAAAATAATCTTCTCCCTCCTCTCCCGGGACAGGTTTTGCTGCCTCAGTTTCCCCTTCTTGACATCAAGATGTGTGTGCGCACATGTGGGTGTGTCCGTGCTCACGGAAGGAACCATAGTAACTGAAATTGGCTGGAGTTGCCTCTTCCTCTGGTGCCTGGCCATGGGGGTCACCTCCTGTCACCCCCAACTTTACCAGGGCAGTCCCTACACTGGCTACACTTCCCGGGCCTCTGGAGAGTCGTGCGGTGGAGGCCGCTTTTTCCCGTGAGTCTGAACCATATTGCTTGCAGCTGCACCAGGACTCAGCACATCTGGCCTGGCTCAAGCCAGAGTCAGGAGACGCCAGTCCGCCTCCCACCGCTGGCGTCCAGGATCCGGGCGGCGCGGTACCTATGACAGCTGTGGCGCCCGGGACGCGGAACCCCGTGCAAGACAGGACAGGGCAGACTAGGGCAGGACTGGACCGAACCGGGCAGGGTGGAGCAGGACAAGGCAGGACCGGGCAGGACGGGGCAGAGCGGGACAAGACGGGGTAGGCAAGGAGCGAGCAGGACAACAGCGCCCGGGTGAACGAGGCAAGGCGTGGCAACGCGTGGGAAGGGCGCGGCGGGGTGGGACAGAACGGGGCAGAGGGGGGCAGGGCAGGGTAGGACTGGACCTGGACAGGACGGTGCAGAACCGGGCAGAAACCAGCAAGAACGGACAGTAACGGGTTGAACGGGACAAGGCGTTACTGGGCGCGGCGGGGCGGGAAAGGTGGGGGTGAACGGGGCGCGAAGGGGTGAGGCAGGGCCTCCCCCTCCTCAATCGGCTCAGAGAAAAATGGTTTCTCTGCATTCGCGTCCGCAGACCTCTGCGTGTCCCGAAAGCGTGAGTCCTGAGCTCACAGTGTCTGCGTCGTGGGATTCCACGGCCGGCTGGTGCTGGTTCGCGCGGGGCAGGAAAAAACACTCTCGGGACGTGATTTTCCCACTCCTAGCTACAGGTTTAGCAGACAGGGCTGGTGCAGGCTCGGTCAATATCACTTAGAAACTAAAATCAGAAGCAAGAGATACAGTGGCTCGTTGGTCTAGGGGTATGATTCTCGCTTAGGGTGCGAGAGGTCCCGGGTTCAAATCCCGGACGAGCCCAAATTTTTCTTTCTCAACTAACAGCTTTTAGATGGCACAGGCTGTATAAAACTTTTTTATCTTTTTCTTTAAAAAAAAAAAAAAAAAAAAAAACGTGGGGTGGTTCCTCCAGGAGGTCGCTCTCTAAGATACTGTGGGGTTTGTAGGAAAACGTTAAAAGTAGGGCTCGTCCGGGATTTGAACCCGGGACCTCTCGGACCCAAACCGAGAATCATACCCCTAGACCAACGAGCCGGCTGCCTAGCCGCTCGCATCAGCTCTTACTAGAGAGAGCCTCGTATGAGCATGCGCGTACGCCTGCGCAGACCAGCAAGCTGCCCGGCAGGCAAAGGATGAGTGCGGGGAGGAAGTCAGTGTGCACCCTGGCTAGCCACGCGCGAATCCTAGTCCACGGGTGGCCGCGAGTTTGTCCCGACTCACTGCGCCCTGCTCGTCTCAGAAGAGCGCCCTCCTCTCCGTCCGCCTGCGGTGATCGGGTCGATGCTCGCCCTACAGGGCTCCCCGCCCGGGCTCCGCCCCTGGCCCCGCGTGCTGCAGACGCTCAGCCTGCAGGGCACCGCACACAGCAGGCGCTCATCCTTGCTTGCAGGCCTCACCGACGGCCGAGCTCCTGGGTGAGGGCGACCCGAAGCACCGAGAGAACCCAGGCTGGGTGGCCGCAGCCCCAGAGACAGTGGGGAGCTGGTGGCGGCGCGGCCAAGGGCCGGGCCGGAGACCTTGTCTGCTCTTGTGCGTTTCTTTAGCCCTAGAGTCTCACTGTCGTCCTTTTCCAGGCCCACCCATCTTACCCGGAGTCCTCCGTCCTCTTTACACAGTCCCAGTCTCTGGAGTGGAAGTCGCCGAACGCAAGTTCCCTTTGTTCCCCGGGAACGGAACAGAACTCACAGCAAACTGGATTCTACTTCTCTCAACCTCTCAAGGCTAATAAATAAATAAATAACCGCTACCCCCATTTTCCTAGCGAGAAAAGGGATCAGAGAGGTTTGATGATGTACTCAAGGTCACACGGCTGCAAGTGGCCAAGCTGGGCTCGAAATTGAGGTGTCCGTCATCTGTCACTGCTGGCGGTGTCTCTCCCCCCCCCCCCCCCCGCCGTCTGCATTTTCATGCAGACATTTACATCACGCGTGTTCTCACATATGTTCTCCGGGAAATAGTTGAAGTTGTGTGGGAACAGTTCACAGGGGAAAGAGCCTTCTCCACAGTGCTGCGCCCCCCGGTCGCTCCCCCACCCCCAAGTAACTCCTGGCTCCGCCACACGGTGCTGCCTCTGAAAATGACATTACTAAGCCTGTCCCAGCAAGGCCTCCATTTTATGCACATTCTTGTCTGAACACTTGAGAAGGGACCGCGGAGGGGGCCAGAGCTTGGTGGGTTTTGAAGCACTTTTAAGTTCCACGCGAGGAGCTAGCGAAGGTTACACTATGCTAAGGTGGTAAGGGCCTTACCGTGCGCGCCAGACACCGTCTGAGGCATTTCACAGACATCTCCTTTAAAACTGCTTTTTATTACCTTGGGGGGAAGGGGAGTCAGAGGACCGCTTGTAGGAGTGAGCTCTCGCCTTTCATCACGCGTGTGTCCTGGAAATTGAACTCAGGACGGAGGCCCCTTACTATGCCCCTTGGCCTGCTGAGCCACCTCACCGAGTTCTCTCAACAGCCATCCTCCCCACGCCCTACCCTCCTGCTCCAGATGCAACTGCTGGAGAGCAGTGGCGACTCCAAGGGCACACACGTCGGCCATTGCTGGGGCTGGGTCCAGCCACTTTCTCAGCAGGCTCTCGGTGCCAGACTCCAGGCTCAGGGCTGAAGAGTCAGGGTGAGGCGCACCTCGACTCTGCCCTCTGGAATAGTCCTACCACCTAGAATTATCAAGTTCTTACACCAGGAACTCTCTCTGTCTCACAGCACATGGATTCTGAGTACTGCCCTCCTTCCTTGGGGTTCACCTTGGGGTGCCTCCTATCTACCCCCAGTGTCTCTGCACCTCCTTCCCAGAATGCCTTTCTCTCAGGTTCCAGTTATTAAAGAACTCTGGGAATGCCGCCTCATGCAGGAAATCTTCCTTGACTGCTCACTCCCAAGCCCTGGTCCTCTGGCCTTTCGTGATGGTCTCTGACACACATACTGGATCCAGACAAGGGATAGATTTCACACAGCCCGTGATCCCTCCCTCAGGGAAGACTGTAGCCAATTCCTCTCTGTGTCTTCTGGGCCAAGCTAAGTACTGTGAAAAGGTTGCTGGGAACTGGGAAAGACCTGAATGTGTGCCCGGCTCCATCCCTGGGTGATTGGGTAGATGGTTGCTCCTGCCTGAGTCTTGTTTCCTCTTTGTGGTCTCTGCCTCTCCCTCCTAGCCCTGTGGGCAGGAGACCCTTTGCAGAGGTTACATCAAGAGCCTTCAGATAGTGTTCACGTGGCCTTCTCTGGGACCTTCCTTCTCCGGAATAGCCTGATGGGCCTGGGGTTCCTCCTGGTCCTGACTCAATAGAGCCCTTGGCTCCAGTACATGGAAGCCTGGTATGTGGAGGGCCTCTGTCTCTTCTGAACGAGGCCTTGGCAGGCCCAGGCTGGGACCTAGGAGTCAGGACTCCAGACTTCCCGGAGCCAGGAAGGGAGCGGCTGGGGCTGGGTTCAGCATGGAGCTCCACAGAGGTCCAAGCTCTTGTCCTACCAATAGATCCCTGAAAATAAGTCAAGCCAGACTAAAGGATCTTAGATATAGGTGCCCCACCAAAGGGCTGTGGGTAAGCCCTGCTGTCCTTCCTGAGCCTGCTGGGCCACCGTACTTCTCCCTGCCATTGGGAGATGAGGACAGGTGCACGCACCACAGGCGGGCTGGGCCGTTAGCCCAGCTCCGGCCACGCTGCCGCCTATCACTGGGTTCCTGACTTTGCAAGATGCATTGGATCATGAGTGTGTCCTGACTTGAGGTGGCCAGAGTATGAAGCAAGCTAGGTCACACCATCAAGAAATGCTGTTCCGCCAGCCCCAGCACTGCGTTCAGGGTCCAGCACCTAGAGCGTTGAGTTATCTCCACCAGCTGCTGCCCTGTCTTCTCACCCAGCGGCCGAGGAGATGTAGCTGGGCGTCGACAGGGAACCGCCAGCTTCAGTCGGTCACGCTTCTCAGCATGTGGAGAGTGCTGGCTTGGGAGGCCTGTAGTCATGGGATGTCTGCCGTGGAGAGAGCCGGTCTAGCGGGGCGAAGACGGATCCAACTGCTGTCACAAAGGCTCTGGTGAAGTGCGTGGGACAAAGCACAGGGCGCGACCCTTAGGAGAGGGTCTATGTGGGCTGGTGCTATGTCCTAAACAAGTGTCGCGAGTCGTGTATATTCTCGGATACAGGCTCTAAGCAAAGGAAAGTGGCGTCCTGCCTTGCTTTGCCCTGTCCTAGCCCCATTCTTAGGTGCTGCTGGGCTCCCTCCATCTGCCGCCTCCCGCCATCCGCGGCATCCCACCACCCTTTCTCTAGCGTCACCCGGACCAGTTCTTCGCTGATTTCTCCTAAGGGTGGCCCTTCTGAAGCCCCCACGAGCCCCAGGTCCTGTTCTATCTATGCCACTTTGATGTCTCCCACGGCCTTCAGGTTAAACCCAGACTTCCATAGGAGGGGAACCTGTGTGACCTGAACCCTGCCTATCTCCTCAGCTTCCAGGAGGCAAAGAAAGGTGAGACCAAGGTTGTGGGGCTGCCTCTTCCGGCTGGGGCAGGCGGAACTTCCCAAGATAAGGGCAGCCAACAATGGCTCTGTGTGGCTTGGCCTGTCTTCGGGCCAGAGGAAATGAGCAGCCTTCGCACCACTGATCCGCCGTATCCTGGGGCATCCGCTGGTAGGGTGGTCCAGGTGGGGGGAGATGTTCCCACCCGGGGCTGGGCCCGCCACCCCTGGCTTCCTCCTTCCAGGACCCTGCATATCCCTAAGGGACTTAGGGGAGGGACTTGGAAGGACACACACACAGGGTTTGAGAAATGGGCCTGGGACACACACTGTACCCAATGTGAGAGTTCTACTGCTGGGATTCAGGCATCAAACATGGCTGTTCGGGAGATGTCTGGATGTCATGGGTTGCTCTCTCAGTGGTCCAGAACAGACTCTGCTGCCTTGAGAGCAGCCCATGATACCCAGGAGGGTCAGAGTCAGGGCTATCCCATCAGGACGAGGCTGCGACACAGACATGAAGCTGTGTAATGCCTTGAGTTCCACCTTAGCTTCACCTGCATGTATGAATCTGGCAGGCACCTGCCTGCCTTGGAGCCTGGTCTTCCAGTTGATAAAACAGCCCTCGCCTGCCAGCCAGTCAGTGGAGTGTGCACAGGTCTTGGTTGATGTTAGTCAGTAGGTGAGAGACACACTCCTGTGTGTGTAAGGGTGAGCAGCGGTCTCTGCCCTGTTCCTCCCCAGCTTGTCGTGGTTCCTGGATAGCAGCCTGTGCTGCCTTTATGCAAAGAGGGGCTGGTATTCCCAGTTCAGGTGACATTCTGAACAAAGAGCAAGCCTGTAAGCTCTTAGATAAACCTAGGAGGCCAATCCCTGCCCTGTTCAGAGGAGGAAACTGAGGAAACCAAGGCTGAGCCTCCATGTGCCCGAGGAGAGGGTGGAACACTCATTCCTGTACTCTGTCTTCAGCTCTGGAGGGTTTGTGTACTCAGAAAACAGAAGGGAAGGCGCCAGTCCCCCTAACCGGGAGAGGAAGCCATTTCACTTGTCTCCTAGGAGGAAGGCAGGTGAAGCAAAGTACCCAGGACTTGGGTGAGGAAGAGCCGCAGGAGAGAGAGGAGCCTCTGGGTCAGGGATGCTCAGCAGGATGTCTTCCTGGGACAGGTCTGAGAAAGGCTGAAGGGATGGGGACAGAGGCAGGGGAGTTAGGAGTTCCTGGAGTTAGGAGGTCCCCTATTTATAGGGGACTTTAGTCCCAGATCCTTAACTTGGCTTGCTAGCATACACCACCTGTCCTAACTCAGTCCCTCATGACTGTCCACCGTGACACATGGTGTCTGCCTAAGACACACAAGGCTTAAAACGCACAGCCACCTCAGCAACCAGGCCTAGTCAGTCACTTGTAGCCACGATGCGTGGTAAACTATGGTTGCTATGGCTACTGGGATAGGCGATAAGTTCTCAGCGATAGGAACATAAGCCCCAGCTGATGCTGTAGCGGGGGGCAGACCAGGGAACGCCAGATGGCAAAACTCCTAGGCCCTTAGGATTGCTTCATGCAAATTGTTTTGCCAAAACTAGATAGAGGTTGAGTCTAGAAAGGGCCAGTGACGTGCCCAAGGTCACACAGCACAGAGGTGATCAAGGCACACAGTCCTCAGGACCTCATTGTGTCTTCCTGGTGGTTATCTGAGGCAGCCCCAGTTTGCAGGTGGACACGTGGAACCTGGAGGAAGGAACATCACTAGCGAGTGGAGGAACAGGACTGAACCAGGTCTGCCTGAACCTGGACTCTCGACTGTGTCTTAGCCATTGATCTCTTGTGAAGAGACACAGCGTAAGTCCAAAACTCTTCAGTTTTGCCTCAGGCAAACTTTTCATGGCCAAGGGCAAAAAGCAGTCATGTTCTTTGCCAAAATATCACAAGAATGGTCTCTAGGCCACTTATTAATATTCTTCCCTTCTGAAACCTCTTGAGCTGGGTTGTTATAATTTACAACACTCTCGGTACTGCTATCTTCCATGTTCTCAGCTCTTTCCCTGGCGCCCTGTCTGCCTGCAAGCCGCCACGCTCCCCACCGTGATGATAACAGACTGAACGTCTGAAACCGTAAGCCAGATCCAATTAAATGTTTTTCTTTATGAGAGTTGTCATGATCGTGGCAATAGAAGAATGAGTGACCAGGGCAAGATCTTTACTACATAGTATCATGAATGCAGCTGTTGGGACTAAATTCTGCTCCGAGGTCAGAGGCAGCTGCCACCAAGCCTGACAACCTGAGTCCCGTCCCTGGAGCCCACACTGTAGAAGGGAGAACCGACTCCTGAAGGTTGGTTACTCTGTGACGCACGCACCCACATGCACAAACACACACACGCACGCACAAACACACACGAAATAACTCTAAAACGTGGTTTAAAGTTTCACGATACAATCTTTGATCCCATATAATCTATGTGTACTAATAAAAACATGATTAAAATGCCAAATTTTATGTGTTAGATATTTCCCCGTAATTAAAAAAGTCATTAAAAAGCAATATACCAAGAGCTATTGACTGTAACTCTAATGGGAAATTATCTCTCAAAAAAGCTGTCTTAAGAATTGTCTTGATTTCTTGGCCTGGATGCTCTGGAGACTCGTCTCGAGCGTTAATAGGACAGCAGGGATTGGATTGCTCCACATGAGATGAATGGTGTCCTGACGGAGAAAAGGGGGGGGCTGCAGGGGTGCAAGAAAGGGAGCCCTTAGCTAGGCGATTGTTACAGGGCCGCAGGCCAGACTCACTTTGTATTCCCAAGTGTAGAGCCCTGCTGCTGAGCTCACCGCCAGTCCCACGGCAGAGGTGACATTGTTTGGGTTTTGAAGGATAAATAGGAGCTACATACAGCCAGGAGAAATTGTAGGGGGAAGAGTCCAGCTAGAGGAAATGGTGCGTGCAGAGGCCTAGAGGTGTGAGCTGGGGGCTGAGGGTGTGCCATCAAACCCCGCGCCAGCCTTGGGAACAATGTCAACATCTGCCCAGGGGCCAAAACCAACACGCCCTCCGGCATCCTCCCTGCCACCTTCCACTGCTAACCCTGGAGCTTTCTCAGCCCGTCAGCCAACAGCCTGGATTTACTGGGTGAGCAAGACTGAGTTCTGAACTAGTGGCAGCATCTGCTCCTTCACACTTCCCAAGGAAAGAGGCCTAGCATCCCCAGCAGAAGCAGCCAAGTTTCAGGAGGAGGCCAGAGACAGAGGCTCTCTGGGCATCGGGTGGAGCCTGGCTGTGTGTCAGCCTACATGTGTGTACATGTGTGTGCATGGTAGGTGCACACAGCCCTGGGTATCCTCAGTGGTAAGTTGAAGATGTTTCATGCTCCCTTCCCTATGTTAGATCATGAAGAAGCAGAAGAGAGGGTCAGGGTGTAGCTCTCTGGGAGAGCACTTTTCTAGCATGGGTTCAGTCTCCAGCACCACGTTCATTGAGTGTGGTGGCACAGGCCTGTAAACCCAGCATTTGGGAGGCAGAGGCAGAAGGGCTGTGAGCCGGAGGCCAACAAGAGGGAGGTGGAGATCATTACAAGCATCATGGGAAGGGGGCGTCCTTCTGGGGGTGGCAGAAAGGTTCTGGAATCAGAGAATGGTGAGCACCACTATCAATGTCACTAGCGGCACATTCCGTGTATTTTAACGCAGTTTTTAATTGTATGGATGGATTAAAAGCCGTCACGCTGATCACTGGAGTAGAATATGGGATCAATAACAGCTGTGGTCATTAGAACTTACTGCCAAATGCCGCAGAAAAGAGGTCTAGTTGGCAGGTCCAGGGGACTTCCTAGAACAGGCACACAGGGAACAGGCAACATTCAGCCTTCCGGGAAACATGGGGACATTGGATGTTTGAGTGTCTCCTCCAAAAGGGAATCACCCTCCACCTGCTGCCTTGTCAGGAGGCAGGGGCCAGGCAGGTCTGCCAGAGAGAGAGCTGGAAGGGCTGTCCGTTCCCTCTTCCCTCAACCTCAACTTGCTGTGTACACTATGGGTTGCCATGGCACCCAGCTCGGGTTGATTGGCCAAGGGCTTTGCTTCTTGAATGAATGTCCTGAGCTCCACAGATGCAGGGAGACAGTCTTAGGAGATGCAGGCCGAGAAGGGGAAGAAGGGAGAGACTTAGCCATGCAAGGATTTTACTGAGTGCCAAGGGCACGGTGCATGAGCGTGGATGCGTTGCCCACTCATGGTAAAGCCCGGGGTTGGGGGGAGCTGCCAGGTGAGGTAAGGGTCTGGTAGTGGACCCAGGCTTTCCCTTCTGTGTGTGATGCCAGATCAGATGACAAGGATATCCACTGGCATTCTCTTTCAGAGACCAGGTGGGGGGTCTGCTTTCTGACAGGCTACCAGTCCCATAAAAGTGGTGATTTATGTGCTAGCTGGCTCTGGACCGTGGTGTCGTCTGTGCTGTGTTTATTTATCTGTGAGAGCCAATTAGGTTCTGGCTCCTCCGTCCTTCTGTCCGCATGTGTTCTAACCCCACACAGGGTTTGGGGGGGGGGTACAGATGGATGCCTTGGAATTATTTTGCATGAAATTGCCGTGGAAAACTATTTGGTCCGCATTTGGTTTCACCCCCTGTTACAGTATAATTTGTTCTCCTGAAACATGCGGCAGCTGAAGGCCTGGAGAGGCAGATGTTCTGGGGGAGGTGGAGGCTCCACAGACAGAGTGAGCAACATCGTGGTGGCACCGCCTTCTCTGGCCGTGACCCGATTTACCTACACCAAGGGAAGACTCTTGGAACCCTGCCAGCCTCGATTTGCCTGCCCATTGAACGGGGAGGAGGCTGCTGTGGTTTGTGTCTCCATCCCCGTGGCACAAGCAACTGAAGACACGCGAGGTTTATTTCAGCTCCTGGTTTCTGAGGTCTCAGCTGATTGTCTTTCGCTCTTGTTTCTGAGGCTGCCATGACAGAGCATCATGACAGCCAGAGTGTGTGGCTCAGGCTTCTCACTTCGTGGAGAGAAAGGCTAGGGGAGAATAAATACATATCCTGGGTAAGATGCAATCCTGAAGACAGCCCTACCGCCACCCCCTGACCCATCTCTCAGCTGAGTCTCACCCCCTGAAGTTAAACAGGACCAGCGGCTGGTCCAAACAGAGAGCCAAGGCTTACTGGCCGCCACCAGAAACTGGAAAGCAGAGAACTCACCGGGGAAATGACTCCTCTGTAGAATGTTTGCCTTGTGAGCTTGAGGACCCGAGTCTGATCCCCAGGACCCAAGTGACAAAGTCTAGATGTTTACAGGAACCTCGGTTCAGAAAACCAACACAAACTGGGGAGTGGAACTCAATTCAGCCTATAACAGCTCCTGTAACCTCTTTGCTCTCAGTCCCTCAGTCACTGAGAAGCACAGAGGCTCTGAATCTCAGGACCCACTCCATCAAGAATGCTCCTGCTTGGGATGGGAGCAATGTGGAGAATCACAGAATTGGGGGAACACAGTAAGCCCCCCAAGAATACAGGCCGCATAAAACTGTAACCAGAAAAAGGAAGAGAGGAGTGGCTGAGGCCAGAGCTACGGCAGAGAGATGAGGCCAGAGCCGGGGCAGGCCTGGAAGGGAGGGGAGGTCTTGCTTAGCAAGGAATGATGTCATTCTTGTCCCTCTGGGTGCGACTCAGTGAGAGGCAGAGGCGCAAATGCTGTCTGCCAGAGAGCTTGAGCAGGCAGCAGAAGCTCCATGAGTGACAATGAGAGATCAGAGAGACCCGGTGCCCCCTATGGGGATTTGGATAGGGGTCAAGAAGTGTTGAGAATGTCAATTACATGGTAAGTCTCTATTCTCTATGGTAAACACACACACACACACACACACGTGTGTGTTTTCCTGTGAATGAGCAAAACTGTGGTAGCAGGGCTTTCAGTCCCTTCAATGACACCCACACACCCTTCCCTGATGTCTGTCTGCCAGGGAGCCAGCCAGCCAGCAGCCCTGTCTTTGACAACCATCTGAACTGTCATCATGGTGGCCTGGCTGCTTTGAACATTGCGTGGTCACTCCTAAGAGGGTCCACTCCAGCTGGAAGGACCCCGGCAATCACAGCTGCTACTGAAACCCAACTCCTGCTTCGGATAGGCTCTCTCCCGTCACAACGGCTCCAGACGGTGCACCTGCTTTGGAAGACAATTCTGGAGAAAAGACAAGTCGTGGTGAGCTCCAAAGAATCCAGTTTACCCTCCAGCCATACTCTCTCGGGACAGGAGATGGACAAACCTCAGTGACTCAGCAAGAAGCCTGTGATCGAGTGAGTCAGTGCAGAGCCTGCGATTGGTGGGGCTCAAAGCTGTGACTGGAGGAATTACATACCGCCTTTCTGGCTACTTAAGAAGGCCTTTCAGGATGGTGTGGGCTGCTTCTTCCCATGACCCTCAACATGAGGCCCTGCATGGCTTCTCCTAGGCAGTCCTTTGATTTCCTGGGTCTTTATCAAGAGTAGAGCAGGCTGAGCTGTTTGAACAAAGAACACAAAATGGAAATAGCGTTGTGTACACATACAGGTGGCATGAGACCCTGAAGGGACAAGGACATCAAGAAGAGGAGGAGGCTTTCACTGGGGGAGGAGCTGCCTTAGAAATTCGCCCAAGCAGAGCATTGGCTGCTGACTGAATTCACAGGAGGCAGGGGGAGTCCTAGATCATCCCAGTTTTAAGTGTAAAATGAATCAGCTGTTAAGACTTGAAAGCAAGCTAGGCCAAAAGAGTTCCTTGTTTTAAAGACATGATTCATGAAGACACTAGAGGGTGAGGGCCAACCTCTGTCTTTTGGGAGTTCAATGCACCCAAGAATGGAGGTGTCAAGGCACAGAGCACCTTATAACTGTGTCTGTTGGCATCTGGTTTCCTGGACTGGGGGCAGACGACAGGAGTCCCATAGTCTTCCACTCAGCTCCTCAAGAGCAGCCATACCTGACTCCGGAATCCAAAGCACAGATTCAACAGTAGAGGTAGAGGATGTGTGGACCAACCTCAGTCACATGTGCACCCTGATGCCATCAGGAGTCAGGCTTGGGATTCGGTAAATATGGCGGTGGGGGCTCTAGCTCTCAGTCCTGACCTCCAGGGAGGCTCTAAGACCCTCAGTCATCCCAGAAGGAATTACCGACCCATAAATGTCAAAGATAGATGATATTAAGAGAAAATACGTTCACAAGAGACAACAAGAGGAGCCTATGGGACACGTGGAAAACCCTACAAGAGGGAGTGTAAACCAAAGTGGTAGGCACATTCCAAAGACCCACCGCAAAAGGCCACGAAGGCCCAGAGCTGGCCCTCCCTGCTCCTGCAAGGAGCAGACAGATGTCCAGGTGCCCAGAAAGCAGAGGGAGCCCTTCTTTCCCTCCCTATACCCAGCCCACTCATTGCTCTGAGCGCCTGTCCCTTCTGCACCTCCATGATCCCTATAATACCAAGAGGGGCCCCAATCAGCCTCATGGCTGGGCCAATGAGAGCAAAGAGAGGGGCCGTCCCAAGACCACTGTTTGGGGCTCTTCCCTTCGCACCAGTCTCCCTGACAACGATCAGGCTGAGGTGCTTCTAAGTGCCTTCGTGAGTACCAGGGCCCAGTTTTACCTTGTGTTGCTGTTTCTTAGGGTCCCCAACTGAGCGTCCTAGGAGATGCTAAGGGCTGGCTCAGATACTTTAATCTGTCCGCACCTTTCATGTTGCTGAGGTGCAACGGCATTGGCCTTCTCTCCTCAGCCACCTCCGGGCTGTGTGGATGTTTGTCTGACAGATGTAAACAGAGGCTGCTGGCTCACTGGCTAGAATTCCATCTGCCTGGGTCTCCCAGGGAAGAGCAGGCTGGCTGGCTTTCAGAGGCCTGGGAACCACAGAGCCCTTAGGGAGCCCAGAGCCCTGAGTTCATTGCTTGTCTTCCCTGTCCCAGCCTAGCCTGAGGCTGCTTGGGACACCCAATTCCTCCTGGAATCTCTATTTGGGTTTGGTTTGGGGTTGGAGTTTGTTTCCATTCAGGGCAACTTGATCCCATCCTAGCCTCCTCTCTCCTCTGCCCCCAGCATGCCTGCCCCTGAGGAGGGAACTTGACTTTGCCACAAGCTGACAGGGCAGGGGCTCAGACCTCCCACAGAGGGGGAGGGAAGCTTGGTGGCCTTTGATGTCCCTGAAAGGAGGCCTCCAGCCTCAACCCCCTCAATACTTAAATAACTCAACTTGGGAAGATCGAATGCCACCCTGTGGGGAGGAGTGGAAAGAGAAAAGAGCCTAGGGAGGTGGAAGAGCTAGGATACGGATACAGCCTGGTCAGTTCCTCACTGTTTGATCCAGAACACATGGACCCTGTAGAGAAGTGGCCGAGATGGCAGCCCCAACAGATGGGTTATGTGGCTGTTGAGGTCTCATCCAGTGCAGAAGGGAACTGGATGCCTTGCTGTAGGCTGTTGGCTGTAGATTACAAAATCAGGAGCGTTTAGCTCCTCCCCCTGTATTTAGCTCCTCCCACAACCTCAAAGAACTGGGGTCGTTGGGGAACTAAGTTCTAGATAAGTTTCTCAGCGGAAACAGCCACTCCCAGGAGCAGGGCAGATTGGACTCAGCCAAGGATGCTGTTCTCTGCCGGCTACATGTGAGGAACTGGACAGCATGGCTGACTGGTTATCAGGGAAAGGATGCAGGGTGGAGGTGAAGCCCAAGAAAGGCTTAGCTAAACTGCGCCCTCCGGGCTGGGGGGAAGTTGGTGTCCTCGGTTCCTTCTTTGACCACAGACACCTGTGTTTCCAGCTGTCCGTCTTTGAGCCTCATCAGGCCCCCACACGCTCCGTCTCGCGAGAGAGCTTAGAAAATGACGCGAGGTGAGCGGCAGTGGAAGAGCCTCTCATGTCCTCCTCATGTCCCTGCTGCGTACAGAAGGCCAGTTGTGTGACCGCTCTCCAGGCAGGCCTGTTGGGTGCTGCAGGGCTGGGGTCAGACTCATTCTCTGTATCCTGCTGTTCTTCCCACAATGTCGAGAACCCTGGGCTCTTCCTTAGCTGGACTGGTCCACGGTGTCCGTGCTGGCTCTGTGACCCCAGACAGGGATCTTCATGCCTGCCGTAAGCAGCGGGTCACTTGGGTGCAGTTTGACATTTTTTACACAGGCAAGCTGGCTGAGATGTTAGGATTCCAAATGCAGAGATCCTGAGTAAGGAATCTCTGGTTTTAACATAATAAAGCCTTAAGATTATCGTTGTGCCCCCTCTGATTCCGTGACTGGAGGAATCTGGGATTACATGAGCCTAAACCTCCATTATCCTATAATTCTAAAGCCTTAGAATTCTAATTCTCTTGAGAGGTTGGGCTCTGAGGAATAGGAAAACCCAGCGGGGAATGGGGCTGAGGCGGTGAAGGCAGCCTTTCCCATAGCAGAGTTTTCTAACAGTGAAGGACAACGCATTGCAATGCATTGCCTGATTTTCATTGTGTTTAGAGGAAAATGCTCAGTTAAGTGTGGCCAAGCCACATCAGAGTGTGAGTTCATCTGCCTGGGGCAGACAGCCTCTGAGGCAGAGGAGGCAGAAGAGGAGGAGGAGGAGGTAGCAGTGGTGGAGGAGTGAGGAAGAGAAGGAGGAGACTAGATGTCTCCCTCATCCATTTTTTTTGGGGGGGGGGGCAGTGTTTCTCTGCGTAGACCTGGCTATCCTGGAACTCATTCTGTAGACCAGACTGGCCTCCAACTCACCGAGTTCCACCTGCCTTTGCCTCCCTCTGCCTCTGCTGGGACTAAAGGCGTGAGCCACCATCACCTGGCTTCATCTGTCTTTAGGAATAAATTGAAGTCGTCCTGCCCTTGTGCAGAGGTCACCTGGATGTTGAGGAAAACCGGGCTGGAAATACCACCATGCACAGCTACTGTGGTCTTCAGAGCCCTTCCCAGAGACCTTCCAGGGGCTGGATAGAGTCCGAGTTCCCAGATGAAACAGAGAGCCACACTGCAGCCTGGGCTTCCTTCTGCTCTGACTCTTCACTACTGTGCTCCCCCTCTTTCTGGACATCTGCTGTCATCTCCCCCTGACACACACACACACACAGTCTCAGGTTCCCATCATGCAGCCTGGCTATTAACAGACTCATGGAAACAGTGCCCCCGAACCTGGGCTTCAGACCCTGTTAACCAGATGCCGAATGTGATTTAAACCACAGAAGCAGCTGCAGGAGCCTCTTTAAGGCAGGAGAGAGGCAAAGCTGGCCCTTCTAGCATATTCTATTTGCAAGAAGTAGTGGCTTCCCAAGTCCTCAGTCTCCTGCCAAGTGCTTGGACCCTGGAGGACACCATCCTCTCTCTCCTAGCTGCTTGGCTTCCCGGGGACCCTCAGATTCAGGGAACAAGTCACACTGAAGGTTCGCAGACTGCAAATGCCTGCTCACCTCATGTGATGGAGTATGGTGCCTTCTGCTGCACTCTCTGCCTTAGCTAGGATGTTCCCTGTGGAGAAGTGACACCTGCCAAGCTTTTCACCAACCATATCAGCCTGGGACACGCTGTCTACCAAAGGATACCATCTTCAATCTACTACAGACAGCTGGGTCATTGCCTAGATACGTTCCCTTCAAGACAGAGAATGCCGGGACCTTTCTGCAACGGTGACGCCACATCTAGCCCTACACATCTCAAGGTCACAAGACATGCTTAAGTGCACCCTATTCCTTCTGAGTCACAGACACGGATAACAACACTAACACACATCTGCACGTCTCAAAACCCACAAGGTTGGATTCTGGGAGAGGCTTCTGCGAGAGTTTTCACGTCCCTGAGTTCCAGACAACTGGCTTGCCAAGAGCCCCATCCATCCCCTCCCCTACTGCTTGTGTTTGTGACTGCGTATACACACATACGTGCATGCATGTGGAGGTCAGGGTCAGCCTTGGCTCTCATTACTCGGGATCTTTCACTGGCCTGGGGCTCAGTGAGTAAGCTAGACTAGCTAGCCAGCAAGCCTCGGGAGTCTGCCTGTCTCTGATTCTCCAGCGCTGGTATTGCAAACACATGCCACCAGGCCCAGTAGGCTCTGGGGATCAAAGTCAGGTCCTCAAGTTTACAAAGTAAGCGCTTTGCCAGATGAGTAATCACCCCAGCTCAACCTCCTTTTACTTGTTGCTAAAAGATTTATTTTTGAGCTGGGTGGTGGTAGTTTATGCCTTTAATCCCAGCACTCAGGAAGCTGGCAGATCTCTGAGTTCAAGGCCAGCCTGGTCTACAGAATGAGTTCCAGGACAGCCCAGGGGTACACAGAGAAACCCTATCTACAAACGAAAAGATTTATTTTAGTTATTTTTGGTTATGTGTACGCATGTACATCTGGGGTGGGGATTATGTGCACATGAACCCAGATACTCAAGGAAGCCACAGGCTTTGGGTCCAGGCAATTGTGAGCTGCCTGACGTGGATGCTAGAAATCAAGCAAGAAGCATGGGTTCTCTACAAGACCACTACATGCTGCTGTTAACTGTTAAGCTCTTTCTCCAGTCCCCCTAAATTTCTTCTAATATTTTCACCTGTTGTGGTCTGGAGAAGAAATGTCCCCATGAGTGCACGTGTTTGAACACTTGATCCCTCTCTAGCAATGGTATTTGAGAACAGAGGACAGGAGGCCGAGCTGACAGCCTTCAAACCATAGGGAGGGACTGCAGGATACAGGCTGCTTTTGCTTCCGGCCAGAACTCTCTGCCTCCTCTGAGTGTAACAAAGGCCTGTCTGTGTGCTCCAGCTGCAGTGATTTCTGCTGTGCTGTGTTGGATTGTCCCCTCTCAAACTGTGAGCTGAGGTAAATCCTTCCTCCCTTAAGCTTCTTCTGAAAAGCATGGGTTCACAGAGATGAGAAAAGTGGTCAACCCACCACCAGGAAATAAACCTATAAAATTCGCATCTTTTGCCCCAAACGCTTAACCCTCACAAGTTTCCCATTTTGTCTCCATCTGAAAAGAGCTAGGGGCCAGATAGAGGGCACCCATTAGCCATTAGCATTAGCATCAGGCAGATGCTCATTTGAAAGGAAACCCGTTTAGACCCTGTCTGATATAGCTCTATAGCCTTCTGGTTACTGCAGACTTCTGACAAAGGGTCTAGGAGCAGTCACTGGGGCACAGGTCACAGGTCACAGGTGCAAATCCTCCATGTAAACCTAGAGAGAGAAGCCACCTTGCTCTGAGAGAGCATCCACAGGCAAGGGCACCTCCGGCACACTTCCCAGGCAGCCCTGCCTTGACTCAGAGCTCACCCTGAGCTGACATCTTCTCCAGAAGCAACACCCCAACCCAAGGCTTCACTGGTGGAGATGACCTCACCCCTAGCACCAGAGACAATTGCATCCAAACACTCAGTCATTCCTAGAAATTAAAATCCTAGAGTAATTAAGCCAGCCATCTTGCAGTGAACTGAAGTTCCCAGAAGGAAAGGGGAGGAAAATGTACCCATCTTAAGATTCTAAAGGCCAAATGTCTAAACTCTGAGATTGTGGAGAGTTAAAATGTTGCAGACCAGAGCCAAATTATCTTGGGCTATTTTTAGTCCCTTTGAAAGCGTCTGCACCTCTGAGACTGACCTAACATCCTCACGACTATCAAGACCTTACAATGTATTCTTAGCCGATCACTGGCTCTTGCCAATCCTAGAGCTCAAAGTGCCACCAAATAGCAGCTGAATCCTAGTCAGGATGTCAGGATACACTTTAGCAGGCCTACTTGTGGCTTCCACCAATATATTTGCTAAATACTATGAATCATTATTTTCTTCAATTTGTAACTAATAGATATCTTGTGTAACCACTTCTACAATGGGGCATGGTATTTAGAGAAACCAGAATCTTTGTTCCTGGGGCACCCAGCTACCAGGCAGCCCACGGCTAGTGACATAACACAGGTTCCGAGTGATTATCACCAGGATTTCATCCTGCAGGCACTGCTCTGCCTTCTGCTCTAAGGGACGGCCCCCTCTCTCCAGGCACTGTCCTCACCACTCTGTCTATTGCTGTGGCAAAATACTTGATAACCTAAGGAAGGAAGAAGGGTGCATTCTGGTCCAGAGTTTGAGGGTACAGAAGGCGTGGAGGTGGGCACTTGAGGCAGCTGGTGACATCACATCTATGGTTAGAACGCAGATAGAGATGGGTACTGGGGTTCATCTCTTTTCCTAGTCCATGAAATGGTACCACCTATGTTCAGGTTGGGTCTTCTAATCTCAGCTAACCCAGCTTAGAAACTCCCTAGACTTGTCTAGAGGTTTGTCACTGGGGCGAGCCTAAGTTTGTAATCATGCTAACGTGTGTGATTGAATCCTGGCACACGGGTGCCGTGATGTGTGGGTGAAGCTATCAAAGGACACCTCTCAGGAGTCGGTTCGCATCTTCCATCTTGAGGCAGGGTCTCTCTTGTTTTTGTTCTGCTGTGTCCTGCAAGCTGATCTATACCCTTCTGGGCAGTTCTTCTATTTTCACACACCCACCCCCCCACACACACCTCAAAGTAAGAGTGTTAAGATCACAGATGCGTGCTCTATGTCCAGCTTCCTCCTGTGGGTCCCCAGATGAAGCACAGAAAGCAATTTCCCTGCTTAGCCACCTCACCAGCCACTCTATCGCAGTGTTTCTCAACCCGAGGGGGCACAACATTTTGGACGGGCGGGGGGATCAAACGACCCTTTCACAGGGGTCACCTAAGGCCATCGGAAAGCACAGATATTTACGATTCCTAACAGTAGCATAATCAGTTATGAAGTAGCAATGAAATCATTATGAGGAACCACATTAAAGGGTCGCATTAGGAAGACTGGGAACCACTTCTCTCTCTGGTTCTATACCCTATCAACTTGACAATTGATGTTGACCATCACAGTTGGATAAGATTCTTGTCCTGGGGCATATTACTCTCCTGCCTAAAGTGCCTAGGAACATCCCACGCCTGCTAGGTGGGTCCTGCTGTGAGAGTCTTGGACACGTTCTTCTCACCTCTGAGCCTCCACTGCCTTAGCACTAAGCTCGGAACTGTGAAATCTAGCCTGAAGCTCACGGCGAGAGCCAGAGGAGAGTATGTCTGCAGGATCACTCGGCTCAGCACCCAGACATCATAAGCACACAAGTGTTAATTTTGATGACACTGCAATCCACAGAGTTTTCCTTAATGGAAGAGCATTCCTGTGCCCATTTTATAGGACAGAAAAACTGAGGCATGACACCATGCCCGCTAGGGGAGAGAGCTGGATCATACAAACTACAGGATTTTGAGTGCTCAGGAGTCAGAGCCCTGCTGAGGAGGCCCTCTCTGATTGGGTTTTAGAGAACTCTTTGGGACCTCTGTCCTTCAGGCAAATCCCAGATGATGTCTGTATCCACCCACACAGCTGCAAACAGCCTGGGTTAAGGTAGACAGGACACAGATCTAGGTCCCCAGTCCTAGATATTCCGGAAGCCACACCCTATCTCCAAGCCTCTCTAGAAAGTCTGGCAGCCTTATCTGAAAGGGGAGGGAAGAGGCCAGGACTGGCTGGGGGATGTCAGAGGGAGGAAGAAAGCAAGGCAGAGGAAGATGGAGAGACCCTATGGGACCTGGGCCCATGAGCATGTCCGTACTATCGTCAAACACTGACAGTCATCCTGAACTCCATCCCATCTCTAAACCTCCTGCCAACCCCGAGTAAACTATGTCTCCTCTCTGGCCTCAGTTTCCCCATCTCTGGGAGTGTATGGGAAAGCTCCCTGGAAAGCAGGTTGTGCCCTCCCACAGCCCCACACCCACCCGCCAGAGCCTCGGAGTCTGTGGTATTTCATTTATCACCCCTGTGGTTCATAGGTACCAGGGCCGGCAGGCTGATTACTCAACAGGCTTATTGCACTCCTTGGTGACTAATAGATTCTTCTTCTGTTTGTGTTTCAAAGCCATAGCAATAGCATTGGCTCTCAGGAATGACATTGAAACCACCACTATTTAGCCAGACTCTACCTACAATGATAAACAAGTCGGCCAAGACATGGCTCCTTAGAAAAAGGAGACGTCCACCTCTCCTCTCTGGACCAGTGGCTGTTGGTACCGTAGCTGTGTGTTGGGGGAGGGCTGATCTGATGAAGTGCTAAGAAGCAAGGATTAGGTCATCTACCCAGCCCTTTCCAGCTCTGACCTACACATTAAGACTCCTCAGAGGGAAGGGGGGCTGAATAGATACCATCTTGGCTTCAAAAGATCGAGAGTGTAGGGTTAAGAGTCTGCCCAGGAGTCAGACAGCCTGGCTATGGGTATTGGCTCCATTACCTGCTGGCTAGGTGACCTTGGCAAGTCATATCTTCTGGGGGAGCTTGTCCTGTCTGAAAAGAGACAGAAATAAGATGCCCCAAAGAGGCAGCTTCTGCCTCGCTCCATTCTCTCCCCACTTCTCCCCTTCCCTCTCTTCTGTCTCTCCCTTCTCTCTTCTTCTTCTTCTTCTTCTTCTTCTTCTTCTTCTTCTTCTTCTTCTTCTCCCCCTCTTCCTTTCCCCTCCATAATCCACTAAATAAATATTCAACCTAAAAAAATGATGACATCAGACTGAGCAGCATGGTACACGCCTGTAATCCTAGCAATGGGGAAGTTGAGAAGGAAGATTGTTGAGCATTTGAGGCAAGCTAGGAGGAAGTACTGAGGAGACACACTCAGCACACAGTAGGCCCGACACACAGCAAGCACTTAGAAGTTACAGCTTCTAAGTGCCATGGACCTGAGCTCAGCAGCATGAGGGACTGACATCAAAAGGGACTTGACACCATGGGGGAGCAAGCTGAGGCTAGCCACTGTCGAAGCCACATGGCCTCTCTTGCTCTGTTTATCAGTCAAAGCCCCAATGAACAAATTAGCCCAGAAACACAGCAGCCTCACGGGACCCCACATCTGTGTGCTGTGCAGAATTGCTAGCCGCTAAATTCTTCAGGAGCAGTAACTGCGTTCCACAGCCGTTTGCCTCTTTCCCTGGCTCTCACGGATTTAGAGCTTCCTGGCTTGTTCAGGAGCCTTCCTGTCACCTGCCACAAGCAGTGTGTCCCCACTTCCATCTGCGTCAGCCTGCAGGCCCCATGCCCTGCTGTTCCACAGGGATGATCGTCGCTGATAACACTGCCTGTTTCCACTCACGGTGACAGAAGCCAGGGCTGCCGGTGAACTAGTAAATATTTAACAGCCGCCTCCCTGAAGGAAAAGGGAAACTTGATTTATATCGTTCGCCAATTTCCGTGGTGTAAATACTTCCTTCCTGACTGATTTCAACCTCCGGCTCTAACCACGGGGAGCAGAGTGAGGAAGACACGCAGGCACGCGGGTGTAAGCACACTCTGTGTTCGCTCACGAGACTTGGCTCCCGCACAGCCTTCACGGAGAGAAACTGAGATGAAATAGATGGAAAGGAACTGCTAACACAAACACACAGGTCACCATCTTCACGCTGGGGCTGGTGGCCCTAGAAGATGAACGGACTGGTGTATAGGTAGGCTCTGTTTGGTGGTGATTTCTATCCACACAGGCTGGGGGCCAGGAACGTCCAGCTGGTCCTCAGACACCACCAGAAGTACTTCTGTCCATGCTCTGACTATTGAGAAACAGCAAATCAGTCTCAAAAAATGTTCTGAACACAGGACAATCTTCCCCAGGTTAAAAGGTGACTGCATTTCTGGAAACACTAGGGTGCATTCGAATCCTGCAAAAAAAAATTGTGAATATATGTAAAAGAGTTAGATTGGAGTCATAGATAAAATCATCTTTGCAATCATCCGTACATCCTAAAAAATCTGTCAACTGTCCCCACTCACAAAATGCCAGCGGAGACTCCTACTCCCCCAAAACTCACCCCTAACAAAAACAACTTCTCTGTCAGTCCCTCTGTTTAGTACTGGGACCTGTTAAGATCTAAATGTTCATCCCTTCACCCGAGTAGCCGCTCTCTAAGATACTACTGTGTTGGAGGCTTTATTAGCTTACTCAGTCTTTCATAAACTTAACCATGAACCCACTCGAGATCCACCCACCATCATCTACCATCTATCCATTCACCCATGAGTTCATCCATCCATCCATCCATCCATCCACCACCCATCCTTATGTTCACCATTCATAAATCCTTCATCATCAACTCCCTACCCATTCATTTACTATCCAAAACCTCCCATCCATCCTTCAGTCCATCTATTATCCATTCATTCCTCCATTACTCAATATCCACCAATCCATCCACCCAGCCACCCATCTATCTACCTGTCCGTCCAGCTCCTCTATTCCAGACCAAGTACTGGCTCCTCAGGACGCAGGATGCTGTCAATCCGATTCCTGTCCTCAGGAAACCGCTGGGTAAATGACCCATATAGTCAGGTATACATCACAGAGAAGGTCAGTGTGGAGAGCCAAGTGTGATGATGAACAGGTGTCCTTGGCCAGTATAAAAATTAAGAGCCCCAGTGTTGGTCTTGAACACCTGGATTTGACTCCTACCCGAGTGGGCATTTGCTGGATAGCCTCAAGAGTGTGGTATCAATCTCTAGGCTTCACTTTTCTCAGTACTAAGAAGTGTCAAAGCCTGATCTCACAGAGCTGTTGTATTCAGTGATAAATAAAGATCTTGGCGGCCACACAAGCCCAAGCAGGGGTCTCAGAGTCCAGGCAGCCAGTCCCTGACTCCAATGGTCTCTGTAGCCTGACCTTAGGGTAGGGAGGCTTCTGTTTCACCTAGTGCGGGAAGGTTTCCATGGATAGAATAATTCATAGATGACACTGGGCTTCCCAGATAAAACCTCATAGTTAATTGAAGTTCACAAGCTGTCCCAGAGTTCTCATCGTAGCCCTGGTCAGTTGAGGTGACCTGACTTGAGCAGGCTAGATGGCTTAGTAAAAGAGGATCACCAAGCCTGCTCTGGGCTAGTCCTCCATGCCGGGTGAAGTTGAGACATCTGAAGCTAAGCGCAGTCCTAACTCAGGAAGCTGCAGTCCGACAGAGAAGGTAAGTCTGTCACCGCCCGACGCCATCCTCCATTGGCTTTCATGTGACTGGCTGACGGTCCCCAGCATATTCTTATGACCCCTGACACCTTCCTCCTAGGCCCACGGTGGACCCCTGGCTCCCTCGGGAGATGCTCCTGACACAGGCTTCGGAGCTCTTGGCTGCATTACGCCCCCTTAGGGAAGAGGAAATCACCCCACTTCCCTGTCTTCCCTCAGCTCCAGTATGATCAAGGCCCCATGGCTTACAAAATAGCAAACAGCTGCTGTGACCATGGGCTGCCCAGACCCCAGGGGCCAGAGGGAAGCGAGCCAAGGGGAACTTGGAGAAAGAGCTCTTAATAACATACCTTCCCCAAGCTGCTTCCAACGAAACTGCTCCTCACAAATCATTCCATAAACACTTAGCAGGCTCTCAGGAAAGCGCACACGGCTCTCACCCGGCTATTAGGGGGCTCCTCACAAGTAAATTGAGACCAGGCAGCAGAGGCCCGTGCCAAACCCCCCTTCCTGCTCCCTTCCCATGTGGCCTCTTCCTCTTCCACCCTGGGCCCTTCAGCTCCAAGGGCCAGTGTCTCCCACTATACCTTGGGCCTCTCCCGGGGTTGGGATAGGGGCTTCTGTTTCCTTGGAAACCAATCCAAACCTTCATAACCCAACTGCTAGATTTTCAGAGGGTTCTCCTGGTTGTATATAGGCCTAAATTCTCCAGAGACTTCTGAGGGCCACAGCACCAGGTCAGTCATCAACAGATTGGGAGACCCACATCTGTCCCTACTACCCCTCAGCCGAGGCTGCTGGTGCCTCTCAGGCTGGAGCTGCTCAGTGGGGAAATAGCTCTAGGTTCATCCAAGTCACGCTGGAAAATCCCTCCCATCCAGCAAGCCCCCTCCTGGGAGAGCATTGAGCAACTCGCTTGGGCTGATATCCAGCCCTTGGCTAATATCCAGCCAGGATCGGGGAATGACCGCTGTTCAGAAGTTGACACGTTTGTGTGGAGGTTCACAGCTTGTTGTGGGGAATGGCTTTATATGGATGTCTGAGAACAATAGAGCGGGCTGGTACCCCGGGACGATTCTGGATCATAATTTGGCTTTGGGAAACACTTCAAGAATGACTTCTCCCTTTTCTTCTCTAGGCCAGGATCATCTCGAAGGTCAGAAAGCTCTAGTGAAAACAGAATCCTGGTTGAAATAAATAAAGCATTTGGATGAAAAGAAATGTTCATATCCACAGAGCCTGAAGTTAGCAGTAGATGGGCCTTGGCCGCAGAACTTGGGTCAAATCCCAGCTTAGCACTTACTGGAAGGCCTGTCCTGGCGAACCTGAACTCCCGCGTTGTGCCATGGGGACAGGCTTGCCTGTCTCATGGAGCTACGGAACTGCCCTTCCTGTCCTGCTGCTCTTGCACACACTCAGAGGAGGTCTCCAAGGGGCACTCAGAGGCTGGGCCTTCGCTCATCAAGCCAAGAGCTGCCATCTGTCCACTTCAGGGGATTACTCTGAAGCTGCTCATTCCGTCTTTCAACAATGTTTAAAAAGCAGTATGCACCCACCATGGACACAGGGCTGCTCCAGGCGCCGAGCAGTATGCACCCACCATGGACACGGGGCTGCTCCAGGCACCGAGGAGTATGCACCCACCATGGACACGGGGCTGCTCCAGGCGCCAAGCAGTATGCACCCACCATGGACACGGGGCTGCTCCAGGCACCAAGCGGTATGCACCCACAATGGACACGAGGCTGCTCCATGAGAAGCAAGCAAAAAAAAGGGGGGGGGGGAGGGGAGACAGACACATAAGGACAAGGAATGACTTGCACTTTTGGCAAGAGTCACAGTGTCCCAGAAGTCCAAGGATAGACTTTCTTCTGAGAGACGGGGCTCAGGCTGTAGGCTTGAAGCTGCCAGGAAACAGGTCCAAGAGGCCTCAGTAAGAACCAGCCATCTGATATGTTGGCCCCAGAGGAAGAAATGATGGGTGGAAGCAGGGAGGAGGAAGCCTAGTTCTTGTCACTGCATCTCAACCTCAGCTCCACATCCAGATGGGACTGTAAGGCTCAGAAAGGGGCTGGGCATTGCTCATGGCCACACATGGTGGCAACTGAAGTCACGTGGAAGCCTGGGATGCTAGTTCATCTAACTTCAAGATAAGGTGCTGAGAGATCTCTTCTCCATGTGTAAGACAGAGGGCATCACCCCGGGAAGCCAAGCATGGTGGGTACCATACCTCAGAGTGACTGGAGCACTCAGGATAGACCCTTCAGCCTCATCCAAAGGTTTTATCTTCTCAGAGTTCAAGTTTATCTTCTCACAGTTACCTAAGGGGTTAGCATTGTCCTCTCTGGACACCTCTATGCCTCCATTCTTGGCAATCAGGGGACTCTTTCTTTTCCCACTACAAATTATTCAACATGACACATAATACCTATCCACTCATGAGTCTGTCCACACATGGTGTTGGTCAGTAGGCCAAACCTCTGTTCCCACCCCTTGGCTTTGGCTCGCTAACCTGCCCTTCTACCTTCTCCCATTGGAACACCCTTCACGCCCGAATTCCATGTCTTCCCAGAGCTTGTTCTGATTCCTCATCTTCCCAGAAGGTAACTCAAGAGGAGAGAGGAAATGTGAGTTCTGGCTGGGGCATTAGTGAGCATGTGACCAAGAACCAATCGCATCTCCTCTCTTAGGCTCTGTGTTTCTTACCTACAAACCAGTGCTAAGATTCCTTACTTCCTGCATGATTAAAGGGGTTATTAAATGAGGGGAGAGTATAAAAGAATTCTACAAACTTCATAATGCTGTTGTTATTTGTGATCAATGATCCCATTGTCATAGAGTAACAAAAATGTGCTTATGGTCTAGGTGTGGTGGTGTGTACCTGTAATCCCAGAACTTGGAGATAGGAGAATCAAGAGTTCAAGGTCATCACGGTTCCACGACCCAAAGAAAGAGTCTTTCTCAATAGTTCCTACAAATATTCAGATATTTAATCTTACTGCTTCTGATGGGTCACATGTCCCCATGGCCAGGAAGATATGATGCTCGTTAGTCAGACTCAGGTCTCATTGTTGGCCGGGGTACTGAGGTTTAGGGACCACACTACCTGAAATAAATGAAGCAATGTGTGGGGACAAGCAGAACAAGGTCACTGTGCAGCCCTTTGGTGGGGTAACAGTCACGTATGCTTTTATTTACACATAAAATAATGCCTTCCCATCCCTTTTCCTCCCCCAGACAGAAACAAACCAAAGGCTTGTGATCACCTAAGTTTGGATCTCTGGGTGATTCATATTCTCTTCCTTCAAGGTTAGATGGGGTCTTTGGGTCTCGCTGTCTGCTACAAACCATGATTGTACATCGACAGAAAGAGAATTGGGTCACTGTAACAATTCAGACTTGAAGGAACGAGGAAAGAGGGACATCACCTAGAGCTACACCAGTACACAACATTAACCAGTTTTTCTGATGAACAGGGATCACAGAGTCTCCCAGTCCTGGTCAAGGAAGGAGTTCTGTGGATGGAGTGACAGACCTCTACTCTAAGGATGTCACATAGTGCTGTGGTACAGAGGTCTGTACCCTGTCACTTGTATTTTAAATAAATGCTGATTGGTCAGTAGCCAGGCAGGAAGTATAGGCAGGGCGACCAGGCAGGAAGTAGAGGTGGGGCAAGGAGAACAGGAGAATTCTGGGAAGAGTCAGTCTGCAGTCCTCTCCCAGACACAGAGCAAGCAAGATGTGACAGCCTCACTGGAAAAGGTACTGTGACTAACACAGTGGGCTAATATAAGTTATAAGAGTTAATAAGAAGCTTGAGATACTAAGCCAATTTGTTTATAATTAATGTAGACCACTGTGTGATTTCCTTGGAACTTAACGACTGCGGGAACCAGGCAGGACAGAAACCTCAGTTAATAACATAGCAATAATCCCTAGGCTGTGACTACATCAGATTAAATGATCAAGAGGAAGTGAGATCACAGAGGGAGGGAAGCCTTGGTAGCACTCAGTTTTATATTAATGTCACGAAATACCCGTGGCAGGGTTCCTCACCAAGAAAAGAGATTTCCTTAGCTCAGTTTTGAAGAGCAGAAGTCCTAACAGCCCGCTACACACATCCCGTACTTCATGGTGGATGATGCTATACTGTGGGGCACTTGTGGAAAGAGGGAAGATCACATGGCCAGAGAGGAAGCCAGAGAGAGGGAGGAAAGCCAGTAATGACCTTGTGATGGTTAGCTTCACTGTCAACTTGACTGAATATGAAGTTGTCATGAAAACATACCTCTGAGGCTCTGCCTTTCCCATCACCTTCAAACCATCAGCTGAAACAAATTGCTTAGTCAATTGGCTATTTGTCGAGTAACTGACACAGACCTCTCACAGGTTCTGTCTCTTAAAGGTTTATCCTTTTTGCTTGCTTGTTTGTTTGTTTGGTTGGTTGGTTGGTTTTTCGAGACATGGTTTCTCTGTGTAATCACCCCTGGCCCTCCTGGAACTCACTGTGTAGATCAGGCTGGCCTCGAACTCACAGAGATCCACCTGCCTCTGCCTCCCTCGTGCTGGGATTAAAGGCATGCCCCACTGCAGCCTGGCAAGGTTGATCTTTTCAATTTTTTATTTGTTGTTATAGTTTACATTTCCTGATTATTTGTATGTGAACATACATATGTGTGTGTACAGATGGCAACCTTCACCTGCCTGTCTTCAGGTCATGTTTTGTCCTCTGGTATATCCTTGCCCAGCAGGGGGCACCCGTGCCCACATACCAACAAGGCTGCAGGCTTCCTAGTGGGACAGCCCAGAGGAAGGTAGCTGTAATGTGGGACCATAGCTGACCAGTAGACAATAATTCCAGATCCTGGGGCCTTGACCGCGACTGTGCTGGCCTCCTGCTTTCCTGGGAGGAGCTCTTCCTACCCAGATCTAGACTGTAGTGTACCTCCCAGATCTAGGCTGTAGTGCGCCTCCCAGATCTAGGCTGTAGTGAGCCTCCCAGATCTAGGCTGCAGTGCACCTTCTAGATCTAGACTGTAGTGTACCTCCCAGATCTAGGCTGCAGTGCACCTTCCAGATCTAGACTGTAGTGTGCCTCCCAGATCTAGACTGTAGTGTACCTCCCATCTCTACTCAACTCAAAGCCGTGTGGCTCTCAGTTGTCACCTCCACTCTCGTCTGATCTGGGAGTGTTCCCGGAGTGTTCCAGGGGGGGAGGGCCAGTGCCTCTGATTTCTTCCTGACAAATGTGTCAGGGGCCATCAGGAAGGTAAAGAGATCCCTAAAAATGCTTGTGTGCAGTTTGGGGTGGAGGAAGTTCATGTCGATGTAGGCTTATGAGGGAGCACCGCAGGGGCATCATGGCCATCTGACAGGCAGAAACAACTGCCTCCTCCTTCCCCGATGCATACAACCCACACGGAGGCCCAGGCCACAGCCGAGACTGAGCGGGAACAACCAGGGGTCCCAGACACACCAACACTCAAATACAGACCCTAGGATGGTCCAGTGAAACATCCTTTAATCTGATCTCTTTATTGGTCCAGAGAAGGGAGTTAATTTTTCATGGGCCACACAATAAAGCCGGAACTACTACCTAAATAGGGCTTAGTTTTCTGGGGGTAAAACCAGGCTTGTGGAGAAACTAGACCGAGAAGAACTTGCTGAGAAACCTGAGTGGGAAATAACAGCCCCCTGTGGATGAAGCCAACACTGCACACAGGGCACCTGACCAGTGTGCCAGGCTCATCTTGTTCCGCCTTTACGGTGCCCTGTGACGCTATCATTTCTCCCATTTTTTTTTTTTTGTATGAAGAAACCGAAGCTCCACGAGGGAACTTTAGAGATGCGTGTGTGGCTGTATACACATGGAAAAAGTATATGAGCTATGCGTGTCAGATGGACGAGCTTCACTCTGCCAATTTTATACCTTTACTTGTTTAAATGCTAGGAAACAGGCAAAGAAGTTAATGAACTCTCTAAAGACTGCACAGCCAGGGAGGGGCAAAGCTTAGCCCTTAGCCGTCTGCAGAGTCCACAGCCATGCCTCTCAACACAAGGCTGTGTCCCATGTCAGCATCCCAGCCACTCTGCCCTCCACGTGGTTCCAGTTTGCTGGACCCAGGCCCGAGGGAGTGGCTAGGAGTCTCCAGAGGGAGGCGAAGAGGTCTAGATGCAGGACACCCACAGGCCTTCCAGTTGGCCCTGTGCAATACACAGTCTGAAGACCTTATAGCCATTTCCACATCCTGGGGCTGTAGAGCAACTCAAACCCCATCTCTGTTTCCAGAGCTGTACCTTCCCTCCTCCCTGCAGCCCACAGCCTCTCTGCCCTGCTTTTTCCTGTCTTGCCTCCTTGCTTCTGCCTTCTAGGCTGGGCAGACGGGTCCCCAGGGGCCGCCTGCCTGGGGCTGTCTGAGCTCCCTGTGTGGGATGTGTACAAAGCCAGCTCTCCAGTGGGGGCAATGGTCCTTGAAAAGCCCAAAAGCATTCCTTGTCAATGTGTCGTGACGGCAGGGATCAGCGGGAAAGGGTGGGAGGGAGGAGCAGGCCGTGGGAGAGAGCAAAGTCTAACAGATGCCCCTCTCATTGCTCAGCATCCAGTTTGGTAAGGCCTCTCTGCACGGCTTGACACCTGAACCTGCAGGAGGTCAGGTGGAACCAGAGAAACTCAGAGAGTCCTAGCAATGTATACCCTGACACACAGCAGCACAGGAGGCCGGCTGAGCCTGAGTGCCAGCCTGTGGCTCCACCTGAGGCCTCCTTTACCGCCATCCACTGATATTTTCTGGCACTCAGGGAGGCAGGCAGCCCACCTGCCAAGTGCACGGAAGCGCTGGGGTGTTGGCAAGGATGGTTGAGATGCTTCCTCCTGGGAGGGGTCACGGTCTGTAGATGCTGTAATCTGTTGGCTCTGTGGCCAGGATGAAAAGAGGAGGCCCACCTGCGCCAGATGGGCCTGGGCAGGGGCTCACATCCTGGATGCAGGAGGATCTCAGCAGAGCCAGAGAGACAGCAACAGGCCTGGACCCTCCTGCCTCCCACTCCTGCTGAAACGGGCGTGTGGTCCTCCAAGCAAAACCGTTGCTGTCTTCATTAGATCAACTGTGCCTGCTTGCAAGATTCCGTGAGGAGCCAGTTTGTTGACTGCTGGCATCCCCTCAAAAGGAGGCAGAGAGTCATCGGACCCTCAGCTGAGAATCCAGCCACTCCTCTCGGTCATGTGTGTGCACTTCTGCCCTAAATGCACATGGCCTCGGGATCTTGAGAGGAGCAAGAGTGCATAGACCGGGGTGCCTCAGAGAGGGGCTCCATCTGTGGAGCCTTAGAGGACCCATCATCCATGCTGGGTGCAGACTTCCCAGGGTGTCTACTTTGGGGTCACCAATATTTTACAAATAAGCCCCCAAAACTTCTTTCTGGTGATAGTAGGTGAACTTTGATAGAATTGTATGGTTGTTGAGACCTTATAAGGAGGAAGCCAACATAGCTAACAGCTCCCCAAGGAAGGACTTCTTCAAACAGGGGGCATGCAGAATGTCTGAACCTCCTTTATGGCTGGAGATGAATGACAGACTCCAGGTCAAGGGCAGCCTTTCCCGGACCCCATGCCAATCAGGCAAGGGTGGAGGTAAGCACGGTCACTCTGGGGTCACCTTCCTGGATTCAAACCTCAGCTGCCTAAGTATGACCAGGGGAGCAAGTCACCTTGCAGATGGGGACAGAATGATCGCTGCAGAGAGAGGTTGCTGTTCTTTGCCCTTCTGTTCTTGCTCTAAATGGTTCACAGTTACAGGAAGTGTTTTCATGAATCACCCAAGTCATCCCAAATACAATCAGCAGCCTGTGGCAGTCAACCAGACTTCACCAGGAGCCCTTCAGTTCACCTAACGTTGCCCACCCCAGACAAGCTCCAGTTGTTTCTAGGCGTCCAGAGCTGGCAGCACTCCCAGGCACACACCCCCCTTTGTGGTTCTGGCCCCCATGCCTCTAGGGATGCAACCCCAAGATGACATGGCCCTCCTCTGCTGCCTCCCTTTGCTGGCTCCTAGCCACTCTCCCTTCTGTTCCTATCCTGGGTGGCCTACAGGTGGGCTGAACCACAGGTGGCAAATATTTGCTGACCGAGGGAATGTATTGTCGCTGAAGACACTTGGCAGGTGTTTGTGCACACACTCTCGAGAGGTGAAACAGGGGACAGGGCCAAGGAAGGAACAGCCTGAAGTCCTGCACCTGTGGGGGAGCTTAGGCACTGCCCACCACCGACATGATCAAAGACTGAAGAAGCCAGGGACAGATCAGACACTTGAACATCAGACACTTGAACGACAGACGTGAGACATGAAGACATCGCCAGAGACTAGACAACAGCACCTTAGCTATGGGGGAGGCAGGTATAGGGATGCAGGCTGGTATGCCTAGCAAGATGGGGGAGTGTGCTTCCAGGAAGGACCTAGAGGCCAGGAGAAGGCTGAGCATGCACGGTTGGAGGCTGCACAGTGTAGCACACTAAGACTGAGTTGAGGAGAGGGCAACTGTGCAGTGTGCTGAGCACAGCGCCCCCTAGAGAGTTACGGTGCCATAACACCTTCCTTCTGGGTTCCCTCTGACATCAATATCAATGGCTGGGAGGCACTGAGGAACCTTGACTGCAGACCTTCATAGAAGAGAGGTTACTCAATTGTCTCTAAGTATCTAAAGCAAGCCTGGGGCTCCTGAATGCTCCTGAGTGAGACTGGCCCCAACTGTCACAGGGACAAACATGTTCCCAATGATGATGGCTCATACCTGGGATCCCAGCTCTCAGGAGGCTGAAGGGTGGGGACCTGAACTTCCAGGCCAGCCTCTGTGCATAAATCCTGTCTTGGGGGGAAGAAAGAGAAAAGAAAAAGGAAGGTGACCTCCGAACTCCAGGACATCTTATTAAGTAAGCACTTGCCAGGAGTCATACCAGGTACTGCTTTGTGAAAGGACGTCATTACCAAGGCACCTTGCACAAAACAGTGTTTCATGGAGTGTTCGCACAGTGCACCACCAGAGATGCAGATGTGGTGCTCCTCAAGAACTGGGGGTGTGGTGCTCCCAGGATGCTGCCCAAGAGATGCAGATATGGTGTTCCCCAAGAACTGGGGGTGTGGTGCTCCCAGGATGCTGCTCAAGAGATGCCACAGTTGCCCCTAAGCCCATCCCATAGGATGGCTAGGCTAGTTCTGCCTATGAGGAGAGAGCATCAGGCATCCTCAGATGTCCCAGCATTCTCCTGTGAGTAGGGATGCCTGGGTTTAGCTCCTGGGTTCTGTGGAGAGAAGAGAAGAAGTAAGGAGGCCTCTCAACTGTTCTGTGGTCTCTGGGCCTTACCCCACCTGCCCCTCCCTGGTCCTGCCCTGTCTGTCTGAAAAGCAGGTCCCTATTGTTCTGGGTCCTTCCCCAGATCTCCCTCCTGTTCTAAATTCTGGGGACAATGCACATTCCTTTCCAGAAATTCCGTAGCCCCCACCTCTGCCCAGTCTCCTTCAGAGAGGCAGTGGGCTGGATCTGTCCCTGAAGAGGTGCCAAGCTGCATGCCTCTCCCACCTCTCCCAGTGCAGGACCTCTGAAGTCCTTCCAGCTGGCCCTGAAGAGGGGCCTGTGCTGGATGCTGTGGCCAGGCCAGGCCTCAGTAGGGGGATTGGGCTCCACTCACCTGGACTTGGGCCAGGATCTTCCTCAGACAGACTGGGCAGTTCCATTTAGCCACTAGCCACTTCCACTTGGGACTTCTTTCCCTCTCTATGAAGGATGGTAGAGACAGCAAGCAGCGTATGGTCGTGAACAAACCGTAAACTTTGCAGTCTGAGCTCTGGGATGCTGCTCCTGGCTTTGACTCATGTGGGCCAGTAGGCTGCTTCTAGTTCTCTCTGCCACAGAGGAGGGCGCTAGCACTTGCCTCTCAGGTGGTGTGCCGTAAGGCGAGCTGGAAAGGTACTCCATCACGCTGTGCTGCAGGACCGAGTCTCCCTGCATTCATTTGTTGGTCCCCATAATCCTCAATGTGATCAGAGGTGGAACTTTTGGAAGTAATTATTAATGTCATGAGAGTGGAGCCCTCCTGATGAGGTTATTGCCTTCTTAGGAAGAGACATTTGGGCCTAGGAGAGGGTTCACTGGGTAAAGGTGCTTGCTGTCAAGCCTGACAGCCTGAGTCCCATCCCTGACACTCACATGGCAAAGGAGAGAAAGGAATCCTACACATTGTCTTCTGACCTCCACATGCCTGCCATGGCATGCTGAACCACCTCCCCTACATACATACAATACACACCCTACACACACATACCTACATACGATACATACAACACACACCCTACACACATGCAAATAAATGTAAAACATAAAATAAGAAGGAATTGGAAAGTCTGTTTCCTCTCTGTTTCCCACCATGGAATGACAGTGCAGCAGATAGGCCAGCTATGGGCCAGGAGGTGACCCCTCAACGGCCACGCATCTGTTTGAGCCTTGGCCTGGGACTTCCAGCCAGAATGGAGAAAGCAATCTGGCTGTACTAGGTGTTGTAGCACGCACCTGTAATCTCTACTTGTAATCTGGAGGCAGAGATAGAGGATCGCTGCAAAATTGAGGTCAGCCTGGTCTACATAGTGAGTAGTTACAGGCCAGCCAGGGCTACATAAGGAGACCTTGTCTTAAAACACCAAAACAAAACAAGCGAAACCCACACAATAACAACAAAGAATCATTGTTCGAGTGATCTAAACTCAGATCCACAGAGAAATCAGGGCCTGCCACCCACGCCACGTCACCCGCGTCTCTAATGTCCCCCACATACACTTGGAGGTAGGGTCTGAGCCTGCTCTGTCTTCAAGGTGGGTATCTTCCCACCCAGGACAAGCTTCTAGCTTTACTGCTAAGCAGAGAGCTGGATGTTCGAAGGCAGGATGGTAAGTAATGGGTTGATGGGGTTCTCCAGGTCCCTTGAGGCCCCAGGACAGCTGTCCTGAGCCTGGTACCCCTGCTTTGGCCTCTCAGGGAAGATGCAAAGACATCCCGTCCCCCACCAGCTCTGATTTGTGGGGCTCCTGAGATGGTGAGAGCAGTCTGGGTCCCCTCTCTCCTCAGCTTACCCAACATGGTCCTCTCAGAATCTCCTTGCCTGAAAGCTCTCCTAAGGCAGTGGCTCTCAACCTTCCTGATGCTGTGACCCTTTAAAACAGTTCCTCATGTTGTGGTGAGCCCTCCCAACCCTAAAATTATTTCATTTCTAACTATAATTTTGCTACTGCTACGAATCGGGTTTTTGTTTTTGTTTTTTTTTTTTTTTTTCGAGACAGGGTTTCTCTGTAGCTTTTTTGGTTCCTGTCCTGGAACTAGCTCTTGTTCCAGGCTCGAGACCAGGCTGGCCTCGAACTCACAGAGATCCGCCTGTCTCTGCCTCCGAGTGCTGGGATTAAAGGCGTGCGCCACCACCGCCCGGCTACGAATCGCAATGTAAATATCTGATATGCAGAATATCTGACACATAAACCCAACAGGGGTCACGACCCACAGGTTGAGAACTGCTCTCCTTGTTGGGAGCCATCTCTCAACAGCACCAGAGGACAGACATAGCCAGCTCGCTTGTCAGCCCTGCTTGACACCTGCCTGCACTGCTTCACAGGGAAAGGCTTGCTCTCCCTTCGTGGCGTGTTTGCCTTGGAGTCCTTTCCTCCCCACGTCTGCTCCCCATGAGCGCAACCCGCTCATTTCCTTCTGAAAACACCAAGGCTTCCTGGCTTTGCAGAGAACCACCGGGTGAAATGGGGCACGGTCCGAAAGGAGCCTGTGTACCCTCGGCCCCGGCTGCGCCAAGATGGCCCCTCCCTAGCACATAACGTCCCCCAGCAAGCCTCTGTGGGGTCAGCCAGGGTCTGGGCTGCCAGCGTTGGTGACAAGAAGAACACCCATCTTTACTTCAAGGCTTGGAGAAGAGAAGCCAGGGGCTGTCACTCCAGATTGGGTACAAGTCCTGACTGGGTGAACCCAAGGCTGAGTGTCCGGGTGAGGATCCCCAGACCTTGGCATTGGGTACAGATAGGGCAGGGCTGTACCCAATGAGAAAAGTGCTCATTGATACGATGCAGGCACCTGGGACAGAAATACTCAAGCTAAGGAAGCAGTTCCTGCCAGAGACATCAGACCTTTGCAAACGGGGGTGCATTGAGGAGAGTCACCAAGAGCCCCATAGTCTGGAGACTATGATGAACACTCACTACCTCTAAGGCCCCAGAGTCTGACTTCCTGTTCTGGAGGACCAGGATTCTATTTCAGACACAGACCCAGGTTGGGGCAGTGGTTGGGATGGGTTCAGTGTAGTCATCGCGTTACTGAAGGGCAGGTCTCTGAAGCCTCCCACAAACCCATGTCCACATTCTTCATGTCTCAAAGAATTGAACAAGGCACAGGTAAAGCAACAGTCAAAGGGGAAGCCTTAGTAAAAGCAAGAAGGACCCTCCACAGGGTGGAGGCAGACACCAGCAAGCCTGTGACTCTACAGCTCCTCTTTCTGGGTCCAGAGGGGAAGAGTAGCTCCCTAGGGCGTGACCCTTCCTTTGAGCGACATTGGTGATTGACACTTCTGAGCTATATAAAGTTCTGTTTAGGGCTGGAGAGATGGCTCAGAGGTTAAAAGAACTGACTGCCGTTCTGAAGGTCCTGAGTTCAATTCCCAGCAACCACATGATGGCTCACACCCATCTATAATTAGATCTGGTGCCCAGAACACTATATACATAGTAAATAAATTTAAAAAAAAATAAAGTTCTGTTTATTGTGCAGGTGCTACCCCACTGTCCTCTGTTACAATCCAGGCAGGAGACACAGCCCCAGTGTGTTAGCCGACAGTGGTTTGTGATGTCTTGGGACAATCTTGTCCCGAGAATGCCTGTGTATCTCCAGGGAATTCGCCTTATGTTTTCATTGCAGTCAACTGTTTCCTGTTTGTTGGAGGAAGTTTGTATAACATGCAGCCATGGGCAAATGACCTTCCCTCGGTCCCACTTCCTTAGGAAAAAGGGACACATAAAGGGGAGATGAGAGAGAAGATGCGGAAGACAAAGTCCAAGGGAGGCAGAAAGCAAAGTCTGACTTGTAGGTGAAGGGGGAGATGTGGATAAACGTGTTTATGTCCAGCCACCCTCAGACAGCCCGACCTTGTTGGACCCCTGGATATTCCCGGGCCTGTAGACCCAATCCAGGATGGGCCAGGACAGGACACTGCTCCCTTCCAGGACCACTTGGTTATATCAGACAGTTCACCAGATGACACACAGAGATGGGTATATTTGGGATTTCCTGTTTGTATATGATACTTCAAAAAAGGTTTGCCTTCCCTCCCTCCCTCCCTCCCTCCCTCCCTCCCTCCCTCCCTCCCTCTGTTTTGCCTTTTTAAACAGCCTCCTGTAGTGTAGACTGTTCAAGACTTGAACTTGCTGCTATAAAGCCAAGGGTAGCCTTGAACTTGGGATCCTCTGCCTTCACTGTCCAAGTGTTGGAATTAAAGGCTTGTGCTGGTTTGCTGGGGCTTTGTGTTTGCTAGGCAAGCATTCTACCAACTGGTTCCCCGCTCAGTCCCTCAAAACAAGTTTCCATTTAAAAAAGCAACAACCATAGCTCCCCCGTCTGCTGTCTCTTCTTCCCTTACGCTAATCACTGTCCAGTCAGGCCATCATAACGTCCCCTGGACCACAATCCTGGTTTTATCTCCATCCTTGCTCCAAACTGGAGCTGCCAGAATAAGTTTTTTTTTTTTTTTTTTTTTTTTTTTTTAAAAAAGTATAGATACCCTGTCCTTAAAACCTCTCACTGTGGTTAGGGAGATGGCTCAGAGGTTAAGAGCACTGGCTGCTCTTCCAGAGGGCCTGAGTTCGACTCCCAGCATCTACATGGTGGCTCACAGCTGTCTGAAACTCCAGTTCCAGGGGATTCAACACCCTCATATGGTTATACATGCAGGCAGAAACACGAGTGCTCATGAAATAAAAATAAATAATAAAAAGAACTCCCTGAAAAATAGCCACTCGTTTCCTGAGTTGCAGATTTAACTGAATATGTATATCTGACCTAATACTTATAACCCCAGTTCCCCAAGAGCCTGCCACTGGCTGCTTAAACCTGTCCCAGGTCCCCCAGCCACGGGATCCATCTAAGTTCTTGAGAATTTTTTTTTCAGCTTCTTCCAGATTCTTCCACATCTCCATCTCCCACAGTCAAGCTACAGTAAACTTCTTAAGATTTATCCATCTCTCCACTTACTCAAAGTTTTTTTTTTTCTGAGCACTTACTATGTATCAGTCTCTACCCCAGCTGCGTGAGTCCCCCCAAAGTACGGTCATTTTGCAGGTGCTGCTGCTCTGCCTAGGAATCCCTCCAGAGTTTAGCTAGCTGATTAATTCATCTTCAACATTCAGGTCAAGTTCCCCCTATCCTCCCAGGGGATTCCCTGACCCTCCTGACCCCAGGCAATGGGTGGGGGCTATCCTCAGGTTTCTTTGTCTAAGATGAGCACACTGGTTTGTCATTGTCATTGCCTGTGTCCACACCTGTCTCTCTATCAGACTGTGACTTCATCCTGGACAAGGGCCAGGTCTGACTCATCTCAGGGTCCCTAGGCTCACCTCAGTGCCTGGAGCGTAGCTGGCACAAGGAAAGGTGTGTGGTGCCTGCGGAGGAATGGGCGATAAATAAGCCAGAGTTCTTTCCTTTCTGTGGCTCCCCTAAGACCCCAGCGTGTCTTAAGTGCAGTTTAGGGGGACATGATCTCAACCGCAGGAGAGGCCCAGAGCCTGGGGTATGGTGGTACACGGTGGCCAGCAGCTGGACTGGAGGTTCTAGCTCTGTCTCTACCTCAGGGTGTCACCTGCCCTATCCTCCCCAGCCTCTGTCCCGAGGCTATGAATGAGGCTGTGGAGACTGGAGGGTGTCTAAGTGTCCTTGTCACATGGCCTTTCCAGTCCTGGCTTGCCTTCCTCCAATGGCCACGGGGCTCACGCTCCATCACCTCAGGCTGTGGGAGTCGACAACAACAGCAGCTCAGGTGAAACCCCAGTGCATTAATGGGGCCCCTGTTTACCCAGGCTGGGCTCATAAAATGCTTCGAGCGGAACCGCTCTGAACTGGGAGCTGTGAGGCACTGTCCGTTCCAGTTGCTGGTCCTTGGAATGGACCACCCGGAGGGCCTGTCCTTCCACAGACACCCTAGGGAACTGCCGAGGGAAGCCTGGGAAAGCCTGGGAGCTGGAGAGTGGGCAAGGGCGGCTTTGCGAGGAGCAGGCCGTTGGAAGGTCAAGCTGTCCACACCTTTCCTTTGCCAGGGTCCTCTGAAGGCCATCTGATAACTGAAAGGAAGAAAGACATAGGCTTCTGCTCGCTACTTCTAAGCAGAAGCCTGCACTGGCACCCAGCAGACAGGGCTCAGGGACATGCCACCTTTGCCTAGTCAGTGTTCTCTTTCCCTGTACTTGTGGAGATCAGGGGGTAGAACCTTGGGTCTCCTGGTCCCTCTTCTGAAGCCTTGTTCTTTTCTGCCTTTGTCTTCTGTGTCTGTGAGCTCTCAGGACCAGATATATGTCAGATTCAGTATTGCTTTGGGGGAGTTTATGTCTAACCTAGACAATAGCTGGATACCCAACAAATTTGAGAATGTAGAAAGAATCTGTTGGGACCATTTGGAGTCCTGGCCTCCAGCTGCTCTTCCCTGCTAGAGATCTTTACTTTCCTTCCCATTTGAGTTAATGAAAGCTGTGTCAAAGTTGTTTACCAGCTCTGCTTCACGAGCACGTGTTGCCTTGCCTTGAGGATCAGGGGATAAAGTTTTCACCTGTTGGCCCACCTGACTGTGTTGGGTGTATAAGCCTCCATGGCGCTATTGAATAGAGGGCTTCTTACCAGTGACTAGAGGTCCATGTCTTTGTCTTTCTGTCTGTGTGTCTTTGTGTGTTTCAATCTCCAGCCCCTTGCCCAAAGCTCGCGAACTGTATGGTAGCACATAGTGCGCAGACAGGCATTG
Organism: Microtus oregoni; assembly: GCF_018167655.1. Classification (NCBI taxonomy): domain Eukaryota; kingdom Metazoa; phylum Chordata; class Mammalia; order Rodentia; family Cricetidae; genus Microtus; species Microtus oregoni. The sequence continues at coordinate 1,761,262 of NW_024543059.1, forward strand.
TGCGCTGCAAGAATCCATCCATCCATTTCTTGAGAACAGTCCCATCAGCTTCTTGAAAACAGAAGATACTAGTGAAGGCCCTAGGTTCCCATAATTCTGACTTTAAACTTGCTTCTTATTATGCTATCTCTGTCTTTCCTGACCTTAGCTATGGAACTCTGTGGATTACAGTAGGGCCTGCCACTGTGGCCCAGGTACCAGGAAGCTGATGTAATCCACAGTGCAGGGCCCTTTCTTTGAAGCTCTTCCTCTGGAAGAGCCCCTAGCCATGTGTTACCATGACCGCAGTGTTCTGTGAAAATCTGTGAAAAGGGAGCTGTGCTAGCCACAGAAGTTTGGAGCATAGTTTCCTTCTGTGTCAAGTTCCCTCCACCCTCCCTACAGGAGTGTTGAACGGCTGAGGCATTTGGGGGGCTGAGCCAAGAGGAGCTGAGCTGGGGATTAGTGATGTATATTTATATGGCTTGTGGTCACTTATGGGTACAGTCATTGCTAAAGGTCCCCATGTAGGAAGAGCTTCCAGAATGAGCACCCTGCTGTCCAAGGCACTCAGTCACGTGACACCCCAGGAAGCCAGTGGAGAAACAAGTTTTGAAATGTTTGACACTGGAAGCTAGTCAGTGGACTGTTCTTTTAGGCATGCAGAGTGTCACACTGTAGGCAAAGAATCTGGGAACTGACGAAACAGATTCTCTTCTGTCAGAAATGTAACCGGAGAGCTGAAGATCTGGCTTAGACGGACCAGCGCCCACCACCCAAGCCTGAGGACCAGAGCTGGGTCCCCAGGATCCGTGTAAAAAGCCAGACGTGGTGGCATACACTTCTAATCACGGCACTGGGAAGGCAGATATGGGAAGACCCCTGAGGTTTGCTGGCCAGCCAGCATCCTCATCAGCTAACCCAAGGTTCTAGAGCAAGACCCCCTCTTCTTCCTCAAGCAACAGCAAAGAGACAAGGTGAGGGAGTCTTGAGGGGCAACACCCAACATTGATTTCTGGCCTCTCCATGCAAGAGCACACGTATACACACATACTTACACACACACACACCATACATACATACATGTAGCAGAATTGCGAATGATAATGCAGCCCATATAATTAGATAGCAGAGCTGTATCTTTGTTTTCTTCATGGTTGGTAGGTGTGTGACGTCGAAGCTAGCAGCTGCTCTGTGGTTGTTGTCAGGCACCAGGCTAGAGCAGGGCTGAAGGCAGCAAGTACATTTGGCTCTGAAGCTGCACACATTATACTTTGTCGGCAATAGCGAATGAGTTCCAGTCAACCATGCGACCTGGAGGGGCTGCCTTTCCCTTTGTTCTGTGACAGACAGTTAATAGTTATTATAATGTAAAGTGAAAAACAATTGGGACAAGGCCCCAATTTCAGGTTTTTGTTGTTTTTCGTTTTTTTTTTTTTTGTTTGTTTGTTTGTTTGTCCAAGACAGGGTTTCTCTGGGTAGCCCTGGCTGTCCTGGGACCTGCTCTGTAGACCAGGCTGACCTTAAACTCAGAGATCTGCCTGCCTCTTACCTTTCAAGTCCTAGGATTTCAATCCTAGGATTAAAGGTGTGCACCACTACCAGCAAGACCCAAACTTGTAAGAAAAGAATATTGAAGAGAAATTTCTGATAGTTAAAAATACATTGTTTTTTTGTATTTGGTGATACTTGTTGGCTTTTAAATTTTTCTGATTGGGGCCAGCTAAGCGGCTTGGCAAGAAAAGGCACGAGCTCCACAAGACTGAGCACCTGGGCTCAATCCCAGGAACCCATAAAAGGTGGAAAGAGGGAGCCAACGCTACAAAGTTGCCCTCTGACTGTCACACACACACACACACAGAATGTCCCCCCAGTCACACAAAAATAAAGTTTAAAAGCGTTTTAATTGTAATTGATTGCCAGGCGGTGGTGGCACGTGCCTTTAATCCCAGCACTTGGGAGGCAGAAGCAGGCAGATATCTTTGTGAGTTCAAGGCCAGCCTGGTCCACAGAGCAAGTTCCAGGACAGGCTGCAAAGCTACAGCAAAACCCTACCTTGAAAAACAAAAACAAAAACAAAAATGCAATTGATTGTGATTTTTCTCATTTTAAATAAATATTCACGTCTATACTTGATTTTAATACGTTTATTTCAGCCCAGCTTCCTCCAAACTGCAGCCAAGCCTGCCCAGCACACAGCAAGACTCTAAGCACTAAAAGGTTTCTCAAGGTCTGCCCACTCTGCCATCATGGACCCCAGAGTCGGCCTCCCATATCGTAGCTACAGAGGCCCTCCGGCTCCCCGGAGAGTCCTATGTCGCTGACCTAAGTGGGAACGTCATTGAGCACACCCCACTACTGATCTTGGCAATGCGGTGTTGGATGATGTCACAGAACCCCATGCAGTGTCCTTGTTCACCCTGTGATGTCACAGCTGCCTGCAGCTGCAGCTTGCTCACACCGCCCAGTGTCCTGAGGGATTACGACACTGCTCACCACTGGCCCGGGAAGAGACCTACTTCCAGTTTTTGAAGATCTGGGGATCGTGCCCCATTTTTCTTGTCTCAGCTACTTTGGGGGTTGAAACAAGAGGGTGACTCCATGAGTTTAAGACAAAGCTGGCATAGGGAAACCTCCTTCTACTCCCTCAAAACAAAACAAAATCCACTTCTTAAAGGTACCGTAACCTTCAAAACCAAATGGTGACTAGGTTTTTAAACATATTGGGGGATATTTTGGATTCAAACAGTAACAGACTCCAAACCCCCTAACCCCTCTTCCCTTTTAAATGATACATTGTTAGAGATTGTTATTTTGTCTGTACAATGTGGCAGCAACTACTGATCCAAAAATTGAGCACCACGTTCTCTGGGGCTTCCCCCAACTCTACACTGTTCTTGTTCTTAGTCTACAGATAGTCTTGCTCCAGGCTCAACCCACCCTCAACAGTCCCCTGGGCAGGATGTAGATCTGGTCCTCATGGCCCTGTCATTTCCCTTCAGGTCCTACAGCCCCAGTGACCCTGCTGGGCTTCAATCTTAGGGGTAAATCCAGAATGAATACTGACAATAACAATTCACAATGGCCCAAGTTCACGGAAGGCTCACTCTCCAGATGAACCTGTTCCATTTCACTAAGTGACAGGCGCTAATTCAACAAGTCTGCAGCCACCTGAGAAGGTGCCTCAAGTATCCCACTATAGAGATAAGAACACTGGAGCACACAGAGAAGTAACTTGTCCCAGGGTTCCATGAGTAAGATGTTAGCAGAGTCCGGATGAAATTGATGAAGCCTGGCTCCGAGCCCTGAGTGACATCTTGGCATTTGTTACATGTTCCTTTGTAAAATAGTTGCAAACCGGGACTGGAGGACACAGGGCTGTGGAGACCAAGGTACCTGCAGTTGGAACACTCACAAAACAGAAATGCAGGTGTCACGTTCAAACATGTAAGGCCACGGCTACACTTGCTCTCAGAGGAGGCAGCTGAGCTCAAAGAGATGGGGGTGCAGAAGTTAGCCTAGCCTTACAGAAGGGAAGGAAAGGACCCCAGGGGCCCCACATCGGAGTGCCCAGTGTCCCTCAGTCCTTGGCCCTGCCACCTATGAAGCGATCCTTCCCAGGCAGGCATCAAGCTGATGCCCCTGCTTCCCTGGCCCTTATGGAATGCTGACCCTTGGCCACGCCTCAGTTCCCAGTAAGACTCTGAGAGTTAGGAGGGAACTTCAGGCTAGCACCTCCTGTCCAGACAGAGAGGTCCCTTGAATGCTGCACAAGGTGCCGCGGGCAAGTCATGGGATTGCTCTGAGCCTCCTTTTTTTTTTTTTTTTTCACCTGCAATTCGATATTGAAGAAAGGGATGGGCACGAGAGTCAGTAAAACAAAGCACGTACAACTGAGCCTTGCAACAGACTGGGCTCCAAAGCATGCAAAAGCCAACTTCACCTTCTCATCACCATCTCCAACCCTGCCCTGCACTGCCTCCCTCGCGCCTCCCCCTTGCACTCCCCTGGGATGGAAGCTGAGGATTTGCTGGGACTGCTGAATTCACTCCAGGGCTCTCCTCAGGACCACGGCACCCAGGAGTAGACCCTGGCTTTTCACAGGCCACCTCTCGCAGCAAGCTCGGACTTCAGTACACTGACCTGGGTGGTGCTACTTCCCGCTGTCCTTGGCCGTCTTTTCTCCCCACCCACATCCTCAGCCTTCTCTACCGTCCTTGGCAGCAGCCAATGTCCTAGCCTGGTCCTGGCTAAATATATCAGAGGGTCCGTGTTAACCCTGTGGCCCCTCTCCTCTCCTCCCAACCCAAATCTCCGGATGACGTAACCTGTAAAGAAGACACACAACCCCCACAGTCCTTGCCCACAGAGGACTTTCAGCTCTGGCCGCCTTCGTACTTGGCTGGGAACGACTGTCGTTATCGGATCGGTTTGGAGCCTACACTTTGTCTCTGTTTTGCACCTCTGTCTTAAAATGTGAGTGTAGGGCAGAGTGGTGGCAGTGCCCGCCCTGAATCTCAGCACTCGGGAGGCAGAGGCAGGACGATCTCTGTGAGCACAAGGCCAGCCTGGGCTACAGAGTGAGTTCTAGGAAAGCCAGGGTTATACAGAGAAACCCTGCCTCGGAAATAAAAAAAAAAAAAAAAAAAAAAAAAAAAAAGCAAGTGTGGGATCTGAAGCAGAGAAGGTGTCCACAAAGACTTCCAGGACTTTCTCTTCCAAAAACAGGGGAAGACAGAATCAACAGGAAGAATAAAGAGCAGAAAGCAGAGCAATGTGAACCACCAGACAGCCGGACCCCTGCAGGCTCCTGGAGATGGACATAAACCCAGGGATTGGGAGGGATTCGTTTTTAATTAAAAAGCTATCAAGGCCCAGATATAAAGTATCAAGACACTAATAGCCCAGGAAATCTGGAACCTTAAATCACAACAATTCCTCCCCCAGGGCAAGCCTGGGACCTTGGGATGGGGGGGGGGGGTGGATCTTGCTGCATGCTGGGGCAGGAAGTGCTGGTGGCAAGCTCTGACCCCTCCCTCTGCCGGAGCTTCCAGACGAAAACAGGCAAGGGCTCCGGCTAGATCTGGTTGGCACCGTCATTTCTTAAATGGGGAAACTGAGGAAGGGTCTAGGGGCACCAAGATCTCTCAGGGAGCAGGAGCAGAGTGGAAGCCAGAAACTGAGCGGAAGGTTCTCATTTTAGAGCTGGCCTGCCGTCACTCTCAGGCTGCCTGAGGGGTGGGTGGGGCTGACGTCGAGACTGCAGGTGGGCCACGCTAGATGTCCCCCTGGAGCAGAGGCTTTCTGCACCCAACATGGGCCTCTTCCACTCGGGCAACAGCCTTCCACGAGGGCACCATGACTTGTTAATCTAGGGACCAGTGCCCACCTCCCTCTGTAGTGAGAAGGTCGGCTAGACTCTCTGCAGAGGCCCTTCTGCTGCTAACAATCTTCAACGCTATTCGTCAATCGACCCTGCTGTTCCGCTCCTCAGTAAGATGGATTCTGGACTCAGAAGGCTACCAGCAGGGAGCAGTGATGAATGGAGAGACCGGAAATAGTTTGAACTCTCAAAGCAAAACTCTAACAACCACCTCCAACCCGGAGGGTCCCCCCTTGTACCACCTGACTCTCCAGACTTTTCATCTCAGGGCTGGCCTGAGCCAAAAGCCAGACACTTCGTTCATTCTTCTTCCCGAGGATGTATAGCTTCCCGGGAATGTTCTTGCTTCTATAATTCTTACATTGTCTGAGGGCATCCAGCTAAGGTGGGAGGATTTCCCTGCCTCAGCTGAGGGGAAGACGAGATGCCAAGCAATCGCTCATCCCTTGGGCCACATCCACAGAGATACTGTACCCAAATCCAGGGAGAGGATATTCCCAATCTATTTTACGTCAGCTAGATTTCCAGAGAGTGATGACCGGTATAGGAACGGAACGTTGAAGATCTCCAAAAGAGGTGGCCAGGAAGCTGGGACCTAGACCATGTGAGATTGCTAAATCAGGTCAGCTCAAAAAGTGAATGAATGCAAAGGGCCTGGGGCCTGGGTTCAAATCTCTAGAAGCATTCTGCAGCAGAGGACACGTGTGTTTGGAGCAGTTACAGGCCTGAAATTCTCTCTGTGGAGCTTCTATTGGTACAGTCTAGTGTCCTCCTGCCAATTCCTTGTAGGCCTACCTGAAGCTGAGTGTGGTGGTGTATACCTTTAATCCTAGCAGAGGCAGAGGTAGGTGGATCTCTGTGAGTTCAAGGCCAGCCTGGTCTTCTCAGTGAGTTCTAGGACAATCAGGGTTATATAAAGAGATCCTGCCCTCCCCTGAAAAAAAAAAAAAGATTTGAGCTGATAGGAAGGTCTGTTCATTTGTGAAATTCCGGGAACATCCGTCACACATCCTTCTTCATTTCATTCTCACAACGCTGAATTACCCCTTGTTTCTACAAATCCTAGGCTGAGACCATGCCGGGCAGCTCCCTCAACCCCCAACTGGTAGCCAAAGCAAGCTGAGAGTCGGCCTTGCATCTCTGACACCACAGAGCTCTCTTCTGTCCTGCTTCTGCCACCCTGTCCCCTCCTCCCTGAGCCTCATCTTCTGAGAGCCTCTGCTTTTGCCTGAGGCTCCGGGTGCCCAGAGAGTCCTCCCTTCATGGCTGGGGATGGGAACCTCCTCCTGAAGGGTATGTGTTTCTCATGGCTGCGTCACACATGCCCCACTCATGGGCTCACTTTCTGTTGTCCCCCAATAGGTACTTGGCATTTGAGTCCTTGGGACATCCTGTCCTTGACTCAGCTCTCCCTGACTACAGACCTCCAGGGTGGGCAGGTTTATCTGGGTTCCCCACCTCTAGCCTAGCTCTGATGTCTCTTTCGACCCCAACATCGGCACAAAGAATTGACTCAGGAAGGCCTGTGAACACCAGGCAAACTGGATCACCAGTGAAACTCAATGGCAGCCTCATCTAATCCCCTGCTGTTGCAGAAGGAGAAACTGAGTCCCAGGGAAAACAGACTGGAGGTCAGGATCTAAGCAACAAGTTTCCCTAACACTAGATGGTCCCGATCAAAAAAAGTAAGTGAAGAGGAGGCCTGTGGTGGCCCCTGCTGGCCCCTCAAGCTGGTTACCCTGCAGTGGTCTCAGACCTGCCTCTGGGACTTTGGAGAGGTGAGCCAGAGGTCAGGGGGAGTTGCTGAGGCTTCTGCCTCCCCATAGAGGCCTCTTATATTCCAAACTGAGGTCCTGCTCTCCGCTGGCAGGAGGAAAGGCCCCTGGTGGGTACTGAGTATCAGCCTGAGGTTCAAAGGCTGCCTGAAACAGGCACTAGCCCTCTCAGCTTCCGCCACGAATTTACAACCCCCAAAAAAGTCCTCTATGCTGGGAGTGGGAGGCGATTTTCCATGGCTGGCCCCGCTGCCCTGCCTGGTCCCCAACTTACTGGAAAGTCAGAGACAAAGTGGGTTTTTCATGCTGGGGAAAGGCCTGGCTTGGCCTGAGAAAACAGACCCTGACTAAGTGGGCTGCAGGTGTGATGTCACAGGCACTCCAATCTGAGAAGGCCATGTCCTGGGCTCCCTGGCTTCTGAAAATAGAACTCAAATCCTGGGATCTAGAGGAACAATCGGGGGTCATTAGGGAGGGAAGAAGACTGCCCTCCTGCCCCCCTTGGCCCACAGACGGGCAAGCCTGGCAGAGGATCCCAGTCCTGTAGACAGCAGTCTGCAGTCTGCAGCAACAGCGGAGAGTGGTTGGGACACAGAAAGCAGGGGACTCGAGGCTGCAGGGTGAGCCCCTTGAGAAAACGTCATGAAGGTACAGCTCCTGGGGGAGCAGGATGCCTGCTGTGGCTACCGGAGACCTCAGCCCCACAGTTCTCGGATGCCAATGTCAATGCCTCGATTGGAGTTGCACTGACTTATACCAGAATTTGCAGGATCCACAAGCGCCAGATGCAGGAGAAGCCAAATGGGTCCCCTACTCCAAAATCAGCTTTATGCAAAATGGAGAAGTAAAAGGGAGGAAAGGGAACTGCCCCAGGCTAGAACTGAAATGGTAGGAAATGAGACACACCTTGTTCTCCTGTGGTACAACCGGCTTTGGAGCGTTCACCTGAGCCAGCTAGGAGAGCTTCAAGCAACACCTAACCCAACCTTCCCTGATTCAGGCTGCCTGGGTTTGTGGCCCTGAGGTCTCAGATCTGCTACAGGCCTCCTAGTGAGACAGATGCTGAGGGCAGACCCTGTGTTCAGAAGGATAAAGGCAGGGATAGAATGAGGCCACAGGGAAGTGGGAGAGAAAGAATCTAGACGGTGGACCAAAGTGTTCAAAAATCGGGAGGGTATGCCCAACGAGGAGTGCACCCAGCCAGGGGTGTGGGTGTATTTGGAGCATCCCAGGATACAGGGTGGAGTCAAGATGGACAGGAGGAAAGGAAGCAGGAGCTGGGGCAGGAGAGGTATGGTGTGTTGAGCCGGGCTAGGTTTGGGGTCTCTTGTGCAAGAAACAGGTTTCCCCCTGAATTCAGAAAGGGTTCAATCAAGTGCATCCCTCACAGTTTGCTGTGACAGAGCCAAGCCAATGCTCGGGTACCTTGTTCTGTCTGCACCCATCCACTCACCACAAAGGCCTGCAATCACAAAACACAAATACTGGGCCATGCCCAGCCAAAGGCCACCCCAGATCTCATCAAGGTCCTACTCTAGGATCTTGGGAGTCCTGTTTCTCTAGTCCCACCCTTCTCTAACCAGAAGTTAGCATCCTGCGGTCTCTAATTGGGGCCATTTTCTTCTGCACACGATACAAATCAAAAACAAAACAACAAGCCTTGTTCCCTGTTGCTTGGGGACAGATTTCCCCACCCAAGAGCCCAGTAGCCTCCACACACAGTTCCCCAGCATTAGCTACAACTCCCAGTGTGGGCCAGACTAGGGGGCCAAGGTGTGGCAGGTCAGCCTGCCCACCACAGGCTGCAGGAGGGGCCAAATCACAGAGTCCATATAAATTAATTTAATTGGGCCCTATTATCACTTTGTCTGAGCCTGCAAGTCTAATCTAGCGTTGAAGTAATTCATTGGGTGTGAAGTGTCCCTAGCCAAGACTTCCCTCTGCTCACGGAACAAACCTCTCCACACTTGGCGGAGACCCTGGGCCACTGCAGCCTGGCTCCGGCAGAGGGGTTGTGCAGGGAGCAGGGCCAGCAGGGGAAAACTTAAAATAGCTCCAGCGTTGGCTGCTTCCCCTGACTTTTCCCAGAATGAGGCCCCAGCCCACACCCCACCAACCCCCCAAAGTACACATATGCTCAGCCACACAAGTACAAGATGAAGTGACATTCAGGCCTTTGCAGAGTCAGAGGGTGGTTATGGACGTCCCAGGAAACCCAGGTGAACCCCAAATTACTAGGAACTTTTGGGGCAAGTCTTTTCTCTCTGCTCTGTGCCTCAGTTTGCCCTCCTGAAAAAAAATGCCCTGGCTTCTCACTTCAGAATCAAGTCATTCAGTTCTCACCTGTGAAACAGACGCTCCTAATGGTTAGCAGAGTCTCTGGAAGGGTTAGAGGAACTAGCAAATGATGAGGACACAATGGCACGCAGTAAGCGCTCCCTAGATGCTCACACATTGTGAGACTCAGGTAGGACAGAGTAGGGAGTCATCTGCAGCTGTAATGGCTGAGGCCAAGGCACACATGTGTTGTAATTTCAGAGCTGCAGAAGGGCGTGGGATGGTGTGGTTCCCACGGAACTTTGATCCCGGGGTTGGGGGCACCTGAGAACTGAGGGACTGCAAGGTGCCCAGCTTGATGTGTTATGATTTGATTTGCATAAATTATGGTGCAATTGTGCATAGCCTGATGTCAAGCTCATTAAGTCATCAGGCACTATGAACCAGCTAGTTGAGCCCAAATCTGAGGTGGGAGAACCTGGGGACCCGAGCCTGAGGATAGAAGCAGGAACTCATGCATGAAGACATGTACGCATAGCACACCCACCTCGGGGCCTGCCCCTCCGTCCCAGGCAACTCCTCAGAAAGGGTGCTGGTTGTAAAGGCCTAGGGGAGGTAAAGGATTTCCTGAGCGGTCTGCCCCTCAATCCCAGATACTGAGATAGCACCAGTTTATTATTATTACCATCATCATCATCATCATCTGGCCTGGAACTCACTATGTAATCCACTCTGCCCTCGAACACACAGAGATCCATCTCCCTCTGCTTCCCCAGTGCTGGGATTAAAGGTTTGCAACCACGATGCCCAACACTTGTCCGGGTCCCGCTCCTGGGTCTGAGCTGAACTACACCACAGCTATTGGAACAGCCACCAATAGATGGGGAAAGTGACAGGTAGCAGGAACAACCGGAACCTCTTCTAGCAAGCGGCAAAGTCCCATCAGAGAGTACAGGACCCTGGCTCCGACTCAGAGGAAGTATCTGGGAAACTGAAAGGAGTAGGAAGGGACTTGGGAGCTCAGTTTAGGCCCTTTCTCTTCTCCAGACTCAAGTCTCCTACTCGGAGTCTGCGCACGCTGGTCTCAGTCTTCCCTTCAGCAATGGGTCGCTGTGGAAATTGTGTCCGTACAAAAATGGCTCAAAAATCCTGTAGAGTGCGCTTTAGCTGTATCAAGACAAACAGCTTCAGAACTCAGCTCTAGAGACACCAAGTCAGGAAACGTTCAAACAGCTCCTTCCTTTTATGCCTCCGTCTCACGGAGAGGCCCAGGCTTAAGCCTTCAGAGAAATTCTCCTACAGGCTGGATCTCAGGACTCCAGCCTCATTACCCACAATGCAACCTTCTGTGCTTTCTTACCGCGGCCCAGGGAGTGGTTGGGAGGTGGGCGGTTCTCCACTCCGCACCCGTGGCTCATCAGAAAAACCGTCATTCACGACCCGCTCTGCATCCAGACAGCCTTAACCTGTCTTCTGCCGATGGTGACGGGGATAGGGACACAGACAGATACCCTTCCTCTTTACTCTCGCATGAGGACTGCCAAGGCTCTGGGGGGGAGGGGGGGCAGGTCACACTTCAAATTGCTCTCGAGTTCTTTTCCTCTCATCCGGTTCCCACCGCCTTTACCGTTCGATTCACCATAGTGCTTAGACTCCCAGCGTCCTGTCTTTCAACCAGGCTGGCAAGTGGTGTGCCCTCACAGAGTGGTGAGAACCCAGCAATGTGCATAAAGATTTCAGGAAAGCACTTGGGAAACCGTGACTATGACTGGGTGTTGGTGTTTTGTTGTGCTTTGTTGTTTAGTTTGTCTAATCCGTGTCCTGGGAATGGCGGGGCCCAGCTCAGCCCTACCTGTCTTGCCCCTTAAAACATAGGGCTGACATTACCTGCTGGCTCTCAGTCAGGACCCAACCATGTCTCTGAAGGGCTTGGGGCCAGGGATATCACTGAAGTCAAGTGAGGGCAGTTCTGGGGCTGTGAAGCTCCAGTAGGAGGCCCCAGAGTCCCCTCCCTGATGCTATCTTAGGTATCTCAGACTGGCCTCAAACTCCCTGTGTAGCTGAAGGTGGTCTGGAACTGCCCATCCCCCTGTAACTCCTAAGTGGTGGGATTATAGATGTGGCCAGCCGGACCCCATCTATGCAGTACTGAGGCTCAAACTCAGGGTTTCATCCATGCTAAGCAAACACCTTAACAGCTAAACTACAGTTTCTAGCCCCTCATTATGGTTTGAATGCATCCTCTGCAGTGAGCGCTAGGCACTTGTACCCACTGCACAGCATTGGGAGGTGAGCCTCTAAGAGGTAACTCAGCCATAAGGACTATCCCCCTCCTGAATGGATTCCTATGGCGTGTACCTCACAGACAACACAGAACTATGATACAACAGCCCAGAAGGGCTGGGGGAGCCCCGAGGCAGCCCACTAAAGGCTCGGATGCTGAGAGGCCTTTTGGAAGAGTCTACGTCGGCAGAAAAGCGTTCTCAGCGCAGGCAGCACAGAGGTGCTGTGTCCCCACCTACCCTGTGTCCCAGTGATGTGGGACAGGCGAGGAGATGATAGCCCAGCAAGCTGTGAAGAGAACGCATGCTGGCCTCAGGCCTGGGGGTGAGGGTACCTCCTACTCCGTCTCAGCAGCCACCTCTGCATACTGTAATGTTAGGGAGGGCCAGTGCAGGGCACAGGGAAGGGCAGGCCATGTCATGCTCTGGCCTCCGAGGACCAGTCCACTCAATCACTAGACAAGTGTCAATCAAAACCTATTATGAGGGAGTTATTTCCCCATCACAAACACTCTAGGAAGAGATTATGGGTGAATTTGCTTTCCCTGTGGGCATGCATGGAGATTTGGGGTAAGGACTGAATGTGGACTCCAAGTTTCATTCAAGAATGGGTTCCCCAGTAATAAATGCGCAGTTGGGGATCTCCGTAGATCAGGGAGAACAAAGACACCCACACCGCATGAAAGCAGCCGTGAGGATAGGGAGGTCTCTACATGTATGCGTCCCGGTGTCCTCTGTGTGTATTTCCTGATAGGCAGCAACTGGTTCAAGGATGAGACAGAGCCAGAGGAGGAGCAGAAATCAGGCAGAGAGGCTACAGGGCGAGCCGAGACTTGCCTGACTTCCCACCTGCAGTGGGATGATGGTTTTCCTCTCACGTCACCCGAGGCAAGTTGGTGGCACCGTCCCAAGAGCTGATCTGATTTTTCTCACTGGGAAATCAGCAGGGAGCCCGCCTTGCATATCCCACAGTTGGGCAACAGTGAACAGAGAGTCCCACCATGCAGGGCAGGGTGGAGGTAGATAGAGGTACCTCATCCTGATCATGAAGCATTTGCCTCTTGGATGTGGTTAGACCCCTTGGCTGCATCAAGCAGCTGTGACCAGGACCTGTGGGAGCCACTGGGGAAGCCTCCAGAGAGGATGACCACACCACAAGGTATGATGCTGGCTGGCAGCAGGTGGGCACCATGTTGGGCATACCAAACTGACATCTCTCTTCCCCAGCAATCTTACGATGTCCTTCCCCACATATTCCCTCAAAGATGTTCATCTAGAAAGAGGGTACACTTGGGGAAGGCTCCCAGCACTCTCTGCATGCTCATCCTGAGACGAGCTCATGTCCCCAGGCTTTGCGGTACCAGCCAATGTGCGGAGCATCCTTCATCATACACTGCCCCGTGGTGCCAGCGAACTCCCAGCTCCTCTGCGGGGTTTAAGTCTCCGTGTCAAGAAAGCCAAGACAATCTGCTCTCACCAGGTTGTCAGAGGCTGCACGGGAAAGCACAAAGCCTGGCCCGCTGGAGGTGGGCAGTGGCAAGGCACCTCCACAGTCCTGCTCATCCAAAATGACTGTGCTGAGCCCTGTGACAGAGGATGGAGGTGGAGCAGGTATCAGGGCCCCTGTCTGCAGGCTCTGAGTCCATCCATCAGAACAGACAGACACAGGGCACTCAGTCACAGCGTCACAGGCAGAGGAACCCAGGAGGTGCACCTAGCCTTCCATGTCCCTGAGGCCCCCACCAAGGCACAGATGCTGAGCCGCAGTTTGACCAGAGGGCCATGCAGGGAACATTTCAGGGGCAGGGGACCTAGGCAGATCTGCATGCTAAGAGAACGCGGGTATCTGTCACAGGCTGAACAACCTGTGGTGACCAGGACAAGACAGGGACTTTAGCAGGGAAGGCTAATGGTTAGATCAATGGGTAGAAAAGTCCCCCGGAGTTGGGGGAAGGACTTGGACAGTCATGTAAAAGACCTACAGCTCAGAGACCTGAAAGAAGCCTGGGCAGTTCTGCCCTAGCCAGGCAGAAGGTTAGGGAAGGGAAGGAGGGAAGGCAGGAAGAAGGCAAACAGACTCAGAAGGAGGAAGTGGCTGGGTGGGAGAGGGAGCACCCCTCTGGCACGCTAGAATCTCTGTGTCTTACCAACCTATCCAGCGACTCAGCCAGCCCCTTCCTCGCCAGGCCTTAGTTTCCCCATCTGGGAAATAGGAGTCTAGGCCAGAACAGCCCCAGAGGCCCATCCCAAGACACACACCCCCGAGAGGCTTTAAAGCAGTCTTTTCGTGCTTCAGGAGTAGGGGCACTGAGCCCCCACAATTGAGCCTTCCTCTCAATCTAAGCACTGGAGTTAGGGGGCCTCCCCCACTCCCAGGTGAGGGCAGGTAACCTAGCCCAGGAGGCTCCATTGCAGAACTCCAGCGCCACCTACTGTCCATCCGGGAAAGCCCGCCAGGTTCAGGCACTTGTTTGGACCCAAGTCCCTGCGGACTGAAGCACTTCTGGTCCCTCTTCAGGTGACTCACTGCACACAAAACGTTTCCTTCTCCGAAGATTCTAAGCTCATCAGCTCTTTCCAGGAGGGGCACTGGGTAAGACAGCACCACCTACCTGCCCTTGCTGCCTCCTGAGAAGGGTCTCCGTTCTGTTCATTTCACTCTCTCTGGCCCTACAGCCCATCAACTTCAAAAGCCAGCTGCCACCTTGGCCCCGACACCACACCTCCTGTCCTCACTCTCATCCCACACCACAGTGGCCTTCTTTAAAAGAGAAGACTGGAGGGCAAGACTTCAGCAGCTTTTCCAAGGCCACAGGCTGGTCCGGCTCTTTCTTGCGTACTACACTTTTAAGCCCAGTACTTCACTGATGCATCTGACAGAAGGTCTTGGCATATTCTGTCCCCCAAATTCTTCCATCTTTAGGAACTTTTTGAAACTGTCATCAAGAAGCTTGGGTTGAACGGGGAAGCCTCCCGCTGCTGCCCACCCAGGGGCTGGCTTCCCTGTTGGATCCCAGGCACCCTTCTGGTGGTCAGGACAGAAGGAGCAAGGAAAAGCTGGTTTCCGGCCTGACTGCCCCACCCTCAGCCCTGACCCACTAACGAGGGCTTGAGGGGGAGGGTTGGAGGCTGTAGGAGCTCAGGAAACACCTTGCACCTGGGTTATACCTAGTGGGAGATGGGTGCGTAGCTAGTCCCTTGTGGAACCCAACCTCCCCCCAGTCTCCCCAGGTTCTCCCCTCCCCCGCCTTGATGGCCGACTCAGCCTGGAAGCAAAGAGCCCCCCTCTTCATGCCCCCACCTATACTGGCTGACCCATAAAGTCGGAAGAAGCCTTCCAGGGAGGCAGGTGTAGCACTCTCTGTGTGGGTGGCTGTTGCAGAGGCACCTCTGCCTGTAACATCCTAACTGGGCTCACTTCCCAGGCGGGAAACTGAAGCATCCCAAAGTCAGAGAAAAGGGCCTGCTGTGTCCACTCTGTCTTCGACATCCCTGTAGATCGAGGGCAGCTCACTCTTGGATGAGCACAACAGATAATCGATACATACATAAACACATGCTCAGGAAAATATCAATCAAAACTACACAAAGAATCCGTCTCACCTTAGATGGCTATCGTCAAAAAAGCAACTAACAAAGACTGGAGGGGATGGGGTGAGGTGATCTACTACTGACGGGGATGTAAATTCTCGTAGCCACTACGGAAATCAGTATGGGGGTTCCAGAAAAACTAAAGACAGAACTGCCACAGGATCCAGATGTTTCTACCCCTCCTGGGTATACACCCAAGGGAACTGAAAGCTGGTGCATAATTAAAATCCTCTCACTTCTGTGTCTGTCACACCAGTAACAACGGCCAAGTCCTGAACTCAGCCTCTCATAGATGGGTGGATGAAGAAACCGTGAACAGATGAGCACAGTGGGGTATTACTCAACCATAAAGGAAAATGAAGCCTATCTGTAGGAAAGTGGATGGACCTGGGAACCATCATGATCAGCAATGGAAGACAAGTACAGTGTCTTCTCTCGTACTGAGAATCTAGAAAATGCAGCATCAAAGTGGGTCGGGTCTATGAGAGAAGCGGGGGAGCTGGGGAAGGAGCATAAGAGAGGGCCATGGGAAGGTATGTCTACGTGAAGATATCATAATGAAACCTGTTGTTTTATACACCAATGACAATTGCGGTGAGGCCTGAGAACAGCTCAGTTGGTAAAGGGCTGAGTTTGATGAAATCAGGCTGGCCTTGGAAGGAAAGGATTTGAGTCCCGAAGCCAGAGCTTTGCAGCTGTGAGGTTAACCTCTGTATCCTGGCTCCCTCTTGCCTCAAAGAGAGATAGCATCCAACCCACCAACCAGTTCCTGTAACACCGGAGATCTGGTGAAAGTGACTCACAAAGTTTACCCCAGCCCTGGTTATTTTTCCAGTCACTGCAAGTTCTCTATGAGAGAAGCCAGGCTGGGAGTGGCTGGTGGGCTTAGCAGCCCCTCTGCAACACCACCCTGGGCCAGTCACAAGGAATGAAGTCCCTCTTCCTCCATACCACACCCAACAATTTTGTGGGGACTAAATCTATGGGCCTTCCCTGTGTCTAGGCTGACTTCAGCATGTGTCCTTTTCTCAACAGAACGTGACCTCTTCGGAGTGCCTCAAGGTCAGCGATGGCAGAGGGCCTGGAGGGAGGGGGCAGAGCTGAGCTCAAATTCTAGCTCTGTCAGAGCTGTGGGAATGGTCTGTGGACCAATGTCCCTGAACCCCTGTAGCTAGAAAATGCTATGTATGAATGAAATGGCCCTGGTAAGGTACATCTGCTACTGGGTTGGCCCAATCAGATCAAGAAAGATATGAGCTTGGGAGACAAGAAGACATCACAAGAAGTCCCTTGAGCATTTAGAGCTGGGATGGGTCAGATTGGGGCAGGGGGAGTGGTTGAGGACCACACTGCCTTAGATGCTTCTGGAATTCACTGTGCCGAGTACTTCTGAAGCTGGGTAGGTATGGAGCTACTGTTAGGACTATGAGTGTACTGTTTCAACCGTCTAGGAGATATTTATTGGGTCTCATCTCTGCCACATCACAATTTTGGCTACAAGAACTCTTTGCAGTACCAGATCAAGTCACGGCGGCCAACAATGTAGCCATGTAGTATTCCAACAATATATCCATCCATAGCCGGGCGATGGTGGCGCACGCCTTTAATCCCAGCACTCAGGAGGCAGAGGCAGGCGGATCTCTGTGAGTTAGAGGCCAGTCTGGTCTACAGAGCTAGTCCCAGGACAGGCTCCAAAGCCACGGAGAAACCCTGCCTCGAAAAACCAAAAAAAAAAAAAAAAAAAACCCAACAATATATCCATGTAGCATTCCAACAATGTAGCCATGTAGCGTTTCAACAATGTAGCCATGTAATAATTCCGGGGTTATTTTTCCTTCCCTGCATAGCAGCTACAGGGGCATTAGTCTCAGCATGTTTCAGTGTGTAGTGACTGTTTAGGGCTCTCCCAGCCTCCCATCCTGTGCTCTGAAGTCTTCTAAGGACTTCAGCACAGATTAACTGTTCATTTGTCCCATGTGTGAGTGATCAGCAGCTTCTAAGTGCCAAGCACACACTTATGGAACAATATGACCCTTGCCGCTTAGTCAGCAGAATGACTAGCCTTAGCCTCACCCTGCCTCGTGGTTCTGGTACAAAGCAGATGCTCAAGAAATTGCCCTATGCATGTGGTGGAGGCTCCTACACTCCCAGTGCACAGTAGGATTTGAACAACTCTCAGAACCTTCTAGCAAAGTGCCAAGATGTCCCCATGTATCAGTAGAGCTGATACGGTAGAGAATGACCTCTGGGTATGGGAGGTGTAACCTGGGAATTGAGTGTGGGGAAACAGGATGTAGTGATGGGGGTCCTTGGAGGTTTCATGGGTGTCTTGGAGGTCTGCTGGAGGAGGGTGGAAGCAGGAGGAGGTAGGAAATCAGGGTATCACGGAACAGCTCTAGAGCATCCTGGTCTAGAGAATGACTCATCCTGGTCTGTCCACTCAGAGCTGTCTAACTCACTGCCCCATGGTCCAGCTTCCCGTGTCCAGCTTGCAGAGGTCTCCATCTGGAAGGATGTTTGAGCCAGATTCTTCCCACGCCCTGGGATGGGGTGGGTGGGGTCCCAAGCCCAGGCCTGTGTCCCTTGGCTGGTGTGTCACTGAAAATGCTGGCCCAAGGGCTCCAGAAGAATGGGACATTAGATCATTTAACCCAGAAGGTTCCCAACTTTTAGGGTTTGTCAAATTTGAACCAAAGAGATGGTAACCGACAAGTCATCAATTTTTTTAATTTTGTTAAGAACATTCCAAGCTGGGTGTAGTGACACACACCTTTAATCCCAGCACTCAGGAGGCAGAGGCAGGAGGATCTCTGTGAGTTTGAGGCCAGCCTGGTCTACAGAGTGAGTTCCAGGGCTACAAGGAGAAACCCTGTCTTGAAAAACCAAAACAAACAAACAAACAAAAACAAAAAAAGACCATTCCAAGAAGATTTCATCTTTAAAAAAAAAATGCGTTTGTGCACCATTTGCAGGCAGAGGCCAGAAGAGGCTGTCAGATCCTCTGGAGCTGGAGTTATAGGTGGCTTTGAGCAACTAGACATGGTTGCTGTGAATCTTAACAGCCACTACCTCGGTATTTCAAAATAAATTTAATCCCAAAAGGCAAGGGTGGCGGGGACTTGGCCTGACTAGGGTGATGAGGGAATGAAGAAAGAACAGACACGTGTCCCGAAGTGCTGGGGTCAGGAGGGCTGTGCCTGTCCTGCCGGAGTTACACCCACTGCGCAGCAGCCCAGAACCTCAGCATGTACGTCCAGCAGCACGGCGGAGGACTCAGCTGTCTTGGTCGTTTGTGCCTGCCACTCAGCTCAGGCTGTGCCCCCCAGAAGCTGCAGCCTGGCCCTCTGCGCAGAGAGGACTGGGTCACCCTGTGCCTTGATCACGTGGCAGAGCGATCAGAACTCTGAAAAGAATGCTGTAGACCTGGGAGACCCCAGTCAGTCCCTCGGTTGGCAAGTTTTTGGGGAATGTCAGCCTCCCTTGGGTCAAAACTGAGACCCAGGAGGGGGTGGCTCACTCAAAGTCACACAGCAATCTGGGGAAAGAACCTGGGCTCTGGGAACAGTCAGCCCTATACCGCCTAGCCCTGGGCTGGAAGGTCCACTGGAGTTATAACTATAACTCTATAACTATAGTTATAACTATAACCTATAACTCTCCTGGCCCTGAGAGTGGCTCACAGGTCCCACCATGAGGCCCTTCAGACATCCAGGGCTGGTGCTGGGCTGCAGGGGATGGTTTGAGTTACTTGCATGGAGACTTCCTCTCAGAAGCCAGACTGCATTCTCTGATTGGCAGGAACACAGCTCAGCAGGGCAGGGCTCCTGCAAGAGGCCAAAGCCGCTACAATGGAGCCGCCCAAAACCTCTTCAGGGCTGCTGTCACCAAGCTTAGGCTGACACCCTGGCTCTGGCAGAGAATGGGTTGGGGCAGAAGGGGAGGTTAGGGAGGCTCTGCCAGGTGGGCTGGGGAGGGATACTTGGCCTCTACAAAACGGATCTCTTTCCATCTGGAGCGCCTTGCTCAGCTGGCCTCTTTCTTGCTCCCCTCTCCTCAGGCATGCCCAGTCTCCACTGACTGCATAAAGCCTCTTTGATTAATGAGGCCAGGAAGAAGCTGCTTCAGGCTATGGCCTTTTCCACCCAATCTGTAAGATGGCCAGTTATAAGTGATAATCTTTTTAAAAAAGGACTAATTTTTTATTATTTTAAAGTGTGTGTGTGTGTGTGTGTGTGTGTGTGTGTGTGTGCACGCACACACGCAGTGCCCACAGAGGCCAGAAGCAGGTGTCAGAGTCCCTAAAGCTGGAGTTACAGGGAGGGGTTCGTGAGCTGTCTGTAGTGGGTGCTGGGAACTGAACTTGAGTCCTCTGGAAGAGCAGTAAGTGTTCTTAACTGCAGGGCCATCTCTCCAGGTCTATAAGCAATAATCTTCAAGGAGCCCTACTGGCACCTACGCTGAGTGCTGGGGAGTTTGTCAGGGGCCCATTCCTCCCCTGAGCAGAGGGGCAATGACCTTTAAGTCTTCTCACACACAGCTGACTCAAGTCCAGACGATGATCTGCGAACTATAGGTTCCAGATGTCTCAAAGGTGTGGTATTGGGCGAATGTGTGAAAGGCTAATAAAGTTCATCTTAAGATCATTTTATTTTTGTTTTGTAGCACAGGAGGTCCAGGCATCACATCCTCATCTCTGTTTAGTATTATCTTAACCAGGGAATGGAGAGACGATTCAGCAGTTAAGAACACTTGCTGCTCTTGCTTAGGACCTAGGCTTGGTTCCCAGCACCCATATGGTGACTCACAACTACCCCTAACTCCAGTTCCAGGGGATCTGACACCTTTTCTAGCCTCTGCAGGCCCCAGCCATACATAAGGTACACATAAATAAAGCAGGCAAAACTCATATACGTAACAATAAAAACAAACCTTTAAGAGATATCTTAAGCAAAGATGCCATTGCCTCAACAAAGCAGAGTCTCGCTCTAGCAGGCTGCATCTGACAGAGCGGGAAGCAAGGCTAGGACAGGGCCCTTCTTGCTGAGGTCACCGGGATGGCCCATGGGGATCAGTCTGACATCCTGAGCTTAGCTGTCAGATGGCTGTTGCTTTGGTGAGTGAGAATCTGGCCCAGCCCAGGGCTCAAAACTCTGTGGAGGATATGTAGCTTCCATGACATCCGAAGCCTCAGTTGCTCAAAAATCCCTACCATCTAGCTGATGAGCCCACTTTTCCCTGAACTTTCTTTGGGTTTCCTGACGCCTGTGGCCAGCTGGGTGGTTTCAGTAGCCCCCTCCTCAAGAATCTGACATAAAAATTAGCCAGCACAGGTGTGTGCCTTGCCGCACAACTGGGGGTGGAGGGGCCTTTACCGTGGCGCTTCCGCCTTGTGAACGCACTGAAATATTGGTGCTTCTCAAGTTTACTACTGGAACCATCTTTGCAGGCAGCGTCTCTGAGGAGGAGCATTCTGGGGAAAGCACAAATGCCTTCCCTCCGGTACGCGTACACCCTATGCTACGTCACTTCCTGTGGTGCGTGCCTCAGGTCCCTGACCGGAGAGATGCTTGGTGGGCAGAAACGCTGCTCCACCACAAAGGATGAGAGCGTGTCCTCATGTCTCCACGTTTGCTCATGCTGTGTGCGGAATGTTAAAACGTCTCCAATTCCGCTCACGTGGACCCTGAATCTTGCAGGTCTGAGGGTGCCAGCATTTGGACAGTCCCCAGGGACAGAGGGAAGGTCCTTCTCTCCTAAGCTCTCCATTGGGCCTTATTCCTATCTGAAGCTTCACCCAGAAGACCACTGGCCTCTGGATATGGATCTGGAAGTACCCTTCCTGGTCTTAACTTTTAGATAGTCCCCTTGAGCAATGCATGGAAGCAACACGTGAGTTGGCCTGGCCACGGCACGGGTGGGACTCTGAGCAAAGTGAACTGTCTATGCTTGTACCCAGACTCAGTGGACACCCAGCACCACCAGTCCCTAGAGGGTGGGGTGGGTGTGAATTGGCGAGAGGCCAGTTGACCTGCCTGACCTTCAATTTCCTCAGAAGCCAGTTCCTACCAGCTAATTTCCTCCCTCTTCCTTAACTCCACAACGAGAGAGAGAGAGAGAGAGAGAGAGAGAGAGAGAGAGAGAGAGAGAGAACCAACTTTCTGGTTTCCTTGGGTGTGGAATTAAATTACACAGGCATGTGGCAGGCACTCAGCCGCACTCTCCTGTCTCCTTTTCCCCCCAGTGCTGTTTTCTGAGCTGCTAGAGGGGAAACATCCCTTCATTTTCTCTCGTGTGGCATCAGGACATTGGATGAAGGATGAACTGGGGGGAAAGCTATGGCCCAGCCCACACAAAACATAGACCCACTTCTACGGAGTAGCCCACTAGACCTGTCTTCAGAGCAGCCTGAACCCCACCAGATCCACCTCTCTAGGGCAGCCTGAACCCCACCAGATCCACCTCTCTAGGGCAGCCTGAACCCCACCAGATCCACCTCTCTAGGGCAGCCTGAACCCCAAGATTGGCTTTGCTAACCCTTCCCCTCTGAGGTTGGCTTTGCCCTCAATGGCCTGGAACTAGCCAGATTTCTACCAGTCTGCCATTTCCCAATTCTTCCGCAGACACTAAGCCCCTCACATCAAGCACCAGAACGTATCAGCTCTGTGTCATCAAGCCCTTCAAGGGCTTGGCCCAGAGTGGGTCTGCCTGATAGAGTTATGAGCAGGTGTTATCTGTAGTTGTTGATGAAATGCCCTTGAAGAGCAGCTTCTCTTGCCTCTGAGAGGGTGTCAAGCTCTTGGCAAGCGTGAATGGGCACTGGGAGGCCGGGCAAAGGGAGAGAAGGGGTGAGAGGCAGGGATGCACGGAGCTCAGATGAACACGATAGCTTTCAATTTCCCCTTGGCATTCACTCGTCAAACCCCACAAGCACTAAGCACCTAGGCTTGCCAGGATCATGGGGCATTCTGGCTTGGGACGCTGCTGAGCGTTCCAGCTAAAAGCGCTGTATGTCTGGCTCTGCACATTCTTGGGTAAGTTATTTAAGGTCTCTGAGCCCTGGTGACATCAACCCATAGCCATAATATTCAGTGTTCCACGAGGTTGTTCCGAGGAGTACACGCGTTTATTTGTATAACGTTTTTGGCACAGTCCTTGCTAGATATACGCTCATTACTATAACGTGAAAGACAACATTCTTTCAGCCCTGCATGGTTAGAGCAGGCACTGGGGTCCTGTCTCCTAATCTAGCATCTTTATCAGATGCTTGAGAAAATCGAGGCCGGAGCAAAGCACTGTTTTTCCCCGAGTTTACAGAGCAGGCCTGCTCTCTGACTTCCCAAGTGCTCCTCTGGGGAAAGTGGTATGTGCACAGCAAGGCTCAGTTCACACACAGTGCACAGCCTGGGTGAGTCCTCGACACACAGCTGAGGATGTACTTAAGAGGCAGAACACGCTGCTGAGAACCCGACCTCTCCCTCCCATCCCTGCGGCTGAGTTACAGCCCGGCCCAGGAGAGAATGGCTTCACCCCAGAACATTCTCTTACTGGATTGAGTCTGTGGCCATCAGAGTGATACAGTGTTTCCATGGTGCTAGCATACCCTTGATTTCATTGGACCCTCACAGAGCATTTTAAAGTTACATTGTGTGTGTGTGTGTGTGTGTGTGTGTGTGTGTGCGCACGCGCGCGTGTGCTCAGAAGGGAGAAGCATGCATGGGCATGAACACTTACATGTACCATAGCATACTAGCGAAGTCAGAGGACAATATTTGGATGCTGGTGCTCTCTTTCCATCATGTGGGTCCTGGCGATCACACTCGGGCTCTCAGGCTGGGCTGGAAGTGCGTTCACAGACAGAGCCATCTTGACAGCCCTCTTGTTTGCTTTTTCCTAACACATACAACTCTATTGTCAATCTTCTCAACAATTGCCACTGAGGAACAGAGGTCAAGGAAACAGCCCGAAGATACACAGCCGGGGTTCCAATCCGTGTACCTGGGCTCTAGTCTACCCTCCTTGCTTTAATACCAGCCTGTACATTTGTGGCTCCCTTGCATTGTAGAATACATTGCTGCCCTCCTGGCCTCTGTTCCCTCCTGGCCCGTGGTCCCTTGATGCTGGGAGTCCTCCCCTCCCCATAGCTGTGAGAACCAAAAATGTCCCTAGACGCTGGCAAATACAACACAAGGGGTAAACAAGCCCCAGGGTGAGAATCCTTGTTCTCATGCTATCCTGACAGAAAGCAGAGTCATTTGGAAAACACAGCAGCTTCTAGTTAGATAAATACCGTTTCTGCAGATCTCTTTCCAAAACGAACGGTTATTGAAATTCAAATCAGCCTTGACTGCTTACCCCTGAACCCAGGCATTTTACAGACCATCATGAGAATGAGCTGATCAGAGCAATCCAGTTTCCTGCCCGGAATAACAAAGCTGGTCCGTGGAAGGATGGGAATTGGAATGCTGGCCTTGGATTCCATATTTCTAGCACTAAAGCAGTAGATCGGGATTTCTCTCCATCCTCAGATACACATCCCCCTTTGATTTAACGGTCTTGGATTTGAGATGCAACTTAACACCAGTGAATGCGTGGCAGAGCTGCTTTCTAGTTCCCCTGGACACTATTATTCAATCAAAAATATGTCTCAACAGTTTCTTAGAATCCAGAGTTGGGACACAAGCCATGAGGATTGAAGGTATGAACGGAGGAAGACACGGAAGAGGAGACCAGTGATATTTTCCCTGCTCCAAGCTCTGGTGCCTATCCACCATGCTGTCCACCTCGGCCAACATCCTGACTTGCTGAAGACATCCGGGAAGACTTCCGGGTGCTGTGAACCTCACCTTTTCTAACTCCTTCTAGAAGTTTCTATCTAGAGCATTATGAGCAACTGGGCATTTTCTCCTTCATTGTGCGGCACATGCACCCCTGCTTTGCAGATGAGGAGACGGGGGTCCAGAGAGGGGTTAGCAGTCAGGCTGGCCACACCTAGCATGACTCTTCTCAAGGTTCTAGTCTCTGATATAGCATGGTTGGGCTCCAGATTTGATCCCAGCAAAAGAATACAAACCCCAGTGGATCCATCCACGACTAGGTCATTGCCTACCAGGCTACTGGGAAGTGGCAACATCTTTAGGTGGTTGAAGGAAGTAAGTCACTGGGGGCGTGTCCCTGAAGGGGACATTGTGTCCACAGCCCTTGGCTGTCTGCCTGCTTTGCTCCTCCACACTCTCTTCTGCAATGTCTTCCTTGACTCGGGCCCAGGAATGGCAGAGCCAGCCAGCCACAGGCTAAAAATCTTTGAAACTCAGAGTCAAGATGAATCTGTCCCTTATTTTCCTCAGGTAGTTTTCAGGGTAAGGAAAAGCAACAGTCAGCCCCTCGAGTTATCAATCAGCCCAGGTTTCATCTGAAAGCCTGCTTCCTCCTGTTGCTGTCTAACCCTGATCCCCTCGCTCAGAATCCCAGGCCTGCCCCTACTCTCCTTAGCAGGAAGGCTCGGTAGCCTCCTCCTGGCCTCCCCAAGGATGAGGAGCCTCAGCTCTCCTCCCAGATGGCACTGTTGTTACTGCAGGCTCTTCACAGCTAAGACTGGACCCCTCCAACCAGCACAGTGGCATGCGAGAAAGCCACAGGGACAGAGGACAGTAGGCAGGAGGCCCAGGCCCATGGTGCTGCATTTGGCAAGTCTCCCAGGGACAGTGCCTCCAGCTGAGAAGCTGTTATGAGGACTGAGCAGGCGTGAAGTCTGAGGTGCTACTTTCAAGGCCCATGATGGGACTGAGGCTGGTCACACAACACTGCCGATCATGGCCTCTGGCAATGCACAGATGCTGGCCTGAGGCAAGTGACCTCTTGAAATGGTTGACTTGTAGGGATATTATATCCACCTCATTAAATTGTGGGCCACAAATGAGCTGATATGATCAACTCCTCTCACACTGCCTGGCAGAGAGGAAGCAGTTGATGGACATTCTGTCCCTCCTAAATGTGAGCATTGAGCACACGAATACCAAGGTCAGAAGATTCTAGTTGTTGGGGGGTGTGGCTCCGTGGGAGAACACCTGACCAGCGGCATGTAAAATTCAATCCCAGGTTTCTCTTATTTAAGCACATGGATAAATCCCACGCTCTGCAGAGGAAATTTAACCATTGCTAGAGATCTTAGATTCAAATGTCATCACCTCTCTTCCTGGGCACTCCAAAGCGGGAACAGGAGCTGCCATCCTGGAAGAAATGCCGCCGTGTGGTAGATAACTTAGAGGGACATGGCTTTCACTTGCCTGCTTTAGGTCTGTTACCCTTCCCTGCTAAAAGGCTCAGACAGCAGCCTGCTCTAAAGAGAGCAATGAAAAGTGTATGGGCTGTGGTCTGAGAAGGGAAGAAAAGCCCAAGGCAGGGATTACTTGACTCGGAAAGGAAGCGGTAAGATGTTGGTACATGCGAAAGTATTTAATAGCAGGGAGGGTGGTGAGTCCTGTGTCAGAGCCGTTAGTGTGGCGGGGCCTAGGGGACTCATCTTAAGATCTTGGAACATTTTGGGAGAAAGACTTTACCAATCACAGACTTTATTACTAATCATGATTAGCAGTGACCGCGACGCTTGACTGTGTCATTTTCTAAATATGTCTATAAACTGCAAGCCAGGTGCTTCCCCATTCACCTTGTGACGTTGACCAGTTCACCTCGTGACCTTGACCAGTTCACACACTGTGGGACTTCAAGCTCAGCCCCTTGACCAGAGATAGGCAACACCTGAGCAAATTTCCAAGGCTGCAGGTTGGCTTCTGAAACTCCAGCCACTCTGCTTTCCCCACTGGCACTAATACCCTTTGTTCGTTCACTAGAAGGGCACAGGGCAGCTGGTACCTGCCTGGCTTGGTCTGACAGCTGGGAATACAACCACCGTGAACAGGACGTGGGTCTAGGCCATGTAGAGAAGCCATTTGGAGAGGAGGAAGCCTGGTTTGGAGAGCACATGGCCGTGGCTCTCAACCTTCCCAATGCTGCAACCCTTTCATACAGTCCCTCGTGTTGTGATGACCCCAACCACAAAATTATTCCACTGCTGCATCATTAGCTATGATTTTGATAGTTACAAGTTGTAACGTCAATATCTGATCTGCAACCCTCAAAGGAGCTGCGGGCCACGGTCTGAGAACCACGGAAACCAGGGACCTAGTGGAGGTAAACTCAGCAAAACGGTGGATGATACCAAAAGCAAGCTAAGAGAGAGGCTGGAACCTGCAGACACAGTGTTTGGCTTTTTGTGATACTGGGTATTGAACTTTGGCCTCTCCCATGCTAGGAACAGGCTCTTCCAGAAGCTTTCAAGGGGCACCATAAACATCCTTCTCTGCATAGGCTGAACGAGAGAGAGAAGCCCGAGAAAATCATTGCAGATGAGGCCGCTGGTGGGCACAGAGTAGTTCACACGGGGCCCTCGCTCATGATCAGGGCCCCTGTGGGGAGGAGCACTTGTGTTCCAACCACACTGGAAAAAGAAACTCAGACAGACAGGATAAACAAAAGATGGTGGGCCAGGGTGGCATCAGGAAGGGTGGCACCTGGGGAGAGCGATCGATAGTCGACATCTGAGCTTGAAGAATGAGCAGACAAGCATGTTGCCTCTAGACTGCGGTCTTTGCAGACAGCACACCCAGAGTCATGGCTGGCACTAAGGGAACCAAAATAGCAAATATTCTTAAAGAAAAATGTTGTCATAAATAATATTAAAGTGTCTCCTTTAGAGTGCTACTGGAGCTTAAGATGAGAAAAACATGTATTATTATAGAACATGAAGCATTATGGAAAATGTTGGGCCAAAATTATCTCAGGGCCTGTACCTCGAGGCCTACAGGACAGAGAAAAGCCTGGCTCGAGTTTGAAGGATAGTCTCAAAGCTACTGAGTGAGGATGAGGCAGCAAAATCTAGGTGGACGCTCCTCCAGCCAGAGGGAGGGCTTGGCTGTCTCTCATTGGTTGGAGGTACCCCACATCACACGATGTCACTTAACCTATAAAGCCGATGCTCTCAGTCTCTATCTAATGGCCAATCCTGGTTGTCAACTTGACTACATCTGGAATCAACTAAATCCCAAGCTGCTGGGTTTTCTTCATCAGATTATTTGGAGCAGAAAGACCCACACAGATAAAGACATGGAAGGAGGAAACATTGCCTTTGCCCGCTTGCCCTCACACTCACTGGCAAGTTTATCTAGTTGCTGCAGCCGGTGTCAAATTCACCTTCGTCAGGGTCCCAATAGAGACTGAAACCAGTATTTCTCCAGGAATCATCTAGGACTCCAGTTCCAGATCGGGACTGCTGAGACATCCAGCCCTGAGGATTGAAAAGCTACTGGATTCTTGATCTGGGAGACTGTTGGATCACACAGCAGCCATCCGATGTTAACTTGAAATTAGGGTAAGAGGTAAGCAAACCTTCACGCCATGCTGGAATCCTGGTTCCACAGCTCGCTAGGTGTCCGACTCCTGAGTCTTCGGCTCTCACCTGGAAAGGTGGCACAGATACCTTCTTTATGGGGTGGTAGCTTCAACTAGATAGACCAGGCGAACGGCCTCGGCCCAGGCCTGGCACACACCAAAGAGGCTAGCAGAAGCTGCTACTGTGAACAGTAAGTCTCCCGCTGCTGCTGCAGGAGAATCCAATCGGCATCTCACAAGCATCCCACGGGGCTCAGTTAACTGCATTCAATGAATGCTTGGTCTATTGCTAGGTATTGGCTGCAGACCAGGTTCTTGGATTACAAGACCCATTAATCAAAGTTACAATTTAGAACTCAGAAGCCTTTGACTTTTCTAAGTCCAGTTTTAATAATTAAAAAAAAAAAAACACCCTCATTCCTGTGCCCTTAAGAATAAAGAAGCAGATGAGAAAGGAGGCAACTGCCCACTGTGTCCCAGACTCGTCCTGTGGAAGTTACTCGTGGAACCCAACTTGGACGTTTGGGTCCAGCTCTTCTTTGCTGTCAGCCTCTCGTGCGTAGTGATGAATGCACACAGAGAAAATAGAAAAGCCCCCAGACTGCACCGACCGCTTTCTTGATCCCTCAATTACAATATCCTCTTTTGCAGTATATCCCTGTTGAACATTTGGAACGAATTAGGACTTTAAACTTCCAGATGTTCCAACTACTGTAAATTTAAACTCATTAAAGAGAGGGCAGATTTACTACCTCTACTCAGTTTTGAAGTCTGTTGTTCACTCCGTCCAAGTACTTTATGGACACAAACACAGTGGCATGTCCTGTATTCTATTTATATAGCATGCGTGTTGGGAAATAAGGGGCATAAAAACAGGCCTGGGAAGGAACTGCCAACCTATAGTTCAGACTTATTGTTCCTAAGTCAGTAACTATTTCCTGAAGCTGACCTAGGAGATAGGTTTATGCTAATCTATACTAAAAACGACTCTGCTTCTCCTGGGCACAGAAACCTGGCCAGAGCAGCCTTTGACGGTGGCGAGGCGAAAGCTGCACCCACTGGTGAAATAAATGGACCTGGGCCCACAGCCCTTTGTGGTAGTGACTTGGCAGCTGAACAAAGGTGGCAGCATTTCTACATCCAGTTTGTAAAGCCTCAGAAGTCGCGGGCTCCAAGATTTTGCATTTTCGACGTTGTGCTGAAAGCTGGCAACGGATAAAAGAAGTCTGTGTCCAAGACAAATGTTTCCTTACAAACCTGAAGAATGAAGTGGCTTTCATAATCAATTTTAAGATCAAATGCCTGGGCTGAAGTACCTGGTTCTGGTCCTGGTTGGCTATTTAATTGGGGACAATTAATTTACCTCTGTGTGCTTGCTTTCTTCACTGAGAAACGGAAGAGATAATGAAGGTGCTTTGTCAGCTCTGAAATATGGTGTAAATATTAACAAACACTGCACGGACAGCTTCCCTGTGCCTGATGAATCACTTCAGTTCACGCAGCGCTAAGAAGTGGCCAACCCCCAGAAGAAATGAAAATAAACCAGACCCAGCTCATTTATTACAGAGGGGTTGATCTCCAGAAGTCTCTTCCAAGCCAAACCTCTACTGAACTTACTAGAGTCTATCAAAGAAGGCAGAAGAAATTACATGCGGATTTGAATGGAGGATCTGTTCCCATCTGCTTTATAGAGCCACCAGCCCATAGTAGGATTCGACTGTGTGACTTCCCCCCAGAAGTGAGAGTAAATGCCAAAAGCAAAAATTCCTGAAATTAGATGTTAATTCTTGAATACATTTCTTTTTTTTTTAAAGATTTATTTATTTATTATGTATACAACATTCTGCCTCCATGTATGCCCGCACGCCAGAAGAGGGCACCAGATCTCATTACAGATGGTTGTGAGCCACCATGTGGTTGCTGGGAATTGAACTGGGGACCTCTGGAAGAGCAGCCAGTGTTCTTAACCACTGAGCCATCTCTCCAGCCCTTGAATACATTTCTTATGACATTTTGCAAGCTGTCCAGATAGACTTCTTCAAACTACACAAGGCTTTTGTAGACACTTTTCCTTCGCCATAATTTTAATAAATCTAATCTACTGAAGTTGTGCGTGTTGTGTGTATGGTTATTTAAAAGTACAGTTGCGGATGGGGGTGGGCTGGAGAAGTGGTTAGATGGTTAAGAGAGTTCAGTGTTCTTGTAGAAGACAGGGCAGGCAATTCCCAGCACCCACGTCTGGCAGCTCACAACAATCTGTTAACTCCGGCTTCAGGGCCTCCAACCTGTGCCCACAAACACACATACCCCCCCTACATATATACAATTTTTAAATACAAATTAATCTTTAAGAAATAAAATACAGTTGTAGTCCCATGGGTCAACTCTAGGCTGTAAGTTCTGTGGGTTAGTGTACTTGGTTACTGCCAATACTTGGCTGAGAAGTCTGGCATATTTGTGATATAGATAGCCACCACAGTCACCATTTTCTAATTATTGCTTTTTGAGACAGGGTTTCCCCTTGTAGCCTTGACTGTCCTGTGGACCCGGCTGGCCTTGAACCTAAGAGATCTGCCTGCCTCTGCCTCCCAAGTGCTGAGATTAAAGGCGTGCGCCACCACTGCCCAGCTAATTACCTTATCTTATAAAGTAGAAATTCTCCACCAAAGCTACACAGACTATGAAAATCCTTTTTCTGTTTAGTGAAAAGGGGTTCTCACTTTTTTTTTTTTTTAAATTTTTCGAGGCAGGGTTTTTCTGTAGCTTTGAAGCCTGTTCTGTAACTAGCTCTTGTAGACCAGGTTGGCCTCGAACTCAAAGATCTGTGTGCCTCTGCCTCCCGAGTGCTGGGATTAAAGGTGTGCGTCACCACCACCCGGCCAGGTTCTCACTATTGTAACCTTGGCTGGTCTGAAACTCACAGCAATTCTCCTGCCTGAGATCATCATATACCACACCTGGCATGAAAGCTCCTTTTTAACAAACTAGGGCTTTACCAGGGTGCAGCTCTGGCAGAATGCTTGCCTGGCACGCATTACACCTTCCACAAAGCCCCAAGCTAGAGGATACCCAAACACAGAAGATGGCACCTTACACGCTTCTGGCTACATGGCTGCGGTGGACTGAAACAGGACCTATTTTGCAGCTACTGCTGTCTAAGGGAATCTATTTGCTCATCCCTTCCACCTAGGCTAGCCAAGTGACTTGCTTGGACAATATGTGGTACAAGTGATACCCCTGAGTTTCTGAGTCAGGCTTTGAAAGTACCCTTGGTACCATGGTACTCTAGGACCACAATGACAGAGAGACCAACCATCCCACCTAGACACCAACAAATTTCCAAACAAAAGACAGAAAGCCCACACGACCTTTGCAAAGAAATCGTTTAACCAATCTCCAAAGTGTGAAAAGTGAAATGCTTTCTTTAAGCCATTAAGTTTGAGCAGCAACAAGGCATTAAGAATAAATTATCTAATCCTCACAGCAACGCCTGGTAGAGGAAACAGACCTTGGTTGGGACAGCCTGCCAGGCACAAGAACAAGTGTCCCAAGAACTAGAAACAAACGACAGGCCAGGGCTGATAGGTCAGTTCTCTGTTAAAGACAAACACCGTGCAGAATGCCAACAACATAAAGTCGTTTCGTCTTCTATAACCTGCATAGGCAATGTGTCCTGATTTGACACACCACAGGGCTTGACCCAGCGCTTCAGCAAATGTATCCGACAAATGCATTTTCCTACACCTTAAGCCACATACGGAAAAAGAAGTAGAAAGTATCTCATCTTGAGTTGTAAATCATGAGGATGATTATTAAATAATCATTTTAGGAAAATGTACAAGAATGTGTTTTGATCTGCCAAAAAATACCTCAATTTTTGAAATTTAAACAAAATTTACATTTTATTTAGATTGAAATAAACTGTACAAAATTGATTTTATTCACCAAAAATAACGGTAATATTTTCTGTATTACTCTTTAGATAAACCACAAAACATTTATTTTTGAAGGTTTTGCTTATAAATCAAGACACGGTGGTAGATATAATCACGAAAGACAAGAAAACAGACAAGTCGATTGCCTGTATGGGTGGCCTTTGCCTGTCTTCACCGCAGAGCAAAAGTGAATTTACCTGTGGAAAGGGCTATGGAAATGTGGGCTCGACAAAGGAATGTAAACAGCAACAACCAAGTGGGTTGACAGCGCCTGGCTCTGCCGTTCACTTGCTCCTCTGAGGTCCTTCCGTCCTGCACAGACTACTGAAAGCTGCTTACTGAGCTCACAGACTCTGTAACTCCTGGGCTGCTCATCGTGCAGTTGGATTCTGTTGCTTTCTTCTCTGCTCCGCAGTCCTGAGGCTTGGGCTTGCACGTGCTCAGCAAGTGCTCCACTGAGCTATCCCCGGCCCTTGCTCTTTTTTTTTTTGAGACAGTCCCACTATGTAGCCCAGGCTGGACTAAAACTTGTGATCCTCATGCCTCTGCCTTCCAAGTGCTGCTACCACAAATTTTAAGCACCCATAACTCCTACAGGTCAAAAGTCAATGGTGTACACTTCATCGTAATACATTATAAAATGTATCTCTCACAAATTCATTTTTCAAAGGCCTGATAACGCACCACCTGACAACTGAATCCATAATGATAATGTTACGTCTAGAATAACTTTAAAACAGTTCCCGAGTCCCACAGCAGGGAGGCATTCTGACATTCCTGGTGCCAACTCCTACAACAGACAGGTACAGAGAGCATGAGAGTTCAAACAGGAGCCAATACGTGGGTTACCAACAGTTAATGACGCACTTGACTGGAGGTCTTGCGGTACGCGCAGTTAACTGACCCACTATACCTTACGCTTTTCTTCCAAATGGCAAACACAAAGACGACAGTCATTTCAGAAATCTTTTAGGCATTTTCAATGGTTTCCGAATTATTCGTAGGAAGCTCTGGTTTATTTGTATAGAGTTTGATGTATGTGTCCACCATTAAATCCAGATCATGTTTTATATCAAAATTTATGTTAAGTAAAGCCAAATTACTTGACCTCTGGTCTGTCAAAGTGTTCCGCAGATACGCCTTGAGACGCTTCCGTCCGTTTTCATAACGCTCATTCTCAACTTTCATCACAGGGAGAATACACAGGACCTTCAGCAAGGCATACACATTGGGGAAAAACTTGATGTCTGGAAGATGCAGGGCTTCGTAGATGGTGGACGGGAGCTCGATGTCTTTCCCCCTGTGCTTCCACTTGATTCTCCAACAGTGCAGCTCGGCTGAGAGCGTGTCAGGGTTGGGCAGGTCACTTCTGTACATGTCGGCATGGTGCTCCTCTGAGGTGTTGAACTTGAGCTGCCCCATCACCGAGGGGACCAGGGACAGGCATTTCAGAGCTTTGAGGTGCTGCTCAGAAAATATATCTTTCAGCTCCTGAATAATGTGCTCCACCGTGGGAACACTGAGGGTGTCTTTATAGTAACTCTCCGAGGTCAGCTGAGATTCCACGTTACCTTGCTGGGCCCTCCGGAATTTCCCCGGGAGTTTCATTTGAACGTCAAG
Organism: Microtus oregoni; assembly: GCF_018167655.1. Lineage (NCBI taxonomy): Eukaryota > Metazoa > Chordata > Mammalia > Rodentia > Cricetidae > Microtus > Microtus oregoni. Next base: position 1,794,548 of record NW_024543059.1, read on the forward strand.
TTTGGTTGCTAAGTTTGTGGCTTCCTCAAACCAAAACTCGTGATAAACTTCGATGTTCTCCATCACCTCGTTAAGCGAATGCAGTACTGCAGTCAGACTGCTGGCTGCAAAGAAGACATCCGAGGTTTGTCCCTGGAGATTCTTCCCAAAGGCTCTCGTAAAAGATAACACATTCTTAAGAACAACAATGGTAACGATGAAATCGAAGTCTGTCACTGCGCTACAGAGGACAAATGCTCGCCCCGCTACGCAGTTATTCCACCTGATACTCGTGTCGCTGTTTATGCCGTCTAAACACAGAACAAGCGCTTGCAGGAGATCCACCAAGACCTCAAAGGCGTCGTGCCTGCCTGTCCACTGGGAATGGCAGATCTCCTTCAGTTCTTTCCCTCGCTCTTCACTGTTCTGGAAAAGAACAGAGATCACATTGTCAAGTTCTAAGAGCAGCTGTGGTGACCGGTGGAAAAAAGAACAGACTTCCTCGATCGTCCCTAACGCCATGGACACCCCGACCACAGGGACAGACTTCGCCAGCCAGGCATTCAAGGCACAGGAGGAGCAGAGGGTGTAGACGGCCTGGGGGTATTTTTCTAAAAGTCTCGAGGCAACAACTTTCATCTTGGAAGAAAACCCACTGGACACAATGTAGGCCTGACCACGGCAATACTCCATATTCAACCCCCACTTCTCAGTTATCGTAGTGTGAAATTTCACAGCCAAAATCTCTGCATCGGCTTCGTATGGCAGGAAGCCCACAAACTCCTCTCTCAGGTTGTGAGCTTCATCGACAAACCTCACCAGCACGGGCAGCTGCTCCTCTCCTGCTATGTCCACCACGTCATCCGTGATGATAGAGAAGAAGTGTGAGTCCCTCACTTCCCTGAGCGTCTCCTCCCGGATGCAGCTCTCGCAGATCTCCAGCATCTGTCTCTGCTGAGCTTTAGAGCAGAAGAGCGTGTTCACCGCTGTAGTCTCAAATCGCTTCCGCAGGACCTCTTCTCCAGAATTGATCCGGCACTCCAGCAAGGCCTGAAAGTTGTCTGGAGCGAAGAGGCCTTCTGGGACCTCATCAGCCTCGTGCCCATCCAAGGGTATGTTCTGCTTCCCCATGAGAATCAGGATCTCAAACAGCGACTTGAGGTACTCTTTGTTCTCCTTCTCTTCGAGAGTGAGAGGCAACACGTTTCCATCCTGCTGGTTCCCTGTTTCGGCACTGGGGTTCTGAGCAGTGTTGTTAGTTTCCTGTTCTTGTTCACAAGCTTCCTCAACTGGAAAACAAAGGAACCACAAAAGACAAAATAGATCACAGTTTTGATTGGCTAAATATCTAAAATCTACAAACTCATTCATTCACCACTAAAAGAACACTGACAGGATAGGACCCAAATTAAATTAGTAAAATGAAGACACAAATGCTGTGGACAGACTTTAATAAACACAAATGCTGTTATGAAGTAGGGACAATTTTTAATAACATTACACCATGAGAAGAGGACAGTGTTTCCACAGGTATCTTACATGTATCACACTACTTTCTTCAGGCGGATGCCATCAACCCCACTTGACTGCACAGTTGTCTTTCCTAGTCCAGAGTGCTCCATGTAAGCCAGGCCATGTTGTCTCTAATTACAAACTCCGCCCTCAGTGGTTCCAACTGCTAGCAACTCACAACGCTACAAGTTCTGAACTCTGCTCTCTCCTCTGGGTTCATCTGTTAAGCGCCATAGGCTATCAGAGATGCTAACAACATCTAAGTGAGGGTGTTTACTTCAATCTAGCAGCTTGTTTTGTTCTACTCTGTTTCTATCTTTCCTGCCTTTCTTTGCTGAGCATGTTTCTTTATCTATAAAGAAGGAAAATATTATTTATCATGCAGCTACTGTGGGAATTAAACAAAGCACCAGGATGATAAATGGTATCAGCCAAAGCTATGTCTATAGCAGCAAAAGAAGATAAAGGAGGAGAGATGGTGTCCACTGGTAAGAAAAGAAGCAATTTCTAGTCCCATCATTTGACGACACAGCTTACACATCAACATCAGCACCTACAGAGACTGTAACCACTACACCCAAAATACCCACTGCCTTACAGCCAGGAACTAATTATGTTCCACGATGTGCGTGGCTGGCTTTTCTGGAGCACTCCTTCCCTACAGGGACCCCTAACCACTCCGAGGGCCTCGAGGGGAGAAGGCGCTGTGCTCTGCACATGACAATGTGGGCAGCACAACAACTCTGCACACAGGGGATCCTCCAGGCTGCAGGACAACGTTAACCACAGTTTTACACTCACACTCAAGGAAGGTTTCGGATATGAAACACATTTATTTGTTCTTACCAGGTCAACCCTTTTAAAAAGGAATTCAAAAGCGTCATCAACATTATCACTTACTTTTTTTCTGCTTCAGTGTTCTGATTTCATCTTCACTCTAAGAAAGAAAAAATTTAAGACAATCATCTTTAGTAAATCATCTAGACTTAAGCCTGTTCAGAGCAAAAAAAAAATCTCATTTGAGAGTTTAAGGGGCTTTGTTTTTAAAGAAAGTGTCTCATGTACTCCAGAGTGGTCTTGAACTAAGTAGCTGTGGATGACCTTGAACTTCTGACACTTTGCCTTTACCTCCCAAGTACTGGTTTATGTGGTACTAGGAATTGAACCCAGGCCATCATTCATGCTACACAAGTATTCTGATCAGCAAGACTACATCCCTAGCTCCAGAGAGAATCAATTCTTCACACTGAATACATTCTTAAGACACATAATAGGAAACCAAAACCATGTGACATGCTCTTGATTCCAAGCTTATACTGAAGTACTAGAAGAAAAACGACGTATTGTTGACCTACTTTCTCCCTAATGTATCCTAACCGGACAAATGCATACTGAGTGATAATTGAGATGAAGATAGACCACAGCACTTAGCGTCATATTCACGAGGACACGATGACTCCTCTTCCCAATCTAACCCTAAATGTCACAAAACCAGGAGGCTGCTGACCACAGAACTTCATGAGAAGGCCTAGGAAGTACAAAGTGAGGCACCAGCTCAGAAGAAAAAGCAACAGAGTTTCTCTGTACCCCAAACCATCAGAGGTAGAACTTTCCAGATCAGTCTTGCATTCTCCCACCAACACTCTCTAGTGTTTGTATACACTCCACCACTATCTGTGGCAGGAAAGCAGTGCCAACGAAAGCCAGAGACAGCAGGGCACCCGATGGGCTCTCAGGACACTGCACTAACAGAACCATTAGCATGCTGGCTAAGTTGACAGCCCTCCCCTAGCCCAGAGGGCGCAGTTAAGGAATGGCAAGTGTGGAAGTGTGCCTGTCATGAAAGGCGGGCACAGGGAAGCGACAGCTGATGCAAAGGACGGCCATGTGAGTAAGTGTGAGCACTCATCCAGGACAAATCCCAGAGAAGCAGAAGGGAAAAGACGAGAGATTAAGTCCTGAGATGTAAACACGTCATCAGACTACTCAATACAGGAACTGAAAATACACTATGGCACTTGTTTTTATAATTGGTGGTGCTTGGGACTGAACCCCGTGCCCCGCAAATGCCAGGCAAACACTGTAATACCTGGCTGTATGCCTGACCCTGTTCAATAAAATTTAAATGTCCACAATAAAAAACTTCAGAAAAGCTGGACAGTGGTGGTACACGCCTTTAATCCCAGCATTCAGGAGGCAGAGGCAGGCGGATCTCTGTGAGTTCGAGACCAGCCTGGTCTACAAGAGCTAGTTCCAGGACAGGCTCCAAAACCACAGAGAAACCCTGTCTCAAAAAAAAAAAAAAAAAAAAAAAAAAAAAATTCTCAGGAAGAATAGTGGACCACTTGAGGAAGCACCAGAATTCAGGGACAATGGAGACACACATACAAGATCCTGTGGTCTATAGGTACCCCCTGTGTGCTACCTAACATTTGAAATAAACAACATGAAGAGCCTTAAAAAAACACCTTTGAGAACTACGGGAGACTACAAAAGGCTGCAGCTAATATGTTGCCTTTGTTTAACTCTGTGAAGCTATGTTACTGTGCCTGTGTAAAACACCTGATGGTCTAATAAAGAGCTGAACGGCCAATAGCAAGGCAGGAGAGAGAAATAGGCAGGGTTGTATGCAGAGTATAAACAGAAGGAGAAATCTGGGAGAGGGAGGAAGATGTCAGGGGCCAGGCACGCAGTCACCCAGACAGCCACAGAATAAGAGTGAAGGTAAGGTATAAAGAAGAAAAGGAAAAGCCCAAAGGCAAAAAGTGGTTGGGATAATTTAAGAAAAGCTGGCAAGAAACAAGTCAAGGACTAGTATTCATAACTAAGAATAAGCCTCCGAGCGTTTTATTTGGGAGCTGGGTGGTGGACCTCCCCCCACAAAAAGCCAAAAGAGTAAAACATCACACAACATTGAAGAGCTAACTTGTCTTCAAAACTAGGTGAGGGGGAGCTGAGTCAGTAAAACGGCTTAGCAGGCAACAGTGTGTGCCTCCCAAGCCTACCCCGGGCTCCCATGATAGGGCAAGGGTGTGTGCCTCCCAAGCCTACCCCGGGCTCCCACGATAGGGCAAGGGTGTGTGCCTCCCAAGCCTACCCCGGGCTCCCACAATAGGGCAACGGTGTGTGCCTCCCAAGCCTACCCTGGGCTCCCACAATAGGGCAACGGTGTGTGCCTCCCAAGCCTACCCCGGGCTCCCACAATAGGGCAACGGTGTGTGCCTCCCAAGCCTACCCCGGGCTCCCACAATAGGGCAACGGTGTGTGCCTCCCAAGCCTACCCCGGGCTCCCACAATAGGGCAACGGTGTGTGCCTCACAAGCCTACCCCGGGCTCCTCAGGTGTCCACATGCCTGCTGCCATGAATGTGTGCCTAATGAATAATTAATTACGTAACTGAAAATAAAAATGAACCGGGGTAACGTGTATATAAGGGTGTTCACCCAAGGTCAACAAAGACAGGTAGGTTTTAGCTATCTGAAAGGTGGCAAAGGATTATAAAAGCACATATAATTTATACGACATTATAAACTTTTTCTAGATCCTGTCACCAATAATAGCAAAATTCTCCACTCTAAAACAGTCTAGATCTCCTTGCCACCAGTCCAGGAAAGCAATGAGCTAGTAACCTGTAATCAACACCCGGCCTTGTCCCAAGCCAACAACTATCAGCTGGGCTCTATCTGGAGGAGCTTTTCCAACTTAAACAGCACTACGACAGACTAACCATCTCAATAAACACGGCTCACTTCCTAGCACGCTACCTGGGAGACACAGAATACCACAGGAGAGCTGCTAACAAGTGCTTCCGTGCTTGATGTAACAGGATGTGCAGAGAGAGCAAAGCTGAGGAGGCAGAGACATACCAACTCTTTTATTCGTTTTCTGTGTCTGCTATGTGGGTTGTTCAAATGACTGGTGAGGTCAAATATTGTTGGTATTGCATTATCTCGAAGAACTGTACGGTAAGGACTCTGAAAAAGAAAATGTATCAATTCAGAAAAGGTCCCTAAAAAAAAAAAAAGTAAATAAAATCCTCCATTAATGACTTCTCTAGAGCTTCTTTACCTGTCTCTAAAGTACAGACACGCAAATTCCGATGCCCTTCTGTTCTGTCCTCCATTAGCTACCAAGTCTATAGGAATCACAGGTCTCCGGAGTTTTCTATGCCCTTTAATGTGCAATTACAATGCTCCCCCTTCCCTGCCATTCCCTCCACTGTTGCTAGCACTGGAAAATATCAAGGCAGTAAAAACATGAACTTGACCAATGCCTTTTTAGACTCCAGTTCCTTGATCTAAATAGGAGTCAGGTGTCAAGTAGTTCACGTCTTCCAAAATGAAATTATTCACATACTAAGGATAACAAAATACATAATCACAAGTCTACCAACACTCAACTAGGTATTTCTAAACTCCCTTCTTGTCTCAATGATCTGATCACTAAAAAGGCACCTTTCTCTGCCCTGCTGTCTCACCAGAAGCTGGACCTAAACCTGCATAGTGACAGTCTTCCATAGTGAGCCAAGAGGAAGCTGGGACAACAAGAACTTAATTAAGGAGAGTAGCTGATAAATCACTATCATTCCCACTAGTTAGTTCAAGGAGAGAGTGACATTTATTTCTCTCTCCAGTTATAGGAAAACACAAAGCATACTTCATTTGAGGAACTTTCTTGGTGGTAGTGATATTTCAAAGCTGACTTCTCTGAACTTTTTCACCTTGGTAAGGGAGGTTGGGAAGACAGGACAGAAAAATGTATCCAAATGAAACAATCTGCTTGGATTCCATCCAGAGGTGCTGTGAGCACTCAGGGAGAATTACTAGTTAGTCAGTGTTTTCTAATTCAATCCCACACATCACAGAAAACAAAAAGTCTAATTTATTATTATTAATTATTATATTTAATTTTTTGATAAGTTGAGACATGGTCTCACCATATTGCTCAAGTGGCCTTCAACTCATGATCCAATCTACCTCTGCCTCTTTACTGTTGGAATGACAGCTATGAGCCACCATGCCAGGCGCTCACTCTCTTTCTCCAGGGGTTTCTGAGTAGCTTTGGAGCCTGTCTTGGAACTCACTCTGTAGACTAGGCTGGCCTCGAACTCAGAGATCCTCCTGCCTCTGCCTCCCGAGTGCTGAGATTAAAGAGTGCACCACCACCACAGGGCACAAAATGCAATTTCTCAATACTTGGCTCCTAAGGTGGACTAAGAACTCTGAGTCTACCAGGAAGTCTGAGTTGGGATTGGTATGGACAAAGCTACAGAGGAAAGTTCACCTATGATACCCTGGGCTTTTCATCTTTCTCACTAAGCCAAAGTCTCAAAATTAAACATAATCAACATCAAATAGTTGGGTGATTGGGGGGATTAGAGGAGGGAGGAGATAGTCTAGAGAATTTTCAAAATTCAAATTTAGCAGACAAAGCAAAGACCAGAAAAACTGGAATATGAATGAAAATGATATATTCTATATTCATTTATAAATACACATGTCAAAAGGATTAAATCTAACTCACATGAACAATGCTAATTCCACATCACAGTTTACTCTTCGCAATTTAAAGGAACCACGCTTATCTTACTCTAGCACCAAAGATAACAGGTTTTGTTTTTTTGTTTGTTTGTTTTTTTTTTGATAATAGAGGTTTTGGCTTTGGCAGAACTGCTCATGTATGCTAAAAAGCTCTTAAATGCCAAGCTAATGAAGCCAGCAGGCTCACATGTTTCCATACAGTTATCATGCGAGCCAGTCTTCAAGATGCTTGTTCTGCACACACAGAAAGAACATGTCTCCCATTTAAGTTAATTTACTAAAGATGAAAGAAGCATTGGGAATTACAAAAAGCAAAACTAGCTATTCTATTTCTACTCTATGCTCTGACTAAAGTCAGCTACATTAGTGAGCTATATTTTAAATTTTTCAGATTAATCAGGCTAGAATTACACAGTTAAAAGATGATATTCACTATACTAAAAGTAAAAATGCATGGTTTGTGTATTTTAAAATGAACACAAAAGCAGTTTGCCTTTAAAACACACGGCTGATCAGTATAACGCTTGTAACAAAGCAAGGTTAAAAAAAAAAATCCCTCAAATATTTGTGATTAAATTGTTGAACCGGAATTGGCTCACCTCCCAATGACTTCACAAGTATCTGCTTCAATTAATATTGAGAAATAAAATAACCCAATCATTCTTTAGTTTTCTGATGCCTCTGCAAAATGTATCTGAAAAAAATATCAAAATAAATTGCTTCATAATAATATATAGTGTACCTTCAAGTCAAGTTCACGTCTATCCAAGCCTAATCAGAACGTTAGTTATACCTAAGAATGCTATGGATTTACCAAACTTTTTCTTGTTGGTTTCTGGTCCACACATGTCAATCAAATCTGCCTGTTTCTTTTATGAATCACATTCTCTTACTAGAGAATCTTAGAACATTAGAAACCCTAAGATTTTGTTCAGGCCCAGAAGGGAAAGGTCTGGGGGTAAGAACAGCTTCATGTTACCCATGTGATACAGATTCTTGTTCTAGCTAGTCCTTAAAATTACACAGTGGGAATGAGGTAAGAGCATCATTCCTAGGTGAGACTGCCATTCACAAGAATGCTCTAGAAGAGCTGGGGTTAACTCAGTGGTAGAGTGGTAGTGGTACAGAAGGCCCCGGGTTCTATCCCTAGAACCACATTAAAACAAAACAAAAAAACTCTAGAAAAGTAGCTTGAAATGAACAGCCACAGTATTACACATGTACATTTCTGTAAGTTTAAAAGTTATTATCTCTAGTGAGGTGGGGAGGGGGCATCAAGAAAAGAGGGGTTTAAAAAGTCAAGGTTTTTTTTTTTTTTTTTTGGTTTTTCGAGACAGGGTTTCTCTGTGGCTTTGGAGCCTGTCCTGGAATTAGCTCTGTAGACCAGGCTGGTCTCGAACTCACAGAGATCCGCCTGCCTCTGCCTCCCGAGTGCTGGGATTAAAGGCGTGTGCCACCATCGCCCAGCAAAAGTCAAGTTTTTGAGAGCAAGCAGATACTACTACTAGACTCCAGACCTATCTTCAACTCAAATTGTATAGGCAGACATTCAATAAAAACTGACATTGCAAACCAGACAGCAAGGGAGGAGAGGCCACGCTCTTACTTACAGTTCGACAGATCATAGAGGTCTCGAAGTGTTTGGCGCATAGTCGATAATGCTTATTTAGCTGATCGGGGGTTTTGTCTTCTAAGTCTGCTCTCCTACAATTTTCAACCCACTTCTGGCATCTATAAACAAAACCAAAGTATAATTATGAAATATAAAGTCAAAGTTTAAATTTTAGCGTTTGGGCTGGGCATAGGAGCACACACCTATAATCTCAGTACTTGGGAGGTTGAGGCAGGAAGATTCTGAGTCTGAGACCAGCCTAAACTACATAGGAAACCTCATCTCAAAACATATTTAATCTGAGTCAGGCATGGTACATATATATGTTTTTTTTTTGGGGGGGGGGTCTTTCAAGACAGGGTTTCCCTGTGTAACAGTCCTAGCTGTTCTAGAACTAGCTCTTGTAGTCCAGGCTGCCCTTAAACTCACAGGGATTCACCTGCCTCTGTGTTGCAAGTGCTGGGATTAAAGGCGTGCGCCACCAAGGCCTGGCCTGATATACACACCTTTAATCCCAGGTGCTGGGATTAAACAAATAAATAAATATATTTGGAGCAGGCAATTATCTCTTTTAAAGGGCCACAGACCATACATAAAAGTTTAGTTAAAAATATATAAACATATTTATAAATAGACTTAAAACAGAAATCAGTGCCAAGTGTGGCACATGACTTTGATCCCAGCACTCAGGAAGAAGAAGCAGGCAGATTTCTAAGTTTAAGGTCTGCTTAAGCAAAGCAAGTCAGGGTTACAAGAGAAACCCTGTCTTGAAAAACAAAAAGAAAAAAAAAAAACAAAAAACAAGTATCGACAATGTAGAGAAAGAGAAATCAGTCATTTGAAATTAATTTCTGTATGTAGTATAAAGATAACTATATTCCCCCCAGCACAGGGGATAGAACCTGGAACCTCACTTATGCTAATCAAGGTCTTTAGTCCTGAACTCCATCCCCTGGCTGAAGACACCTTTGGAATTTCTACCAAGCCTGCTGTCAGATGCCGCATTACAAATCAAACTTTTACTATTCCCCAACAAACTGTAATTCCCAATCTTCCTTATGTCAGTAACTGTTTTATGTTAAAAGCCTCAGGAGTCTGAGAGAGATGGCTCAGTGGGTGGAAGCCGTGCAAGCCTGGGGATCTGAGTTCAGATCACTACGCCCACACGAAAAGCTGTGTCTGCAGCTCTAACCCTATGGGAGCAGAGACAGGAGGCTTGCCGGGGTTTGCTGGCCACTAGCCCGGCTACAGGTTCAGTACCCACACTACCCTCATAACACATACATAATCTCGGGAGTTACCCTTGACTGTTTTCTCTTATAACCCACACCCAAACTATTGGCAAATTAAGTTGGCTTCATCACCAAACTTTATCTAAAACGCACAATGTACCTCTTCCTCCTCTTCTGATCTGGACTATTGCAACAGTCGATCCCTGGTCTTCCTGCTTTCACTTTTGCTCCCCTACAATGAACAAGCAGCCAGAAATCCCTGGGAGAACCTCTCTCAGCTCTAAGTTCTCCTGCTTCACTCAGAATAAACCCCGGAGTGTTTCCACAGACAACTTCCTGAACAGCTTGTGACTCCCATACACACCTCATCAGCAAGCATGCCTTGACTGCACTCTTCCTGTCTCCAGACTTCCTAAGGTATTTCATGGATGTCCCCTGCCCTAATTCAACTCTTTGCTCAAATTCACTGCGGTGAGACTTTTATTACTCCCTCTGTTTAAAATAGCAATTGTGCCTCTCTTATTATCATTTTTTTTTCTTTAAATGGGTAAGTGAGACAAGATCTCACAACTGTAGCCCTAAATGTCCTGGAACTTGCTTTAACTCAGGCTGGCTTCAAAACTCAAGCTAATTCTCCTGCCTCCTCAGAGCTAGGATTACAGTGCACGTCACCAAACGCAGCTCCCTGGCTATGGTTTTTTTTTCTTTAAAGTCTACTTATTGCCGGGCGGTGGTGGCGCACGCCTTTAATCGCAGCACTTGGTAGGCAGAGGCAGGCGGATCTCTGTGAGTTCGAGACCAGCCTGGTCTACAAGAGCTAGTTCCAGGACAGGCTCCAAAACCACAGAGAAACCCTGTCTCGAAAAAGCAAAAGAAAAAAAAAGTCTACTTATTTATATGCATGAGTGTATTACACTTTGAGCCTGGTACACACAAAGGCCAGAGGAGGTTGTTCATGAGATCCCCTGGAAACGGAGTTACAGGGGGTTAAGTCACCCGAGGTGGGCTCAGAACCCAGGTCTTCTGCAAGCGCAGCAAGTGCTCTTCAGCGCTGAGCCGTCTTTGCAGCTGCTCCCTGGCTACCTTTAAACTCTTCCAACCCCTGCTGTATTTTTCTTTAGGGTATTTCTCATTTGGGGGGCACACTACTGTAAATATTTTACTTCCAGTTTCCCACCACTTGAACGTAACCTCTGAGAGCAGGGACTTTTCACTGGCTCATCTGTTACCCTGCGCTCAAACCAATTTCTACCAATTGTAGGCTTTCGATAAATATTTGTCCAACTAATAAATAGCATGCTACATTACAACGCCTGTTGATAGATCTGCTCCCTCCACGGATTAGGCGCTTTCTGCGGTTCCTGACAGCATTCCCAGGGTCCCCAGCACCTGACACGAGTACTCCAAACACGGCTAAGCACTGACTTTTAAATGAATGGACCAACAAGAGAGCCCCGTGAAACCCTATCAATCACACTCAGTCCCTACGCCTCTCAGAGCACGACCCGGAGGATGAGCTGCCCCAAGGGAAGAGTGAAGTTTCAATACCTATTCCCACGCCCTCACACGCGTCCTCGGAGCTCCCCACAATAACCGAGGGAGACAATGAGTAACGGTCCGCCTCTGAACGCCGAGAACGATGACAACCCCGAAGGAGGCAGCAGTTGTGACCCGATTGAAGATCAAAGCAAGCGGCCCGACTCCAAACAGAAACACCGTCCCAGGAGCAGAGGCAGGGCCGCCGGGACAGCAACCCGGGAGTCCCACCCTTCCCTTGACAGCTAGGAAAATGAGCCGGACGACGGAAGCCGCTCGGCGCCCCCGGGGTGGCACCCTCTCGGCCGGGTCCCCGAGGGCGCAGCAGCGCACGTGCACCCGACTCCGCGCCCCGCTCACCTACCTGGCCGGGTCCCGAGGGAACCTGAAGAAGGCCAGGTCGGACTGCGTGCTCTTCCGTGTGCAGTTCGGGGCGGCGCAGAAGTTCGGCATGGTCGTCCGGCCACCGGCCGGTCCAGCCCTCCCCTCCCCGCCTCGTCAGGGCAGCAGCACGGCCGCCCCGCGGGGCCGGGGAGGGGAGCTGGGCCGGCCAGCCGGCCGGCTACGCCAGGCCGCGCGCGCGGAGGAGGGGCTGGCAGGCGAAGCCGCGAGGGACAGGAGGGGCGCGCGGGCCGAGGCCGGGCTGGGGCCGCGGCTCCACAGTGCTGTGAGCGGCCGGGAGGATTTACCGCCGCCGCCGCCGCTGCTGCACCTCCAGCCCGCCCGGGACGCTGCCGCCTCCTTCCCACAATGCACCCTGGTGCTCGGGGGTGCCCTCTCTCCTCTCAGCCTCCTCCTCCTCTCCTCGCCGGCGACCTTTCCCGCGGGCGAGCATGCGCACACGAGCCGAGCGCTTCCGACCGGGCGTGGGCTGGTGGCGGCAGAGCTCGGCGCCTCTGCCTCAGTGCGCACGCGCACAGCCCAACCCGCGCGAGGGAGGCATTGCGCATGCGGCCTAGCCTCCCGGGACTCCGGAGCCAGCAGAAGCCAGGGCTTCTCTGGTAGGTTTGTCGTCCTTCAGGTCCCCGGGGCGAGTTCTGACGTTACCGCCACGGCCGCGTCATCCTGCTTTTTGAGTAGCCGCGCTTAGGCGTCCGTTGCATGGATGCCATAGACTCTTAGGACCACAGAATCCGCACGACTTTGGTGACTGCTTTGCAAATTCCGTGCACGGATTGGACGCAAACGTGGGGGTTGTAGAGGCTTTAATTTTTCCCAGCGTTGCCTCTCGGTTACTTTTATAACCCGGTTAGTGCGAGTTTGCCAGCCCCACACCTCGACTAGACGCTAAGGGCGAAAATTCAGAAAAAGCAGAAACTTCCCTGGTGGCTTCTTGAAGAGCAGGAATAGCGAAATGATTAGACCAGCAGCACCCTAGAGACTGATACCTCGGGGCTTCTCACCGTCGTGGCCTGATCATGTTCCTGTGTGACTTAATGCCGAAATGAGTGGTCGCTGTTTAGAGCAAAGGATTAGTATCAAGTTTTGCGTGAAATTGAACAAGTCTGCCAGTGAGACCCACCGTCTTTTGAAAGGGTTTAGGTAGGGCGGGAAGATGGCCTAAATGCATAAAAAGTTCGTCCAGTCACGCACAGGACGGATGAAAACACCCAGAAAGTCAAGGACTCGGCTTTTTCAAACAGACAGTTAACGGTGAGAATGCTGCAGAATGTTAGACTCATTCTGAAAGAAAACCTGAACATGAGAAAAATGTCTGCCAAAGTTCCAGCGAGTATTCTAAAGGATGAGCCTGAACCCGAGAAATTTGAATTCCCTCTGATTCATTCAAAGGAAATTACGAAAAACCATTTTATAGTGAGGGAAAGGGCAACAAGTTCTGAGATGTGGAGTCCTTTGCAGCAGAAAGCTGGTGGGCAAATGTCTCTGCCTGTGTTGAATCCCAGAATCCACGTCCCCACCCCCACTCCCGCCAGCCAGCTTCTGCAGGGCCAGCCTCAGTCAGCAAGCATTCCGCCTAGGGTGGCTCAGCATTGGTTCACATCCTGCTGAAATGAGCCTGAGGTCGCCAGAACCTGACCAGGGAGCTGTCCTCATCTGCTTTTCCTCTCTGGCTCCTCCTTCACGCTGGGCAGGATCCAGCTACATATAATACTGATCTATGGGGTTCTCTTCCTTGCTGTTCCCAACCTTCTTGGAGGGCTTGTGACTGTTGACTTCTGGTGATAGTTTGTTTTTTATTTCAGCAAGTGTGGCTCTCTTCAGTGCCTGTAGCTCGGCTTGGGGCTACCCTGCACATCCTGCTGTCCCAGGGGATCATGCCAGTGAGAAGAGCGGGTCTAAGTCTATTTCTGTGAGACATAATTTTCTGAGGGGACCCCAAAAGAAGGCCTGCAGTTTCAGCCTGCTTCACAGTCAGGGCCTGAGAGGTGTGGTACAGAAGGCAGTGTGATCTAACCCGAATGACTCACGGTTGGCCTACAATAGTTACCTCACAGAACTCCCTTCCTCCGACAGGAGAGTTAGGTGTGTCTCATTCTCCTGTACTTTGGACCACCATTCTTTTGGGTACCTTCTGCTAGAAGAGAAGGGTTGGCCCTAGAACATTTAAGCCATGAGACCCAGGTGAAGGCCGTGATGTCCCATGAAGAGACTAGGTGATTCCTCGGGTTTCACGTTAAGGGAGTCTGGGATGCGGTGCCGATTCACACACGACATTTATTTAGTTACTGAGGTCAAGTGTGTTTTGGATGGTGTTGAGCTCTGTAGTGAGATTGCTAAGGATAGGTGGGGTTGACGGAGGAGGCGGTTTTTAACTATATCCGTGAAGAAGGGTGAGAGAAAGGACGGTGAGATTGGAGGATGCACAGGAGGTGGTACAGCATGAGGCGGGGTAAAAAGAAAATGCACTTTTAGTGTTAAAATACTTGGGTCAGGCGGGGGGCAGGTAGTAGTGTTGCAGACGAGGAATTTGAAAACTTTGGGCTTCCTCTCTTCTGCCCTTAATTTTATGCTAGTAGTTTATACATTGCTACCCCTATCTGCAGGTAGGTTTATGACAAACTCCCTTGTTAAAGCAGCTAATTGGACCTCCCCGCCCCCAAAAGCAGGCTATACAAATTTAAACAGTCTCTTCGTACCTCCCTGTCAGAGTTCACGGAATGAAACTTGTCTCAAGAGGGTTGCAAGTACTCCACATCTGAGAAAGCATCTCAGAATGCCTAAGGGGGTGCAGAGGGAAGGGAAGCAACAGCATCTCAGCGCTGGCCAGTGTCTGCCTTACCCAGGGGTTCTGACACTTAGTGACTCACTTGCTAAGAAATAATACTGGTTCGTAATCCTCACAGCATAATTCACTTTACTGTCTCTCCTGCTTTCAAAAGGTCTCAAGGCCGGGTGTGGCAGCACACACCCAGACTTGGCAGGCAGAAGCAGGTGGACCTTCAGTTGTGAAGTTCCTTGAAAGCTAGATCTTGTCGTCTAGCAAAGCTCTTGAAGAGGGGTGGAGAAATGGCTCAGCATATTCAGAGCACCAACTTCTTCCAGAGGACCCCGGTTCAAATCCCAGCACCCACGTGGAAGCTCACACAAAGATACATGCAGTTGTAACACCAATTCAGTTCGCATGACATAATATCTGGGAGCTGGAGAGATGGCTCAGTGGTTAAGAGTGGTTCTTGTAGAGAAACGGGGCTCATTTCCCAGCACCCACATGGCAGCTCACAACTGTCTTTAATTCCAGTTCCAGAGGACCTAACACCCATGGCAAAACACCAGTGCGCATAAAATAAAAACTAATTTTAAAAAAGTATATATTAAAAAAAAAACTCTTAAATACAAGCAGCACCTTATAGACTTCTCCCTGCTTAGTAGTTCCAAGACATCCCACTTCTAGGTTGTCCTGTGAGATGAAGTTCTGGTTCCTCCATGCTTGCCACTCAGGACAGTACATTTTAGGATGAAGTCCCCACTACTGCAATAATTTTGATGAATTCATTGATCTTTTCTCTGGTCTTGTAATCATTACATAATAGTGTGTCCATGGGCACAGACAAGGATCCCACACCACTATTTTCAGGTCTTATCTCCATGTTACTTTATTTTGTTTTTTTGAGACAGGGTCTCACAGAGGTCCACCTGCCTTGGCCTCCCAAGTGCTGGGATTAGAGGTGTGAGCCACCACTCCTGGCTCTCACTTATAGCACAGATCCTGAGAGAAGTGGTTTCTGGGTTTATTTCATCCTGTAAACAGAGTTAGTGTGAACCCAGCCGTGATGCTGGACTGAGACCCATATTGAAATACAAGGCCCCAGAAGTAAAATGGTCTGGGTTAGGGTTTAAACACAGAATACTAAGAAGCAGGTGTTAGGAGTGTGGACTCAGATTGTTCTAAGTGGTTTCCAAAAAGGGACTTAATTTATTATCCGAAGCCAAGTCCCATGTAGCAGTCAGATTGAAGTGCCATTTCAGTCCATTACTCCTTTGCAAGGCTTTCCCAGACATACTCAGCAGTGGCAGGATGTCTCAGATTTGGGGGAGGTAAAATTACCGCCCTGACTTTTAGTCCACTTTCATATGACTGCAACATCACTGAACCCAGCGGTAGAGCCTGGGCTCCTGGGTGACCGGAGAGCTCTAGCCCAGCGGCACTTACTGAGTGCCTGAAGTCGCTGATGGCCTGCACCTCACTGCACAGGCTTCCTGAGTTCCTGGTCCTGTAGACTGAGATCCAGCTATGATTCTGGGCCACACCTGGAGGTGTGGCTGCCTTGGGCCTTTGGTGTGGTGTGATTTTCCTTCCTGGTCTTTGGACCGTCTTCCTGCCCCCCGACTTAAGCTGTGGTCCCACTGAAGCAGGCCGTTTCTGCTTCAGCCCTGGTTCCAAACTGTCTTCCTGCATCCGTGGAGTGGGATGGGGAGGGGCTAGTGGCCAAGCCCTCCCTTAGCAATCACAAGGATTGCGTACCTCTGGGCCCTAGAGTCAGGAAGCCTTTTCAGAGCTGTAGCTAGTCCCCTTCTCCCTGGCAGAAGGTCAAGCCTGGCGTCTTGTGACGTCGAGAGAGCTGGCCATCTGCACGCCTTGAGTCATTCTCAGGCTTCGTCAGCTGACTCTCCCGTCATCTTACTCCCGGCTCTCACCTTCACCCCTCTGATTCTGAGTCAGTTCCATGCTACTGTATTCCGTGTTACCGCCAGATACCTTCTAGGAAGGTACCATTCCGTCACTGATTTTTGTCTACTTTTCTCTGTCCCAATCACCTCATCTTGCTTCCTGTCCCACCCAAAGTAATGAAATAAGTCATCTTTTTTGGGGGGCAACATTTTATTGCTTTATTTTTGTTGTTGGTGGTTGGTTTCTCTGTAACAGCCCTGGCTTTACAAACTAGGCTGACCTCAAATTCAGAGATCCGCCTGCCTCTGCCTCCCAGCTGCTGGGATTAAAGGCATGCGCCTCCGCTGCACAGTTTATTTATTTATTTTTTTTAATGTGTAGCCCAGGCTGGCCTCGAACTCGTGATCCTCCTGCCTCTGCCTCCTTCAGCAAATCCTACCGGCGTGCGCCACCACAACCGGCCACAGTTTATTTTTTTAATAACATTTTTTTTAAGATTTATTTATTTATTATGTACACGGTGTTCAGCCTCCATGTATGCCCTCAGGCCAGAAGAGGGCACCAGATCTCATTACAGATGGTTGTCAGCCACCATGTGGTTGCTGGGAATCGAACTCAGGACCTCAGGAATAGCAGTCAGTGCTCTTAACCTCTGAGCCATCTCGCCAGCCCTTTTAATAACATTTTTAAACAGCATTTTTTATAGCGTTTTTGGTCAAATGTTTACCAAATCTTTGATTTGAAGAAACAAACAACCAGGCAATATTGGCACACACCTTTAATCCCAGCAGTTGGATTCAGAGGCAGAGGCAGGGGGATCTCTGTGAGTTCAAAGCCAACCTGGTCAACAGAGTGAGTCCCAGGACAGCCAGGACTGATGCACAGAGAGCCTTTCTCGAAATACTAAAAAACAAAACTCTGTGTATGGTACTTGTGACCAATGCTGGGGTGTGTCCTTTTAGGTGAATCCGTTTTTATTTAGCCTAAACAGATCTCTCTTGTCTTCATTGGAACGGCTTTCCCAGGGCTTTGGTAGAATTTCAGATGGAGCAGACCTTTACAAGACTGCTCCATCAGTGTTTCCCAGGAACTGGTAGTGACCAAACCCTCCAGCAGCCGTCTGAAAGAAGATTCTGTGTTAATTCACTCAACAGATGTTACTGAGTGGCTCCCATGCCAGGTACCGTCCTGTGAGCTGGAATACAGCAACAGACAAAAGTGAGCCCAGCCTTGGGTTTGGCCCCTCTGCTGAAGACTGCAGTCACGTGTGCTCACACTAACTCACTAGTAACAGCAGCCCTGGAAATAGGGATGACCTTTGCCATAGGCCTCTGCGCCAGAAGTCACTGTGTCTCTCCAGCGTCATTAGGAACCCACGGACTGTATGTTCCACTTAATTTTATTATCCTTTTGCACAGATCCATATTGGTAGAAAAAACACACTGGCAATGTTGAAAGTGTAAATTGGCAACAGCTTTCTGTAAGGCAGCTTGGCAGTATCTGTGGGGAGTTTCGCAAATGCTTGTATCCCCCGATCCTCCAAGTCCACTTCTGGGAATCTGTCCTAAGGAAATAGTCTAAAATATGGGCAGAATTTATGCTTAATAATCTGAAAGTCTAATGGTAGAAATTGGTTAAATAAATTGTAGTCTGACTATGATAGGCTGGCAGTATGCAGTCGTGCTAACAGAGAACACTTAGCAGCAGACTGGAAAAGCTTGTGATGTTTTAAAAGAAATAAAGAATTCAACGCATACATCCAAAAAGATTCAAATACCTAGAAGGATTTGTTAACTTTTGAGTTGTTGAACTTTAAATTTTTTTTTTGGTTTGTATGCCTTTAAAAGATATTTCTTGCCGGGCAGTGGTGGCACACACCTTTAATCCCAGTACTCAGGAGGCAGAGGCAGGTGGATCTCTGTGAGTTTGAGGCCAGCCTGGTCTACAAGAGCTAGTTCCAGGACAGGCTGCAAAGCTACAGAGAAACCCTATCTTGAAAAACCACAAAAAGGACATTTCTTTAAAATTAGCACAACATTTTAAGAAATAGCATCAAAAGTAGGCAGTGGAGAGGTTGCAGCTCTCTCACTTTGATCCGTGAACATTAACTGACTTGGTCACACGGAGGCTGCAGGATCTTGTGTTGGTAGCCACAGTGGGACAGAAAGGAAAAGGATCCCCACCCTCTTCCACCCATGAAGGAATGTGACCAGAAGCCCCCAAAATGCCTTCAAAGTGGTTATGAAGACACGAAAGCTTTCTGGAAAGTCCTTGAGTCTCCCAGAGAATTTCTTGAGTGCTAAAAATAGTTTTCAATGCACTAATACACTGTCTTCTCCCATAGCAGGGCACACAAGCAACATGGCTGTGGGCAGTAATATTTATTCTACATGGGGAAAGCCACATGCAAATCATAAGATATTTAACATGGTAACTCTTTTTTTTTCAAAATTCATTTATTTATTGTGTATACAACATTCTGCCTCCATGTATGCCCACACACTAGAAGAGGGCACCAGATCTCATTACAGATGGTTGTGAGCCACCATGTGGTTGCTGGGAATTGAACTCAAGACCTCTGGAAGAGCAGCCGGTGCTCTTAACCAATGAGCCATCTCTCCAGCCCCCAGTGAGCCATCTCTTTAGCCCCTATGCTGTAGGATTTTAAATGAAAAACTGTAGCTAATGTCTACCCCAGATGAAACTAAAACGCACACTTCAATACGAAAACGTTATCACCTTGGTAAAATTTCCAGCCTCAGAACAAGCACACAAAGTAAAAAGTTGCATTTAAGTGTTATACAGGTTATAGATGCCCTGAACTGCGTGAGTTCCTCAACACCTACGTGTTCATCCCTCTGTGTGTGGAAAGAATACTAATGGGGCTCAGGCTTTGGTTCTGGCTTCTCAGCCGGCTGTGGGACTGGGCGGTTCATCTATACCCCAAGTGCCTCCATCATTTGTCTGTAAGAGGGGTGATGGAGGAAGGTCATTGGCTAATAAAGGAACTGCCTTGGCCCATTTTATTGGTTAGGACATAGGTAGGTGGAGTAAACAGAACAGAACGCTGGGAGGAAGAGGAAGTGAGCTCAGTCTCGACAGCTCTCCTCTCGGGAGCAGACGCCTGAGAGAGACGCCATGCCCCGCTCCCGGGATGAAGCTCCGACCCAGGATGGACATAGGCTAGAATCTTCCCGGTAAGCGCACCTTGGGGTGCTACACACAGAGATTAGAAATGGGCTAAATTAATATGTGAGAATTAGCCTAGAAGAGAAATGGGCCAAGCAGTGATTAAAAGAATACAGTGTCCGTGTAATTATTTCGGGGCATAAGCTAGCCAGGCAGGCGGCTGGGGTGTTGGGGACGCAGCCCCGCAGCCACTCTTATTACTACAGAGGGGAAGAATACCACGTATCCTACGGCATTGTTCATTTCTCTAACTCAACAAATACTCGGGCTTATATGTGCCTGACACTGTGCTAGGCAGAGCGTATGGTAATATGCAAGACAAAAAAAAAAAAAAACAAATCTGTGGGCATACATCTGAGTGAGGGAAATGTAGCATCTCCGTGATCGTAGACGTGGCTCTAACACCGAATAAGAGGAGGCGCAGGGCAGGAGACCTGGCATGCAGTTAAGTGCCCCCGTTGTCTTCCTGAGGACTCCTAGATACTGTACACAGTGGGGGGGGGGGGAGCAGCAGAAAGTGGACCCCGCTTGCTGCTTCAATCTGTCTCTGACTAGTCACTCCCTCAGCCAGTTCTGGCTTCAGACAGATTCTTCCATGTCCTGTGAGTCTTACAGTGTGTTTCCAGAGTGACAGATCAATTCAAAGTGACCTTTCCTGGAGCTGCTGTTGGGTGTCCTTGCAGGGGACGAGATGGCAGGTGTGAGGTCCACAGACGCAGGGCTGTTGCCCTCTAAGTACAACACACACAATCGTTTTCACGGTTGCTCCTCTCCAAGGAAAGCTGCACTCTGCGTCCACACCAGACACAGGAGAAGCAAGCAGGGCTTACAGCGTTAGAATTGGCTACTGTGTTATTTATGAGAGACAAGGGGGGTGCTGACAAAAAGTCAGAAAAGACGCTCTCATGTGCGGTTTGTTCATATTTTTACTTGTTGAGAATTTAGGAAGTTGAGAAATGCTTACGGAAGCAGCCAGAAGTTTACCCCTGGCACTGGAAGCCTTTACCAGCTCCATCCCGGCCTCAGCCTCCTCCTCCAAATTATCTAACAAAGAGCCACTGACTGACTTTCTCTGGGCCTGCTCTGTTCTAGACCGAAGGTATAGCCCTTGTCCTTAACTGCTGCCTTGCTCTGTGGGACGGAGGGAAAGGACCAGATGTGGAGAGATGTACCCTCTGTGGGCTCTTGCCTTACAAGACTAATTTCCCCAGAACATGGTTGTAAGGACCCAACTCCTATAAAGAAAACAGAAGGTTGGAATTGTTGCCTTTACAATCATTGTATAAATGAGCAAAAGGCAGTGGAGAGGCAACACGTGCAGTGGGATGGTCGCTGTGAAGCTCATGCTATCACTAGGTCCTCTTAAGGAGAAAGGCCCCAGAGCATTGGCCTCAGGAGCTGGTTTGAAACCCTATCTCCTGGAGGAGACTGGACATCGCCCTCACCTTACGAACTTCGTAAGTGGGGCTTATTAGGTAAAGGGGTCTGTTGCCAAGCCTGATGACCTGAGTTCAATCCCTGGTACCTCCATGATGGAGGAGACAATTCCCACAACTTATCCCATGACTGCTACATGTGTGCCATGGCACAAGCATGTCCCTACACACACACACACACACACACACACAGAGAGAGAGAGAGAGAGAGAGAGAGAGAGAATAAAACTGTAATAAAGAGAACCTAATAAGTAACAAATCAGAATTAAAGCCCAAATTAGATGAAGAATAGGTCCAGGGAGGTCTGAAGCTTCTTGAGTTACACATCTGCTTGATGGCAGAGCTGGGACAGGAACAAGGGACCCTGAGCTTATCTAAGCCAGTCAGATGGGTTTTTTTTTCCATGATGTCCTTCATAATCATTTCTTTTACTAAAATGTTTGTCCTTAAGGTGTCTTGCATTTGACCATGGTGCAGAACTCTGAGGACTCTGAGGAATACGGTCAAGGCACAGACCGTGGTGCAGAGCTCTGAGGAGTATGGTCAAGGCACAGACCGTGGTGCAGAGTTATAAGGAATACGGTCAAGGCACAGACCATGGTGCAGAGCTCTGAGGAGTATGGTCAAGGCACAGACCGTGGTACAGAGGTTCCCCACATCCCCTGGGGTGTCCACTCACACCTGCTGGTCATTCTGCCTTTCGCCTTTTCCAGATGTTCTTCCCAAGTTGTACATTGCACTTTTGCGTTTTTAGAGTTTCTCACGAAGAAGATGAAAACCTGGACACATAAATCCTGATAAAGCGCCCAGCTATCTCCTCGCCGCTGGCTCGTATTTCCGTGTTTGTATTTATGACACGGTGTATGAAGTCATGAATCCTGTCACATAATTCAGACTTGCGTTTCTACAGGTTCTCAAAATTCTCAACACTTCACTTGTAAACCCCACTGTATCATGCTACGGTGTTTCCATAGTAACATGTTTCAAACAGATAAACAGGAAGCCCGAGGAGGAAAGATGGTTTCAAGCAGAGAAAGGGGGGAATAGGAGACAGAGAGACAAAATCATTCGATGTGGTAGAACACACAAGGTGTTATGAGGGGCACGCCGAATACTCTGTCCAGCTAAAAGTCTCCTGAGTGGAGTGGCCTGCCTGCTTACCACAGGAAGGCCGGGTGCAGAGGTCAACATTGGGCGTCTTTCTCCATCGCTGCCAAGTTGTATGAGACAGGGTCTCTCACTGAACCTGAAGGTGGCTGATTGGCTCTTGCCTTGACTGTCCTGGAGCTCACTACGTAGAGCAGGCTGGCCTTGAACTCACAGAGATCTGCCCGCTTCTTCCCCTGAGTGCTGGGCTTGAAGGTGTGTACCCCCATTCCTGGCTTGCATACTGTTTTTGAAATTCATTTATAGTGTGCATATCCCACAGTGTGCACATGAAAGCCAGAGGTCAGCTTGCAGAGGTAGGGTTTCTTCCTTCACCGTGTGAGTCCGGGAGACTGAACACGGCATCAGGTTTGACAACAAGCACCTCTACCCACAGAGCCGGCCAGCTAGCTGGCCCTAGGTATACTATTTGTTTTTATTTTTATTTTATGTAAACACTGCTTTTATAATTATAAATTTATGCATAATGAACACTAAGATTACTTTTTTAATAAGGAAGAAAAAATACACATTTTATGGCCTGAAAGCGATCTGTCCCCAAGGAGCTGATGACTTCATGGGAGGCATGGGATACATACACACATACCTTTCTTACAAGGCAATAAGGAGGATAATGGAAATTTCACCAAGTGTGGGTGGAAGGATCAACTCTGCCTGGGAGAGCGGTCTTTCAGTAAAAAGAGGTGACATTTGCACAGGGTCATAAAGATGAATAGAGGTCTCCAGGGCTTTGTAAATCGTTAGGCTCTGTGCAAGTCTAAGTTAGTCTTTGGCCGTCGTTACCGCTGTCAAGGCTTCCCCCGTATAAAGCTCTCTTTCTTGTCTCTTTCCCATGCTCTCCAAAGGCCAGGATCTCTGGGCCAGGAAGCAGCCGCAGTTAAACAGTCCCACGTCAGTACTGCAGCCAGTGGACTACGGTGCATGCACAAGACGCAGATTCAGGACCAGAGACATAAAATCACCCAGGAGCTGAGCCAGGAAGGTTGGAGCGGGAAGCACCCTGTTGCCACTTTGTGGAAAGGAACTTTTCATGGGCCTCCACCCTGACTGGTGTAGATGTCTCTACCTGAGGGGGGTGGGGGGGTAAGAACTTAGAGCAAGCATCACACATCGGTCTGATTGACCCCGACAGGAAATGACACGTTAGCTGTCTTACGGTCTGCAGACAGGGCGGAGTAGAGAGCGGGGTGTGAGGCAGAGGGCAGGCTGGGTGGCAACAGATGATCTGTTCTTTATTAATGTCTTCTGATTTAATTCTCCTGGTCCCCTCCCTGGAGTCCCCATCACGGTGTCGCACCCCTTCAGGGTTGGGGTTAGAGTCCTTCTAATACCTCTGTGGAAAAATTAGTCAAAGCTTGCTCTGGGCCAGCAAAGGACTTGTGTTGGTCGCAATGTCCTCCTATGCCTGCTCTTATTTACTCCCTTAACAAAAGTATACTGGACACTCACCATATGTTCTATACGTAAACTAATGGAGGAAAAGACAGACAAGACTTCAGACTCCTGTGGATGGAGTGTTTTATTTTATTTGTGTTTTTTTTTCCAAGATGTGATTTTTCTATGTAGCCCTGGCTATCCTGGAACTCACTCTGTAGACCAGGCTGACTTCAAACTCGAGAGATGTGTCTGCCTCTGCCTCCCCAGTACTGAGATTAAAGGTGTGTATAGGCATACTTTTTGTCCCACCAACTGCTCCCCAAATAACCACACAGAAACTTCTTATTAATTATAAAAGCACAACCTATAGCTCAGGCTTATTACTAACTAGCTCTTACAGCCTAAATCAACCCATTTTTACTAATCTATGTGCTGCCCTGAGGCTCATGGCTTTTACCTCTCCTGCAGATCCTGCTTCCTTTCCTTCTGGGTGGCGACTCCTCTGGCTCCGCCCTTCTTCCCAGCATTCCCTCTACCCCCCAAAACCCTGCCTAGCTATCTGCCAGTCAACTGTTTATTAACAATGAGAACAACACAGTTTTACAATGTACAGAAGAATTATTCCACAGCAGGTGTGCTCCACCATGCCCAGCTTTGTTTGTTGTTTTGAAACAGAGTCTCATGTTGCCCGGGATGGCCTCAAACTTGCTGAATAGCTGAGGCTGATCTTTAACTTATTTTTTCCAATTAATTTTTTTTATTTTATGTATATATTTGCTTGTGTGTATGTACATGTACCGTGTGCTTGTCTGGTATTGCAGAAGCCAGAAGAAGGCATCAGATCCCCCAGAACTAGGGTTACAGATGGTCGTGAGCTACCATGTAGGTTAACTGCTGAGCCATCTCTTCAGCTCCCCAACTACTGATCTCTTGGTACTCCTGCCTCTGCCTCTCAAGTTCTGGGATTATAGACATGCACCACTAAGCCTAGATAGATCAATTATTTTGTTATGGGAAACAGAATTAAATTTAAAAATAAGAAAGTATCATCTTGAGTCAGGTGGTTGTGGGTGCACGCCTTTAATTCCAGCATTTGGGACACAGAGGCAGGCAGATCTCTGTGAGTTTGAGTCCAGCCTGGTCTACAGAGCAAGTTCCAGGACAGCCAAAGCTACACAGAGAAATCCTATCTCAAGAAGAAAAAAGAAAAGAAAGGAAGGAAGGAAGGATGGAAAGAAGGAAAGAAGGAAAAGAAAAAAGAATAGGAAGCAACTCACAGGAACCCTGAATGTATCTGAGCTAGGTCTTCTGCATTTACGCTATGGTTGTTAGCTTGGTATTCTTGTGGGACTCACAACAATGGAAATGGGAGTGTCTCTGACTCTTTTGTCTGCACTTGGGACTGTTTTCTCCTACTGGGTTGCTACGTACAGCCGTGATACGAGGGCTTGTGCCCACTCTTACTGTATCTTGTTAGGTCCCATTTGGTGGATGTCCATGGGAGGACTGCTCTTTTTTTTTTTTTCTTTTGAGGGGAAACTAAGAAGGAGTTTATCTAGGGAAGAAGGGATGGGGAGAGACTGGGAAGAGTGGAGGGGAAAAAACCTTGACTGGGATGTAATATATGAGAGAAAAATAAAGGTTAAAAAGAAAATACCAGCTCATAAATACCAAGAAGGTATTTCCTTATTTCTGTGCTAGGGTTCAAACCCCGGACTTTAGGGCATGCTAGACAGATAAATACTCTTGGCATTTGAGTCTCTAGTCCCACCTCTTCAAGGTGTACCACATCTAAACACCACCACACTGAGGCCTAAGCTTCTAGCACAGGAGCCTTTGGGGACCCAAAACATCCAGCCATAGCAGAAGGAAATCATGCTGCCCTGCTTGAGGTACCTTCCTTTCTTTCTTTCTTTCTTTCTTTCTTTCTTTCTTTCTCTGAAATAAAATATTCTCATATAACAAGCTTAGCTAAAGCATCACCTCTTCAGGAAAGTCTGCCCTGGTCTCCCAGGTGAAATGGCCACTGTCTCTCTTCCTCCTTGTTAACCCCCGGTAGACCTCTGGTTTGCTGTTGTTTTTGCCGGTTGGCTGATTTTGAGACAGAGTCTCAGTCTAGGTTACTAGACAGGTCTCAAGCCTGCTTCATGCTGGCCTTGAACTTGAATCTTCGTTTCTCGGTGCTGGAATTACAGGCACCACCACCATGCTCAGCCTCCTTTCTGTCCTTACCACATTGGATCACCATTACTCTCTGAGAGGCAGCAGCCTCATCCAAGGGTGGCCTGAGCTGCCCGTATTAATCTCTGGCATCAAGAACAGAGACTGTGGGACGGGCGGTGGTGGTGCACGCCTTCAATCCCAGCACTCGGGAAGCAGAGGCAGGCGGATCTCTGTGAGTTCGAGACCAGCCTGGTCTACAAGAGCTAGTTCCAGGACAGGCTCCAAAACCACAGAGAAACCCTGTCTCGAAAAACCAAAAAAAAAAAAAAAAAAGAACAGAGACTGTGGTCAGTGCTTATTTGTTTCAGGAGCGTGAGATTCCTCTCATTCTACTCTTTTTTTTTGTTTGTTTGTTTTGTTTTGTTTTTTCAAGACAGGGTTTCTCTGTGGTTTTGGAGCCTGTCCTGGAACTAGCTCTTGTAGACCAGAATGGTCTCGAACTCACAGAGATCCGCCTGCCTCTGCCTCCCAAGTGCTGGGATTAAAGGCGTGCGCCACCACCGCCCGGCATTCTACTCTTATCAGAACTTTACTGTTGGCACTTTTTTAGATTTATTGGTTTTGTTTTATGTGCATGAGCGTTTTGCCTCTTGCATATATACCACATGAGTGCCAGGCACCCACAGAGGTCAAAAGAGAGTACCAGACCTTCTGAAACTTGAGCTATAGATGTCTGTGAGCCATCGTGTGGATCCTGGGAACTGAACCCAGGCTCTTTGCAAGAGCGGCAAGTGTTCTTGACTAGTAAGCCATCTCTCTAGCCCCCTGAGAGTGCTTATTTAGACCTGGCAGATCTGTTGCTCAGTGCTCAGCCTTGTGTTGTGAACTTTTCAGCCTGCTAGCTTGCATGGGCTTCACAACGGCCCTGTGCAGGGCCATATAATATCCTACAATTAAAACTCAAACCAAGGGAGGCCAGGAATACAAATGAGAGTTCAGATACTTTTCTTTCTCTGTTTTTATTTTTATTTTACATCTATGAATTGTGGGTGTGTGCCCGCATGGATGTCTGCACCACACATGTGTTGTGTCTGCAGAGAGAATCAGACCCCCTAGAACAGGTGGTTGTGAGCTACCATGTGGGCGCTCTTCTGGAAAAGCAATGGTGCTCTTAACTGCTATGCCATCTCTCCAGCCCCCTGAGATTTTTTTCTTTTAACAAGTAAACAACTTTAAGATGTATTTTATTTTTAATTATGTATATATAGGAGTATCTGTCTTTGTGTGCACACATATGTGCAGGTGCCTAAGGAAGCCAGAAGAGAGCAGCATCCCCTGGAACTGGAGCCAAGGTGGTTGTGAGCTTCCCAGGGTGGGTTCTGGACATGGAACTCAGGTCCTCTGCAAAAGCAGCAAGTAGCAAGTGCTTTATTCATTTATTTATTGGCTTATTGGCTTTTTAAAGACAGTTTCTCAGTGTAGTCCTGGCTATCTTGGAACTTACTTTGCAGACCAGGCTGTTCTCAAGCTCACAGATATCTGGCTCTTCCTCACAAGTGCTGGGAGTAAAGGCGAGTGCAATCACCGCCCAGCAAGTGCTCCAGCAAGGGCACTTAAGTGTGAGCCATCTCTCCAGCCTCTGCAGCTATGAAACCAAGTCCTCCTGATACCATACCTAGATACTTGATCTTCTCTGTCATGTGATGTCACCAGTCCCACGCCAGTTCATGTTGTAGACCCACCCCCTTTCTCCTGGATCACCAATCCTTGTGGGAAAGCTCTGTATTTGACTCCATTCCCTGTTTCCTATGGCAGCAGAGCAGGGCTTGCCATTGACTACACTAAGTATGAGTCTTCTTTTGAGAAACAGTCTCACTGTGTAGCCTTGGATGAGGTGGAACTGACTTTGTAGACCAGGCTGTCCTTAAATTCACAGAGGTCTCCCTGCTTCTGCATTCCGGAGTGTTGGAATTAAAGTCATGTTCTACCATATCAGGATGCAAGCAGGTTTCTGTGAGTTGGAGGCCAGCCTGGTCTACATAGTGGGTTCCAGGACAGTCAGTGATACATGGTAAGACCTCGCCTTAAAAACAACAACAACAACAAAACAGACACATATATTTTTAAGACAATGTCTCTCTGGGTACTGAGATTAAAGGCATGTACCACCATGCCCAGCTCACTCCACATGTCTTACTTAAATCTCCAAGGACTGGAAAAGAGTAAGAACTTCTTCTGTAGACCAGGCTGGCCTCGAACTCACAGAGATCTGTCTGCCTCTGCCTCCTGAGTCCTGGGACTAAAGGGGTGTGCCACCAAACCTTTAATCCCAGCCTCTGACCACCACTGACAAGAATGAGCACTTCTAACATCAGGTCATAAGAAGTGATAGGCAGGAGGCAGGCACCTTTTGAGGTAGGTACCTTCCCGGTTACCTCCAGGCATCTTTCTCAGAAAGGTTGGGGAAAACCGAGGATACACTCATTGCTAAAGCACTTTTAGAACTCATACCTTTTGCTCAGCTCTCCATCTCGATAGACAGGCACACAGGCAGGTCAGGCAGAGGGGAACACGCATGGTTTCCGGCGAGTTGGGAAAATAAGGTCAGGTTTGGATTCAGATAGTTATTTGTGTTTTCTGGGTCTGCATGGTCGATAAACGTCCAAGGAGCAGTGATTCTGTCCCTCATCTTTCATTGCTTTATGGGACTGCGGGGAACCAAAGCATAACATCCTGCTTTCCCATAAGTTCCCCGGCTGCTACCCTGGCACCGATTAAAGACATGTCTGCGTGATTAATCAAAAACCGATGTGGAAGCCCTCTGGCGCTGCTCGGATATGCTGCCGGCTTCACACACAGCGGTTCCTCGGCTGCAGCAGGTGGGCCAGCACATAGCGGCTTTTGATGAACTGGCTATGCTGCCCCAAAGTTAGCAATGTCATCCGACATGACTAATGAGGCTCCAGATCTGATCTGTGCCGAGCGGCCCTGCCGTCTAGAGGAGGCTGGGTTCCGCAGCCAGCCTGGGAAGAGGCTGTGCCCTGGGCTGTACATACACTCCATCATTCCAGCTGGAGTCTGGGAGGCCTCTAGCGTTGGAGCTGGGAGTTGACTAGCAGAAGGGTGAGAGAAATTTGTGCTAGGTTCTGTGCTAGGCCCCACAGTGTATGTGACCCAGTTAAACTAGCTCAGCCTCCACTTAGAGAAATGAGAACTAAGATCCAGGAAAAGTGAGGGGCTTGCAGCGGCCGTCGACACAGATAAACATGTATGGTGTTAATGACTGCGGTGCCGTGTTAATACACCTTACGAAGGGCTCCACTCTGGCCTGCCTTCCTTCCTCAGCAAAGTATTGACAAGGGTAAGGTAGGCAGAGCCCCGTCACCCCTCGTAGTTCCAGAGAAAGGCCTGTGGAGTCAACAGAGCTGGGTTTGGGCCAGCTTCATCTTCAGCAGATCACTTCGGTTTTCCTAGCTTCGGTTTCCTCAGCTGGAACAGCCAAATACTGCTCACCGGGCTACTTCCTAGAGCCCTGTGAAACTTGGCAGAGTCATGCGTTAGTTCCTATCACATTATTGCCCTCTCTCAGGAGCTCTGGCTGGACTCTGGAATGTGGATCCACAGAGACCTTTAACCCTTTCCTTCCTTCTCCTAGAACACACAGGGATGCAAGGGACATAAAACCAACTGGTAACCTATTAGCAGTTGTGTGGGCATTGATCATGTCTTTATATATAAATGCACTTCTTAGTTGAGCTGTGTAGGGCTCTGGGATTTCAGTTCTATTCTTGTTTGGAGTTTAGCTTTTCTTGGAGGTAGTCATATCTTGTTTTCTTTTGCCTAGTTTCTTTGTGCCCATCACTTAATCTTTTTCTAGACCCTTTGCCAGAACAATCTGCTGACTGACTCTGTCAGGTAATTTATTATGTCCAGTTATACTACAAGCGCTGTGCCATGCTGGCTCTGGGGATTCACCTAGGAGCAAGACCTACATGGTCCCTGCTTTCCCTGAGTTTATGGTGTAGCAAGGGGAGAAGTATAAAGTATAGCATCCCTTGGTAGCTGTGAGAGATTGGTTCTAGAACCCCCACCCCGGTCTTCAGCAGACATTCAAACCCACAGATGCTAAGATCATTGACTTAATATGAAATAATATTTACATACAATTCACACACATCCTCCCACATACTTCAAATTGTATCTAGAGTGCTTGCAATGCCTACCTCAATGGAAGGACTGTGTAAACAGTTGTACTGTATTGCTTAGGGACTAATGACAAGGAAACCGTGTCTGTACATTTTCAGTGTGGAGGTAGCTTTGTTCCCTGTCTATTTTCAGTCCTTGATTGGCTGAACCTGTAGGGGTGGAATTTATAAACCTATAACGTGAGCGAAAACAGAGACCGCGTCTGCCTTGCTCATAGCTGAATCCCTAATGCCAGCCAGCCTTGCGTAGGACTGGAGATGATAGATTGCCCAACAGCTTCGGTCATCTGTTGCTCTGTCAAAGGGCCAACTGTAATTGTAATTAAGTGTTATAATGAGAGACTGTGTGGGTCCTCTGGGGACGCGTAGCAGAAACACCTCACCCAGGGAGGCAGGAAAGAGTACATAGTTGAAGAATGGGTTGAAACAGTTTATTCGGGTGATACAATTACCAAGTACCACTCTGCCACTGTGAACACCGCACTTGATACAAGGCAGTGAGTTGCCCGCCTCCCTGGAGCTTGCATTCCGGCAATGGGAGAATAAGCACAGAGGATGGTTTTCAATAGAAACAAAACCAGTCAGATTAACAGGGGCGGGATGGGGTGGGGTGGCTGAGCAGGAAGTGGGGTTGAGGCCAGTTTAGGCACTTCGGCAAGGTCATTTCATGGAATGTCTCTCTGAGGAGAAAATGCTGAACGTGGTATCTGAAGCATGAAATCGGCTAGCCACGTGAAGAGAGAGGGACCAGGAATGCAAGATCCTCGGGTAGTAGAAGCCAGTGAAAAGGTAAGAACATTAGGGACACAGAGGGTGGTTAGCACTGAGGGAAGGGACATGAGCTCTAGGTTGCCTATCCTAACAATATCATCACCGATAAAACCCCTCTTCTGTAGTCTGTTTATTATAAGATCCATCCCCGGCAGCTCACAAGGCCCCACCCCCTCTACTCTAGGCTAATGGTTTCTGGGGGTGGGAGTCATTTTCTCTACTGGTATAACCCGTTGTTTACATTCATGCAAGTAACCCTAAGTAAACTCATGGATCAGAGAGAGAGAGGGGAGGGGAGGGAGAGGCTGGGAAGAAGGGGTTCACTGGAAGTGGGAGAGGAATGAGAAAGGGTAATGGAGAGTCCCACTTTCTATGCCCTCCTCTGTATTACAGGCAATATAGAAAACTTGCAAATTAGGTTTTTTTTTTCTTCCCGCATCCCCTTGCTAGATGGCAATGTTGACAGGAGACTGGAAAATGTGTGGAGAGAGAAGGTTCTTTTTTTGTCCTGCTTTTTGGAGGCCCCTCTGGAAACAGCAGCTGCAGCACAGCCCCGGTTCCTCCTAAAACAGTGTGTTCTTAGCAGCGGGGCCCAATGGACCAGAGTAACTGGAGGCTAGCTGACTGGAGAGGTGGATGAATGAGTGGGCGGATGCGCACTGGCAGCAACCACCGCTTGCCACTCTTTTCTAGCCCCGCTGAGCCTTTTTTGTACTCTTCCCAAACATCCGACGTCTTTGAAAACAAGTTCCTGAATTCATTCATCTACAGCAGCGCTATCCGATAGAATACTCTATGGTGACAGAAATGACTTAACAGTGCATCTTAGCCAGACCTCTTGGATGAAGCGGTTAGTGTCAGGAACTGACATTTCAGATTCCTCTAGTACTTTAAATGTGGGCCGTTACAATGGCCGCCTCATGAGACAACACAGAAAGACACTGGGTGGGTTGAGTCGTTGTGGCGATCTGACCCACAAAGACAGGACTCCGACGGAGTACCTGACTGGGCGCGTCCAGCGATGACGTCACTGGCGACGCCAGAGGGGTTGCTCTCCACCTCGTGATGACATCAGGGAGCCCCAGGGCACCAGAAGCTTGGCCCAGCTCAGCAGATAGAGAAAATTTTCAGCAGTTCCATTGTCTGCAAGTCCGAGAGGTCGATGCAAATCGCTGGGATGGCAGCTTTCCATGTCGTATGGGAGTGCTCTGCCTAGAAAGCCCGAGCCGAGAGCTTCGATGCTTTTATGGCAAGCAGGCAGTCAGCCTATTTCCTTCCCTTAGGGGAATGAACTGTTGGCACAGAAGTCATGCTCTAGGCTCTTTGACTACCTAATTCCTTTGTGACTAATTAAAGAAATGACTCAGGCGTAGACTATAGTTAAGTCTTACCCATTTGGCACATCTGCCGCGGGCGGACACAAACCTGGAGCTCTGCTGGATGACATGTCTCAGCAGCTAATGGTTTATGGCATGCAAGGAGAAAGACTTTGCTTAAATACCACTTATGAGAACCCGGGACAAGATGACTGTGGGAGACAAGGCTTTGGGAGACCAAGTGATGGTTGGAAGGGACTTTATTTTTTAGTTTTTTTTTTTTTTTTTTTTTTAAGACAGGGTTTCTTTGTGTAGCTCTGGCTGTTCTGGAACTTGCTCTGTAGACCAAGCTGGCCTGGATCTCACAGAGATCTGCCTGCCTCTGCCTCCCAGGTGCTGGAACTAAAGGTGTGTGCCACCACATGCTGGAAGTTACTTTTTAAAAAAGATTTATTATATATATATATGCTCTGCCTGCATGATTCCTGTAGGTCAGAAGAAGGCACTAGATCTCATTATGGATGGTTATAAGCTACCATAATGTTGCTGGGACTTGAACTCGGACCTCTGGAAGAGGAATCAGTGCTTAACCACTGAGCCATCTCTTCAGTCCCTGGAATGGACTTTTAAGATAGGATTTTTAAGGTGAACTTACTTCTGACTGTTGAAGGTTTCACCAAAATAAAACTACAAGCTTAGCGTTCTAAAATCCCACTTCTAGGCATATTCAGAGACCCAAAGCTTTGTTAATGGCTCTAAGAACGCTTTGCTTTGTGTGTGTGTGTGTGTGTGTGTGTGTGTATGTTGGTGTGGTACTGTGGTTGAATCAGAGCCTTGCACATAGTAGACAAGCTACAAACCTAGCCCCAACTAACACATTATTTTTAAAAACATAGACCATCATTAGGACTAAGGCAATTGATACTCAGACCCTAACTTTGACCCTGCTGGCACAGAATCATTAAGACTAGCAGAGCCACTGATGCCCCAGGTTTCTCATGTGAAAGGATGCGAAATAGGAAAGAATGGGACCCAAAATTTTGAAACGAAGGTATTTAGTACCACTCAGTCAAACACAAGAATCCAGGAAGACTAATCCTGGGGGGAAGGGGGAGCATAAACATCAGAAGGAGGCGGGAACAAGAAAGTATGATCTTTTAAAAATATTACGTGTGTATGCAGGCAGTCATGAGGTGGGGTGTGCATGTGTGTACAGGATGTGTGCAAGTGAGAGGACAATCTCGGGTGTTGGTCCTCAGGTACCTGAAACCGTTTGAGACAGTCTCTCTGACCTGGAACTTCACCATGTAAGCCAGAGTTGCTGTCTCCACCATTGCTAGGATTACAGGCGCACACCACGATGCTGGGCTTTAGCCATGGGTTCGAGGGATGAAACTGAAGCCCTCACACTTGAAAAGCAAGCCCCTTTCCCACTGATCCTCAAAAGATGAGTCCCTGTATATGGCAGTGGGGCATAGGTGTGGAGCAGCGGGCATGTATACGTTCCAGTAACTGCAACCCTGAAAGGCTGTTGGAACGTATAAACTCAGAATTCTTTCCAAGTGAAATGAATCTAAGGTGTCCTGCCTTCTCCAAATCGTTCTGGCACTGCGTCCTGTGCTGTCTGCTAACTCTTCTGGATCAGGCAGGTCCGTGTGGAAACACAAAATTCCCAGTCGTAAATCTCTGGCTTTGAATGTCTTCCCCGCTTCTTGCCAAGTCTGATTCCCGCGTTCCTCCTGGGACCCCACGTTTCCCCCGCTCTCATTCTCTGCTTTTACTGTTTGTTTATTGAAACGCTCCACTGGCTGGGATAGTCTCTCCAGGAAGTGGGCCATCATGCAATTTTACTAAGGTTGGGATTCCAGGGGTGACCCTGGGGGCCCCACACAACACACGCAGCAACTTCACGAGTGACGGCTGAGCCTCCTTTCACCGAGAAGAGCTCAGTGCAGTGACTCCGGAGCAACCTGAGGGCGAAGCGGTGACCTTGTTCTTACTTCGAGATTTCTCTACCTAGTGGTGAAGACAGAAGAGTTCAGTAGAATCCCAATCCTGGGAGACGATGGCAACCTCGTTAGACACCAGTGCATGGCGTTTTAGGGTCCTCGTGCTGCAGGGAGGGGTAGAGGGCTGTCCAGGGGCTGTCACTGATCCTTCCCAGTCACTGTGAGCAGGAGTGCGAGGGGACAGTGAGGGACGGTGAGGCTTAGCCTAGTGTCACACTGCTCATAAGTGGCGGTGGAGACGGGACGGCTGCAGGATCTTGACCCAGGCACAGTGGCGGCGGCTGCAAAGGAGCAAGGGAAACCAAAGATTCTTCCTGCCCACCCAAAACTGAGAACTCCTCCTAAGATGGCTGGAAGCATCAGTCTTGTGTTATCAGAGGCTTCCACAGGGAAAGCAGGGCGGCCCCTCGTGCCCTCTACCGGCAAGGGCGTCGTGACAGAGGTCTGCCTTGTAGAGCCCACCTTCTCACTGCGCCCCTCTCAGGAAGGGATACAGAACTGCACTTCACAGGGTTGCAGACCTGCAAATTAACACACAGAATCGCAATTAGAGAATGTTAAGTACGAACTGTTTCTAGTGATTATCTTCTGAGTTCCACACTCAGGGGTCATCCCTAGAAATCTCTGTAGGATTCCCGCAGTTTAAGCACTCAGGCAATAATTAGATACAGCTATGTTAAGTAGCTATTTATTAAGCACCAGTGATTTTAAGTGTTATCCAACTTAATCTTGTAACCTCCCCCAAAACCAGGTATCCTTTCTTCCCCGTTTTGAATTTTTTTTAAGTCAGGTGGTGGTGGCACACACTTATTCCCAGTACTTAGATGACAGGGGCAAATGGATCTCTGAATTTGGGCCAGCCTGGTCTACAGAGTTAGTTCCAGGACAGCCAAGGCTGCACAGAGAAACCCTGTCTTGAAAAACCAAAATTTTTTTAAAATTAATTTATATCTATGTGTATGTTTGTGTGCAGCCTGGAGGAGGCCTCCATGGCCTCCAACCCACCAGATTTGTAGGCGATTGTGAGCTACTCAGCATGGGTGCTGGGAGCCCAGCTGCAGTCCTCTGCAGGAGTGCACACTCTGAACTGCTGAGCCATCTCCTTGGTCCTCATTTTTGTGTTTTGAGACAGGATCTCCCGAAGTCCAGATTGTCCTTGAGCTCAGCCCGCAGCTGAGGATGACCTTGAACTTCTGTTCCTCCTGTTTTCACTCTTCAAGCTCTTGGATCACAGGTAGGCACCAATACTACCAAACCAGAATATCTTATCCTCATCTTTCAGATGAAGAAATGGAGGCCTCGGAAGATGCATCATCAATAAGTTCACATAATAAGAGTTCATAGTACGTAGCTAACAAATAGTGTTTATCACAAAGCCACACGTGTAACAGGCACTGCTGGGGGCTCTCCCAGCAACTGTCCTACCCCTTCAGTCTCCAGTATGACAGCCAAGCTATGACGGCAACGCTAATTTCCCTTGTCAGTTGTTGGGTTAAAGCATGAGATGTTAGTTAGCTCTGGCCAAAGATATGGGGGCGAGAGACAGTGAGGGGCATCTGGGAAAGATTTTCTCGTTTTTAATGATTGATTGATTGATTGATTGATTGATTGATTTTTGAGACAGGGGCTCCCTATGCAATCCTGACTGTCCTAAGCAAGCTTTCTGCTGAGGTTAGCAGAGCACAAGGAGCAAACCTGAGTCCTTGGTGAGCTCACCAGTCCTGAAACTCCACTATTTTTGGACTTCTTGTTATGTGAGATTATAAAATTTCCTTTATGGTTTTAGGCACTTTGGGTCCTTGTTTATGCCTGGAAGCTAAAGACATTCTGTCTGGTGCACATACATTTTCTTTGTTGCAAACCAGTGAGAACAGTAGTATTCCCTTTTTGTTTTTTTCTAAGACAGGGTTTCCCTGTGTAGCTCTGGCTATCCTAGAATTCACTCTGTAGACCAGGCTGTCCTCAAACTCACAGAGATCCACCTGCCTCTGTCTCTGGAGTGCTGGGATTAAAGGTGTGTGCCACCTCCACCACCCAGCGTTATTCCCGCCTTTTACGTACTATAAAACAAAGCCTCAGAGAAGTTGGGCAATTTATCCAAAGCAACAAAGATAGGAAATCGCAGACTGCCACTCGAGCCTCCTTAGCCACCCCCTGCCAGCTCTCACCTGATGACAACTGAGCCGCACTCACTTCGCTCCAAAGACCAGGATCTTTTGTTTACATTCCGTTGACTCCCAATCTCTGGGGTAAACTTCCAGATTCCTGGATCTTTGACGTATGATACTTAAAATATGATGTCCTTCCCCTATGAGAGCGAAAAGGAACAGCAACAGGATGCAGAGCAGAAATGACAGCAAGTGACGCACCCGCTGGCTTTGTCCCCGGGCACAGGAAATCCCTCTCTCGGTACAGGTACTTTGTTCCACCTGGATGAGCCTTGCTGCTTTTCCACCTGTCTAGTGGGAACTGCCTTGGCACCATGTCCTCATTAGAGATGTTCTAAAGAGATTCTTATCATCAGACACAAGAAAGGACGAAAGGACACTTAAAAGCCATCCCTCTGCCAAGAGGCTCAGACGGCGTGAGAGATAACAGGAAGCCTTTTCTGAGTCTACCAAATAAAACGGCAGGACGGAGGGAACAATCCATCCATATAAATATTCCCGAACACCTTGCATTTGCCAGACCCTGGTGTTATAGACAGATGATATCTAACCTCTGTGGTCTAGGCTCTAAAGCACATGACCAAATAATTAAATAAATACATGAAGCCAGGTGGTGATGGCGTGCACCTTTAATCCCAGCACGCGGGAGGCAGAGGCAGGTGGATCTCTGTGAGAATGAGTCCAGCCTGGTCTACAAAGCGAGTTCCAGGACAGCCTGGGCTACACAGAGAAACCCTGTCTCAACAAACCAAACCTTAATAAATTATAAATAGATGATACCCAGGAGTGTGCGCATGCATGCGTGTGTGTGTGCATGCATGCGTGCATTCATGCTTATATGTGTGCATGGTTATGAGTGCAGGTGGAAGCCATAGTTCAACCTTAAATGTCTGTCTCTATCGATCTCCACATTACTTACGAGTCTCTCACTGAACCTGGAACTCATGGATTCAGCTAGACTGGCTGGCAACCTGGCCCCAGAAATCCACCTGTCTCTGCCTCTCTAGCCCTGGGATTACAGGCTCACAAGTGCTTTACCTGACAAGGGAGGAGGGAGGTGGGGCAAGCGGGATTCTTAGAAAACCATCATGTGCACATTCCAGCTGGAGCTTTTGTTGTTGATAGAGGGAGGGAAGCCGATAAAAAGTATCTGGGTGTCTTCTTGGGGGAGATACCAGATGCCAACACAGATAACTTGCTTTGAATTTGGTAGAAAAGGGGAAGGGTTTTGAAACAGGACACGCAGCATCGTGCTGCGATGTACGTTGTTCTGCAGACGTAAGCAGAATGGTTGTAGGGGAAGATGGAGAGCAGGGATGTCAATCTGAAGGCTTAGGGGATCTCTTCTCCCTGATCCCCCAGCGAAAGCCCTGTTTCTAAGACGAGTGGGTCCCAGGCGGCTGGCTTACTGCAGAAAGGCAGCCTGTGTGAGCTGGGAGGAGACTCACACTTCATTGAGGGTTGCCACCCATGTGTGGGGGCTCACACATGTCATCGTGCACACAGAAGAGGTGCTGACAGAACCAGAGGACCGGGATCAGTTACACAGGGAGAGGAGGCCAGAGTGCCAGAGCTGAGCTGCAGAGAATCATTGCTGAAGACAGGAGGTCCCCGCGGGGACCAAGGCAGCCTCACCGACCCACAGCTGTTAGAGCCGAGAAGCGCGTCCCAGACTCTAGGAGAGCTGGAGGGTGCAGACGCTTAGAACGGAAGAGGAGAGGTGGCTAGCAGGCAAGTGGCTCGATCTAGCACCTTCTTCCTGAGCAGCTCGGCCAGCTCTCAAGTCCCTGCATATAAAGTGTACCTCAGTCTTTTGGCCGTAGATAAGGGTGTGGATGGATCTGCACTAGCATCTCCCCCATAGTATTATTACTGGCCTCAGAGAACTTCGGCCATTAGCAGCAGCCTTTGGGGCTAGAGAGTCAGCGTTGGCCTCTCTTCCGCAGGCTCTGGCCAAGCATGTCTCCTACACCTTTAAGACCAGCCCACCCTGCACATTCCTTCCTGCTGGTCTGTGAGCATCCAGTACTGTGAGATTTAATGAAAGGGAGGCGGCCCTGTGAAGTCATCGCTCTACCGGGCAGACCCTGCAGACGACAAAAAAGGGAAGGGGACAGGAAAAGGAGAAAGGTGCTGTCTCCCTGAGGACAGGCTTTGTTTCTGCTTCACAGAGGCCCGCTGTTCCCCGTTTCCTGAAATGCCTG
The DNA here is from genome assembly GCF_018167655.1 of Microtus oregoni. Classification (NCBI taxonomy): domain Eukaryota; kingdom Metazoa; phylum Chordata; class Mammalia; order Rodentia; family Cricetidae; genus Microtus; species Microtus oregoni. The sequence continues at coordinate 1,833,035 of NW_024543059.1, forward strand.
CCGTGGCGGTTTGACCTCTGTGGCCTAATTTTTAGCGAGTCACTGATACTAGGAAATATTTTTCTTCTTAAAAGAACCGAGTACCCAAGCACATGACCAAAAGGGTGTGGCACATCTGCAGAGTTCCAAAACACTTGGGTGTGTCACCTACCACAAACAACCCTCAGGACAACCAGAATGACAGCTGAGGGTGGCCAGACCTGGATTTGAAACAGCCACAAAACAAATCATTTTCAACCTGTACTAGGGGGCAAGTGAAGCGCACTGGAGAAACCGTGAGGGTGGTTTGCAGCCTGTTCTGCTGGGTTAATCTAAGCTCTTAGCTTGGAGCTAAGGCTTTCTTTCATTCTGACCTCACGTCTTTTCCCTTGTTTGATTCCCTGTCTTGTTAAGCCCTTCTCACTTCACCAACCTGCCTGCAGCCCTCTGGACTCTGTCTGCTGCTATCTTTTCCTTCCGCAAGGCTGGTCTTTATCTGCAGCAGAACTTCTCTCTGCCCGGGAACCTCCTGCAGTCTCACGCACCCAGGCTGGACACTTCCTTCTGCTGCACACTCGACCCTCTGTAATGCCAGAGGTCCTCGTCACGACTTCTCTGCTCACACATCATTCTGGATCTGCTTCAGCCAGAACACCCAGGGCTCATCCTCAGCTTCTGTCACGAACCGCTCACCCTATGCTATTTGAGCCTGTTTGAATCACCTTGGCTGCAGGGCTTCTGTGGTAATTCACCAGCTGCCCTCAATCCTACTGCTTCAAATGCTCAAGCTCCAATGCTGTCTTGTTTGTACTGCCATTTCCCCCTCTGATTAAATATTTTTACTTTGTTTTTTATTATTTTTTTATTATTCTGTTATTGGTATTTTGCTTATATTGTGTATCTGTGTGAGGGTGTTGGATCCAGATAGTTGTGAGCTGCCATGTGGGTGCTGGGAATTGAACCCAGGCCCTCTGGAAGAGCAGTCAGTGCTCTTAACCACTAAACCATCTCTCCAGCCCATAGTTTTACTTTTTTGGCATATTCCCTAAGTCTTCAGGTAAGATACTATGAAAGTCACTCCTCTCGGAGAATCTCAGGTTGGTGAATGAGAAGGAAACCACAAGTTTCGGATCTGTGAAAGATTGGTAGACACTAGCTACACTAGAGAGGCATGGAGGCTCTCAAACAAGTGCTCCTCCTGATCTCCCATGGCCCAGAAGCGGCAACTTCTGTGTGGTCAGGCAGCTGGGAACAGAAGCTGGGTTAGAAGCTAGGTCTTGCTCAGTTTAGGGGAACCCCAGCTCTGTAATCCCAACTCTCACCCAAGAGACTGGCCTGGGCCACATGGTTGAGGCCCACTCTCCACAAACACAGATAACAGGGCTACTGGGGGACTCTCCTGGTCAGTCCCGGCTTCCAGCCAACTGTTGGACACTGAGCTGTCAATTCACAGATTTCTGCCCCCATCTCCACCAGTTTGTCTCTTGAAACCCTTATGAAATCGGAGTACTGAGTTCTGCTGGTATGGCTGGCTGGGAACTCCATTGATCTCTGCTTCTGCCGTTGGAGCAGGGTTTCCCCAGTCTCTGACTGTAGATATCTGAATTCTTTGTGGGTGAGATTTTGTGTGTATCGTGTGTGGGCTTGTTCCTGTGAAACAGGTGCTTTTGGAGGCCAGATGAGGGTGCTGGATCCAATAGAACTAGAGCTAAGACGGTCGTGAGCCATCCAACGTGGGTGCTGGAGACCAAACTGGGGCCTCCGTAAGAACACTACATGCCTCTATCTGCTAAGCCATTCTCCAGCCCCAAAGTCTGAATTCTTAAAGCTCCATACCTCGTAGCTCGTGGTTGTTCTGAGCCCACAGCTGAACACTGTGATTTTCTGTTGGGAGCAGTGAGACCCCAGATCCTGAATTTCTTGTAATCCCCTGATCTGAGTGCCTACAGCTGCTCTGAGCACGAGACCTTCAGGAGTTCCTGATGGCAGGAGAGTGGTTTCTGGTGGGTTTGGCTGGGGCGTGGCTATCTCTATATAATCTGCCCCTGAACACAATAAAGGGGGCATTCTTGGGGAATTCAAGGACGACCCGTGTCGCTGTCTCTGTGTGTCTGTATTTTAACCTCCAGCCTCTTGCCCGAAGCTCGGTAACTGGGTGCCAGAGCACAGAGCGCAGGCACGGGGGCGCGGTGCGCGACAATTTTCCCAATGAGGAAAACAACTTAGTGCACAGAGCGATAGACTGAGATTAGAAGTCGAGCTTCACTAGTACCCCCTTAACGCCAGTGCCCTGGATTTAGGGTTTCACAAAATGCTGGTGGAATTGGATCGAGACTGTAGATTACTTCTAGTTCTTCATTGTTACAAAGAACACAGGCGCCGGGGATTCTGGGATTTACTTTATTTTTATATTTTCAAGTATGTGTGTGTGTTAACAGCACATCAGAATACAATCTCTGGTATCACTCCTCTCCTACCTTGTTTGAGGCAGGTGTCCCTGTTGCTTACTGCGGCATATGATGACTGGCCCACCATCTTTGGAGGATTCTCCTGTCTCTAAGCTTTTCATAAGGGTATTGGGATTACAGATTCTGGGAATCTGAATTCAGGTCTCCATGCTTGCACAGCAAATTTCCCACCCAGCCACCTCCCTAGTTCCTAATCTGTTTCTTGGTTCCGTTTCTTTCCCTAAAATCAACTCAAGGGTATATATAGGAAGCGTCCTTTATGGCTTAGGGTCTGAGGTTTTTAACACAGGACATCTGTTATATTAACTACATGTGGTCTTAATTGCTTGCAGTACAACAGATTTTTTTCCCTTCTGGTTCCAGTTTTTCTCACTTTCAAGAGCCTTCTATACTGGGGGAGGCAGGGAAGAAAGACAGAGAGAAAGAAAACTTCACTCTTGTGCATTTTTTCCAAGAAATGTATTTCATTCTGTAATCAGATCAGCAGAAAAAGATATATCAGGTTACCCTTTCGGGAATAAGAATGTCCTCGTGGGAATTATGGGAATGTTCTCTAGTCTGGCTAGGCTGGAAGTGGAAGAAACAAAGACATCTGGAAATAGAGGCTCTGAGTAAATTTGGGCTGGATGGACAGCAATCAACGGTGAACCACTTAATTGTAGGGAAATTTCTTCCTTGCTGCGTGTACCATTCAGCACTTGTTGGGGGGAAGATAGACATGTTCATTTGTCTCCTGGAGAGCAGGATTACGTGTTGTTTCAATTAGACCATCATTCAGGAGATGCCTTCCCTAAAATAATCCTATGCTGGTTGTTCAAGATCATCCCTTGAGACATGTTCAGCTTACTAAAGGGGATGAGTTACAGGACCAACCAGCCCTTGAGAAGACCTAGGAGGGTCTGGGGATAACTCAGTTCTGTCCCTAGTGTGCACATTAAAACACCAGGCATGACGGCACATGCGTGTAGTCCTGAGACTGGGGAGATAGACGGAGATCTCTGGGGCTTGCTGACTAGTCTATCTACCCGAATCTGTGGCTCCAGGCTCAGTGACAGATCCTGTTTCAATGAAGGTGGGGAGGCATACGGGAAGACAAATGGTGTCAACTTCTGGCACACATACTTAAATTCCTAAGGAGAAAAAACACAGGGCAGCATGAAATGCAAGATGAGGTAATTAAAGCCAAAAAATTATGGAATGGAGAAAAGGTGGTAACAGGTATGAATAATGGACAGTCAGGGACTGACTTTACCAAGCACGAAGCTGGTTTCACAAATCAGTGAACAGAGCTAACTTTACCAATCACTGAGCTAGGCACTTTACATGGTTCATCACAGGATAGTTGTTTTTTTTTTTTTTTTAAAAAATCCCATTTGGAGGTATTGTGTGACATTATTCCTTGGGAGACACGAACAAATGTCTAGTTACCTCAGATAAGGAGTGGAAGACAGACCAAGGTAAGGATAACACCAAAGTCCAGCTTCGTGGACCAATGAGTTTCATTGGGGTATATGGGTGATGGGTACTTACAGAAGCAGAAGTGACTCAGACAGCTGTATTACCAACATCCTACCCAGCATGGGTGACAGTTCACAAAGCTGGAAACCTGGTTTGCATGGCACAGCCTGCCGGCAGCTCCACAGGTCGGAGGGTGTCCTTTCATGGAGGTTCAGCTCGTGCGAGCCTCTTCTAGACAGCTTGGCTGTCTTTGTTTCTTCTAGGCAACTCTGCTGGTCTCTGCACCTTCCAGGGTCTTGCTGGGCAGGTCTCGAGTCTGTTTGGAGCTCCGCCCTCTCAGCAGTCTTTACTATTTCTATACTCTTAGGGAGGGAGATGACTCTGGCTAGTTTCAGGGACTTCCTGAAATGATTTGGAGTTGTTACTTCCTGTCTCAGTGATCTTCTCTGTAGGATGGAATATTTTATTTCCCTTAGGACATCCCATTGTTGTCCCGTCTTACAAACATTGCGTCCTGAAATATGCTTGTTTTGCTTGTCTTTACATCCTATGTCCTAAGAAATCGCCTCTAAAATGGAAGGTTTTAATTTGGGAAGAAACAGCTACACACTGGAAGGGCAGACACTGTATAATTCAGTGGTCTAGTGCTAGCCTGGTGTGTGAGACTGTAGGTTCAATCTCCAGCACAGAAAATTCTGTAAGGTATGAGAGAAGTGATGTAGCTCGTTAAGCAAAACAAAACCCTTCAAAGTAGAAGACTTTGGATTCAAGTTCAGATCTCTTCTGATTTCCATGAACATCTTCTATTCCCATTTGTGCTTAGAAAATAGTGTTCAGTGGCTGGAGAGATGGCCCAGTGGTTCTTGAGTTTGGTTCTCAGTGCCCACGCTGGATAGCTCACAGCTGCCTGAACTCTAGTTCCAGGGGGATCTGCTGCCCTCTTTTTGACCGTCAGGATTGCCTGCATGCGGTGCACATACAGAGACAAGCAGGAACACATTCATACTCGTAGGTTAAAATATTTTTTAATTGATTTTTTTTATTGAGCTCTACATTTAAAATAATTTTTTTGAGATTTATTTTTATTTTACGTGTCTGAGTGTTTTGCTGGTGTGTATGTCTGCATCACGTGGTGTGCAGTGCCTTGCAGAGGCCAGAAAAGGAAGTTAGAGCCTTTGGCACTTGAGTTATAGCTGGTGGTGAGCCTCCTTGGGGTGCTAGGAACTGAACTCTGGGCCATTGGGATAGAAGTGAGTGCTCTTAACCACTGACCCACCTGTTCGTTCCCTTTTATAAAAAAGAAAATTATTTTCAAAAGACAGTGAGTTGGACAGCAGGATTTTTTTTTTCATACAGTTGTTAGAAGCACAGGCTAGTTTCAGTGTCATGGAAAGGAATACACAAAGAAAAAGTAGCTCACCAGGGCAATTCTTTTTGCAAAAAGAGTACACCAGAGCACATACCAGGCCAGCAAGCAAACCTAGACAGGAAGTTCACCTGGCTTTTATCTAACACAGAGGACTGTCTTTCCCTCCACTAGCTGGGATCTGACCTTGAAGTCTTTCCCTAAAGTTCATTTTAAAAGAATCATAGGAAATGAAGTTTCACTGGGGGGTGGGGAATTAAACATTTGCATGAAAGTCTTAAAGGGTTGGGGAGACGAAAAGATTGAAACGCAAACTGGGTGGTGGTGGCACAGGCCTTTAAACCCAGTACTCGGGCCAGATCTACAAAGTGAGTTCTAGGACAGCCAGGACTGCTACACAGAGAAACCCTGTCTCAAACAAACAAAAAAAAAATTGAAAAAGATTTGAATGCCATGTCGTAGAAGTTTTTCAGTGTTAGACAGAAAAGACTGATATTTAATGATTCCTACACTTAAAAAGATAAAGACTTGGGAGTAGGGAATGGCGTTGCTAGTGGAGTGAGGATGGCCGGGTGCAGGGGTGCAGCCATGGGCACAGGGGAGGGATAAAGGCATCGCTGATGGAGTAAGGATGGCCGGGTGCAGGGGTTCAGTCACAGGCACAGGGAAGGTGCAAGCCTTGTTCCAGGAAACCTGGCAGAGTGCTGTGACTGGAAATGCCCTCTCAGATTCAGCTCCACACTCATCAACGCAACGATTCTAATCTGAGCAGGACCCTGTGTTCTCAAAGCCTTAGGCTCTACTCTCAGTCTGACTGTGATCTGCTGAATTAACCGCTGTTAACACTGATTGCCTTGTGATGCTTCCATGCAGGTCATGTGTGTACGCACGTGTGTGCGTGTGTTTGCATATATTCATGTAAACATGAGTGCATTCCCTTCCCCCAACGGAGTTTCACTACACGCTTCCTGGGCTCTCCATAGGCATGTGTTCCTTTATCTCTTTAACTTTTAGTGAGGCGTGGATTTGAACCACTGACCTCAGGGTGACAAATTTAAAGCCCACAGCATCACAACAAAGCCCTTTCAAGCCAAGAGGTGTCTTGCCTAGCTCATGCGGGAAACTACGAGACACGCTGGGGTTGCTCAGGGGAAGACCTTGATTGGAACTGACAAGGAAAAGGACACCTTCTGCCATTTCTCTGCAGACTTCACGAGTTCTCAGCACTTCTTGAAAGAGAACATGCCTCCAAGTCTTTCCTCCAGCTGGCTGGAGAGGAGAGGATGTACTGCTTTTTTCTTTTTCTTTCTTTTCTTTTTTTTTTTCTTTTTGTATTTCATCTCTGGCAAATCACAGCACAACATCACACGCAGCTGCAAACTCTCTGAGGTGAAGACAAGCTGGATCTCATGTTTGGATTTATCATCCCCTCCCCCGTAGTAGCTGATTTCCACTTCTGACAGGGTTATTATTTCCATCTTTAGGAACTACCTTAGACCCTGCCTTGGATAATTACAGATTATCATCAGTCCCTCACCTGAGGCGTTTTGGCACTTGTGTGAACCTCAAAAATGCCTAGCCACCCCCCTTCCCAGGAAGTAGAGAAGTAAACTCAAATGTGTGAGACTGTGTCTTTGTTCCCATTCTCATCTGCAGCTCTCCTGGGCTGTCTGGTGATTGAGCCATTAATCAGTGTCAAGTTATGGTCGAGAGCACAGGCAATGCTTTTGCCACTTGGGGTCCACTGTGGCTTAAACAGGCAATGAGTCTGGAACGCTGTCATGAGGTACAGTGGAAATCACAGACTCAGGAATTGTTAGGGCAGAGACACCACCTCAAGGACCACCTACGACTTTGGCCCACGGTTGGACACCTGTCTTTGGACGTTCCAGAGTGCTCCCTGCATTTGTCTGACTGGCACTCCAAGCTGAGGACTTTTAAGGCTCTAACATCCCTCGTTTTACCATTTGAGGTTGCTAATCTTTGCGTTCTTTGCCTCGAGATCCTGGCTATTTTGTGGCTGGCTTGTAGTTTAGATGGTAGAGCGCTTGCCTAGCGTGCATGGCATACAGAGTGGGATCCCCAGCATGGCATAATGCTGGGCATGGTGGTGCAGAGATAATCTCAGCACTCAGAAGCAGAGGTTCAAGGTCACCCTCAAGGTCATCTTCACCCATGGAGAAAGCACTGCATTAGACTGGGTTAAATGAGATCTTCTCTCAAGTTCAAAACAAAATGAAACCATGTGACTTCAAACCATGGGCCTCAAGCATGTAGTCTCAGCACTCAAGAGGCTGAGGCAGGAGGAGCAAGAGGTCAAAGTTATCCTCAGCTACATATTTAGTTTGAGGCTAAACTTGTTGAACTGGAACCACATAGACCAGGCTAGCCTTGAAGTCAGAGATCCACACGCCTCAGCCTCCAGATATGGCCTCTGCAGAATTTTATCTATCTATCTATCTATCTATCTATCTATCTATCTTTTAGTTTTTCAAGACAGAGTTTTTCTATAGCTTTGGAGCCCGTCCTGTAACTCACTCTGTAAACCAGGCTGGTCTCGAACTCACAGAGATCTGCCTGTCACTGCCTCCTGAGTGCTGGCATTAAAGGTGTGTGCCACCACCGCCCGACTCTGCAGAATTTTTTTTGTGGAGCCTGTGGCTATTCTGTTATGTGGCTTGTTTTCATAGTAACCCCTTGTCTTTTAACTCTTCTTCGGCAACAGATCTTTTTGGTTTTAAATTTTAATATCCATCCATGCAAGACAGTTGTATCATATTGATGCAGTAGGAAAGTCATGTATGTTAGGAGTTGGAGCTGAGTTTAAATTTGGGCGTGATTGTCCGCAATTTGTACTTTCCGGCCTACTCCCATGGCAGATTCACGAGGGAAAAATAAATCTTACTGTTTTCCACTGGAAATTTTTTGTGGTAATGTTATGTGGTAGTCGATCCGCAGGTCAAATTTTGGGACCCGGAGTAGGATGCTATACCAGAACTGAAGGGTGGTTTCAGTGCTGGTGTTAGGGCTGACCTAACAAGTTTCAAAAAACTTTCAGCAGAAGCCTGAGGTTTTGAGAGAAAACCATCTGTGAGAGATGAAAGGAGAGTGAGGAAAACCTTCCTGGAAGCAGGAGGAGGAAAGTGAGTCTTTAATGTAGAGGAAACATTAATGGAGCTGCTGCCGGGGACAGCAGGTAACTGTAAAAGGTACCTAACGAGTTAGTGAATCTAACTGATGCTTTCCAAGCAGTGTTACAAGTGCTACCTGGCTTCTCAAGGAAGTAAAGAATAACCCACCAAGAACAAGAGACAAGGACTGGCTAAGTTTTAAAATAAAGAGGCTTTTTATTCTTTCTTTTTCATTCAGAATTCAGCAAGTATTGAAGGTGGGGTCAGGGACTGTGAAGAATCACGCATACGCCACAACCTGAGCCTCAGTCAGAGAAACAGTGTCAGGGCTGAAGTGCTCGGCCAGCCTTAGATGCATGACATCCTAGGTTAGCTTGCCGGTGCTTTCATTATGGCTCTACCCCTCTCTTTCTTTCCCATGGGGAACAGAAGTTTATGGTGGCCATTCTGTGCCAGTTTCTGTCATTGGATGTTAGATACACAGGGAAAAGCGTTTGCTACACTGAGTGTAAATGCATCTGATGAAACTCAGCTAGACCAGAGCAGGATAACAAAACTGTCGTCCTCAAGAGTATGGTGGGGCTGGCAAGATGGCTCAGTGGGTAAAAACACATTCTACCTATGGCTGGTGACCTTCCTTTGACCCCAGAACCCAGGGTGAAGAGGTTATTCCCAAAAGTTGTCCTCTGACATGGAGCTCTCCATGTGCATGAACACATCAGTGCACACACACACACACACACACGCACACACATGCACACACACGCACACACACACGCATACACACACACATGCACACACACAGTTCACTTATTTATGTAGTTATAAAAAAAAAGGAGAAGAAACCAGAAACCTATTTCTATCATGAGGACAGACTGGGAATGTCGAGTAAAGGGTGTGAGGGAGTTGTAGGAGGGAGGTGAGTTGTTTTGGCCGGAAACCAGGATATAAATAGTTATTATGGACTATGGAAGTTGATGTTTCAAAAAATGTTCAGTAATCGCCCAGCTGCCAGCATTGCACCTGAGGTTGAAGTAAGAGGATTGCCAAAAGTTCCTGGCCAGCATGGCTATGTAGTGAGTTCCAGGCCAGCCTAGCTAATGTAGCGAGTTCCAGGCCAGCCTGAATTATAGGAAGAAGGCCCTTTCCCAACCTTGCCTTCCCCTCCAAATCACCCAGCTAAGCTACTTGTGATTTTGTCAGAAACTACAAACTGAATTAAAACAAAATATTCATTGTTTCAAGCCATTAGGGTTTGGGATAATTTATTAAGCACGAATGGCTAACAAACACAGGCGAAAATTATGTAAGGTTGAGGACTGATAGGTGATTCCTTCTATAGCTGTGAATATGCATTGCTTTATTGGTTGATGAATAAATCTGCTTTGGCCTATGGCAGGGCAGAATAAAGCTAGGGGGGAAATCCAAGCAGAGATACAGGGAGAAAGAAGGTGAAGTTAGAGAGACACCAGAAGTTGCAGGAGAAGTGAGGTATTGTGTAACAAGCTATGAGCCTCATGGTAAAATATAAACTAATAGAACTCCGTTTTAATACTTAGCTGCTTAGTTAAGCAAGGAATAGTTAAGGCAGGTATTCTATCTGCTTCTAAGCACTACCCCAGACTGGGCAATTGTGTTCATTACGGTCTAGCAGGGTGAGTTTACTTCTTCCCCAGAAGTTTATCCATTTCAAATCATATTTTTGCTACTTTATTAATCTGGTATCTTATGCATGGCATTTAACCTGTGTCTTGTTTTTTTTTTTTTTTCTTCATCCACTAAAACATGGCTACTGTGATGGCTATCTTTGGTTGCCAACTGGAACTGGACTACATCTGGAATTAATTAAAACCCATGTGGCTGGGTATACCCGTGAGGGATTTTTTTCTTAACTAAACTGTTTGAAGTGGGAAGATTCACTTTTAATCTGGATCTTTTTTTTAAAATATTATATTATCTGGCATCAATGGATAATATTTTTATAAGGCAGTAACTAACGATGAAGTGACAGATGGAAAATTCATGGGGACAGCAAGAAGAAAATAGAACAATAAGTAATATATACATATCTATAGCAATCAAGCTATGAGATATAGAGTTGATCGCTGATTATTCTATTTTATTACATATCAACCAAAGAAAATCCTGCTTTGAATATGCATATGATGTATTTACTGTTTCTTAGATTCTCTACTAAGTATTTTCACATTACTGTCATTAAAACATGTTATATCACAATAACAGGAAAGAGACAAATTCACATCCATAAATGTTTCAACTGGATTAGATATTTAATGTAATTGAGGAGCGGTGTGAAATCTAAAAGGCTTACATCATTATTTGAATTGTAGGGCTTTCTTTCATATTTTGTTTGCAGGGGCAAACAAAATAAAGGACAGTATAATCTACGGACAGATTGCTGATATTGCTAGCATTTCTTCTCCAAAATCAACACTCCTGTGTAACTTAATAATGGATGTTTGCTGAAGATGGTGCCAAATTCTTTTTAATTAGAATCTTTTTTTTTAAAAAAAATATTTATTTTTTTATTATGTATGCAACATTCTGTGTGTATGCCTGCAGGCCAGAAGAGGGCACCAGACCCCATTACAGAGGGTTGTGAGCCACCATGTGGTTGCTGGGAATTGAACTCAGGACCTTTGGAAGAGCAGGCAATGCTCTTAACCTCTGAACCATCTCTCCAGCCCTAGAATCTTTTCAGTATTTATTTTGCACTTCCTCAAAGAGAACTTTAATATGAAAAGGCTTTAACCAATTTTGCACTAAAACCTTATTCTTGTAGAAAAACCACCATAAAATAAAAAAACCCACCACACTGACTATCAAGTGTCTGTATAGTGTATTTTCTCATGAATTTGAAGACTTGATACATGCAAAGGCTTTTCAACATTAGTCACATTCATAGGGTTTCTTTCCTGTATGTGTTCCTTTGTATTTTTGAAAATTACTATTAATTGCAAAGGCGTTACTTCACTGATTTCATTCATAGGTTTCTCTCCGCTATGTGCTCTTTTATGCCTTGGAAGACTACATTGATCACATCAATAATTTTTCTCTCCCCTATGTGTTCTTTTATGTATTTAGAGATGCTTCTGATATTAAAAGGCTTTATACCACACTGACTGCCTTCATAAGGGTTTCTTTCCAGTGTGTGTTCTTTCATGAGTTAGTACATTATGATGATATGCAAAAGCTTTACCACACTGATTACATTTGTAAGGTTTCTCTCCAGTATGTATCCTTGCATGCCTGTGAAGATGACTGGAATGTATAAAGGATTTACCACACTGATTACATTCATAGGGTTTCTCTCCAGTATGTGTTCTTTCATGAATTAGAACATAATTATGACGTGCAAAAGCTTTATCACACTGCTTACATTTGTAAGGTTTCTCTCTTGTATGTGTTCTTTTATGCTTTTGAAGATCACTGGGAGATGTAAAAGCTTTGACACAGTGATTACATTTGTAGGGTTTCTCTCCAGTGTGTGTTCTTTCATGAATTATCACATTACTATGATATGCAAAAGCTTTATCACACTGCTTACATTTGTAAGGTTTCTCTCCTGTATGTTTTCTTTTATGCTTTTGAAGCTCACTTGGAGATGTAAAAGCTTTAACACAGTGATTACATTTATAGGGTTTCTCTCCAGTGTGTGTTCTTTCATGAATTATAATATAACTATGATATGCAAAAGCTTTATCACACTGCTTACATTTGTAAGGTTTCTCTCCTGTATGTGTTTTTTTATGCATCTGAAGACCACTGGGAGATGTAAAAGCTTTACCACACTGGTCGCATTTGTAGGGCCTTTCTCTGGTATGTGCTCTTTTATATAGTCGTAGTTGACTATGATATGCAATGGGTCCATCATCTTGAATAACTTCACAGGGCTTCTCTTCCATGTGAATTCTCTCATGCCGTTTAAGAGGACTTCCACAACTCCTAGAACTTTGAGAATGCTCTTCAGTGTCATGACCTTCCCAATTGTAGCCAATGGCAGTGAGGTTCCTGAAGGTCTGCAGCATCACATCATTGTAGAGATTCTTCTGGGAAGGGTCCAGCAAAGCCCACTCTTCCGGAGTGAAGTTCACATGCACGTCGTCATAGGTCACTGCATTTATGGCCTGCCAGTCTTCCCTGTTTGATGACAGATGTGCATAGCTCACCATGGCCTAGCTGCACAGCTCAACCACGCTCTACCCACACGGAGCCCAAGACGCAGCAAATAGGAGAACAAACCAGCATTAATCTGGATCTTTTGAGGTGAGTAAATCCATCATTAATCTGGGCCACAGCTTCTGCCTGCAGCCTGTACGAACGGCATGGAAAAAGGAAGCTTGCTTTTTGCCTTGCTTGCTTTTTCTGGCAAGTCTGTTCCTTCACTGGCATAGAGCCTACTTCCTCAGGACTCCAGTGTGTGCTGAAGACCAGCTGGGACACCCAGTTTTATGGACTGAACAACTACTGGATTCTTGGACCTTCCCTGGGAAGACAGCCATTGTTGGATTAGTTGGACCACAGCCTATAAGCCACTCTAATACATTCCATATATTTATTTACTCATTTATTCTATCAGTTCTGTTCCTCTAGAGAACTATGAGTAATACAGTCACTATCAGGCTATTGCATGGATTAAGAAAGCTAACATATGGAACAGCAGCTGAAACGGAGAAAGCTGTGAGTATATTTATTATTTTCATTATGTGCTAGGCACAAGAGTGCATATACCTGGTTGGTCCCTTTCCATAGAGTTCGTTCTCGTCAGGACTTTTCAAATGACCATAACTCTATGTATTTAGCTCTGTAACATGGTACGTGTGAGAAAAGACACCGAAATGTCTGTCTCGCGGTAGAGGGACTGGTAGGGCCAGGAGGAGTTTCATGAGATGTAAGGGAGAAGGGTAGTTTGAATATGATCCTTAAGAGAAAGGATATAGGATCATTTGGATGTACAAAGCAGTCAGAGATAGCACACAAAGGCTATTACAGCTTCTAAGCCGCAAAATAAATATGTTTAAGACCTAGGTGCAGTGGCATGTACCTGTGATCCCAGCACTCGGGAGGCAGAGGCAGCATCTCAAGCTTGAGGCTAGCCTAGAATACATGGGGAGATATGTTTCTAGACAAAAACTCACGACAGGAGAAAGGGGAAGATGTAAAATGCTATGTAGTGCCAGCATTATTACTTGGGAGTTTGTTGGAAACAGGATCTGGCCCTAACTATACAACCCAAAAGTTCGCATTTTTACCAGGACCATCATGTGTTCCCACTGAACACGAAAGCTTGAGAGCTACTACTGGCGGAAGGTGTAGACTCTGGGACCGAGCTGCCTAAATTTATGACAAATAAGTTTGTATCATTTGTGTGTGTATACATGCGGGAGGTCAGAGGACGATTTTGTGTACTCAGTTCTTCCACTACCACATGAGCGGGTTCTGGAGACTGAGTTCAGGTCAGCAGGCTGGCAAGGTAAGTGTCTTTACTTGCTGAATCTTCTCGACAGCCTAGGCTGCCTAAATTTAAAACCTTCCTTTGTCCTTTACTTATGTGGACCTTAGGGGTGGTTTTTAACCTGTATCAGGGACTTATTTTTAGCTACGGACATCCCTACTAATTGTAAGAAGTTATATAGAAGATGGAGGATCAACCCCAATTGTTACTCTTATTTGACTTACAATAAGAGTCAGGTTTGTTTGCTTGTTTTTCAGGAAAGGGTTTCACTATGTAACAGTCTTGGCTGCCTTGAATTAGTTCTATAGACCAGGCTGGCCTCAAATTCAGCGAACCACCTGCCTCTGCCTCCCAAGTGCTGGGATTAAAGGCGTGCACCATCACTGCCTGGCCAAGAGTCAGGTTTTGTTGTTGCCTTCTTAAAACTTTATTTTCTGTGTATGGGTGTTTTGCTTGTATGTGTTTGTGCACTACATTTGTGCTGTGCAGTACATTCGTGCGGCACCTAAGGAACTCCTGAATTACATATGGCTGGACTTATATATGGTTGTTGGCCACCATATGGGATGGAAGAGAGGCCAGTGCTCTTAACCAGCCCCCTATTGTTGCCTTTCGAGACAGGGTTCTATTATATAGTTCTTGGTTTACCAGTTCCTGGACAACTGTGCCTTTTCATCCATAGGACGGGCAAACTTAATTACACCCACCTCGTGTAGATGCTGCAAGGGTCAAATAAAGGAATGTTTGTTAAATTACAAAGTCTCCTATTAAGATTTAATTAACCACCTTATAAGGTGTTCTTAAGCAATTGACCTCACAGTGTGCACAGGAAGGTCAAGAAAGGCGTGGAGTAAACTCAAATGGTCCTTTTTATTTCTGACTAACCTACATCTCCATTCAAGAGCACGAACAGACTCACATTTATGCAGTGGTTCACAAAACTACAAAAACCCCAAACGATTTTTGGTCACAGGGCCTCCTGCAGTACAGGCTGACCTGCTTCTTCCACTTCCCCAGTGCAGGGATTAGAAATGTAATTCATAGCGTCCCACTTAGAAAAGAACTTTCACCCACGCCATGTATCTGAATATTTCCACAGAGTAGATTTTGCCCCTCCCCCTACGCATACCCTTAAAGCAATCTACCACTGAGCTAGAAGTCCTTCCTGTGGTAACCCTGGTTTGCCAGGGAATTTGCTTAACTGCAGGATGCATACTAACAATTCCTTCAGATGTGTGCACTTTCACCACATCCGATGTTACCAGAGTTTAGAGGGAGGACATCACAAAACTTTATGGAATTTACAATCCTAGAAACTAATTTTGATTTTTTTCGGATCGTTGTAACAACACATCGGGCCTCTTTCCATCTGTAAAGCAGGGGGACAAGACTTTGACAACATGGTGCGGTTAAGTAACAAAGGCTGCAGGTGAACCTACCATGCTGTAGTGAGTGCCACAAGCAAATCCCTTCTTCCCTTGGACAGACATAGCACAAGATATCACTAGCTTTCCTATTTCGCACACGGCATTGCCCCAAGCCGAGAACGCTCGGATTCCCTTCCTCGATTTGCAACTCTCAACACCGAGAACGGGGTGCGGGACACTGTGAGGTCCTCTCTCTCCGTTCTTGTGGCGTGAAGAATCTCTCGAGTCGTCGGGGTGGTGGAGGACGCTGACGATGGCTCCCAAGAGTCTGGGGAACCAGATCTTCATCCCCCAGCGTTCATCAGAGACCAAGCCGCGCTCTTTTCATCCCTCACCTCGCTAGAGTAAAGGTCGAAGCGCGGCTCCGACTGCCGACGCCATTTTGGACGGTACGTGTGACGCCACACGTTCAGCTGAAAAGGGCAGCCGATTGGCTGGGAACGGCCGGGAGGCTAGGGCGCGCGAAGCCAAAAGGAACTACACTCCCAGACTTCCTTGCGCACACGACCGGCGAGCAGCGAGAGAAAGAGGACGGAGTTGGAGCTCGGACTACAACTCCCAGCAGGCTCCGCGACACCCGTCCTTCCCTTTCAAAACGCGGGGGGGGGGAAGGGGTTGGGCAAAAAAAAAAAAAAAAAAAAAAAGCAGGACGGGACGAATAGAGGCTTTTGAGGGCTCGTTTCGCAAAAGGCGGGAAAGGCGAACTACACCTCCCGACGAGCCGCGCGCGGCTGCGCCTGCGCTCTGGCCTCTGTCGCCATCTTGCCCCTTCTGAGGCACCGCAAACAAACCTAATTCCTGGTGTCCCCTAGTCTTGGCGGAGGAGCCTTTTAGATGAGCCCCGAAAGGCCGGGCAGGTGGGTGTCTCTCAGGCAGGGTCCGGGGAAGAGCTGGCAGCTTATCCAGGGTCTGGGGGCGCCGGGCCAGCCGTGGGGAGCCCGGCTCGGGGACGCTCAGCCCCATCCTCCGTTGTTTCCTAACGGGATCGCGGGGCTCCCTCAAGTGGACCGAGGGGCGCTCCGGCACGCCTAGTGATGGGACAGCGGAGGTGGAGGTCTAGGGTCCCCGTGGTGATTCCGGGGGCCGGCCGGCCGGCTGTCCGCCTTCCCCAGAGGAGCTGGCCAGCGTTGCCGAGACCCGGCTGCCGGCCGCGGGGGCGCGGGCTTGACATTGGGGACGGGCGCGGAGCGGCGCAGGCGGGGAGCCCGGGCGGGCTGCCCTTGTTGTGGTGCTGCGGAGAGGGGGCGGGGCGGGCTGCCCGCTGACACCCGAGCTGGGCATGGGGGCGACCGAGTCGGTGCGACCCCCGCCTCCCGTCCCCCGGTTCCCCGAGCGCGCACCGGCTGCCGCCGCTCGGCTCGCCTGGCTTGTGCGGCCCCGCCGTGCGCTTCGCCGCAGGGGGATGCTTTGGGATGCCGTGACGTGGTGCCTGATTTCGGGCGGTCGCCTGCCGCCTCCGAGGTCCTGTCGGGAGGCGGGGACTGGCTCGGGGAGCGAAGCGGATTCCTTTGGCTCTGCCCCTTCCTCCTCTCCACCCCCTTTCTTTATGTCATCCTGCCAGCTGGGGCGCGCCGTCCAGTTCGGCTCGCTTGGGGTTGGTTCTGAGCTCGGAGGACGATGGGAAGTAGGGGGAAGGGGGACTCCACTTGAGGCCAAGAGTTAGGCTTAGCAGCCCAGAGGAGTTATCTCGGTTTAGTGTTCGACTCTTAAACTGGTTCATTCATTCATTCGTTCGCTCTTCTCGCCCGCTAACCATCCATTTATCAGTTTAGCAGATGTTTAAGGAAGGTCTGCTGTGTGTTCAACCAGTAGTGTGTGAACCTACCGGCTCTGAGTCTTTTTGTCCTCCAGGCTAGGGGATTCTCAGTGCGAAATTCCGGGCATCTCAACTTTGGATAACTAGTGGACTCATGACTGTTTTACTGCCAAAATGTGAGAAAAGAGTTCTTTACTAAGTTCCATTTACCCAAATAACATGCTCTACCCTTGGCTTATTTTATCTTATAACTTGTTAGTAAGGAAAGTGGCAGAGGTCAAGTCGCTTGCCCAAGGTTGCACGTGCGGTACAAACTATCTGGCAAGTTCTATGCCAGCCCCCATGAAAGAACTTTGCATGCCCTGTTTCCTACTTACCACTGCAAACCGGGTGGAATTGCTTTTATTTTCATAAACCTGTATGAAGTGGGTTCAGACAGGCCAGTTCACCAGGATGAAAAGCTGGACCTGGAACCAAGTGTTTGACTCCAGAACCCATGTTCTTCCCCTGTTAGCTGGATCAGGGTGCTCTGGTGGTGGTTTGGTCATTTCTCAGCAGCCGCAAAACATGGTTATGAGGTATCGTTTCAGTTTTGCTTGGTAGCCCGTGGAGGGATCTCCAAGTGAATGGCCTGTTGCATATCCTTTGGTGATTTTGACTTGTTTTTCTTCTGATAGGGAGGACAAGCTCTTTGGGGCTACCAGACAGAAGCAGCAATGCCTGTTGTGTGGCCAACCCTTTTGGATCTCAGCAGGGATGAATGCAAACGAATTCTTCGAAAATTGGGTATGGATTTTGTTGTTACCGTCCCGAGCAGGGTCTCACTGAGTAGCACAGCACTCCTGCCTCAGCTTTCCAAGTGCTGGACCACAGCTGTGCTCCACCAGCCTACCTAACGGTGTTAGTCTTGTTGTTTTCTATTTCTCTGTAACCCTTTTTCTTTTCTGTGTGGGCCATGGCTGTTGGTGGCTAGCGCCCTCATCTTTCTCACTGTTTTCTCAGGGCCTGAAAAGACCTTTTTTTTTTTTTTTTTTTTTTTTTTTTGTAAATGAGATACAGGAGTCATAATGTCAAGGAGCCATGATAAATGGGAAACCTGGCTGTTGTGTGTTCCTTTTTTTAAAATTAACTTTTAATTTTCTTTTTTTTTGGTTTCATGTAAGCATACTACTAACTTTAGTAGATGTGTCTGTGTGAATCATGCCTTTTCTGAATCGTAAGCTAAATGCAAGCTGCCTATTTTCCCAATTACTTAATTACTGTAATTGATAAAACACACTTTATGCTTAAAGTTGACTATTTAATGTTTCTCCTTTCTACATTTGTAACAACCCTTTTCAACCAGCATTTAGGGAGAGAAGCAAGCCCTAATGCTAAGGCACGTGTTTTGTGTGAGTGAACTGACTTTACCCTTGTGTGCAAAATGGTGTTAGTCACGTCCCATTCTTGTGAATATTGAGAGAAAAGCTGCCTAATCATTTGATCTTTGGTTTAGAGTGAAAATCTGTGAAAAATGCTGTTTTAGATAAGGCCCTTGTCTCATTTACCATTGTAGCCTGAGGCTAGTGCACTAAATAAAATAAGTGATGGAATAATTTGAAAATGAGCAGTGACTATCAATTAAATAAAAAGCCCATCATTGTGACTGGCATGTGAGAATATAGAGCTTAAAGCAGCTACTTTTGAATGTACTTGTAGGCTACTAAAGTTTTCCTTCAGGGGAACTCTTTGTTGAAAATTCTATATGTAGGTCAGATGAAATTGTAGCTACTGTAGACCTACTGCTAATAACTTCTGCCCTTTTCTGTCTTTCCCTTCTCTATCCCCCCCCCCCCCCCCAGATTATAAACTGCTTGACATTGTTTTAGCAGTTGGAAGAGGGCTCTTTTCCGGGGGCCAGTCTTTTAAACTTCCATGCAAACTTTTATCACTATTTTGAAGATACTTGGCTATACACAGGCACTAATATAACTTGCTGTTGATTATGAAATTGAACTCCATTTCTTTCATAGTTAAAAAAAATGCAAGATGAAAAGATCACGAGGACAGTAAATTGGACTGAGGTTTCTGGGTTTTGAGAGCAACATAAAGTTAGTAATCTTTAAGTTTGCTGTTAGTTTTTTCCATAAATGACGTGAGGTGATGTATGAAAATGACTTGATGATAGCACCCTATAAAATCATGACATCAAGGGGCTAATGTTTCGGTGTTAAAGAATGAACACCCCTGAAACAGCCCACGCTGTCAAGGTTACAGGTAGGCGGAAGGCTGTTAGGTACCAGGAAGATGCCACTTTATAAAAGTAATGTGTACCATTGTGTCTTAGCATGATGGGGCTCTTACGTCTGTCCTGCTACAGTCTCAGGATCTCAAGGGGGGGGGGATGCTTTCTTCTGTTTTCTGCACATCGTCTAAAATGCAGAGAGCGATGCTTTGCTCTTGGGTTAATATACAGATTCTCCGTTCCTGAGTATATCCCATGAACAAATCACCCAAGATGTGTTGGTGGACTTAGAGAGCTTAGGGTCAGATTGACCTATTTTGGCGGCCCCTCCTGCCACATCAGATTGATCATCACTGAAGAGGATCAAATTGTTCTTCAGCTAGAAGAAGAGGTAGCGCAGAAAAAAAAGAGTTATCTCAGAACAAACTAAGGAAATAGACTTTAGGGTGCAATAAAAAAAATCAGCATTAGAAAAAAAATTCAAGTAAAAATAAAAACAATGAACGTGTCTGTGGTTTTAGGCAGATGTGTGGGAGATGCTGCTGGGTGCTGCTTCTGTGCTGAAGGAAGCGGCCGTTACCATGGCACTTCTGGCCCCAGTGACCCTTAGGAAGGTGGGCTTTCCTCCCCGGGTTGCTGTCTTGACCATGAACCTTTGGATTGCTTTCAAACCCTAGTTCCAAGTCCTAAGTCTAGGAGAGATACACACTGTCTCTGAGAATTGTTAGGTTAAGGGCTGGAGAGAGCTTGGCAGTCATGTCATGTCAGGATGCTTACCACTGCTTCTAGCTCCAGCTCCAAGGATCTCATGCCCTCTTCTGAGCTCCTCTGGCCTCTTTGGGCACCTGCACTCACACGGCATACTTTCTCTCTCTCTCCCTCCCTCCCTTTCTCAGTCTCTGTCTTTGTCTCTCTCTCTTGCTCGCTTGCTCTCTTGCTCTCTCTCTCTCTCTCTCTCTCTCTCTCTCACACACACACACACACACACACACACACAAATTTTTGGCTTTTGGTTTTTTGAGACAGGGTTTCTCTGTATAGCTCTGACTGTCCTGGAATTTACTCTGTAGGCCAGGCTGGCCTCAGACTCAGAGATCCACCTTCCTCTGCCTCCTGAGTGCTGGGATTAAAGGCGTGTGCCACCACTGCTCAGCCACAAAATTTTTAAAAAGTGTTGTTAGCTTAAAACTTTGTTCTTTTAGAAGCAGCTATAAATGGTTTCAATGTGGGATGCCAAACATTTTAATTATCAAGAAATTGGGGTGGGGAGTGCTGGAGAGATGGCTCAGAACTTGGAGCATTTGGCTACTCTTAGAGAGGGTTCGGTTCCCAGCACTGACATGGCAGCTCACAACCATCTGTAATTCCATTTCTGGGGATCCATGCTCTCTCTGGCATCAGACATACACATAAACATATATACATATAATCAAAATATTCATACACATTAAAAAGAAAGAAGTCAGGCTAGACAATTTACGATACACTCATGGCACCAGTAGCAGGTAAATGCTTGCTACTTTTTGACTGCCTCTCCTTCCTTATCTTTATAACTCTTGAGTTGTAACTTAACTGACTTGGGGCTTTATGACTAAAGTATAAATTGAAGTGGCCGATTGCTTTAAATGACATGGTTTAGGATGGTTTAGGATTTTATAAAAGTAGTGTAGCACATCTTTTGTTTTTGAGGCATATTTATTATCTGTGTGTCTGTCTATCTATCATCTATCTATCTATCTATCTATCTATCTATTGGTTTTTTTGAGACAGGGTGTCACTATATAACTCTGGATTTCCTAGAACTCTCTCTGTAGACCAGGCCGGCCTTGAACTCAGAGATCTGCTTGCCTCTGCCTCCCAAGTGTTGGGATTAGAGGTATGCACCACCCTGCCCAGCTTCATTTTGTATATATATATATATATATATACACACATATACTTTTTTTTTGTTGGTCACCAGAATGGCCCTGTAATGGAATGACCTCAGTATCCTATAAGCATGCTTGTCATTAAATATGAAGGAAGCTTGTGAGTTAGTAAAGATTCTAATGGTGACCGGACTGCTTACAGGGATGCTGTGAGTTTTTGTAGCTGAGGAAATGTTTCAGAGCCACAGTTTTGTGTGTTGGATATTGCCACGTCCTAATTTTGTGCATGACTTCTTAGTTGGCTTCAAATGAAGCCGGAAATATAAAATTTTCCATATTAAAAGATTTCATTGCATTTTAGCCAGGTATGGCATCTACCTTTAATCCCAGCACTTGGGAGGCAGAGGCAGGTTTTCTGAATTCAGGACCAGCCTAGTCTACATAGTGAGTTCCAGGTCAACCAGAGCTACATTGTACATTATAAAACCCTGTCTAGAAAGAAAAAAAATATATATTACATTTTAAATTATGTTTTTGTTTTATGTGTGTGTGTGTGTGTGTGTGTGTGTGTGTGTACACGTGAGATCTTGCACACATGCTGTGGGGTATGTGTGGAGATTAGGCTACAACCTTCAGGAATCAAGTTTGCCTGCTTTGCAATTTGTTTCTTTATGGCATTGTTATTGTCTTAAACATTGGCAAAATCTAAACTATTACTCATTTTCTTCTGTCCTATCTACAATCAGTTACTGAGTTCTATCAAATAATTCTTTAAGGTGGGATTAAAGGATTTGCTTAGTCTAACCACAAATTACTTCTGTTTCCCTTTTTCTCTGTTCTCTTATATATGTGAAATAAAACCTTTCTAACAATTTATCTGTCTATTTATCAGTCATCTATCTAACACATACATTAGACCTTGATTTTAATCATTTTGAGAATAAGGACTTTGTTTTATACCCTACAAATATTTAAATATTTTCCCTGGTATTCTGTCTTATATTCCTTTAGTAATTTGGTTTGAATTAGTGACTCTTCAACTACAGACAGTTTTATTTCCTTTAATGTAAAACTTTTCAAAGTAGTTCTTGTTCCTGGAAGTTACTGCAGTAACATGAAGCAGTCTCAGTTCTTTTGCTCTCTGTTCCTTTTGCAGGCATTCGTTCCCCACTCTGCACAAGGACTGCTCTCTCTCATCCTGGTGAGAGCTTGTTTCCAAACCAGACGCCTTCACCACTGTGTGCAACTGTGGTGATTGCAGTTAAATATTTGAGGGCAGGACCCAACACTCTTTAGTGTCTATATATTAGGACTCAACATTGATTTCTTGACTAGAATATTCCATAAGTATTTTATTTTTTTTTTTATTTTATTTTTATTTTTTTTTTTTTTTGGTTTTTCGAGACAGGGTTTCTCTGTAGCTTTGGAGCCTGTCCTGGAACTCCCTTTGTAGACCAGGCTGGTCTCGAACTCACAGAGATCCGCCTGTCTCTGCCTCCCGAGTGCTGGGATTAAATATTTTATGTATTTTAATGGGACATAAACATTTAGTATAGTGAGTTTTCAGCTGGCGATTCCTAATGCCATTTTTTAAAATCTCTTCCAGCTCTTGTCAGAGCTGAAATATATTTCTTGGACTTAGTATTTGCTTTTCGCCTTTGGAGGGCAGGTCTGTGCTTTTGAACGCACCCCCTTCCGTGTCTGCATGGTGTGCAGTACATACTCAGCACGTGCAGGCTGATCACAGTTGGATATCGGTGGAACTAGACATTTTTGCTGCTTTTACTCAGCCCATTCCTTTATATAAGGCTTCCTTTAAAAAAATTTATTTTTATTTTATATGTGGATGTTTTGCCTGCATGTCTGTTTGTGCACTGTGTCTGCATGGTGTCTGGGGAAACCAGAAGAGGGTGTTGGGTTCTCGGGAAGTGGAATGATAGACGGTTCTGAGTCACCATGTGGGTGTTGGTATTTGAACCCATGCCCTCTGGAAGAGTAAGTGCTCTTTAACTGTTGGGCCATCTCTTTAGCCCCTAATGTCTCCCCCTGGCAGAGTTGAGAATGCAGTGAACAAAGTGAGACCACAGTTGACTTATTGGCTAGTTTTGAGTCTGCAGGCTTACATCTATTATTACTTAACCCACATTTACTGGGTTTCTGTAGGCAGACAGAAGATATTTATCACAATGTGAGTGTGAAAATACTTCTAATTTGGATGTTTTTTCTACCATTCTGGTTTGCTCCTATGTCTCTGTTTCATAGTATTAACGACTAAAACACATTTTTTTTTTTCCATTCTCTTGTTGGTGTTGTCTTGAAGGTGTAAGTCACAAAACAATCCCACACCAGGTTGGAATTATGATTAATAGAAAGGTTATTTATTTAAGGGGAAAACTTACAGATCACGGTCCTAGACAGCAGCCCTCTGAGCGACCAGGAACAGAGTCTGGCAGCTGAAGCTGGAGCCAGAAGCAAGAGCGAGAGCAGGGCTACTGCTGCTTTTTAAAGCAAAAGAGACCACACCCAAGTGGGCTGGAATCATAAAGGCTATTGGCTGAAGGAGCTCCCTCAGCCTTGTCTGACCTCTCTTGCAGCTCCAGGGAACTAGGTATAGCTGAGGTGGCTGAACCTCTTTCTTTGTGACCTTTCTTTCTGGGTTTCTTGACAGCTTGCAGATGTTATGTTCCTAGAGAGCAAGGTCACAAGCACAAGGACTTAGCACGTGTCTGCATCCTATTTTTGATGCTTCATTGTCCAAAAGTAGCATAGAATTGGTGTGGGAGGAGACTACACAGAGATCACACTGGGTGGTCGTGAGAGGCCTGCATATTTTGGGGGAAAGGCTTGAGGACTTTTGATTTATATATATGTTTTTGCTTTTTTGTTCTGTTTGTTTGTTTATTTTGTTTTTCGAGACAGGTTCTAGTTTAGCCTAAGTTAGCCTCAAAAAGTTATGATCTTCCTGCTTCACTTTCTGAGTACCAAGACTACAGGCATGCCTTTTCATGTCTGACTTGTGTGTTTGTATCTTTGTGTGCACATGTGTGTGTGTGTGGGTATTTGTATATTTCTTCACATGTATGTGGAAAACAACAACCTCAACTATTGTTCCTTAGGCATCCCCATCTTTTTTTTTTTTTAATTAAAAATTTTTTTAGGTAGGGTCTTTCACCTAGAACTTGTTCAGTAGTCTAGGTTGGCTTAATGGCTGGCAAGCCTGGGGCATCCTCCTATCTCTCTCTGTCTTCCTCAACACTGGGATGACAGCTGTATACTGCCATATCTGCTTTTCATTTCCATTTTTCTCCTCTCCTCTTCTTTCCTTTTTTAAAGTAGATTTTTGTGGATTAAACTCAAGTGCTGATACATCTATGCCAAGCACTAGTCACCTCTCCTGCTTGTATTTTTTTGAGTTAGTGTCTTGCTACATATCCTAGGCTGTCTTTGAACTCTCCATCTTTCTGCTCAAACCTATGAGTGCTGGAATTACAGGCATGTACCACCCAGACTAACTAGTCATTTCTATGGTAGGTTTTTATGTTTAATTCCTTGGATGATAGTTTTTGTAAATGTAAAGATCTTAGATTAAAGGTATGGCCACCATGTCTGGCTACATTACCTGCTCTTCAGTAATATGTTAGAGATTTTCTTTCCTAAGCATTTTATACCCTTGATTTCTGTGAGACATTGTATAGTAAAGCAATATGAATGATGAAAGTAACACTTAAATCTTTTTATTCAATAACATTTTTGAAAGGAATTAAAAATTTTGCATTTGGTTGATTTTGGATTTCTTGCCATGACATTTAATATTGCATAACTACATTTTTCAAAATTGAAGGCTTATTGTGATAAAATAATTTTATTTTCTAGAATTGGAGGCATATGCTGGAGTTATCAGTGCACTTCGTGCACAGGGGGATCTCACCAAGGAAAAGAAAGATCTTCTTGGAGAGCTCTCAAAAGTCCTTAGGTAATTTGTCATGAAAGTTTTGGTGATGTGAATAAAAGTTTGATTTCTGCTCATTCTCAAATTGAAGAACCGAGGTGTTCAGTGTGTCGGGTGCTTAGTGGCCCTGTTCCATTGTGTGCTTTCTGCTGCAGAAATGGGGAAACTTAGTCTCTGTCGTGTAACCCAGTGAGAGGGTTTGAGTCAGGTGTTTTTGGGCTCCTGGAGTGGGAGGTCCTTTGACAGAGGTGAAGGAAAGAAGAGCTGGTGCAACTGAACAGGACGTAGAGTGGTATTTACTGGAGGGGAAAGATGACTCAACATGGCAGTGGGTGCTGGCCACACAGTCGTGGCCTTAACTCCAGCTGACTCCTTCACCTGAGCTAGAATGCCGCTTGGATCCGTCCAACAACTCAGTGAGAGGGGCTCCTCGGTGCTTTATCTTGATTCATTTTTATGTCTGCTTTCTCAAAAAATGTTCGGCCTTGACTTGTTTGCTTTCTACATTTAAAGTCATTTTGTTCTTTTTTTAGAAGTGAGAAGTGGAAGAGTCTCTTATTAATTAGCATTAATATAAGAATGTTTTTAAGCAGATTCTTAGTCTTATTTTTTTGTTTACGTTTCTTCGTAAAGTCTGCTTTTAGTCTTTAAGTGTTGTGATCCATGCTATAAATTTAGTGTTAAGTACTAAAGAAAATAAGAAGAGTGGTATTCACCTTATTGGGTATTTATGAATGGAATGGATGTAGTCTTTAAAAACTGTTTCATTTATCAGTGTTTAATGTATGTACATTCTTACCGTTGGTGACATAATGTAGAAGGCACCTAGCTGAAGTTGAGTCACGTGTCATAGCATGAACTCAAAAGAAACATGTTATCTTGCCACTCTTACTGATTTTATTATATTCATTGGACTCTTACGCCTTAGAAAAGACCTTAGAAGACTTTCTTCTAAGTGCCCAGTCCTCCTGCCAGCAGCCATGAAATGAGGAGGCTCTGAGCACCTGTTTCCTTGTCTATTAACAGGAAGCATTGCTAGTTACCATGGCCTGCTGTTTACAGGTGGGGAACCTGCAGTCCAGGCTGAGTTTGTCTTCCTGAGATCTCCAGATAAATAATCCGCAGTTACACAGAATCAGTATGAAACCTTTCCTGTGACCTTGAAACATTTGAAGATACACATTAGGCAAAGTAACCCTCAGCCCCAGAAGATGTTGACGTAAACCTTAATAAAAGTGTAGAGAAGAGCTGCCTGCTTGGCAGAGTTCTATAATGGCTATTTTTTTTCATAGCATCTCAACAGAACGCCACCGTGCTGAAGTTCGGAGAGCAGTAAACGATGAACGGTTAACAACAATTGCACATAAGTAAGCCATTAGTCTACCACCCTGGTTTTTAAATGATGTAGTATAAAGTAGCTCTGAGACAGTCTTCCTTTGGTGTGGCAGGCCCCTGAGTCTTTTATCTTAATAATATCTCTATACTCAGAGACTCTGCCCGTAGTGATTACTGTTTACTCCGTTGGTTACTTTTTGTTTTGTTTTGCATTTTGTGAGGGAAGCTTAAAGTACTTAGGTCAAATCCTATTACAAGGCAATCTCTGTATAATCAAAGACCACTGGAAGCTCAGCTCAATACCAAGTAGCATGCCTCCTTAAATTGAAAGGTGCTTAGAGGTTTCTTGTATTGGTATTTGATATGTATATTGCTTTATAAATAGGCATTATAATTTTTATATGGCTCTAATTATTTCAGATATTTTGAGCTTCAGAAAAATAAATAAAATATATGTTCTTTTAAGAGATAAAATATAACTTAATGTACTTTAAAAAGCAAACATACTAAAATTATGAAGGTTTCTTACCAAATTGTCTTCAGATTGTCATACCTGACAGATTGGGTAGAGGGTGGCAGAGCAGAATCCACCATTAGTTGCAGAGATAGTGCCTCCTGAAGAACAGAAAGGACAGAAAGGAATCCTCTCAGTGATAATAGAAATTTCAAGTATAATCCGTTTGTTCTGATTTTTATGTTTTAATATGACATAGAGCTAAAGGAGAAAGGAGCTTAGTGAGTTACCACAATGTGATGACGTAGGGCATTTGGCAGCATTTGCATTGATTACACAGCTCTGTTGGCTTCTTGTACTTGACTGTCCCTCATTTTACTTAACACTTAGAATGGGGTACTCACCTCTTTAACAGTGTAGTTTGACTGTTTTGCTGTTTGTTCTGTAAGTCTGAGATTTCTTCCATGATAGGTATGCACTGTAGGAATGTAGAAATCCCTGTAGAGACAGTAGCATTTAGTAGTTAGGCTGACACAGCTGAAACACTCAAATTCAATGTGTCCCTCTTTGAGTTTACTTCAGACTTTTGAATTGGAATGCTTTAAATGGAGTCTGAATTCTAACTGGGGAACTGGTAATAGGAACCTGTGCTCGATACTGAAGTAGAAAATTAATACATTGGAAGTGTTCAAATGGTATTGTGGGTCAATGAGTTGTAAGTTGATGCTCGGTGTCATTCTTAAAGGATAACATTTATTTAGTCTCCTTTTCCTTTTTTCCCCTTTTAAGAATGAATTTATCCTTATATTTGGGTGAAAGACCAAGTTACAGGTATGCAAATAGGTTATTATTATTTCAGGCTTTTTATTGTATTTATTTCCAAATTGACGCTCTCAATTATTCAGGGGCACATACTCCATTATGAATTAACCATGCCCCTTGCTTCTCCTTCTTTTTCCTCCTCACCTTCCTAATACTGCCCAACCTTTAGCCATTTTTGCTGCTTGGGAATATCTCTAGTCAGAGGATGGGAAGGGAGAGGAGGTGAAAATTTTTATAACACATTTTACTGCTTGTTAGTTGGCCTGAAAAACAATTGGTGCAAGAATTTACTAGTGTTTGCTAAAATAATTTTTGGATAATATGCGAATTTCTTTAACCTATTTGACCTCTCCCTTTCCTTCCTCTCTCCATTAGCATGGATAATTGAGAGTTGGCTTCTTTCTACCTGTGTTTCTCCGCCCCTTCCTTTCTTTCTGATTTCTTTAATAAATGAATTTCTTTTTTTGAAAAGAGTTTCTTCAGTATATAATGAAAGAAAAACCTTGGGCTTTTCTGTGCTCAGACTCTGATGTTTTATACTGTGGTTTTGGTTTGACTGGGTACTCCATTTACTTGTTGAGCGCAGTAGTCAGGAATGAGGATGGTAACACTTTCTTCTCTTGGGTAAGCAGTGGAGACCCAGAGATGGCCTGTGAGGGCTTTAGTCTAAAACAACAAGAGGAATGCGTGTGAGCTGACTGCATTTCCTCATCCTTCTCCCTCCCCCACTTGAAATTGCTGTGTAGCCCAGAAGGAATGTTCTTGAAAGGTGATGGGAAAGCTGAGAAGACTGAGCAGGAAGGAAGGGTCCTGGACGCACGAGAAACTGTAGAGGCCTCTGCGCCAAGGCTTGACTGGGAAACTGAGGTCTTAGTTACAACAGCACTAATGCTTCATGTGTTTTGCTCAGGCCACTCTTTGCCCTCATTGTCTCTACAGTTAGACTAAAATGATAGTTTGGAGTATCAGATCTCTGCACTTCTGCCCGCCGTCAGACATCCCCAGGATACTGTGTTTCTGTGACGGTGCAGCGTTCTCAGTGCTGCCAGCTGTAGCTCATTAGAGTGTGGCTTTCTCGGTGCAGGGTTTGCACCTTCCTTGTGGTCCTTGGACGACTAGAGGCAGGCGAGTGTACAAACTGGGGGGGCCTGTGAACCCGCAGGTACAATATTTAATTTCTGAGGTCTCTTAGAGGACCTGTGCAGCTAACACATGTTTACAGCCTCACCACTAAGGATAGGAGCTCTTGACCTCATTTCTCATGCTTCCGCGAGGGGACATTTGGCAGACTTACAGTTCTTCCTAAAGGTTGCAGTTGTGTCTTTTTGACTGCAAGCCCCATCTTTCAGTAGCTATGTCCATGTTCCTTCATAGTATTAATCTTCCATAATTTCTGCCACCACTTAAACAGTGTGCCAGGTAAGTGTAGAGGAGTCACTTTGTGTGGTAAATTCACACTAAACAAGTTTATCAGTGACAGTCTAATAAAGTAATATCAGAATAGGAATGCTATTATAGAAAATGCTAGCTTTTGGAAAGTTTTCTTCTAACAATCAGTAATCTGTTTTCTGTCTTTTTCTTGTTTGGACTATTCTGTTTCTGAACCAGTGTTAACATGGAACTTAAATATTCACGAGGTTACGGGGACCTTGGGAAGTCTGCCTTCCCTTGTCTTATGTAGGACTGCTTTAAATCACAAAAGAATTTAATATATTTTTCACAGTAACCTAACCGGATTTGCCAGCTTCTAGAAATTCTTCAGCCTAAATCCTTTTTCTCCTCCCTTCCTTCTTCCTTCCTTCTTTCCTTCCCCCCCTCCCTTTTTTGAGACACTGTTTTGTTTCCTTTCAGTGTTTTGAGACACTTGATTCAGTTCACTCCCTCTTGCCAAGGGGCACGGGGGCTAACGGCTAAGCCTGTGTCAGCTGAAGCCTGTGTTAGCACTCCTTCCTGTCTTGCATACCTTAAGCTGTCGCTTGTTTCCTGCAGCAATTAGACAATAATTGCTCAATTGGTATTAATTGCCCATAAAATCTACTAGAAAGCTTTTATTCCTTGTGTTTATTCGACAGATAATTAGGAGCATGATACATATTTGTTGAAAGAGACATTCATTAGTTGTGTAGCCGGAGGCAAGTTATCTAATTTCTCTGTGACTCAGTTTCTTATTCTAGAAAATGGAGATGCTGATACTGTCAACTTGATAGGATTGTTGAGAGAACTGAGTTAACAGACGGGAGATACGCAGAGCAATGCCTGCTATGTGACATGCCCTTAGCTGGTTTTAATGACACCATCACTGTCAACATCTGTCCACTGTCTAAGGCTTTGGGGTACTCTTTCTAACTCTGAAGAATCGTTGAGTATAGAGTTGTAAGCACTAAACTGGCCTGTAGAATCTGTGGTGGAATCTTGAAGAAATATTTCTGATTTAGTGAAGAAAATTAGTTGTGTCTGGATTACTTTTAAACCTTGACACTAATCATTAGGGTGTTTCATGAAGCCAAGTTAGCGATATGGCAGCTGTCTTTTGATATCTTAGCCTCTTGTCTGATTTCTGGAACAAAACTTACTCAAGAAGTCTAAAGCAGGGAGACTTAAGAATGTCTTAGAAAGAGAGAGAGGGTCCAGTTGTCTCAAGTGCCTTTTAGGGTACAGGGTACACCATACAAATAAAGGTGAACAGTGGTGGATCTCTTTCAACAGCCTCAGTTCCGCTCTCTTGTTATAGCAGGAAGCAGGAAGGGTGATAATATAAAAATGCAGTGAATATTAATCAGCGACACCTGCCTTCATGTACAGTCGCTTCCCTCCTACTAACTCCTCTCGTTTACTGCCTCAGTTTTCTGTGTTTGAAAGCCTTTAGAATCTCTGGCCATGCGGGCAGTTAGGAAATTTTGCAAAGATTCATTGACTTCCACCTTTAACTGTAAAAGAAAGTCTGATTCTTAACACTATCAGTGCTTTTGCTTTCATGTATAATTACAAAATTAAGCTCTAAAAGTTAATTTTATTAGTAGAAATATTTGTTTTCATTTGCAAAAC
This sequence comes from Microtus oregoni, assembly GCF_018167655.1. NCBI lineage: Eukaryota > Metazoa > Chordata > Mammalia > Rodentia > Cricetidae > Microtus > Microtus oregoni. The sequence continues at coordinate 1,863,793 of NW_024543059.1, forward strand.
CCAATTTCATAAAACTAATACCAATTTTTATTTTCAAAGCATAGAAAAATTTTTCATAGTTATATTCAGACTAAAGAATAAAGTATGTAAGAACCTCAGTGTGTGGCATTCCTTGAATTTAATTGTACCTAAGTTTGATTTTGCTTGCTTAAAATGAAGCCTCTCCAGAATTCAGGGCACTTTTTAATCATTTAAAAATGGTGTGTGTTTGACTCATTTTTAGCAAGTGCGCACCCTTGTAGCAGCATTTTCTCTTTTGTTTAGTATGTCTGGACCTAATAGCTCTTCAGAATGGTCCATTGAAGGGCGTAGATTGGTACCACTGATGCCCCGGCTGGTTCCCCAGACTGCCTTCACTGTAACAGCAAATGCTGTGGCCAACGCAGCTGTCCAGCACAATGCGTCCCTTCCTGTGCCTGCAGAGACAGCCAGCAAAGAAGGTAAGTAGGAGCGCTGCTGCTGGGGGTGGCTCTTTGCAGGGCTTTCTGTCTTTTTAGTAAGTGCTAAAAATTATGAGATTGTTGTATCTTTATCTGAAGCTAGAAACTGCCAGGTTTTCAATCTCCATCAAAATCAGATTTCTTTACTTCAAAGGGAAAATTATCTTAATTACAGAAAAAGTTTTCTCCGATGGAATTTCTGGTATTTGTCTTATTTTGTTTATTTTTTTTGGTTTGGATGCTGATAGCTCTAGAAAAATAAAACTGTTTTTGTCTTTGGAATCAATGGTACATGTAGGTTCGCTGTTCCAGTCAGTGAGCACTTTCTTACTGTCCCTTACTTGTGTGATTGACATGCTTTAACCAATCTTTGCATTTTCTCACCAAGATGGCACTAAATTTGAGAGTGTGCTTGGATCAGAAGCTACTCTAAAGTCAGTGTGTTTGCCAGATTCCTTTGAGACATGGTTTGTCTTGTCTAGTGGTGAGACAAGTTTTGTGTTGAGTGAGACAGTTGTCATTCTCGGCCCGGCTTGGCTCTGTGCCAGAGAAAGCTGCATTTTTCAGGGAGGCAGTTATCTGTGCAAACTCAGCTCTGCTGGGTTCCTGTTTTCTTCGTTGTTGTAGTTATATTTCTTCTCTTCCCACTTTGACCTTTTTCTTTTGCTAGTTGGTAGAATGGGAAGAAAGTTGGATTTTTAATAGTAAAATTGGTGTTTGGATCTGAGTTTGTCATTTTCTAGCTCTGTGACTTTCAGCAAGTCTTATGTCTGGGCTCCTCATCTTTAAAGGGGGGTGGAGTGTGAGAGTCCATAACGGTGATGGTGATGGAAAGCACTCGGGGCATGGTAGCTCCAGGCTGTTGTTGGTGTTCTGAGTGAGAAGGAGGTTGGAATTTGATTAGTTTAAGTTATTCTTGCACTTGGTTGGCAGATGACAGAAGAGTCACTTGTTTCTCCTCCTGTACGGGCTTTGGGAATTGCTGTGGTTAGGGAGAGTTAGCCTCGTTGGTGCCGCTGTTGGTAATAAGGAGTACCTCAGGTTTGTGTCTGTCCACATCTTGCTGTTATGAGGAATGGTTTTCCTTTTTCTCAACAAGGTTAAACTTGACTGCTTTGTACTCCCACTCTCCGCCATTCTCTGTTACCTCTTGACAGGCTGCTAATACTCGAGAACACTTACCCAGTGATTTTCAAAATAGTCTTTAGCCTTTGAGTCTGGTACCTTGTACTAGCATCTATCTTCTGATCACATGAGAATGGTAAAGTTGGCCTACAAGAAAAGCAGTTTCTCTGTATGTCTGGACAGTTGTGGTGAAAGTTAACAGCAAACTTTCTTTTCTTTTTTTTTAAAAATAATTTCTTCAGTAGTGGTTTGCTATTCCTACACAAGTACCACGTCAAACCCAACCTCTACCCTGTTCCAAGTGGCAGCATAGCAGTGGTTAAGTCTCCAAGTCCTGCCAGTCCTGCCTCCATGTAGTTGTCTTGCCAAGTGGAAGTACTGTATCTGTCAAAAGTAGGTGATGTCTCAGTGTTACCAGGCCCTCTGGACAAAATGCTGCAGTCTAAGCTTTGCTTAGACCTGCTTTTCTGGAATCAGTCACAGGTCACAAACTGTTTTCAGTGGTTAGTTTTTGAAGGTTCTAAAGACTTCTTTTCTGTATATATGACTAGGTATTGGCTCTTTCCTCAGTTCTGGAATTTGAGAAATGCCATCATTTTTTGCTCTGTGGGAAATCTGCCTTTGCACAGTACTGTCCTAGCCATCCTCATCTTTGACGGCTGCGGAACACAGACATGAGTAGGGACTGCAGGCATGTGCTTATGTGCCTATTCGGTGTTTCCCTGAATTCCAGTCTTTGCGTTGTCTTCTTGACTTACTCCACATATCATCCAGCTGTCCAATGTGGTCTTAGAAATGACTGTCAGGGCCTAGTTTTTAAAAATCATTTTTAAAACTACACTTAGTGAATCTCAAACATGAAGAAACTATCTCACAAAGTAATGCACTTTCAAATTACATTTTATACTCAAAAGCAATGTTAGTTTTTATTATTCATTCACCGCCTTTGTGCAAGTCACTGTACCAGAGAGACCAAATAGTTGTTGTCTTTCTTGTCTGAGAGCTCGTTAGACAGTCAGATTGTCACGTGGTAAGTGGCACAGGAGAGGGTGGACAAAGTGCTCTATGTGCTTACTCAGAGGAGAAAGGGGAGGCTTACCCGGTGAGGTTAGCAGGATGAAGAAGAGGTCTTTGATAGACAGACTCAGATAAGAGGGTGCTGAAGCAGTTTTGGGCAATGGTGAGAAGCTTAGTTGGTCACAATTTTAGGGGTCACTGGGTTAGGATGTTGGTATTGTGTGCCTGAAAAGATAGGGTTCCTTGAAGTTTGGTCTGGCAGGGATTTTGGAGGATAGGGAAATAAATACAAACTTAGGGAATTTTAGGTTGTGAAATTTCCTGATTTGCTGTAGCATAGACAAGTGTAGAATAGAAGTGTGAAGATGCAGGAGCATCTTTTAGGAGGTTTTTCGATAAAATACAGAAAAGAGACAAGAAGCTCCCAGTGGAGGAGTAGTTTAAGGAGAAGATGGTGCATGTTCAGATAAACAACTTTTCTGAGGGAAAGTTGTAGAACTTAATGGTAGATTGGGCGTAAAAGAAAGGGAGAGGTGGGACTGCAGAGATGGCTCAGTGCTTAAGAGCCCTGACTGCTCTTCCAGAGGACCCAGGTTCAATTCCCAGCACTCCCATGGCAGCTGACAACTGTCTGTAACTCCCAGATCTGACACCCTCACACAGATACAAATGTAGGCAAAACACCAATGCACATCAAATAAACATTAAAATAATTAAAGGAAAGGGAGAGGCAAAGATTGGCATAGACATTTTTAACAATTAATGTGTAAGAGGCAGTGCTAGTTTTGTGTAAGTAGGAATATTATCGTTGTCTTTCAGGTGTCAGCTGTTCAGATGAAGATGAAAAACCCAGAAAACGCAGGCGGACAAACTCTTCTGGTTCTTCTCCTGTGGTTCTGAAGGAAGTTCCAAAGGCTGTCGTTCCGGTTTCGAAGACTATCACTGTGCCTGTGAGTGGCAGTCCCAAGATGAGCAACATTATGCAGAGCATTGCCAACTCCTTACCGCCCCACATGTCACCTGTGAAAATAACTTTCACCAAACCATCCACACAGACGACAAACACAACCACACAGAAGGTATGTGGTGGAGGGGCTCCCAGTCGCTGTCTCTTTCCCGTAGTGTGCTTTAGAGTTGATGGGCGCTCATGTCTCTCGTTTAATCTGCACAGAAGGCATTGCGATAGGTATTACCATCCCCTTTTTAAAGATGAGGCTTGCTCAAGGTGACAGCTGTCACGTCTGCTTCTAGACTTACGTTGTATTTGATAATTATAATGCTGTTTTGAAACAAACTAGAAAAGTTTTAAAGTCTTTGTTTATGTGGTCTTGTGTTTAGGACACTTTTGCTTTGCCAATAGAGTTAGGAAAGAGAAGGGGTATGGGTAAGTGAGTAAATGTATTCTCCCTTTTATTCTGTGTGTGCTGCCATGCGTCCACTTCCAACCTTGTTGCTGGTGCTCTGTCAATTCCATGTTCTTGCAGTCCCCAGTCTTCACACGCTAGTGTGGATTCTGGTGACCTGACACTGATTTTACACCTGTGTTTCTCTGGTTTCCTTTTGAGCATCTTTCTGTTCTTCCCTTTTTATTAGATTATTTATTTTACTGAAGCATGTCCTTTAGGAGGTTCCCAGTATGTTAGTGACTGTGAAGTTTTTTGAGACCCTGTGTGTACAAAGGGAAGCTTCCCCTGAGAGTTTTAAAGACATTGTTCACTTGGCTTCCAGCTTCCACCAGTGTTCTTGAGATGCCCAGCGCCATTCTGTTGTTTAGCTTCTACTTTCACCTTTGGAGACTCTGTGGAGTTGCCCTCAGGTTGTCACCAGAGCTTTTATGCTGCACACGCCTGCCTTCAGTCCTCACAAGTTCTTAGGCTAACTCTTTGATGTTCTACATTTCCTCTGTGGGCCACTTACTGAGAATGTGGAACTTTCTGAATTGATCTTCTGATTTGCTCTTACTATTCATTCCTATTTTCCATGTCCGTCCGTTCCCCCTCCCCCCACTGTAACAGTGGCTTGGTGTAGGGGTTTTGAAATCTAGATTTCCTTGATTTTCATCCAGCTTGCCATTAGCTTTTTTGACCATGGGGAAACTAAACTCTATTACCTAGGCTTTCTCTGTGAAATAGAGGGGGAGAGCCCAGTGTGTCTATAAGAGCTTTGGATATAGCAAGTAATATATGTGAAGATGTTAGAAGAGGCCCTAGCGTGGTGAATGTGTATCGCCACTTTCTGTACCCTTGATTAGTATCCTGTAATACTTGCATGGAATTGTTCATTTTTGCTATAATATTCTGTTTTTCTTGGTGAAATTATCTCACTATTTAGTTCAGTCTGACTTGTGACTCACTATGTAGCGCGGCTGATCTGAATGCCTGATTGCATTAACATCCTTGGCAACCATCATACTTGAAATTTCTAATAACTCTTCCTTCTTCTGTTAGATGGCCCTTATTTTTCTTTTTAAAAATAATAGCCTGCTTTTTGGTAGGATGATTGTATTCTTTTATTTGATTATATTTATAAGTCTTTTGGTTTGCTTTTCTTTTTTCATGTTCTTTATCTTTTTTTTAAAAATATTTATTTATTTACTTATTATGTATACAATATTCTGTTTGTGTGTATGCCTGCAGGCCAGAAGAGGGCACCAGACCTCATTCCAGATGGTTGTGAGCCACCATGTGGTTGCTGGGGATTGAACTCAGGACCTTTGGAAGAGCAGGCAATGCTCTTAACCTCTGAGTCATCTCTCCAGCCCTCATGTTCTTTATCTTGACTAGTTCATTGTATTACTTGATGTTTTTCTTTTCAGAATTTCCTTAAGTATCTGGCAGTCAGCTTATATATGAAACTGACATTAACTACCCTGTCCCTCTGCTACTTGTCCTTAGGGTGGTCAGGTTCATCGGCAAGAATCTTCCAGTTTCCTGCTTTGAGTATTATAAACTTGACTCCCAGTACTCTAGAGTCAATGTGGAAGTAGCTGTGTTACATGAGATAGTAAACGTTTCTGAGTCTTCTCTAAGGGACAAGAGTAATGCCAAGTCAGAGACTATTACAAGAGTTACGTGAGGTTGAATATTTAAGATGTGCCACAGGACACGTACCTAAAAATGCGAGCTCTTTTGCTTTGCAAATTGTTTTTGGAAGTCAACATTTCACTAATAATAACGAACTATTTCAGATGTCTGAATCTACTGGTTCACTGAAACTTATCCACTAATACGTTGAAATTAACTGTCTTTGATGGTTTCAGTGTTTATTGAACATGTTTGCATTTTTTCTTGGTTAAGGCCACTTTTTATATGGTGGTATGGAATCCCTTTTCTTTTTGTAGGTGTGTGTGTGTGTGTGTGTGTGTGTGTGCGCGCGTGCGCACCCATGTGTGTGAATGCAGGGACTTGTATATACTGGACAAGTATTCTACCTCTGAGCTGTATCATCCCTAGCTCCATCTTAAGCTGTCCTTGACACCAACTGACTATTATACGACTGTGCTTCAGGTTGTTAAATCTTACTTCATTTTTATTTATGAAGTTTGTTAAGTAGTTGATGTTATAAATTACAAGTTTATTTTCTATTTCTCCCATAAACTACTGAGAATAGCTTAGATTTCTGTTTTATTCATTACAATATTCCCTAGTATTTTGAACAGTGTTTTAGCTATGCTGGATGCTAGTTAATATTTGTTGAATGAATGAATGAATTAATAAATGAGCAAATCAGTCCACACATAAGTAGATCTGACCCAGTACTGTTTGGTCATTTTCCCCAGAGCTGTGTGTATCACTGGCCCTCTGCTAACAACTCCTTGAACCTGTTTCCTTTTAAAACAAAAGTTACATTAGTTCTTCTTAAGAGTTGCCAGGAGAACTAGGTGAGATTATTCACCTAAAATAATTATAGCCTACACAGTGAGTGCTTAATAAACATGGCTTCACATCATTAACTTTCTAATCTTCTTTGGTAGATTTTACTTGAGAAAGGTTTGTAACAGATGGGGCTCCCTGTAAGTGGAGTCTGGGTGCTTTGTTTTCACTTTCTCTTCTTCTTTCTCCTTACTGACTTTTTTGTGTCGTCAGGATTTTGAGGGGAGGATGAGTATTTCAGGTTGTCGGACTCATGCTTTTAAGAAGGCTCATTTCTTTCCAAATTCATGTATAGGTCATACCATGAATCTTCAGATTTAAAGATTTAGATTTACTTGTGTTTTAAACAAAATAATCATTTAAGGCAAATTAAATAAAAACTAGGACTCATTTATTCCACAGATAACTGCTGAGCATCTGCTGTGCTCTCCTACGTCACTCCTCCTCTGACATCTGCTTTAAAGCCTTCTGGACAACTAGAGAGTGGCGAGGACTAAGAAATACACTTTCCATGCTTTATTTTGTTTTTTTTCTGGGTAATTGGATTTAAAAAAAATATTTTTATCCAAGGCTGTTGTCCTAATTGTATTTACCTTGGATTTCTTACACTTTGTATTTAAGTCAACTTAACAATTAATTATATAGTAAAGTGACTTTACATTAAGTATAATTGTTTCTGATTTTGTAAACGGTATTCACATTTAAATAAATAGGTTGTGCATTTTCAGCATAGGTACATTTCCACGTATGTGACTATGACTCATTTAAAACAACATTGATGCGGCACAGATGCAAACAGCAACAGAATATAGCTTTATGCTTTCATGTGCTTGATTGATATTTTTCATTCTGTCCTTAGGGTGCAAGTCCCAGCACTCTTAAGGAGTTTTTGTGAGTGCTAGAAGGTCAGTAATTTGAATTATGGCCTGAAGAAACACTGTCTGGTTCACTTGGCTTCAAAACCTTTTAATCTCCCCTGTTGTAATAAGCAACTTTAAAGTGTAAGTGATTTCTCCAGGGTGGAACTCAAGTTCGGGAAGCAAAGCCCTATACAGATCAGAAATCATTTGTGTATTGAAATCTCAAAGTATGTTTTATCATTTGTATCTGTAATCTACATGTGCTTCTGGAGACCCTAGATTTATTCTTTCTTTTTTTTAAAATTTATTTATTTATTTATTTTGTATGCAATGTTCTGGCTGCATGTGTGCCTGCCCACCAGAAGAGGGCACCAGATCTCATAGATGGTTGTGAGCCACCATGTGGTTGCTGGGAATTGAACTCAGGACCTCTGGAAGAGCTGCCAGTGTTCTCAAGTGCTGAGCCATCTCTCCAGCTGATTTATTCCTTCTTAAGTTAGAATCCTGCCTTTCTTCTGAAGTTTCAGATACTTGAGCTTTACATACTTCCTTCTCCCTTTCCTGCCAGACCTGGAGAATCCTCTTGTACCGCAGCCATCAGCATTGTGCCTCTTGGAAGCTGTGGCTAGTGCTTCAGGATTGGCAAAAGTGAAACCAAATTGCCTTTAATACCCTATTATTGTGGGTCTGGTAGCTGTGGATTCTTTGCATACTCAGGGATATCAGACTTAGGCAGGGAAGGAAAGAACATGTTTCTAATAAAACAAACACAGAATATTCCATATTGTTTCTGGATAGAAGTGGTCTACAATGCTTTATTTGTATCCATCTACATTAAATAGGGACAGTGAGCGTCTAGTAAGCACCATTTGTTAGCTGTCGTATTGACCACCTGCTATGTGCCTAGTAGATGCTTCAGTGATTGTATCATCCAATCCTTGTCTTGACTTTGTAAGGTTGGAATTATTATCCCTGTTTTATAGAAAAAATAAATTGGAGCCTAAAGATTTTAACATGTCTGGGGCCTGTCATTTGAAAGTGGCAGAGGCAGGATGCTCTAAGTGCAGGCTCATTTGACTCTGAAGCGTATGACCTATTGGCGTATTGGTACACTTGTCAGTTTGTATAATAGTACGGCATACTGTTTGCTACTCCAGCCTGCGTGTGCTTACACTCACCAGCTTTCTCCACATGTCTGCTTAAACAGCAGACTCCTTAACGTACTGGACAAGTGCTCATGTCTTAAGTTCTTTGTTACACTGAAAATATGCAGGGATGGTATGGTTTATGTTTCCTTGATGTAGATACCAAATACAGACTCACTCAGAAAATTTTTGACTGATTTAACTTCAGATTTTCTTTAGGACCAATGTAAAACTAAAAGAATTTCTCCCATAACTTCTTTGGATTTTTTCAAAACAATTTGTTCTGTCTAGGTAGGCACAAATGATTATAGTGAAAAAACTGGGTATTACTATTACACTGCTTACTCACCCCAAAATAAAGCTGCGATGTGTACCACCAAAGCATAAGTAGTTTTTATGTTCTTTATTGTGAAATGGGGATAATAATAGTGTCTGTGTCATGGGATCGGGGACAACTAAATAAAATGTGCACATATCAGCTCTGGGAGCTTTTCTTGGTTCTGCTCTAGGAACTCCACAAGTTTCAGTTTCTCTGCTTGTCAGAATAGTTTGAATCTGATCACTTCCCTTCCTTTCTGATAACCCCCAGCCCAGGAGACTGCTGCCACTTCTCTTCTGGCCTGCTGGAGTCGCTTCTACCTTGCCTCTCACTTCATGGCAACGGGAATGATCTTTTTAAATAGATATCACACCTTGTTTCTGTGCTTAAAATCTTCCCATGGCTTAATTGTTCTTAATATGACATCCAGATACTTTAGTCTGGCTTTCATGTTGATCAGCTTCTGCTTATAACCCTCTTTACTGTAGGCTTTCTGCACTGCTTTCCTCTCTGTCTTCAGCACACCGGGTGGTTCTGGCCATGGGTCTTTTATTCCATGCTGTTCTCTGAGTTGCACTGCTGCTTACTCTATGGTCTCTCAGCCTTACTGGCTAAACCTGGCCTTCCAGGTCCACTTAGAAGGTGTAAGTAACGGTGGTCGCCACTGTGTCTGCTGGTTGTCATAGGAAGTCCTCGTTTGTCTATGTCTGCTGTTACTGCCTGCTGTAGCTTCCATCCGCAGACAGATACGTTTAAAAAATAGATTCAGTTTTGAGAAGTTTTAGATTTACAGAAAATTTGTAGAAGTTGCATATTTTACACCTCTTTCCCTGTTAATATTTTTATTTGTATGATGCATTGTTTTAACTTACAGTAATAATGCATTATTAATATTAACCTAAGACCATAGTTTATTTGGATTTCCTTGGGTTTTCCTTCCTGTCCTTTGTTCCAGGATCCCCCCCAGGATGCCACATTCTGTTTGCCTGTCTCCTTAGACACTTCTCACTGTGAAGCTTTCTCAGATTTTCCTAGTTTTTTTTTTTTTTTTAAATAACTTTGACAGGCCAGGTGTTTTAGTTAGCCTCACTCCTAGACTTTGCTTGATGTTCTTCTCCTTATTAGGTAATAAGGTTATGAACGTTATGGAGGAAGATGACAGAGAAGTATTGCTGCTGGCATGGCGTGAGCTGTCAGGACTTTCCATTGTCTGGTCCTCCATCACTTCTCCATGGTTGTGTGCCTTATCAACGCCAGTGTGTCCCATAGAGGATCCAAAGCTTGCTTTTGTCTTCAGAGCTATTGTTTCCCACTCCCCATGCCACTGAGCGTCTGTCTAAGTATGACTAGCACATGGTTCATACCTCGTTCTGGTTTCTGCTGAAATGTCACCTCACAGAGAGCTCTTCACTGAGAAGTTTATACACTCTAACCGTCCTTCTTTCTTTACCCTGGCTGATTGTCTCTTCCATTTGTTTCTACATGTCATGTATGTTTTTATTTCTCTCTCTGCACTAGAATGTATACTCCATGCAAGTGAGTCTTGTTCATTCTTGTTTTCTCAGCGTCTAGGACCATGCCTGGCACATAGTAGATGCTCAATAAGTATTTACAGGTGAACACATCTCCAGATTACTTGCTCATGTGATGGTGTGGGTTCATTCCCCGAATGGTGTACTGGGATGTTCCCAGAGCCAGCCACATCCTGCACAATACTGAACAGTGCCTCTTAAATTACTTGCTGGAGATTGGTGTAGTTTTGATGATTGCCAGTAAAGGAAAGTGTTCATATAAGTTCAATTAACTGTATATTCCTCTCTGTTGAATTGTTTTTCCTATTGCAAAACTAGTTTTAAATTATATGAGTTTAAATACACTGATAGTCTATAGTAGGTACATGAAAATAACTTATCTTTCATCCTTTAGGTTATCATAGTGACCACATCACCAAGTTCAACCTTCGTGCCCAACATTCTCTCCAAATCCCATAACTATGCAGCAGTCACTAAGCTTGTACCAACATCAGTCATTGCGTCCACAACTCAGAAGCCACCTGTTGTTATAACTGCATCACAGTCCTCTCTGGTCACCAGTAGCAGCAGTGGCAACAGCAGTTCCACGCCATCACCTGTTTCTAGTACAGTTGCAGTGACAGCTGTGGTGTCTTCCACACCGTCTGTGGTCATGTCAACAGTAGCACAAGGTGAGTGGAGAGCCACTGTTTAGTTCTGTCCCTGTGTTGGGGGACGTTTGAAGACAACAGGGAGGGAGGGAAGGGGGGAGAGGGGAGAGAGAGAGAGAGAGAGAGAGAGAGGGAGAGAGAGAGAGGGAGAGAGAGAGAGAGAGAGAGAGAGGGAGAGAGAGAGAGGGGGGGGAGAGAGAGAGAGAGAGAGAGAGAGAGAGAGAGACAAAGTGTATTAGGTCAGCGAAGACTTCCCTGCTCGCCCTCCCTTAGCCTGAGAATGAAGTGTTTACAGTTTTCTCTTCTCTGACCTCCTGCACCTTGTTCTGTCCTTTCTAAGTTCTTCCATTTATAACATGGAAGCAGATAGACACACGCTTAGGCTTTTCCTTAGGGGAAGGTTCACAGCGTATTGTACATGCTGTTGTGCATGTGTGATTTGGTATTTGAAAGTCTGGTGCTGGTATCATAGAGAGAGGTGTGAATTGGTATGTTTTCTGTGTGTTTGAAAACAGTTTATTGTTAGAGGATTGCTCCTTATTTGGTTCTTCTGGATTTTTGCTCAAGATCTCAAGCTGTAACTAACGTTTTGGTCATCTCAGGTATGTTCTTTTGCTCTCCAAAGACCAAAGAATGGGCCGTTGCAAATTAGTTAGGTTGGTTGCATTTTTTATTCTGTTGCTACCTTCTCTTACGTAGTAAGAAGTTCTTTTTCTTTCATTTTGTGGTTTTCCTCATGTTTTCTATGGATTTCATGAATTCCTTTCACAATGGTGTGACAGTCTTCTGCTGACCTTAGATCTCCTATCTCGAGCCTGTTTCAGCTTATGCCGTACGTTGTTTCCAATTATGTTGTACCTGCTGGTATTGTTTCTTTCATTATATTTAGACCAGCTCTGAAGAAATCTCTGTTCTTCTCTCTTACTCCATAGGGTTCTGTCCTTGTCAGATTCCCTGTCCTCCCAATTTTATGACTGTCCACATTTAACATCAGGAGGAAGACAGCTTTGTGGAGTTGCTGCTCTTCTTCCGCCTCTATGTGGGCTTTGGGGATCAGATCAGAGCATCAAGCTTACACAGCAAATACTTCACCCCCTGAGCTGTCTCTTTGGCCCAACTTTACAATTTCTTACATAAAAACGGTTTTGGGGTGTCATTCTATCCCTAAAGTTCCTGTTGCAGCTTTCAACTATTTTATATTGTGTTTGGTGTAATGGAGTATTTCAGGCTGGGTAACTTTATAATGGAAAATGGTTTATTTTGGCTTATGGTTTGAAAATCTAAGCTCAGGAACTTGCATCTAGTGATGTACTTTCAGAGCTTCAGGAGCGTACACAGAGGTCACATGGCAAGAGGAAAGGAGTGCATGTGTGTGCCTTCTCTTAAAAAGCCACTGATCCTCAGTCAGTAGTCCAGACTACCGTGCTTAGTTTTATGGTGTTCTAAAGGCTCTGTTCTAAACTGTAGTCACTAAGTCAGTTGACTTTTCCAGCTTTTTAAGACTTTACATTGGGGTTGAATTTTAATACGTGGACTCTGGTATATACTTAAACCATAACACATATTTAACCAAAATTATTATTAATGTAGCTTCATTCATAATTCTTCCAAAGGTAGACTAACATGTTTGATTTAGTAGTATTCCCTTCATTCTTTTGTGCATCCAAATGTATAATAAATTACTTATTCTGAGTCTGACTGGATTAATGTCTAAATTTATTTGCAAAATGTGAAGAGTGATTGAATGAATGACTGCACATAAGTAAGCGCCGATTGACTGATTGGTGTTCTAAGAAGCTTTACTATTTCAGAAGTTCATAAGACAGAAGTCTTCAGTTAAGTTGGGTGAATCATTGGGCCAGTAAGGAATTTTTTTTTTCCCTTGGGTAACTCTGCTGTTGGTTAGATGCATACATTGTAGGCACCATAGCCATGAAAATACCAAGGGAAAACAAAAAAATCCTAGAAAAGAGAGAATACCTTACCTAGATGTTCTCCAGGAAGATTCCTCTCATAGCATGTTGGTTATAACTAGTTTTACCTTATTGCTGGAAAAGTAATGGAGTACCATGGCAAGCTTAGGTCAATTGAGAATTATCCTCTAGAGCTGACTTAGGGACAGGCTTCCCTGGAAGTGTATGCCAATGCCCAGGACTGTGGGTTCTCAAGGGGAAAGATGCTGCTTTGTTAGAAAGGGAAGAAAGAGTTAGAATAGCAGCCAGCAGTGATACTAGAATTAGACTACAATGAAAATAAGTAAGGTGGTTACAGAAAAACTAGAAGCTTGTCAATGAAGCAAGACTGTAATATAACCAAGAGTGGGCACTGTAGGTAGTCTACTTAGTAAATGTTTTTGTTTTTTGTTTTTTTTTAATAATAGTTGACTTTACATTTGATCCTTCGTGTTCCCAAGACATTAGTTGGCTGATGTTTTTGTTTTTTTATCAGATAGTTTTTTATTGAAATATTTTCTCTTGTTGCTTCTTAACTAGCTGGGCATTCCACTGTTGATGCCATGAGGGTGGCGGCCATCCACATTGCAGCCCACAGACTGTGCAGTACCCAGGATCTCTTTAATAGTTCCAGAAAGATCTCTGACAATGTGGGCGATCTTGTGGAACATGATATTTCCATATTTCCACTGTGTTTAATGTTCTTCTGCGTCTCTGTGTCTCTTGGAGGCTTCTTGATCAGGGCAGAGGCAGGGGGTACCACCTCAACCTGGGCCTCTGTGTTCTGGATGGTCAGTTTCAGTGTAATCCTCAGACCTTTCCAGTCACCAGTTGCCTTGGCAATTTCATCACCAACCTTTTTTGGAGACAGACCCAGAGGGACAATTTTGGCACCCAGGTGGATGGCGCTGACCTCACCTCCAGTGCACATCAGGTGCATGACTTTGATCTTGTCAGGGGTCATACTTGGGTTGCATGGTGGAGGCGGCTGGTGTCGGGTGAACCCAATTTGGAATGACTGAAGAAAGTTGTACCGTGGCTTCCTCTGAGCCGAAATCCGAAAATCCCAAAAGCCCTAAATCTTCTTTACTTTTCTGTAGGTGTATCCACATCAGCAATCAAAATGGCATCGACAAGACTTCCTTCCCCCAAAAGCTTAGTGAGTGCCCCTACCCAGATTCTCGCACAGTTTCCTAAACAGCATCAGCAGTCTCCTAAGCAGCAGCTGCAGCAAGTGCAGCAGCAGACACAGCAGCCCGTGGCCCAGCCTTCCTCAGGGTCTCAGCAGCAGCAGCCACAGCAGTCACCGTTGCCACCTGGCATCAAGCCTACCATTCAGATCAAACAGGAGTCAGGTAACTGGAAAAATGCACGAGGGCTGCTGTTTTATTACCAGATGTTTAGAGGGTTTTGTGGTCCTTTTTTTGGTATTTGTTTCTATTGGATTCTACTATGGATTGGAAATTCTCTGTGGTATTTCAGTTGGCGTTAAGCAGCTGTGAGGAGGATAAGCTGAAGTCCTGTTTCTCCTGAAAAGAATGTCCTCTGGCTAAGAGCTGTGCAGAAGGGACCATGCTCTTTGTAACTGCAGAGCTGAGGGAGGGGAAAGAGAAACGGTCTTGTCTCAGATGTCACGGAACGTGATTTTAACTATTGGGTTTGGTTGGGTAGACGTTTCTTTGTTTGCTATTTGCCGTAAAACCCCTTTCCAGAGTGTTTTAGTCAGGGTGTCTGTTGCTGTGAAGAGACACCATGGCCATGGCAACTTTGATAAAAGAAAACGTTTCATGAGGTGACTTACAGTTCAGAAGTTTAGTAAATTATCATCACGGTGGAACATGGCAGCATACAGGCTCACGGGGCGGAGAAGCCGAGAGTTTTACACCTTGATATGCAGGCTACAGAAAGTGGTTTTTCCTCTCTGGACGTGGCTTGAGCGTTTATGAGACTTCAAAGCCCACAGTGACACACTTCCTCCAGGAAGGCCACACCTAATAGTGCCACTCTCTTTGGGGGCCATTTTCTTTCAAACCACCACACAGAACATTCTTTTTAATTGCATTTTATTTATATTTGGTGTGTACATGTGTGTATGTGCACATGTTCTGAGTAAGAACATGTGTTTGTGCCTACATGTGTGCCAGTGGTGTGCATGTGGAAGTCAGAGTATCCCTTGCATGAATAGGTTCTCTTTTTCCGCCATGTGAGTCTTTGGGATGGAACTTAGATGATCAGGCTTGATGTCAGTTCTCTGACCCATGGGCTGCCCTGTGGTCCCCAGAGCCTTTCAGTGGTGATTGCTTTGTAACTCCATTAGTCCATTGTGTGGACTGAAGAGCTCCTGACGCCATCCCACTAGACGTAGCGCTCCAGAGTGACTTAGTCCTTTAGAGGGTGGCTTCCCAGGCCTGCCACTTTCTGAGAGGGTCAGAGTTCTTAAGATCCTCTTTGGAAATGTGTTTATGTGGTTGGCTTTCTCTTTCATGGTCAGTTGGTTTGCATAGGACTGAGTAGAATTGCCTTTTGATTTTGTGAATTTTTGTGTGTGTGGTTATTTCTTGGAGCCTCTTTCTGCATGGACATTATACAGGATTATTGTTCATTAGTAAGAAATATTAGAAATAATTTTCCTTGGATGACCTTACTGCTTATGGTTCATTATATTCAGAACTGTTTCCATAATACTTACTGAATTCAACATGTATTAGAAACTTTACAAGTTTGTTTGATCCTTACAATAATAGCCTTGAGGTATATACTAATTGATTTTTATTTTGTAGATTAAAAAAATAGTCACAAGAGTTGTTACTTACCTAATTATGCCCAGATACTGTAATTTTAATTTCTTTCTTAGCTAGTAGAAGTTTAGAATTACTTAAAGCTACTAAATAGGTAGACCTGTTTTGTAATTTCTCAGTTTAAGCTACCGCCTGCATTGGTTGCTTCCTTGATGCTGTGACAGAGGCCATTTAGGAAAGGAAGGGCTTACTTACTTGAAGTGAGACTGTGGTGGGGAAGTGGTGGTGGCCGGAGCTTGACATTGCGTCCTCAGAGAAGCAGCAGAGTGGGCGGTGCTGCTGGTCGGTTCTTGTCTCCTTTTTATTCAGTCCAGGATGAGCCAAGGAAGTGTAGGTCGTCCTTCTTAATCTAATCCAGAAAGTTCCTCCAGGCAAGCCCGGAGGTTTGCTCCCATGGTGATTCTAAATTCTGTCAAATTGACAGTCAAGATAAATTATCACACTACACCAGAAATAATGCAGTTCTTAATTTTCTGTGTTGAGAATATTTTTTTCTGTATTTTCTTTAAAAGATTGGCAATTGAGAAATGGTACTAAATTTTCCTTCTTTAGTTACCACTGATTTAGAAGTGTAGCTAGATCTCATGCATTTTAATGAATACTTTATGTTTGGAAAGCCAGTGTAAACATCATAACATTGTAAATATAAAAATTAAAAAAATTAAAAAGTCCCAGTATAGCTTCTTTAACATTTTTATTGTTTTTATTGCATATCGCCTTTGAATTCTTTTTCACATGCATGTTTTATATAGGTGCAGTACTGGTGTGGCCTCTTTTGGCATTCTGCATTTGATAAAGTGAGTTATTAAAATACTTTTTTTTAGAGCCTGGCAGTAGTGGCGCACACCTTAATTCCAGCACTCAGAAGGCAGAGACAGGTGGATCTCTGTGAGTTGAGACCAGCCTGGTCTACAAGAGCTAGTTCCAGGACAGACCCCAAAGCTAAAGAGAAACCCTGTCTTGAAAAAAGCCGAACAAACAAAATATTTTTTTTTTCAGAAGGCTGTTTTAGGACTTCAGGATATAGCTTAGTGAAGAGCACTTGGCTAGCATGTGTGAATCCCTGGGTTCAACAGTTCTAACAACAAAAACAAAAGCATGAAAAGATTTTTAAGCTGGGCATAGTGGCACACATCTGTAATCCCAGCACCCAGGAGGCAAAGGCAGTAAGATCTGTAGTTCCAGGCCCGGCTGGACTAGTCAGTGAGTTTCAGGCCATCCATGGCTATATAATAAGATCCTATTTCAATATAAAACAAATGAGAGATCAGTCAGCCGTTTAACAAATCAAACAAAAACTGTGCTTAGCCTGTTAACTGTTTATCAGCTTATCACGTCAGTTCCGAGTCACGAAACGTCTTTGTTGCTGCTGGAAGGGCTGTGTGGACTGCTCGTGATGCCTCATGCTAGTCCTTTCTTCTCAAGTACTTGGATGAAACAGATTATTTGCTTTCGCTAACTCGTTTGAAAACTCGTATTATAGATAAAAGTTCAGGTTTAGTTTTAAGAAATCTGTTAAAATAATATAGCTGCATTCTTGCATTGGGAGGATTTAGGAGAGAAATTTGAGCAACGAAAGCTTAGAGTTTCATCAGTGTTAAAGAAGCATCTCTAGAGTGAGGCTCAGTAGACGTGTGTAACTGTTGCCCTATTGGGCTAAGTGGCATTCTTTTACAATTATCTTTTTCTTTTTTTTTGGTTTTTTTGAGACAGGGTTTCTCTGTGGCTTTGGAGCCTGTCCTGGAACTAGCTCTTGTAGACCAGGCTGGTCTCGAACTCACAGAGATCCGCCTGCCTCTGCCTCCGGAGTACTGGGATTAAAGGCGTGCGCCACCACCGCCCGGCTCTTTTACAATTATCTGTACTGAGATTTATCTTTTTTCTTTCAAAGGTGTTAAAATCATCACACAGCAGGTTCAACCAAGTAAAATCTTACCCAAACCAGTGACTGCAACTCTACCCACCAGTAGCAACTCCCCTATTATGGTGGTTAGCAGTAACGGTGCAATCATGACAACCAAGCTGGTAACTACTCCTACTGGTAAGTCTCACAAGCATCAGGCCATCCGTTCATGTCATCAAACAAGCCCCAGGCCAGCGTTATGACTTGCACATCGAGAAAGGGATGAGATAGTTCTACAAAGAAGTCCTTTTTATTTTGCTTTGAGACAGGGTCTCTAGCCTAGAACTCTGTGTGAAGCTGAGGATGACCTTGAACACATTCTTGATCCTCCAGTCCCCACCTCCTGGGTGCTGGGGGTCAGACCAGGGGCCTGGTGCACGCGAAGCACTCACTCTCCCAGTTTTCAGGTCTTTCTGACTCTGAACTCTGTCCCGGCCCTGAAGTTAGTTAGCCCTCTTTGATTTTTTCCTCATAGTCCTCTGTTCTCTTCATTGCGGTGAGTTATTCCAGTTTCTACTCATGTAGTTGTTGGTTGAGTGGCATCCACATAGACAGCAAGCTTCATGGGATAAGGGACAAATCTTATTCCCCACATGTAGGTCCTCAGCCAGCACTTGTTGAGTAGCTGAAAACGTGCCCACCATCAAGGATGTCACTCACAAGAGTCTGCACATCACAGAGTAGTGGGGACCGCCTAGACTGGAGGAGCATGCCGTTGTTCCCGTGCTTGAGGGGGAGCAGGGAAGCACATTTTCAATAACTACCCTTTGTGAACCTTATACATGTTAAATGATATCAAGTCAGGGGCTAAGGCGATAACTCAGTATGTAAAAGAACTTGTTAAGGCGCAAGTGTAAGGACCTGAGTTCAAATACCCAGCCAGACCTACATAAAAGCCAGACCCATACATAGCAAAACCGGGTCATGTTTCTGTGTTTATAGTACAACATTGTTTCCTTCTCTCTCTCTCTCTCTCTCTCTCTCTCTCTATCTCTATCTCTATCTCTATCTCTCTGTCTCTCTGTCTTTAATTGTTTTGAACAGAAGCTGGAGTTGTTTTGTTTTGTTTGCTTGTTGTTGTTGTTATAATTCAAAACATTCAAACTTTATAGCCCTGTACCATGTTTATTTTGCACTAGACTTTTTTTTTTCCTGGTTCGAATGTATTCTGTGATCAGACTAATTCTTCTTACTGTTCCTTTTGTGGTTGTAGTGGTTCTAAGTTTTTACAGCATGTGACTTCCTGCCCTAAAAGTATTGTTTTCAAGGTGGGATATTTTGGAAATAACTGTTACAGTGTTTTCCGAATCTCACTTCAGGTTAAGCAAATGCCATCTTAGTCTTTCTCCTTTTCCTCTTCACTTTCCCTGAGGCTGATCCTTCTTGTAGGAGTAGTTGTTCAGAGTTCCTGTGTTTATATGAAAGGGCATCATGCTCATCTGATGAGTTTTCAATCCTCTGGGAAAGAGAAAAGTAGAAATAGTAGGAGAGGTGTAAAATCTTTGGAGAGAGATGTAAAGACAGATTTTCTAACTGGCCAGTTGAAGTGGAGGAAATGCTCAAATAGAGGTGATTTTAGCCTTTTAACTTCCTGACAGTTCTTGGCAGTTTCAGCTGTATTTCTAGTAGAATGATGGGTTGGTCCTTGAAAAGATGAAAATCTCTTTAGAGAATAGCAGGGTATAAGACAGATATTGCCTTAATTGGCCAAATGGTGTCACTGAGTTTAGCTCTGGGACAGCATCAGACAGACTCAGGGACCGTAGATATCTGTAACAGAGACACCTACAGGGCTTTGACAGGAAGGCGGTTACATTTAAGCTTTGAGGTAAAAACTAGTGGAAGAATGATAGCAGGAGAAGGGAAGGGAATGCTCTACCTTTCCTTGGGCTGGTAATTTGATGCAACACGTCACAAAATTTTATGTGTAGAACTAATTAGCATAGACTTGGCATTGGTCCTTGCTGTTCACATTGAAAACTGGCTATAAAGTTGTAAATGGACATCTTGACGCCTTGCGGTTCCATTTTCAAGTTAAAGTGATACATATGACATTGAACTATGGTGAAAGTGTACAGTTACAGTTCTTTTTATTAGTGACATATGACATTGAACTATGGTGAAATTTACAGTTACAGTTCTTTTTATTAGATGAAAAGTTTGATCAGTTTTTCTTTTCACTACTTCCTATAGGTACTCAGGCAACCTACACCCGGCCAACAGTGAGCCCATCCTTAGGTCGAGTAGCCACAACCCCTGGAGCTGCAACCTATGTGAAAACTACCAGTGGGAGCATCATTACTGTAGTACCCAAATCATTAGCTACCTTGGGAGGCAAGATAATTAGCAGCAATATTGTTTCTGGTAGGTATGTCTAGAGTGTGTTAAAGATGATTAGCAGCAATATTGTTTCTGGTAGGTATGTCTAGAGTGTGTTAAAGATGATTAGCAGCAATATTGTTTCTGGTAGGTATGTCTAGAGTGTGTTAAAAGCACACTCTAAAATGGTGATTTTCATTTAGAAGAAAAGCCATGTTTGGGGGCTGGAGAGATGGCTCAGAGGTTAAGAGCACAGGCTGTTCTTCCAGAGGTTCTGAGTTCAATTCCCAGCAACCACATGGTGGCTCACAACCATCTGTAATGAGATCTAGTGCCCTCTTCTGGCACTCAGGCATACATATAGGCAGAACACTGTATACATAATAAATAAATAAATCTTTAAAAAGGCCATGTTTCTCTACAGCAGGACTTTATTAACACCAGATTTTGCTTCAAAATTTGACACTTTTCAGACCGTATATGTAGTGATTAAATATAGCTGTTGGTAAGTCTCAAGTTGGAAGAGCGTTTAGTTGTAAGTCACAGTGCAGAGCTATGATTTATGTTTGCATAGTGTTTTTCACTTAAAGAATAGTCTCACATTTGTCACCCCCTTTAGACTCTGTATAACGTGAGGTGTTGTGGCAGCTTTATAAGAGGAGACCTGAGGATTTAGAGGTAACATAGTGTCCAGTGCCTGCAGAGAGGACGGTGGAAGAGCTTGTATGTGCATCTGAATGTCTCAGTCATTAATACCACTTTAGCTTAGTGAACATCTTTGTTTCTGCACCATTTGTACCATTTGCTTTTTAGAAATATTTTACTGAGATAGTAGAACTGCCTCTGCCTATTTGTTGGTATGCTGTAACAGTACCTGGTTTTTATTGGCACATTAATCTTTACAGTATATGGGTTACAGATTCTGAAGTGGAATGTTAATGTGGCATTTGTTTTCATTGATTATTATTTTTAATTAAAATTATGTAAGTGATGTGATTAAGCAAGCCTTATGGATTTTGGCTGTCTACTATTTTTGTAGACAAGTCATGTTTTGTCTGCCCCAGGTGAGTTGTTCTAACTTTTAAAATGAGAGGAATAAAGTTCCTGGCAGTAATTTGATGTCGCTGATAACTCAGAGAATGGAAAAAAGCAGAACAGAGCATGGCGTTGGCACAGAGCTCTCTATTCAAAGCTGTTAATTTTGGCTCCACTCTTGAGTGTGAGTGAGAAAACCCAGTGCTTGCCAACCCGAGGAGGACGGGATCATTGTGCTGTAGCTTCTAAGTGGATATATAAGTAAAACAGTTAATACTCTAATGTATCACTTGATAGTGCCTTTCAACAGTATAAAGCTCTCACTCAAACACATTTCAGAGAGTTGACTTCTGTGGAAGGTAGCTTTTTATGACCCAGAGCAGCTTTCTTACTTGTGTCTGAGTTCATAGTACTGTATAGCTTGCGGGTGTGTCTAGATGTCAGGAGGTCTCTTTTGGGACCTTATTTATGGCATTGCTGCTCTCTACTAGATTAGATTGTACACACATCCTAGAAGCAGAGGTTTGATCTGATACCTATCTATCTGCACACACACACACACACACACACACACACACACACCATCTTTGTGTTCAAGAGGAAACTGTTCAAGGTTAGTTTGAAGTGAGTGGGTGGTTCCAGCATTGTAGGATATATTCACTTCGAGTTAAAACAGTCTAACTTGGTGGCAAGTACTTTTACCTAGTGAGCCATTTTTCTGGCTCCCATTTCACAATCTTTATTTTAAAAAAAATTAGTGCTTTTTTTACTTTATATTCTTGCTGTCCTATGACAGTGAGATTATATATAGTATAGTAATTAAAAAAAATCTCAGCATCAGCTGGTAGCCTGATTGAACAAATTTGAGTAATTTCTGCCCTCATTTATGAGCAGGTGGTGGGTTCTGATTCCTGTGTCCTCCATACAAAAGAATCATTTTTGATAAAATATTCTCAGACACTGAGCTGTAAGACTTTGAAACAAAAACAAAAAAAAAATCTTCCTCTAATTGTGGGAGAATTTAGAAAGGTACAAGCAAAATTAAGAATCTATAATGTTTTGTGTAATTTAAAATTCAATTTTTAATTAACAATTTAGATATTTTCCCATATCAGTAAATGTATTTTGATTACCCCATGGTTATGTAATATTCTCTTGTGTGCCATAATTTAATCATATTCTTACTATTGAGTGATTTAATTGTTTACAGATGTGGAATTTTTGGCTTTTAGATGTTTTTATTGTTTGGTTATTATAAATAATCCTGTGGTGGACATATATATTATTTGTGAAGCTCTTGCTTCCTTTGTATAACACCTTAGAAGGCAGGTTAAATTTTCCATGGTACCTTTTAGAAAAGTTGTATTTTCATTTTTATTGGAAGAAACAAATGGAAATCATGTTATTTATATGCATATGCATCACAAAACTTTTAGATTATATATATATTGTGAATGTTGTTGAATTTTGACTGTAGAAAAATGCTCCTTTTATGCAGAAGTTTGGCTCCTTCTGGGTTGAATTAATTGTCCTAACTCTCAGGGCATTTTGCAGGCCTGGGGCAAGACTTGGCCATGGCTCTTTATCTTCCCAGTGTCTAACAAGGAACTGTTGCTTGCGTGTTTTTTCTGCTTATTTATTGAATTAGTTTTGGGGAAAGCTGCATAAAATATTACACAGAAACCAAGGTAGAGTGGTTTAAAAATCTGTGGAGCTGGACTATGGTGGTGCAGGCCTTTAATCCCAGCGCTCAGGAGACAGTGAGTTTGAGGCCAACCTAGTCTACAAAGCAAGTTCCAGGACAGCCAGGGCTGTTATGCAGAGAAAACCTGTCTCGAAAAACCAAATCAAACAAACAAAAAGAGTCTGTGGATAGTAGGATCTAAGCCAATAAATTTAAGACAGCATTCCATAATATTCACACTCCACTCCCCACCCCCAGCCCTGGCTTCCAGCTGAGCACACCTCTCAGTGCCCCTATCCTCACCCCTTTCAGCCTCAGATTTTGAACCAGGCTTTTCCCAAGTTACTCAGGCTGACCTAGAACTTGTGATTCTTTGGCTTTAGTCTTCAGAGTATTGTAGGCTCATACCACCAAACCTGGCTGTAATAGTTTTGATTTGTTTCATAGTTTGTTGTTACTGTTGGAGACAGGATCTCACTGTGTATTCTAGGCTAGCCTCACACCAGCTATATGGCCTAACCTACAACTATATAGCCTGCAGTTCTTTTGCCTCTCCAGTTTAAGCATCCCATACACCCCCAAAGTAAAGATTTTTGGAATTCGTCATCATTATCGGAGAACCCATTGTGATCGTAATGTAATTGTTATTTGATTCCATTGTTTTTACCCTTAAGTATTGTCTCTGTTGGTAGTTCTCTGAAGTGCCAGAATCTGTATGTCGTGCTATGATATATAAACATGTACAGGATTCTGCTATGATATATAAACATGTACAGGATTTAGCATGTGCCAAAAAAAAATGGTAAATGGGTCGGGAGGTTGTGGGACACGCCCTTAATCCCAGCACTTTGGAGGGGGAGGCAGGTGAATCTCTGTGAGTTTGAGGCCAGCCTGGTCTGCAGAGTGAGTTCCAGGACAGCCAGGGCTGTTACACAGACACCCTATCTTAAAAAACAACAAAAAGATTTGAGACTGGAGAGATGGCTCAGAGGTTAAGTGCACTGGCTCTTAACCTCTTCCAGAGGACTCAGGTTTAATTCCCAGCATCCACATGGCTTTTCACACCTTTCTGTAACTCTAGTTCCAGGGAATCCATCACCCTCATACAGACATACATGCGGGCAAAACACCAGTGCACATGAAAAAGATTTATGTGCTTCATTTTTAATATCCACATAAGGCAGTTGTGGTGGCACATACCTTTAATCCCAGCACTTGGGAGGCAGAGGCAGGCAACCCTCCGACTTCAAGGCCAGCCTGATCTACAGAGTGAGAGTTCCAGGATAGCCAGGGCTACACAGAGAAACCCCTGCCTCAAAAAACTAGGAGAAAAAAAAGAATCCTAAATTGACTGCAGTGAAGCTCGGGTACCTGAATAGTTGCCGAGTGTGAGTGAGCAAGGTCCTGGAGTTGATTCCTGGAACTGCAAAAGAAACAAATCTTAAAAACCAAACTAAAGCAAAACAAGGTGCTAGCCCGCTTGTGCGGGTTCTGTTGTATTATGAGAACTGCAGATCCTCTACTGCAAAAGCCCAGCCATGGCCTTCTTTTCTTTTTGGATGTGTAACTTTTTTCGCATAGACTTCTCCGTAGGTCAGACATGTACACTGGAATTTCAGGCATTTAATACTGGTCATTCTAGAAAAGATTGATGTTCCAGACTAAAGCAATGTTATACTTGTTGTTTCCTCTTAGTCCTCCTCCTCCCATTTGGTATTATTGACACCCTCTCCCATCCCCCTTGTTAAACTGGTAGACTTGATTTATGACTGTCTCCTAAGTTGCAAAACCTTTATAAGGACTCAGTAGATGTTTTAGTACATGTAAATAAAACCAGTTGTTAAGCAAATTTTATCTTAAAACCAAAAGACCCTTATATTTTGGTGTTAATTTAAAAGCATAGTTTATGATTGTTTGAGATCATTTTTATAAACCCACTTTTCCATTACCAAATATTTGATAATTTCCCAGTGTCTAAAAAGGCCTACATATCATATGTGACAGATTAGAATTAATCAAGAGTTAAAGTTGCCTTAACTGAACGATGAGCAGCTTGGTTCCTGTGATTTATAGTGGCTCATGTATTAACAGTGTAGTTGAAGGAAGAAAACGATTTTTCCCATACGCCCAGATGAGGCTTTGGGTATTGAATATTCCTACACAACAGCAAGTATATTGTGAAGAATTATAACAGGATTGCCCCAGTGTAGCATATTGCTTCGTAATTCTTTAAACATTTTTTAGCTTTATTTTATGTGTATGAGTGTTTTGTCTGTGTGCCCGTGTGTGTGTGTGTGTGTTCATTTGTTCACCATGTATGTGCCTGGTGCCCGTGGAGGTCATAAGAGGGTATTGGATCCCTTGGACCTGGGCTGACCCATGGAGGTCATAAGAGGGTACTGGATCCCTTGGACCTGGAATTATGGATGGTAATGAGGCCCCGTGTGGGTGCTGGGAGCTGACCTCAGGTTCTTGGCAAGAACAGCATCTCCCAGGCCCCTTCTGAATAAATCTTAGAACTAGAACCCTATTATTCTTGGTGTAAAATTACTTCCTATAAATATGTTCGTTTGAAATTCTAGTAAGGAATGTTAGTATTTTTCCAGTGGAAAATAATATAGCTTTATGTAATATTTTTGCAAATAAGTTGTGTTTTTGTTGAGTGCCCATTCTGTATTTAAACATTCACTGCACAGGCCTGTAGAAAAGTAGAATCTGCCTGCTTCCTTAGGCACAGAAAATTTAAGGAGCAAAAGTAGAATTGGGCCTAATATGCTCAGTATGAGATCAGCACACTGAGGGAAAGAGGTAGATGGAGGAATCTTAAAATCTTTCGGAACTTCGGAAGCTCCACGCAGGAGTGTGGACCTAGTGGATCAGTGTGGGAACTTCGGAAGCTCCACGCAGGAGTGTGGACCTAGTGGATCAGTGTGGGAACTTCGGAAGCTCCACGCAGGAGTGTGGACCTAGTGGATCAGTGTGGGAACTTCGGAAGCTCCGCGCAGGAGTGTGGACCTAGTGGATCAGTGTGGGAACTTCGGAAGCTCCACGCAGGAGTGTGGACCTAGTGGATCAGTGTGGGAACTTCGGAAGCTCCACGCAGGAGTGTGGACCTAGTGGATCAGTGTGGGAACTTCGGAAGCTCCGCACAGGAGTGTGGACCTAGTGGATCAGTGTGGGAACTTCGGAAGCTCCACGCAGGAGTGTGGACCTAGTGGATCAGTGTGGGAACTTCGGAAGCTCCGCACAGGAGTGTGGACCTAGTGGATCAGTGTGGGAACTTCGGAAGCTCTGCACAGGAGTGTGGACCTAGTGGATCAGTGCTGGGAAGCCTCATAGTTTGTCGTCCGTTTGTGTTCCTGAACAGGAGGAACTAATATGGTTATGTAAGCTGCTATTTTTGTTGGTTGGTTTTGATATTTATTTTGGGGAATGGAGGTGCCGCGGTCAGAGGACAACTTGCAGGAGTTGGTTCTCTCCTTCTACCCTGTGGGCCTAAGGATTGAATTCAGTCATCAGGCGTGGTGAGCAAGTAGCTTTACCTGCTGTGCCACCCTGTTAGCCCGCACGTAGGGTTGTGACTTTCAAGAGGGAAGAGTGGGAGATTAGGAATACTCTTTAAAACCAAGTTAACCTGTTAGAGTCTTGGTGTAAAGGTTTAATTTAGGATGCTGGGTTTGGTGTAGAATATCAAAACTGGGAGATGGAGAAGCGTGAAACGGAGGAGCAGTAGTGAAGCAGAGGAGAGCAGTGTTGAGTGCGCTTGCGTGGCTGTTATGTTTAGAGCCGAGTTGCTGGTGAACCCTCAGCTACACACCGAGCCATCAGTGACATGAAAAGGTCATATTTTTTTTGGCAGGTACAGGGACTCAAGACAGGAATCCAAAGTCTGTACCTGGCCTTTAACTTGGACAGTTAGAATATAGAGCACAAATTTGATAGGTGGGAGAGAAGCAGATTCTAGAGGGAAGGACACTGTATTTCTGTCAGTAGAGTTACATATACACTTAGAAATTAGGTCTTTTATCTGTCTTATAGAAGATTCGGCTCATTATGCTGTTTTCAAACAACTATTATTTTGTTGTTTCTTTACCCTCTTGTGCCCCATCCCTGTCCTTCCCTTCTTCCCTTCTGCTTCCACTAGTAGCCCCCTTTCCACTTTGATGTCCCTTTTGCTCATTCGCCTTCCTTTTTTTTTTTTTTTTAAATGGTTTTTCAAGACAGGGTTCCCTGTAGTATTGGAGCCTGTCCTGGAACTCACTCTTGTAGATCAGGCTGTCTTCAAACTCACGGAGATCCACCTGCCTCTGCCTCTGAGTGCTGGGTTTAAAGCGTGCACCACCACTGCTCTCCTTCCTTTGCTGACACCTGTTGACCCTCACATTCCCTTATTTTCATGCGTAAAGGATCCAAATATGAGGGAGAGCGCGAGGTGCTTGTTTTCCTGAGGTTGAATTATCTCTCTTAGTATAATAAGAAAGTAGATCTTAATGGCTGAAAACAATTTGCCCTGGAAGTCTACTTCCTCCTTTCGGTCTCTAGAGCTGTGCACACTTAGATGCTCAAACTGACTGTCACTTGATCTGCGTATCTGTGTTCGCTTTTTCTTGTTTTTGGTTTTTCTAATGTAGAGTCTCATTCTAGTGCAAGCTGGTTTAAAACTCACAATCCTCCTGCCCTCACCTCTCAGATGCTGGGATTATACTTGACTACTACACACAACTGTTTTATGTCTTTCCATAAATCCTTTCTACAATTTATTGAATTTCTATATATGCCTCTAATGTTCCTTTTTTGAAGAGTTTTTCCATCATGCTGACCACATAAATTTAGTATTAGATTTGAGGGGAACACGTGTCATAAGATTTCTGCTTAATTTTAAACCAGTCAGGAAAGAGTGCTGATGGAGAAATGGACAGCGATAGTTGTAGACTTGGAATTTGGTGTAGGTCCTCAGATTTTCAGAAGAGGGTTGCTTTAAGACTCACTTCTTGCTGGGCTGTGGTGGTGCACGCCTTTAATCCCAGCACTTGGGAGGCAGAGGCAGAGGTAGGCAGGATAGATCTCTTTGAGTTTGAGGCCAGCTTGGTCTACATAGTGAATTCCAGCCCAGCTATGGCTACATAGTTAAACTGTCTTAGAAACCTTTAAAAAAAAAAGTTAATTCTTAATATTTATTATTCTGGGGTGATTTAGAATTTACTATTCCAAGCCTTCATTTTTGTCCTTAGGATCACACGCACATCACCTAACGATGACATTATGTAGTCTTGTATTACTTGTATACATCATGAATAGGAACAGCCAAGTATCACTAGTCCTTAACTCAGGCCTCCTTTTCTTCCCACTCTCTAAGGAACGACTACCAAAATCACTACAATCCCAATGACTTCCAAGCCCAATGTGATTGTTGTTCAAAAGACCACAGGAAAAGGAACGACCATTCAAGGCCTCCCTGGCAAAAACGTTGTCACAACATTGCTAAATGCTGGAGTAAGTAAGACCTTGAACACACTCAGTAGTCCAATAAACATTTTTTAAAAAAAATAATTTATTTTTATTTTATGTACATTGGTGTGTTGCCTACATGTATGTCTGTGTGAGGGTATTGGATCCCCTGGAACCAGAGTTACAGAGAGTTATGAGCTGCTCTGTGGGTGCTGGGAATTGAACCTGGGTCCCATGGAAGAGCAGCCAGTGCTCTTAACCTCTGAGCCATTCCTCCATCACTCCACTAAATATTTTTTTTTAAATATTTATTTATTTTGTATACAATATTCTGTCTGTGTGTATGACTGCAGGCCAGAAGAGGGCACCAGATCTCATTCCAGATGGTTGTGAGCCACCATGTGGTTGCTGGGAATTGAACTCAGGACCTTTGGAAGAGCAGGCAATGCTCTTAACCTCTGAGCCATCTCTCCAGCTCCCTCCACTAAATATTTTAAAGGCCATCCAATGTCAGAACCCCATAGTGGGTGGACCAGCTTGAGTCTCTAGTGCTGTGATAGAATCACCTCTATCTGTCTTCTGATGCCATTTTCACAGTAGTCTGAAAGCATGTTGTTCATAACTGCTCATAGCGAAGGTGGCTTGTGACCATGGCTTGCGTGCTCAGTTTCATGCTTAACTGCAGGGAGACTTGGAACAATTTTATTCCTGCTTATGGCCAGTAGATTAGTGTTTGATTTACTCTGGACAAACAGAAATATTTGAGTTTAAGATAAAATTGATAGATGGGGATTTGTTGCGTTTTTCCCATTTTAAACTCTGAAGGCAGTTGTCAAGAGGTTGGACTTAGACACATTTAGGCTTTGTTGTCTCGCTGTTCTTTGACTTTGGGTGGCTTATTAGCCACTGCAATCTTTTATTTCTTCATGTCTACAGTGGGGTGATGATGGGTGTTTTGAAAGTGCTTAGAACAGTGTCTAACAACACATGGGAAGTTCTCAGTCACTGGCTTCTTACTGTTGTTGGTATTTAAGCACTCAGGCTCAGAAGCATCTTTACCTTTTCTGACCTCACTAGAAGTCGATCCTAAAAGCTTATGCACCACATCTTTTGTAATGTTGAAAATGGTCCGCATTAGGCCTTTTTGAATTTACATAGCAATTCAGTAGGAAAGCCAGGATTCTGTAGTATTTGAATTTATAAGACAAAAAAGGGTATAGCCATGTGGTAGTGATGTACACCTGTAATCCCAGCACTTGGGAGGCAGAGGCAGGCAGATCTCTGTGAGATCCAGGACAGCCAGAGCTGTTACCAGAGAAACCCTGTCTTGAAACTGCCTCCCTCCCGCAGGGTATTTTGTCTGCTATTGGAGATCTAAGAGTCATGTCTGAATTTTGTCTAGTAGATACTGAGCAGTAATTTGGCAGGAAATGCCAGTAAGTAAGTGTATCGGTCTATGGGACCTTTGTCATCAGCACACGGAGCACACAGCACATGCTCCTACTCCCCACCTGCATCCAATGCAGGCCCACTTACATCAGAGGAGCGTTCCCACATGACATCCTGCAAGCTGCACGTGGGTTCTATGTGGGTCACCGTGCACCGTGCTTGGACAGGCTGCATACTTGCAAACTAGTGGCCATTGGAGGAAAAATCACAGCTCTTTCTGGGAACACTGCTGCAGTCAGGATGTGAGCTGAAATAAGACACATTGTTTCCTTTAGATAATTGTAGCTGATAGTTAGGTTTATAATTCTTAGGCCCAGATGTAGATATGAGTTCTGAATGGCTACTCTTTAGACAGCTCACCGGTTGCTTTCAGCTTACCACCTGCTAAGTTTGAAAGCTACACATCTATGATGATGATAGCTAAAATTAAAAAACTGCTACTGTGAAAACTGCTAACTTTTATGAAATTTAATTTGAAAATTATAAAATAAAACTGTGCTGATATTAAAACTGTGACCAGAAACTGGTACTTCAGAAGAAAACAAAGGGCTGAGGGTAAGGATTAGTGGTAGAGCATTTACCTAGCATCTCTGAAGCCCTGGGTTCAGGCTCTAGCAGCACATGCGCACACACACACACACACACACACACACACACACGCACACACAGAAAGAGAGACAGACAGAATAAAGCAGGTGAAAATTCAGAAGACGGTGAAAGGTTAATGGGCTTGAATCTGTAATAGACTAAAGTGGTATTCATACGTACTGGTAAGACATGAGAAGTGCTGTAAGTTTCTTCCCCCTTCCCTCCATGGAGCCTTGGAAAGAATGTCAATATCGTTTGTCTTTCTATCTCTCCATAGTTCTTTCTACAGCATCCTGCTCTGTGCTCCTTATTTGTCTGTGTATGTTTATCTGTGGTATACTGCACCATTTTTTTGTTACATAAATAATTCACTTCAGGTTATTAAAAAGTAAAAATTAGTGTGGGAGATGACTTACAGTTTCAACTCTCAGATATAACAGTTGTTAAGGTTTTAGTGTATGTTCTTCCAGAAATTTCTGTTTTAATATAGGTATTCTATGAGTAGGGCAGTATAAGTTCTTAGATGTTCTCAGATGTGGTGATTTTTAAAAACTTACCTAATTTTTTTTTTTCCCTTCTGGCTAGAAAGTTGGTCAGATGACTTACAATATTTAACTAAGTCCAGGATTTTTTAATCACTTTTGTGTACTTTGTTGCATAATCTACAGTCCTTTTCCCATCCTGGCAAAATCTTTCTGTCCTTTTTCAGTAAAATGGCAGTTGTTTGTTTTAATAATTTAAATGCATATAAATCTACTGAATAATGATTGGCTTCAATCTAGGGAGAAAAGACTCTGCAGACAGTGCCAGCTGGAGCAAAACCAGCTATCATTACTGCCACAAGACCCATCACCAAGATGATTGTAACACAGCCCAAAGGACTAGGTTCCACAGTCCAGCCAGCAGCTAAAATCATCCCCACAAAAATTGTCTATGGACAACAAGGAAAAACGCAGGTATGTTGTAAGATGTGGTAACCTTTTGAATATTTAAAATTCTCAGGTAGAAATTTTCTTTCCTTTTCTCCAGAAAATCAGAGTTTTATTCTGTGTACTCACATTGGGAACTCCAGCTCTAGAGGATTCAAAACCCTCTTCTGGCCCCTGAGGGCATCCATATACATACACAGACACACAAAAAAATAAAAAGAACCATATCTGTTGCAGTTTAGCATGTCCCATTTAAAATATTGTGCATAGCTTAGCTTCTTGTTCATCTGTGGAGTGAAATAGTCTTTGGTAAGCAATACCGGACCCAAAACCTAATAATAAATATGCATGATGATAATTTCTTTATCTGGAAATGGCCTACAAGTTTAGCTTCTGTTGTTCTTTGTTTCTTTTTGAAATTTCGTTCTAGCCAAAGCTGTCTTGGACTTAGTGACAGTCTTCTAGCCCGTCCCGAGTGCTGGGGTAATAGACATAAAGCACTGTGCCTGGCTAGTTTAGTATTTAAATGGTGCTCTGACATTTCATCTGGGCATGTTTCTGATTTTCTTCTAGGTTCTCATTAAACCCAAACCAGTGACATTTCAAGCTACAGTTGTTAGTGAACAAACAAGGCAGCTGGTAACAGAAACATTACAGCAAGCATCCAGGGTCGCAGAGGCCGGTAATTCATCTGCTCAGGAAGGAAAAGAAGAACCACAGGGTTACACAGACAGTAGTTCCTCTTCCACGGAGTCCTCCCAGAGTTCCCAAGGTAAGACTTATTGTACTTCTGATTGCACAAACCCTGATAACACTGTGCCTCAGTTTCCTCTAGGGACTCCAGACCAAACTTGTATGCTCGTAGTTCTTTTGATTTGATTTGATTTTGCCTGTTTAATAAGTGAGTTGATGTTTCATTTTGATATAGCTTACCATTCTTACCTCGTGTCAAATGTTTATCAAATTGTTGATAGATTAAAGGTGATGTTTTTATCAGGTAGGTAGTATTGATCTGGGCAGAGCTGTAGTTTCCAGATGGTAATGTTTATGTTCTACTCTTTGGTTTGGGTAAGTAGAAGAAGTATATAAGAAAGGAATATGCTTTTAGAATTGATTATTGCTGAACCTTGAGAAAGAGTCAGGGTGGCCAGAGGTGAGCAGTAGGTGGGTAGCTGTGCATCCTGTTTGTATGGAGTCCTAGTTTATGTTTGTTATTCTGCCTAATTATGAGTAACATTTCCTTTAACCCTCAAAGTTATTAGAAACTGAATATCACAGTAGGAGATAATTTTCAGTATTACCATCATTATGACGTTTATCTAGGAAGTCTCTACTCTGAAGCTCTGAGACATTGTCTTCTGTTCATATGACTCAATTATCCTGACTGCCCTTATTGGGTGCTACAAACTGAGGATCCTGTCTGAAATACTTGGGATAACAAGTGTCTTGATTTCAGATTTTGTATTTGTGTGTTAGTGTTTGTGTATGCGTGTGTGTGCATGCATGCATGAGAGAGAGAGTGGAGAGATCTTACAGATGGGATTCGAGTCTAAACATGATATTCATATATGTTTCCTATAAACCTTATACACTTAGTCAGAGGGTAAGTTTCCAGGTTTTTGTCCTGCACATGTTCTGACTGACCGTCATGTGAGGTCGGGTGTGGGATTTTCTGCTGGTCGTGTCACTTAGCTCAGAAAGTTTCAGTTCATGGAGCATTTTGGATTAGAGTTTTTCTGCTTATGTTTATGTCTGTGCTTATACACTCTTTTTTTCCTCCTAGTCCTTGTTCCTCTCTTCCTCTGCATCAGCCTTGCTGGCATGCCTGCTGCTTTTTTATTTTTTTAAACACTGTTAGAAAGCACATTTTTTTGATATCATACCCTTCGTTATTTTTAATTCTTTAACGATGCCTTCATATTTGTTTTACATAGTTTGATGTTTGTTGAAAATTATTTGTTGGTTTGTACTATGCACTAAGAACTGTGTTAGACCCTATAAATGTTGAGTAAAATACAGTTCTTGCCTCATTCCTGCTCCTACCTTAGAGAAAAGGTTCCACACAGCCCAACCTGCCTTTCCTCTCTGTAGTGACCTTGGCCTTGTGCTCCTCCAGCTTTTGTTTTCCTAGTGCTGGACGGACAGGGGTACCACCACACCAGGAGATTTAAAAAGATTTACCTACAATTGCAGCATACACGTTTTTGTTAGTGACGAACAAAATTATTCCGAAGGCTATAAGTCCACACTCCAAGAAAATGAGAAACGTTCATTCACAAAACAAGTCGACTTTAAGATGATCTTTGAAAGCTTGTTAATTACAGAAGAAGCTGCTGATTTCAGTAAACACCACAACACCGATTTTAGAAAGTAGATAGTTTTCTTCAGCCTGTCATCAGGGATTATAATAACTTGCAACGTCCTTTACTGATATCTGTTTTATCTTCCTGCTGAGTGTGAATCTGTATGTAAACTAGTTATGTGTAGCTCTTATTACCACTGATTTCTATTTACTTATATTTTGTTTTGTTTGCTTGATTGGAGGCTTTATTTTTTTTTTTTAATTTATTCTATATGTGTATGAGTGTTTTGCCTGCATGTATGTTTATGTACTGATGTGCCTGCCTGGTTCTGGAAGAGGTCAGAATAGAGCATTCATTCTTCAGGGACTAGAGTTATACACAGTTGTGAGCAGCCAGTGTTCTTAACCACTGAGCTATCTCTCCAGTTTTTGTTTTTTTTTTTTGTATTTTATTTTTTGGTTCTGAGGATGAAACCTATAGCCTTATACCTGGCTAAACATATGCTCTCCCAGTGAACAATATCCACACCATTGCATTACTGCTTCTGTCTCTAGTTTCTTTTCTGTTGTGTCCATTGCATGTGTGTACAATTTTAAAGTTTTCTTTCAGCCAGTTGAGAGTAGTTATAGGTACCAAATCCTTTTACCTCTAAATTACATTTTTAGGTCTCTGTTTGTTATAGGCTATCCTTTTTGCTACTAAATCACCATTATCAAAGTCAAGAAATTTAATGTCATTAATAGTACTATTATCTAATTTATAATTCATGTTGCCATACTACCAGTTGCTAAGTGATGCTCCTATGGTGCGTCTCCTAGTCACGTCCAGCCAGGGTCACACATTATGCTCCGCTGTATTGCATGCAGCCATCCTCTTCCGTTTGCCCCTCTTCTTGTCACTGTGTGACCCTGATTAGTCATTTGCCACACTGATAAGATGAACACTTGGTTAGGACGCCTGCTTCTGGTTTTCCCCACTGTGAAGTTAGCGCATCCCTCTCTGGGAGGAGTTACTCTGAGGCTGTACCCACAGGGTTCCTCATTAATCACTTATCCACAGATGTAACATCTGTAGATGATTCTTTAAAGTTCATTATTCTTTGTTCTATTCTAAGGAAGAATCAGTCTTTTTTTTTTTCTTTTTTCTTTTTTGCTTCAAAAGTCCTAAGGTTCCTTCTTAGTATATCCACCCCCACAAGGAGACATCTCAGCCCCATAGCTGAATCCTGAACGGTGTCTTCATAGGTAGGGTAGACACCATGGACGTCCTCCTGATGTGAGACTTGACCACCCTGGCAGGGCTCATCATACCACATTATGCTTCTGATACTTCTTTTTAAATGTTAATCACTTTGTTTTGTACTTTTATTATTTCCTTCTCTGTTATTGTCTCAAGGATAATAATAGCCAGGGAATGAGTAAGCTTCATGCTTATAAACTCATTTTAATTCCCTCATTCCAAACCATTGTATCCCCTTTGCAGTTTCTCCTAACCTTGCAGGAGCTCTTGACTGTTGCTTGGATACCAACAGACAGTGAGTTAACCAAGACTCTTAGATCAGAGACACTTTTGCCTAGGTCACTCACTGGAAATCAGACCATATATTTTTGTTTTCAGTGCTTTTTTCCCATTCCTAAACATTTCTTCTGTTTTTTCTTTCTTATATTTATAAAGGATATCCTTACTGGTTTCCAGATTTTTAAAAAGTACTGGTTTGTTCATTTATATCCAGTTTTATCTCTAAAGGTTTTTTTCTTTCTTTTTTTGGGGTGTGTGTGTGTTTGTTTTTTGTTTTTTAAGACAAGGTTTCTTTATGTACCCCTAGCTGTCCTGGAAGTTGCTTTATAGACCAAACTGACATGAGAGATCTCTATGCCTCTCTCTCCCGATTGCTGGGATTAAAGGTGTGCACCACCACCGTCCATCTAAAAGGTTTTAAAGTGGATTAAATGCAAGATTATATTAAGCAAACCAGAAGAAAACAGGGAGATGAATTCAGAGTTGAGAATTCAGAGTTGAGAAGGAACTGGGCATGAGGCAGAATAAGTGTCATAAAGACATTGTTTTACGTCAGAACTCAGTCCCTGGAGAGCCATCATCTTAGGGATTTAGAGTGAAGACAATTTAAAAAAAACGCCCCCCTCCCCGCCCAGAACTTCATTAGCTAATTTATTTGGTAATTTATATTGTTAAGGATGAAAACTAGGATATATAATTACATAATATAAAATGTTTCCCAGTGTTTTTGACAACAGAACCCTCTTTTGCAGAAAATTTGTGGAATTGATGTTCTCTAGAACATTGGGGTAATACTTCAGAGGGAAGGTTTATATTGTCACATAGAAGGAATATAGACCAACTTGGGCTTAGCTTAGAAGAGCTGGCTTAGGGAGGTAAACATCTGGTAATCATTTTCTGTGAGGAAGGATTGGGGGGGATAGATTAGTTGGGAGTAGTCTGGGAACCGTTAGTCATGTTGCAATCTGTGATATAGATGAAGGAAGTGTTTGGGTCTCTGTGGGTAAGTGGAGAGACAATAGTACTATTGTAGAAACCACAGGGAGATCTTTATATCACAGCAGCACAAGAGAAATGAAGGAACTGTTAGAGAGCCGTGGGTCCTGTGGGACTGTAGGGTGAATGGATGGTAACATTGACCTTTAAGTCCCTTCTGACCGAGAGGTCTTGAGACTATGGAAGTGTGATATAGACAGTTTATGACAAAGGCATAGAGATGCCTGGGTTTGCCTTTGAATGTAACACTAAAGTATGTATTTCTGGTACCTAACATAGAAGACATTCAATAAATAATTGTTATAACATGTAAGGGAAATCCGCAGCAGGCCACCATCCTTGAGAAGTATGGAGGGCTAGTTCTAGGCATGCCAGTACCACATTGTCATGTTAAAGTGTCGGAAGGCTGGACACCTGAGTGCACATTGCAGAAACAAGTAGTAGCAGTCAGATCAGCCTCCAAGTGTCCTGTGATCAAATCATCACTAGGTCTGAGCCTAAGCCAAAAGAGCACAAGAGGGGGAGACTGTGAAGGGTTTTCTCCTAGGGTCACATTCTCATTTTGTATCGTAATGGTTGGGGTTGTTCCATGTAGACAGAAAGAGATGGCACAGTCTCCCAGTCCCTATGGAATGGTTGTATTTGAGGAGATGTTACGTGGTTAGCACTCCTGTATAGAAATTTGTTACTTTTTCTATCTTTTCCACCGTATTTTTACACTGTCCCTACTTTCAATATTCAGTGTATCTCAGAGTTGGGTTGAAGAGACTCTCTTTGCCTATATCACCAATGAGAAGACAGAAACCCAGACTAGTCTGAAACTATATGGCTCAGATTATATGACATCCAATTGATGTTCCTCCTGGGTGCTCAGATTATAGGCTTGTAGGCACATTATTCTGTCCTGCCTGCCAGCTCCCAAATAACCACACCGAGACTTCTTATTAACTAGGAAAGCTTCGCTGATACCTTAGGCTTGTTACTAATTAGCTCATGCAACTTAAATTAGCCCATATTTATCAGTTTACGTGTTGGCACATAACTCATGACATTTACCTCTGCCCTAGTCTAGAACTAGACTTTCATAGTTTTCAAGGAGCCAGAGTGCTCTCTGTCTGGCCCTCCCACCTGGACCTCTGCCTGCTTAGCCATTGGCCATTTAGCTGTTCATTAAACCAATGAGAACAACATATCTTCACAGTGTACCAAAAGATTGTTCCACAACATTTGCCCCTTTTTGTCTAATTATAAAAAGGAAGGTTTTAACTTTAACATAGTAAAACTTTATACAACAAAAACAGTTATCAAGAGTTAGAGTTACAATATTCAGTCCATTTGTTTTTGGCAAATTTAGAAAAAATTCTGTATTATCTATCTTGTCTTTGTGGATCTAAAGTTTCATACCTAATTTACTTTTTATCATAACTAAAGAAAACTATAAGTTTAACTATTTAGTCTTTAACTCCATCAAAGACGCCAAAAGGAAATAATATTACCTAATGGCAGGGGCATCTGACTACCTGAACAGTCACCTAAAGTTCTTCTGCAATGTTGGGGCATCCATCTTTGATATACAGGCCTGGAATATCTGACAGGCTTTTCTGAGAAGGAGGAAAATTTGAAGGCCTGACCTACCTTGTCTTGGTAAAGTTCAGCAGTCACTTTCTTTTGTGTTCTATTTGTCCAATTTGGAAAGAGAAGTTTCTTGCCCAAGTGGCTAGGTTTGCCACAAAGAAAGTAAACTCCATATAGAGGTTCTTCGATGCCCATCATCTTCTCTGAAGTAGATTGGTGCTGTCAGTAGCAGATTTGTCTCATTGTCATGAAAAGCCTCAGGTTATTAAACATCATTAATACCATAATCTGTATGTCTTTGAAGTATTTGAAGACCATCTGTCATCTAATATCTGTTTAACCTTGAAAGCATACCTAATATGACTACAAGTTTTATTATTAGAGATGTATTTCTTAATTATACATTGCAATTTAAATGAGCAGCATAAACACAATACCCCAAACAAGAGTAGAGTATGTCCATAGAATATAACAAAAATAACTTTAAACTTGTACCAATAAACCAAAACCCATACCAGTGTAAAATATTTTGAGATTAGTAGTTGCTTTTTGGATTAAAGAATGTTTTTTAAGCCTTTAATAATAAACCCATCATTTCTATACTATATCCCCCCTTTTTCCTTTAGAATGAGATCTGTGTATCTAACTCTTTTGTTTAGGTCTTTTTCTGACCATGACCAATGATAACTTATCTAACTTCCCCAAATGATGACAAACATCCATAACCCATTTCTTGGGAATGTGGACATTGTTTTCTCTAGACTGCTTTCTGTTGTCTGGGGCCACTAACATCTTTGGGGGAAACTCTGGGAGATCAGGATAATGGTCAAGTCCTGACTGGAGGTGGAACTGCAACTGAGGAAATCTGAGCTGTTGGACCACCTGGCCTTCGTTTTTATTGCTGTCTCATCTCCTTGCTCTGAAAACACATAAACTTTCAAATGTACACAAGTCAGCCAAAGATGATTTTTTGTTTTATATTTGAGCAGATAAAATATACATCACCTTTCCTGTAGTTTTTTTAGGTTTATGTTTTATGTCTGTAGCCAGGATTTCCAGGGGATCTTCCTTGCTCAAACCTGATCTTCTTCAACCCTGAATGAATCCTCAGCCTTTTGTTTTCTGTGGGGACAAAACTATAACTTTTTGCATTTTGAAGTCAAGACTCTTAAAACATAGAGGTTGGTTTGATCCAGCAGCATCCATAACCAAGTGTGTCTCAGCAACTGTCACCCATTCATCAGCCATCAAAAGGTTTATTACGTTACAGGATGCTGACTCCCTGTAATTTTCATCTTTACATGGCTTTTTTTTTAAATAGCTACTCTTTCTTTAAAGACTATAAACTGCTATGCAGCTTAGCTAATGGCTGCTGGCTGCTGGCTCCACCCGGGTGCCTTTGTTTCCTGAGAACCTGACCGCATGGTGGAGGTACTGACAGGAGCCATGTTTCTCGCTCCAGCTTTGGGAAGTTTCTGGGTCCACGGTGCTGTAGGTGTTTCTGCCTAGTCGCATGCCATTGAGTAGTGTGCCGACCGCTGCTCATAAACCCCACGCAGGTGCTTGAGCCTCTAAAAAGAGCCATGCCTCTGCTTGTTGATAGCACTGAGCCTACCCCAGAGTGTGTGGTCATCAGAAAGACACATTTTACTGTTTCAAACTCTCTCAGGCTTTATGTGGATGTATGTGGACCCCCATGGGGTGCCATTTGTAGCTGAATTTTCTCTCCCACCTGCCAGCTCCCAAATACCCACACAGAGACTTACTAATTATAAAAAAAGCTGGTCCAATAGCTCAGACTTGTTACTAACTGCTTCTTACAACTTAACCCATACTTACCCGTTTACATGCTGCCACATGACCTAGGGCATTTTCCTGCCTCTCCATCTGGCTGGCCACTCCTCCCTTCTTTTTCCCAGAGTTCCCCCTGGACCCAGAGTTCCTGTCTATACTTCTTCCTGCCTAGCTGTTGGCCATTTAGCACTTTATTAAATTAATAAGAGCAACACAACTTCACAGTGTACAAATACATTGTTCCACAAAGGGCTTGTGCTCATCATTCTTATTTTTAAGAACTTAAGTTATATAAAATAGTGTTTTCTTAGTATAATCAGTTTCAAGTTAAAATTTTGATTATTGGGATACTAGGGATGTGTTTCAGTTGAAAAAGTGCTTGTTTGGTATACATGAAGGCCTGGGTTCAATCCCCAGTTCTATATAAACAGCATATATATATGCCTGCAAATCCCAGCACTTGAGAGGTGGAAGTAGGAGGTTCATGAGGTCAAGGCCATTTTGACTGCTAGAGACCTTGTCTCTAATCAAACAAACACAATTTCCTGTATTTCTTCTTCTATTATGTGAAGAAAAATTACAGTATTTTTCACATGGCCTTTGGTATTATAGGCAACAACAGCTGGTCTTGCACATGTGGTAGGAAGCTTAATAGAACTGGTGTGTCTCTGGTGTGATGTTTTCTACTCAGGGGTTTTGTTTCTTAAAGACAGGGTCTCAGATAGTCCAGTTTGATCTCAAACTCCTGCTCCTCTTATTTCACCTCCCATATTCTGGCTTCCAAGCCTGTGCCACCACCCGACCTGTCTAATGGTGATTACGCATTCTGAACCTTTTGTATATTTTCTTCAGGAAAATTGTTTCATTATAAGAATTATTCCCTTGCTCCAGTATTTTTGGGCATCCTCCTGACTTTCAGATGTAATGTTTTCAGAGGGTGGACTTCCATGTTTTTTCTTGTATTTTTGAGCAACCAGAAGACTTTCTGATGCTTTAACTAAGCAGCACAAGGAAAAGCAGTCTCTTTCCTTGTTCTAATCATTTGATGTTTACCCCAGGACGTGAAGCTATCTCTCCATTTCTGTTTCCCCCATTGCGATGTCCAGATCTGAGCCTTAGGGATCTTATCTTTGTGTTCTCTGCATTTCTTTATGCAGTGTCTTAGACATAGTGCTCTGGCTTATTTGGTTTATAGAGAGCTCTTAAGTATGTGTTGCTTAATCTGATGCACATTCTGTATTTCTATGTGTGCCTCCACAGCTTGGACATAAAGAACTTCTAGTGCTGAAATTTATTTTCCAACCAACTTAAATAGAATCGAGTTTTCAGTCACCTCCCAACAACCACATTTCTGCTGACCTTTATAGTTCATTAAGGTTATTTATATATCATCATACACCTTATAATAATGTTTTGCTCTGCAGTGGACTGTAAATATATGATGACAGTTTGGGGTGCTGTGTAGCTGACATGTAGCAAGCTGTTTCTTCTCAGTATGGAAGTGTGTTCTCACAGTGACACCATTGCCTAAGGTATTCCTCGGAATGGCATTAGCATCACAGACTATCAATGTGTTATACCCACCAGTCTTGTTCTTATTCAACAGTAGAGCTAAGACCCGAAGAATCATCTTGCTAGTAACTGACAGGGTTGAAGCTTTTCACCTGGCTTTGACCTGTTAGACTTATGTTACGTCATGATCTTTCTAGACTGACTCTCTTTCCTTACTGTCCCAAGTACTCAGGCTGTGTATAGAAATGTTTTCATGTGCACTGGGGAAAGCTAGTCTCCTAGAATGTTTTGCTTTTGGTAAACACAAACAAGCATTCACCTTTATAGATGCACACCTGTGTAGGCAGCAGTTAGCATATTGAATTGTACTGTCTTTTTACATGTTCGTCTCCTCAAATAGACTGTGTGCTTTTTGAGCATTCTTGGATTATTCTGTGGGTTTCTTGAACTTTTAAATGTGGATCCTGATATTTAGGTGTCCAGTGTAAGCTAAGTGAGTGAATGAGTAAGTGAGCTCAGAAGTGAGAGACAGTGTGCCTTCTGATAGCTGCAGTCTTCTTAGAGAAGTCAAGTGTGACGTTTACATTAAATACAAAGATTAAAAAAAAATGCTTTATTTTAAGAGAAACTTTGTTTATAGGGTTTGTTTTTTTTTAACTAATATAAAACAGATTCCCAGCCTGTAGTTCATGTAATTGCTTCCCGGCGTCAGGATTGGTCAGAACATGAGATTGCAATGGAGACTAGCCCTACCATAATATATCAGGATGTATCCAGTGAATCACAATCAGCTACTTCAACAATCAAAGCTCTGTTAGAACTCCAACAGACAACAGGTATGAACTCACATGCTCAGCTGATGAAGCATGTTTTCTCTAGAGATGGGTTGTGCTGGAATACACCACTGTTGCATAGTTTCTCCCCTTCTGGACTTGTTTGTAATCACTGTTCCTTAAGATACACGTCGGAGTACGATGTATAGATGGAGAGTTGTCATTAGAAGACAGACAGACAGACAGGGCTGACTTCTGTTTCAGATGGACAGTCCTCTTGCCAGCAGGAGGGATGGGCTTGTCACTTGTAAGCACAAGTGGGACACAGATCGAAGGGTCCCTGCTGTCCTCATTGACGCTGCCGGAGCAATTTTGCATCATAAAATACCATTAGACTTGATTGTAAACATGCTCATGTTCTCACCTTATTTTCAGATTGATTGATTTATTTACTTCTTGTGTAGGTTATCCACTAGAGTGTCTGTGTGTAGTAAGAGTCTGTCGGTATTTGTAGTTACTAAATATCTTTGATATCTTCTAGGACACCCCTATGTAAGTTACACTGAGTTTTCTGCTATAATAGGACATTTATGTGAATATTTTGGGGGTTGTATTGATGATCTCATCTAACCCTTTCATGTTTTGGAGAAGCTAGCTGACATTGAGAAAGGTTACCCACTTGTTCAGTGGCAGGATCCTGGCCAGGGCCAGGATCACAGCAGGGTTTGGCTTCTTTGTTTAAAATGATTGTTCTCTTTTTTCTGATTCTGCTCTTGGTGGGAGCTGTCTTTTAGTGGACTTAGTTACTGAAAACTGTGTATTGTAAATTCTATGCTAAAC
Source organism: Microtus oregoni (assembly GCF_018167655.1). Taxonomy (NCBI): domain Eukaryota; kingdom Metazoa; phylum Chordata; class Mammalia; order Rodentia; family Cricetidae; genus Microtus; species Microtus oregoni. Next base: position 1,906,169 of record NW_024543059.1, read on the forward strand.
TGTATACTTATATTTGATATAAATTGTAGATGATTCCTTCTAGTAATATTATTTTTTAGCCTTGGGTACATTTTGTAGCTGCTTGTCTTTGACAGATTCAACCATTTCCATCAATCATTTATATAGATAGGAATGTTGAGTAAAGAGATTTTGTTGAAAAAGTGGTAAGAAGTTAAAAAATATATCTATACATATACTACTATATGTATAAATTAAATACATTTATACATGTGCACTATCTGTATTAATTAGAGGCTGTTTTATCAGACACATAAGCAGAGAACCTGTTTTTATCTTAACAGTGAAAAACTTTGTTTTATTCTTTAAAAGTCATTAAAGACTTATAACACTTTTTTGGCCATACCTTAAATTACACACACACACACACACACACACACACACACACACACACACGGTCTCACTCTATAGCTCAAGCTGGCTTGGATATTGCCCAGGTCAACACTGAACTCTGCAGTCCTCCCTCAGTAAAGGCTATATGAATTTCCCCCTTGTGCTGAGGATCAAACTCAAGACCATGTGTGTGCTGGACAAGCACCTGACCTCTGGGTGCCATTCCCGGCCCTTAGATTTTGAGTAGATCAGATGAAGTAATCAATCAATGGGAGGTGCTATTCTGGGGTGTACCCCAGAGCAGTATACCCCAGTGCTGTTGTGTACTGGGGATACAAAGGAATAGCATCCTGGGAGGAGTATGTAAAGAGAAACAACTGGCTGTCTGGAGTAACAGGGGGACTTGAGTGTGACTGACTAGGAAGTATTGTAGGCTGCTGGGCGTGGTTATGCAGGCTGCAGGCTATCCAACCACACTGAGCAGTCTGCAGTTTTCAGTTCATTGTCTTTCTAGTCACTGCATTGTGGCACCCCAGAGGTCTGGTTCATTATTCCCATAGACAACTCTGGTTTTAGTGTTTGTTTATAATAAAAGTTAACTTTTCCCCGACTTTTTTATGCAGTAAAGGAAAAATTGGAATCTAAACCAAGACAACCCACTATTGACTTGAGTCAAATGGCAGTACCTATTCAGATGACCCAGGAAAAGAGACATTCTCCTGAGAGTCCATCCATTGCTGTGGTAGAGTCAGAACTAGTTGCTGAATACATCACCACTGGTAGGTGTCCTCTTGCAACGTAGTATTAAGGTAGTGCTGCCTTTGTGGATCTCCTGGGTGCTCATGTGGGGGAGGTCATAGCTTTATATCTTAGCTCTTCTGTTTGTTTTCAGAGCAGATCGGCATCTTTGGGGGTTTTCCTGACCTTTTAATCTCAATCATTCTCTCTCTCTTCCCCCCCCCCCCACACACACATGGGAAGCAGATTAGATATTTACCTATGGTCCAGCAACCGAATACTAATGAGATTTTGGGGATGGTACTCATGGAGAAGTGAAATTCTTTGTCTTGCATTCAGGTGAGGTCACACCTGGAATATTGCACACTTACTTAGCTTGAGAACTGGTGAAGCTCATGATGTGAGTAACCCAGGGTAAAAGAGAGCAGACACCCGGGGTTTGTTTAAGCAGTGGTTAAGGGAGAAGGTAAAGTTTCCGGTATCTGAAGATTCTAGAGGCCATAGGGAAACGGGAGTTCTTTAGTGTTATTGAGCAGATACTGCGACTCATGGGTGAAACTGCCCAGAAAGAAAATCCAGTGACGATAATAGAAAACGATGAACTTCACAGATACTTAGCAGAAAGCCATTGGTGCAGAGGCCGGTGTGCTGGAGCACTGAATGTTGGCGCCTCCAGAAGTCTAGACAAACACGTAGTGAATAGATGAAAGACCTATGATTTCTTCCCTTACTTATCCTTTTCAGAACGCACTGATGAGGGGACAGAGATTACTTTTCCCCTTCTAGGTAAGTGGTGTGCATCCATTTGTAACATAATGAAAGGTAGAGGATGATTAGTTATGGGGAACTACTTAAATGGATGCGCTCTGCTCTGCTCTGCTCTGGTAGAGGGAAGGTAAGCTCCACTTAGCGAAGGGAAAGAAAGGTTATTTTGCAAAGTAGAGGGAAAACGAACTCTTTGCTGAAGGAAAAAAAAAGAATTGTCTAGAGAAATGGATGACTGTGTGGGGCCTCTGTGGGCCAGCTAAGGTCGCGCCATCTGTTTCGTAAAGGCCTTTCCGCGGCCTCCATCCCTTGTCCCCACCACTCACGCCTACAGCAGTGTCGGGCAGCTAGCTGCTCTGTGCCCTGTGAGTGCTAGTGTTGGGGTCACTGAACTTTAGTGACCTACATATGAGCATTTGGTAAGAAAATACTAATAGAAACTTGAAGGAGAATTATTTTTACATAGTATTTTTTGATATTTTGTTAAGTCTAATTTGTTTCTTTAATTTAAAAAGTCTTACTACTGGGACTGGAGAGATGGCTCAGCAGTTAAGTATGGATACTGCTTTTCCAGAGGTCCTGAGTTTGGTTCCCAGTACCCATATTCAGTGGTTCACAATCCCCTGTAATAACTTAAGATCCACGTTATCAAATACCTTCCTTTAGTCCCTGTAGGCACCCAGATATATGTGGTGGTGCACACGCGCGCGCACACACACACACACACACACACACTCCAAAATAAATAAATTAATGAATGACTAAATCTTTAAAAAAAAAAAGCTTACTGTAATAATTATGAAAGCTAGTATGGGTATCAAAATGGTCTATATAATTAAACATTTTCATCAGAAATTTATTGTTATGCTTCAGATGTCATTCATTTTTTATATTGCTTTCATTTAAAATTTTCATTGATTTGCTTGCTTGAGTTTAATGTCATAATTTTTTTCCTATTTAGTTCTATTGTGAATGATTTCAGTAGTACTTTAAATCCTGGGTCTTTATTTTCAGTTTAGCTGAGACTATGTGGAAGATTATTAAGTCATATAATCTAAAATACACATAAAAGCATACTGTGAAATGCAGTGAGGTAGTCCACCGCAGCATAAGAGGAGTCCAGGGGATGCTGTCTGTAACCTCATGGCGCATCCGCGGCATTTGTGAGTGTATAAAGAAGAGCATTGTGACCAGTCACAGCTGGACTCTAGTCCTTAGACCACCACACACACGCTTTGATCTTAGGTGCAGCTCACTCTTTCTAAGCGTGGAGCAGTGCTCCTTGAAATTGAAGCTAAGCTATATAACCTTACAGTTATGGGTTATTGGAGGAGTTTTCATACTCTCAAAACTCTTAGCTCATTTACAGATTTGTTTTTTACCTGTTCTTGATTCAAGGGTTTCCTTCCCAGTAACTAAAGGCATTTGAGTATTCTATGGGTTTGGATGTGGCAAGTGTCTATACTGTTAAAACTTGAAGTTGAGACCAATGTGAGGCTGGAGAGATGGCTCAGCAGTTAAGAATACTTGTTCTTCCAGAGGACCTAAGTTCAATTCCCAGCACCCACATGGCCACTTAACCTGTGTGAAACTGGTTCCAGGAGACCTAACACCCATGGCAAAACACCAATGCACATAAATAAAAATAAATAAATTTTAAAAAAGAAGGAAATGCGGCTGGTAAATGATGACATCTATAAAGATGAGTAGTGTGAATGAGCCCTGTGGTGGGAGAGGAGGAAGTGGGGTTGATCCCTACAGCTTCACTCTTGCTGGTCTGTTTGAGCTAAAACTGAAGTGGCAGGCAGAGCAACCTTTTTTTCCTGTTGATCCTTTGTTTAAGGACCAATTTCGACCCATTTTTTTTTCATTTGCCTTTTGTAAGAAAAAAAGCAAATTTTTATTATTCCACTGAAACACAGGTAAGCAGCCAGGCTCTGAGTTTTGGTGCTTTAATAGAAACCAAGTGGCTCCAGATTCACAGGAGAGAGACGGGACCTTTGTGCAGCGTCGTTTTGTCCTGTGACGTTCTCTCCACTAGAGGAGCAGTGCATGTCGGGCTGTGGAAACGCTTTGTTTCCCTGTGAGCTCAGTGGGCTAAAGTCTCTAGAGAAAACCCAACAGTTCACAAGAGGGCGCTGCTTTAAAGGCAAGTTCTCATGGTGCCTCTCTGCACATCCCCTCCACATACAGTGGCTCTGTTCCCATTTTGCAGATGAGGAAGTGGTTTCATAAGATCTTAGGGTTTACAGAGTTCCTAGATACAAGTTCATGCGTGTGTTTAAAATGATGGTCACTGCTTACTGTTGCTGTGGTGATTTCTGAGGAAACATCACCCACCTCCTCTATTTTCAGTCAGCCATCGCTCCCAGCCCCAACAGCCTTCCCAGCCCCAGCGGACCCTGCTCCAACATGTGGCTCAGTCACAGACTGCGACACAGACTTCAGTTGTGGTAAAGTCCATCCCAGCGTCTTCCCCTGGAGCAATCACCCACATTATGCAACAGGTTGTATCTCTTCTTTTTCTTCTTTTGTTCTGTAACCTCTTTATTCCCGAAATAAGGTTCATTTATTTTCTATCTGAATTGTAGAATGTATGTGTAACTCATCCATCTGTGAGGAACGAATAGTCTGAATTGGGGTCTGGACACCAGGAAATAATTAGAAAGCAGTATTTTCTTGTTTTTAACGTTGCAGAGACTCTTGGCATTTCAGAAGGGTTGGGCTGTCTGGGTGAGTCTCCTAACTTCAGAGTTGGTCACTGTGTCTCTTACTATTGCAGACGAATTTACTAATGGTATAAGTAAGATTTTTCAAAACGAAGTAGCATTTGACTTGTTCGGCTGTTTGCTAAGTTTGTTTTTGCTTTTATTTTATACTTTATAATGAGTCCTCATGAGGCCATTATGAACAAGAAGGGAAAGAAATATTTTACTCCTTTAATTATGTGTGACCAGTAAAAGAAGATTCAACAGGAAGGAAATGAATTGATATCAGATAGGAACCTGGTATTCAGTGAGGAAATAGTGAGGAAAAAGAAAGCTATGCTGTTAAGTTGATTTTTGTGTGACGACATGTTTTGAGCTGTAAGTACACCTCATTATGATTCTGAAAGGTAGGTATATCGTACCTCTTTCTAGCCAAAATCGTGTAACTTGCTCCAGGTGGCAGAACCATGATTTAAACCTATAGTGGCATTTCTGCCTCATAGCTTCATTGTGGGTATCAGATTCGCTGTGACTCTCCTTAGTGACTTGGCTGCCAGCAAACCCGAAAGACAGTGAAGAGGCGCTGAACCACAACTGTGTGTGTATCAAGTCTGATCCAAGGGCACGTTCCACTTTTGAAGTTAGAGTAATGGTGTACTGTATGACAAGGCAGCAGGAAAGCTAGGATAAGGTGGATTTTGTTGTGTCCCGAAGGAAAGCCACCCGTCTCAAGATTTCACTGGGTGGGAGCTCTTAGTCTGTCCTGACATTGATCTTTCTTATATACAGAGAGGCCAGAGAGCCTGGCTCTAACAGTTGCCCTCAGTGTTAGATAGCTAGAGCACAGTTAAGATGAACTGACCCTGGGCAGTCAGTCTCCTTGCCCACGAAGAGGAATGCCTTGTCCCCTGGCTCACTCCCTTCTAGCAAACAGGTCTCTAGGAAGCTGTGGCCTAGTGAGTCTGGACTCTGAAGTGACATAACCTCTCCTCAGAGAGACCTGCTGTGGAGATTGGGGTGGACGTATCTCCAAGACAGTCTAGCTGACCTTTGGGGTTAAGGGCTTGCATGTGGCTAAAGAGGGCTTTCCCAAGCCTTGGTTTTGCAGCCTTTAGACAGGTGAGTGTCCCTCAAGCACAGGCTGAAGTGTGGCTCCTGACCCGGGGAGCCACCTGTTCTTCAGGGCACCTCATTCCCCTAATCTATAGATTTGGGGTTCTCCAGGACTTCCTGTGTAATAATGAGTGGACTGGATTTTGAAGTAATTACTGTTTGAGAGTTCAAAATATGGGTTTTGATTAAAAGCCCATGAAGCTTTGTAGTCTCTTTAGGCTCCTCTAAAAATATCGGAATGAATCTCTAATATTTTCCAGTTCAAGAAAAATGTGACACTGTAGGTGGTTTTTGTTTGTTAGTTTGTTTTTTCTTATTTCATTCTTATTTTGTGTCTCTTTTACTTAGGCATTAAGCAGTCACACTGCTTTTACCAAACACAGTGAGGAACTTGGAACTGAGGAGGGTGAGGTTGAAGAGATGGACACATTGGATCCTCAGACAGGTCTGTTTTACCGATCTGCCCTGACTCAGTCTCAGTCAGCTAAACAGCAGAAACTTAGCCCCCAGCTGGAGCAAACTCAGCTGCAAGTGAAGACTCTGCAGTGCTTCCAGACCAAGCAGAAACAGACCCTCCACCTGCAGGCAGACCAGCTCCAGCACAAGCTCACGCAGATGCCCCAGCTCTCCATCAGACATCAGAAACTGAGTCCTCTCCAGCAGGAACAAGCACAGCCCAAGCCAGATGCACCGCACACACAGCATCCCGTGGTGGCCAAAGACAGGCAGCTTCCTACCTTAATGGCACAGCCCCCGCAAACTGTAGTACAGGTGCTTGCTGTGAAAACCACGCAGCAGCTCCCTAAACTACAGCAAGCTCCAAACCAACCAAAAATCTACGTACAACCCCAAACTCCTCAGAGCCAAATGGCGCTCTCAACGTCATCAGAGAAACAACCGGCAAGCCAGGTAACAGAATTTTGATAGCTTGCAAAATTACTTCTCTGTTTGTGGGGGTTTGGGCATAGGTGAGGTTTTTTGTTTTGTTTTTTAAGGTTGTCATCACAGCCAGCAGTGCTTCCTCCAAGCAAGGGAACCCCAAAGCCTCATTGTGCTGGTGTTGGTGTTGGGGGAAAAGCACTCTGAGAGCTGAGCTTTCCTAGGCCGTTTCTAAAGAATCACGTCAGCTAAGTAAACCGCAGGCTTTTAAGGAACAAAATTGACCATCTTGTCTTCCTTTCGTCTAGTTGATGAATTTACCCTCTAGATTTATCACCTAGATAGCAGAAGAAATACGTGGATAATCAAAAGAAAAATTTTATTAGCACTAATTGATAATTCTGGACTGATGTGTGTGTGTATATATATGTATATATTTATATATTGCAAATACATATATAGAATATGTTTGTACAGTTGTACTTTGAAGGAAAAGATTGAAAAATCCAACTCACTTTTAATTTTAAAAGTAGATTATGTGAAATCATTTGAGCGGGTCGAAGGTATCTCGGGATGTAAATCTCAGAAAAACTAGGCTGCTGTGATTTTTTTTTTCCTTTACTGCCTCAAAGCTTGGCTGGCTGAACAAAGGTTCTTTCAACCCCTCCTCTTTCCCTAGGTTCCTTAAAAGAAAACAGATCCTTCCCATCCAGCCCTCTTACTAAAACATGGAGCTTCAAAATGTCTTCTAGTATACTGCACAAATGTTTCTTTTACCATATTTTCTGGAGTGTTTGATTAGTTTTTCCTCAAAGAGATGTAGCTATAATACACACAACCCCAATTTGTTTTCAGGTGGAGCAGCCAATTATAACCCAAGGATCCTCTGTTACAAAGATAACATTTGAGGGGCGCCAGCCTCCCACAGTTACAAAGATATCTGGTGGCAGTTCTGTTCCTAAGCTGACGTCACCAGTTACAAGCATACCTCCCATTCAGGCCTCTGAGAAGACAGCAGTGTCAGACATTTTGCAAATGTCTTTGATGGAAGCTCAGATTGATACAAATGTAGAACATATGGTAGTGGATCCCCCAAAGAAGGCTCTAGCCACCAGTGTGCTCGCTGGTGAGGCAGGAGCTTTGCCCTCCACCCACATGGTGGTGGCAGGGATGGCGAAATGTAGAGAGTCCTGTTCAAGTCCATCTGCTGTTGGCCCTTCCCTAACGACCAGAAAGCTGGAAGCAGCAGGAGTGCCTGCGACAGGCCAGTTCATGCGTATTCAGAATGTAGGCCAAAAGAAAGCTGAAGAGAGCCCAACAGAAATTATCATCCAGGTAAGACCCGGAAGGAAAACAGACGCCTTGGGCAGATGGGAGGTTGTGGGCTTGATACATTTTGGGGTGTCACCAGACCAGCCACTCTAAGGTGGTAACAAAAAGCAGAGATAGGTTTTTTTTTTTTTGAGTTGGTTTAGAGACTATTACAATATACTAATTTATATTTAGCTTTTTTTTATTGTTGTTTGTTTTGAGAGCAATCACAGAAACTTGGTAGATAAGATCACACAGCTCACTGTGTGATTTAGGGACCATGTGTCTTTGTGTCACCCCGATTTCATGTCACTCACAAGGTCATTGCTTTCCGAGGCTCACATTTTGGGCTGCGTGGTCTGACAAACTGGAATATAAGTGTTTGGATTTCAGGGACACTTTGTAAACATTGCTTGTTCCTCATCTGAATTTGTGGTTCCCAGAATAGTCAACTTCAGCCGGCTGGAATGTCTGCAGAAACACGCTCCCCATGTGTGTGTCTAACTTGGCATAACCATAACCTTTGCTTCTTATGTCAGTGTCATTTGATCACCTTGTTGAGGTGTTGTCGCCACCGTGGGCAGTTCATCGGCAGCCTCCTTCTCTGCCTTTATCGTCTGTCCTAAAAGCCGTCCGCCATTCTGTGTTGTAGGTTAAGGTTGATGACTCAGACTGAGTCAGACTAGCCCTTAGGGGTTGTGTTTTATTTCAGTCTCTAAATGCAAGATTTTCAGACTTAATTTTCCTTGTTATTGGCAGTTTTTATTTGTTCCAAACTGGTACATAGTTTGCACAGTATGAGAGCAGCCCATTTCAGTTCACTGAGAGTTCCCACTTACGGACCTGTGGAGAATCTAGAATTGGCGTAGAGCCACTGCTGTGTGCTTCAAAGTTCATAAATAAACTTCCCATTTGCGAGAATGCAGATTAACCATAATTAAACCAAATGAGACATAATACGAGGGCTGATAATTAAGATGTGTCAAAAGTAGCTGTTAAATTATTCAATTATTTTTCCCATCTATAAAAATAATTTAGTGAATTACATATTTCTTAACAAAAGGTTTTGTTGTGATTGCTGGTCTTTGCCACTCACTACTGTGGCCTGCACTACTGACGTCACTCTCATCTCAGTCTCCTCGTCGGGCGTGGGAATAGTCATGCCTCGTTTGTAGAGTGTGTGTAAGGGACACCTAGCACAGTGACTGCCTCAGTGTGTGACCAACAGATGGTAACTCTTGCTGGTTTTACTAAAATGGATTGTAACATCTGGGGGCTTAGATGGCCATACTCATTTGGGGTGGCGTAGTTGAAATGTTTTTCTGCATTGTATTAGCAGGAATGAAAATGCAATTTATTCATGTCCAGGATTAAGAGCAGAAGTGTGATATAGCTGATATTCCAGGCGTGGTAGTGCATGCTTATAATCCCCACACGTGGAGAGTAGAGGCAGGAGGATGGGAAGTTTAAGGTCATCCCAGCTACATAGTCTGTTCAAGGCCAGTTTGGGATACTTGAGACCCCCGCTCCAACTTTGAAGATAAAAGATTCTGGTAGGACCATAAGTCACCAATAAGTGCTTACCAAGGGGCTCCAGCCAGTGTTAACGTAGTAATTTTTGTTGTTGTTGTAGTTGTTGTTATTTAAATGGCAGATTTTTGGCATACCTTTATTACTTAGTTGCGATAAAAGTGTTTTGCTGTGACTAAACAAGTTGGTTTCCTCTTTGAACCACCGAAGAGGCTTAAAACCGATTGTGTGTCAGCAACAAGTCATTCATCTTGAAGATGAAGAACAAAATATTGTATCATTCAGGCTGGGTGCGATGGTGCATGTTTTTATTCCCATAACTTGAGAGGCAGAGGCAGGTGGATCTCTGTGAGTTTTAAGCCAGCCAGGATTTCATAGTGAGATCCTGTCTCAAAAAACAAAACTGATAAAATTCAGATAAGATGGAAAAAACAAAGCAAAAGGCCTAGCTTTTAAATGTGCAGGAGCCGTTAGCCTTCTTTGTTAGAAGAGGCCCCAATAAAGGAGTACAAAGGCCACATTGGTTGTATGGGATTTGAGGTGGAATCCAGCATTAACCTTGACAGCTGTGTGACCTGAAGGACATCTTTCACCTCACGGTTGCTCACTTGTAACATGAAAATGATAATCTCATTCATACAACATTGCCACGGAATGTAGTAGAATGCCCTATGTGAGATCTAGCACAGTGCTCCATGTGGAAGTTGTCTGGTCCATGCCAGCTTTCTGTTTTCTGTGCCTATTTCAGGGCGGGGAGGGGGTGCATTCCCCGCTACCTTTCTCCACTGTAAGCACACTGTCCCGCATCTTCTTTTCCAGGCCATTCCCCAGTATGCTATTCCTTGTCACTCCAGCTCCAACGTGGTCGTAGAGCCCAGTGGGCTTCTTGAGCTAAACAACTTCACCAGTCAGCAGCTGGATGACGACGAGACGGCCATGGAGCAGGACGTGGACAGTAGCACGGAGGATGGGACTGAGCCCAGCCCCTCCCAGAACTCTGCCGACCGCTCCTAGTCTTCAGACACCCGAGTGCACTTTAAAGCCTGCTTGGTTACCAAGTGTCCAGGGAAACTTAGAAAAGCACTTTGCTCGTTTAGGCTGTGGACTTAGAAACACAGCGTTCCAATAAGACGTTGCTGCAGGAGCAGCATTTTAACAAGATAAAACTCACGGAGGAATGTACTTTTTAAGAAATAGAGAAAAAGAAAAAAAAAAAAAGGAAAAGGTGCACACCCATGGAGCCCTGGTGTCCTGCTGAAGCTGGGAGTGGAAAGAGACTTCCTGTGAGTGGGTCCCAGCTGCCTTCCACTGGGCAGATGCCACCAGAGGATATGAAAAGGAAAAGGAGGAAAATGTGGAGCGTTTGTATTTTTGAAATGATGTATCTGAACATTCTTTCAAAATCATATTTGTTTTTGCATATCCCTGGAGGTATTGATTTGATTAACATTTTACATTTGGTCAGTTCATGGTTAGTTTATGGAGACCTAGGGAAGTTCTGGCATTGACGAGTCCTTGCCAGAGGGTGGACATCAGACCGCTGACTGGGAAGTGTTTGGGGTAGCTTGTATATGCTCCTTGGTTGTATACTAATTTATTGTGGTATTCCACACTTGCCTATTTATTTAATGTAAATGTTTCCAAGCAGGCGGAATCCCTTCTCCTACATGTCCTAGGAAGCCAGATCACCTGGCTTTCCTACCTCCCTTCCCCCCTTTAAGAAGATGGATTAGAGGAGGTTTGGTCGCAAAGCAAAGGAAAAGACGTGTCTAGCCCAAAGGAAATGTTGAGCAGTGTCGAGGAGAACGAACTCTGTCGTTCATGCTCTCTTGACACCCAAGTTGCACACCCATGTTGGACTGAGACTTTGAGAACAACTTTTACTACTTTTGTTTAAGCCCCTTTGAAAGTGTATGGAAAAGTTCACTCGCAGATCTAAATGTAATGTTTTTAAGTTTTTACTTTTCTAGGGAGCAGTTTGTTTACGTGCTGTTTTTTGGTCTTGTGATTGCTGTCTATCACAAGTTGAGTGAAGGGTAAGGGATGGGAGGGAAAGAATTTTGACAAGCTGTGGAAAAAGAAACTATACTTTTCATTTTTAAAAAGTGTAAATAGAAAAGTTTTTAACGGTTTTATATGAATTTCACTATAAATAAGCATTTTAAGACTGACAGATGTTGAACTGTATATACATTTATCAGCGTAACTGCCCAGGTTATTTTGGTGCTGAAGTACTGTAAGTCGAAGTTACCAACTGCCTCCTCATCTTCGCGTCTCCACCTGGGAAGCAGAGGCTGTGGAAGCCGCAGTGAATGACTCACACCAGAGCGAGGGCATCCGTCCCTGAGACACGCCTGCTCTTCTGCCAGGTGATGGAGCTGTTGGGTAGCATATTATTGTACAGATTGGTTTCAGCCACTGTGGCTGTTTCTAGCTGAGACAGAATCTAACCTCTCTCGGGTCATAGGCATCTTTAAGAATGTGACTAAACTATGAACTCAGTCACCAAAAACATGCACATGCCAGTACACACGTTAGATTTTGCATACAATTTTCGGGGCTTGTGGGCTCCCAAGAGCATCCGTGTATTCCAGGTTCAACCCTCTGTTATAGTCAATCCATTGCTTACAGGTGTAAGTTTTTATAAAATAAAATGCCTTTTGAATTCACGTGGATCAGGAAAGAAGAGCAAACTTGAACAAGTTATGTTTCATATCGTCTGTGAGCATAGCATACCAGTGTCCCTCTGAGAATTTATTCTTACTGTGTTCCAGCAACTGAAATGCCAAATAAGTCTACATTTAAAAAGTCACATGTGTACACACACACACACACACACACGAATTAATTATTTTTCTTTTAATAGTTCTAATTTCAACTAGAGCATGAATTTATGAGCTAATATTCATTCCCTTTTCAGTGCCAGGTATGGCTCTAACCACCAAGGATACTGCAGTGAGCAAATGGAAAATCCTACCCATCTGGAGCTTACAAACAGGGCTTCCTGCTTGTGAAGGAAGGGGAGAGGAAGCAGGAATGATTCTGGGGTCCTCTCTCTCTCTCTCTCTCTCTCTCTCTCTCTCTCGTTGGCACATATTCAGTGTGTGTATTTGTGGTTTTGTCTGTGTATGTGGAGGGCAGAGATCAACCTTGAGGTTGTTGCTCAGAAGCCATTTTCCTGGTTCTTGTTTTTTTTTTTTTAAAAAAAATTACATTTTATGTATTTTATTTATGTGTATATGTGTATTTATTATGTCTATGTATGTTACATGTCTGGAGGGCAGCTTGTGGGAGTCGGCTCTCCTACCATCTAGGTCCTGGGAATCTGACTCAGGCAGCCAGGCCTGGCAGCAGGTGGCTCTACCCACTGAGACTGGCCCCCACCTTATTTTCTGAAGCAGGGATCTGGAGCTAGCTGGCTAGTCTAGATTGGCAGTCTACAGTCCCAGGAGCTGCCTGTCTCCGCTTCCCTGGTGCTGGGGTTAAAGACGCAGTTATGGCCGGGCGGTGGTGGCGCACGCCTTTAATCCCAGCACTCGGGAGGCAGAGGCAGGTGGATCTCTGTGAGTTCGAGGCCAGCCTGGTCTACAGGAGCTAGTTCCAGGACAGGAACCAAAAGCTACGGAGAAACCCTGTCTCGAAAAATAAAAACAAAAAACACAGTTACGGCCCGGCTCTTGGAGTGAGTGCCGGTTTTCATGTCTGTGTAGCAAGCATTTTACTGACCTTTCTCCTCAGCCCCAGCACTAGCTTTCTTAGGAACATTTTCATCTAAGTATATAATATTCTTTGACCACACCCCAGGTCCCCCCATGCACATCCCTTTATTTTACACATGTGAGTGTTTTATCTATATGTATCTGGTGCACCGTGCACATGCACCTGGGACTGGAGTTACAGAGACTTGCAAGCCACCATGTGAGCTCCGGGAAGTGAACCCAGGCCCTCTAGAGGTTTCTTCTGTGGAATGATGATGATAACGTGGATGGATCCATCTCCAGATGTGCTTTGCTGAAACTGATAGCGTTATTTCTTTGTCTCATGTTTAAGTCCATAAATTAAAAGTGATTGTCAGCTGTCTCTGAAGGCTACTTAGAGGTGATGAGATTCATCTCTAACTCAAGTTGGTAGAGGGCTTGCCTCGATTGCACAGAGCCCTGAGCTTCACCTCCCAAGTATGTGTAGTAAATGAAATCCAGAAGAATGTATCACTTAAATATACATTTTAAAATTGCATAGCATCCTGTGTCTGTCTTAGGTTTTAAGCATAGATTTAACATTACGTAACATTTGGGTGATAATAAAACAAATATAGGAAGGGAGAAGTCCCAAGGTGTGTGAATGGAAGTTTAAACAAAGAGAACTTCTTTGAGAAAGTGACTTGCAAAAACCTGGATGACGTGAGAGCTCGCCAGGTGGAGGAGTCTAAGAGAGTCACGAGGTGTGTGCTCCGAGGCTTCAAACACTAGTAAGGAGAATGAATGAGGAGAAAGGGAAGCTCAGAAGAGAACTGGGTTCCTGTTTCTGAGTGTTTGCATCTTGAAAGGGTGGTGTCTGCTTTTTTATCAATGGAGGTGATAGATTTTTCTCTGCTTTGCTCTATTGTGTAGTATGCTGATTTTCTTACGTGGAGCCATCTTTGGGTTCCTGGTTAGATCCCAGTTGGTTATAGTGACGTTGAACTGAGTTTATGAATGTTTTGTTGAAGAATTCTGCATCTGTATTCCTAACAGCGGTTGATCTATAACTTTGATGTCTTTATTTAACTTTTATAGGGTAATTGAGCTTCATCAAAATGAGTTAGGAAGGTAGTTTTTTTGGAACAGGATTTTTGAGAAGGATTAATGTTGATTCTTTAATTAGTTGATAGACATCACCAATGATAACATCTAGTCTTCAGTTTTTCTTTGGAGTGGCTGTCCTGGAACTCACTGTGTAGACCAGGTTGGTCTCCAACTCGTAGAAATCTGCCTGGCTCTGCTTCCCAAGTTCTGGGATTAAAGACATGTGCTACCATGCCCAGCTCTTTGTTTCTTATTGAAAGTGTTTATTGATATCTCCACAACTCTCCATTATTGTGGAATATTTTCTTTTGATTCTGTAAATATTGACTCATTTTGGTGACTAGTACCATACAATGTTGCTTGCCACATATCCACTAATAATTGTTATATCTTCATGCTCATTTATACATTTATAACTTATACATTGTCCTTTGTCTCCTGAAACATTAGTCCGTTTGTTTCATGCCGTGTTCTAGCCATCCCGATTCTCTTTTGGTTATATGTACTATTTGTTTCTGTTTTTCTTTACAGTCTGCTGGGTCGCAGATGGACCGTATGTCGAGTGTATATTAATTAGATCGTGGTTTTCAAATCTGTTCTGAAGTTCCTGTCTCCCCTCCTCCGTGAGCATCAAACCCAGGACCCTTGGGCATGCTGAACAAGTGCTCCACCCCTAAGCTACATTTGGACCCCAGCTCTTTTTAACTCTGTGCCTAATGGATTACCAACGAGGAATGGCTTCTGCCATTTGGTTTGGTTTTCAGTTGTCTTATGTCCTCTTTTGCTTCCTGGCTTCCTCTTGTTTCCTGGGAACTGTCCTCGTTCCTCACTCATTTTTTTGGTATACATCTTAAGGATTTTTTTTTAAGCTTTTAAAAAATCACATTTATTTGTCGAGGGAGGGAGGTGCCTGTGCCATGGTGCACCTGTGGAGGTCAGAGGACAACTTACAAAGACTCTTCCCCCTTCACCACGCGCATGGAAGCCATGGACTAAACTCACGGTGTAAGCCTAGAGGGAAGTACCTTTACCCACTGAGAAACTTTTCTAGGATATTTAAATATTTCCTTTGTGGTTACTGTGGGAATTATATTGAATGTTCTAAGTATGTAGCAATTCAGTTTGAGTTGATACGAACTTACCTTCCAAACCTGTGGTTTTTTTATAGCTCCTCTCTGTGTTGTCACAACGTATATTTTTATGTGCCCAATAACATAGCTTTATAATCATCTTTATACTTTTGTCTTTTAGATCATGTAAATTAATGTCTTTTAAGCCTTCCCATTTTAGAGACAGGGTCTCTCTCTATAGTCCTAGCTGGCCTGGGACTCACTGTGTAGACCAGGTTGGCCCAAACTCACAGAGCTTTGCCTGCTCTCTGCTGAGAGGCACGCAGACTCAGCCCGGGTTTTCGGGGTAGCTATTGAAAATTGTAGCAGTCCATTTGCGTAGTGCTTTTTCCTGTACTTCCCATGGAGTGTTTTCTTCCTCGCGGGTGGTTACTGAAATCTTGTTCCTAGCTGGTGTTCAACTAATATTTGAAAGATTTTCGTGGATCCCAGGAGCTGAGCAGACAAAAATCTTTACAGTTTGCTTCTCTCATCTGGCTCTTCAGCCTTACCCAGACTTCCACAGATCCTAGGGACCTACCCGAGGTGACAGTTTCAGGTCTTCTGGGACGAGCGTTTTCAAATTCCCTCTTCAAGAAGTGCTTTTTGAATGTCTGCCTCGGGCTCAGGGTGATCTACCTTGTTACCCTCGGCACCTGTGAGCTGTCCTCGGTGTTGTAGGACACTGTCAACTAAAGGTGAGCGTGCCTGGCATCTCTATCCTGCTTCTAGAGCTGGGGACCAGGGTCCCACAGTGGGGACATGAGATGGGCAGTGTCATAAAGTGCTATCAGTCCCCCTGCCCTCGTGGCAAAATAGACATAAGCTGGAGTTACCATTTTAACTGTCTTAAGAATGTAACGTGGTGGTCTTTAGTGCCTTGAGTGTTGAGCCACCACCGTCACCGCTGTCCATCACTGGGTGTTTCCATCAACCCAGCTGAATCTGTCTCGTTTGCACAGTGGCTTCCCTTCCCTGCCTCCCCCAGTTCCTGGTAAGTGCCCTGAAGTTGTGAGGTCACTTCTGTCTTTACTGAGTATTCGACTACTGCTGTAACTCTGTTTTCCAGAACTCTGACAAGGCTGCTTCTCACGGTTTCTGCTTGGTTTCCGATGCTTCTGTTGGGGGATGGGAGCATAGAACATTTTATTAATGTCACTCAACACCAAGGTATTTGAACCGGGCACCTTGGAAGACTCAAATGGCCACTGAAGTGGGAAAGACTGGCAAGTTCTCGTATGAGGGAGCGAGAGCAGGACTGAGTCTGTCATCCATTAAAGTTCAGGGTGCTTGCTAGACATCAGATGGAGAAAGCCGGAGGGTGAGTGAGTCAGCCTAGGAGAGTACGGCACGTGTGGCCAGGGTGAGTCGGAACCAGAAAGAGGTGGAAGGGACGGCCAGGAGGGTGGGGGGAGAAGCTGGACCCTGGTGTCCTAGGCTCAGATGAAGAAGCAGTTCATTTAGAGAGAGCCAGAGAGCAGCTTTTAGGAGTTGGCTCTTTTTCCCTCCATGTGGGTTCTGGGTGTCAAACAGGCCATCAAGCTTAGTGACCAGTGGCTAAGCCACCTCACCAGCCCCCACCCCAAGAAAGGCATTGGTGAGCTTGGGAAAATTCAGTTCTAATGAAATTGGGGGCAGAAACTAGGACAATGGAGAGAATTGGAAAACACAGATAATCCCAAGAGTTACTGTAAACCTATAAAATATGTCATTTCCTGTAAGAATGGAGTCAAGAAATTTTAGAAAACAGAATTGATTAACACTATGTGGTCCAGGCTAGTCTTAAACCCATAATCCTCCCACCACAGCCTCTTAAGGGCTGGGCATGGAGGCATGCATCACACCATACATAGCTGCTTCTGGGGTGCTAGCTTGTTTATTTCGAGGTGAGACCTCACTCTTGTCCAGCCTAGTTGTGATTCTCTTGCCTCTGCCTTTCGGGAACTAGAGCTGTGCATCCCACCTGGTTCTCTGATTTTGCTCACTTAGTTTCTGTGTAAGGAATTGTTCCTGGTGAGATTCTTCCGGAGAGGCTTTCGATGTGGGAGAGGCTGGCGATACACTGGCCTCGGATGACAGGAGAGGGTCTAGCTGGTACTGGGCTCCCAGAGAGGAAGCTGTCCAGGATTAGCACATGGCCGAATAGATGCATTGGTTCCTGTTTGCTCTCCCCTGACTGCAGCGTCCCATTTGTGCTGAGAAGGAGGGGCTGACGTTCTCTGTGGGTAGAGGTGTAGGATATGCTCCAGTAAGAGCATCCAAAGCAGGAAAGCAGAATGTGGAACTGGGCATAGCTGTGGGGTGCCAGGGAGCTGGCGTGTCTTGCTAGAAGATTCTGACAAGCCTTTTCCCTTAGTTGCTGGGCATGGAGGCATGCATCACACCATACATAGCTGCTTCTGGGGTGCTAGCTTGTTCATTCACTGCATTCACCTTTTTCCTTGAGGCTGCTTCTGGGGTGCTAGCTTGTTCATTCACTGCATTCACCTTTTTCCTTGAGGCAGGATCTCTCACTGGGAGCTGACTGGGGTTCTCTGACTAGGCTAGGCTGGCCGGACAGTGAGCTCCAAGGACCCTCTGTCTGAATCCCAGCTCTGGAACTACAAATGCATGCCACCACACTTGGGGTTTTCAGATGGGTGCTGGAGAACCAACAGATTCCCATGCTTACATGGCAAGCACTTGACAGACTGAGCCATGCCCCTGCCCTTGACCCCTAATTGTTTATGAAACCCTCTTTAATCTTTTATCTCAAGTCACCTCCCAGGACACATCCTATTCTACACCTTAGTCTCCTCATCCACACCTCCTCTCTGGATGTTTTCACCGGGTACCACAACTTTCACTGTGAGAATCCAGTTCACTTTCCTGCCCTTAGAGCAGGGCCTGCATGAAGGAAGCCCTAGCAAGTTCACAAACCATCTTGGTTTTTAGTCTCTGCATACAGGTGCGCATGCTTCCTCACTGAAGGGCACAGGCAAACAGCAGAAATAACAAGCTTGTTTTGGTTGTTTTTAGATGAGGATGTTATTGTTGAGATGGTGTTTGTGCAGCATCCATTCTGGACGCGGGGGACAGTGCCCATCTCTGCTGTCATTTGTTCTGCCGCTTCAAAGGACAGGAAGAACACGGGTGGTGGTTTTAGGATCCCATTCAGAACCTCAGGGAATGAGTCATTTGGGGGTTGACGACTTTTCCGGTGACTACAGCACAAATAAATGAAGCAACAGGACATTGTTGATGTTGTTATTGTTCATTCTAACCACGGTGCAGGGCTTCCAGAAGCTCGCTCTCGTGATCCCTCGACTGTGAGTCCGTCTGTGTTTCTTCAAACTGTTCTGCTGAGCTTAGTAACTTCCCAGCTCAGCATCGAGAACACAGCCTGGTGGGAGAAGGGATAGAAGGAAGTGGGAGTTCAGTGCTGTCACCTAGGGCCCAGAGTCTCCAGAGAAGGTCTGGTCTAGAGTGCAAACCTAAAGCAGAGGCCGCTGGCTTGCCTTAGAAGTGCTTCAGTGTGCTGCTTCCCGTGTGTAGCTCATTTAGCTTCAGTCTCGCTATTTAGCCCAGGCTTGCCTCAAATGCCTCACAAGTGCTGGGATTGCAGACATGGGTTGCCATGACTAGCTCTCCCTGTGCCTTTGAGTCACCTGGTGACTGTTTTCTCATTGTGACAAAAGGAGCTGAGAAAATAAGGGGTCTTGGCTCACAGTCTGAGAGGGCACAGTCCTTCCCAGCCCAGAGGTGTGAGGTGACAGGAGTGTCACCCAAAAACAGTGACAAATGCTGGTGCTGCGTGCTTAATCTTCTTTCTGCATCTGTGTGTGTTTGCATGTGTGCACACGTGTTTCAGGGTGTGGAGGCCAGTGGTCGGCCTCAGACGTTCCTCACAAGCCGGTATTGATGTTTTATTTATGTGTATTTCTGTGGGTCACACGTGCATGCTTACGTGGGTGTACAACCTCATCCACTTCCTTTGAGGCAGGGCCTTTCATTGACTTGGGAACTCTACGTTAGGCTAGACTGAGCTGGCCAGTGAACCCCAGAGATCCTGCCTTTTCCCCAGTGCTGGGATTTCTGGGTACGCCACCCCATGCAGCATGTTTATGTGGGTTCTGAGGACTGGACACAGGTCCTTATACTTAAGAGGCAGACATTCGACTGACTTATCTCCCTTTGTTTGTTGTGGCAGGGTAGACTTGACCGGTTGGCCAGTGAGCCCTGGGATCTACCAGCCTTCGTCTTCTTAGTGCAGGGATTACAAGTGCTGGGAGACAGGCATGTCCCTCATTCAGCTGAGAGCTATTGGAAGCTGATCAGAGTCCCCCTGGGATTCGTGCTGGGGTCATGCCGAGTTCTCCCACACATCAGTAACTCCTGGGAATGTTCCCTTTGTTTGCTGCCTTCTCTCTGCTGCAACCCCCTCCTCTCAACCCGGCTCCCCAGGGGCTCTTGCTAAGCTTGTCTGGAGCTGGGGAAACTAAGTTAAGCCACTTTCTCCCACCATCCTGCCATTTCTGACCTCCCTACCGCTGAACTCACATGGATCGTAGCATTTGTCCCAGGGGGAGAGTATCCTGTTAAGGTCACACTCTCCACCACCACATCCCTCCAGCCTGCTCTAGGATTTTCCTCCTGAAACTCGTTCATGTCCATACTGTACTGCTTTCATGTCTGTAAGTGCTTTGCCCGTGTATGTGTCTGTGCATCGCGTGCATACAGTACCCACCCGGACCAGAAGAGGGCGTCAAAGCACCAGAAACTGGAGCTAAGGAAATTTGTGAGTTGCCATTTGGATGCTGGAAACTGAACCTAGATCTTCTGCAAGAACCCTTGTAACCCCTGAGTCATCTCTCCAGCACCAAGGGATCCCTTTTCTATTCAGCATGGTCTTCCTTCCCTCTGTCACTGCCCCCACTCTTTTTCCTCTCTGTCTCCTCTCCTGATCATCCTGACTTATAAACATGCCCCAGAATAGCCCCCCCCCCCCCCCCTGGGCCTTTGTTGTTTGGTTCTGATCAGTGCAGAGCCATAGTGTATGGATTTTCTCTTCTCCTGGGCCAACAGTAAGTGGCACCGTGGTTTTCAAGACATTGGACGTCAAGCACTAACGGCCGAATCCTTGACATCCGTAACTGCAGCAGAGGAGAAAGCTTCACTGCCCAGCACAGGAAGCAGAACCAAGGCAAAGCTTAGTGGGCTCCATTAATGAAACAGGGACAGGGCAGAGAGACCCCGGGAAGCAAGAGTATGCAGGGACCTCAGTTTCTGAGTTCTGTAGCCTCCTTAAAAGCATGCCAGGAACCTGTACATCCATACAGGACAGTGTCCCAAAACTACAGAGAGAAGGACCACGAGGGATTAGAGGAAATCACGTTCCTGCCAGGTACCCAGAAAGCTTCATGCCTCACAAGGCACTGGGCTAGAGTACCCAGAGAGTTTTGCAGCTCCAGTCCAGCTGAGCAGATCTCAAATGCTTAAAAAGGATTCAAGTGTTTCCAAGTAACTGTCCCAGAGCAAAGCTGTAGAATATACGTGCATTATACACACGTGTGCCTCACTCAGATGCTAGTTACAGTTGTTAGCATTACATTTTAAAAATGTCAAGGCTTGGCTGGGTAGTGGTACTGCCTCTGAGTTTGAGGTCAACCTGGTCTGTCTTGGTCGGCGAGTTCCAGGACAGCCAAAGCTACACAGAGAAAACCCGCCTTGAAAAATCAAATGTCGAGGGTTGGAGAGGTGACTCCGTGGTTAAGGGCTGCTCTTCCAGAGGACCCTGGTTCGATTTGTAGTACCCCCATGGCAGTTCATATCTGTCTGTTTCTCCGGGTCCTAGGGATCTGATGCCCCTTCTGGATCTTCAGGCACTGACCTAACATGTAGGCACAGCAGTCATAAACGTGGCATTTAAAAAGCGTATAAAAATTAAAGCTGGGCAGTGGTGGCATGCACACCTTTAATCTCAGCACTCAGGAGGGAGAGGCAGGTGAATCTTTGTGAGTTCAAGGCCAGCCTGGTCTACAGATCTGCCGATATCTCGGTGGAGACCTCCAAATGCCGCGCACCGCGTCCCCGTGTCTGCGCTCTGTGCACTGGCACCCAGTTCGCGAGCTTCGGGCAAGGGGGCTGGAGGTTAAAATACAGACACACACAGAGACAGTGACAAGGGTCATCCTTGAATTCCCCAAGAATGCCCCCTTTATTGTGTTCAGGGGCAGATTATATAGAGATAGCCACGCCCCAGCCAAACCCACCAGAAACCACTCTCCTGCCATCAGGAACTCCTGAAGATCTCGTGCTCAGAGCAGCTGTAGGCACTCAGATCAGGGGATTACAAGAAATTCAGGATCTGGGGTCTCACTGCTCCCAACACAGATCAAGTTCTAGGATAGCCAGGGCTACCCAGCAAAACTTTGTCTCAAAACAAAACAAAAAAAAACCAAAGAAATAATAAAATTAAATAAAGATTTTAATGTCAATCTTGCAAGGGAGCAGGAAAATACAACCCACAATGAGAAAAACTATCAAAACTGACTCGGGATTGGCATGTGAAAACTGCAGACAGGATGGGAACTGTCGCTATGACTGCATTAGCTGCGCCCAAAGTTAAGGTGTAGTCATAAAGAAGATCAAAACTGCACATCAGTGAAGACTGCAACGCGCAAGCTACAGAAACGTGTATGAAATTACAGTAGATGAAGCGTTTCAGAAGATGAGAGGACTATTTAATAACAGCAACTGTCCAAAATGAGGTGACTCAAAAAGAATATTCTTTTAACTTATTTTGTATTTTATATGCATTGGTGTTTTGGTGTTGGGTTTCCTGGAACTGGAGTTTCAGACAATTGCAGGCTGTCATGTGGGTGCTGGGGATTGAACCAGGGTCAGCAGTCACTGAGCCATCTCTCCAGCCTGAAGAATATTCTTTTAAATGAATAGAGCATCAGTTAACCGGGAGACAGTATCAAGCAACCTGGCATGTGTGTAATTGGTATATTAGGTAAATAAAGAATTTGGCAAATTATACCAAGATAGTTCATAGTCAATCAGCTCAAGGCCAGCAACAAAGAGAGAAAGTCTTAAAAGCACTTGAGTTTTCTTTTGGCTAACGTTCTGTGACAGAATGTTCTATGACCTTTTGTTTGCTAGTTTGAGGCGGGGTCTTCTGTTGCTCAGGCTGGCCTGGAGCTTGGTCTGTGTGTGTGTGTCTGTGTGTGTGTGTGTGTGTCTGTGTGTGTGTGTGTCTCTCTCTCTCTCTCTCTCTGTGTGTGTGTGTGTGTGTGTGTGTGTGTGTGTGTAGCCAAGGATGTCCTTGAACTCCTCACCCTTCTCCCCCACCTTCTGTTTACTGGGATTACAGGCATGTACCATGCCCACTTTATGGGGTTCTGGGAACCGAACCCAGGACTTTGTGCATTCCTGGCAAGCACTTTGCCAACTGAGCTACTTTCCCAACCTTCCCTTCTTTTGATCTATCTATATCTTTTTGTCTAAAATAAGTTTCTTGCACACAACACAGGGTTGAGTCTTGCTTTTTCATCCAATATAACAATCTCTGTTTGATTCTGTATTTAAGATACCGATATTGAATGTAGTTATTGACATGGTTGGATTTAAGTCTATCCATCTTGTTAGACTTTTCTGTTTGTACATCTTTTCTGATTCACTTTAGTCACTGGGCCCGAGCCCCATGGCTATCTGGCTGGGTCCTGGGTCCTCGGAAAGAACCTAATACGATTATTCTGCTAAATGGATGTGGTATTGAACCGCCCCTTAGTTCTTGTCTTTATACCTATGGGTGTGATGGAGGAAGGTCATTGGCTAATAAAGGAACTGTCTTGGCCCATTCTCTTCTAGGCTAATTCTCACATATTAATTTAGCCCATTTCTAATCATCTGTGTATGGCACCCCAAGGTGCGCTTACCAGGAAGATTCTAGCCTATGTCCATCCTGGGTCGAAGCTTCATCCCGGGAGCGGGGCATGGCGTCTCTCTCAGGCATCTGCTCCCGAGAGGAGAGCTGTCGAGACTGAGCTCACTTCCTCTTCCTCCCAGTGTTCTGTTTTGTTTACTCCTCCCACCTATCCTCTAACCAATAAAATGGGCCAAGGCAGTTCCTTTATTAACCAATGACCTTCCTCCATCATGGGTGACTGTGCCTCTTACCCTCATCAGGGAAGCTTCTTTTGGCTGTAGGTGGTCACTAATATTGAGAGCCCCCCCAAAAAACTGGTCATAAGAGATTCAGAGTGCCCAGCTCCACCTGGGACATCTGCCTCACACCCCTTTCTCACCAGGCTTGGGGAATATGAGGAAGAGTGTGCAGAAAGGTTGCCAGAGCCAGCCACGGGCTGACTGAAGCGAAAGTGTTTTACCAGACACGACAGTTGTTGTGCACAGCAGCTCAAGTGGCTGTGACATCATGCCCAGACTGCCACAAGGCCACGTCAGCCAAAACCCCAGCAGGGATGGGGAAGGGGTTCATCAAGTCCCACTCCTATCCGAGGAGCTATTAATAGTTGTCTTTTTGAAGAATGTTTGTCTTTATTTTATGTGCATGAGAGTTTTGCCTGCATGGACACACGGACACCATGTGCCTGCAGTCGTGCCTGTGGAGGCCAGAGAAGATGTGGGATTACCTGGAACTGAGGTTACAGGGAGTTGTGAACCAAACCCAGGTCCTCTGGAAGAGCAGCAAGTGCTCTTAACCATGAGTCATCTCGCCAGCCCTGGCAGCTGTCTTTTATGTTTGATTGGTTGTCAGACACTGTCTGTAGAACAGTGGGGATAGTAGGGCTGCAAGTTCCTGTTCAGGCAGACCCTTGGTGTAGAGGGATCAGTTTGGTCAGGAGTTGGTTGGGCAGGCCTTGTTACTGTGGTCACCTTCAATGCATCACAGACTTGCCGTTCCTCTAAGGTTAGATCTTACCACTGTCTGTCATTAAGACTCAAACTGGGTGTTGGGAGCGGGCTCTCAGTAATCCCTGGTCAGGCTTCTGCCATCACTGCACGTCTGCAAAGGGCTGAGGTGTGTGTAGCTCGTTGGTAGAGTATGTACTTAGCGTGCACAAGGCCCTGGGTTTAATCTCCAGCACACACACACACCCAACCCCCCCCCCCACACACACACACAAAGGCAAAGAAAAGGTGGTCTACAGTTTGAGTTTATCTGACATCAGCCCAGAAGCAGTGGCGTACGCTTTTAATCCCAGCACTCAGAAGACAAAGACAGGCAAATCTCTAAGTGTGAGGCCAGCCTGGTCTACAGAGTGAGTTCTAGGACAGCCAGGGCTACACAGAGAAACCCTATATTGAAAAACAAACAAAAAACAATAAATGAATGACATCAACTTGGGGAGGGGGGCTGTTATTTTATCGTATGGGTTCAGAGGTTTCAGTCCATGGTCGCCTGGTCTTCTCCTCTTGGGTCTATGGTGAAGTGGAACATTATGATGGAGCCTCTACTCACCTGGTAGAGCCTGGGAAGGAAGGACAGAGGGGAGAGGGAGGGAGCGGGGAGAACCTACCCCTGCGGGGCATACCTCCAGTGACCCATCAGCCAGGGGTCAACCCCTCACCCCATGGCTCTGGAGAGAGATTTAAGGTTCAGGGTGCAGCACTGGCTCTTGGTAGGAGGTCAGCTTTCTACAAAGACGTCCTGAGCAGTAGCTAACTTCTTCCTGTGTTCTTAGAATCCCACCCACCCTCTTGCCAGGTCCTTGCCCTGCTGCCTCCCTCAGTTAGACTCCTCTCTGCCCACTCTCCAGTTCTCCATGCTAAGGTGAAGGATGCCCCCTGCCATGGCGATACCTGCTGTAAGGAAAAGGATGGAACCACGAAGAAAGGGTTGTGCGAGGCCAGGATGCCTCCTCTGGATAATTCTCTTGGGTCAAATTTTGTCCTTCAGGGACTTGGAGGGATGGCTCAGCGGGGAAGAATGCTTTCTGCTCTTCTAGAGGGCCCAGGTTTGGCTCCCAGCACCCATGCTGGATGGCTCACAACCACCTGTAACTCTAGTTCCAGGCTCTGATGCCTTCTTTCCCTCTTTTGGCCTCTTTGGATACCCTGTAGTCTCATTCATTCTCTCTCTCTCTCTCTCTCTCTCTCTCTCTCTCTCTCTCTCCACACACACACACACACACACAAACACACACAAGCATAAAATATTTAAACTATGTCTTTTAAATAGTGACAGTAACTGGGATCTGGGATAAGATGTGGCTGCTCATTCAGGATCGTCCGCCCCATCCTGCAGCTTTCTCTCTGTCTCTCTGTCTGTCTCTGTCTTTGTCTCTGTCTCTCTCTCCTCTCCCCTCTCCTCTCCCCTGCCCACTCCTCTCCTCCCCTCCCCTCCCCTCCCCTCCCCTCCCCTCTCCTCTCCTTATTGTTAGGGGAAAGGCCAGGCTGTGCACAGCATAAAGCCCCGTGGGACAGAGATGACAAGGGGCTGGAATTTGGGGATGGAATTTTCCAGGGGACTGAGAGGGAAACCAAAGCAGGCAAAGAGCAGGAGTGGATGGGAAAAGTGGGTTCTTGGAGGGCTCTATGCTTTCATGCATTTCTCCTTCTCCAAAGAATGTCCTGTTGTAACGGCTTCACTCGGGTGTCCTTTTAAGTCCATTGCTGTCACAAGGCCTGTGCGTGTCATCATGGCCTCAGGAGAGTTACACCACCAGTTTCCTGTGGCGTCCTGAGACCAGACGTGGCAGTAACATGTCCCCATACCACATGCCTCAGAGGTGACAAAGCCTGGACGGAAACCCGGCCAAGTCTGACTTTAGCTCAGGAATTTTCAGTATTTCTGTTCAACAACTGTCCCCTGGTCAGCCGCTGAACCTCAGTTCACCCCGACCCTCTCTTCCACCCTGCCCAATACCAGGGATAGGTGCTGTCTCGAGGTCTGGCTGCATCTCCATCTGCCACGTTAGCCTCCCATCATACCTCCTGGCCCCGTCAGTGAAGAGAGAAAGCTTCCTGTCTTTCCTTAGACAGCCAGGCCTCAGGGCTCACAGCCAAGCACACCCCTCTGGGTACCCCCAGTTTGGGCCCCCAGTGCACACTCCATCACAACCCAGGAATGTGGGCATCCAGGCACCGGCAGCCAGCCACGCTGAGGCGCCGGATAGCTGACAGAAGCTGACAAACCATTAAAGAGGAGGTCCGGGCTGAGGGGTGAATCACAGCACCTGGACTCTCTAGATTATCACCAGGCATCTATGAGAAAACCGTTTCTGCCCTTCCTGACTATTGCCTACCTCACCCTGTCTTGGGGATGTGAGGCTCTAGGAATACACAGTGTCCTCAAGTTGGTAAAAGCACCACTATCAGGCTTCAAACCCTTTTCTAGAGAGACGCTACCCCCACCCAAGGAAAGGGGATGACTTCCTGCATGGGGGAGACCAGGATGTGCTGTGCTAGTTCAAGGATCCAGGCTCAGGGCTGTCAACACAGTGGCAAACAGGACAGAGGATGCTCCCAAGATGGAGCAATCGCTGAAAGTGGAGCTCCCGTTAACTGTAACAGTGCCCTGTGAGCTCAGAGGGCTGCCAATTGCAGATTCTCCCTTTCAGGCTAGGACAAGGCTTGAGCCTCTGTTTCCAACAAGCTCCAAGTCTGCCAGTGCTGCGGTCCCGAACCAGCTACCAGATCAGACGTTTGGTGACTTTGGGGCTCTGAGGTGCCTCCCTTCCTCATCCCAGCCCCCACTGCTGTTCTGAGGTTTGCAGAACTCATTGGGAGCATGGCCTCATTCTCTAGAATTGGGGTCACCCTTCCGCTTCGATTGTTTTCATTGTTGCTGTTAATAGCTTGTGTGTATGTGCACATGTGTGTGCGCCTATGTAAGAGTGCATATGTGGAGGCCAGAGATAACCCTTGGAGCTTGTTCTTAGGAGCCATTCACCTTGGGTTTTGAGACAGAGTCTCCCACTGACTGGAGTACCCGGCTGGCTGGCCACCATGTCCCAAGGATCCACCTGTCCGCTCCTCACTGGCCTTGGGATTATAGGCACTCTCCTCCATGTCTGGCTATTAAACATAGGTTCTCAGGGTTGAATTCAAGTCTCCTTGTGTGCACATTACGGGCTGAGCAATCCTCCCATCCCTGAAGAACCCCCTTCCCAAACTGTCTGGCAGAAGACAGGTCCCCATCTCCGCCAAGCTTATGGGAGCTCAGCATACAGCTTTCTGTCTCGTGTGCGGATAAACTCACGAGTGGTACCCCTCACTTTCGTGTCTCCATCTCAGAGCCTGGCTCTCCCTGCTTCCTGCTCCTCCCACCATTCCTGTCCACAGCTGGAGTGAGATTTATGTGTGTGCCACTGGGGTTTTGTAAAGAAAAGAGGGCGTGTGTGCCTAAGGAAGGAAGAAGCGTGCAATAAGGTCCATTGTGTGACAGGCACATTGGAAAACATCACTCCCAGCCAGCCCTGAAGCACCCCACGTGGTAGGGACGGAGCAGATGGAGTGTGTTCAGCTTTCTGAGTGACTGACTCACAAGCAGGATGAGTAGACGGAGATCAACCTGGCTTCAGAGCCCAGAGAGGGAGCTGGGGTGGGGGTCCAGCTCCAGAAGGGCTGACAGATGTGGGGGACTGGGGGGTGGACCGCCACTTATTCCTGAGAGCGATGGGAAGCAGGCAGAGGGTCAGGTGAGCTGGGAATCAAGTCAGGCTAGCTGTCTCCAGAATGCAGTGTATCCATTGAGGGGGGAAGGAGGGAGCACACTTGTGGGAGCCGGAGGGTCCCAGAGAGCCTCTTCCTACCAGCGTCTTAGGCTGGTGGGCTATGTGGCCCATCTCTGCCTATACACAGAGTTAACAGAACATTCCTACTGCCAACGTCCCCTGTCCAGATCCCCAGGAGGGGGCAGGAGAAGCCTCAGTTTCCCCTTTGGAAGACAGACCTAGGGAGGGAGCATCAGAGACTTCCCCAAGACCACCCCTGAATGAGCCACTGGGTTGGTCTGGAGCCCCCAATCCTGTAAGCTGTGTAGCTGTTAGAACTCTGGGTCCCCGTGGGGAGAAAGGCCGCAAGGCCAGAGCCCAGTCTGGGTCAGCCAGGGTTCGTTATCAGGAGCACCGCCCAGCCAGCCCTGCTCAAAATAGCTTTCCATATGCAAGGGCATTTTTCATCTCGTTCTGTTTTCCCGCATGCACGCACACACACAAATAAATATCCCTGAATCTCAATGGGGCCAGACTCTAGAGAGGGGGAAGAGGGACCGGGGCACTGCTGACCGCCTACTGAGAGGCCCAGGTTTAATCCTTTGGTTCCTTTCTTGGGGTCAAGACTTCGCTTCCTGACACGAGTATAGAAACTCATGCTGGTTTCACAGAGGCCGCTGACTTGTTCTTAGGTCAGGCTGGCCATTCCCTCGGGGTCATACTCCCCAGACATCATGACGCTGGTGGGACAATTGAAGGGAACATGCACGGGTGTGGGGGGGGTGTTAGGAAAAATAAAACACATTCTGCCTTGGAGGGGCTTCCTAGCCACAGGGAGACCTGCTATGCTTCCTCTTATTTCCAAGAAACTCCTGGAACCCTGGGAGTAAGAGGCCTCTCCTTCACAGAAAGCTGAGTGCACACCAACCACCTCCACAGATGACACTGGCACACACCTGCCGCTCCCACGAATGCCAGTGTCCCCTTGGCCTCAAACTAAGCCACCAAGGTATCTGGGCATGATCTGTTCAGGGTTTTGCCATCAGGACCAATTTTCCATCCTTAGCTCAAAGGCCATGCTGGTTTCCCACTGCCCACTTGGAGACTGGTAGTTAGATGAAAGGATCCCAGGGCTACCTGTGAACAGCAATTCAGTGTTGATAAGATAAAGATGAAGCTAGAGGAATAGATTGCACTGGGTCCTCCCAAGACATATTTAGGGAGTCTTAAGCACTCTGGTACACACGAACGTGAGCAAGGTATTTGCAGGGGTTAGGCAAGTTACAGTAACGAGGGTGGGCCCTAGCCCGAGATGATTAGCGTTACTCTTGTATGCACGTATGTGTGTGCGTGTGGAGGCCGGAGTCAGTTGTTCCTCCTCTGGCACTGTTTATCTTGTTTTCCAGAGTCAGGGCCTCTCACTGGCCTGGAGTTCATTAAGGAGGCTAGACAGTTGTTGAATGACTTCCAGGGGCCTGCTTGTCTCTGCCTCTCCTGCTCAGGGATTCTGAGCACGGTGCACCGTGCCCTCGGTACTTCTGTATGGTTTTTGGGTTTGAAGTCGGATCCTTATGTTTTAAGGCAAGAACTTTACCAGCTCAGATCCTTGAAGTCAAGATAGACACTATGCCAACGGAGCCAACCCCATCCCCACCCGACACCCCCTCAGCCCCAGCCCCTTGCACCACCCCATCCACTCCAGGCCCTGTGCCTGGCGCTCCTGTAATGATGCATGGGATGTGGCAGGCAGCACAGACTCGGGATCCCAGCACTCAAGGAGGCTGCGCTAGATGTAAGTTTGTGAGTTCAAGGACAACCTGGGTTGTAACCGTGAGATCCTGTCTCAAAATCACAGGGAATAAAGAGGAGAGACCACACATTTTGTTGCTTGGAGTGTCCCCGTGTGTGGAACTTTATTGCTACCATGCTAGGGAACCCACAGGGTGGAGTGCCTCTCTGGAAGCAGGCTGAGCTGGGGGGCTCTTAGCTCGCCCATCTGCTCTGCCTCTGAGGGAGTGCAGG
This sequence comes from Microtus oregoni, assembly GCF_018167655.1. NCBI lineage: Eukaryota > Metazoa > Chordata > Mammalia > Rodentia > Cricetidae > Microtus > Microtus oregoni. The sequence goes on from NW_024543059.1 coordinate 1,936,141, forward strand.
GTGCTTCCTGGGTTGTACGCATGCTGTCGGCTTCTGTTTTTAGTTTTGAAAAGAATGGGTTTGGTTTGGTTTTGCTTTACATCCCAGCACTGAAAGAAAGACACCTGTCTTTTTAGTTTTTTTAAAAAAAACGAATACTACCTTTTGCAAATGTCTTTTATTCATCTGCAGTTGATTTTTGTGTTGGTTTGCGTCTGTTTGTTTACTGAGGTAAGGTGTCTCTGTAGACCCGGGCTGGCCTGGAATTTTCCATGTTCCTGCCTTATCCCAAGAGCCAGGATCACAGATGAACACATCCATGCGGCTTCCTTGCAGGCCTTCCTGGAGCTTCTTTACCAGGTTGCATCCTAAGCTGGCGGAACAAAGCCCCTCCCGTCTTCACCTCGCTATTCTGGGGTGCAATATTTATATGGCATATATGGATGCTACCCTCCCCACACACATACGGTCATTTTCTCTCCCACTTCCCTCTATCAGTCTGAGGATCACACCCAGGCCTCCCACACACCAGCCAAGCTCTTTACTACTGAGCTACAGCCCCAGCCCTAGAAAATTTCTCAACCATGTCCTTACATAAAGTTCTCTCAAAATAATATTAATATCGTGATTGATGTGAATGAGTTACTTTGAAGTCTGTAAACCATAACAGAGAGAAGAGGCATAGTTCTGCGCGGATTCTGTGAGAGGCTCTTATTTGGTGTAGGCAGCAATGTATGCACGATGCATTTATAATTAGTTACGCCGCCTTGCTCCATGTTCTGCTTTAACCTTTTCACGTATGAATACATCTTAAGGTGTCCACGCCTGTGACCCCAGCCCTCTGGAGGTGGAGGCAGGAGGATCTGAAGTTCAAGGCCAGCCGGGGCTACATCTCAGACAGAACAATCTCTGTTTGCACGGTGCAAAAAGAGAACAGCCTTGCTTTTTAAAACCGTCTTTACGGAGATTCACACCTTAGGTAAATCCTCTCACACATTTAACCAATTCCCGAAGAGATACTTTGGGAGAGTTCCTAATGACCCGTTTTAGGAATAAATGTTTCTGATGCTCGGCTCCCACAAAGAGATTTTTCTCATTTGCCCTCCCATTGGCATCATGTCACGCTGACCACACTAACAGGTGCATTGAATGACGTAGCTGCACAGGTGCAATTAAAGGCTGAGCAAGCGGGTCGGAGAGATGGCTCAGAGGTTAAGAGCACTGGCTGCTCCTCCAGAGGTCCTGAGTTCAATTCCCAGCAATCCCACAGTGGCTCACAACTATCTGTAATGAGACCTGGTGCCCTCTTCTGGCCTGCAGGCAGACATATAGGCAGACGCTGTATACATGATAAATAAATCTAAAGACCTAGCAAGGAGTGAAAGGAACACGTTTCCTGGTCCTGACTGGGTTCGCATCTACTAGTCTGCTGATGAAAACTCTTCATTTTCAGATTTTCCCACTGTTTTCTTTCATCAGAGAGCATGGTTGCTAGGACACTGGAATTTATTCAGATTTGCTTTGCAGCCTAGTTCATGCTGAGTGCTCTGAGGAGGGCTCTGTGTGCTTTGGAGACACAGTGGTACGGATGGCTTAATGAATCATGGTGTACTGTCAGCATTACGTTGACTCTCAATGCTCAGGCTGGACCCCCAGTCTTAGACTATTTTGAAACAAATGATATTAACCATCTCATCTCATTTCACACCAATACAGGCTCTTCAACAGCCCCACACAGATAAATAACAGTTATCTATCAGAATCACACATCTAATATCTAATTTCCCTGGCTGTCTTTTAAATAATTGTTGGTAAGGTTTGGAAGCTGTCTGGAAACGTTTGGAAATGTCAGGCAGGCAGCGACAGCTTTTTCTCATCAGGTTTTTAAAGCATTCATTTGTTTTTACAGCACGGGCTTGCTGTTTTCTGCCTTGCTCAGTGGGTTTGTGATGACGCACTGAGCCTCCCCAATTTGGCCTGGTGTGGGGGTGGAGGCTTCAGACTGGCTTCTGTGTCCCTTTAAGACATGCCATCGCTCCCCGAGAATGTCCTTACCCTGGGCATTGCAAGCTGCTCCAAGCTAGCTTTGTACCTTTCCTGTCCCCATTCTCTAAGGAAATGCAAAGGCAGGCGGTGATTTCTGATTATATTATTCTCTATTTATTAGCTACAGTTCCTTTATTAAAGAAAACAACTTCCTCTCCACAACTGTGAGCCCATTTCCTCGAGGTTTACTTTAAATAGCGAGTAGGGGATAAATGTGTCTTCCCCTTGACTCATCAGTTTTTATAGCCGTGAGTTAGTTTCTGACCTTCTCCAAAGGCGAACAGTCAAGGGTTTCTTTTCAGAGTTATGACACTATGCCAACCTGTCTGCCATCACTCCTACTGATGCTCAGATTTCCTGCTCCTTGGCTAGGGAAAGCCAAGAGCTTTGGATATTTGCTCTTCCATACAGACCATGAAGGAACAAGCCCACAGTCAGTTCTTCTCCCAAAACAAGATTGGTTGGAATCTCATGAGGATTCTGTGCCTCTGTGGGTCTCTATAGGGAGAAGTAACGTCTTCACGAATAAGACAAACTATTCATGAACATGGTATACATCACAGCTCACTTAGATAACTTCAGAGTCTCCAGTGAAGTTTGTTGGCTTTCTTCCAAGATACGTATTTTTATTGATAGTGGGAATTGTATATCTTGTTAAAATATCTTTTCTTAGTAAAAACCGGTATCGTATAGGAGCACAATTGACTTTTGTATGTTGATTTTACGTCAGGCAAATTGCTAAACTCTTTTAAGTCTGACTTAAAGTTATTTTTGCTTTTCTGTGTAGAAAATCATATAATCTAGAAAGCCATTGCTAGCTTTCTTTTGGTTCTCAATCTTTACAGTTTTTTGCTCTCTCCTTAGTAATTCCCCAAGCTTCTGATATGATGTTGAATAGAAATAGTAATACCAGGCATACTTGCTTCTCTCTTTACTAAATTTAATTACATATATCTATCCACCCACCCATCCATCCATCCACCATCCACTCATCCACCCACCCACCCACTCATCCATCCACTCATCTACCCACCCACTCATCCATTAACCCATCTACGCACCCATTCATCCACCCATCTATCCATCCATCCATCTACCCACCCATCCATCCACCCATCTACCCATCCATCCATCCATCCATCCATCCATCCATCCACCCATCTATCCATCCATCCATCCATCCATCCACTTATCCATTCACCCACCCACCCACCCATCCATCTGTCCATCCATCCTACCACCCATCCATCCACCCATCTACCCATCCATCCATCCATCCATCCATCTACCCATCCATCCATCCATCCATCCACTTATCCATTCACCCACCCACCCATCCATCTGTCCGTCCATCCTCCCACTCATCCATCCGTTCATCCATCCTCCCACCCATCTGTCCATCCATCCTCCCACCCATCCATCCATTCATCCATCCATCCACCTATCCATTCACCCACCCATCCATCCATCCATCCACCTATCCATTCACCCACCCATCCGTCCATCCGTCCATCCATCCTCCCACCCATCTGTCCATCCATCCTCCCACCCATCCATCCATTCATCATCCATCCATCCACCTATCCATTCACCAACCCACCCATCCATCTATCCATCCATCCTCCCATCCATCCATCCATCCATCCATCCATCCACCTATCCATTCACCCACCCATCTGTCCATCCATCCTCCCACCCATCCATCCATTCATCATCCATCCATCCATCCATCCACCTATCCATTCACCCACCCACCCATCCATCTATCCATCCACCCATCCATCCATCCATCCATCCATTCATCCACCTATCCATTCACCCACCCATCCATCCGTCCATCCATCTGTCCATCCATCCATCCATCCATCCATCCATCCATCCATCCACCTATCCATTCACCCACCCATCCATCCGTCCATCCATCTGTCCATCCATCCACCCATCCATCCATCCATCCATCCACCTATCCATCCATTCATCCACTATCCATCCATCCATCCATCCACCCACCATTCACCCACGCACTCACCCCCCCCATCCACCCACCCATCCATCTATGTGGATGTGTCTGCCACCATGCCTGCAGAAAACAGAGGACAACATCAGGAATGGGTGCTTTCCTCCACGTTGTGGGTCCTGCAAATCAAGCACCTCTAGCTGCTGTGGTATCTTGCCAGCCCTTATTCCTGTTTTTAAAACAGTACTGCTGACCAGACCCTGTGACTCGCACCTACAATCCCATCACACAGCAGACTCCAGCAGAATTCCTTGTTCAAGGCCTGCCTGAACTACAGAAAGAGATCCTGACTCAAACAAATAAATACAAGCAGCTCTCAGAATTTCATAAAATGTTTGCTACCAGGTTTTGGGGGGTGGGTGAGTATGTTAGATTTCAAATTTTAAGTTTCTAATGTTGCTTACTTGCTGGGAACTTTATCATGAACAGATACTAATTTTTTAAATTGATGCTTTGACCTGAATCATGATTTTTTTCCCCCTACTCTCCTAATACAAATACAATTCATTTTCAGATTTTCCTACTCTTGAATTCTTTTGACAGGGAGCATGAGTCCCATGACACTGGGACTTTGGGGTCTCCTAGCTTTGCTGTACAGCTCAGTTCATTATCAGTGTATTGAGGAGGTCTGTGTGTGTTTTGTATAAATTTGGCTACCCAGGGGCTGAGAATACGGCTCAGCTGTTAAAAGCATTGCTTACTGTTTGTGATTTTAACTTTATTTAGGACCAGGCCTAGGTGATCTGACACCATTTTCTGGATTCTGTTGCACTGCCTTCAGGATTCTGGGGCACTTGCACTCTGGTGCACACGCACACACACACACATAATTAAAATAATAATTTTGAAATCTTTCAGTTTGGCTCCATTTTCCAGGCATTGCAGTCTGGTTCAGTATCTGTGTTGGTCATTTCTTTCTGCAGTTGCTAAAATCTCACAGGTGACATTTTGTTTACTTGGTCCACCAAACCTTGTTACCACTGTCTGATAGGACTTCAACAGTTTTAATTCTTCCTGGTTGGCTGAATCTTTAATGGGGTCACTTTATATAGACATTGTAGCAATGTTTCCACCGGTTCTACCTACTAATCATCTTTCCATTAGTGTCTATCCTGAGGGCATTGCTTTATTCTCTGAGCTGTCCTAAGTTCTTAACATTGACTTGGGGGGGGGGGGCTACTTTGACAGAATTACTCTCGATATTGTGCTGAGTGATGGATACTGAGTAGGGGCTCAGGGAAAGAGCCATGTTAACCCCGTGCCTTGCAGCGGTCTGCTAGGGTGTGCTGTCAGGGAGAGTTAAGTCCTTCGTTAGAGTGGGGATGTGTGTCATTGTTACCCTACTGTCTGGAGGACATGTTTTTTTTTCCCCCCGAGAAAAGCCTGGTGTTTCCAGAAAGATTTGGCTGAGAAAAACCAACTTTGTCGGAGGCCGCCTATCTGTTTCCTAGAAACTAGATGTGAGTGAAACCCGGCCGGTGCCCGAGTCACAGCGTACGTTTCCTGTTTTTCACCCGCTAACTAATAAAGTTATTTCCTCCGTGTGCTGTGTGACCGAGCAGGAAGGCCCCATGGCTTCAAGGCCCGAGGCCAGCTATTATCCACTGCCCAGCTCCGAGTGAAGGGCGGAAGTTCCCTGGGCTCCCCTGGGGAGGAACTTCCTCTCCATCAGGGTTGTCAGCCCTTACTGTCCTAACTGTACTGTCCCCTGCTCCCTAACTGTCACGGTGGCCCTGAGACATCACTACTCTCTACCCTGACATCATACAGGTTCTGTCCCCAGCCTGCTGTCTCCTGGATGTCTGACCAGCATTTCAGGCCCCTTAGGTCCGAGATAGACTTTCTCTTCATTAAATTATATTATGTTATATTAATCGATTCTTTGATTGATTAGTTAGAAACTGGCTGTTATATAACCTAGCTCTGCCTCGGGCTCGCTATGTAGCCAAGGATGACTTGAACTTCCTCTGTCTTCTGAGGGCAAGCCCTGCAGTTGTGTGATATCACACAGGGTTCATGGGTGGCTGAGGCTGGAACCTATGCTTCAGGCCTGCTGGACAGGCACTCTATCCTCTGAACTACATTTCCAGGCCTCTAAATGAATCCTGATATTGCCTAGTCTATGTTCCTCATCCTGTTCCTGGAGACCACAGCTCTGTGGTGGTCCTAGGTGCCCAGAAGCTCTGTCATCATGAAGAAAACACGTCTCTGCAACTGTTACCAAACTGTTTGCCCAGCCAGCGCCCCCTCAGATCCACGCACAATAGTGTGGGCTGGCAACCGTTCTGTCCTCTATTTTTGGGCACTTCTCTGAGGCAGGTGCAGGCAGGTCAGATTCAGCGTTGCACCCCTGGAGCGTTCCGGGGGTGCCCTGGGAAGGCTTCTCAGAGAGCTTGTCCAATTGCTGAGTGCTGAATGAAAGAAGGAAGAAAGACATGAATAGTCCCTTGGGTGTTTTCTCCAGCTCAACACCCCATATCCCACTCCCCAACCATCCTCCCTGATCACGGTTTCCAGAACCCTCTGTTTCCTTCCCTCAATAGCCAGGACTAGCTGGCCTTGAGGGCAGGACTCCTAGTGGCCAGAGAGCAGGAGACTTGAGCACAGGCTGCTGTGTGGCTGTGGCCAGCCCTTTCCCCCTTCTCCTGTGCCATGTCTTTCTGGTGTATAGACAGTGTCCAAAGAAGACATTTCCTCCACGGTACCCCAAGGCAGTCTCTGTCGCCGACTGTCCTCCTGAACTCACCTGGGCAGAGAGGCTGGGTGTGGATGAGGAATCCTGGTGCTTGCGGGAGCTGCTGCCCCCGGGTGCTATTGTGTACTTCTCTGCTAGCTTATGTCTCTTGAGGGCTGGGGTCTGGCTCGCTCTCACACACTCAGGCATTCTTTTAGTCATGTGCTCACACTCGCTCACTCTTAACTGACCATCGTCTGTGCCAGGCTTTGTACTGGGCTGGGTAGAGGGTCTCAGAGATGCACGGGACTTTGTGCCTACCTGCCAGGGTTGCCCAGGCTGTGGGAGATCAAAGTCAGACATAGATGTGGAAACAAGGATGACATGATGTCCCGCTGTCCTTTGCCCTGGGGAATGGTGCATGTGTACGTGTGTGTGCATGTATACTTGTGTGTGCGCATGTCTGTGTGTGCACATGTGTGCACGTGTGTGTATGTGCATGTGTACGTGTGTGTGCATGTATACTTGTGTGTGCGCATGTGTGCATGCGTGTGCACGTGTGTGTATGTGCATGTGTACGTGTGTGTGCATGCATACTTGTGTGTGCGCATGTGTGCATGCGTGTGTGTGCACGTGGGTGCGTTTGTATGTGTATTTGCATGTGTACTTGTGTGTGCATGTGTGCGTGTGTGTGTGTGCGTGTGTGTTGGGGATAGCTGTGGTGAAGGCATGCCAGAGCAAGCCCCCTCTCCTTCTGTCTGTGAAATGAGAGAGCAGCCGGCCTGTGAAGCACAATGAGGCCCATGGGGAAGAGCTGAGCTTAGCCGTTAGGGAAGCGATGGACTGACCGTGGGTGGTGTTGGTGTGTGTGGCCCGCGGTGGGAGGTGCTGCCCTGGGAGCCTGCCTGTCCCTCAGCCCGACACTTCCTAGCACCTGCTGGAACAAAGCATGCCCCGGCTGCTTGGCTGCGCAAGGGACTTCTCGAGAACCCCTGAGATGCTTATCTGCGACTGCCTGTACTTCTCAGAAAGGGCCTAGATCTGGAGCCTGTGCAAACCCTGGAGGCCAGGCCCCTCCCTCCAGATCCTCTGTAGGGGGACAGAAGGCAGGGGTAGAGCTACCAGTGGGGTAGTCTGGGGTGGGAGTGTGCTGTGCGCGGCCCCAATAAGGCTGAAGGAGAGTGGAGCAGGTTGACTCCTGTCTTGGATGCTGGAAGCTGAGGGATGATGCCATGCTGGCCAGCCCTGATGCTGCTCCTCATAGGCCATCCCATTACACCCCACATGCATAAGTATGTACAGACACATGCGTGACCCACACAATTACCATTCCACAGATGTGGAAAGTGAGGTTTGGACAAATTAGGTCATCACATTGCTGACAGCTGACTGGTCGGGAGCTGGCTCCCGGTGCAGGGGACAATGGCTGTCATCACTTCTGACATCTGCCCTGTCCTCCTGCCCTTGGACATCTTATTCTTTGACTTATTTCAGATTTACCGTAGAATCACAGGGCTGGGCCTGGAGAGATGGGTGAGCCATTAAGAGAAGTTACTGTAGAAAGCTGGGGTTCAAGCACCCACACTGCAGTTGACAACCACTATTAGCTCCAGTTCCCGGGGATCTGACACCCTTTGCTGGACTCCTGGGGCTCCCGCATGTGCATGGTGCATACAAAACTCACAAAGGATTGTACACAGTCACATAAATGCAAGAGTAATGAATCTTAGCCAGGCAGTGGTAGCACATACTTTTAATTGCAGCTTGCAGCAGGCAGAGGCAGGCGGATCTCTGAGTTTGAGGCCAGCCTGGTCTACAGAGTGAGTTCCAGGACAGTCAGGGCTACACAGAGAACCCCCATCTTGAAAAAACAAAGCAAACAAACAAAAAAAGTAATAAATCTTTACACCTTATAATTTTTTATTATTTTTAAGGAAGAGTTTACACCTTATATTTTTTTATTATTATTTTTTAACTCTCATCTCTCTGCTGTGGCAGACTGACCTGTGGGAACTTCCTGATGCAACCCTGGGAAAGGTGACTGGGAAATTCCCACAGCCCTTCCTTGCCCAGGTCCAGCCCAGGCCCCACCTTTGGGTGGAGAATGGACACAAAGCGTCTTTGTTCCCAGTCTGCTTTCACCCTGCTCTGCTGGAGGAGCAGCCTGGATCTGGGCAGGCGCCGGCAGCTTTGCCAGCCAGGCCAGGGCTTGTTGAGGCGGCAAACACAGAGTACCCACAGACTGGGCACACAGGCTGTCAACACTGCAGGACAGATTCACCAGACTTTGCCCAGATCAGCAATGCTGGGCCAGCCCAGCCGGGTTAAACCAGGATATGGGGTTAGGAGCAGCACACTGGATCTGAACATAAATGGTTCATCACAGGAGCTGTGTGCAGCCAGGAACCTAGGGTGCCCCTTGGGCTCCAGAAGCAGGGCTGGGCATGGACTATAGCTTATGTTGACCCTCACTGGTCCCAACTCCCCAAAAATTCATGCTGAAATCCTGGTTGTGTCTTAGAATATGCAGATACTGTCATTTTGTTTGGTGATTTTTTGTTTATAGGTATATTTTGTTGGGTTTGTTTTTTGGAGGAGATAGGGTCTCACAATGTAGCTCAGGCTGGACTGGAATGTGCCACCCTTCTGTCTAATCAAGTCAGAGCGAGGTCATTTATGAGGGTCTAACCCTGTAACACTGGTGTCCTTATTAAAAGGGGAAAATTGGGGACAGACAAAAACATGTGGAAAGAGAGGCCCAGAGACCCAGAAGCACCAAGGGTACCAGTGAGCATGCAGAAGCCCTGGAGAAGATGCTCCCTGAAGCCTCAGGAGGTGTCTACCCCCACGTGACAACCCCACCCCCACCACCAGGTGAGGCGGCACAGGCTGTGGCTGGAGCTGCCTCCTCTGTGGTCTTTGTTATGTTGGTTCTAGGAAAGTAGTTACCTCCTTTCTATGAAAGAGGAGCACCAGGCTGGGATGCGACTTCCCCGAAGGGGACAGATGACCTCAGTGCCTCCTCCTCCTGACTGTGGCGCTGACCAGCACACACTCCTGTCAAACCTCGGCTCTTACACGTGTGTGAGTGTGTGCAGTCTCAAGGTAAGCCACGTTCTGAGCTCAAAGGCCTAGTGGAGAATCAAGCCAGCCGTGGGCACAGTCCCAAGTCAGGGAGCGCCTGTGGGTAAGGTGTGTGAGCTGACGTTTAAGGATGCATTTCAGTATACAGGTTCTGTGGGGGAAATGAGGCAGGCGCTGGGTTTAGACTCTCCATTAGGGACAGTGGACCCGGTGGCCACTACTCTTCCCAGGCTCTCTCTGTCCCCTGCTCCTTACATGGTTCTCAACTTAGACTCACCCTACCTGGCCGCACCGTGCCTTTCCTGGAGCTCCACCAGCCCTGCTCATACTCCAGCAAATGGTGCCACCATTCTACCCCATGTGACAAACTCCCATCTTGTTGCATGACTCTGTGAGAGTTACTTGTCTTCTCAGAACTGACTTGCTTGCCTTCCCAAGTGGGATAGCACTTGCCTCACCGGCTTGTTGGGAGGTTCGCTGCCTCTGGGTGTCCAGTCCAGGAAGTTTCCAGCACAGAGTTCCATCTGTTCTGTATCTTCCCGGGAAGCCAGAGTCCTCAGACGGACCTGGATTATCATAATCCGTGTCATCCAGTGCAGGGGCCATGAGTGACTGGTGTGCTTGAAAAACGGTCACTCCAAAGGGGAAGTCCTGACATTATAAGATGCACGCCAGATGACCATGCAATGCAGAAGTATTGAATTTGGCATGCATTACTTTTTTGGTTTTTTTTTTTTTTTTTTTTCAGCAGGGTTTCTCTGTTGCTTTGGCGCCTGTCCTGGAACTAGCTGTTGTAAACCAGGCTGGCTTCGAACTCACAGAGATCCGCCTGCCTTTGCCTCCCGAGTGCTGGGATTAAAGGTGTGCGCCACCATTGCCCAGCGGCATGCATTACTTTTAATACTGACTACACGCTGAAGGTGATTTCTTTATGTATTAAGCTAAATAAAATAAATGTAAATGAATCAAGCTGAGTTAATCTTTTTCTTAGTTTTGGACTGTGGCTACTGGAGAAATAGATGCAAGTGTGAACTTGAGCTGAGCGGTGCCCGAACTTGGAGAGGTCATCTTTGGGCGCCTTGCCTTCTGTCCCCCCGAAAAGTGGCTTTGGGGCTTGCAGCAGCCTGAGTGTCTACTCTCTGTGTCTTCTCTCCCTCCAGATCCTCCCCCCAGGGGTTGGGGAGCTGCCCTCCCGCAAGATGAGTAAAAAGCCGGTTCCCAGCTGGTGGGGAATCTCAGCTGTGTGGGAATGACCCTGGCCTCACTTTCTCCCTCCCAGCCACCACAAGGGATGTGGCTTCCTGGCCTCCGGGTCTGAGTCAGATGTAAGGAATCCTCTCTCTTCTCAGGAGGGTCTGGGTGATGGGCAGGCTGTGGACACTGAGCATCAGACACGCGGGGTGGATCTAGGCTCAGCAGGGTAGATGGAGGCTCAGCCTTATGCTAGCCACAAGGCTGGGGAAGCCCCACCTGGCTGCATCACAATTCTCTCAGCTGTAAATCTGGCATAATCTCCCTTTAGTTTGTGTCCGAGTCCAGGGGATGAAATGACGTTGTGGAGGCGTGGCCCTTGGCCTAGGTCTTGTGCAAAAGATGACAGTGGTCGGAAGATCCTTGTTGGGCTGTGGTTGTGGCTATGGTCAGTCAATCTTGGAGGGGAAGCAGATCCAGGGTGCACAGGCCAGGTTGGCTTGTAGTTCTCATTCAGGCCTTGGACTGTGCACGGCCTACTTGTAGCCTGATGATCCGTTTCAGATGGGGACACCGAGATTTCCATCCCCAGAGCCTGTGTTCTCTCTACCACCAACGCTAGGAGGGTTCCAGGAAGAAATGGATGTAAAATAGAACTGTGAAGCCTTGAGCCTTAGTGTGTGTGTGTGTGTGTGTGTGTGCACACGCTCGTGCATGCATCCAGAAGGGCATGGTGGCTTTTATGCCTATAATCCCAGCATTCAAGAGGCTGAGATGAAGGCATTGTCAAGAGTTCAAGGCCAACCTTAGCTACTTAGTGAGACTCTGTCTCAAAAAATGGAAAGAAGGAAGTAAATCCACAGTGCTTGGCTTGAGCCTGCTCTCCCAAGAAGACCCTGAGCCAAGGGCATGGGTCCAGGCAGCTCACTCAGGAGGGCACCAAGAAACTCTCAGGAGGAGACAGGGAGGGAGCGATCCCTGGGGCGGGGGCAGGGGCGGGTTTACTAAGGAGGTTTCACCTGAGTGCCATCCTGCTCAGCTGTGTGTGGACACCCTTCCCCACTGCATCCTGAGGGCCCGAGAGTGGGCAATGCCCACCTGCCGTCCATCCTGATTGAGGGCTGATGTGTCGGGAGTTCTGGCCCTTCCTTATGCCAGGTAAGGTCTCTTGATGCCAGAGAGAGACTGGTGGATGCCGGGCGAATGCAGCAGGGGCGTCTATGGGGACAACCTCAGCCTGACTCTTAGGAAGTGCACTTGTGCAAAACCAAACTACACAAGGGTGTGTGTTTATCACAGCCTTGACTGGGTCTGAATTTAGAAGTAGCCTGAATTTAGAAGTACAGCAAGAGGGGATTAGCACATCAAGATCCGGAGCATTCTACAGCCCCCTGTGAAGCCCCGGGGGCACCAGGGAAGGGCTGAGGAGGAAGTGTTAGAGTGGCCCATGCCACCTAGCCTGGCTTTTACCCACTGATTAATAATACATCTGTGTTCTTTGGAAACCCGCTGGGGCTCCCTCAGGTGGGAGCTCAGCTCTGAAGCTCACGTGAATCGCTGCCTTGGCCTCTCCCTGGCTTCTCCTCATGCCCAGCCAGCTTTTGAGTGTCAGAGTTAAGTGGTTCAAACTAGAACTCGTGGTTTTTCTCCTTCAGGTCTCTCTCTCCGGCACGCTCCCCGCCCCACCCCCACCTCCACACTGTTCAGAGCAAGAGCTCGTCAGCCCCTCCTGGGTTCTCTCTCAGACCCACATCCAAAATGTCAGCAAATTCTGCCAGTTCCACCTTCTGAACTATACCCAAAGTCTCTTGAACTGTGCCTGTGGTTAACTGGTCACCGCTGAAGCCATGGCTAGGGCCCTGCTGCCAATCACCCCTCTGCCTACTCTTGACAAAGACGTGTGCCGTGGATGCAGCTCAGTTGGTCGAGTTATTGTCTAGCATGCGGGAGGCCTCGGGATCTATCCCCAGCTCCTCATCCACCAGGTGTGATGGTACAGGTATGTAACCCTAGAATCCAGGAGGTGGAGGCAGGAGAACCAGAAGCCCAAGGTCATCCTTGATATGTAGTAAGCTTGAGGCTAGCCTGGGCTACAGAAAATTCTTTCACAAAAACGAGCAAAGCAAAATGTAGCGTTTATAGGACTATATACAAAACCCACTACAAATGTGTTTTACTCTGTAAATTATATGTTAATTTTTTTAAAAAGAAGAAACAAAAATCAGATTCCATCGCTCCTCCTTACAAACCTGCATGGCAGCCTCTCCCTCAGCTCTCCTCTGGCTGGCGGCGACTTTTTAGTGGGTCCAGAAAGGAAGTGGAAATCAGAGTCAGCATCATTGTGTTTTATTTTACTTTTGAGACAGAGTCTTTCTGTAAAGCCAGGCTTTACAACGATCCTCTGTTCCTAGTATTGTGATTATGTGGGTTTCACCACATCTGACTTCCAGGTCATTGCCAGCATTATTATTGTTCTGGTTTGTGACAGGATCTTACCCTGTAGCCCAGGCTGGCCCTAAACTCAGGTTAACTGCTGAAATCATACGCATGAGCAACCACACTTGACATTGCCACCCCTGCCACCATCATCACTGAGATGGGATAAGTAGAGATTGGAATCTGCTGTGTAGCTCTGGCTGCCCTTTCGTCCCAGCACTCGGGAAGCAGAGGCAGGGGGATCTCTAAGTCTGAGGCCAGCCTGGTCTACAGAGTGAGTTCCAGGACAGTCAGGGCTACACAGAGAAACCCTGTCAGAAAAGAGAAGAAAGAAACAAAAAAGATTGCAAGTCTGCTGCCAGGCCTGGGCTGTCCCAACCTGCGCCTCTCTTACCTACTGTGACTGTCACTTAGACTCTCATCCCCACCCTGCTGCGATCTTCCTTGGGGCTTATAATGGCCATGCCATTCCTGGTATTCTCTTGCCCAGGGCCTTTGCACTGCTGCTGGGAACATTCTTCTTTTCTCACTTCCTTTACTTCTTGTTTCAAATGTCAGTTCCTTCCTGGCGTGCTTAAAATAGCCGCGCTCCCAGCTTCCCCGATTGGCCGCCTCACTTTCTTTTTTCTTCGCCGGGCTTGTGGCTCTCCATGCTGTGTTTGTTTATCTGTTCGCTTCCCTACACTGGAATGCAGGCTCCGTGTGCTGTGTTGATTTTCCTCGCGGTTGCACCCTGGTGACACAATGTTTACGCACAGTTGGATGTATGCTGTTCCGGTCTCCCAGGACCATGCGGTCTGGCTGAGACTGCTTCACATGCGGCTCTGTAAATGGTAGTGTGCTGGCAGCAGTGTCCAGTGTTGGCTGAGTGAACCCGCAGAGCTGAGGGTTCATAGGGTCTCATGGACCTGGTGAGACCCGTTGTTCCCCTGGAGCCTGCTGTTCTCTGGAATCCCTCCCAACTGGCTTTTCCAGACTCCCCGTAGGGAGCCCCCATTCCCTCTGGGGACTCTAATAACCCCCACGGAGCTGCAGGCCCTACAGAGCTGCAGGCATTGCAGTGGCCAGGCTGAAAGACTTTGTAGGTCCAGTTGCAGCAAACTCTCAATGCAGCCGTACAACTGATGGCTTCCTACAGCAGAAGATGGCACTTGCTTCAGGGAGGCCGCCCTGGTTGGGAGTGTGGAGAGAGAGCCACTTGTGAGTCCACACTTTCTCGGCTGCCACGGATCTGAGTGTGGAAGCACCAGGAAGAGAAGGCCAAGCCTCTGCAAAGAGGACTCCTCCATTCCTGATTCCCCAGGCTCAGACACTGTGAGAGTTCACAAAGACCACGAATGACAGCTCCATTCCCTAGACAGGGCACTGAGGTCGAGGCAGGGGCAACACCACTGATGTCACAGAGCATGCTGGGGCTTCAGCCCACTCCCGCCACCCCCCCCCCCCAACAACCCAGCAGCCCTAGGCCAGGCCAGAGGGCTGGAGTCAGGCATGTACCCTAGGTGCAAGTCAGGGAGGGTAGTTCCTTCGAAGCCACGGCTGCATTTGAGGGACCCTGCAAGTTCAGACTGGCTGGACAGTTATAGGCACAGACTTGGAGGTTGGGAGGGAAAGATGGGTTGTTTAAAGCTGGATGGTTTGTTGGGGGAAGCAACAAGTATAAGTATAGCTGATGTGCTCTGAGAAATGGGAGAGGATAGGCCTCTTGGGGGCAGCCCCAGTGTAACCTGGGAAATTTATGCCCAGTTCTCCACCTTTTCTGAACATGTAGTTCACAGGCAATCCTGTCCATACACACAGGCAGAATATTATATGTGTGTGTACGTATTGGGTGTATATGTATTGTGTGTGTATGTGTGTGTGGTTGGATATCTATCTATCTATCTATCTATCTATCTATCCTCTGAAAACCAAATGCTTTCTCTGGAGAGTGTCTAACCGCTTCTTCACCCAGAACACACATACACAAGCACATGCACACACACTTATGTACAAATATACATGTGTGTATGATGCTGTTTTAGGATGCAGAAGCTCCCAGTTGAGTGAGCCCCCTTTGGGGATGTTAGCGAATGGGAAACAGGTACAGGGCCTGGGAAAATGGGCCATCAAAGCTGCCTGGCCATTCAGTTAGCCATGGAGGAGGGATAAGAGGGCTGCAGGGTCACAGAGGATGGCTAAATATAGGGACACTAGGAGATGGAAGAGGTTCCTGTCAACAGCAGGGGGTTCATCCAGTTCCTTCTCCTAGGAGTGGGGCCAGGATGCTGGGGAACCAGGGTGGATGGGTCTCCAAGTGCCGCATTGTCTTGGGCTAGCCTAGACACCTAGAGGGACTGGGGCTGGAATCATGGCCAGGGTGATCGTGAACCATTGTGCCTGGTTCCCACTCTTTGCTCTGTTCAGCCTATATTTAGAGTTCAGGCTTGGAGGCGTGTCCTCTGAGGACCAAATGGTTTCTCTGGGAGGCATATATGGATGTCTGCGAGGGAAGGAGATGAGGGCTTCTCTCAGAACATCAGCCTCTGCCCTGCTTGGCTCTGAGATACCAGGGAAGACGAGGTACCTGTTGGTTCATTGCTGTATCCCCAGAGGTCAGCAGGTCAGGCTTTGTTCTGGGGCTGAATAGAACCCCAGGCCAGTGCCTTGGAGGATGACATATCAGGCAAAGACTCAACAATGTGTGCCGGATTCAGAGAGAGCTTGAATCTAAATGGCGTGGGAGCCAAGTGTGAGAAAGGCTAGCCGAGGCCTAACGGGACCAGGAACGTGGCCAAGGACTCTGATGCGTAGCCTGGAAGCATCTAGAAGGATAAGCCTGTAACCCATTCTTCTTGGACATGGGGTTTCACTATGTGGATCCCTGGTTGGGCTGAAACGCACTATGTTGAGCAGGCCCCAAACTCAGAGAACCACCTGCCTCTCTCTGCTTCCTGAGTGCTGGAAAAGGCATGCCCACCACACCCAGCCACAACCCTTTTAGAAAAGAAGTTCTAGAACTTTTACTTATACTTACCTTCTTAAAAGAAACTATTTAAGCTCTGCTAATATTTAAGATACCTACGAACATTGGTCACCTCATCTTAGTTGGCTGTAGTTGGCCACATGGCCCCTTTAACAAGCATCATAGTT
Source organism: Microtus oregoni (assembly GCF_018167655.1). Taxonomy (NCBI): domain Eukaryota; kingdom Metazoa; phylum Chordata; class Mammalia; order Rodentia; family Cricetidae; genus Microtus; species Microtus oregoni. The sequence goes on from NW_024543059.1 coordinate 1,952,700, forward strand.
TTGGCTTTTCTGTGTGTGACGTCTTGATCAACCTGACACAAGACATCCCAGGGGCACACACTTTATAAAGAAAAATGGTAGACTCTCTGTAGAACGGATTATCAGCAGAAACAGCCACAAAAGCATACTCGACTCCTCATAGCGAGGAGTTTCAGAGACTGATCGTCTTGATGGTGAAGTCTTAAGAAGACTCAACGATACCGCTGCTTTGGCTCCCTCAGTGGGGAGGGAGGGTATCTCTCAGATCTTAAGACAAATGCAGACCAGAAGAGGGCACCAGACCTCATTACAGATGGTTGTGAGCCACCACGTGGTTGCTGGGAATTGAACTCAAGACCTTTGAAGAGCAGGCAATGCTCTTAAGCTCTGAGCCATCTCTCCAGCCCAACTCAGCCCTTTGGGGAGAGGGCATGGATGGCTGGGTAGGAAATCCACACAACTGAGTAGAGCTTTGTAGAGCCCCTTGGCACGATTCTGTTGTTGAAGTGGTGGCCTGGTACCCCCGTCACAGCCCACATGGGAAAACAGGGAAATAGACTTTTATAGCTTATTTTGATGATTGATTTGTTTGTTTAATGCGTATGAATGTTTGTCTGAATGTATGTCAGTGTCCACAGAAGCCAGAAGAGGAAAGCAGGGCACCCACATCACCCTGCTCCTCACCGCCCGCTTTCACTTCTAGTTCCGCCTCTTTCCACAGCTTGTGAACCATTCTGCTTCTCTTTCTCTCCCATTTCTCCACCCAATACTCATTCATCACGCGGGCACTCACCGGTGCTGCTGGCACTCGCCTCTGCGCCTCTGCGGCAGGCACCACACAGGCCGATCCTTGAATGCCCCTAGGCAGCCCGGATTGTGAGGACCCAGGCTGCCCATCACATCTTTTGCCTGAGGCAGGACTCTTTCTCTGAATTTTTAAGGGGATGCCTGCAAGGAAGAGAGGAAGGCCCTTCCAGTGAGACATCTGGGGAACACTTTGGGGGACGGGGGCTGAGCCCGGAACAATTGGGGAAAGGGACCCAGGTAGAGGGAATGACTAGGGCAGAACCATAGGACCACAAGAGATAGCGAAATTTCTAAAGGACCCTGGAGGTCGCTGAATGAAGTTTGGACTCCGGAGGCTCAGGGCCTGCTCCAGTTAGCTCCGGAGGACCTGAGAGTCAGCCACACTGTAACCCTTGGAGGAGAGAAAGCCCTGAGGGAGGGTCCCAGGCAAGTCTTTGGGCCAGAGATTCTCTGCTTTCCCAGGCTTATGAGGAGGGGCCCTGGTTGGGGAAATAGAAATACATCTGGTTAACCTACAGACCCGCAATGGGGAAACCTTGTTATCCAATTATCTTTAAGAGGTGGATCCAAGTTAAGGCGTGGCTTTCTGGGACGGGGGGGGGGGGGGGGGGGGGGGGGGGGACCCGACCCAGGTGCGCTCTCTGTGTGATTCCCCCGCGGGGGCACAGCTGAGCTTGGACTTCCTGTTTTGTAAGTTTCCCCGTTATAATAAATAAATAAAAATATAATTGTTTTATCCTTTAGCTAGCCTGGTTATTTCCCGAATCGAGCTAATTTCTACAGACCCAGACAAAAAGGCGATTGCTTATCTCAGAATACACTAGAATATGGCAGCAGGATAGAAGGGTGTGGCCCTTCCGCCAGGGTTTGAGACACCCCACGTGAGGAGCCCTGGGTAGAGGACCCTTGGCTCTCTCGCTGGTGCAAGTATGGGAGTTTCCCAAGGGGGCCTGCTTCAAGACAGAAGCCTGTTTGCAGGGCTAGGCCACCTCTCACTGATGGCCTAGAAAGGGAGGGGCTGTGGTCTCCTGGTGGGCTGTACAGAACAACTCCTGAAGCTCCCAACCTGGCTTGGAGGGCTTGGGGAGAACACAGGAGGTACCCATGCCCTTCCTGGCCTTCCCCCAGCTTGTTGGTCATGTCCTATCTGCGATATCTGTGATAAGAATGCCCTAGACAGTGGGGTACAGGTGTCATAGGGGCAGTTCAGACTAAGTCTCTATCCCTAGGGCCACAGGTAGGAAAACTGGCAGATGAGGGGAGATACACACATACATAGGATGGGGCACAGGGGGACAGCAACATCCTGTCTGCTCTTTTCTCAGCCTTAAACATGCACATAAACACCTCCCCCTGACTAACTTTCCCCTCAGCCCAGCTAAGCCAGGGAGAGCGGCCCTGTGAGCAGTTGGTGAGGGGAGTCAGAAACCTCAGGTCTCTTAGGTCTGCAGGTTGCTCTAGCAACAGACTGTGTTGTGATGCTTCAAAGGCCCAAGGGCCTGTTAGTCAGAAGCAGGCAGGGGTCATTGTGTCCCCTCTGGCCCTGGAAGGCTTGGCAAGCTGGTCACATCTGGGAGGGGTCCAAGGAGAGTCATTGTCTGGCTGCACTAGAATGAGCTCAGCCCAGAAGCAGTCCCTGTAAGCCCTTTGGTCTGCTTTTAGATGTGATGGGGACTTCAGGCAACCCATACCCCACTCTCCACAGGGGCAAGAGACTCTACTTACCAGTGAGACAAGACCAAACGGGAGATGCTGGCTCAGCTTCTACTTAGCCCTGCAAACAAACTCCCCCCTTGAGGCAGGCCCCCTTGGGAGGCTCCCAAACTTATACACCAGTAAGAGAAAGAACCAAGGGTCCTCTACCCAGGGTTCCTTGTGGGGGACACCTCAAAACCTGGAGGAAAGGCCACGCCCTTCCTATCTGGCTGCCATATTCTATTGTACTCTAGAGGAGACCAACACCCCTTCTCTGGGCCCTAGACTCCCCACTGTGTGTCCGCAGGTTTCCCAGGAGATGCCCTGCCTTCTCAATCAGAGCTCCTTTCACTCCCATAAGCCTCCACTCCATCCAGCCCTGTGACTTCCCTACGTGTCCTCTCTTAGCATACATTGTCCTGCCTGCTGGGAATGCCTTATCCCATTGGCTGGCCTGTCACCTCCTACTAACCTTTACCTGCCTGGCTTCAGTCAGTGTCCCCTGCTGTGGCTCTTGCCCTGGAGTTCAGGTTGAAGGAGGTAGAGGCCTTGCCCCACCCTGACCCTATGAACAGGCCTCTCTCAACTGTAAAGAGACGGGTGGATCAGCAAGGAAAGGCACTGCCTCCACTTCTCACAACCTGAGTTTGATCCCTGGGACCTAAGGTTGAGGGAGGAGAAAACTGATTCCTGAAAGTTGTCCTCTGACCGCACACACACACACACACACACACACACCAACACACCAACATACAAATACAAAAATACTAGATAAAACAGAGATGAGGAGAATTGCAGGGTTAATGACCCGCTAGTAGTCCCCTCCCTAATGTCCCCTTATCCCACCTGACTGCTCCCCTTTCCCACCAACTCTGCAGTTAGAGATGCAGTCTCAGAATGACCAGCCAACACAATCTCAGGGCGCGTCACTTCCCTGCCTGTCTCACTTTCTTCCATGCAGAGCAAGAGACTTGTGACCTCACAAGGAGGAGATTACAGCAGAGCTGGTCCCATGCTTCTGGACACATTTAAGGAATTGATATTTTTATTACTAAGTGGGCATCTCTTGTGGGTTTTTTTTTTTTGGTTGTTTGTGGTCATACCCACTCCTATCACCCCTTCTGTGGGGTAGAGAGACTGGGGCCTGGGAGAGAACTCCACCCTGGGAGAACCTGACTCTCGTCTGAATGTCAGGAAGCCCAGGTCAAGCGCAGCTGACAATCCCTTGGTCCACCCCATCCCACGGGAGGGCTCAGAATAGATCCAGAAGCCCTTCCAGGAAGTGGCATTCACACAGGGAAAGGCAAACTGAGGGACCAGACCCACCCTCAAGGGGACGCACAGTAGGTTGTGTGCTGCTGTGACCTCATCCTGCAGTCTGCCTGGTCTTCCAGGCATCTTTCTGTCTGTCCCAAATCACAGCTGTGTGGCACTGTGGCCCTGTAGATCCACACAAGCTGGTCCCTCTACCTGGGTCATCTTCCCAGAATAAGAGCTCCTGGGTGGGGAGATGGCTCAGTAGGTAAGTGTTTGCCATGCCAGCCGGTGACCTGAGTTAGAGTCCCCACGTCCCATGGTGGGAGTAGAGAATCCATTTTCCTCTATCTGTCAGGGGACGGAACAGGCTGAGGAACCTAAGTAACCTGTCCTAATAACTTAAAGACTCCAGGACTGAAAACAAGATGGCTGGGAAGCCTGCGCCCCCTTCTTGCATCTACCATACATCATCCTGCCTCTGATCACTCCATGAGACAAATTGTCATGTCCTGACATGAAGGCCAACTCAGCACAGTCTTGTGTGGAGAAGCAGTCACCAGTGTCCGTCACATGCCGACTGTTCTGCCCACTGCCCGTGGCGTCCTCTTTGGTAGAACATGCTTTCTTATACTGATGAACTCAGTGAACCCTAAGGCCCAGGGGATGTGAGAGGCCACACTCTTCCCATTAGCCCAAGGACAACGCCCCAGCACTGAGGACAGTCGGGGTAATGGCGTCCGTGTGGTGACACCGTGCCGGCAGAGAGCTAAAGGCTTTGCCTCCCTTCGTCTTTACCGGGGCTAAGCAGTGTGGACACTGTTGTTTTACACCACTGGTAGAAGACACCGAGGTCAATACAGGTTGTTGGAGACCTGGACAGGCATGTCTAACTCTGAAGTTCACGGTCTCGAGACGGCCACTCAAACACGGGGACCACTCCAGTCCTAGGCTGCCCCTGCTTGTGGCTAGGCACCTCTGACCCAGGAACTTGCCAGGGACACCTTTCTGGACTTTCTCTCTTTTAGGGGCTGCAGGATGTGGCTATGGCTGACCCTAAGGACTTCTTGGGCTGGTCCTCCCTGCTCCCTTTGCTCTGTTGACAGAGTGAGGGTGAGGGCAAGGGTTTGAGCATGAAGTCACAAACCTTGGTCTTTTCTCTGCAGTCATTCGCTATGTTATGACCTTAGGTCACTCATTCACCCACTGGCCTCCCAGAGATCCTCTGCCAGGTGAAGGGAGGATGTATGAGTGGCAGGGCAGGCGCTTGGCAGGGGGGTAGGCAGGAGGAAGCCTGGGCCTAGCGGTCAGAGTACCTCGGTGTGTGTGGTGGTGGTGGGGAGCTAAGAAATAAGGGCATGAGGGCAGAGGTGCTCTTCCTTTTGTGGGGGTTGGGGTTGTTTCGGGGCACTCCCCATTTTCCTCTTCTGTGGGAAGAAGACAGTTTCCCCTTGGAATGAGCCTCTCTACCTCCCACGAGCCTCAAGACACAGACCGTCCAGCATTTGGACTGAATTAAGTGCTCCAGACATCAGCAGCCTCTGAATCACGGGCTGCCGAGAGCTGGGGGGCACACGGGGAGCACTGGCGGTTTGTGCACTGTCCAGCGGCTCCGGGAAGTCTTTAGGGGTACTCACGGAGCAAGGGACACGAGGCATCCCGTGGCACGACCCACCACAGCTTCCCTCTGTCTGCTTTTTAAAGTGGGCTCCTCTTAATTTAAGAGTTCTTCATCCAAAGACAGAAAAATCACCCATGACTCTGACGTGCTCTCTCTTTACAGAGGTCCAGATAATTCACAAGCCAGACAGTGGGAGGGTGGGATTAGAACCCTTTGTGGCTCATTCAGCCATGGCCGCCTTCATTCAGACATTAAGTCAAGGAGTACGCATCCAGTGTCTTCCCTGAGCCAGACACAGTGGGGGCTATCGAGACACAGTGGGACCCAAATCGCACAGGGTCCCTGTCCTCAGCTCCTAAAGCTTAAGGAACGGCATGATTAATAACAGGTCTCTCATTAGCACTTCTTATGCCAGTTCTTTACATGTTACCATGACAACCCCATGAGGTATATAAATTTCCAATTTATAGATGAAGGATTATAGGCACAGATAGGCAAAAGAATATGCACGGGTGAGAGAACTGTGGACAAACAACACAAGCACTTACGTGCACATGGACACACAAACACAATCTTTTTATAAAAAAATAAAAAATAATCACCTGTGATCCTCGAAAAAAAAAGAATATGCATGGGGTCAGGCAGTTAATAAATGGCAGAGTTGGATTTGAACCTCCAATATCTGTCTTAGGACTATATGCTTGTTTGCACTTAGAATATAAATGTATCTTTTAGCCATGATAATATCAGTGAGTAATCTGTAATTGTAAATAGATTGTGTGGCTTATCATCTATGTTAGACTATATGCCGCTATATAAATACCGTCCGTGCTACTCTCTGTGTGATGTATGTATAAACCAGGAATCCAGACATGACAACGAGGTCAGGGTGCTGAGGTTGTCAGCCATGATTCCTAGGGAAATAATGCTTGAGTTAAAATGGAAGGACATTTGTGTGCAATCTCATCTCACAGATTTTCCCACATGGGAGCTGCCGTGACTAGATACACACGTTAAGGAATGGAGTCAATCTCCCACCTCACACCAACACAAAAATCAACTTCAAATGTGTCAAAGGATTGACACTGTGGGACTCTTGGGAGAATATATTGTCTCAAGTCCATGTGGCCTTGAATGGTTCCTTAAATATGGCAGCAAGAACACAAGCAACAAAAGGAAAGCCAGAAACATTGGAGATGGTCCAAAAAAAAAAAAAACCCAGCTTTTGTTCTACAAATTAAACCATCAAAAGAGTAAAGCCAGAACATGCAGAATGGAAACAATTTTTGTAAATCATGTACCCAACAGGATAATTGTATCTATAATATATAAAGAACACATTCAGAACCCACTCAGGATCTGGGAAGCTGTGTCTCTAGATTGTGTGAGTGGCCAGGGGGGCCCTGGAAAGATGACATCTCTAACCATCAGACAAACCCAGCTCAACCACAGCCATGCTAGTCATACCGGCTGCAAGGGATATAATTTCAAAAAAGAGTCAAAGTGTTGACAGAAGTGTGTAGCTGTTGGAACCCTAATTCACTACTGGGCAACGTGGTGCAGTTTCTGTGGTGGGTCTGGTCATTCATCCAAGGGTTATGCTCTGTGATCATATGACCCAGCGATTCCATTCCTGGGAATTTTCCCAAGAGAAATGAAAACATTTGCCCACACAAAGACTTGCGAACACAGACGTTCACTAGCAGTTTTTGTAATAACTAAGATGGGGAACCCACTCAGATGCCTACCCACTGGTGAATGAATCACCAGGGTGGCATCATCCCTGTACTAGGACGTGATTTGGCAATATAAGGAGTGAAGTACTGAAGTGCAATGTGGCTGAACCTTGAGAACATGATGCTGAGTAAAGAGAGTCAGGCACGGAAGACCTCATGCTGTGATTTCATCCGTGTGGACTCTCCAGGATAGACAAACCCATACAGACAGAGATAGTGGCTGCCCTAGTCAGAGGAAGCGAGTCACTGCCGAGGAGGACAGTCTTGGAGGGGGGTAATATCAATATTCGGAAACTGGTGTTGGTGGGACAGTCTTGGAGGGGGGTAATGTCAATATTCGGAAACTGGTATTGGTGATAAGTGCTCAGTGGTGATGTGGGAGTCCCCTCTGTGTGCTGTGATTACCACTAATGAATAAAGAAACTGCTTTGGACCTATAGCAGGGCAGAACTTAGGTAGGCAGGGAAAGCTAGGTTGAATGCTGGGAGAAAGAAGGTCAGAGTTCAGAGTCAGAGAGAAGCCATGAAGCTGCCGTCAGAGTCAGACATGCCGAAACTTTGCTGGTAAGCCACTGCCACGTGGCGATACACAGATTAATGGAGATGGGTAAAATTAATATGGAAGAGTTAGCCAATGAGAAGCTAGAGCTAATGGGCCAAGCAGTGATTTAATTAGTACAGTTTCTGTGTGATTATTTCAGGTCTAAGCTAGCCGGGTGGCCAGGAACCAACAAACAGCCTCCTTACAACACAATGGTGACTATACCAAAATTTTGAATTATATACTTTTAATAGATAAGAGTTATAAAAATAAAAAAGTGGTTATTTTAAAAAGGTGACTGAAGAAATGTTGACTATGGACCTGGGGGGGGGGTCAGGGTTTGGAGGGACCTGTTACATAAAAGGCACTGGGATGGGGAGCCTGGTGTGTTTAAGGAAGCAGAGGAGATGGTATGACAAGGAGAGGGGAGAGAAGAGGCTCCCAGAGCTGGTCATGGATCAGAAGTTTTGGCCAGGGGACACGGTCTCTCTTTCTGAGCTCCGGTCTGCGTTGTCACACCGCTTTCCCTCCCTTCAGCGCTGAGCCCCTGTGAGTGGGGGCCATGGGATAGTGCCCAGCGTTCTGTAAAGAAAGGTCAAAGGTCACACACAGCATCTGTGCAGCTGCCTTCCTCCCACATTCCAGTTCTGAGGGAGCAGGGCAGTGCATCCCTCATCTGGGCCTGAAGCTGGAGGGAAGGCTCCCAGGCCTGAAGGTCTCCCCACCCAACATCCAGGCCACTGGCAAGGATATCCAGGAGTAGGGGACCTGGGAGTCCCAGCGCGGTCCACATCCCAGGGCCTGAGCAACTGGACAGCAGTGCCGAAGCTGGGTTTTAGCAATGCTGTCTGTTCATCTGTTCTTTGAGCAAACACTGAGGACGCCATGCAAGCTGAGAGTTCATTCGGTTCAATACCAGCTGTGGATGAACAGAGGCTGCTGAAGCTGGGGGATGGCCTGGGGTCCATCAGGACCAGAGGAAGCCAAGTCAGCAAGTCAGAGCGAGGAGGGAAGGGGGCCTTCTGGTCCGGCTTCCACACTGTGAACGCAGAACAAAATGCCCACAGAGGCCTGTGCCATCACAGGTACAAACCAGCCTGCGGACATGCGGCGGCTGTGAGGGGTTTGTCCTTCTGTTTTTGATATTGTCCAGCTCTTTCCTAGTCCCCCAGCCAGCTTCCTGCTGAAAGGGCCCGGCCACCTTCCAACCACTCCAGCCACCTGCGTCAGACCTGCTACGTACATCTTCCCAAGTTGGGGTTGAGTCCAGAATCAGACCCCCATACAACCATCCTGGGTACGTCCTCAGCAGAGCCTGGGTTCCAGGACCCTCTGGTGCCATCCCTGATGTGCCCAAGCAGCTCCAACATCCCCTGCCTCCTCTTTCCTGTCAACCACTCCCCTCCCTGCCTTCGATGGACTCTAATGCTTGCTGGCTATCTTCAGACTGGGATACCTCTCAGTGTCCCAGCCCCCTCCCCACCTCACCCTCCATCCCCACCTCCTCACAGTATCTTCTCTCAGACACGTGACTGATCACAACCCTCCACTCACCCTTGGGGCAAAATCTAATTCTTCTGCATGGTCATGAAGGTCATTACTATTTTGCTGGCTCTTGCAATCTTAAGAGCTGCTGTTCTCTGGCCCCTCCAACTGGCAGTATTCCTGACAGCAAGCAGCCAGACCTCCCGGTTCCCACCTTCCAACTCCCTCTGCCTAGGATGCATTCTTCTGTCTATCCAACTGCCTAGGAACCCTCCTAATATTTCAAGGATCATATCTTCCAAAGATTTCCCCAGATGGTGGCACTGAGCCCCCTCCTCTGCCCTCAACTTCTCATTCCTTCGTACTTCACGCAAACCTTGGGGGCGATGGGAAGGTTCTGGGTATGTCAGGGTCCTTGAGGACCCAGCCCTGCTTGCTGCTTCTCACTAGAGCACAATAGGGGAGGCTTTGGGGATCCCAACCCCCATCTGAGGCTTCCACTGTGCTTTGCATCCACAGTTCTGCTGGCTGGGCTGGCACCTGGTTTCTTTCTCTGCAAAGTAGAAATGACACCCTTGCTACTACTCCATGGGGGGTCCTGCGGGAATTGCATGAGGTAGTATACGAAATCACTCCGAGTGGCACCTGGCACGCAGCATGTGGTATAAAAGGCTCTACAGATCCCAAAGCTCGCCAGCTTGTGTGCCACGATTTTCTCCTCTGGGCAGGCCATCTTCTTCACTGTGTATGTTGGCCAGGGCCACACTGAGGGAAAAGCTTCAAGGCCCCCCTGAACCCCAGCGTAGTTCCTAGGGGCAGCACACATCTTGGATATTGATGAGGAGGACCTGGGGGACATTGCTGGCAGGCCTGCCGCAGTAAGACACACTACATCTGTTTGTGTCTTCTCAGGGCTGGGCCACAGGCACGAAGGCTCACATTCCCAAGTACCCCAGACATGGCCGATAAGGATGCCTCTGCCTCCGGTCTGGGAACCTCTCTGACTTAATCTCTCTAGATAGGGCCAGGAGGGGGAGGGAAGGCATGCCTCCGGTTGTCTGAGAATTCTCTAGAGCAGGCCTCTTGCTCAACCCCACCCACCGCTTCAGCTCCTGCAGGCTGTTCCCTTCTCTCCTGATCCCCATTCACTCTTGACCAGGGCCTGCCAAGGCCCAGCCAGCCCTACTTGGCTTCCTCTCGTATTTTGGTCAGTCCATGGGCAACCCAAGGAGAGGCCCTCATTTTGGAGGACACAGAGCGGGGGGGGGGGCCCCTCCAAACTCCTCTCTGCCTAGGCCTCTTAAAACTCACACCTCTTTCCTCCCGTCTGATCCATTCAAACTCAGTTCTCCTAACAGGCTCTTCTATGACAAACAAGGATTTGTCATGAAAGTTGTTGACCTGTTCAGGGGCCCCAACCTGGGCTCTGCAATCCAAGCTGTGGCACAGAAGCAGGAGGGGTAACTGCAGGTCCATCACCATGAACTGTACGGCTACCCTGTGACCCAGTGTTGAGTCACCAGCCACCTGAGATGGTGTCTTGAAGCAATGACATTTATTTTGCTCTCCAATCTGCCTTCTGGCAGGGCTCAGGGGAGAGTTGGCTTCTGTTCTAGGTGACCTTTCCTGGGCTGGCGGGACGTCTGGGGGACGGCATCACATAAAGCATCCTTCATGGGCACGTCACGCCGCTGAGGCTGGCTGTTGGCTGCGACTTTAGCCGAGGCAGGGGCTTTCTCACGATGGGACGTCATCATCCTCATCACCAACCAGCAGTGAAGGTTACGCTTAGGAAGTGGCGTGACGTCACTTCTGCCACATCCTCCTCGTCGAGGAAATTCCAAAGGTGACGGTCCCCAGAGGAGGGGTGATGGATTCCATTTCCCCATGGGGGATTGATAAGGTTTCAGTTCAAAGCACTGGAAAGACTCCAGAAGTCGGCTGTAGAAGGTTATCATCGGTCACGGGGGCCTGCTCTTGGGGATCTCAGAGGGCTTTCGCTTCTTAATGGGGGTACACACTGAAGGCTCCTCCCCCATTGGAAGCTTAGTCTCCAGTCGGGGAAGGGGAGAAACTATCTACCAAGTCCTAGCAGCAGTGATGGCCCTGCTGTGGGTACCAATGGCCTTATTTCCCTGGATCCCCACCACAGACCTCGTACAAGTGGGCCATGCAGCCTCTGCAGTGCAGGGAAGGCAGCTAAGGTCACCAGGAGCCACCAGGGAGGCTGTAGTTTGAAGCAAGCTCTATGCGGCTCTGAAGGGCCTATGTCCTGGCTCAAGACAGAGAAGGCACAGAAGCGATAAGAGATCTCCACGTCTTAGCGTCAAACGGGATATTTCATCTGTCGGAGACTCAGTTTCCTTATCTGTCCAGAGAAATAAAATAACCCTGTCCCAGGCTAGGCACGGCCTCCAGTCAGCCCTCCTAGATACCCAGCTCTCTCTAGATAGTACTGGGGAGACAGGTCAGCAGACACCTGCGGGACGGCCATCTCCACTCACCAGCGGGGATTCCCCAGTTCCTGTTGGCTATTTTTAGACTTTGTGGGCAACCACAGAACCACATGTGGGGTTTAACACGGCCATCCGAGTCCGGAAGAGTGAGCAACTGCTCTGACGACGGAAGACAGGCATCTGAGGTCAGGGCGCACCTCGCTTTCTTCCTCGTGGCTCTGGCTTGACGCTGATTCCTCCTTTGCACGACCGTGGGCCATAGCAACCATGGCAGTGAGCATTTTCACCAACTCTAGGTGTCTTCTCACCTGAGCAAAAGTTGCCAGAAAGGAAGCTGGGTAGGGGTCAGGAATAGAACAGGGCTAGCTTTTACTCACTCTGCCTCAACCTCCCCAAGCAGATGGAAGTTCACAAAAATTAGTTAGGAATTCAGATGTGGGTTCATGGTTTAGCTGTAGGGAACATTGTAGCCTGGGTCTTAGAACTATGCCCCTACTTGCCACATAGGTGACTCTTGCAGGGTTATTTCTTGCCATGACCAGAAGAAAAAGGGCTTTAAAAACCCCCAAGGACTTAAGGTCAGAGCCCCTCCCAATGCACACATGGGAACACTTTGGTCGGTGCTAGGGCCCGAGGCATTGCTGTCCTCATCACCATTTCGGTTTACTGCGGTGTTCTGAAGGCCTCTGCCCTCTTCTCTGAGGGGCCCAAGCCCCACCCCTACCCCACAGGGCCCCCATTCTTACTTTTTGGGCCCCAGGAAATCATGTTTCTGGAAGTGGTTAGGACTCGGAAGTTCTGTGATTTCCCAAGAGAAAAAGAAAGAAAAGACAGAGCTACCGTTGTTGTGTGCGCTCACACACAAGTGCCACTGGCACGGGCACACTTGCCTCACAAATGCAGGCTTGAGGATCTCCAGCACACACTCATTCAACAAATACAAACACCTACTCATGTTCCCACACCAGGATGCCTGCCTCCCCCACATCACAGAAACCTTACATGAACATACCTATGCCCCCACACTTATTGCACATTAATATACTTACATGCATACTTTATATAAAAAGGACAACCTGCACACCTCTAATCCCAGGACTCAGGAGGCAGAGGCAGGCAGATCTCTGTGTGTTCAAGACCAGCCTGATCTACAGAGTGAGTTCCAGGACAGCCAGAGATACATGGAGAAACCTTGCCTCGAAAAACCAAAAAAAGCACAAAATACATAAATTTACACATATTGACATATACCTCACTATCATACACTTTAGTGACAAGCAGGTGCATATACTCAGAGGATATTTGTCTGAATTATAAAATCTTGCTTATCAATAGATTCTTACGAAAACAAGGGTTGATCTGTGCAAACACGAGTATATGCACATACTCACTTTGCATATATCCATACCCAGTAACAACCACCACAGATAAAGAACATCTACACACTCAGAACACACCTGAGTCATTTGCACACGCCTGCATACCCACACTACACATGGAGACACATACAAAAGTACCACTGCTGTTCACCGTGTGCTCACACGGCCTCTTCTGAGCCCTGAAAACCCCCAGCCCCTTGTGCGTAGGAGGTCAAGCCTTCCACATGGGGGTCACGGTGGAAAGTATGACCTGAGCTATCTTGTCAGAAGAGTGAAGGCAGGGTGGGGTTCAGGGGGGTTTCCAAGCTGTTACAGCATCAGTGTGTCTGTGTGACCAGGGCTACCCTAGCTGATCATCTTCCATGGGTTCATCCAGCCATTTGAGACAGTCAGGCTCAGCATGAGAATCAGTTTATTCTACAAGGAGGGAACAAAACCCTGAGGCTTCCTTCATGCAGACTGCCCAAGGGTTAGGGGAGGGGAATAGGTCTGGAGTCAGACTGGGGGTGCATGGTTGCAGGAAAGATGCTGAGCAGGCCCTCTGGGAATATTAGGCATTTTTCTAAAGATGTGTCAACCCCATGATCAACTCTCAATCAATGTTTCGAGTGGCCAGTTTGCTGGATTTAAATGCTGAATGTCTTATTAAATTTGCCACTTGTTTTTCCAACTCAGTAGCGCACAGGGCCGGGTGAGATGGTCCAGCTAGTAAAGGTGTTTGTTGCCAAGCTGCTGACTCCAATCCAACCCTCAAGTCCCACGTGGTAGGAGAGAACCGACTCCTACAAGCTATCTCCTGACCTCCACACATGTGCCTACACACAAGTGTAATGAAGATTCTGAAAGCAGGTAGCAGTTATGTTAGACACATTGATATTTGTTTTCATTTTGCATGTAAAATAGCACTTTAAAGAGTGTTCCAGCCGGGCGATGGTGGCGCACGCCTTTAATCCCAGCACTCAGGAGGCAGAGGCAGGTGGATCTCTGTGAGTTCGAGACCAGCCTGGTCTACAGAGCTAGTTCCAGGACAGGCTCCAAAACCACAAAGAAACCCTGTCTCGAAAAACCAAAAAAAAAAAAGAATGTTCCAGAGGCCAAAACTTAAAGGTTAGAGAAGGACTTAGCTCTGACTGCCCTGTGACTCGTTCTCTAGACCAGGTTGGCCTCAAACGAAAAGAGATCCACCTGCTTCTGCCTCATGAGTGCTGGGATTAAAGGCATGTGCCACCAGCACCTGGTCTGGGAATGGCTTTGTTTAATTGAGATACTTAACGCTTGTTCTTGGAGAGGAACTTTCTGGAGACACGTGCCAGGAACAGCCTTCTGGAAGTCCTATAGGGACGTTCTGGAAATGCCTGTCTCCAGGAGCCATATGACCTGGACCTGAGTTCTTCTCTGTCTTCCCTTGTGAGTTTGGCCAAGTCCTTGTTTCTCTTGGGTCCTCAATCTCTTCATGTACAAAGGATTCACCTTCTGACTTTTCACACATCCCTCCAGCATCTTTGATCCCCCAGTATAGCTGGGGCACTGAGCAATGGGCTCCAGAGAAGGTGCTGATTCTGTTGGGGGTGGAACAGCTTTGCTGGGAAGCCAAGCTGTTGTGTTGTGGCCTCAGTCTGAATAGTGACATGATTTCAGGCAGGGGAAGGGGTTGCTGACTATGCTGGCTGCAGGGTGGGGCTCAGCTAACTTTCTTTTCCTGGTAGTGTGCCGTAGTAAGCTCATTTCCCTTTTTCTGAAGGGAAATGCCATTGACATCACAACACTGGATTTTCAGCAGGGCCGAGGAGAACTCGTGATCCTCTGGAAACTTGAGCAGCAGGGTGAGATGCAAATGCCCCCCGGGGAGATTAGCAGAGCTCTCATCTGAGGCCAAAGACCTGTGGGCCAGCCCAGGCCCACAGAGGGAGGGTAGCATCTTCCTCATCCATTTTAACAAGGACCCCACATGTCCACCGTCTCGCCCAGCTCAGAACCCATCCTCCACCCGGACAAGCTACCTCCCAGCTCCCTCCGTCCTTGCAATAACACTCATGCCCTTGCTAGGCTACCCCAACATGGGCCTCCTTGTTCTTCTCCAGGGCAGGTTCAGCTTCAGCTCAGTCTCCCCCTACACATCCCGACCTTTTTCTTCAGTCCATCCTTCATTCTGTGGCCTGGTGACATTAATGATGCACAGAATCCATGACGTCACCCTCCAGCTGCAGAGAGTCCCAGGGTGCTTTCGGTGGGCATTGGGGGCCACTTCATGTAGCCCCACCCTCCCCTCTGCTGTTCTTTTCAAAGACCCCTTCTCAGAGACTATAGAAGTAGCCACCCTTTTCACACCCTCACCTTTGCTGGTAGTCACCCCTGGAAAACTTGGCTGCCCTCTCCCTCCCTAGGGGGATGCTCATCTCTTGACCTGTTGGGTTATTTGGGGGCAATTCAAAATATCAAGGGCTTTTATCTGTAAGTATTGTAACCTACATGGCATTCCAAGAATACTGTTCTATAAATAATAATAGTAATAATAATAAATAATTCTCTCTCTGTATACACACACACACATACACACACACACACACACAGAGAGAGAGAGAGAGAGAGAGAGAGAGAGAGAGAGAGAGAGAGATGAAATACTGTGTTTCTTATTAGTTATGTTACTGATTTTCAGAATCAGTGGGTTCTCAGCATGAGTTATCCTTTGAGGGACAGTGTTGGCAGGTGTCGTCTTGATTTTTTTATATGTCATCTGCTTTGCTACATCTTTGACCCACAAGGATCTTTGTCTCCTCCTGCATCCTATTGATCCAATCCTATGAATATTTTGTAACTTCTTCACTTTCTGGTATGACAAAATGTACAGACTGCAGTCTCTGTGGAGACCTAGAATCCTGTTCCCCTCCGCAGGAATCTTGTTTCTTTTTATGAAAAGTGGTATTTAGTGACCTCAAGTCTGGGAGCTTGGTTGCTTTTAGTGCCGTTTTGTTGGTCTTTTTTTTTTTTTTTAAGACATTTTCAGTAAGCAGAGCTGGCAATTTATTTTTCTTAATGAAACATATATCAAGAGTTCATAGCCAGGCACATGATTTTATTCCCAGCACTCAGGAGGCAGAGGCAGGCAGATCTCTAGGTTTGAGCTCAGCCTGGTCTACAGAATGAGTTCCAAGACAGCTGGAGCTACCCAGAGAAACCCCGGTGTTATAGCTCAGTGGGCAGAGTGCATGCCCAGCATTCACTAAGCTCTGGGTTCAATTCCTGGGAGCACATACATTGGGTGCAGTGCACCATGCCCGTCTGTGCTCTATGCGCTACCATACAGTCCGTGAACCGGGCAAGGGGCTGGAGATTGAAACACACAGAGACACACAGACAGAGACAGGGGTCATCCTTGAAACAATACTTTATTGTGTCCCGCGGCAGCTTACATGGGGATCCTTAGCTGATAGCCACACCCCAGCCAAACCCACCAGAAACCACTCTCCTGCCATCAGGAGCTCCTGAGGGTCTCATGCTCAGAGCAGCTGCAAGCATTACAAGTTGTTTACCAGAAATTCAGGATCTGGGGGTTCACAGCTCCCAATGATTGGGAATGGCGATATGTGCCTGCAAACTAAGCATTTGGAAGCAGGAGGATCACATGTTAAAGATCAGCCTTGGCTATATAGTGAGTTAGAGAGTAACCTAAGCTATATGAGACTCTGAAAAACAAGCAAATATTGCATCTATATTCGGACGCCTATACCTCATGCTGGGAATGTTACTTGCTATTGATGTTGACATGGTTACTGACAGATCGGAGGAGTTGGCTCTCTCCTGCCCCCATTTGGGTTCCTGGGATGGCAGGCTAGGCACCAGCTGCCCTACCCCTTGAGACATTCCATCAGCTCTAACTTTCTTTTATTCTTATGAAATATATTTTCTTGTTTCTAAATATTCTACAAGTTAGGTATTTTCAGTGAAGATATTTTTACATCTACTCTTTGAACCCATTCCTTCCCTCTTCGACAGATAACAATTTCTAAATGTTTTTAAAATATTTTATCTATCATCTATCTATCTATCTATCTATCTATCTATCATCTATCTACCTACTTACTACCTACCTATTCACTATCTATTTGCTATCTATCTATCTATCTATCTATCTATCTATCTATCTATCCATCTTACAACCTGATCACTCTTTCCTCTCCTTGAAGGCTAGATGTGGCGACCCGGCATGAAGATATGGGTCCTAAAAGCCAGCAAAAGAGCCAGAGACAGCCCCTGCTCCCACTGTTAGGAGTCCCACTGGAAGACCAAGCCACACAACTGCCACAGCTATGCAGAAGGTCTAGAGTTTTTAATGAAAAAAAAAATGCACGTTTGTGCATCCTCTTTCCCTTTCTGGTAAGTGATAATGCATCGCGCATATTTTATCCAACTTGATTCTCTCACTTGACGCCACTGGAAGACCAAGCCACACAACTGCCACAGCTATGCAGAAGGTCTAGAGTTTTTAATGAAAAAAAAAATGCACGTTTGTGCATCCTCTTTCCCTTTCTGGTAAGTGATAATGCATCGCGCATATTTTATCCAACTTGATTCTCTCACTTGACGCCGTACCCTGGAGACCGTTCTTCAGAACAGTCAGAGAGTCCCTCCTTCCCTCCTGGGCAAACCTCCCCTCTCCGTGGCCCTTCAAGTGTTCACAGTGCGGAGGGCCCAGCCGTGATGGCTTCACACGCGTGTGCTTTGCTTTGGCCAGCGTGCCTTTGGAACCAATTCCTAGAAGTGAGATTGCCAGGACGAAGGGTACACACATATAATTTTTCTAGAAATCACCAAATTCCCCTCCATATATGGTTCCCGCCATCCCATATTCCCAGAAGACAGGGTGTGTGAGAAGGTCCGTTTTCCCACGGTACTGCCGAGGGGGTCTGCTCTCTGGCCTTTGGCCTGTCGCCAGTCCAATAGATGAAAAATAGCATCCTGGCCCAGCTTTAGTCTGATCATGCAGAAGCTTTAGAGCTTCCTGTATGCTCAGGGCCGGATTCACTTCTGGGTGCCCAGTGCCCAGCGTGGAGAGAGCTCGAAACAAAGGAATAAACACACACACACACTCAAGTGGGCACGCACATACACATAGACACACAAACACACACACACACAAACACACACAAAAATGGGTGCGTGTGCACACACATACACACACACACATACACACACACAAGTGTGCTCATGCACATAGACACACAAACACACACACACGCGCACACACACACACACCATCCCCTCCCACATGGGCACACCCACGATCAGGTAGGAAAACAGTTTAGGAAATGAAGTACTGACGAGGGTGACTGACGGGACCCAGGTCATACGTCCAATGGGCCTCATGGCTGGGACTAGAGCTGCTTTCATTTGTTTCTCTTTGTATGATTTAAAGTATTATTTTTTTCTGACTTAAAAATGAAGAGCGGCACCCAACAGAGTCCGGAGAGCACAAGAAACCATAAACAGGAAAATTCCACCTGGTCACCCCTTTTTTCCCCAGGCTTGATGTTTCTGCCCATGTTTTACACTCTTTTTATTTCTTAAAACATGTAATCTATTTATTTGTGTGTGTGAGTGTGCCGGGGGGTGGTTGTGCTAAGTGCTCGTGTGAGGTCGAAGGACACCTTGTGGGAGCTGGTTCTCTCTTTCCACCATGTGGGTTCCAAGCACTGAACTTAGGCTGTCAGGCCTGGTGGCAAGCGTCTGTCAAGCCACCTGCCAGCCCCCTTTGGTTTCTTCCCGAACACTCAGCATGTGTTTTAGTCAATAATGAATTGTCAGAGGTGAGCTACTCGTGGAAAAAAAAAAAAAAGCTTTATTTCCTCACAGTTTTGGATGCTGGAAGTCCAAGCACTGAGGGCCTGACCTTGGGAAGGGTCTCACATGGAAGGCGGAGGATGGATGTGGAATGGAAGGGTGAGATCTGGAACAGGAAGCTGGAGGGCTGGTGTGATGGGTGTTTGTTAACGTGACACAAACCTAGACCCATCTGGAAAGAGGACTTGATTGAGAAACCGCTTTCACTGGATTGGCCTGGAGGCAAGTCTGTAGGGCATTTTCTTGATTAGTGTTTGATGTGGGAGAGCCCAGCTCATCTGCAATGGTGCTACCCCTGGGCAGGTGGCCCTGGAGGACATAAAAAGGCAGGCAAAGCAAGCCCAGTGGGGCAAGTCAGGGAACATCGTGCCCCCTTGGTTCCTGCCTGAGTTCCTGCTTTGATGAAAAACTGCAGCTTGTGGGGTTGAACAAAACCTGCTCCTCCCTAAGTTGCTTTGACGTGGTCTTTATCACAGCCGTAGGAACCTGACTAGGACAGACGGGTGGGCCGGCTCAGCCTCCTACGGCGTCTCAGGAGAGCCGCGTCAATCTCTTTGGAGGAGGCATTCTCAGCAACCTCAGGACATCATGTTAGACTTGGCCTCTTAAATATTCTATCTGCTCTCACCTCACCACCTAAAGAGCAAGCTTCCAAAGCATGAACCTTTGGGAGGGACAGCCAACATCCAAACCACACGCCCCATTCACGACGGCCCTGCCAACGAACGGCCGCATGCTGCCTTCCCTATTTTGACACGCGTTGGTATATTTCTTTTCTGTTTCTGCTAAACTTCCAGATCATTTCCAGATTTTTTGGTGTTATGAAAATACTCTACCACGTTGATCTTTGTTCGCATTCTGGGTTTTTACTCCTTAGAATTGATTCCTGGAATCCCAGCCCCGTGATCCAAGTTCTTGGTTTTTCTTGGCCACACTCAGAGGGGAGTCAGTTAAGCTTTGCCCATGACTCTGTAGAGTCTCTGCCTTGGCCTGCATCTCAGAGTCTTCAGTCTTAATCCAGATGCACACCCAAGACCACTCAGAAGATGGATGGACTGTGGCCCACCCTGAACAAGGAAGGGCCTCTGGTAGCATCCACTCGTAATCTCTGCTTTCCCAGGCTTTAGACGGATGACCTGGTGCCCACGGGGGAAGCCACACACAGGCAATGGGGAAACTGACAGAGGGGAGGGGCAGTGTGGATGCAGAGCAGGTCTGATTTGTAAGCACTCACAGGGCAGAGGAGCAAACGCCAGGGTCAGACCCTCCCACTCTGTGAAGGATTGATTGCACAAGTCCAAGATGGTAGGACCTGGGGGAGCTGTTGGAAGTAGCAACGAATGAGCGTCATGGTAGGAACATAACTCTCGACAGATGAGGTGGGGCAGTGGGGCTCTCCAAGCCGCGTCCAGAGACGCGGAGTCTTATCCCACAGACGGTAAAGCAGGGCAGGACGGTAATGTTCAAACTGAGATCAGTCCTGAGGCTGCTAGGGCTGGGGGCAAGATTGAGGGCGGGAACTGGGCAAATGTAGGGAGAGGCCATCCCATGCGGAGAGAGTGTGGACACACCATGATGACAGAATCCACACGAGAGGATGGAGATGAGTAATATCAGCGACACAGAATAGAAAAGTTGCACCAACTGTTACAGATGACCGTTTATAGACAAAATCTGCCCTGGATCCTAGGCTGCCTGAATTCCCATCTGCTGAATGTGACCTGGAACAGATTCTTGCTCTGTTTCCAATAGTCCAAGAAGGTGGCACAGGCTCATCTCGGAAGACCTTTATGCCATCAAAATCCTGAGCTCCACAGGCAGCCAGGGTTCCTGCAGGGAAGCAGGAGAGGAGCCTGAGCAAAGGGAATGCCAGGGTGGGCTCACGGTCCCAGCTCCGTTTCTCCACCTCATCCGTCTTGCAGGGCTAATAGCAGCAGGGTGGCCTGGGCCCAGGCCAGAGACCAGATGCAGGAGAGAGGAATCAATCGTCTCAGCTGGCAGGACAGAGAGGAAGAATGCAGAACGTCCAAAAAGCTGTGAACAACTTGTGGGCTCTGGCTGGGTGCCATCTGCCTGGAGCGAGCCAGGGTGGGGGAGGCAAGCCCATTTCCCCTCTGTGCATCAGGGCTGCAAGCCCGGGATGACTGACAGCATTGGAAAGCAAACCCTGCCTCTCCTGGGCTCACTAGGTGTCGCCTGGCTGGAGGGCTAGCCTCACCCCAGCCCCACATAAACTACTGCTTGCAACAGCACAGATTGCTGTCTCTCCTGGCCTCAGCTGGTTCCCGGGACGGCTGTTACACTCCATGGCCTTGGAGAGAGATGGCTGCCAGTGGCCGTGCCTGCGCTGGAATTCCTTCTCTATGCTCTGAATGGGACAACCCGGGGCCTGTTTCCATCTAATTACAGTCTCTCTGGAAATGTCCCATGCCGACTGGCTTAGAACACATGGGATCCTGTCTGAGGGCCAGGAGTTTGGGGGGGGGCATTCAAACAGAGTTGGGGTTCTCTGAAGTAGTAAAGATGTGCCTGTGGCCCCCTCAGTCTCAGGGGGGCTGAATCAGGGGGGACATCCAGGTCACTGGGGCACAGAGGGGAAGAGTGAGGGCCACCCAGAGGGTAAGTGCCAGAGACAGAATTGCAAAGAATATGTATACTGCAAATCCTGCGGGCTACAAGCTCCCCTCAAGCCCCTGCGTGGTTTCTCCAGGCTTAGTTGGTCTGCCCGGTACGGCTAGCTCTGTTCCAGCCTGTGGGTGCATGTACTGACCTATCACCCAAGTTGCTTTAGAGCTGACAGATCTCAGCTG
This sequence comes from Microtus oregoni, assembly GCF_018167655.1. NCBI lineage: Eukaryota > Metazoa > Chordata > Mammalia > Rodentia > Cricetidae > Microtus > Microtus oregoni. Next base: position 1,974,300 of record NW_024543059.1, read on the forward strand.
GGATCCAAGGCTAGGGTGTGGGTTTTTGTTAACTGTGAAGTGCTGTGGAATCACCAGGTTTCCCTTCTGCCAGACACACTGAGCACCAGCAAGCTGTGGGGAGCTGGCAGGCTTTGAATCTACTCGGCAACAGAAGAGGACATTAGTTCAGAGAGGGTTGGTAACCTGCCCGTGGGTCACACAGGACTAGAACTCAGGCCCGGTTTCCCAGCCTTGTCTCTTGCCCTAGGCTTGAGAAAGGTCCAACCCTAGCCTGAGGTGCAGGGGAGGTACAGCTGCAACTTGCCTGTGTCTGCTTGCACGTCCTCCAGTTTTTCGGGGGCCGTTCTTCAGGGGTTCACTGAGGCGAGGCCACACTTCCCCTCAGGCGGCTTCCTGTTTTTGCCAAACAATGACCTTTTGGGGACCTGGTGCCAGCAGGCTGCAGCTGTTGCCAAGGCCTTGATTTCTTGCAAGAGGGGAAGAAAAGGTCCTGGTCCCCAGGGATGCAGCAGGTCTACGCTCATACACGGCTCTGAATTCCAACATCCTTTCTGTCCTGGGCATGCACATGCGTGTTGGGCTTGTCTTGGTACCCAGAAGGCCCAACTAGATATGGTTCATTCAGCAGTTCCACGGACATTTATCCCGGACCCCCGAGGACCAGGGCAAGGTGTGGCTGCAGGGTCAGAGACACACAGGACGGCCCCCCTTAGACTGACTGGCTAAGTCCTCCGTTATCCTCCTCTCATGGCCTGGGAAGCTCAGAGTTGGTCCCTATCCTTTACTGTGTTCTGAAGTCTCAGGATGCGCGGGAAAGGGCCCCTGAGGGTGTGGAGAACCTGTAGAGGTGAGAGGGGACCAAGGTTTGGAAATGAAAAGCCTGGAGCTGGGACCTGACTTTGGACTTCACAGTTCCTCCGTGATGCTTTTTAAAAAAGTATAAACCAGGCCTGGCGTGGTTGCACATGTCTTGGGAGGCAGAGGCAAGCATATCTCTGAGTTGGAGGTTAGCCTGATCTACGTAGTGAGTTTAGGGCCACCAGAGCTACGTAGTGAGACCCTGTCTCAAGAAAACAAACAAAAAACATTTTAAACATCTTATTTGTTTACTTATTTTATGGGAGGGCCCTTGGTAGCGTGAGTGTGTAGTTCAGAGGACCCTTTCCTTCTACTGTGTGTGTTCTGGGGATCAGACTGAAATCACTAGGCTAGGCGGTAAGTGCCTTTACCTCCTTAGCTATCTCCAGCACCCCTCCCCATCCAAGCACACTTTACAAAGCAGCTAGTCCAACTGCCAGCCTCCTGGGATTGGAGCTGCTGGGAGGGGTGTCTATGAACCTATGGGATGGGGGGGGGTCTGCTGTGAATAAAATACACAGAAGAATGGATGAGGGGATGATGGGAAGGGGGTTAGGCACATAGATATGCTCAATTCCACTCTACAGTGAGGGAGTGCTGTCCCATAGAGGAGGCCCTCAGCTGAGAAGGCAGAGCCAGCGGGGCCCTTATTCAGGATCCGCACTGCAGATGCTGTGCAAGGTGGCTTTTACTCCAGGCCTCCTCTCCAGAAGGACTGTGTCCTGCTGTGTCCTGATGTGTCCTGACGTGACCTGCCTTGTCCTGTCATGACCTGCCGTGTCCTGCTGTGTCTAGCCTAAGCACTAATCAAGACTCATACAGCCAGAACTGCCCCATCTCCCTGCCTGGTTTGCCGTCCCCAGCATCACCTGGCCACATGCCTGAGGCAGGGGGATGACTTGGCAAGACTAGCTTCCCCTAGGACCTCTGGGATTGTTTTGGGGCCTGTGCTGCTGCAGAGTCAATGAGGAGTTTTCCAAAGACTGGCATGGGTCCTGTCTCACCCTCTTTCCCAGTACAGACTATTCCTCTGGGCCTGGAGGCCTGGGAGAATCATAGTATTCTTGCTGAGAATCTTGGGGAGCAGCGGCCTGGTCTCAGGTCTGTTTGCCCACCCCCAACTGGGCCTAGACACGTGCTGGAGACCGTGGAGAAGCAAGAGGCAGAGACGCCCTGCTGGGCTTTAGGGCTTCCAGCAGTCCCCCGGGGAGTCCCTCTTGATTCAGTAGCAGGAAGAGGTCAGGAGAGGGATTAGTCCAATATTGCTAGAGTTTGCCTTCCCACAAAAGTAGGGTGTGGGTCTGGTACGGCGCAATGGGTAGACTGCTTGTCTAAATGCAGGAAGGCCTGTGTTCTCTCTCGAGCACCTCACGAACTGGATGTGGCAGCTTGTGCCTGTAATCCTAGTATTGAGAAGGTGGAGAGAGGAGGATCAGTGGTTCAAGGTCATCCTTGGCTACATTCAAGACCTCCTGGGCTACATCTGATCCCATCTCAACATACAAACAAACAAACAAGGCCCCTATCCACCTCCAGAAACAGCAGAGTATGAAACAAGAGCTTGGTGTAGCTAGCTGCCCATGTATCAGGAGTGAGGGGGTGAAGAGAGGGGTCAGGGAATGGAGAAGCCAAAACCAGGGAGTATTTCATCCGTCTCTACTGTGGACAAGGGGGCTGTATTCATCCATCACCTGAGAAAGCCCCAGAATAGTCCCAGAATCATCAATACATTCTGGAAGCCGGGAAGGGACTTGTTGACTCATGTCCCTTCCCGATGAGGGATTATAGACATCTGAGCAGTGTTGCCTACGCAGCCTCATCCCCATGATATCAAAGAGCCCCAAGCAGCCTTGGAAACCTTCAACACAGGGTGAGGGTAGAGCCTGGACCAGTAAGGAATTGTCCACCCTGACTGTAATTTACATCCAGCCCAAGCTGAGGTAGCTGTGCAGAAGCATCCTTAGTCGTCAGTCTGAGAGGATGGCTGGAGCTCAGCTGAGCGTGAATGCTGGGTATTGAAGAAGCCGTGCTCGGAGTGGGACAGGTATGAGCTTTGCTGTCAGGTTTCCCGACTTCCAACCTTGATCCACACGAAGCCCATGTCACCCTGGAGCCACAATATCCTCAACTAAAAAGCTAGGTATGGTGGCATGTGCTGCAAACCATAGAGCTGGGGAGGCAGAGACAGGCAGACCCCCAGGCTTGCTGGCTAGCCAGCCTAGCCTGATTGGGTGAGCTTCAGGTCCACAAGGGACCTTGTCTCAAAAGCAACATGGCAGGCATCCTGAGGAATTCAAGTATGACTTCTGAACTCTCCGTGCCTTTGGACCCATGGGTACAATATGAGGTTGCACATACATCCTAATTAAATGCTTATGAGAATCAAATGAATGTATCTGGCAGAGTCCAATGTTAAAAGTCATTGCTTTCTCCCACGTTAAAGGACAGACTGAATTCTTCCTCATTTCCTGTCTCAGCCAGGCCCACTCACACCTCCTCCAAGGCTGGGACCTGTATCACCTGTATGACCCAAAGCCCTGGGCCCCTGCCTGTCATATAACTTCCCCCTGGTCTCAGCCTGGCCAATGCATCAGCAGCTCAGCCCCTCACTGCCCTACAGAGGGCGGAAGCCAAGCGTCCTTCCTTCACGGGCCTCCGCGTCCATTGGGTCTGGGACTGTCTGTTAGAAGGGGAGTCTCCACTCATTCCCCCAAATTCATGTGTTGCAGTCCTAACCCCAGAACCCTGTGGGATTGGGGTCATTGCAGATGGAGCCTGGCTGGGGTGAAGTCATGCTGAATGACGTAGGGTAGGCATACAATATAGTGCCTGGTGCATTTTTAGAATTTTGGGTAGAAAACATGTATATCAGTAGGCCGTGTGTAGAGTGGGGTTACTTCGTCACAGGCTAGAACATCAGAAATTAAAAGATAGGTCTGGAATTGATCCTCTCTAGTGCTTAAAAGCACAAAGCCAGGCTAATGCTTCGATCTTGAGCTTTCCAGCCTTCGGAACCACGAGCCTTGCAGTTTCTGCCATTTTGTTACAGTAGCCAGCACACCATCTGAGAATCCAAGAGACAGTTTCTTTTCCTGTTGCAGATGTAATGCTTTCTCCTCATTTGCATATGGCCTTCGCGTATCTGTTCCGGTATTCAGCCAGCTTTTTTTTTTTTTCCGCAGTGGAGAGCCTGCACTAAGGTGAAGGGTGTGTCTTTGGCCTCAGAGCCGAGCCAGCCCATGGTAGGCACTCAGGAAAAGGGCCTGAAGCCCTCCAGACACAGGCAGCCCATTCAGGTTGAGATGGGCAGTACTAAGAAAGGGAGGCATGGGAAAGACTGCAGATAGTGTGAGCAGTCGCAGGCAGCCAGGGTATAGGCTCTATAGTAGCAAGAGGGTGGCATCAGAAATGTTGAGGCACACTGTTGGGGGAACTTGAAGGTACATTCAGTTGGGCGACTATGTGGCAATGGGAGCTGTGGATTTGGGGAACCATGCAGGGGAGTGGGAAAGGTATTCTACGGAAAACAGATGGATCATGGTGAGGCCATGCAGGGCAGTTCCAGCAAGCGAGGGCACAGGTTAGATCCCTTGTGAGCATGAGTTGGGAGACAAGACAAGGATGAAATGTCTGCCAGGGTTAGTAGAGTCTAGCATACACAAAACCCTGGTTTTGGTCCCCAGCGTTCCATAAATCTGGAATAGTGGTGCACACAGTAATCCCAGTACCTGGGGGATACCGAAAGGAGGGCCAGACATTCTGTGTCATCTTCAGGCACATAGCAAGTTCAAGGCCAACTTGGGTTACTCTAGACCCTGCCTCCGAGAGAGAGAGAGAGAGAGAGAGAGAGAGAGAGAAAAAGAGAGAGAGAGGGAGGGAGGGAGGGAGGGAGAAAAGGTCAGTTTGATTGTTGACTGGTTTGTAGTCATTTTACTTTTAATTAAACTTTTATTGAATTTATTAATTCATTATTTATTGCGGTGTGTATATGGGTCTGTGTGGCATAGCACACACATGCATTGGGAGCAGTGAGACCCCAGATCCTGAATTTCTTGTAATCCCCTGATCTGAGTGCCTACAGCTGCTCTGAGCACGAGACCTTCAGGAGTTCCTGATGGCAGGAGAGTGGTTTCTGGTGGGTTTGGCTGGGGCGTGGCTATCTCTATATAATCTGCCCCTGAACACAATAAAGGGGGCATTCTTGGGGAATTTAAGGATGACCCGTGTCGCTGTCTCTGTGTGTGTGTGTGTGTGTGTGTGTGTGTGTGTGTGTGTGTGTGTGTCTGTGTATTTTAACCTCCAGCCCCCTTGCCCGAGCTAGGTAACTGGGTGCCAGCGCACAGAGTGCAGACACAGGGGCGCGGTGTGCAGCACACCTGGAGGTCAGTTCCTTCTCTCCTTCCAAATGTGAGACCCTGGGATTGACCTCAGGTTGCTAGGCTTGGTGGCAAAGCACCTTTTCTCACTGAGCCGTGTAGGTTTTTTGTTTTGCTTATTTATTTTTACTGTTTTAACTATATGTGGGTGGTATTTATAAGTGAGTGTGGGTCACTGGAGTGGCCTTGGCAGGTAGCTGTCCCGACAACAGGGAAAGTAAGACACTGAGTTTTGATCATTTTTCTATGTCAACAAATAGAGTCTATGTTTAGATCATGTTGGGCAGATGGCAGATTTTCTCCCATCCACACGGATACTCAGTTCTCCCCTGAAGCACATGCTGCTGGTGATCAGTAGGTTTTCACTATCCGAGCCCGCCACCTAGTAGGAGGTGTTGGGGGAGGAGGGATTGACTCACAACAGAACCCGGGGGAGGCATCCCCAGCTTGGAAAAGTGGTCCCGGGCAAGTTGGAAGGTCTCCTGCTGAGAAGAGAAGGTTCCCGGAATACTGGAGGACCAGGGAGCTCAAGGATGAGAGCCCAAAGAGCTTTGGCTGTCCTGCAGCCAGGTCAAGCCAGAGCTTGGCTCTCCCTTCGACCTCTCCGCTTCATGCTGTAATCCTGCTGTCCCTGTAGGCAGCTCAGATGCCTTCCAAGCCCACTCAGTCCTCCAGCTGTGAGGCCTGTGATCAGCTGCAAACAACCTCCCTCACCCCTGACAGCTTCCCGAGTTGACAGCCCGCGTCTCCTCTCCTCCCACAGCAGAGGTTTTATCTAACTGTCTCCATGTTTCCCACAGACCCAGAATCTCGGGGATGCCCAAGCAGTCGGGCATGACAAATACGCATGCATATGAGCCCCGTTATACAGATGGACAACTGGAGACGCAATAGTGCAATTTGCCCTCACCTCCAGAGCAAAGGTGGCCCTCGGAGCAAGAGTGGCCCCGGTTCTGAGTTTGATTTCACAGGCAGAGCTTCCTCCAGGCCAGCCCAATGGGAGGGGTGGGGTGGGAGCTGGGTCCTGAGAACCAGCTGGCTAGAGAGACTTGAAGTTGGGAGGGCCAAGTTCAGGGAAAGCACAGCTGTGGAGGGACCAATCTGTTTATTATGCTTGGTCTGTACTCCAAACAGAGGTGATGGATGGAGCCCCTCCAGCTCTATAAACAGCTCAGCCCTCTCTCCTTCCCTCCAGCCCCCTCTGTTCTCAGCACAGCTGTTTCTAGGGAGACAGAGATGGCTGTGGGGTGGAGAGACGGGATGAGAAGACAGGGCGGACAAAAATAAGAGTATCCTCAAGGCGAGGGGAGCCGGAGGACAACAGAAGCCGGCCAGAGGGCACGCTTATGGCGCTATTGCTGCCCCTGAATAGTCTGCATCCCACCACCCACTGCCTCTGTCCTCTCTGGATCCCCTGGGCCTGTCTGAAGGCTGGATTTAAATCCAAGAGTTCATAAGTTCTGGAGGGCAGGGTCCATTAATTTGGGAAATCTTTTCTGAGCTCACATTCCCGGGGGACACACAGGGGACTCTGGGTAGGAATTTTTTTCCCAGGGCTCTTGATCTGATGATGGGTCAGACAGAAACCCAGTGCTAGAGCTGAGGGGTCCATGGGGATACAGGCAGCAGGAGGAAGGAACCCAGGCCGTCTCCTCGGAGGAGGTGGTCCAGTCAGACAGAGGCAGCAGGAGTTTGTGGTTGGGTCAGGGTGGGGGGGGGACAGACCTGTTGGGGAGGGGTGAGCCTGGGGCTGTGAGGGTCACCAATAGTCAAGGTCATCAGCTCGTTGCTGGGCGTGGTAGTGCACACCTGCCATCCCTGTACGTGGGAGGAGGAGGCAGGATGATGATGGGGAGCTCACGGTCATTCTCTGTGACATAGTCAATCCAAGGTCCACCTGGACCACAGGATACCGTGACTCAAAAACCAAAGAACAAGACGCAGGAGAGATAGCTGCAGTGGGTAAAAGCATTTGCTGCCAAGCCCGATGATCTGGGTCCGAGCCTCCATATCTGCAGTGGTAGAAGGAGAGAACTGATCGTCACAAGTTGTATTTTGACCGCCATGCACGTGGGCTCAGACACAAATAAATAAAACATAACAAAAACCAATAAGAAAAAACTCACTGGCTTCAGAGAGGGAAGAACCTGGTTTAGGTCTCACCTCTAGAATCTCAAGATACAACAGGAATCTCTTCAAGCCCTGTAGGAAGAAGGTCCATCAACTGCTCAGCCTGGGCTTAGCTGGATGGTCCACAGAGACGGTGACAGCTGAAAGGAGCTGTCACTACCTCCCAGGGGCGTGGAGGCTGTCTGGAAGACAAGGGGGTTTGCGTGGGCAGCTGACCAGGACCCTGGGTCTGGTGGAGTGAGATGGTGAGGCAGCTGGAAGGGTGGGGCACCCTAAGAGCCCACTGAACTGGGTGGGTTGAGCGTGACACCCCAGGTGCCTGTGACATAGCACACGAGGGGCCCCCTCTCCTAGAACTGGCTGAAAGTTCAGTAAACCGGATGTTCTGATGACCTAGTTGGCAGCCGTGTTCACATTTCCCTGAAAACAGGAATCTCTGTCCCACTGGGGATCTCGGCCAGGTGAGCAGGCTCCCCTGTTTGCCAGGAAAGGGGGTCAGGGCCCTGGTGGGGTCCTGTTGGAGGCGAGGCCCACAGGTACCACAGAACCCAGCCAATACAATGGCCTGGTCCAACTATGCCTTCACGGAGCCCAGTGTGCCTTCCCAAGCCCAGGGCTGTCCTATGAAACAGCTGTGTCTTCTCAGGGGTGTGAGAGTGCAGACCGAGGATGCGCGGGAGAGGCTGGAGGCAGAGAAGTTACTGAAGGAATCTTCAGGAGAAGGCAAGGCTGTCTATCCAGGGCCCAGTGGCCACTTTGGCTGTGGGATTGCTTCCAGGTGCTTGGAGGGCGGGGAAAAGGCTGGGATGGAAGAGGGGCGGGCTGGGGAGGAAGACGCAGAGGCCAGTGCCTGAGTGTTGCTGTACTGAGTTGGGCCCGAGAGACCAGCTAAAGTGCCGCAAGCCAAGTAAAGAGACAGGCATTGCTGTTCACCCTCCAGATTCTGAACCCACTTCCCACTTGACCACCTCCCTACCGCTGCCCTCGGTGAGGCAGATCCTCCCTTCCTCAAAACTTTCTTGCTTCCAAGTTCAATCTGATTCTGCATCTTGATGGCTTGCTGACTAAACTCTCCCTGGGTTCCCTAGTCCCTAGGAGACTGTAACCCTCTAGGCCCGGAGACCTCAGTTGGGAGGGACAGATGGGACTTCATCTGGAGGTGGCTGGAGAAAGAGGACCTGAGGGAGGAGAGAACTTCATGGATGGGGTGAAGGAGGCCAAGGGTGAGGTGGACGGCTGTGGGGACCGGGCACAAAGACATGACTCTGAAAGTATGCAGATCTTATATAAGGAGGCCTTGGGAGACCTCAGCTAAGACAGGGTGGGGTGGGCTGAGGAATGGATGGAGGGGATCTGCCATAGAGAGCTGGGAAAGGTGGAATGGGAGAGTGTACAAGGCTCTGCCACTGGCTTTAAGATGGTGAGGGAGAGCCTTTCTCTGTACCCATCCTCCTCCAATCTTTAAACAAAGGCGGGGGTGGGGGGGGCTGGGGACACAGACACATGGCTGCAGACGGGTGGGAGGGGTCACAGTCACTACTTCCTGAGAGTTGGGGTGGGGCAAAGGTGACGTTGGATGTGGCAGGGTTATGAAGGAGGCTGAGGAGCAGGGTGGAGCCAGCTGAGAGAGTCGGTGTCCCCCGAGGTGCCTCATGAGGAAGTGCATGCCACGGGCCTGGGGTATCCGAAGTAAGCAGACTGGCAGGTCACAGTTTCTCCAAAATTATACTTTAATACATTCATGTGAGTTATACAAAGAGCCGGTCCCAGGGCCTGGCAGCGGCCAGCCCTGGGAGGTGACAGCAGCCTGATAAAATGTCTCCAGAGCTCAGGCACCGGGGCCGTGCGTTGGCCTCCAGGCCGAGTGCTGTGTGCAGTAGCACCTAGACCTCACTGGCTGCGCCGGTGGGGATGCTAGCCCTAGACTGCTCCTCCATTCTCTGAGCCTTTAACCCTCTCTGGGCCCAGTTTCCTCATCTGTAAAGGGGGGCAGAGAGAACGGTGTTTCTATCTTCCTGTACGTTACCGAGCATGCTTGCAGACTGTGGGCCAAGGCACAGCGAAGCTGATGAAGCAGGTTCTAGGATTGGGTCCAAGGCTCCCTTTTCTCCCTGCAGCCCACGAGAATGAGTGGGGAGCCTGAGGGGGTCTTGCTTCTTATTTTCCATGCCTGGTGAGGATAGGCATGACAGCTGGCACCGTGAGTCAGGAACCACACAGGTGACCCTGCTGGGCACCTAGCTCAGGGCCTTGGGCGTGCGAAGCCAACGCTCTACCACTACCAGCAAGAGTCCAGCTGGCCTTCTCCCGTTCCTCCCACAGTTCCTGCCGCTGATTTGTGCGACCCTGAGCAAGCCCATAAACTTTGTTTTCCTTTTCTGTTTAGTGGTGGGGATTATACTCGATAGTGTCAAACCCCAAGGTATGCTGGATGGAGGGAGAGTGGGATTGTGGGGGCAAGATGAGAAAGGGAGACTCATACTGGTGTGCAAATGAGGAGCCCTGAGGCAGAAAAGCAGAAGGTGAGTAGGAGCCTGTCTGAGAAGAAGGAGTGTGCAGCAAGGATGCTCGGATCCTGGTTAGGGTAGGGCCACTTCCAGTCCACTTGACCACCTGCAGGCACTGTGCTGGCAAGGCTCAGGTCCTGGAGATGGGAGGACGAAGGTTTGATTCGTTTTTTGGCTTTGGCATCTCTCTCAGCCACAGACTCTTAAAGGAACCTTGTTTTCTTCTTGCATATAAGGCAGATAACACAGAAACCTCCAAGAGTTGGCTTGAATTTGCCTCTGCAGCTGCTAAGCTGAGTGCAAAATAGAACCAGATAGCCAAGGCTCTCTCTCCCTCTTGGCTCAGAAGCCAGGGTGGGGCTCGGATGGAAGGAGGCCAGAGCAGGGGGCTGGGAATCCAGGCAGCACTGGGGTCAGTGTCTGTAACAGGAGAGCACACTGGGGTGAAGGGCTTGTCCAGGGCAGGACACAGACCGACCTGGGTCTGGCTGGAAGTCCACGCTGGTTCAGCTGAAACATCAGAATCTGGCGCAGGAGTCCAGATTCAAGACCTTTGCGGGAGGTTCTGGCTCTCTCTTCCGGTCACAAATTCTTCATTTGCCGAGAGACTGAAAGTCATTATCGGCAGACGCGACAGAGCTCTGTGTGGAAGTGGCTCAGACAAACCATCTCTCGGGTTGGGCTCTCTCTTGCCCAAACACAGCCAGCCAGGGTGGGCTCTCCATGACCAGCTGGGGACTGCAGGTCTGGGGGCTCAGGCCCACCACATTGTGTGGTCACTGGCTCTGTGACAGTCTCTCTTGCCAGAGGACAGGGTCTGGCCTGAAGCAGATGCTCAGTGGAGAGCTGTTGGTACGCTCTGTTCTGTAAACTGCCACAGCTGGACCACATACACAGCCTAGGAAGCAACTACCTGTTTATGCGGTGGGATTCAGGATGCTGAGCCTCTGGTCACTGTGTAACCTGAGTCAGACCTCCAGCTTCTCTGCCCCTCTGGCTACCACACCGAGGTAGATCCCTCAGGCTTTGTACTGTTGACTGAACTTCTGCCTGCGGAGGAAGCAGCAGGTGGCCAGCGTGGTGAGGACGATGGCAGAGACCAGTGTGAAGGTGAGGATGATGATGAGGTTGATGTTCTTGAACCCACCCTTCCCACAATCCTCAGGACTCACGCGGCTCAGGGGCACCTCCTCCTGGGAGTCAAAGCGGCAGGTGAGGTCCCGAGTAGCGTCCACGTCTACCCGTCCCTGGTGTAGCTGAGCTGCCAGCCAACCATTGCCGCAGCAGCTGAGCGGATTTCCCTGCAGGTACAGGCGCCGGAGGCTAGTCTCCAGGCCACCCATGGCATTGCCGGGCAAGAGGCTGAAGCTGTTGTTCCGCAGATCCAGCACCTCCAGGGACACAGCCTGTGTCCAGGCAGGCAGGTGACTGAGGCGGTTCTCAGAAAGGTTAAGGAGCTTGAGGTGGCGGAAACATGGCAGGTCCACCTTCAAGACGTTCAGCCCGTTGCCCTGAAGTTCCAGTACCTCCAAGGATGCCTCTAGGCCCACCAAGGCTCCAGTGGCCACATCCAGGCCAGGGTTGTCAGAGAGGTCCAGCTCAGTAAGTGGGGTGTGGAGAAAGCTGCCGGCCCTGAGCATCTCCATTGAGTTCCCTGCCATGTTCAGAACACGAAGGGTGGGGATCCTAGAAAAATCCACACAGCCTGGGGGACCTGGTTCTGCTTGGCCCCCACAGGGACTAACCTGATTTCCCCCTAGGTTGAGTCTCTGCAGGCTGGCTAGGCTGGCAAAGGTATAGGGTGGCAGTTCATGCAGGGCATTGTCCTGCAGGAGCAATGTCTTCAGGGACCCCAGGGCTTTGGTGCCCAGTTCCAACGCTTCCAGCACATTGTGGCTCAAGTCCAAAAGCACCAGGCAGGGCAGGGAGCCCACACGCCGGGCCTCAAAGGATTGCAGGCAGTTTCGGCTCAGGTTAAGGAAGCGCAGGGAGATCAGATGTTCAAGAAAGCCGGCAGGAACCAGATCGATCTCATTGTAACTCAGATCTAGGTTCAGGAGCTGGGAGAGGGGTTTGGTGCTGGTGTTCCGGCTGGGGTTGGATAGTAGAGAGGCTGACCAGCCCTCAGAGGGTGCATGAAGGTCCTCACTGTCCTGGGGCAACCCCGCCGGGAGCCGGATGAGGTTGTTGGATACGTTTAGGTAGCTAAGTCTTGGGAATGAGGCCAGGTCAGGAAAGTGGAGCAGCTTGTTCTCCCGAAGGTCGAGCCAGGCCAGCTGGAACTGGGCCTGGGGTTCTGGGGCCGTCTGGAATGCCTCGATACTGTTGCAGCTTAGGTCAAGTACCTGTAGCTGTTGGAGGCTGAAGTCTGAGATGCAGGTGAGGGAATTCCTGGAGAGATTGAGGTGGGTTAAGTGGGGCACGGCCTTGAAGGCACCATCCTCGATGTCCATCAGTATGTTGCTGTGGAGGTCCAGCTGTTCCAGGGCTGGCGTGCCCCGGAAGATGTGGCGTGCCAGGCGAGTGAGGCTGTTCTCTGCCAGGGAGAGAGTGCGCAGGCTCGGGGCCTCACCCAACAGCCGCTCCACCAGACTGTCATACAGACTGTTCCCGGAGAGGTCCAGGGAGGCCAGAAGGGGCAAGCGGCCCAGACTGCCGCTGTTCAGTGCCACGCTCATGGCGAGCCGGTTGTGGGCTAGGTTGAGGTGTTCTAGGTGGGGCAGGGCCTGGAAGACTCCCGGCTGGAGGAAGCTGATCTCGTTGACGCTTAAGTCCAGGTGACGAAGTGCCGTGTAGAAGCCCAAGGGGGAGACCAGGATACTCTGTAGCCTGTTGCCAGACAAGGAGAGAGCTCGGATGTCCAGTGAGAGCACAGAGGGGACCTGAAGGAGGCCAAGGCCCTGGCACAAGGCCTCCTTGTTCACCTAGAGAGAGCAAGGGTAGCGGAGAAGTTGGCATTAATAGGAGCAAGACAGTAGAACAGGACAGACAGTGTTCTCTAGGAAAGATGGCTAACTCTCTCCAAGCTAGGGAGTGGTGGTAGTTTGAATGTAATTGGTCCCATAAGCATATAGGGAGTGGCACTATCGGGGGTGTGACTTTGTTGGAGGAAGTGTGCCACTGTGAAGTTGGGCTTTGAGGTCTCAGATGCTCAAGTCATGCCCAGTGTCTCAGACCACTTCCTGTTGCCTTTGTGTCAAGAGGTAAGAACTCTCAGCTCCTGCTCCAGCACCATCTCTGCCTGCACACTGCCATGCTCCCTGCTATGATGATAATGGACTGAACCTCTGAAACTGTGAGCTGCCACCCCAGTTAAATGCTTTCCTTTGTAAGAGTTTCCGTGGTCATGGTGTCTCTTCACAGCAATAGAAACCCTAACTAAGACAAGGGCTTCCCCACGGACTCCCAGGATGCCAGAGCCTTTTCTTCACCCAGACAATGACACCAGCCTTCTCTCTGGCCCTGACTCTGGCAGTCTAGTGGATGCTGGGCAGGAGGGAGGTAGTAGACAGAAATAGTAGGTGAATCTAAGAATAGATTCGTGCTGATTATTGTCCTGCTATACGGGAAACTAAGCTAAGCTCCACTCAGAGTGCAACATGGCCACAGCTTCCAGGTCCACAGCTGGGTCGTGGCCACATCCCAGATAAAGTCCCAGCATTGGGCTGGGAACTCCTGCAGGGTGTTCCACCAGCTGCTTTGATTTGGTCCAACCAGCCTCAGATCTCATTCCTCTTATGACCTGGAGTAGGCTCTGGACACAATACTTTCTGCAGCTTCTACCTCCTCCCCATCAGTGGCCCCACTTCTGGTGGCCTGGTCCAGCACGGAACCCTGAAGGTGGCAGGAATGAGAAGACTGAGCAGGGGAAAGGAATGCCAGGGCCCGACCAGCACTATCTGATGATAGCTGGGTGACCGCTACCAAGTCACAGCAACCCTCCAGTTCCTTACCCCAAATTAACTGTCATTCCCAGCACCTACTTTATATATCAGGGTTTTCTGACTGGTCACCCTGTCAACTACAGCCCCAGGTATAGGGGTGATCTGATGGAATTACACATTTTTATCAAAGCCCAGGTCAGAGAGGATAAGGGAGTGTCCAGGATCACCCAGATGGTGTGGAAGGAGCTGGGATTTGAACATAGGTCTTTCTGCCACGCTTGTCCATCCACAAAGCACGTCTTTAAGGGTCATATGTAAATGCATACCTCTATCTGCTCCCAGATTGTCACTCTAGGTCCCTCAGTCCTCCCTAGCAAATAGTGAGACTTCTACAACCAGCCAGCTTAGTTTCACCCCTGTCCCTGCCTGTCTCCACCGGCTGCCCCCACCACTGAACTACCCACCACCTAAATGCCCAGAGACAGCTCAAAACCCACTTTGCCTACGGTATGCTTGGCCTTAGCATGGAGCGGAATCCATCAAGACTCTGCCCAACCTGTCCGCTGGCCTCAGTCCAATCTACCTAGCCACTCCTCCCACACTCTTTCACGCCCATCTCTGGACACGTGTGGATCAGATCTGTATGAGACTTCCACGCGGAGAACCCAACACCTCCAACTGTGTGTTCTCCCTATGGCCTGGTACCCCTAAACAAAGGCCAAATGGGGAGCTGCAGCCAGTAATCTTGGAGCAGAGAAAGAAGGACTCCATTGATGGACATGGATGTCTCGGACCTGGCCCTCAGAAGGGCTCTGGAAATGTCTTTGATGAATGAGTTGCAGACATCTGTGTTTAAGTAAAGGGCTGGGGCCTTGATCCAATCAATCCTGGGTGGTAGGGGGAGGAAGAGCTAATTCGGATATTCACATTAAAGCCACGGGAGACATCAGAGCAAAGGGAACCAGCCCACCTGCTATCCATATGCCAAAGTCAAGGCCTGCCCTGGTAGTGACTTGCCTGGGCCCTACAGGGATCCAGTGGTTGAGGTAGCCAGGAAGAAACACAAGTCCGTGACCTCTGCCTGGTCTAGCTCTGAGGCTCCTCCTGATGACCCCGAGGTGAGGGGCAAGGCAAGGCACTGTCTGGCCATGGGCACTGGTGTGAACGCCTTCTGTGTAAAGTACCTTGATTAGCCTTACACTTCCAGGAAAAGCTGCCAAATGAGATTCTAGGAGACCCAACAATACTCCTCGCCCACAGAAATTAGATACCTATTTGCCACCTCCTGTACAGGAGCACCCTGCTGTAACCTGCAGCAGAATGACCCATTGCGAGCATGAATTTCTTTTTGTGTAAGCTGAGCTCTCAACACCCAGGTACCCAGGCTAGCTGGACAACCACCATGTACGATTTACCCTTCATTTGCGGTGCACACACCACACTCTCCCCTGTCAGCCCACACCCACATACCCTCCCCTCTGGATGAGCAAAAGCTCTCCAGGACACCAGCTCCAGAGGAACCATGGCAGGAGCTGGCACAGCCTGAGACTGTCTATCAGGTACTGCAGAGGCCCAGGGAGCACCTGGGGCAGAAGGATCCTTGAATCCCATCTCAGTGATGGACTGCCAGGAGTCTCTGGTGCAGAGATGATAGGGAATAGGCCTTGGCTACGGGTTAGCATCCCTACTCACACTGCAGTATCAACCACTGCTCTGCTTTCTTCCTGATGGGGAAAAGGACATGCTTTCCAACTCCTCTTCCCATCCACACACACAGGAAGAACCTGTGTAAGGAGAAGCACTGGCCATGAACCGTGCAGGCGGAGCTGGATTTGAATTGCGACCCTGTCACTTCTACTCTCAGGGCCACAAGTCTTCTCTGCTGCTGTGTGCATACAGGACTTTTCTGTGATGGTTCAGAAAGTCCTTTCCTGTCTATCATAGAAAGCTTCTCAGGGCATCTCTGCCCCGAGCCCTCTATCTGCTGGGTCAAAACCCTTCACCATCTAGGGCCTCAGCCCTCCAAGTCCCTGGGCATAGGGTGATATCTGAAGCCTTTCCTGCTGTTATTCTTGGTTGTAAGACTCATAAGAGGCTTCCAAGGAAGAAGTGGTGGCCACCGCAGGGCACACAGACCCCAGGAAAGGGCTGCTGGCATTTCTGGCCTCTGTAAGCAGTGTGATTCTGTGCCCAAGTGCAGCTGGTGGTGGCCTCTCCTATCTCAAGTCTGCTTCACAAATGTCCTAGAGCAGTGGCTCCAGCCTTCCTAATGCTGTGACCTTTAATACAGTCTCTCATGGTGCGGTGACCCCCAACCATAAACTCATTTTTGTTGCTATTTCCTAACTATAATTTTGCTACCATTATGAATCATAATGTAAATATCTGATTTGCAGAGACCCCTGCGGGGGTCATGACCCACAGGTTGAGAAACACTGACCTAAAGGGTCATTTCCTTATCCTTCACAGGGTCACAATGTCTTTAGCATCTGTCCGGCTTGGAATAGGAAAAGAACAGAAATAGGTCAAGCCTGCCCTCTGTCCCCGAGGGGCTCTTGGTCTACCGGGTAGGATAGCCTTGGGCCATGCACCCAGCACCCCACATCCTCAGTCTGCTCAGCATGGAGGTGGGTGGAAGGGCATGAAGCTGGAAGAGAAGTAGCCAAAGGAGTCGGCCAGCAATGCCAGGGGAGGCTTTCTGGGCAAGGTGGCATTTGACCTGGCTATACTGAGTGAGGGAATTCTAACCGGCAGGCAGGCCAAGTCCAGGAGCCCAGCTGGGAAGGGGATCTGTGCCCAGGAGAATCAGTACAGGAGAGTCTTTCCCAGTTTGTCTCTTCCCCAGCACCTTTCCCCAGTAGCTCCCAGAAGATGGGGAACAGAGAGCCGGGGGTGGGTGTCCCTCTGTCCCTAGCCTAATGATCTTGGTTAAGTCACCTAACCTCCCCCAAACCTGTGTTCCTTATATAAACAAGGAACAAGAGCATTGGGTAAGCAGGCTTCTGAACAGTCTAGGGTATGCTCAACAAATACCAAGGCAAAACTCGCACTTTTCCTAGGTCCTCCAACCTTTGCTCCTGTGCTGGGCTGTGGGACACCCTTCACCCAGCAAGGATGGGACAGGCACCCTTACTCTGCCTGCATGGTGTCTTACCGTCCTGCAGGGCAATTGGTCCCGGTGCTGAGAGATAGCCAGGCCCAGAGTCAGCATGGCCGGGAGTAGCAGGATCTGGTGGCTCATGGCTCTGCCTATGGAGGAGAGGAAAGAGGAATAGTGAGGCCACTGCTCCCTGCACTACCGGCAGCACCCACTTGCCCTCCCTCGAAGCTTCTAGACCAGAGCTAAGAGCAAGAGGCATACGGGCTTCGCGACTCAGGGGAGCTGAAAGTAGTGGTGTCTAGAACTTTTGGGGCTGGAGATTGGGACTTTGAGGCCAAGCTGAGTCTTTACTCAGAGGAAGCAAAACTTTTAAAGCAATGCATGACTTGTTTGCTTTGGGTTTACCTAAGGCCCACCCGAGGCCATTGAGATAGCTCAGGGCTAAAGGCACTTGCCAGTGAGCCTAAGTGGCTTGAGTTTGGTCTTGGGACCCCCACGTGGGAGGAGAAAACTGGCCCCTGGACTTCACTAATCTCTACACATGTACCCGCTCCCTTCAAATCAAGAAAATGTAATTTAAAAAAAAATTATAAAGGTCAACCAACTAGAAGAAAATTAAGAGTGCTAAAATTAGGGGTGTTCAAGACAAAAAGGGACCCTAGGGCAGGGTTGGCTGGAGGAAAACCTCAATTCGGCTTCCCCCCAGGTCCCAGGCAGGCCCCAAGCCCAGCCTCATAGGCTCCAGATGCTCCCTCATTTTGACCTTTTTCTTTCGGTTGGAATTCTCAGACTTTGTCATTGTTCGGGGTTGGCCAGGGCACTAACAGGAAGCCCCACCCCAGCGCACTGCCAGCCCTCTACTTTCACTGACCACTGCCGTGTAAGCAGGGTGGGGGCCCACGAGGACCCCAGAGGCCCTCAGTAGGGGTGAATCCTTGAGCCACGAGCTGAGGAGACAGATCAGCCAATTCATCTGATTAATTAACGAATGAATGAATCCAGTTGTGCCCATGCTGGATGTCACCTCACATCTAGCTCTGTGCTGGGAAACAGTCATGAGCATGTGCTGAAGAGATCACAGCCTGGACACAGCCAGCTCACAAGAAGGGACCACGGGACTCAGAGCTGAACACCTGGCAGCTCCCTCCTCTCTGGTAGGTGCCTGCTGAGTGACCCTATACAGGTCCCATCATCTCTCTGACCTTATTCCCTGAGGTAGATGACAACCACATCAAGTTCTGCTGAGGATAAACGGGACATAGTCTACGGGAGTGTCACAGCTTATCAGACCTCTGCTGTCAAGCCTGACAATTACCAACTCTTTCAGTCCCCACAAGGACTCGGTTCCGTTTTTCTTACACTTCTCTTCTTATAGAAGAGGGGAAAAACCAAACAAATGACAAAAACTAAAACAAAACAAAACCAGGGCTCAGAAAGGCTGAGCCATACACACACCTAAGGCATCACAGCTAAGGGGAAGGCTACCTTCTGGGTCTGTGCTACCTCTACACTTGAAGGTCTCCACAGAGGGTGCTCAGTGTAAGAGCTACCTCTCTGAGGGTGGCCTCGGGAGATCGGCAGGCCTTCGTGGTGTCAGGACCCACCGGCCATGAAGGTTGCTCTGCCTTCATCTTGATGAGACACACAATGGCCCGGCCAGTGTGGCCCTTTTAACTCTCCTTCCTGACTCCCCCAGGGCCCAACCCTGCCCCACAACACTCTCCTTTCACTGCAGGTCGTGAGTTCACAGGAAATTTTGTTCTTTTGGTTCAAAAGCAGTCCCCACCTGCTTTTGAACATTAGCATACTCAGAACTAAATGAAAACCCCTGGTCTTCATCTCTGGCTTCTTATCATCATACCCCCCCCCCCCCCCGCCAACTTTCTGGGTCCTGAATACGTGTATTTCCTTTGGACCTCTGGGTACTTTCAGTGCCCAAGCCTTGCCTTCTTTTGTTCTCCCTATGGCTGAATACCTACCTCCCCACCTCACGGACCGTGACTTGGATGCCATGTCCTCTGGGAAGCCATTTCTGGTTCCCCTGGGCTGTGTTCTTCAGACTCTTACAGTTGCTGAGCTTTGGACAACCCTGTGTGGAGCGCGGAGCTCACCCCAATATGCTCCCCAGCCCTTGAAAGGAAAGCACCCCAGACGCACACCAACATTTGAGTCTCCAGTGCAGAAAATGTGGGTAAGGGGAGGTCTCCCGACTCCTTGTGTCCCCTTGCCCCCATCCTTCCATATCCCACCAGGTTCAAAGTTGCCAACCTTCAGTGCAACAGCCAACTATACTTTCTGAGTTCTCACTTTCCAACAGCCAACTATACTTTCTGAGTTCTCGCTTCCCTCCACTACGGGACAACCAGCTCCATACATGGCGGTCAGCAATGTTTCAAAATCACCCGGCAGATCTCAGGAGTCACTTTGAAATCTCCAGGAGCATCCAGGTTTCACTCTCTCTCCCAACAGCTCCTCCTACCACCTTCTCATCTCCAACAACTCCTCAGTCACACCCCAGTACCTTCACTGCCTGCCTGGGGCTCTGCCTTGTGCTCCCTCTACCCAGAATGCTCTTGCTCAGGCTCCACTGTATTGTAGTTCCCCGACACCCATCTGTTTTGTTCCTCAAGTAGATGCTCACTAAAGTTCTCTCGAGAAACAAGTGGCTGACCAAGGGCAGAAGTTCTGCTGCCAAAAGGACACTAGGACCCAGGAGCTCCCACAGCAGACCCAGGGTTAAGGAGGAGATGCCCAGGGGTTCCATTGCTCCCCGCTCTGTCAAATCCTGTTCTGCCCTAGCGTGAGGTTCTGCACGTCTAGAAGGGACAGCCCCCACTGCACCGCAGATCTATGGTAGAAAGAAGCCATGGCTGTGCCTTTCCCCTTCAGCCTCTCACAGGGAGGACCAGGGGCATTAGAATCCAGGCTCACAGTCCAGCTCCATCACTAGCTAGTCTGAATCCCCCAGGGCAAGTTCTTTCACCTCTCCTACCTGGGCAATCCGTCTGCTGTCCGCGACACACACCAGTTCCCATTGTACCACTGTCCACCCTTAGCCCAGGTGGGAAGTACCAGGACACCACAGTGTCCTTCCCAGATGGTACAGGGACCAATAGGGCTGAGCATCCCGGGTGAGGTACACTAGGAACAGAGGTCTGCAGGCACGTGACTGCATTCTGACTTGGAGAAGTGTTAAAGGCTCTCTGTGTACGTGCTTGTGTGTGTCTCTGTGCGTGACAGAGAGAGAAAAGGACAGATAGAGATAATGCCCTACTCTGCAAGGAGGTTACACGTTTTCCTAAGCCCTTGACTGATCTCAGGTCTTTTCATCCTCATAACCACCAAGGGAGGGAGTTACTGCAATTCCTATGTACAGATCAGAAGATTGAGGCACAGGAAGGCGAAGTGCCGGATCCCCAGCCCCTAGATGTGGGGCAGGGAACTCGCACAGATCTACAGACCCTTCCTGCTGTGTGGTCTCTAGCGGCACTGACCCCACTGGCCCCCTGGAGCACAGGAGATTAGGAGAAATGACTTACCCAAAGTCACTTGTACAGTAAATAGAAGAGAGGGAGCCAGAATCCAGCCCCTCTGTCTCCAAAGGAGCTGCCAAGACTTCTCTCGAGCACACTGGGCGGTAGTGCTCTGGTCTGCTCTGACGTACTGGCAGAGGGGGCCTGGGAGGGCAGCTTCGAGACTCACAGGGCAGTGAATCACTAGGGCAGCCCCGTTCTGGAGCCATCCCACATCTCAGGGGAATCAGACCTTAACCCAAAGGAATGTGGCTTTGATGCGGAATGTCAGTGAGGAGGTGGAGCGGGGATGCCTCCCATCTATCACCCTCAAAGCAGGTCTGCTTCAAGTCTCTCCAAAGAGCCCTGGGGTATCCCCTCCAAAAATAGCAGTGGGGCTCTGGAGAGTCCATGTCCGCCTCGGGAAGACTTGAATTCAAACCCTCCTCCGCTAGCTCTACTGTGTGCTCCTAAGCACGTCCAGGACTTCCTGCCTTGATTGTCCCAGCTGTCAAATGGGACCACCCATCTGAGCCCTTCCGGGGGAGTTCGACTAAGACCTGGGTCCGGCCCAGGTTCCCGAGTCTCTGCCGCTGTCCGCCGCCCCTACCTGGCTCAGCGCCGCCGCCGCCTGGCTCCTCGGCACATCGTTTGCGCAGCCCGCCGGGGTCCAGCCCGCCGAGCCCCGGCCGCAGCAGCGCCGCTCCCGCCGGCCGCGAGGGGGCGGCGCCCGCCCCTTAAATCGCCCTCCCCGCCCTGCCACGCCCCCTGGGGGGGGGAACTCCGAGCCTCGGGGTCCTAACGCCGCCTCTCCAGCTGTGCGACATCTGGGAACGGAGTCTGCATCCATCCCCTCTGACCTGGAACTGCCCGGCCCACGCTAGGGTTGGAAGAACCCCGGGAGGGAGGAGGAAATCGAAGGAACCTAGGCTGCTCGGGCAGCCGCACGTGCAGCCGTGGGCCCGCGAGGCCCGGGGTCAGGGAGTCCGAGGTCCGCGGAGGAAATCCTGGCGCCGCTACACCCGGGCGGCGGCCACCCAGAGGTGACTGACAACCGCCGGCACGGAAGGAAGTGACCCTTCTTTGGCCCTGGGACGGCCCTGAGGGGGGTTCCCCGTACCTCAGCTCTCCTGTCTTTAAGTCATCTCCGAGCCTGTCAAAGTTCCCAGATAACTGATGGAGAAACTGAGGCTGGGAGTTGCGGGGTGGGGGGCAGGTGTGATATGACCGTAAATACATGTGAAAAAAAACCAATTAGCTAAGGCTAGCCAGGCCCCCATGTATAGTTGGGGGACCCGAGGCTCGGGAAGGTTAAATTGCATATCGAGTCTTAGGACTTCCTCAAAGAGATACTTGGCCCTTCTCAGTCACTGGCGCCACACCCTGCCTGGAGCACCGACTGGAAAGACAGGTGTTCTTGAGAGGAGAATGTTGCCACTGTCCTCCAGGCCTGGCTCCTCAGTCACAATGTTCTCCCTGATGGTCACAGCGCTGGGAGAACGTCCACCCCATCCTAACAGCGTGAAAAGGAGTAGCGGCAAGTCTCATGGTGCCCAGAGTCCTGACTCAGCCTGAGGTCAAGCAAAGCTTCGAGAAGGAGGCAGCGCCTGTCGCTATGAGGAGTGGAGTCGGCTGGGGCTGCAGGTGAAGGATGCAGTAAGGTCAGGCAGAGTAGGCAAGCTTCCGGCTCCCCCACCCA
This sequence comes from Microtus oregoni, assembly GCF_018167655.1. Taxonomy (NCBI): domain Eukaryota; kingdom Metazoa; phylum Chordata; class Mammalia; order Rodentia; family Cricetidae; genus Microtus; species Microtus oregoni. The sequence goes on from NW_024543059.1 coordinate 1,996,348, forward strand.
CCGCCCAGCCACCTTGGGGCTCCCAGAGTCCTGGTTCATCCCTCCGCACTTCTCTGTACTATCTAGTCAGACTGAACTCAGTCTCTCTCTGTAACGCGGGGATGTCAAGAGCTGCATTTTGGTTGTGGCGCCGTGGTGCCGGAATGGGAAGAAAGGAATGTAGGCTGGGGCCAGCACCCAGGGGGCTTTAGAGAATGCCCTTCCTGTGCAGCGTCAATCAGGCGGACACCAGGTTCGTTTCCCTGGGGTCTCGGTTAGAGGAAGGGACTTCGTGGCTACTCTGCAGAGTGATCAGAACAGGGATGGACAAAGAGATTCAGGCAGGCTGGGGCTCTCCCTGCCTGCTCACCTCTTAGGGCCTGAGGCTGTCTTGCTTGCCCTAGAGCTTGGCTTAAGGTGGGGGCAGGGCGGGACTGGCATCAGGGCTACAGGATGAGTGGCTGCTTCCCTTGTGCCCCCAGAGTCTGCGGTTGTGGTTAGGAAGCACATGAAGTTCTGCCTTATCGTATTCAGTGCCCGGATGGGGCTCCCCAAGAGGTAAGAGATATAGGGGCAGCCAAGCATGGCCACCGCTACAGAGGTCTCTTGGGCTTGAGGACCAAACCGGAACTCTTCAGCCCCATCTTGAGCTGTCATGCTGTGTGAAGGCAGGGAAGGCGGCTTGCTGTGGAGGGAGACAATGGTTGTGCTGCCTGGGAGACGTTATAAAACATAAAACATAAGATGGCCTTGGTTAGAAACCCAGTGAGGAGCCTGACCCCCTTCCCTGTTGGGAAATAAAATTTCTCAGCTGCCTCTCTTGTGGGCAGATGTGAGGCTGAGGGAGAACAAGGAGGTGGATTGATCCTGAGGTGTAAAGGGTCTCATCCAGGAGGCAGAGCTGGAGTCTGCAGGGGACAGAGGCCAGAATCTAAGCAGGGTCTGATTTACAAGGTCACTGTGGGGTGCTTTATTCTAAGGCCCACGGAGAACAGTTTCCTTCCAGAAAAAAAAAAAAAAAAAAACCAGAAGCCGGGTGTTCTCAGTATGGTCATCAGGTGGCAGGTCAGACACCAACTTAGCTGTTTTAGTGGAAATGCTTCCATCTTGACACTTCTTATCCTGGGCCCTTATTGCTCACACTCTGAGAGCGTGTCTCTCAGGCACTGAGTCTTGCTCAAGGCTCCTTGGGAGGGTTTTGCTCAGGCAGGCTGACACTTGAGGACACAGGCTGGAGCTAGTGATCCAGAAAGCCAATGAATGGTGTCTATAGCGTGTGGGACTTGGAGCAGAGGGCTAGACCTCTCTGACTTCCTGTTTGACAACTGATTAGAGTGAGAAGGAGCATGAGAACACGGTTCCCTAATTTAGCTTCCATCGCTCTAGGCTGAGCACCCGCTCTGGGCCAGTCATCCTTATTTGGTGTCCCAGAGTAACGATGGCTACAAATGGCTACAGTGTCTTTATTCTCATTCACTGGTAAGTGAGGCTCGGAGAGACCTAGTAACTGTCTCAAGCCATACAACTTCGGGGTCAGCAACTAATCCCAGGCTTCCTTTCTACACAAGAATCTCGTGCTCAGCGTTGGCTGTCTTCATTCTGTGCCCCTGCCCAGCACCCGTATGGGCTCCTGGGAGTCAGGGAGTTCCCCATCAGCTGATATCAGGGTCTTGACTGCTGGAGCAGAACCCTGGCTTCCCCAGTTCTTCCCCTATTTATCTTCCCTTAAACACAGAGGGCACTGACCACACCTGCTGAGGAACGTGGCTCTGAGCATGGCTCTTGGAGGGACAATAAGAAAGTCCAGTCATTGCAGCTAGATGTCAGATGTCTCAGAGAAGGGAGTTTGAAGCCGAAAGCCAATGCTGAGGAGCCAGGGAAGCAAGCCCGCACAGGGACCAGGTGTGTCGTGGGCACTGGGGAGTTGGGATGAGGTCAGGGTAGGTGCCTTTCTGGAGTTCTCCTCTTTAGTGGTCATCACGCTTCTTTTCAGGACTGTCTTAGGGGTTCTGGCCATAACCGTGCAATGGGCAGGGCAGGGCATCTTGAAGCCTGCAGGCCATTGAGCCTGGATGACCCCAGAGGGCTGGATTTCTGTGCTTAGTGGAATATGTGGTAGTCAGACATCCAGGCAGGGGTAGGAGGAGGTGTTGAGGCGTGGTTTCCCTCCACTCTTCCACAGGGGCTCCAGGCTCTGAGTCCCTGCAGTGAGCACCTTGACTAAGCCCCCTGCAGGCTCCCCAGGCCCCCAGGGAGTGGCGAGGTGCCAAGCGAAAACTTTTAAGACAAACATGAAACTCCAAGCGCATCTGTGCTGAGCCAAGGACCGTGAAACCACAATACTGCGGCTGGGGACTGCTGGGAACTGGGGGGGACCCAGCTCACAGGCTTCCCGGTTAACCGTTTGAAGGTCAGGTCCCTGGGTGTTTCTGGATCATGAGGGTGGTATAGCATGGGAACTGGGCTCCACACGGAGGAGAGGGGAATGGGACATACCCAGCTCAGCATCCTTATTGTAGACTCAAGATCAGCTTCTGTAGAATGGAGCCCAGTTTCAGGGGTGGTGGGGGCCTGATGGCACTAGGGAAAGAGAATGACATAGGATTGGGTCATTCTGGCTGGTAGTGTCATCTTCTTCATGGGACAGCTTGAGTTCTGCGGGTGATGGGAGGAAGGGAGTCCCAGCAGGGAGGAAGGACCTGGGAGGCCTGATATGGGGGAAGCTATAACAGGGAGACATTGCCCTTCAGGCTCCATGCACCCAGCAACTGGGAGAGCGGCTGTGGCAAAGTTCTCACAGTGGGCACCTTGTCCTGGCAGCTTCCTGAGGCTCTTTCCCAAGATGGAGACTGGATGCCAGGCTCCTGTTTGCTGTAGTCTTCAGGCTCCATCTTCCTCAGAGCCTAGAAGTCTCACACTTGGCAGAGCCTCTTGGGAACTGGCTCCCATGAGCCAGGCTGGTCACCACAGATAGGTTCGTCTTCCCACACTTCAGAGAATGCCACCTGCCTCCTCTCCCAGGTCAGTAAGTGGGAACACAGCCCGTGGTCACACGGGGAAGAGTCCAATTGTCTCAACCCAGCCTGCTCTCTTTGATCTAGTTCACACTAGACATGGGGCCTCCAGACTCACACTGCAGCCTCTTCAGAGAAGGTAGATTCCTGCTCCCCACTTCATAAGAGTTCTTGAAACTTGTTAAAGTAGAGTGCTGCTCCCCCCCCGCCCCCACCGGGAGTCTGGTTCCATAGGCTGGAGTGAGCCCTAGAATCTGCACCTCCACTTAAGCCTGGTGGTGTTGAGGTTGCTGGTCTATGGACTGCCCTCTGAGAGGCACCTAGACTAAGATGGCTTTAGTGTGTGATGGGGGATAGTGGGCGATGGGGCAAAGGGACAATGGGGAGACACTGCAAGTGCCCCATCCCTTATCCTTACAGCCAGGCAGCCTTCACCTGTGAGGCAGAGGTGAAACAAGGAAGGGGACGGAGCATACAGCCTGCTACAAGATCACCGGTCTTCCTTGCTAGGGGTAATTCCAAGCTGGGAAGGGAAGGTTGAGCTAGGTAGTTTTTGATTATAGCCCAGTCAAGCATCAGTAACCTAATGAGACAGGTTTATAAATCATCATCACCATCATCACCACCACCATCACCATTATCATCACCACCATCACCATCATCATCATCATCACCATCATCACCATCTTCATCACCATCATCTCCATTTTGAAGGTGACAGGTGCTGTTGGTAAGTGACCAGCTCAAGATCACAGAATCAGGAGTTAACAAGCAAATCCAGCCTCCTGTGCTGTGCCACAAATCCGCCCAACCCCACGACAGTCCTTAAAATGTCACATAGGCACACAGCATCACCAACCCCTCAAGCTCATAGGAATGCCCTGAAAAGCCTTCTCGGGGCTCAGTGGAAAAGGTGCTTTCTGATCGAGTGTGAAGAATGAGTTTGGATCCCCAGAACCGAAGTTGGATGTGGTGGCAACACTTCTAATTTTAGGGCTGGGCTGGGCTGGCTGTGGGAGTTGGGGGATGGAGGAAGCTAAGAGACAGGTTAATCCCTGGAGCTCACTGGCTAGCTAGTCTAGCTGAATCAGTGAGCTCCATACTTAGCAAGAGACTTTGTCTCTAAAATGAATAAATAAAGAAGGTAGAGAGTGACTGAGGAACCAACCCAACCTTGACCTTTGGCCTTCACACACACATGCAAGCATGTGTGTGCACCCGGACAAACATGTACACACATCTACATCACACAGAAGAGAGATAAGTCACATAATCACCACACATGGATACACACCCTACACAAATCCAACACAAATGCACATGACTTGGGCAGAACACACCACAAACATACAAGGAACACACATAATGCATGCTCATACAGGAGATACAGAATGCAAAATGTGGCTCACATCATATGTGTACAGAGGGATAAAATGCTCCAACTCCCCCAACCGCTGGACTGTACACCAGGGACATGGAGAAAAGCCTCTCGTCTGTGTGCACAGACACACACACATACGCAGTCACACAGGCACACTTATAATACAGTGCACAGTTCATAGAAACTGGGCTGCATTTTCAGGCCCACAAGATTTTCTCAGTGTTAGACCATACATGAACCAGGTACCTTTTACTGGGGCTGATTCCTGGGGTACAAGAAGGAACGGGGTAGACAGACGAGTTTTGACATCAAACTGCCGCAGTCTTGGGGATCCCGTGACTAATCCAGGCAGATACAAGGAGGCTGGACTGTGTCCGTGGACACTTGACCTCCGGAAGCCATTCTTTTCCAGATCTGAAAGTCTGGATGTGGTTATTGGGCCTGAAGGACTTCTGCTCTCCACCTCTTCCAGGCTAAGTGACTCCTGTCTTCCTGCTATGCCACTCCTCTGTGTGGACAGGCAGGCAGGACACCGGGGCTTGATGTTTCAACTCCATTTTCCAGAACAAACTTGACCTTGTCCAAGTGGTTCTCAGGTCTGCCCAGCCTCCTGGCAGTCTGTCTGTGCTGCCTGCTGCCAGACACAGATCCTGCAGGAGGAACTTTCTAGACAATTCTCCTCCTAGTGTATTTTTCCACCAGTAAGGACAGAGCCCTCATCCCCAGCCCCTTCCTAGCCAGACCTAGAAGAGAGTCCACTGCTCCCCTGTCTCCCACTGCTGCCTCTAGCTCCTCAGAGCCTTCAGGCCAGTGCCACCCTGGATGGACTCTGTCCAACAGCTCCTCACCCACGGGTCTGCACCCTTGCCTCTGTCTTCTCTTACTTCCCACCTCCTCTCTGAACCTGGAACCTTTCCCCAGAATGGCTTTCTAGTCCAGGGTCCCTGTGGCAGTCACGGACGAGACCACCCGCTGCGTGAAGATTCATGATGGCGCTGGGGGTGGGGCTCACACCACCCTTTCCATTTTCCTGTCTCTGCTCACACCACCCTCCAAATCACACACCCACACATGCCCTCTGTCCCTCTCTCCTTCCTGCTCTCTCTAACCCGCCTGGTTATCTCCACCAAAAGCCCTCCCCAGTCACCCTTCTTTCCTCTCCAGCTTCCCTCCCCACCGCCTCATGGAAAATTCCAGAGGCAAGGGCTGGAGAAACGTCCCCGTGGGCTCCATGCTGACCGAGCAAAAGTGGCCCAAAGGGGTGCCTTGTGTCCTGACTCTGATCTCAAGAGTCAGGAAAGGGCACCGTGAGAGGACGAGAGGGCCACACCATGGAAGCTGCTACTGCACATGAACAGAAGCCTGAAGCGGCCTGGGTCTCTGGCCTTTCCCTTTACTCTCCCCCAGCCCTACACTCACACACCATTGGCTTGTCCCTGTCCTCAGTGCCCTTCCTAGTTCCTCTCTCCACCATGCAGACATCTGGGCATGGGGTAGGACTAACTAGTTCCCCCTTTATCTTTATCCCAGAGTGCTATTCTCACTGCTGGGATCCCATTCTCTCTGTGTGTGGAGGGAGAGCTGTTGACGTCACTTTACAACTCTGCAGCCTGTGAGGTTGCCAGGTGGCTCTGGAGCTGAGGTTCAGTTCTTTCATGGGGTTCCTGGGTGACCTTGAACCCAGCCTGATTGCTAGGATGAGAGGTTCACACTACCACATCCATCTTTGTATAGGGGGTCTGGGGATCAGAACTCAGGTCTTTGTGCTTGCATGGGAAGCATGTTACTGACTTAGCCATTCATCTAAAAAGGTGGCCCCTGCTTACCCTGTGGGACTGTGGAGAAGATGGAGCTCCACACACCCCATCCCTGTTAGTTCCCTTTTTTGGTGACATAAAAGATGTTCTACCGACGATCCATGAGAGCCTCGCAGTGTGCCCAGTCCAGGAGAATGCCTTAAGGGGTCCAGGTCTGAGGGTTGCAGTAATGGTAAGAGGACCAAGAGAGGCTCTGCCCTTACAACAGCTGGACTTTTGAGATTGAGGCAATGGCAAAATGTAGATGGGAGGATTGCTGGGTATCATGTGCTCAGGCGGGGTTCCGTTCCCCAGCACTGCCAAAAAACAAAAGGGTGGAGTGCACTCTGGTGGATTGGCTGGGTTGGTGGCTGGTATGTGGCAGAGAGAAGGGGGTCACAGGGTGAGGACAGGGACACCACAGGTCTGTCTCGACCGTGCACAGTCGGGAGATCTGGGACTCCCCGAGGAGATGTCTGTAGTCTGGGGCCCCGAAGGAAGGTCAGAGCCCTCGGTGGTAGAGTACCTAGTCAATTGGGACCGCCCCCGGAGAGAGGATACAATAAGCCACGTGAGCCAGGGAGAGTGCTCAAACTGAGCAGTCCCGCAAGTGTAAGGAATGGCAGCCTATAAACCCGTTAACACGCGCCTCCCAGTGCCTCCAGGCCGTCTGTGCGGTGACAGGACATTGCAACCGCTCACTGCCCTTCAGTGGTCAGGAGAATCCCCAGGCAGGTTGTTCCAGCTGAGTGAACCCCCCCTCTTCAGGTCGGACAGTCAAGCCGGGAGCCTGTAGCCGAAAAAGTCCGTCTGTTCCTGGAATGCCTTGCCTGCCCCCTAGTGGATGTCTTAAGACCCATCCTGCTGAGACTGGAACCTTGAAGCAGACGTGTGTGAGGATCCGGGAGCAGGGACTTCTGGCAGACCCTTCAGTAGGAAGCCAGGATTGGCTTGGGGACCTTGACTTCTTCTCCCCAGGACCTCAAGCCTTCCCAGAGACTATGTGTGCCCCAAACCTGTGTCCTCCGCTGCCACATTTAACAGTCTCCCCCGGAATGTAGCCTCTCCCTTTGGAGCAATGCTCCACACATGAGTATCCCGGCACTGATGCTCACCTGACCACTGCTGCCTCTACCTCTGCTGCCTCCCTAAGCTCCAGACACCTATTGACCAGACACCAGAGACACAAAAGCAAAATGTAGACCCCGCCATGCTCAGGAAGCCTGGACTCCACAGTAGAAGCGTTCACAGTGAGAACCGTACAGCCAGAATGGCTGGGAATGAGGAGCCAGGAGAGGCAGGGAGGAAAGTCTTCAGGGAAGGCTTCCTGTCGGAAGTATCAGCGAGCAAAGACTGGAAGAAGAGGAGGGATCTGTCAGGAGGGGTGGAAGCCAGGATCTGGGAAGAAACACCCAGGCTGGCGCAGAGCTGGAGGCTCAGAGGGACTGAGCAGAGGCTGGGCTGAGACCTGCGGACCCACGGCAGAGCCGAAACCACTGGATCCCGAGTGAGCGTTAGTCCAAGCATCCCGGGGAAGGGTTGTCGTAAGAAGCCTACGAACCTCTTAGCTTTGCCCCTTGTCCACTCAGTAGCTCTGTCCCTTCTAACTGCTTCTACATAGGCATTGAGCTAAAGGATGAGCTGAATATGGCTGCTGCCCCAGTGATGGCGGTCATAGCATCTGCTAATTCCTTCACAGGACGGGTGAGAGGGGTCTGTAGCAAGAGGAGGAGAAAGGGGCTTTTCAGGTAAGTTTTGACGGGTGTGTAGGGGTTTACTGGGCCTTGGAAAGGGCCAAGGTCATTTTGGTAGGCAGCAGCAGGAGTAAAGATGTGGTATCTTTGAGGGGTCAGGGGAAGAGTGGAGAGTGTGCCAAGCAAACGAACAGGGAGTTCGGGGAGCCTGTGGTGGGGCAGGCGGGTACAGCGTCTGGGGGTTCTGGGAGCCTGTGGTGGGGCAGGCGGGTGCAGAGTCCGGGGGTTCTGGGAGCCTGTGGTGGAACAGGCGGGTACAGAGTCTGGGGGTTCCGGGAGCCTGTGGTGGGGGCAGGTACAGAGTTTGCCAAGCTAAAGCCTTTGCAGTTTTCCAAGTCCTCCGCCCAAAACTGTGCTCAGCTGCAGATTGTAGGACTCAGTGATTCCAATCACCTGGCACTACCAGGCCCCCTCTGCCAAAGTGTGGCCCCATCTCCTAGTGAGGGCCAGGATGGCCCTTCACTGGGAACCCACTTCAAAGGATAGGCTGGTGGGACAGAAGGCCTCTCCGTCACCATCTGAATGCCCACATAGGGCTAGGCTCAGGCTCCACCTGAGGATGTGTGTGAGCTCACGCAGACACTGGGCTGGCTCCTCTCCAGAACCTCAGTGCCCAGCTCTGAAGGCCTCCCAGCTCTGTAGAGCAGAGCCATGGTCCTTGAGGCAGCTCCTTGGGAGAATATTGGGGACCATGGCTGTTTTTTATGGGCTCCTCTAGCAGTGTTAACACCTCAGGAGGCAGAGGTTGGGGAAGGGAGAGGGCATGCTACCCACACCCAAACTTTTTCTGTCTTCTGGGGGCAGGCAGTTTGCAGGGCATGGGGAGGAGTACAGACCCCTGCCCAATTCTGAATGACAGGGAAGGGTAGGACAAAGGACCTCAGAGGGGCAACTTACATGCCCACTTGTGTTTAGTGGGCCAGTTTGGAGCCAGAGCTACCTCACCCCCCTCCCCCAAGCTCCCAGGTTCTCCCAGAGGGGTCTGTGCAGGAACTTGAGAGCGGCTGCCTGAGCCAGCATGGGGACATCTCCTGGGTGACCAGTTGGCTGACTGCTTTTGCATACTACTCAAGTGCCAAAGTCCAGGATGGCTGGGTGGTACAGGATGTCTTCGTGATCCTTGCTTAACAAGATTAAGACCCAAAGCTGTGCAGGTAGGGCGGTCTGGTGGAGAGAATCTGGACACAGTGACCCTATACAGGTTTTCCCAGAACCCTCACAGTCCTACAGTCCCCCTCCCGAGGGATCTTTGGAAGGAAAGTTTGTTTAGTGGTTTAACCTGACCCCCATCCCAGGGCTCTCCCCTCGGTGGGGAAATGAGTTACATGTGTATGCCTGATTTCTCTGGCTCTGAAATCACCCACAGGGATTCGGGGAGCGTTCTTTGATGGGTCGCAGTTTGATGAGTCAGGCTTTCTTCTGAAAGAGAGAGCTCTCATTTTCCTAATGGCCGAGGAATTTGCAGTTTTACACCCTGAGGTTCCGGGAGCACCCACTGGGTCTCGGCATAGTGCTCCCAGCTGCTGACATTGTGGGCTGGTTCTGATGAGGCAGCGGAGGGGAGTAGGCGGGGCTGGGCCCTTCCCGTGGCACCACGGAAATAATCTAAGCAGTCTGAGTCCTCTGGATGCTCTTAGAGAGGATGAGACCCAGGTTCTGTGTGTTGGGGTTCTGCAAGCTGTGACGGGGGTGGGGGCGCTGTTCCAGCCTGGGGAGCCCTCTCCCCATCTTACTTTCTCAGAAGAACTGTGCCTTTCTCTGGCCTTGGCTGCTTAGCCATGAGGTGGGGACCGCCGTAGGAACCAGGGACTTGGAAACAATGACTTCTCTATATCAGAATGGCTTGTCCAACAGAGTGAATAACTGCAGGGCCAAAGGGAGTATTTCTGTTTTATTGTTTCCCTGGCAGGAGTAAGGCCACCCCGGGAGCCACTAGGGAAGACACCAGCTCCTGTCACTCGTGGGTGGAAGATCTCCAGGGAGCTGATTAGGCATTCCTTGCAGGGGGTAGTGGCGGGCATCTTGGCTGCCAGGTCTGCTCACTGACTTTCTATCAGGGACCTGGCCCAGCCTCCCCTGGCCTCCCGGGCTCAGCCATACTCTGGCGCACTTTGGCAAAGCCGGTCCGGATTTCTTGGTTTATGCGGTCATGCCATGGGTCTCTGAGGAGGATGGAAAGAGGAGGCTCATAAACAACTGGGGACAATGATGAGAGGTGGCTGAGGCCTTTAAAGGTGGCAGGCACGCCTTTCACTCTATGTCTACTGACACCCAGCAGCCTGTCCTGGGCACACTGGGCACACTGGGCACTCGGGCTTGATCATCCCCACCTTTGCGATGTGGGAGAAATGCTCAAACATGTCATGTTTTCTCCACGGCCACCAGTGGCTCCTCAGCTGCCCGTGTGGCCGCCTCTCTGTGTCCTACTTGGGATATGGCTCTGGGAGACCCTGGGGCTGCGGGGTTCCCTGGACACATCCAGCTCACTTTCTCATGCTCTGCCCATAGTGCCTGGAACTGGCCAGCCCAGGCATTGCTTTGGTCAAGAGAATGAAGCAGACATCTGAGGGACAGCCCAGACTTCACAGCAATCCATAGGGGACATCTGTTAACCCTCGGGGTAAAACCCAAGGCTTTAGACATGTTAGGTAAGCAATCTGCCCCTGAACCATACTCCCAGCTGTTAGGGACACTTTTGATGGTAGTTAGCAAGGGCAGAAGGGAGAGAAAGGGAGCTTTGTGGGGTGTCTCCCTGAAGTGTGATGGGAGGGGACTCCCTAAATCCGGCCACCTTGGGTCGGTGGCTATGCCATCACATGGTTAGGGCAGGGTTTCTGTCCCTGACTTCTGCCTGACTTTTGATGGAAATAGTGTGTGCAAACAGATGCTTTGTGAGTGCGTGAGTGCCTGTGTGAGCATATACATGCTTGAGTGCATTTGCGTGCATGCGTGTGTATGCATGCGTGAGTGTGTGTGTGCATGCGTGTGTGCATGCATGAGTACGTGTGTGTGTTATTGTGTGTGTGCGCGCACACACAAGTGCAGAGCCTTGCCAGCTCATGGGCAGGCTCTGAGCACAGACCCCCCAAGCCCCCCTGACTGCCTGCCTGAGGCTCTGGGCCAGGCGATGCTCCTTGCAGCTAATCTCCGGTCCCCCCCCCCCCCCCCCCCGAGCCAGGAGATGAAAACATTTCTGGCACTTTCTAAAGTTTCTGTCTAGGAATGGAAAAGCCATCAGCCACCGGAGCTCTGGCTGATAAATGGGAGCCAGGCCTACAGGGTCCCCAGTCCTGGGACAGGGTAGCCGGGGGCAGAGAGAGACCTTCCCTGAAGTGTGGACATGGACAGAGCCTGGCTGGGGGAGGGGACTGGGGTATCATCAGGGTATGACCAGGTCGGGTGCACAGAGGGGCTTGTGAGTGGAGCCCTGGGTGCAGAAAGGGGCTTTTGGTGTGGCTCAGTGGAGTCCCAGTCAGTGCTAAAAAGAGATGAAACACTTGACGACCGAAACAAACGAACAAACAAAGGGCTTCTTAAGCCATAGCAAGGGCAAGAGCAAAGGCCCTGGGGCAGGGAGACTTGAGGTGTGCCCTGGGAGGCAGCCCAGGAGCCCGTGAGCAGAGCAAGTGCTGGGTAGGGCAGACCTGGAAGTGGCTAAGCCAACCAGAGCGGTGCTTCCCAATCTTCCTAATGCCCAGACCTTTAACACAGTTCATCATGCCGTGGTGACCCTCCTCCAACCATAAAATTATTCCGTGGCTACTTCATAGGTGTAATTTTGCTATTGCCATGAATCTTAATACAAACATCTGACACGCAAGCCCCAAACAGGTTGCAACCCACAGATTGAGAACCACTGGGTTAGAGGCACTGGTGGAGGGAGAATTTTAACCCAATGATGGGTCACCTGGGAGGGGGATACATTCCCAGCCCAACCTCCCCTGGTGGATTGAGCCCCTTGGCCATCCTGGTTCCAGGATACCTGTGCCTGCTCCCTTTGCCTGTGGAGGTTCTTATGTGGGCAGGGGAACGAGGGACAGCCTGTTGGAGGAACCTAGTACTGTTCCACACGGCCCTCGGTGAGGGACATGATACCCCCAAAGATGCAGGGCAGAGAGCATGCTCTCAGAGGCCCGAGCTCTGAGGTCTCTCCCTATGCAGCCTTTTGGTGTCCTTTTAATATGAGTCTCATGACTGTGGAAGAGGGCACCCAGGACACAGCTGGTCAGCTCAGAATAGAAAGACCCTTCGGGCTGGCAGTGCACGGCAAGCCCCTGTGTGCTGTCCCCACAGATGGCCTGTTTATGCAGATTTTGTGGGGATTCAGGATGCTCTCTCATGCGGGCCAACTGGGCATCTTGGGACCCCCCAAGTGCTCCCCAAATGGACTGGCTGAGCCAGGCTGTAGAGCAGAGATAGCTACCACCCAGCAATGCAGACAGCTCTTAGCACCGGGCAAATTATGTATTTTTCCGGTCTCATTAGGTCTTTGAAAATCTAAAATAATGGGTCATCCCTAATGGGGACATGTTCTGGCTTTGGGGACTCACCCAGGTCTGATAGGCAGAGGTGTAGGGAGGGGCCTGCAGAATCCTACCTTCCCTGTCAGCCAATAGGTCTCCTCTGAGCCCTTACCCTAGAACAGAGAAGAGGTGAGAGATCAAGGCCCAGAGGAAACTCTCCAGGTGAGGCTAAGCCTGCCTCTGCCTCTTGACAGCTGTGTGACTTTGGTTAACTTACCTCACCTCTCTGTGCTTCCTCTGCTCTTCCCTAAAGCCACTGTGAGGATTTAATGATATACTTACCAGTCAGAGAGATGGAGGCAGACCTGGAATGCTAAAACCTGAGGCAGGCATCGTGTAGACTTCCTTCCAGTTGGAAGACCCTGCAGCCTCCCCTGGGACTATGTGGGAAGGAGCTATAGGACTCTGGGGTGTGCTATCCCACCCCTCTGAGTTTCTCAGGGTACACCATGTCCCCGAGTCAAACAGTCCACACCCTCCCCCACAGCCTGCTCCAGCCCTGTCAAGGCCAGGAAGACACAGGCAGACACTGGCCCTCAGGAGCTGGGGAAGGCCTCCCACCACTGCTCCTCCTGCTGAGACATCATCCACAGTGTCAGGAGGTGAGTCACAGAGCCCGCCTGATTCTGAGGTCCAGTCATAGCCCAGGGACCTTTAAACTAGGTGGTCCCTGTCTCCTAGTCAGCCATACCCCTAGCAGAGGAACTGGGGGAGGGGACAGGATGGGGAGATTGAGAAGAAGAAACTGAGGGAGAAAGGGAGGGAGGCAGGGAAGGAGGGATGTTGTCAGAGGCTCTTTGTTCCCAGCGGCCAGACTCCTGAAATAATCACACAGAAACTATATTATTTAAATCACTGTTTGGCCAATAGCTTAAGCGTATCTTTAGCTAACTCTTCTGGCACTCCATAGCTTCTCCCTGACTCCACCTACTCTCTCTCTCTTTCAGCCTGGCTTTACTCTGTTAAACCACTGGCTGAAAACAGCCTTCTTTATTAACCAATGTCAATAAAACATATTCACAACAAAGCTCACCTACCACATCAGAGGAAGGGAGGAGGAAAGAAGGAAGGAAGGAAGGAAGGAAGGAAGGAAGGGAGGAAGGGAGGGAGGGATGGAGGGACGGAGGGAGGAAGGAAGAAGGAAGAAATGAGGGAAGGAGGGAAATCCAGGGTTCACAGCTTTTCTCTGCCTTGAAGGAGGGCACTCGCTGGCAAGCTCAGCCAGGGTCACACTGTGGAAAGCCGTTTATGGGTGCACAGGGAAGTTATGACAGCCATGGGAGAAAGTGGGGATATTCTTGGGCCGGGGTAGGTTTTAGTGAAAAGTGCAGTCTGAACTGGGTTCTGAGGGTGCACAGAAGCCCAAGAGTGTTATAGAGACAGCACAGGCTGGGGGCCTTCGCCGGATGGGCCTTTGCTTTGCTAATTGCATTTCCTCAACTGTGTAACATGAGGCTGATTTGTTCTTTGCACAATTGCTCCGAGGGCCTCGTGTGCTGCGTGTGTTGGGCACCAGGGCGCTGCACAGGTGGTTCACTAGAGCCCCAACTTCTCTGCCCTGCCCCTGACTCTCGCAAAGAAACAAATGGCTCCCAGGAAGAAGTTTTTCTTGATTCACAATTTGGGGAGCAGAGAGAATCACCTCCTATGCCCAGCTCACACAAACTGGCCTGCTGAAACTGGTCCCCAGGGCAATCAATGTCTGGCCTCTGACATTGATTGTGTTCCCTAGGGCAGTCAGTCCCTCACCTTCAGCTCAGTCTGGCCTCTGACATCAATTGTGTAGCCTTCGTCAAGGCTGAGCAGGGTCTGGACGGTGCTTCTGCTCACATGGATTCTGTACGCTGAGGAGAAAGGCAGAAATGAAGCCACAGCTCCCTGGCAGCGTCTACTTCTCTAAGAGCCTGTGACTCTGGCCCTAGTCATCCTCACAAGGCCCAAACCTCTCGTTCTGGAGACAGGTGGTCACTGAAAGAGCCCAGAAGAACAAACAAGCCACGTAAATGAAGTGTTGGGAGGGGAGATCCCTGGAACACGATGTTTACCTGTGGGGCTACCACACCCAGTTACACAGTGTGTGCCCCGTACAGCGCCTTCTGTGCACCCAAGGCAGAGGCCCTAAGACCTGGCAGTTTGGGGTGGCTTTTTCCAGGTCCTTCAAAAGTAAGGGCCTAAAATGTTAGAGATGTCTCCATGGCGGTGCTGGAGCTGACCTAGCATAACAGGAGTTAGCATGCAGCCAAATAAAATCCCAAACTGGAAGGGGCGGGGTCACCTCACTGTAACAGGAGAATACCAAGGCCTTCCAGGCGGAGCTTGCTAAGGACACTGGGCAAGTCAGTTGCAGATCCAGGAGGAAGACCTAGGTTTCTTGCCCTTTTGAATCATTGTCTTCTCTGCTAATTCTCCCCTGAGATCATCATAAAAACGCCATGGACAGTTAAAGAATACACACCCCCTCCCTTCTGTTCCCTTTGCTGTCACCTAGCATGTGCTGTCACCAGTTGGGGACACGGTGACTAAGTACTGTTTCCCACACAGCCAGTCTGGGTTTGCTGAGAAAGACTCCCCCAGGCGGGATAGGAGTTGAAGATACTCACGCAGCCCTGTGGATTCCATCCTGGAGGCAGTGTTGACAGTGTCCCCAAAGAGGCAGTACCGAGGCATGGTGAGACCCACGACACCTGCCACACAGGGCCCTGAAACCCAAATATGCAGAAAGTCTTAAACCAAGTAAGGCGTGAATCTGAGTGCCCAGAGCCTTTGGGATAGGGCAGTCAAGGGTCACAGAGCTTTTCTTGCAGAGAGTCTGGATGCCAGAGGCTCAGGAGCAGCACCTGGGGCTGACCCACCACCCTGGCCGTAGCCCCTAGCCCTCTCTACCTGAGTGCAGACCGGCCCTGACGCAGATGGGCACATCGGGTGCATGCCTCATCCGGAAGTTTCCTGCATAGCTAAGTATGTCCAGGGCCATGTTGGCGATCTCAGCCGCATGCCGACTCCCGTTGCGCCGAGGAAGCCCAGATGCCACCATGTAGGCATCCCCGATGGTCTCTACCTGCAGATGACAATCTCGTGTTGGAACAGCCTTTCCTGCACCCAAACCTACGTGCCACCAATCAGG
Organism: Microtus oregoni; assembly: GCF_018167655.1. Classification (NCBI taxonomy): domain Eukaryota; kingdom Metazoa; phylum Chordata; class Mammalia; order Rodentia; family Cricetidae; genus Microtus; species Microtus oregoni. The sequence goes on from NW_024543059.1 coordinate 2,011,919, forward strand.
GGGCCCCCAGATCCCCCACCTCTAGATCTCATATACTCTGCAGCCTTTCCAGCCTTCGGGCCCAGGCACTCAGCACTGAGCCATTTAGGCAGCCGATGTCTATAAGGTAGGTGACTGTCTGTCTCTGATAGCAGACCCAGGGAGCAATATGCATTAGGTCACAGCCAGCCAGGGCTTCATCTGAAGGTGCCACCTATCAGGGGCAATCTGATGTCCTGACTCTAGTGGCTTCCATGGATACCGGAAAGAAAGTGGGTTCTAGGGCAGCCTGTAACAGCCTGTGTTCTTCGAAATCGTGAGACTGAGGCAGGAGGATTGCTGCAAGTTTGAGGCCAGCAATCCTTGGGCTGTATAGTAAGACCTTGACTCCAAAGGAGAAGGGCTTGGGGAGGTTTGAAATGACTCAGTGGGTACGGGTGCATGTAGCTAAGCTTGATGACCTGAATTTGATCCCCAGAATCCTCAAAGTGGAAGGAGAGAACTGATCCTCACAAGTTGTCCTCATTCTCCACATACAGGCACACAATCACATTCTCTCTTTCTCTTTCTCTTACACACACACACACACACACACACACACTCATACATACATACACACAAACACACACACACAAGCACATTCTCTCTCTTTCTCTCTTACACACACATATACACTCACACATACATGCATACAAACACACACACAACTAAAAAGGAGGAGGAGATAAAGGAAAGAAAGTTCTGGAACTAGACAGACCATTGGTTCCACCCCAGCTTTGCCGCTTGTGCAGGCAGAGGGCTTCCCTTGTAGCTACAGCTTCCCTTGCAGCTACAGCTTCCCTTGCAGCTCAGCTTTCTCTCGGTGAGTGGAATGTGTTCACAGAGCCAGCTCTAACACTGCCCCACAGAACCCCTGCCAACCTCAGGACCTGAGGTCAGTGTGATGCCCCCTCCACTGCACCCCCTACTGTCAGAGCTGTTTGTTTCTCAGGATACCCCCCCCCCGCCACACATCACACAGCCACATATGCTGGCTGTTACTGGCTGTCCCTCCCACAGCCCAGTTCTTCCTTCAGAGCTGGTGTGCCCAGAGATGCCTGGTGATGAACAGCCACCTGTAAGTGAGGTTGTGGCTGCTTGTCATATATATGCTTCCTTCAGAAGGGGCAGGGTCACCGCAGAGGAGAAGTGAGATCGAGGGAGGCCTTCTAGTGGAGTCTAACTGGGCCACTGACTCGCTGTGTAACCTCAACAAGGGATCTTGTCTTCTCTGAGCCTCGTGTGTATCGAGGGCTAAATCAGAGGCATGCTGTGAAGACCTTCAAGTCAAGTTCTCCCTCCTAAGGTCCTTGCTCAGCATGCATGCTTCTTCCTTCCAGGTTTTCAGTGGAGGCTGGGAGTGGGGAAGAGCTGAGGCAGCCGGTGCTGGCATTATGTTGTGACTTGGTGAAAGACGGCACTTTCTCTGCTAATCAGCAGAGTGTCCTGAGCCATAGGCTCTTCAACCCTGCCTCTCGAACAGGAGCTTCAGGCTGGGAGGGCAGGCAAGCTTCAGGGCTGTTTAACAGCTTAGGTGGCCAGGGCCTCACACCTCCACACTCCAGGCCAAGCTGGGTAGTCACACCCTTGTCCCCTATCCCCCTATCTTCTGTCCCATGCCTTGTCCTGGGCCCTGAGCCCCAACACTCAGTTCCACACTACAGTCAGAGCAGAGCTTACTCAGCCATGCTGATGCTGGGGTGGTCCTCTCAGCCCCGCCCCACCCCTCCTCCCCACCCCCACCGCTACCACTCTCCCCCCTTCACCCCACCCCGATCCCCACACATGTGTTTGTTTGAATGGCTGCTTTTCAGGCCAGAAAAGATCCAAAGCTGTAACTAGATCCTGCTGCGGACGGGAGGGAAACCAAGGCAGATGTCATGAGTGATGAGAGCGTCACACATCACAGGGACTGGGCCTGCTGCTCCCCACATCTGGAGGGGTGTGCAGGCCTTGTTTGATTTCATTTCCCTCTGCCGGGAAGATGCAGGCCTCTTGGCCAGAGTTCAGAGCGAAGAAGCCAAGGCATGATTCAGAGCAGGGAGGGGCACAAGTGTGAGGAAAGGTTAGCAGAGGCGTGGAGAGACAGGCCAAGGTGACTCAGGGCAGATCAAAGGAAGGGGGCTCCAGGGAGACACCTGTGGGACTCACAGGAGGCTGAGGTGTGGGCTGCCAGACACCACTTGGAGCCATGGAATCCCCCTCCCGCCCCGGCAGCAGGGGGGGTTCCGAGTACTCCAGGGGCAGGAGCAGAGGCCTCTGTGGGTCCCCACCATATGTCTGCAGAGGCTGGTTTCTACCCTGAGGACACTCGGGTTCCTCCTGGCTCTGTTTCTGTCTGTGCGGCTGCAGGCAGGCCTCCGTCCTCTCTGGGGCTCAGGATTGAGCCACCAAGTTCTGCCAGGGGGAATTTTGAGAGCACCAAGCAGAACACCTCACAGCGTCTAGCAGGTAAGGGAGCCAATGGGAGCCTGGAAGTCTGGCTAAGTCTGGAGCAGGCAAAGAGGAAGAGGTGGATGAACCAGGAGGGGGAAGGAGCTGGTGAGACTCAAACCCTCAGAGAAATACGAAGGTCCACAGAGAAGGAGGAGTGGCAAGTGACTCAGGAGAGGTGGGTCGACTCCATTGTGAACCACTGTGACCTGCCACGTTATCCTAAAAGAGTCTTCGTCATGAAGAGGGTGAACGTCCTACAAGGGGCTGAGGACCCAACTGTAAATTCAAGCCTCGGGTTCACATAAACCACGAGCTTACACCATCTCATCTGTAAGTTAGGGGGCCAGCACCTTCCTCACAGATCAAAGCCCTTAACACAGCATCCTGTATACAGTAGGTGCTCCATAAATGCTGGGACAGACACTACAAGTAATGCAGTCAACAGCATGCTTGCCCGACCCATCCCCTGACTCCTTCCAGAAGCTGCCCCTGCCTTACTCCACCTCCCCCTGCCACTCCCAGGGCTATGGCTCAAAGACCACACAGGGGGATGAAAGCCAACAGAGCTGGAGTAGAATGACACCTGAACCCCCTTCCCCACTTTCTCTGTCCCATTTGGAGTTGCCCTGGGCACCAGCTCCTAGACCAATAGTAAGAGACTGGGTTTCAGGAGGCAGGGGGTGGGAGGCTGGGCTGCAGGAGGCAGGGTGTGGAAGGCTGGGGTGAAGGAGGCAGGGTATGGAAGGCTGGGGTGAAGGAGGCAGGGGTGTGGGAGGCTGGGCTGCAGGAGGCAGGGGTGTGGGAGGCTGGGCTACAGGAGGCAGGGTTGCAGGAGGCAGGGGGTGGGAGGCAGGGCTGCAGGAGGGTCTCTACAGCACAGTGGAGCTGCAGAGGAATCAGTGAGCCCCTTGCTCTCCCAATCGCAGCTGACACGTGCTTCTATGTAAACTGCCAGGATAAAGGTTGTCTGATCCACAGACAAGGAAGCAGGCCCAGAGAGGGGAAGATATTTGGCCAAAGCAACACGTTTGGCCACTCTGGAACGAAACCCAGGATCTAGAGAGACACTAGAATCAGGTCACAGAAGGTCTTGGTGCCTCTGCCAAGACCCTGAAGCCTGTCCCCTCTCTGCGGCTGCTGGCCCATGTTGTGCCCCACCACAGTGACCCATCTGGGCCCCATGGCCTGCTGAAGTGGCGTTACCCAAGCTGGACGGTGCTGGGGAGAAGTTTCCTCTTCTGGAACCCTCCCTACTATCCTCACACCTGTTCTTCACTCCCTCAGCTTTCGGCCATTGTCACGGTCACGAGGGTTATTGCCATCTAACACCTACAGGACTGAGAGTCCCTGCAGGGTGGGACTAGGACTGGCTTGTCTCTACATCCATGCTCCAGACACAAAAGGGCCTGCCCATGAAGACGATAAAGGATAAACAGACAGACGAAGGACGTGTGAGCATCGTGAACAAATACACCCCGATGACACTCTCCATCCCTCCTTGGAGCCACACCCCTGCAAGGTGGCTGCAAGGGCTCCCATCCCTGCAATGTGGCTACAAAGTCTCCCATCCCTGCAAGGTGACTGCAAGGGCTCCCATCCCTGCAATGTGGCTACAATGACTTCCATCCACATCTGGTGTTGCTCCTCCCCCATCTTCCAGCTGGCCATATCTTCTCCCTTGGCCAACAGAGTCTGTCAAGGAAAGCAGTGTGCCAAGCTCAGGTAAGAACTCAAGAAGCCAGCACAGCACGCCTCTGCCCTCTTTTAGAACCCAACCACACATGTAAACTATCTCAGAGAGTGATAGGTCAGAGCTGAATCCCTCAAGTCAAGGTTCCAGAGACAGAGAACCAAGCTAAGATCACAAAGCTCCCACCTTGCCCGCAGCTAGCTAGCCAGAGGTGTGTGTGTGAGCCCATTCTGAGGCTTGTAACCCACGCTTTCTCCGTATGCTCCTGGACTTTGAGATCATTCCTTATACAGCAACAGTTGTGTAATGTTGCAGTTAACTGATGCAGATGCACACATATGTGCATGGAAACAGATTTGCAGCTCGCAGCTGCAGAGGGAGGGAGAGGAGGAGAGTCTCCTACTGTCCTCACCTTATACACATCGTGGCTGTCCAGAACAGCATCAAACAGAGTGTAGAGGTCATTGAGGAAACCCACCACCTCAATGGGCTCACTCAGGGCTGAGATGGTGGTGAAGCCCACGATGTCGCTGAAGTAGATGGTGACCTGGTCGAAGTACTCCGGCTCCACGGTCCTCCCCATCTTTAGAGCATTGGCGACGGACCTGAAGGGACAGGAGGGGCCAGGTGAGGACCCCGTTTGGAAGCTGGAGATATGAGAGGGAGGAAGTCCCTGGTTGGCCGGTGTACCAGTTATGCTGAGCAGACCTGTCCTGACTTCCTAGGAAGTGATGGGGAGCACTGTGGACACTCCTTGCTCCCAGGGCATGGGCAGTAGGAACCCAACACCGGTATAAATAACTCAGTGCCCAATGCATGAGGAAAGGCTAGAAGGCTAAGTCAGATAAATGAGAAGCAGTGAGGTGGCAGCAGAGGGGGTGGAAGGATCTGTTGGTAAGGGTGCTGTATAACAGTGAGGACCTGATTTGATTTCTAGAACACACGTGAAAGTCCAGGGTTGTATGCATGCTTGCAATCCCAGTCTGAGGAGGCAGAGCCTGGAAGAGCTCTGGGGTTGCCCGTCAGCCCAGCCAAACCACAGACCGTGAAGAGAGACTCTCCCTCAAAAGACCAACGTGGAAGGTATTCTAAGAAATAACACTTGAGCCGAACTCTGTGCTCACACACATGCGCACACATGTGTGCTCAGGCATGGAAACATGTGCAGGGGCACGGAGCGGCTGTGCTCACAGACATGCACAAGGGGAACCTAGAACATCAACACACAGGGTTGTTCCTTCAAGGAAAAGAATACAAAACCCGCTTTCCACCCAGAAGGCTGGAGCCGCCATAATTTTCTTCCTAGCCTGGTGAGCTTTGTGCAATCTGTGTGGCCAGAGCCGGCACCTGACCCCCTCAGACCCTTTTCCTAATGTCTTTCTCTGTCACTCTACAGAACCCATCTTTATGAAAGATGTCACATGCTCTTTACAAAGAGTTTCAACGTGGTCGGGTCTGATCTGTATTTAGCTGGTTTTGTTCCTCAAAGAGATTCAGGCAAGCTTTGTTGTGCACGCAGGACTGAGTTCCTCATTGCTAGAACAGTTTTTCGCCAGATCGTTCTGTGTTTCAAAAAGCCTGAAGTGAGCGACTCGGGTCAGACTCCCGAAGTATGAGCTGCCGCGGGCTACTGAGTGGTGCTGCACCAAGCTGCCCTCTTGCCCCCCATGGCTGGTCCCATGGTACCCACAGGAAACTCACGGAGGGAGCATCTGTGAGAGCAGCCTTTCTGTCTTCCGCCTCTCCAGTTCCAGTTCCTCAGTCCGCTCCTGGACCAGGCCCTCCAGACTTTGGGAATACTTCTCCAGCATCCGCAGCATGGAGTCAGCCACACTCATCTTCTTGCCTTGGTTGATGCTTTTGAACTGGAGAAAGAACAAGATCTCAGTTTCACTCGTACGGATCAACACCTCCTGCCCACAGCTTGGGAGTAGCCAGGCGGAGCCCCCGGCTGGGGAGATGGGTTGAAGTGAAGGCAGATGTGTGGATCAGGAAGACACAGGAGTTCAGAGGGAGGTGGGGGAATATCTGGATTGGATGAGTTTAGCAGAGGAATTTGTGTTCGGACAAGCATCATCATCGACGTTTGTAAAACTCAATTACATGTGGTCTCACAGTAACATTGTAGACAGGATAATCTGTGTTCTTTTCCAAGGCAGATGGATGGATGGACAGAGTCGTTACGGATGGGTGAAAGCATGAATGAGGGCCTGATGAAGGGATGGATGAATGGATGAGTTGTGGGCAAATGAATGGATGGACAGAGGGACAGATGGACAAACAGATGGACAAACGGATGGATGGATGGATGGATGGATGGGCGGATAGAAGGATGGAAAAATGGATAAGTAGAAAATATAAAATTCTGTTTTTCTTCTCCCTCTCTAAGTATCCAGGAGCATTAGAACCAAAGGAAACTAAAGATTAAGGGAAAAAAGACTAAATTCAGGAGTGGGGTTTCTATGTAGAAATTGATCAGTGTTTGGAAGCAAGTTTCTTAGCAACGAAACCAAAATGGAAACACAGATCACACGATCCACCAATGCCCATGCAGACAGCAGAGGGTTAAACCCATTGTTGTAAAGAAAAACAGCTACTGCCACTGCCAAGCGGAGAGAAGCCTCTTTTGGGTCTTCATACCAGGTCGCTGTGGCCACAAGTGACACCTCTTTCCAGCCCTCATAGAAAAAGGCCAAGGGAACAGGGGAGGTTAGCTACCCCAAACAACGGGTGAGAGTTGGCATAGCTGTTCAGGCCTTCTGACCCTGCCCTCTGAGGCAGGATGCAATCCCACCTTCATCATGCTAGCACAGTGTGTGCCCGTAGTTTTCTTTGCCATGGGCCACAGACAGGGGTCTTTCTCAGTCACAGATATGGAATAGCAATGCCAGTGCCTCCTCCCCTGGCTTTCTAGCCAGGATGACCTCTAACCTCCCCAGGGAGATATCACCCTGGTGTTTCAGCCATCTCTGATCGTCCTAACTCATCTACCCGCCATCATCGTGGCCCTTGGAGTTTGCTAACTCTGAAATCCAGAGGGTCATCTGTGAAGCGGGTGCTACCCCATGATGCCACAGTATGTGTGGGGTATGTGCCAATGTCCCAAGGAGCCCTGTAGATCGTCTGGGTCTGCCATGCTGCCTCTGTCTCTCCTCACCTGCCTGTCTGAGATGCTGAACTTCACCTTGGTAATTTGGTGTTGTGGCTGGGGACGATGAGACTGGAACAGGACGTAGATCTGGGTTTGATGGGTTGCCCTGGGGGAGAGCTATCCTGTTCAGTTAGGTGCAGACTTGCCTCAGCCCTCCAACTGCCATCCCAAAGCAGGCTAGGGGGACCCCAGAGCTCATTGAGTACCCTCACTGACTCGGGGACCAGGACTGTCTCCATTGTGACTAAAGTCTCCTGTGCTCAGCTGCTGGGAGGCCTGGTCCTGGGTGCGGCTCCTCAGCAGCTCTTCAGGGACACAACCAGTCACCTGGTGAGGTCCCTTGGGAGCTTGCCTCTGCCTCCTGTATCTTCTACAGAGCCAAGACCATGGCAGTGTGCTTCAGAAGGTTGCCGTAAAGACAGAGTGGCTGAGAAAAGGCTGGACCGGCAGGACGGCACACATGGCCCTCTCTTATGACTGTCCTCCTCAGAGTGGTACTGCTGACGTGTGTCCCCTGACAACCCATCCTTTCCAGGCCCTGGAGATGCATGTGGCCTGCCCTGGGCCGAGCCAGGCCTGTGGACAGGAGTGCTTGTAAGGCCCTGCGCCTCTGGGGAGCACCGACCTGCGTGTAGATCTGGTCCACACTGGGCCTGTCATCTGGATCTTCCTCCCAGCACTGCTGCATCAGCTGGACGCACTCCCGGGGTCCCTGGTCGGGGGACACCAGTGGCCGGCACAGAGGAGGGGGAGACGCCACCTTCTGGATGATCTCTGCAGCAAATCCCATGGATACCTTGAGTCAAATGCCCTGAGGGATTATGGGACGGGTCTTGTGGTAGGGCAGGGAAGGGAGAATTGGGCCCTCAGGGATTCTCCCAGGACTTTCCATGTCTCCTGCACAGCTGGTCAGGGCACACAGCCTTGCTATTCTCCTGGGTCTGCCTCAGGCTGTGGCCAGAGGAAAGATCTCAGCCTTTGACTAGGAGAGCTGGGATTCAGTTCCAAATCTGCTACCATTCTCTATAGGGTGGCAAAGAAGATGGAAATCCCTTTACCTTCAGTCTCCTCATCTGTGAAACGGGATCAGGGGGCCTCCTCTTGAGGGGCGCTGAGGTAGGAGGTGCAGAAGGCAGTGCCTGGCATGTGGCAGGCTCTCCCAAGGCTGCTGTTCTGGAGATTCCCAGCCTTGTGGTTGAAACCTGACAGCCTAGCCCTCCATACCGGTCTCAACACCCGGAGACCATAGCACGCCTCACGAGACTGACATCCAAGACATCCCTGCTCCACCGGGTGAGGCCACAGGGACCAGCGCTCGAGTTCTCTGGCTCTGCCACCTATGCCTGCGTCCCACACCCCACCCCAGACAACTGCTTCTGGCAAAGCCAAGAGATCATCAAGACTGAGAAGAAGAGGGGCTGGGCTCTGTGCTCAGACTCTGAGCCCGCAGGTCAACGCAGGACATCGGTCATCTGGACAGGTTGGGCCATAGCAGGGTAACCTCCGAGGAGGCCTAGGGCCCTCCTCTCTTCCTCTACAGTCCCCTTCTCCCCACCCTAGATTGGCCGCCTTGTTGGGGATGGTGAGAGGTTACCATCTCTCTATGGTTTGGGGTAGGGGTTTGTTTGTTTGTTTGTTTGAGATAGGATCTCCCCCAGGCTGGCTTCAAACTTATTACATAGCCAAAGATGATCTTAAATTTCTGATCCTCATGCATGCCAAGTGTTGATCCCAGTTCTACAGACGTGTGCCACCACACCTGGTTATGCTATGCTAAGGTTCAAACCAAGGGCTTTGCTCATGCTAGGCTACGGCTCTCCTGGGTGCTCGTCCCGATCGCCATCCCTTGCCCTTGGTTGTTGTGCTCCTGAAGCAGGTTTGAAGCAGAGGGCAGCCCACGGCTTGTCTGAAACTCACAGTTCAGCTCAGGCTGTACTCAAATTCGCTATCCTCCTGCCTCCGCTGCCCAAATGCTAAAGTTACAGGTTTGTGCTACCACACACTGGCTATTAATGTCCAGTATTACAAACAGGAAAACTGAGGCTCAGAGCATAAGGGAACATCTCTACAGGCCAGCAAAGAGCAGACATGACAGTAGGCTGGCTTTCCACTCAGTTCATCTAGAGGGTCCCAGCCTCAGGCAGCAGACCCAAGGGCCTCAGACCACAGACGCAGGGAGGCGGTGTGCTTACAGCACGCAGATGGAAGTGATGCAGAGCACGCTCACATGCACAGCTGTGTTTTTAAAAGCACGCCGCCGATTGCATTGTGATGAATGAGATGTAAATCCATTTCAAAGCTTTGCAGATTTCTGAGCAGCGTCTGTCATCAGATAGTAAAAGCTGAGGACAGTGTGGAGGCTCCGGCATTCCGTGTAAGGGTGTGTGTGTGGGAGTGTTGGGGGTGCGTGTGCGCAGATGGCACACGTGTAGGGGCCAGAGATCAATGCCAAGTGTCTCCCTTGATCAACCTCCATCTTACTTTTAAAGACAGGCTCTCTCGCTAAAGCTGGAGCTTGCCAGTTTGGCTGTCCGGCCAGCAATCCCTGGGGTCCCCCTGTCTCTTCCTTTCTGGTGTTGCACCACCACATGCAGCTTTTTACGTGGGTTCTGGGATCCAAACTTGGGTCTGCATGCTTGCACGGCAAACACTTTGCCACTTTGCCGACAGAGCCATTCCCCCAGGCCTGGGTCTCAGCATCCTAGAGGATGGTGAGTACATAGCCCTGGGGTGGTCCCCGGGTCCTCTTGCAGTGCCAAGTCTACTGTTCACACCCACTGCTCTCGACACTGACCTCGACAGTGCTGGCTTCTGTGTAGGAGGCTGCTCACCTGGTCCCCAAGCACACCATGCCTGGATGGGGAGAGCGCCACCCAAATCCCACTTGCCTACTTGAGAAGCCCCTGCCCTGCTTTGAGTAATACTTAAATCTTCTCTGAAAAAGTCATCCCTTACAACCAGGGCATGAGACGGAGTGCTAGAGAGAGTGCCTGGGAAACCACAAAGGGCCCTATGCACACAGGCATCCTCCAAAATGTGGGATACAGGAGAGAATGTGGGAGCCCCCCATTAGCCCATCCCCAAAGCACCCAGGCAGATTTGACTGAGCACCTATCACGTTTCAGGCCCTGGATCTGTGTGCAAATCTGCACACAGGGTGGTTTTATGAGGCAGGCCCACTGGTCCCCATTTTACGGGCAAGGAAACTGAGACTGACCCAAAAAAGATTTATTCAAAATTGCAGGGTGCATGGTTGAGGAGCCGGCTCTAGACCTAGTTCAGAAAGCTAAGCTCTGGATTCTGCTCTTTCCAAGGGTGGAGAAAGCACATTCCAGGAAGAAGCAGGCTTGGACTGATCCCCATCTGAAGGTCTCTGATCCTCTCACCCAAAGGTTGATGCCCTACCTGGAGGGCCTCACCTGGAAGCAAGGCTTACAGAGCCTATCTGGGTGGTCTTCCAGATGTGAGGCACAGAGACCAAATGCTCCCTGCATCTGTTACCTTGCCCCTCCCTGACTCTCTAAACCCAGGCCTGAAATGGGCAGTGTCCACTGGGCAGGACTTTGGTGGAAGAAGGCAAAAGTCAGGCCCCTATGGATTAAAAGGCCATCCATCAAGAGCTCGGCGTGCCTCTGCCCCACCTTTCTGGCTGAGATACCCCAAAAATCTGCAGGACAGTTCTTTGGGACTGGACAGTGGGATGGGGTAGGAGGACACGTACCTTCTGCTGAGAGTCCCCAGGAGCAGTAGGGTGGGCCTCGGGTAAGCACCTCTTGCAGGATGATGCCCAGGCTGAAGACATCGCCTTTGAAGCTGGCCTTCCCGGATCCCCCAGACCCCCGCAGCAGCTCAGGAGCTGTCCATAGAAGCTCTGCAATTGTAAGAAAGGGTCTCCTGCTGCCAACTCTGCGCCCAAGAGGACCTAGGAGTATCTGTTCTCCTGCAATCCCAGGTCAAGGGCCTTAGGTTCTTCCAGAACAGAAAACCCACCAATTCCAGGTCCCAACACAAAAACTATGGGTACCTCCCCCTCCCCTTGCTTCACAAATGCCAATACAGCACACCCTACAGGTGGCCCCCTACCATAACCCAGCCAACCTTCTGGGTCTCGCTGTGGCCTGGGAGAACAGTGGAATTCCAGGAACTCTTCGTAACCATGGTCAGTGATCTTGAGCACAAAACGGCTGTCCACCACACAGTTCCTGGACTTGAGGCGCCCGTGGGGGAACCGCCGATGGTGCAGATACCTCACACCCTGGGAGGAGACATGTGAGGTCATTGAGGAGTGAGAAGGACCATAGAACGTCCACGGGACCCAGAGGCCTCTGACCTCAACTTGTGTTTGATATTGTCAGATTTCAAAGCTGATGTGGGATTCCTCTCTGTATGCTGTGAATATGTTTATCACCATTGGTTGATAAAGAAGATACTTTGGCCTATGGCAGAGCAGACTGTAGCTACGTGGAAAATTCAAACAGAGAGGGAGAAATAAGGCAGAGTCAGACAGACACCACATAGCTGCCCAAGAAGCAAGAGGTGAGGCAGCCTTGTGGTAAAATGTAAAATAATAGACATGGGCTAAGATGTAAGAGCTAGTTAAGAATAAGCCTGAGCTGTTGGCTAGACAGTGTTGTAGTTAATATAGTTTTTGTGTGATTATTGGGGTCTGGGGGGGCTGGGAAGTGAAAGTGGGGTCTCCATTTACACAAAGCTGTGGGAAATCTGAGCGTGTCCCATCTCCCCACCCCCTTGACTCTTAGCTCCTGGGGAGCCTCTCACTCTGATCAGATCCAACAGCAGGGAGGCCTTGAAGGTCCAGTCGAGCTTCAGGGCCTCATTCCGAAGCAGGTCCTCTAGGCTGCCGCGGGGACAGTGCTCCAGCACCATGGCACAAAACTCGGGGCCCACGAAAAGGCCCAGGAAGGCAGTGACATTCTCATGCCGCATCTCCCGCATCTGCAGAGGCAAACGGCACCTTAGAGGCCCCTGGGCATCAAGGCCCTGGGACGGGTGCATGGATGGTGTGAGCTGATGGGTGGATGGATGGGCAGATGAACAAGAGGATAAGTGGATAGATAAGGGGTAGTGGGTGGATGGCCAGTAGATGGGTGGATAATTGAATGGATGGACTGACAGGCAGATGAATATAGACGGACAGGGATTGGATGGGTGAAGAGGTGGGGGGATGAGCAGACAGACACATTGATGGATAGAAGGGCAGATTGGTAGAAGAATGAATGAATGAGTGAATGAATGAATGAATGAATGAAAGCATCATTGATAGATGAGTGGAGAAGATGTAGGAACCTCCAGAGTCAGATCTAGGTCTGTTTCTCCACCTGACTGATACCATTGATCTGAATCCTATCAATCCTCTCTGCAGCAGCCTACAATATTGATCGGAAGGCTCCTGACTGCAGCGAAGGAAGGCAGCTCCCTAACGCAGGGCCCAAACTGGACAGATCAAACCCTTGACTGGCAAGGCCTTCTTCACAAAGATGGCTCAGAGATCAACTAAATGGGGAGGGGTGGCTGCATGTTCTCCCTCCTCTGAGAGCCCCAAGAACAGCCTCAAAGCCGTTCCCACTCCTGCCATGGAGAGGTGACCTCTGTCCCTCCCTAAGTGTGCCCTGTTACTACCGTGAATTACTGAACACCGCAGGGGCAGTCTTATATGTTTTGGGGTCCAGGTTTTAGGAAATGACAGCTCCTATTTCCCATCTCTTGCAGTACCCCAAGACCGTCCCTGAATCCGGAGAGACCAGTAGACAGCTTTAAGAGTTTAAGAAAGAAGTCAGATCACACCAGACTCCATCCTCACTGGCCTTGCTCATGAATGGAGATCTTTGGGCCCTCTGAACCAAGAAACCACAAGATTTTCTAAAAAGGTTCTAGTAATAAATATTTTAGGCTTTGCACATCTCCGTCACAAATACTCACCCTGCCAGGGAGACGGGATCGCAGCTAGAGACAAAACATAAAGGAGAGAGCATGGCTGTGTCCCTACTTCTTTATAAAGATAAGCAATGGGTCGGATTTGGTCTACAGGTCACGGCTCGCCCAGTTCTGACTGCTGAACCCCATACGCTGATCTCCACCCATCATAAAACTGAACAGAATCACCCAACTGAGCCCTAACCAAATTCCTTACGAAAGTGTAAGTCATAAAAGCACTGCTGTTTTTGACCACTGTGTCTTGGAGTACATTGTTATACTCCAATGGATAGTCAGAATGGCACACAGTGAAGACTCAGAGAAGTTCTGGGGCTACCCTGAAGCAGCCCCCAAACTTGGTTGACCTTTCTCAGAGATGCTGCTCACACTGGCTACAAGGGAAGTGCCTAACTGCCCCTGTCATGTAATCTCTCGGAATTTCATTTCAGATAGCCAGTGCTGGGTATAATAAAAAATAACTAAAGCCACAATCTGATGAAATCCCCCATTTCTCAAAGGCATGCCACTTGCCAGGGACAGTTCTGGGTTGTTCTGTATACACCCTGTCCTTCTCACGGCTCTCCTGGGCTGGGTAGTGTTGGCTCTGTCTTACAGGGAGGGGACACCAGGTGGTCCAGGGAAGTAGGACACCAGGAGATCTTCCTGAACCCTGCCCTTCTCACAGCTCTCCTGGGCTGGGTAGTGTTGGCTCTGTCTTACAGGGAGGGGACACCAGGTAGTCCACGGAGGCAGGACACCAGGAGATCTTCCTGAGTTCTGCCTTCCCTCCCCTGTGCCTCTCTGATGGTGATATTTTTGGGAGAAGGTGCTTATACGGTCCTTGATGGTGACTGAAGTTCCCTCGGGAAACAGAACCTCTTCTCCTAAGCCCCAAACTCTGCCCGGCTTATGAGTAAACAACAGATACAGGGATGGATACAGGGAAGCAGGCACAGACTGAGGACCCTTGGTGGTACCCAGATTCCATTGCTGGGGGAGGAAGAGTTTGCCAGAGAGCTATAAGGCTTATGTTAGTATTCGACATGGCTTGCGGGATGCTGGTGTGTGATGGTGACCACGATGATGACATGTCACTGGGCAGTGCTAACAATGAAAGCAATGACTCTCGGGCCAGAAGCCTGCCCAGAGAGTAGGGACCAGTCTAGACAGTGGGGGTGTCCTGAGCACATGCCTCTCTGGCCCCCTGCACCCCTCTGTCTATGGTCCTACCTTCCTCAGGAGTCTGAGGCTGCTCCGCCGCAGCTCAGGAGCCGTGCCTGCTTCAAACTTCTTCAGCCACACCCAGTCTCCCTGTTTAAGCAAAACAAGAGGGTTTTGTTTTGTTTTGTTTTTATAATCCCAGCACTAGCACTTGGGATGCAGAGGCAGGCAGATCTCTGTGAGTTCAAGGCCAGCCTGGTCTACAGAGCGAGTTCCAGGACTGGAGAGAAACAGAGGTGAAGGAGTAGATCGGTGCGGGGAGAAGGGGGACACTGGGAGGAGAGCAGAGAGGGATAGCTGTGGTCGGGATGCTAAAGAAAACATAAATAAATAGACATGAACATAAGAACAAGAGCCTGCCCGCTTTAGTTCACCAGCTGGGCCATCTCAAGCCAATCCATCATCTCTTGCACTTAGCTGCTACCCTATACATCCCCTTCTTCTGCGTTCTGAGCGGGGCATACCCTGTCAATGGGAGCAGTAAGCAGACTTGATGGAGATGGGTCATTTGTCTATCTGTTGCTTTCATTGGTTAATTAATAAAGAAACTGCTTGGCCTTTGATAGGACAGAAAATTAGGTAGGCGGAGTAGACAGAACAGAATGCTGGGAAGAAGGGAAGTGAGGCAGAGTCGCCTTAGCTCTCCTCTCTGAGATGGACGCAGGTTAAGAATATTCCTGGTAAGACACCACCTCGTGGTGCTACACTCATTAGAAATGGGTTAATCACGATGTGAGAGTTAGCCAGTAAAAGGCTAGAGCTAATGGGCCAAGCAGTGATTAAAAGAATACAGTTTCCGTGTAACTATTTCGGGGCATAAGCTAGCTGTTCAGGAGCCGGGCAGCAGCCTGCCGCTCCTCACTACACAGACTTTATTGAGACTCGGGGGGGGGGGGGGCAAGGCTCTGACTGGTGGACCCTTCCTCACTCTACCTCCCTGGAACCCTGAGACCTAGGTAGATAACATCTAGTCCGAGCCTCAGCTTCCAATGAGGACTAATGAGGTACAGCCAATGAGCAGGTCCTGGCTGGAGGCCAGCTTTACCATGCAGGGCTCAGGCACCTGTGATACTCAAGTTGTGTCTAGGGATTCCAGAAGGGTGTGAGAGGACAAGGCCCAGCTCCCAGCGTGGTCCCAGCCCCCACCCCCAGCTCTGGTCCCTAGCGGGTTGCCCCCACAGTCCCTAGTGGCTCGCTGGTCCCTAGCGGGTCACCTCCGCGTAGCCTCACCTGCAGCCTGCTGGCTATTGTGCTCTGTGTGTCATAAAAGCCCCGCTTTAGAACAAAAAGGTGGGGTTGCTGAGGGGCGGGGAGAAGGTGGAAAATAAGCCACAAGAGCCTGTACTGTTTCCTATGGAAACAATTAGCCAAGTTCAGTAAGCACAGCAGCCATAGGCAAAGAACCATATATTAGTAAATACTTGTACTTGAGACTAATGGCCTCTGGAAAATGGCTATGTTCTCAGCAACCGTGATAAGGCTTTTCTGACCTTTGACTCTGTAGATTCCCTGTGAGCTGGAGGTGCCTGTGACTGGGTATTGCCTTCACCTGGGTTTTAGGGTCTGGGGATCTCACTGCTTGAGCAGGTGGGCATTCTGGGCCAAAGCCGAAAAAAGCCAAGCAGCTGAGACTGACTGATTCCCAAGGTCAGCCCCTGAACCACGCTGATGGGAGGGAAGTGTCCTGTTTCCTAGTTCTGGGGCTGATGTCTGTGTGCTAGGGGAACCAGGAAAGTTGCAACAGAAGGAGACCCCAGAAGCCAAAGACAGTCTTGCAGGGCTGGCGTAGGGTAGCGACAGCCCTCACCTGGTACAGGGCCACGTTGGGATGTTCCAGGACGGCCGGTAGGCTCCTTGCTGACCCCTGAATCACCGACCTTGGGCTCCCACCTTCCACCATACTTCTTGGCTCGCTGCCACCATCCCCACGCAGCCTCTGGGACAGGAGCAGGGGTGATCAAGATGTCAGACCCAACCTGCCCCTCTGCCTACCTGCCCACCCAGCCCAGGTCTGCCCACCCACCCGCCGACTGGGAGTCCTCTGGAGGAAGGTGAGGTCCTGGGCTGTCAGCAGGATTCGATGGGGGCCCCGCACCAGCTGCAGCTGCTGGAGGCCTAACCTAGAAGTGAGAGACAGCAGGGCCTCGGTCAGACTCTCAGCCCTGCCTTCCACATCTCCTCCTGTGTCAGCTTCAGGGTTGGTGAGCACTGAATACTGTGTACTCAGACCATTGGCCTTGGGATCAGGTCTGCCACTTCCCTGATGGGCCTACTGATGCCTACACCCGTTTCCTTGTTAGAGGTGAGAGCTTTGGAGCTTCTGAATTCAGGCACACAGAGGGAAGAAGAGTTTGTAACGCTGAGGGAATCCCTGGGCTGGATCTGGCTAGTCCCGCACTGCACAAACAGGAGCCTGAAGCTCAGAGGCAGAGCCTCATCCAGAACCACAGGCTTCTGCCGCAAGTCTCAAGCAGAGCTCTCAGGAGGCAACCAGGGCTCCTAGGAGGCTGTAGGCCCTGAGATCAGGAAGTAGAGGTGGGGAAAGCCCCTGTCGGTTGCTAATGGACAGGACCCCATTGGACGGGATGCAGAAAGCTTGAGCCGGGTCTGTCAGCTTTACCTGATGAGGTAAGCAAGGACTCCCCCAATCAGTGCCAAGGCACAGGCCAGTGTCAGAGTCAGGAGGCCATCTGGTGGCTGCACACCTGTGGGGGGGGGGTAAGAGGGGGGAAAGAGGCAGGTGTCATTAAAGCAGTGACCATCCCCTCACAGCCCGGCTACTGCCTCCTCCAGTCCCTGCCCTGTGAGGTCTCCAGCCATTCCTGCGGGTCACAAGCTGAAACCCCTGGAGGCCTTTGTTTTCAAGAGTATCCACGGGAGGGCGCTCTATGTTCTGCTCTCTCCTCCTGAGAGTGAGCAGTGGCAGAACAGGAGGTGGGATTTGCTATTTGTAGAAGAAAAGAGGGGCAGATGGGCAGGTGAGGGTTTCAGCTCCCTTCCCTCCCCAAGAAGGCTTCTTGGTATTCACATTCCGTCTGCAAGGAGGATAATCCCGTGATGTGGGATGCCCCTCTGTATGCCATTTTATTACCATTGGTAAACAAATGCCAGTAAGAAGCCTGAGCCATTGGTCAAACAATCATAATTAATATTAAGCCTCCGAGTGATTATTTTATAAGCAGCTGCAGGGACCAGCAGGCGGGAGAGAAACCCAGTCCAGCGGGAGCAGGCAGGCTAGAGAAAAGTCTCCAGCTACAATGCTGCCTGGTTAGGCACCCTGCTGTGTGCATGAAACTCGGGAGGAGCTGATGTGTAAGGACCTTGGAGTCAGGGATGTGGCTCGGGGCTTGAGTGCTCACTTATGAGAGGAACACACACATCTCAGAGCAGATGTGCTCAAGCAAGCTGAGGTGGCCCTGGGGTCAGAAACCCAAGCATTCCTGCCAAGGGAGGCCTGATGGGGTGGCATGTGTCTGGGAGGGTGCAAGAGTTGCTGTGTCTACAGATTTGGTCTGGAAGAACAGGGTTGGCCAAGCCTAGGACAAAAGGAGGCACAGACAGGAACATACCCAAGCCTGGTCCACCTGTCACTGCTGCCACAGTGAGCATGTGTGCTTTAGGGGATGTGCTTGCATGTATGTGACTGTATGCACATGTGTGCACTTCCCTGCGTTCATAGTCACGTGTGTCATAAAGGACAATGGCCAGGATGGATGAATGACAGAAATCAGTCTGTGTGGGTGTCTTGTCCCGCAGCCCCCAGTGGACATAAGGAAAATGAATCCTGTACTTGGAGCCAACAGACTTGGGTCCAGCATGAGCTCAGCCACTGACTTCTTGTGTGACTCTGGCAAGTCACCAAGACTTTCTGAACTTCAATTCTTTAATGTTGTCTATGGGAGGTAATGCTGTGGGAATTTTAGGAGATCTGTGAGCTGGGGGCATCCTAGCCCTGATCACCCAAAGGAGGCCTTGCTGGTCTCCTGGTGTTTCTTAGCTACTGGCCACACCTCCTTTTAAAGGTCATAGCTCTTCTTTATATTTTCTCTTGCCCCCCTTTACAGAACTATCCACGTAGAGAGTTTTAGTAAAGGTGGATTTGTAAACAGTTGGAGAGAAAAGATAGAGTCATGAACGAGTGTGTGGTTGGGCTAGATAGGTGAATAGAGTTGGTGGTACCTTGATGGAAGGTAGTTAGGCCAGTGAGAAGATGGTGGATGGATAGATGGGTGGGTATGTGGGATGGATGGAAGGATGGATGGATGGATGGATGGATGGAAGGATGGATGGATAGATGGATGGATGGATGGGTGGATGAGTAGACAGATGGATGGAAGGATAGGTAGGCCAGTGAGAAGATGGTAGATGGATAGATGGGTTGGTGTGTGGATAGATAGATGGGTGGATGATGGAAGAATGGATGGATGGATGGGTGGATGAGTAGACAGATGGATAGAAGGATAGGTAGACCAGTGAGAAGATGGGTGGATGAACGGATGGATGGATGGATGGATGGATGAAGGATGGTTAGGCAGATGGATGGAAGAGGTGTATGGATTGGATGGGCAGATGAATGGCTAGACAGATGAGAGATTAGTGGGTGAGCAGTGAATTACCTCTTATGCATAGTGTGTTGGGGTCGAACCAGCAGCTGGCATCACGGGCTGGAGGGCTCCCTCCAGGGAAGTGTATAGCCTTTCCCAGGGCCTGTACCTGCCATGTGTTTGTGTCCAGGATGTGGGTGGGAACCAACTGGCTTCCTTCACCGTCTGTGTCCAGGATAACATATTGGGCTAGCCTTCTGCCTTTCCCATCCATCTGGATTCTCTGGCTAAAACCAGCCACATCAAGAGTTCTTGTGTGGTCCCCTAAGTGAGCCCCTGAGAGCCCTGCTCCATGGTTCTCAGAGCGGTTCAGGGCATAGGCCAAGAGGATGACAGCATCGTAGATCGTTCCAAAGAGTGGGGACACCTGTGGAAGAGAAAGTCTTCATCCTACCACCCTGGACATCTCACGGGCTTGCAGGATTGTTTAGATGGTCATTCTCTCCCCCAAACAGTCTCTTTGGACACACATTGCCCCAGCCCCACTGAACAACCTCACTGCCTCCATGACTGCCAACACTATGCTTCTTCCTCTATCTCAGAAGTCTTGTAGGCATCTCAAACCTTCCAAAAGCTAAACTCTTGGCTTTAGCAGTTTCTACCTCGTTGCTCTTTGTTTGGGTCCTCATTTGAATGTTTCCCAATCCCTCAGGGCTCCACTCAAGAGTCTTCTCCTCATGGAGGTCTTTCTGGTCCATCCTGTCCCCACTGTCCATTCCCCTATTCTAACCTCTCTCCATCCTTCGGTCCTGGTCTACCTTCTTGGCAGAATGATCACTGTTTGGATTTGTTTATCTTGTTTCCTGGTTTTGGTTTACATCCCCCAGTAGAATGAACCTTGTCTTTTTTATTACCAGCCCCCTGTCACCTGACATGATGGCACATAAAAGCCTCAGTTCTTATCTTTAGATGAACAACCTCCATCAGCTCCTGCATCCCTGTCACCACCTCAAGGCAGTCTGTTTTCCTTCATTCAAAGCAGGCACTGGGGTTCGGCTGACTCCTATAAGCCAAAACCATGCCAGTAGTCACTCCCCCACCACCACTAGTCCTTTTCAGATTCACAGTGGTGACCTCCAGAAACCCACTCCCGACACCTTCTTCTAGTCTCCACAGCCCGCTAGAGAGATGTGATGGAAGAGAAGTGGGGTGCCCCAAGAGAAAGTGCAACTGAGTCCACCATGCCTGGAGGTTATATAGCAGGCAGGAAGATGGGGGCGGGCACAAGCCAGCACCTGCGGGCTAGGCAGGCACAGGTCATGTGGCCACAGTGGGGTGGGGCTGGCTATCCCAGTGGGTCCCTAGCCCAGGCAGAGGTCTGTAGTGGATGCAGTGTGCCCATATTCTGACTCAGGGTCCCACCTTCCAGGCTGCAGCGAACCGACACACCCACCTGCTCTGTCTCCAGTAGGGAAGGAGCCCCTCCACTCATCTTGGTAGCGGTGAAAGCATGATTCTCAGGACCGGACTCCAGGCTGATAGTGAGAATCGCGTCATAGGCTTCCTGCAAGGGTCCACGGTCACCCAGGGCCAGGTAGGAGCGGTTGCGGTAGGGCAGGGCAAAGAGCAGAGCGTCGTAGGGCAGGAAGACGAGTCTCCCGTCTGCCAGGCCCTCCTCCCACGCGCGGCGCAGCAGCGTACTCTGCTCCAGGCCCCCCAGCAGCGCCGAGTGCATGCACAGCACCACAACTGGGGGTGAACAGGACAGGGTCACCTTCACACTTCAGCACTTGCCGGAAACCCAAATCCCGAGGCCCTCGGAGCTCCCCAAATCTGTGGTCACACTTCTAGTCCCAGCCCCTAAGCATTCCGGGTATGAGTTGAGAGGTGACCTCAGTCTGACTCCATAGTGATTATGGCTGAGGTCACTATAATCCTAAAATCAAAGAGGCTGCAAAGAAATTACTGCATGAACTAAAGAGGACACAAACAAGCAGCAAATGGAAGAAGTCAGCATTTGTATGGAAGGGGATTCCATACAAAGAAACACTGGAAGAAGAGGATAGTGGGTAAAGATGCTTGCCACTATGTTGCAGATCTGACAGCCTGTGCTCAATCCCCAGAACACGCCTGTGTTCCATAGCATGGGCATCCACACACTCACATCATAATACACATCATCATACATACACACATCATCACCATCATTACTGATTTCAAAAGAGATACTGGAGGTCAAGTTCAAATAGTGAAGGTGAATAGTTCAATAACTCAATAAAAAAACTTAGTGGAAAACCTCAGCGCAAAATGAATCAAGCGTTAGACAGAGACTGTCGGGTCTTGAAGTCAAAGTACATGAATTCCAATATTCAGACAGTGGTGAAGACAAGAAAGTGTGAACAGAGCACATGAGGTCAATTCAGTGCCATTAAAGGGCTAGACCTACGAGCCATGGACATAGAAGAAGGAGAATTCCAAGGAAATGCATGGAATATACATTTAATAAGAGTATCAGAGAATTTCCAAAACCTAGGGGACTATCCAGATAAAGAGGCGTTTAGCATGTCAGACAGACAAGACAGCCCCGTGTCATAGCACAGCTGAAACACTGATGATTCAGAGCAAAGGGTCTGTGTTGAGAGCTGCATTAGAGAAGTGCCAAGTCCCATCCAGAACAGGTCTAGCATGGTAATAGCAGATGGCTCAACAGGAATCCTAAGAGTCATGGACAGTACTTCAATCCCTGAAAGATAATTAACTGAGAGCGCAGATTACTATTCCCAGCAAAGTTATTCCTCACACTATCCTTCTATATAAAACAAAAGCAAAGACATTCATGACCACTGAGCTAGCATGACACAAACGAGAAAGATAAACACATCCATAAGGAGACAAAAAAGGATAAACTACACAAGAAAGATGTAACTCATTTAGGACTGGGAAAGTACCAAATATTACAAAAATAACAAAGTGACAGAAATGAATGCATGCATTTCAATAAAAATCCTGAATGCTAACAGTTTCAATTCCTTAATTAAAGACATAGATTATTGGATTAGATATCAAAGAATTAAAAAAAAACAAAAACAGCACCCATCTATTTGTTGTCTATAAGAAAGACAGCCTTTGTTTGAAGGATAATAAAAGATATTCCAAGTTAATGGAAAGCATGCAAGTGTTGCAATTCTAATATCTGGCTAAATAAACTTCAAATTTTAAAAAATCAGAAAAGACAAAGTCAGTGTGTTTGGTTAAAGGAATGGTCTTTTAGGATGGTACTGCCAATATGAACATATATGCACTGAACACTGAGGTACCCAGTTTCATGAAACAAACAATACCGGATGCAAAGGTGCCAGTTGATTTCAGCACAGTAAGAGTGGACGACTAACTGGCTGCATTTTTGGACACAGAGCAACTCTGAACAAATAAAAAAAACCTGAGATAATTTTATCTATTGTATCTGATGTCAGTGTACTGAAACCATAAATCAATAGCGAGAGAACCTGTGCAAACTGGAGACTGAACGGCGCAGTCCTGAATAATGAATGAGTTGTCAAAGAATTGGAAGGTGAACTTTTAAATTTCTAGAATCAAATGAAAATGAAAACACAGCAGATCAGAACCTGTGGGATACAAAGAAAGTAGCTCTGAGAGCTACACACACACTCATACACACACACACGCACACACACATACACTCATACACATACCCACACACATACACACATACATACACACACATGCACACACATATACACACTCATGCAAACGCATACAAATACACACTCACACATACACCACACATACAGATACACACGTACACACGCATGCACACACACACACCACACACTGTTCTATTTTATTTTATTCTCAATTCTATTCTTTTTATTCTCTCTTCCTCCCTCCCTCCCTCCCTTCCTCCCTCCCTCCTTCCCTCCCTCCTTCCCTTTCTTCCTCTCTTTTTCTTTAATGCTAGCCACGATTAGATCTTTGTTACACTCCTGAAACTTTCAAAGACAACCACCAAGAATGCCGTGGACTTCACAACCCACATTTGGACCAAGCTTATGATCCTGACGCTCTGCCAGAATACTATGACAAACTCCTCACTCTCTGGACTGCCAGAGGAAGCCTTCAGCAAGGATGGAGACTTGACAAGAGCTCAGTCCAGCTGGTATAGACAGGGCCTCCTTGTGACCATGTGACGTCCCGGCTGCCTACAGCAGGGTGGACCCAGGCATACTTACTTTTCAGACCACGCACACTGTGGAGTTGTTTGCAAACCTTCGTGGCCTCCTTCTCTCCAGGTCCCAAAGAGGTCACCAGTCCAATGGAGAGCCCGTGGGCCCTGAAAGCTGTGGCCAGCTGCTGGGCTGTGGCTAACCAGATGTCCTGGTGAGAGGACACGATGGCCAAGCGGGCCCAGCCGAAGTATCTCATGACAGACAGTAGCACATGGACAGCAGAAGGCAGAGTGGGCACCAACTCACCTCCTCCCTCTGGAGCTCCACAGGCCCAGGAGAAGAGGGACTTGCCCCAGCCTTGGGCCAGCAGAGCTGCCGCTGGGCAGTATCCAGGATTGACAGGGCCCACAAAAGCAGCCACTGTGTCCTTGTGGGCCACGAATGTGGCCAGGGCATGGGGGGTATCACAGCTTGTGGGTATGACCTTGAAATCCAAATGTGAGCCCAGCAGCAGGGAGGCATCCTGGTTGACTCGATCTACAGCCAATTGGGCAGCCATCCTGGGGAGTGCCTGAGCAAAGATGGGGTCACAGTCCCAGGGACCCAGGACCCCAAGGATGAAGGTCTCTCTTGCCCATGCTGGTGGGGAAAGGGAGTCAGCCCACAGGACACCCCAAAATACCACAGTGAGAACTGATATGGAAGAGGCTTTCCTCGGATGACAGACAGTGAGCCCCCACCGGCTCTGGCAGGGAAGTCGGGTCTTCCTGTGTGGTGCTATCCAGTCCTGGCATTCAAGGTTCAGGTCCTGCTGCAGTCCTGGGGGAGGAGCATGAATGAGCCTCACTGTCTAGCCTTTTGGCCGTTTCTCATATTGGTACATAAGACACTTGGAGCCATGATCTGAAGGACTCCGTAGGACTGGCTCAGAACTGTGAATACAAGCTGAGCCCCAGGCTGGACTTCAAACAGGATATTGCCTACAGAAATAACACCAAGACCCAATCCCTTGCCTCCAAGTCTGTCTTCTTCCTCTGAGAATATAAGCAGCAAAACTCCTCAGAAGTCTCAGTATGGTGGGACTCAATGTCCCACCTCTATTACCCTGTGATTGCTGCTTCTTCTTTCGCTTGTCCTTAGGAGGACCAAGCCCTCCCTGCCATGTCGCTGTTCACCTCAAGCCTAGCTCCACCCAAAGGTCCTGGCTGCAGAGTCGAAGGTCCAGGGAACAAAGCCCACGTGTCAAGTGCTGTAGCTCATGTGCTGGGTGTGTCCAAGAGAATTGGAGTTACAGTGTTCATGCTACACCTATGTGTTCCATCCCTGGCATCCTTCACAGACCTGCTTGGATTAAACGGCCTCTCTAGCCCACTGTATAGAAGAAGAAGCTAGGGGAACTGACATGAAGTTAGTAGGAAGATGAGCTGTGACCCAAGTCTATCCAGCTTGGAGGCTCCACCCAGAATTTGACCTTCTCAACCAGGATGCTTGGACTTCCCTCTGAGTACACTTTTCTCTGTCCTACAGAATATCAGCAAAATTCCCTGCTGGCAGACTCAGCATCTCAAGAGTTCTGTAGCCAGTGACCTGCAGGGACCCTAAGAGCCGAAGAGCCTAACAGGCCCACTTCTGAATAAGGCAATGGCTGGTTTTCACCTGAGCTCTGCTGCTGATTCAGGACACAGAGTCCATATCCCTGAGTTCCTGCTGGTAGGACACAGTCCCTAAATAATACTACAGCCAGTGGCCTGTCGTAGGACACGGCAGGGCAGCCTTTCACTACAGCTTTGGTCCTGATTTGTAGCACATGGTCCACACCTTTCTGGGCCCTGGTTTCCTCAACTGTGCAAAGAGAGCTCGGTGCACATCTCAAGTCTCTAAACATCCTTCAGCACTGATATTCCATGAGCTGGTAGAACACCTAGAGACAGGGATCTCTGTCTCTAAGCTTACCCATGTTCTCTTCTAAATATCCCCCCAGGGCGTAAGCTCCTTTGGTCCCACTGTAATGGCCACAGAAAGGGCCACCCTGAAGTGGGGAGGGGATTTACTTTTTTTTTTTTTTTTTTTTAGAATTGGGGATGACCTTAGGGTTAGCTGCTGCTTGGTTTATGAGGCCAAGAACACGGAGCTAAAGGCTCTCATCAGAGTCCTGGAACTCAGAGATGGAGAAGTCTGTCTGCATGAAGACACCAAACCAGAGTGATAGCAGCCCACAGGACAAGGATGGAGAATTCCCATCAGCCCAGGGTCACCCCCTTTACCCCACCCCTCTCTTCGGGGCATGCTCCCAGTATACTCACCTGCCATGGTGGCCTTTAGAGTAGACACTGCATCTTTGTCAGTCCTGAGGTCCCCACACCCAGTCCTCAGAGGTCAAACTGTCTGAGCGCTCTCTGGCCCAGGGCCTCCCGTGGTGTCCTGGCTGCCCTGCCGCTCCTGCTGTGTGCCAGCTTCCTGAGACTCCTGCCTGGGGAGTGCCTCAGACATGGTTCATTCCCTCCTGTCCCCCTTAGGAGCCCAGAGAAACCATTTGGAAAATTGGATCTGTTCAGACCCCAGGGCTCTGGGGAGCCACATCAGAAAGGAACGGAAAGTTGTGGATAGGAGGAGGGGAGAGAAGGTGTGTGCTTCAGCACTGTGGACAGCTCCTGTCCGCTGGGGCACCCGGGAGGCAGGGAGTGTGGACAAGTCCCAGGACCCAGCATCAGTCAGCATCCCTCATGTGCCGAGCACAGTTCATTCTACCCACAGAGGCTCTATTATTACTTTCACTTTAGAGATAAACAAAGTCTGATCCAGAGAGTTTGGCAATTTGGTAGGGTACAGAACCAGTCAGTGGCTTCTCCTTACATGGCACCATGCTGGTCATGAATGAGGGGGCTTTTCTACCCTCCTTTTGGTTTGGATAATACTTCATTCCAGTGGGCTTCCCCGCATCCCTTCTCCACCTGTTCCCTCTTACCTGGGCAGCCAGCTCTTCTTGAGGGCCCTGTGTCTGCTAAGGGCTGGCACTATGCCCCGCCTCACCACTTAGACAACTTTGTCGAGTGGAAAATGTGTCTCGTTTTCTTTGTCACATTATTCATTCAGCTGCAAATCACTAAGCACTCATTTCCCAGTTCTGTCTGGAGTGAGTCGAAGCCACTTTCCCCCGCTTCCCTCTGTTAAACCCCTAATTCCCACCCTTTTCCCCAAACTCATCTTCCTCCTACATATTTCCCTAGATAATTAGGTCCCATCATCATACGGAAAGAACAAAGATTTTTGCTCTTCACAGACTTTTTCTATCAAGGATTGGGACTTTATAAAGTAGGTAGGTGTCATTTTACTGCTGAGAGGAGACGGATGTTGTCAAATGAGCATCAACTACCACATACATAATTTCGCACAAGAGTTTTATATCACTACACAGTCTTTAGCATGATTTTAACAGTCAAGAAAGAGCAGATATGTCATAAGTTATTCGGGCTGTGTATTTTTATATAGCCCGGGAGGGCTTCAGGGCCTCTGTCGATGTGCCAGGTGTGGGCCCCATTGGCTCTCATATCCCTTCTCTGAACCCTCAGCAGGCTGCTGGGCTAAACTCAGAGGGAGGAGCAAGGGAGGAAAGCCAGGACTCTGCATTCGCTGCAGGGACAACCCAGAAACTCCCAGCATGCTTTGTTATGGCTGCTGGCTGGTTTGAGCCAATGGGAGACACTCACAGACATCAGGAGGACAGCGAAAGGGAGAAGCTGGGAAATTCTCCCCCTCACTCTGTAGGTATATTTTGAGCTATTTACACTTCTTTGTATTTCTGTGTGTATTTGAAAGTGTTCATCAGTTAAAGTAATAATATCAACAAACTATGTAGGGCTATGAATTTCACTCCTCAGCACTAATAAGTTAGGTTTTGTTTTCTTTTTCTTACTTACATGGCACTTAAAAAAAATTCTGGGGGCTGGAGAGATGGCTCAGAGGTTAAGAGCATTGCCTGCTCTTCCAAAGGTCCTGAGTTCAATTCCCAGCAACCACATGGTGGCTCAAAACCATCTGTAATGGGGTCTGGTGCCCTCTTCTGGCCTGCAGGCATACACACAGACAGAATATTGTATACATAATAAATAAATATTTTTAAAAAAATTCTGAACTATGTTTTTCTGTTTTCTTCTTACTTCATCAGGAGAAACCTCTGTACCCGCTAGAGCAATAGTTCTCAACCTGTGGATCGCAACCCCTTTGTGAACCAAATACCCTTTCACAGGGGTGGCCTAAGACCATCAGAAAACACAGATATTTACATTATGCTTCATAACAGTAGCAAAATTATAGTTATTTAATTTTATGGTTGGGGGCTACCACAAGAGGAATTGTGTTAAAGGTTTGCAGCACTAGGGAGATTGAGAGCCGCTGCTAGATTGAGCTGCTCCAGAACCCCAAGTCCAAGACGACAAAAAACGGGCAACAGATAACCAGCGGCCCTCCTGCAGTGTATCTGCAGGACGGAAGTGAAAGACCCCCTCCCACCGACCCCACCTTCACTGCTTGGTTCCCGGCCCATTGCTCTGACTATGGAAAGGTACATCCGGCCATTAGCCCACGCCCCCTCATCCACATACATCCTACGACACGGCCCCAACTGACCCTGTCTCAGCCCTAGCAATTCCTTTCTCTAGCCCATCAGCAAGGCGCTGGGTGACAGAGGAGGTAAAGCCAGCCAGCTCCCTGCTCCTGTGCCCTAGCAATAAAACACCCCCTCCAGGCAGGGGAGTCGTTCGACAATAGCAAAAGGTCTGTGTGACCTGCCATCATGGCTTCAGCAAAACCGCTGGAGGTGAGGGAAACAGACACATGTGCAGCCCAGCTTCTAACTCTTTGTATGGAAAGGGATCTTCTCTTCCCCGAGGGAGAGTAGAATTAATCTCCAGGTTGTTACCTTCCCCGCTACGGGAACTGTTGCTCAGCAGCGCCCTCTGCTGTTCGCTGCTTGGACACACAGCAGGGGCGTAGCCGTAATAGAAGTTCACACTGCCCTGTGTAGGCTACATTCTGGCTCCCAAGGCTTCTTCCACCTATTGATGGAGCCCTAGGGTATGGGAGAAGCGTGACTGAGAGCCACAGGTCATCTTGTATACCGAAGTGCTAAGGACATGCACACACACAACACTAATAAATTATATTAAATTTAGCGCATGCTCTGTCTGGGGGTTCAGGTCTGTTTCTTCAGTAGTTCAGCAGGTGCCTTCCCACAACAGCCCAAATGGTGAAGCTGATCAAGAGCATGGAAGCTTTGCAGGAGGCCCTGGATGCTGCAGGAAGTAAGCTTGGAATGTTGGCTCTCCCAGACTGGAGACCTTGCAGAAGGATCAGCCCCTTTCATTTCCCCTCTGAGAAGTATCCAGCATGCCACACTCCTTGAAGTGGCTGTGGAGGACTGTCAGGACGTTGCCGCGAACAGTGAACTCACAGGCCTGCTGACCTTCAAGTCTTATATGTGGGTCCAAAGGCCAGTGGCTTTTTCTGGGGCTAAGAAGGAAAACCTAGAAGCCTCTGTTAATGGATTTGCCTAACCTTGTTCTGAAAAGGTAAAACCAGCCACCAGTTGGTTAAAACCTGTTGTTTTCTAATCTGTGAAGAAGTATCAAGTACAGAAATTTATACCCAACTGCCATCTGATAAGTGGTAATGGAACATTAATTCTACTCTTCTTAAAAATTAAATCTAAAAAATTAAATTTAAAAAGGTTCATAGTTCCTGAGAGACAATGCTCAAGGTAGGCTTCTGACTTCCAACCCAACCCCAACACAACTGTGCCCACACCTACAGCCCCCCCATGAATATGCACACACAGAAAGAAAAGAGAAGGTAATGAAAGGGAGGGAGGGAAGGAGGGAGGGAAGGATGATGTTCCAAGGTGGCTTAGGCCATCTGGGCCCTGGGGTGACAGCCTCCTGAACTGCTGGCTCTCCTAGCTCTTACCACGGTGACATCTAGGATTCCAGCTACCCCCCTTAGCATCAGGTCCAATTAGCAAAGCGGCATCAACACAATCTACCGCCACAGTACTCCGTGGGACAGCCAGCTTAGCCAAGGTCCCTTAAGCCCTGTTATGACAGAGAACTGGAGCGCTGGATCGCTCTGGGGACAAAACAATAGAGACCTCTGTGTCCTGCACACCGCTCCTAATGGACTTCCTGAGGAATGGGATGGAAGACATTCGCTAGGACAAGAACCACAGAGCTGGGGCCAGAGACCGTTGACCCGTCCAGTAAAGTCAGCCAGGTTAGAAGCTTTCCTCGGCATTGTCTCAGGCTGCATGGGTGACAATCGTCTCTGTCCCCAAGGACCCATCCATCTTCTTTTCCTCAGTCAAAATGCCAGTGTGGTTGCAGGAGAGATGGCTCAGCACTTACAAATACTTGCCACTCATCCAGAGGACCCAAGTTGACTTTCCAGAATCCATGCTGGGCTGCTCACAACAGCCTGCAACTCCAGGAAATCCGGCCTCCTTTCTGGTCTCCGTGAGCACCCCTACACACATAATAATAAAATACTATTTTTTTAAAGAAATGCAAGCTAATAGAGGTGTAATAAGAATGACTACCCTTTTTTCAGGCATTCCCCTTCAGGCCTTCAGGGATGGAGTATTGCTCTGGCTGTGTTCTCTGGGCAGGGGTCTCGAAGCTCCCATTTCATATTCCCTCCTCCAGAGCCCTCCTTTTCCAGGTCGGGGACTCCAGATGGCCACCTGTCTGCTTGTTGTACATGCCCACTTCCATCAAGTCTTTCTGGAACTGGGTGAATACCTACCGCTTCCTCCATGGGGAAGGCCCAGGCCAAGAGCGCCCTGCTTGCTCTTTATTTCCTGGCAGCTAACACTCAGTGGTCAGAGTCTGTGTCTAGTAACCTCCAGCTTCCCTCCTCCATGCAGGAAGAGACTCAGTGTCCACTTGGCTCAAAGAGACCCAGTGTCCACCCTCATCTTTCCTCGGTGAGGTTCCGAGGCAGGGGACTGACTGTGAAGCAATGCATCCTCACTGTGGGGACTCCAGATAGTGTTTGACTCTCAAGCAGAACTGCAGACGGCTGCCCTCTTTCTCCCTGTGGATGCGGCAGGGATCCCCACAAGGAGAGAAAAGTGGGGAAACCCTCTGAGTCCTTAACCGGCCACCCACTCTAAGCACAGTTCTGCTCCATCCTTGCTCCCTCTCAACAGACGTGACACAGAAGGCTAGGTCCGCCTGCAGGAGGTTTATAGGGACCCGTGAGCCGGTGAGGTTCAGGGTGGCTTCACTCAAATCCCTCATGATCAAGGAGTAAATGGAGGCAAGGTAGAAATCACTACCAAGGGGAAAATTCATCTTATGAAATGAATGGCAAACCCCAAGAATGGACTCAGATGTCTGGTCTGAGCCTAGTGACAATTCTTGCTTTTGGTTAATTAAAAATCACTAATCTTGAGGCCCTGTCTCTGGGTGGTACAGTCTCAGCTCCACGCTATCATCGCCATGGAAAACAAGTACTTTCACTGAAAACACAGACTATATATATATATATATATATATATATATATATATATATCCTTCATATATACACGTATGTCTGAAGGAGGACTAACCAGGTGGAAGACATGGGA
Source organism: Microtus oregoni (assembly GCF_018167655.1). NCBI lineage: Eukaryota > Metazoa > Chordata > Mammalia > Rodentia > Cricetidae > Microtus > Microtus oregoni. The sequence goes on from NW_024543059.1 coordinate 2,042,718, forward strand.
TCTTTGTCTTCAGAGTGTGTGTGTCCCTTTGACATCTTGCCCTGGTCTGTCTTCATAGTGTGCGTCTGACCCTTTACCATCTTGCCCCGGGAGCCGGATTCTACTTGGCCATGCATGTAGAAGCACATTGCTTATTTACGATGTTTTGTGCGTGAACGAGCATGCAGAGTTCACTTGGCCTAATGCCCACTGGGGCTGGAACGTGTTCTTCGCAACCTTGCTGCCTCTTCAGTAGCCCAAACACTGGAAGTCTTTCTTTCTGTCACAGGGCCATGACTACACTAAAGGCCAGGGCACCATGAGAGATGTTGGTGTCCACAGCGAAGTAACTTGGCCTCTCCTGGGTTAATATAACTACTCGGTTAGCTTGCAAACCTCACAGCCAGATGTTTGTACATGAGAAGATAAACCATCTTCTGAAACTATACCCAGCTTATCTGACTGCAGCAGATCAGAGGAACGTGTATCCTTTCCTATGCTCAGTGGGCAGGTCCAGCTACCTCTTTGGGCAGTGCTAGCTCACTTCTACTCACAAGCCTACGCCCCACTCAAATCTTGTCTATGTTTTCAAAAGTGATTTTATCTTTTGCAGAGTTAGAGTTTGAACCTCTGCACATGCTAGGCAAGACTCTGCCAGCCAGCTACACGCCCAAGTCACTTTGTCTGACCTGGTACCTTTTTCCCCATCTTATCTCCATTAGTTTCATGCCAGAACATCCTGCCTGTGGTGACAGGGATACAACGATTAGTAAGAAATTCCCACAGCTCCCAGAAACACTTCCACAATCGCTCTGGACTGGTAAGTCTGGACTGCCTCACTCTGGCGATTGTATCCACTCATTTGTTTCTGATGGGCAGGGGCTCTTCCCTATCTAGACTCCCGGGCTACTGTTGTCCACACTGACCTCACCTCTCCCTCCCCCCACAGAAGTCTTCAGCATGAGCAGGGCCCTACTCTTTGCTCTGCTGCAGGGAGCGTGCTCCTGCTTCTCCTAGGAGGCTAGCAAGTGCTATATTCATCCTCTTCCCCAATGTGTCTGCTCCCCTCGGCCTCCGGATGCATCCCTCTCCCTGTTCCAAAGACGTTCTGACATTTCTTCTCTCTGAGGAAGGCCTTTGTTGAATGCAAACTCCAGCTCATCCACCCAGCAGATGAAAAGACTCCCGAGTGATCAAGGCAAAATATTTGATCCCGAAAACCAGCTCCCGTGTCAGTGATTTTGGCCCACACTAATTTTAGCGTTTTTTCCCCCCTCTTGATCTAAACTTTTGGGGATTGGCGTGGACTTCAAAGTCTTTCACTGCATGTGAGGCTGGGTACCGGAGCCTCTCACTTGACCCTCATTTCGTACCACCCCCAAGTCAGCCTCCCAGGAAGATCACCCTCCGGGACAAGGTGGTCCTCCATCTTCCAGTCAGCTAAGTTCATGGTAATAAAGCCTTTCCTTCCCCCTCCCTTGCCTCATAACCAGTTGACTCTGTCATCGGGGATCAGACCCAGCTTTTTGCATGCTAACATTGAAACCCATTGCTAGTAGTTTGGACCTTGGGCTTCTCCAGACTGTGCTGGGATGGAACCCTGGCTGTGGTCTGAAAGCAGTGAAGTGATGAGGGCATGGTCTGAGGAGCAAAGGAGGGGGTGCCCAGAAAGCCCTGCAGGGTCTGGGGAGCAAAGGAGGGGTGCCCAGAAAGACCTGCAGGGCCTGTGGAGCAAAGGAGGGGGTGCCCAGAAAGCCCTTCAGGGTCTGGGGAGCAAAGGAGGGGTGCCCAGAAAGACCTGCAGGGTCTGGGGAGCAAAGGAGGGGTGCCCAGAAAGACCTGCAGGGTCTGGGGAGCAAAGGAGGGGTGCCCAGAAAGACCTGCAGGATCTGCCTTTGCTGCAAGGAGTTCAAGACAACTTGAAGCTTTAGAATTCTTACACCCATCCCTGGTCCCTAAATGTCTGTCCCATGTGGCTGGGATCCCATCCTTTGGAGTACAAGAGGTCATGACTGAATGCTGTCATCGGATCCTGAGTCTGGGCCTCCATTGTGCCATAACTGTCCCTGCAGGGCGTGAGGGACTTGGGTGTCATGGAAGCCCTCAATTATGTGATGATAATTTGCATCCTTTATTTCCCACATATAGACACACATCACATAGCAGTCGATGACAGACTGCATATGTGGGGGTGTGATTGTGTGGTCTAAGCATGCATAAGGCTGTGTGCCATCAGAATTTGTACATATAGGCTCTGACGGCCACATAGCAGTACAAGTGCCCAGCAGTGTGCTCTCCAGACTGGATCCCTGTTAAGGAACATGTGGCCGTAAGTATGTTGTCTCAACTCGCCACTATCCTTACAATTGTTATCGTTGTCACAGGGGCTTAGTGCCAGAGCCCTGTGACATCCCAGGATAGGTACTGTCCCATTCTACCACCTAGGACAATTTGCTTCTTCCCTTTCTCCCTCGGCAAAAAGACTATTCTAGTATTGCACAAATACAGGGGAATATACCTGTATTTCACAACTCAACTCCTTATTTATTTTATGGTTCTAGGAATGGGACCCAGGCCTTCTGCGTAGGTAAATGCTTTGTCCCAGATCATAGTTCTGGTTCCAACAAATCAGCTCCATTGTCTTGTTGGGCTGGTCATTTCCCAGCACCCCTAAACCTAGGATTGAAACAGAAAACATACAGCCAGACTGTGCAACTCCAAGAGGCCCTTACTCAGAAAGGTCTATGCTCAAGATGGGGGTAGTGGGCTGACAGACAGCTCAGTGGGTAAAGGTACTTGCTGTCAAGCCTGACCACCTGAGTGCGGTCCTGGAGACCCACATGGAGGAGGGAGACTCCTAACTCCAACGGTTTTCTTCTGGCATACACACACTCTAAACAAATTCATTAATAATTTAAAAACCTTTAAAGACAGGTTCAGGCTGTGGAGAGGGTGGTTTCAGGAGCCCCCACAGACAGGTGATTGCCTGGGGAGAGGCTGTGGCCTCTGGTGAAAAGTCGCACCAGACCGCAGCAAAATGAAAAGCAAGCTGTGTGGAGTGGTGTGGCTTAGTCTGAACGTTCCAGACGCTACAACTGCTGTCCCATTTTGCAGATGAGGGAACTGAGACCCACAGAAGGCACAGCCGTGCGAGGACATGCTGTATGTTCTAGAAGTGTCTCTCTGAATTCTGAAGGGGAAGAGTGGAGTACGGCATTAGTTAGCTAATGAGCTACAGATACCTGAGAGGTGAATGTTTAACATAACCCCCCGGTTATTTTGCTCACGCATCTGTAATTTGGGAATGGCTGGGCAGGGAGAATTGTTGTATCCATTAGTTTTTTGTTGCTTTGACCAAATGGCTGACAAAACCATCCAGGGAAGAAAGACCAGTTGGGGCTCACAGTTGATTCTGGGTCGGTGAGAGGCAGAACATCACTCCAGACACACGTAAGAACAATAATAAACCATGGGAACTGTCTTGAAACATGCCAGTCGCTCCCTTCTGCGTTCTTACAGAAGTGGTGACGACAGAGACGGTGGCTCGTGTCTGTGTCACGTGAGCTTCACGATGTCGCAGCGCAAAATTAAGAGGGTCCCAGGGCCACGCATGGCACATGCTACACCCAGCAAATAGTCACTGAGTGGTTAACTTTACCGATGAAATCTAAGGCTCAGAGAGCCCGAGATTGACTGGTGTGGCCGCTCCCTGTCTGCAGTGTTCCTAACGTTCTGCTGTCGGGCAATGCCGTGTTCCAGTTCCCCATCAGGTCCGTGGGGCTCCTAAGGCTTCCGAGCTGCTGACAGAAAGTGGGAAAGAAGCCCACGGATGGAGACTCTATTTATCCTTCTCTGTGGCACTGAGGCCAATGCCGGGACCAATGAAGAGGAAGACATGGGGATACTGCAATGAAAAGCCCAGGGAAAGGGGCGGTGTCTTTGAGACACAAGTGATACCGGGAGTCGGGGGAACGATCGTGGCTGTGGGAGTAGGCGTATAGATATAGCCAGGGGCTTGTAGGCAGATGTGGGTGGGTGGATGGACGGACAGATGGATGCATGGATGGGTGCATGCATGCATGAATGTACATATGGATGCATGCATGGATGGATGCATGCATGGATGGATGGCTGTGTGCATACGTGCATGAGTGGGTGGGTGGATGCTTGGATGGATGGATGGATGGATGGATGGATGGATGGATCAATGGATGGATGGATCAATGGATGGATGTATCGATCGATCGATGAATCGATGGATCGATAGATATAACTGAATGGGTGGGTGGATGGATGAATATATGGTTAGATGATGGATGGATGGTAAGTAGATGGATGGGTGGATGGTAGCTTGAGGAGTTTGTGGACGAGAAGATCAAAGGATTTGTGGTGGATGGGTGGATGGAGGATTGGTATCCGGATAGGCAGATGGATGAGTGACTAGCGGAATGACACAGGGAGTAGGCGAGTCAACGAGGACAGGGAGGCGGACTAAAAGCACTTTAGAAACGCGGTCACAGCATTTCTGCCAGCAGAGGGCGCCAGAACTGCGCTCACTGGCCTCCGCTAGAGTTCTTAGTGAGCCACCTCCTGCCAGCAGGTTCACCTGTAGTGAGAGCTGAGCTTCAGGACAGTGCGCCTGGGAGAGGAGGGACTCACGGTGCAGAGGACCAAGCCAGAGTCCACAGAGCACAGAACAGAGACAGAAAGCACAAACTAGATACTCAGTGCCACCCGCCACCTGCCGTGGAGTCCCGAGGGGAAATAGTGATGTAATTGTCTTCCACACGTGTCTAAGAAGTGAGCGGAATGTACCGCAGTGTGGAGCGTTTGGAACTCGGAGTCACCTGAGACCACCCAGCAAGCAAGGTGGGAAATAAGCTGTCCAACGTCTAAACACTGCCAGTGCGGCTTCTCTGAAAGTGAAGTGTCTGATGAAAGTGGAGTGGGCGTGCGTGTGTGTGTGTGTGTGTGTGTGTGCGCGCGCGCGCGCGCGCTTTGGGGGGTATGTTCTGAGGCTGGGGAAGGTCATTGCAAACACATGGTGCTGAGTTAAAAGGACTCATCCTGCCTCCTGGGAGGATGTCGAGTGCGCGCTTCCCATGCCACCGTGATCACCAGCTGTATGTTAGCAATGTGCAAACGCAGCTTTTTTTGTCTTTTGTTGGATTTAGGAACTCTTTTTTTAAATTGATTTTATTGAGCTCTACATTTTTCTCTGCTCCCCTTCCTCCCCCCGCCCTTCAACCCTCTCCCATGGTCCCCATGCTCCCAATTTACTCAGGAGATCCTGTTTCTTTTTTCTACTTCCCATGTAGATTAGATCCATGTATGTCTCTCTTAGGTTCCTTATTGTTGTCTGGGTTTTCTGGGATTGTGATTTGTAGGCTGGTTTTTCTTTGCTTTATGTCTAAAAGCCACTTATGAGTGAGTACATGTGATAATTGTCTTTCTGTGTCTGGGTTTCCTCACTCAATATGATGTTTTCTAGATCCATCCATTTGCCTGAAAATTTCAAGCTATTGTTATTTTCTCTGCTGTGTAATACTCCATTGTGTAAATGTACCACATTTTCCTTATCCATTCTTCGGTCGAGGGACATTTAGGCTGTTTCCAGGTTCTGGCTATGACAAACAAAGCTGCTATGAACACAATTGAGCACATGTCCTTGTGGCACAATTGAGCATCCTTTGGGTATATATGCAAAAGTGGTATTACTGGGCCTTGAGGAAGGTTGTTTCCTAATTTTCTGAGAAGTTGCCACACTGACATCCAGAGGGGTTGTACCAGCTTGCACTCCCACCAGCAATGGAGGATCTTTTGATCTTGGCCATTCTTACAGGTGTAAGATGGAATCTCAGAGTTGTTTTGATTTGTACCCCGTCTTGGGCTCATGGGGCCTTTCCTTTGTGTCCACCCCTCATAAAGTTCTCCGGTGCATCCCATCCACCAGTTCTGATTGTTGTGAAGCTGTTATGCACGTGTGGGTTGCATTGCCCCCCATGTCCTACTCTGCTCTTTGTTTGGACGTCAGCAGACAAGGGCAACTGCCATCATTGGGTGGAGAAGGCAGACCCTTAGGACCTGGCGGAGGGCAACTGAGAAGGGGATCCCCGACCTGGTGATTCCCGCCCCTCCATTCTGGTGACTGTGCGGGTGATTGCACCCTCTGCTAGCTCACCCCCCCCCCCGCTAGCTCAGCCCCCTCTGCTAGCTCACCCCCCCCCCCCTCTGCTAGCTCACCCCCTTCTGCAGCTAAAATAACAGAAGCAATGGTGGGCAGGCTGCAGGGGACCCGTCACCTGCATAAAGCTAGCAGCAAATAGGCGTAAGGTGGGAGATACAGACGCTGTGAGCCATGGTGTCTGGCAAAAGGGAGCCCCATTTATGTGAACTGAGCCCCGGCAGTGCCCTGGGGCCTGGGGTGCAAACATTTGGAGCCTAAACACCTGTCCATTCCCTTCTCCCTACCTGGCCAGTGTCCCAGCAGGGCCAACCTGACTTGGTATTTTCAGGAGTTGTACAGTGTACAGCACAGATGCTGACCCTTCTGTGGTCCCTGGCCCTGAGTGGTGAGCCAGGGAGGAAGCAGGTCCTCTGTCTGATAAACCAGACCCTCTTCCTTCTGAAGGGACTGTGATGTGCCCATTCCCCCAGCTCTTACTCTAAGGCACCGGTCCTCACTTACTGCCTCATCCTGGCTAACTCTGGCATGGTCCCTGTTGGGATAGCAGGTCTGAGATGCTTCATTCTGTGGAGCCTTTCCCAAAGCTGGTCCAGTTGCTGACTCAGCTGACCCCACCACCCCCACCCCCACCCCCACCCCGCTGCCGCAGCCAACTCTTCAAGTCTGGTGGTTGTCACTGGATAGAGGACAATATGACCAGAGCTGGGCTGTCCTGACCTGTGACCTCTGGAGCCTAAGTTGCCACACCTGTGATGCAGACGGCAATGGTGCCTGTCTTGCAGGGTGACGATGGAGGTCCTAGGAAGTGACTGGCCCGCCTGGAGCTGCAGATACGCAGCGAATGTCATGTGTTAGATCCGAGTTTTAAAGAAAGCGTGGAAGCCAGGCTACAAGGTGCAGAATCCACGAGCCGGATTCGGCTCCTAAACTGCGGGTGGCCCCACCCCTGTTCCCTCCCCACTGACTCGTGAGGAGAACATTTCAGGGGCCAGGCTGGAGCCGGAGCTGGCAATTAAGGCTGGAGTCAACCCCAAAGGGAGGGAGAAAGTTGAACCTGAACAAAAGCAGCGGTTTCCAGGAAAGCTGAGTGCCAGGCTGGTGCCCAGCTGCGGGGAGGCGTGCGTGCGTGCGCGTGCGTGTATACATGGCGTGTGATTGTATCGCCCACCAGGGCTGGGGTTGCTGGTGGAGCTGATGTCTGCTCTTAGCGTTCAGGGTTGTGACGGACTTTCTGCCATCTGAGTGCTGCTGCTGGCTTACGAAGCCTCCCTTGAGACAGAGACAGCCTGTTGGACCTGCATGCTTCCCTGAGCTGGCCTCAGAGTGGCCCTTACTGCTCCGGGGGTAGGGCGGAGATGAAGCTGTGAGACATAAACTCTCAGTCCTCAGTCAGGGTGCCTTGGGAAGGGGGCTCTGATCGGAGGTAGTGAAATGAGTAGGAACCCAGAAACCTGGGCAAGGGAAGGACTGGACGGCAGTGGTGGGGAGGAAGCCAGAGGCAGGAACCAAGTAGCAATGAGGTCAGAGAAGGATTAACAGCAAAACTGCCTGGGACAGGAAAGAGAGAAGGGTGGAGGGAGATACAGAAAGGCAGAGAGGAGGAGAGCTAGATTTTTGAGGAAGGTTAAGACAGGAAGTAAATGCTGGAAGGCAGAGGTGGAGAGATCAGAAAAAGAGGAAGGAGGGAGGAGGGAGGTCCTAAGAGAACGAGAGGCAGACGAAATAATATGCAATAATAGACCAGGAGCAAATAAAGGATGGCGCTCGGGATCTGTGCTTGGGAAAGGCAGAGTATTCACAGCGGTGAGCCCTCTCCCATGTCTCAGATGAGAGACAGGGGTCCCCGGTACAGCGGCAGCATCAGGCTGCAAACACAAGATTCAGAGTGCCAAGTAAAATAAACTTGGAGGAAAGAGATGGGCAGGCGGCCCCAAAGGGAAGGGAAGAAGGTGCGGCAGGGTGGGGCTTAGGAGCTGCTGCCGGTTACAAAAGCAAATGCTTCCTTTGCAGTGCTTAGCTAAAAGACAAGCTCAGAACATAAGCCTTGACTTTCTGAAGTCAGACTGAGCCCCGAGAGGGTGAGAGCAACATTCACTTCTCTCTGTCTCCACTGTGCCAGGTCCTGGGGCACGAGGAGGCAGGGTCCAGCAGCCGTCAGCCTACGGCAGTTAAAAGAGGGTATCCCCACACTGGGGCCTGTGGTCATGGGGGAGTTCTATATGATTGAATGGGAAGACCGTGAGAGAATGAATCCCGTGGTGCTGGCATAGAATTGGGGGTGGAGGCATAAACCCATGGAGGGAAACTTTCTGTTGCTTTCTCTGCCATCAGGGCCTGGGGAGCACACCCCTCCCTAAAAGGCAATGGAGTCAAAGCCTCTTGCAGACATGACTGACTCCAAGCCCGGAGTAGGGAATATACACAACAAACCTGGAACAGCTTGAGATGTCAGAAAGTTCACGTTCAAAGGGTTATGGGACATTTCAGAAAGAACCCAAAAGGGTTCCCGTAGGGCAAAGCCGGATTATTCTGTGCCTCAGAATAAATGAGACCTTGATAAAATAATGAGACCAGGAGCCCAAGCTATTGGAGGCAGAAGGAGGTAGGGACACTCAATGGTGCATAGGATATTTACACGCGCTCGAAACACCTTCCTGCAAAATGCTGTTCCTTGTGCACGGGATGGGAAAGGATCCTTTCTCTCCAAGATCTTACAGTGGGGAAGCCTGACAAGCAGTCTTCAAGAGACCAAAGAGCAGAGACCCTCAGTGTTAGGACAGGGTAACGTCATGTGCCCCTGACAGGAGGCCACGACAGCGGTACCTGGACCCTTCCTGTCAAGGACCCACCAGGCAAAGCCACGGTGAATTGCATCGTACTACAGGGAGCGAGCCTGTCATATTCTAGAGTTTTGTTTACACGAAGGGCAGGTCAGGTCTGCAGCTCTGCCTTGATTTCAAGTCTAAGGGGTGGGCGGTGAGAGACTTTAAACTGGATCACTGGCTCTAAAGGACTTCACTGGGACAGCTGAAGAAACCCACGAAGAGCCTAAGAAGCAGACGGGGATAACACATCCACACTCACACTGTGCTCTTTGATTTGATGGTCCTGTTGTATACAGGGAAACGGCCTTGTTTTGTCGGTCACAATGGTTTGTCCAGCTTGCACCTTTGAATACTTTCTGTGTGTGTGCACACAATAAAACTCCCAAAGAGGGTTTTTCCCATAAACAATACCAAACTTTCTAGAAATGAATAACTCCTAGTTTTCACTACTCGGCCATATCTAAACCAAAGTCTATATGTGAAGTAAAATCATGTTTCCAGGAGCATGAATGTGAAAATCCCAATAACACACATGAGAACTCAGGCACTGGCTCCCAGGATCCCTTCTTTGGGTGAGCCAGCCTTTTGCCCGTGTCCCACCCTCCTGCTTGCCCTGGGACAAAGGGTGTGCCAGCCAGGGTACCACCTTGAGCCAACAGCGTCAGCTCATGGGAAGAGGTGCAGCACGCAGAGGGAGGACCTTGTTCCTCCTGATGCCTGCTTGCCAAACTCCTCCCGTACTGTTTGCTCTAGGTTTGTCTCTAACAAAGACAGCTCCCTCATGGGAAAGCCAATACTTTGGGGTTTTTAGTCATTTGCAGCCAAACCCAATCCTAGCATTCAACCCACAGGGAGTTAAAGGAGAAAGATTATACTTCATCTCATAAATGAAAAAAAAATGGATTCAATAAAGTTCAATGTCCACTCATGATTCTAAAAATAACTCAGCAGACTTGGAAAGGACAACACCTTCTTTGATTTCATGAAAAAGAAAAAACACCTGCAAAAGTCCCAGGAGCAAACACTGGTTCACCGGGGGAATTTGTTGTTTAAAGCCTCTTTAGAACTCCACAGGAGCTAGAGATTCCTGCTGTTATAATTTCTATAGCATTTCCCCCTGGAGACCCTAGACAGCACAATAAAACAACACCAAGAAATGAGAGACATAAAGATATGGAAGGAAAAAAACTAAAGCCTTTTGTTCGCAGAGGATACTATTGTCTACATAGAAATCATAAACACCCACACATAATTAAAATAAGAGTTTAGCAAGGTGCATGGGTATGAGATAAATGTATCAAAACAGGCACATTGTATATCTTGACACCACAAAGTTCAGAAACATAATTTTAAAAGATGTATTTATAATACTAACAGAAGTTAAAATGTACTTTGAAACAAATTTAATAATAGACAAATAAGACTTTATGAGAAAAACTTTAAACATTGTTGAGAAGCACCAACAGAGACCTATAAAGAAGCAAGACATTTTAGATCCATATACTGAAAGATATCAATTATCGGTGTAGATTTATGGATTATGTGCCTTTCCAATCCAAATTCTAGTGACTGTCCTGGAGAACTGTGTAAGTCACTTGTATATGGGCTTTTAAAGAAGATTAACTTAGTTATTTTTAATTGTGCATGTTTATTATGTGTGGGTGTCCTTGGGGACCAAAAGAAGGCATAGGATCCCTTGGAGCTGGAGCTATGAGTGGACCACCCAATGGACCTGAATTCACTAGAGAAGAGCAGTACAGGCTTCTAACCACCGAGCCGTCCGTAGCCCACAAAATAGGTTCTTCCTCCTCCTCCTCCTCCTCCTCCTCCTCCTCCTCCTCCTCCTCCTCCTCCTTCTCCTCCTTCTTCTTTTGTTAAATGAGTTAGCAAAAGGCCAAGATATTCTCCCCAAAGGAAAAATACGTTAACAGGCCTGTCCAACTAGCTGTTGAGACGGATCGCAGGTCATATGGAAATTATGGAAACCTGATAATGACAGCTGCACTGGAAGAAAGAAGAAGAAGAAGGAGGAGGAGGAGGAGGAGGAGGAGGAGGAGGAGGAGAAAAGCCCTTCCCCCAAATGGCACGGACACTTCTGGTTGTCCTTGCAGAAAAGCTGTGACTTGATCCACGCTCAACAACCAACACAAAAACCAGTTCCAGGTGGATCGAGGTCTTTAACGTGGGTCAGCTGGTTGTTTTTGTCAACTGACTCTGAGGTGAGGAAGAACTCTAACAAGACAATTAAAGATGCAAACAGAAAGGAAGAGCCTGTAATAAACTCGGTTACTGCAGCGATTGGAAGCTCTGTTTATGAAACGGTGTCATACAGCAAGCAATCAGGTGTGTACTGGGCATGGCAGGGCTGTATTTTCCAAAAACAGCTGGGACAACACCTGTCTTAAATGCTTCCCGAGGGCCCTGCCACTCCCAGCGAAGAGGGAAGGTTCATCCCCAGGACCCTGGAACTGTTCAGATACTGGGGACTGCCTTACGTGATAGGCTGTGATAGGCTGTAGCCGGCAGGGTTTCATGCAGCTACTGAAATTAGGCCATAAAAGGCCAACTATTCAGCCCCCCGTCCTCTTTGTCAACTGTCCCCATAGACTCGCTTGTTCTCCAACTGGTGGCAATATTCTAGGAGACTGTGGGGCCTTTAAGGTTGTGCCTAGCACTAGAGGTAGGTCTTACAAGGCTATAGCCTACAACTCCGCTTGTTCCCTCCCCTGTGAAGGCCGCACCTTTGGGGAACGTGATGCCTTGAGGGACCGTGAACCAAAATAAGCCCTCCCTCCTTGTCTCTGTCAGAGGTCAGAGTCACAGCCCTGCGAAAGTAACAGGTTCACTCTGTAGCGTGCTGCGTGCTCACCCATCCCAATCAGGTGACACGGGCTGCAGGAAGGCTCAGCTTGAATGTTGATATCCGCCCAGCCTGAGAGGCGGAGAGAACAACAGAACAGGAACTAAAGGACTATGACTTATTTACTTGTGCAGTGGAGTCAGCGTGGGTGCACCGGCATGCTCGGAGGCTCAGAGCAGGAAGCTGTGCTATCACCGCTGCTTGTCTGTCCTCTGGAGTCATACCCTGTAAGGAAAGATTTGGACCCAGGGAGCTGAAGCCTTTGATCCGTCTCCAAGTGCTGAGTGACACAGAGCAGGTCATTTTGCCTTTCTGGGTCTCAGATTCTTTAGCCCCAAGGTTCCTGTATGTATCATTTTCATAAAGACCATATACATAAGGAAACAGAGTTGGAGGGATGCCCACAATGTACCTACTCAACAAACTCCTGCTCAGTTGTTCATCAATGCTCACCTCTTTGTCACCTTGTCTCAGAAGCTTCCTTTTCCTTCATCTCATCAAGCCACTGTGTGGCCTGTGCCTCCTTCCATCCTGGTATACGAGACTATTCATTTATCTGTTTGCTTTTTTATTTATAACATAACACAAAGCTCCTAAATTTGGCTTAATCATCATGCAAAATACATATATGAATATTGTCTTCTTCAAAAAAATATAAAAATAAATAATCAAAATGTGAAAACAGGCAAGTTTCGATCAAATAAATGAAAGACTTTAAAGATTCGTTTTTAAAGTAGGCATTATGTGTGTGCATGTGGATGCAGGTACTGAGGAGGCCAGAAGAGGGCGCCAGATTCTGTGCAGGTGCCAAGGAGGCCAGAAGAGGGCGCCAGATCCCTTGGAGTTGGAATGACAGGTTCCTGTGAGTACTAGGAACTAAGCCGATATCCTCTAGGAAAGTGTCAAGCGCTCTTAGCCCACTGAGCCATCATGCCAGCCCAAAATGAGTTTCCTTTCCATGCCATTTGAAGTAGATTTGAATGGATGCCAAGCTGGTTTTGACAGCATCCATTTCTTCTTGCAAACTTTCTTTGCTGCTTCTAACATGTCCTGGGTTTCTTCTTGAGAACAGCTAATGAAAACATCTCTTGTCTGACAGGGTATCATTAAACAGTCATCGTGTGTGAGCCTGATGCCATTCCAAGCAGCTTGTAAATTCTGGCGTTGTTTGTCTTTCTTCCTTTAGCTCTGGGATGCCCCTCCTATTCCGTGCCAATGGCTTTATTATCTGATGTCCTTCAAAAGCGATCCTGGCATCTTCTGCAGCCGTCTTCTTCATGGTGGCCACCATCATCTCGGCATCGAAGTGACGTCCTGTCTTGATCATCAGCGTCTCTGTCAGTAGAAACCATGTGGGAACCATCTGTGCACTCCAGACCCAAGCTCTTGGCTGGCTCGTGTGAGGACGTAGTAGCTGCTGGGTTCGATATTTAATCAGTATATAACAAAATCTGTCCTTCTGAGAGGACCCAGAAGGACCTGTTCTGCCGTAGGCCATAGGGCCTGTTTACAGCCATCCTCGGGATTTGGTCCCCAAGCTTCTTTGGGAGTTCCTTGTAGGTGCCATGTCTCAGAGGTGCTGGGGACCGTCAGTCATCCAGACAGCTGGTCCCTCAGCAGACCTCACATAGACACGAACGTCCCTTTCACTGTCGACACTGGCAGTCTTCCAACGGGAGCAGTCTTCCTCCTCCCCATCTGCAGGGAGTTTATAAGGTAAGAAGTGGCATCTACGCAGTCTGGAATACATCTTTAACCCTTTTGTGACTTCTTCTGAGGCACAGGGCAGACTCTGTGCTGGGGGGGGGGGGGGATTGGTCACGGCCAAGGTGCAATCTCATACGGTTCATTGCCCTCTCCCACCCCCTGCAACCTGAAGCCAAGAACACCTGATTTCCAATCCAGTCAGATCCAAGGAAGGTCTGCCCCCTCCCTGGCCCTCTATACCAGGGGTTCTCAACCTTGGGGTCAGACACCCACTTCTCACGGGTGGCACATCAGGTATTTACATTGCAATTCATAGCAGTGGCAAAATTCCAGTTATGAAGTAACAACGAAAATAGTTTTATGATTGGGGGTCACTGCAGCATGAGGAACTATATTAAAGGCACAGCATCAGCAAGGTTGACAACCACTGTCCCATGCTCACACAGCACAGCCTTGCACCCACAGCCTCAGGAAGCCATCTTCTAGAGAGGGAGACTGAGGTAGGAGACATAAGCCGGCAGATGCTGTGATACCCACTGGGGAGCTGGAAAGACCCCTCCTAGTTTCAGGAAACAGTTAACTGAGTTCCACCTCCTGCCTCTGGAGCCATGAAGAGAGAGAGGGGGGCTTTCACAGACGCCTATGCTACCTACGAGTACCTCGGGGTCCCCCGGCAACCAGAGCTCATTCCCTCCCTACCTTATTGCCTTTTCTCCCCACTCTCTCCGATCTTTGCTTATTTCTGTGATCACGCACCCTCTAAATAAACTATGTGACCTCAATCATCTCAGGATCTGCTTTTGGGGGCAACCCAAAGGCAGATAGCCAGGGGGAGGCTGAGAGAGAGGAGGGACGGCAGAACTTGAATCAGGAAAAAGCCACGAGAGTGGGCAGAACTGGTTGACCCTGAGGAGGTCCCCAGTACAAGGAGAGGGAGGGAGCTGGCGATGATTAGACACACAGGGTGGTGGGAGAAGGAGGGTTTCCAATTTGGACAGCACTTTCCCAGCAATGAGAGAGAATGGATTTTTGACAAATTTCAATTTTAATGGATTTTAAATCCAATTTTTAAAATTCAACTTGGATTGAATTTTTAAAAATTCAGTTCTAAAATTTACATATACAGAATTATAGTTAATCCTCATAGCAACCTCATAGCAACTCAATAAATATGTTGATTTCTCATTTGTCAAAAAAGAAAAGCAGGATTCAGTGTGGCTTATTAGAGGGCTCTCCTCTCTCTGTCTCTCTGATCTTTTGAGAGAGGGTATCATTCTATAGCCTAGGATGACCTGGAACTCACTACGTGCCCAGGTTGGCTTCAACTTTTGAAAACCTCCTGTCTCGGCCTCCTGAGTCCTGGGATTGCAGGTGTTGTGGCCCAGCTAAGATTTCACAAACCTACAAGACAGTGTGGTGTGTAAGGATTATATACTCAGTTATCAGTGGGACTGTCAAAGGCCGTCACAATCAAGGACATTTAACAACATGGAAAATTGTTTAAAGGTCTTTATTGGGTTAGAATGCTTAGCCTACAAGTTAATACTTACTGATAAAAACTCATTTGGCGGTTAAGGATTATATACCTACTTATGTTCACATATATGAAAATAATGAGTTACAATTGTAGATCACACAAGAAAACAAAAACTGCCAATTTCATCTTTCTAATTCAGTTTGATTTCTATGATAAGCTAATTCTACAAGGTTCAATCTTTCCTAGATCCCTGTCCCCATATCCTTTTTTTATTTAGATAGGAAAATCCTCAGATGTCACCTGTCTGCAGTGGCACGCCCTAAGACAGACGACATCTCACGATCTCGTCTGAGCCCTGGTTACCCAGCTCCCACTAGTCTCTGCTAACCCTTGTCTCCAGTCAGAAGGTTTATTGATTCCAAGCAGTGTTCTTGGCTACTGTGATGTCTTTACCCACAGATACCTTCAGTGGCAAAGCTCTGGAAGCAACTGTGACCTTATGTGGCCAAAGAGCTGGTGGAGACGATGCTCTTCAAGGGAGGGGCCTATCGTGAGAGATGGACAGACACACAGAGATGTGTGCAGAAGGCCCGGGGGGAAAAGGCAGCCCCTCACGGAGGACTGGCAGCCACCAGCAGCTGGCAGAGGAAGGGAAACGCCTGTCCCAGAGGCTCCAGAGGCATGCAGCCTGCCAACACACTGGTTCAGTTTCTGACACCAACTTCAAGCTCCAGGCTCCCAGAATGATGAAAGGACACACGGCCTCAGGAGTCGGATTCAGCTGCTCAGCATGCAGCCTGCAGGTCGCTTTTTTTGTGTCCACACTCCAGGGACCCAGATCCTTTCTCAGCTGTTCTAAACCTTCCCAGGGCAAGGGACGTTTATGAGGCTCTCTTGGTCTGTCTCCTCAGTTGCCTCTGCTTTTCCAGCCTGAGCCTCTGCCACAGGCACAGCCTGCTCTCAGAGCCCACGGCGGCCTTTTGCCTCTGGAAGCTGTTTTCCACATCTCTCTTTCTGGGACAAAGTGGGGTGAGGTGTACCCAGCCAGCCCCTACCTTTTTTCCAGCTCTCCCTCCCTCAGAATGCTGTCTGCTTTAGAATGTGAGGGCTTGACCCTTCATGAGGCCTTCTGAATGAGTGGCTGACCCTCCAACCACAAAGGCCAAGTGGGTCCAGCCACACTGCATGAGACCCACCCTAGCATGGAGGTATCAGGCCCAACAGCTGAGTAAAACCAAGGGCTTGAGGCTAAGGGGACTGGGGGAAGGGTGGAAAATGTTTAATAGCTTCATTTTCTTCTGGCTACACACTCCACACATTCACACATACACTCATATGCGCACACGCACAATGACGAGAAAGACTACAGAAAGATTAAAGTACTATCTTTGAGTTACACATATTTTCATTCACGGTCCTTTTCCTGTATGTTTTCCAAAATATCTAACAGTGACAGTCTTATTTCTGTAATTGAGGGAAAACGTGATTTGCAAAGCGTTATTTAAAGGAGATAACATTTAAAATGTATTTTTAAAGTCGGTGTGAAAGAGCCAAGTCCAGAAGCCACGTCAGAGCTGTGTGAAGATGGCCACGCTTGCTGTGAGCCGAGCATTGCACTCTGGGCTCCAGGGAAGCAAGGAAGCATGAGCCACGCTGTGCTCATGAGCGAAGCCGACCAACTGCTCAGAAGGAGTGCTATTCTTAGGTCTAGAAGCAGACAGGAATTTCTGCCAAGGATCTGGGAGGTGCATAGTATTAATCTACTTTTTTCAGAGGCAAGTGAGGCAAGGGGGAGAAATCACTCACTCACAGAGACAGTGACAAGGGGGAGCTGGGCCTGGGGCCCATGAAAAAGCCAAGTGGGGGTGGTCCTGCTAAAACAATGATGAACAGGATAACTTCTGTGGTCACAGCTTCTCGAGGCTCGAGTCGTGGGAAAACCAAAGTCCTCCCCATGGCCTTTAAGGCGTCTCTTGCACTGTGCCCTCATCCATCACACCTGGACTCCTCTGCTGCCAGCTCCACCTTAACAAGCCAGGTAGGCTCCACCTCAGGGCCTTTGCCCTGCTGCCCTTGACCAAGAACACCCCCTCCCTCCCTGACCTCTGTCTGGAAAACGCCCTCCTCTCCTTCCAGCCTGTGGTGGCCCACGATGACTGCCACCCACTCCCCACCACGCTTCCAGCAGCAATCTATTTCCATCCAGAGCCCTGTCACCTTCTGAAGTCCATCGCTGATGGTTGTCTGTCCCCTCGACCAGAAGGCATGAGGCCTGTGACTTTTATTCCCTGATGTCACCCAAGCTTGTAGACAGAACTCGTGTCTCGTAGATGATCACTAAGCATTTAAGTGATTGCATCAGGGGTACGAATGACCCGGTCCTCAAGGACTTCTCATTCTGAGGAAGGGTGTATGCCAACCAACATAAGGCAGAAAGCAAGACTCATTTCCACCGAAGAAAGTGTCGGGATGAATTCATGGGCCAGCGTCATAATCTCATGTAAATCGTCTCCCTAATGGTCGTAAGGCTCACAGGTCGGGACAAACAACTCCATCCGTCAAGCAAGTGAGCTGAGGCTCACTGATCAGGTAACCCAGAGTCAGTAATGAGTCATTCTGACCTGATCTTAGGGTTCACGGTAGAGTTGAGGGTAGGTAGGCTATCAGCAGGAAGAGAAGGCCAAACTGCAATGACCCTGGCGTTAGGAACGGCAGGAGCTGAGGCACAGACTTATGGCATGCGGTACGTCTGAGGGCAACCAGAATCAGGAATCCGCTTGTCTGCCTAGTATGTGATCTTGGCCCCTGGTAGGCGGGACAGGAGCCTGGTGCCCAGATCACGACCACAAGAAAAGAATAAAGCCGTAGTCATGGAAACAGCCGAACCCCTGGGCCTACATCCTCATCAGCAGAACCGTCCCTCTGACCTTAGCCTCCATGTGCCTGCTCCAATCATAGTTCCCCTGGGGCTGGACGGCTGGCTCCTCAGCAGCTCGCTGGGCACTTGATCAAAAACCTGCAAGAATAATCTCCAGGCACCTTCTCTCAACTGCTGTGGACCTAAGGGCCACTGTGGACAGGCTGGGCCCTTTTCCCAAGATCCTTGGCAGTGCAGGCCTAAATGGGGCCACCGTCCCACCATTTTGTATTGCGTTTCGTCCCTTGTATGATGAATTTTGCATTTCAAGTCTTGTACTACGGAACTTGTAGATTATACACGGACTAGTATTTTTGAGCACAGATCACGCACTTTGAGGTTTTTCATTAAATTTCGTTCTCCTGCAAACTGCAGTGTACACGCATGTTCCATCTCGGCTTTCCCGAGGACCTGTGGTGTACGCAACGCCACAGCTGATCAGCGACTGAGATTCAATCATTTAACGGCTGCCCGAGGCAGGTACCCTTATAGTCTAACTCCTACCCCTCCTCGGGGAAAGCTGCTATCCCTTTGGAAGAGTATTAACATTTCTTCAAAGATATTCGTTCTTCCCTTTTGCGTTTAGCTGAAAGACTTCGGAGAAATTTACCAGAAACCAGCCAAGGTCACAGAGTCATTCTGATTCATTCTTTTAGGCAGTCTAGAGTCAACTTGGCTCGCTGCAATCCTGAACGGAGTGCGGAGTGCGCATGCCCAGAAGTGTTCACAGCCGCTATCTTCTTTCTGAATGTGCGCTCCCTGACCTTTGAACTGATGGTGCCTAGAGATGTGCCTGCCTCCACAGGGTTTTCCTACACTAATACGTACAGGCTTCCCACTAAATCCCCACGCTTCCTTTGTTCCCAGAATGCACCTCTTCACAAATCACCCCAGCGCTTCCCCAGTTTGCTGCGATGCATCTCTCTCCACTTTATGTCCCAGTTGTGGGTTTTCGTGTTGTGCTCACGAAGATGTGAACCCACTGCCTTTGGTTACAATTCGTCTTCTCCTCTTTTCACTTACTTTCTTCTGGACGTCCTCCCTGCGGCAATCGCAGGAGGCAAGGATGGGGTTTAAACCCCGCTCCCCGACTCCTAGCTTATTCCTTTGTCTAGCGTTTTTCAATTCTGCCTCAAGTAAAACTTACAGCGAGCCTCCCATGTTGGACATTTCATCTGTAACATAACCTTCCCGTTTTACCACACTGCACAGTGGGAACTCTATTCTGTCTTCAGGAGCGGAAACAGACTAGGATCAGGAAGCAGTTTGTCGAAGACCCCACCACTACCCCCTCCACATGCCGGCAAGGCCGATCCCAGAATCCATCAGGGCTGAATCGTTCCAGTCAGTTCCCACCTCGGTCCCTTCTTACTTCTGTCTTGACACCTCTTGCTTGGGTCTCTTACACCCCTGTGTCTTGGAATCTAACCCCTCTCAGATGGCTAATGGCCCAACAGACTCTGAGATGAAGGTGACCAAGGCAAGCAGCCCTCTGGGGAAATTAAATGCAGCCTCATAAAGGAAATTGCTCCTGGCCAGGACACTGGAGCTGTTTAGAGACAGGAGGGGGCCAGGCTGCCTAGGTAGGGTAGAGGTGGGACGGCTTTAGGCTGGAAAAGGCCCAGATGACCTTACCCGTGAGTCATAGTATCTACACCTGCCATCCAACCTGCAATACCCTCCCAGGACCCCATTGCCTCAACAAAGCAGTGTTAGGAAATGGTAACATCAAACACAAGCTCACTGACCTTCCTGGAGCGGACCCGTGGGGGCGGTGTGAAGGTGGAATTCAGGCCTATGGATAAGGGACTTGGGGAAACTGAGAGCTGCGCTTTGCCAGACTGGTGAGGCCCAGGAATCATGGAGGGAGAGACAGAGAAGGAGGGAGGAAGGGAGGGAGACAGAGAACCCACAAAACTAGCAAGCCAAATCAGAAAGCTGGGCAAAGCATTCAATAGGAATGTCACAGAGGGGGACAGGAAGGGTTCGTGCGTGTGACCATGTCCTCCTTGCTGCTTGTCTGTGGATGCAAGTCTGAAATAGCATTGCTTGAGATCAGTTTTCATCCATAAGACTGACGAACTAGGGCTGGAGAGATGGCTCGGAGGTTAAGAGCATTGCCTGCTCTTCCAAAGGTCCTGAGTTCAATTCCCAGCAACCACATGGTGGCTCACTACCATCTGTAATGAGGTCTGATGCCCTCTTCTGGCCTGGAGACATACACGCAAACAGAATATTGTATACATAATAAATAAATAAATATTAAAAAAAAAAGACTGACGAACTATTGACAATGCCTGTATTCTTGACTGTAGAAACACCTGAGGCTTTTTATAATACACTTCTGGGGACTCAAGGGTCTAGATGACGTCGCAATGGTTGCAAGGATGGGAGGAAGTAATCACATTGTTGTCATACAGGAAGC
Organism: Microtus oregoni; assembly: GCF_018167655.1. Classification (NCBI taxonomy): domain Eukaryota; kingdom Metazoa; phylum Chordata; class Mammalia; order Rodentia; family Cricetidae; genus Microtus; species Microtus oregoni. The sequence goes on from NW_024543059.1 coordinate 2,063,095, forward strand.
CAGAGAGAAGGGTCCTAAGTAGAGAGAAATGCCTACAATTCTTTCCAAACACAGCCCTCAATGGCCAAGGACATCCCCACCTAGCACCTGTCTCTTAGAGGCCCATGCCACTTCTCAACATTATCACATTAGCGACTGAGTTTTCACGAACTGCTGAGGGCCAAACCACAAGTAACCCATAGCAACATCCAGTGTTGATAAGAGTTACAGTTCACGCGGGGGCTAGAAAGGTGACTCGGCTGCCGTTGAGAATCCTCTGCTCTACTTTGTTTCCAGAACTCACGTAGGGTGGCTCACAACCACCTGTGACTTAGTCTCCACGGGCGCCCACACTCATGTTCACATATCCGTATGTAGACACATAATTAAAAATAATACATATTTTAAAAGAAAATAGAGTTGCTGGCCATATACGTTGGTACAACATTTTTTGGAGACCATCTGACACTACTAGAATTTTAAATACACTGTGTATTTGCCCCAGAAGCAGAGGACTGGCCTGTATCAGGGCTAGGCACAGAAGTGCATCCTCAGTGTCTAAGTCTGTGGTTGGCTGGCCAGGCTCTGTGTTGGGGGTCGCCCTTCTGCCTGGGGCATCTACGGTCTGGAGGGAGGCAGAGGTACTATGCCAGAAGATTGCCTGGGGTGACTGTCTCCAAACTGACATCCCATGGGGGGGGGGTCTTCATTGCCAGCCTCTCCCCAGGCATCTGCTGAGCCCACATTTCCAACTGGCAGATCCAGTCATGAAGGACCTGGGCATTGAACTTCAGGGGCTCATACAGACCATGAAAACTGACATACAGACGTACTGATAGATGTTATCGTGCGAGAAATGACTTTGACAGCCTAGTAGTGGAGGGGAACTAAGGGGGAAAGTTGGGGGAATGAGAGAACACAAGGGGAAAGGCTGATAAAATATTATACCTTCTTTTACATGCAGAATCTAGATATAAATATGTATGACGTAAAAGTAAAGAGGTTCAGTTTGGGTAGAAGGGGAAAAAACAAGAATGGGTGGAAGAAGAATGGGAGAGAGGGCTGTGAGGGGATGGATACAAGCCAAGCACAATGCTATATGTGTAAGAATGTCCTGCTAGACCCCATCGTTTGGTACAATAACTAATGTTACATGTGTATAAAAATGTAGTAATAGAACCCATCGTTTGGTACATAACTAAAAATTGTAATGAAATGAAAAATTGGAAAAGAAAAACTAACTAACCTAAACAAACAAACAAACAAACAAGCCCTACTTGAGCTAGGAGGAAGAGTCTAAACCCCCATCCCCACCTAGTCCGATCCCAGCTGTGTGAGCATCAAGCATCCACAGTGCCAGACACACAAAGTGCAGGGGTCGGTGTATTACAAGGGCAGAACTCTCAGCCTCCCAGTGGGCTCCCAGAGGCCCCACCGTTCTTGGAACCCCGGCACTGCCGGCATCGTTAACCTCACAGCAAGTCTGAGCAGCCAGAGGTAACGAGCTCAAATGGGCTCCGATGCAGTAATTAAGTCAGGGTGGAAGGGAACCGGATAATTAAGGGCAAGGAAGCAGGAAAGGAACTTGAGGTCCTGGAGGATGTAAGAAGCTGGGGAGGCGTTCATGCAGGGGCAGGTTACCGCTCTGGGGGAGGACACGGGGACAGGGGACACACCCTGCTGTGGTTTTCTCCTGGAACGTGTACAGTCTTAGAATCCCATGTCCCAGCCCCTCCGTGCATGGATTTGAGGCCCAGAGGGAGGTCCAGCTCCTTGAGGAGACCCTGTTGAGCTGGAACTGAAGCCAGGCCTCTGATAATGCCCACAACCCGCCCCCATACCTCAGGACTCTGAAATCCAAAGACCGTGTGTGACTTAGCCCCTGTGGCTGGGGCTTTGTTTCCTCATGAGATTACCCAGTCCCAGGTGGGTCCCATGCAGAACCCTTCATCAGCAAGACTAGTCTCCTGTCTCCAAAGCTGTACGTGTCTCAAGGTTTGTTGGCCAGTTGGTAAATTCAGTAGATGGATTTTTCTTTTCTTTTTTGGCTGCTTGGATGGCTCCTATCTCCTCTGACATCTGCTCTGTCACGGCACACAGGAGGCAGCGGCTTTAATGGCCTCTCAGGACGCCGAAAGCATCCAAAACAATCTCAAGACTGCTGGCTGAGATGATCCAGCCTCACAGAAGACTCCAGTCAGGACTTGACCATAATCCTACATTTTCTTTGGGTCCCCATAAGATTATCAGCACCCCCAATCAGCAGGAAGTAGCCTAGAAAACTATGCCCACATTCCCCAAAAATGGATTATGGATATTTGCCTTTATTTAGAGTATTGGGTTATAAGTTATTATGGATAATGGTTAGGGAAAAAGGTAAACAAAGGAGATTAGATTCAGAGTTCTTGTTTTGAAAAGAAAAAGGGAAAAGTTGTGGTATAATACTCTTGTACACTATAAAGATTTGTCACTCATATTGGTTTAATAAAATGCTGACTGACTAGTAGCCAGGCAGGAAGTGTAGGTGGGGTGACTAGGAGAATTCTGGGAAGAGGAAAAGGCAGAGACGCAGTCACCCAGAAGCAGAGGAAGCAGGATGAGAATGCTTCATTGAGAAAAGGTACCAAGCCACATGGCTAAAGAAGAATTTAGGGTTAATTTAAGTTGTAAGAGATAGTTAGTAATAAGCCTGAACAAGAGGCCATACAGTTTATAATTAATATAAGCCTCTATGTGTTTATTTGGGACTGAATGGCTGTGAGACCTGGTGGGACAGAAACTTTCTTTTACAGTGCTGGCCAGGGAGATTAGAGGAAGAGATCACCTTCAGGTCCTGGGTCCTTCCCTAGGGCCTGTAGAAGTCTTGGGTGTGACCAGAGAGGTTCGAGCTATGCCAGGTTTTAAAACACAAGCGGCTTTGTTTCAAACTTCCATGAGAAGATGATTTGGAAGCTGGCTCCGTACTCTTTTTCCTCTCCCAATCACAATTTTGTCTCTTTTCGTCTACTGGGTTGTTGTTACCAAGAAAGAGACAGGCCCCCTGCAGCAACCCATGGAAGCAGAAGGGACTGCAGGCAGAGTGAGAGACGCCAAGCTTTAGTGAGTATCTGTCATGTGTGGAGCCTTCTGTGGATGCTGCGCCGGCAGTTTCCAGTGCTCTGGATGGGACTGGAGTCAGCGCTGTGTCTGAGCGTGCTCAGCGGGTGTTGATTGTGTCGGTATTAATGAAAATGATCGTTAATTGGAGCTGCTCAAGCCCACTGTGTATCTCCCACAACGCTCTTCTCTCTACATTCACACGAGCACTGCCTAAGGAAGAAGTCATTATTTTGATTTCAAAGCCGAGGAAATTGAGGCTGAGGGATTGGCGACTTGCCAGGATCTCCAGGCAAGCCCAGGGCAGAGCCAGACCTTGAAATCAAGTCAGTTTCCAAATTCCTTTAACCCTCTGGCCCGACGCCACAACTCACATTGATTTGGGACACGGAAAGGCACTGAGCTGCCGGTTGGGACACTCAGGCTGGAACAGGCTGTACACCAGAGCACTGGGTGGCCTTGGGCAGGTCCTTGCCCTCTCTGGACCCCACTCTGTCCATTTCTGTGATGCGAAGGCTTCAACTCAACTGTCTTCTTGCTGTGACTCTCTCTGGACCTGTGTATGAGCGAGCAAGGCTGGGGCCACTCCAGGGTGAGAAGAGCAAACCATGGACACCCTGCGCTTTCTGTCACTCCCTGGGGTGTTTGTCTGACCCTTCCACTGGGAGGATTTAACTACGGTGTCTCCTTGAGGAGCAGTGGGCAGGCAGTATGTGCAGGGTGTATGATGTACAAAGATGGCTCGCTTCCTGGGCGAGACATAGAAAGAGCACAATGCTGCTCACAACTGCGTGTGACGTAAAGGTCAGAAACCATTTCTGGAATTTTTCCATTTGAAAATTGGTTTTGTTTTTTTTTGTTTGAGACAAGGTCTCACTGTGCAGTTGGAATTCCTCGTCCTCCTGCCCTTGCCTCCCTAGGGCTGGAATTGCAAGAGGCTTCTGCGAGAACTTGCTTCTATTTAATGTATTTGGATCATGGTGGACAGTGGGTCACGGAAGCCCTGGAACACAAAACCATGGAGAAGGGAGGCTACGGTCGTTCCCAGTTCAACGAAACAGCCAGGCTCTACGGAAATACTTTGGGAAAAGATGCTTCAAGAGAGCCTGTTTTCCCATGGGCGTGCACAGGTTGGAGGTGATGGGCCCAAGCAAGGAAGGTTTAGGGGCCCCATGCCCCTGACGCTGGGGAGGTGACATCCACAGGAGAGACTACTGCTGCCTCTGCTATAGAGATCTTCCCATATGTGTCAGGCCTCTAGACCAGGAGTTGGGGGATTCCCAGGCCTGGAAATTCTTGCTAAAATAATTACACGCCCCACCTCAAATCCCCACAAATCGGTCACTCTCAGCTCCGTTTCTTGGAAGAAGTTGGCTCGTGATCAAAAGTTCTGGAATCCACCACAGGAAGCGGCCACTTGAGCAAGGAGAAAGGGCTCTGATTAAAGAGCCAAGCATTCTGGGTCCCGATCTCCCCTCCTGTAATTACAGGCGTGTGCCAGATGAGCCTGGATTCAACTCCAGCTCTGCTGTTGGGAGTTGCCCGGTTCCTGCCAACGCAGGAGCCTCACTGAGCCCTGGCTTCCTCTTTGTGACGAGGATTGAAGTATCTGTCTGGCGGGTTCTCGGGAGGATTTCAGAGGGAGGGGCAGGGCTTGCAGTACCTTGAGGATACTGCTCACTGCTTTGTAAGAAGCTGCTACCCACAGAGCGAGTGTCCCTGCACCCAACCTAGCAAGACACTCCAGGACACTTGATCTTTCTGACTGCTAACAGACACAATGGGTGAACCAGTGCTCTAGAACCACCAGTTGCTGTTACCCCACCTCTGCATCCCCAGGTCACAGCCTCTGAAACACCTCCAGGGCCCCTCCACCCAGAGGTCTGGTAGCCCATGTGCTTACTGAACCGTCTCTCTTGTTAAATCTTTCTTGTCATCCCAGGCACTGGTGCCACCTCTGCCCCTATGTTCCAGGGTTCCGAGTCCTTTCCCCGATCAGTCTCCCCTGTTCTCTAGGTTCCCTCAGATCCCCCCTCTTGCCGCCTCCACCACCTCATGCCCACATCAGCTAAACTGCAACAGCCATGTCTTCTCTGACTTCCAGATTCCAATGTGTCCTTCCAGTTCATTCTCCTGCTCTGGACAAAGATGCCCTCAAAAAGCACAGTCCCTCATCACCCCTTGATGAGATGTCACCCCTCATGACCCTCCCTGTGTGCTGGTTGCTGCAGGTGGGGCTCCTGGGAAGGGAGACCACGAGGAAGATTCGCTGGCAGAATGCTCTTTGGGGGAGTTCTCTCATAATTGGTCTCTATGGGGAGCAGATAAAGTAGAACCAGGCAGAGGGACAGATTGGACTTCAAAGCAAACCCCTCAAAGGCCTTTGCCTGCTTCTCCTGAAGGTCTGGAGCTGGAAAGGGCTATGTGTGCACAGGAGTGTGTGTGTGTTAAGATACATGTGTTCCCGTGAGTGCATGCATTGAGTGTGTGCCGGTGCAACACATGTTTGTGGAGATCAGAGGTCAACATTGGGTGTCTTCTTCAATTGTTCCCCATTTAAGTTTGTTTTCATTTGTGTGCGTGTGTGTGTGTGCTCAGTAGCTCTACCATGTCTCTCATGTGGACATCAGAGGACAGCTTGTGGGTGTCCCTTCTCCCTCTTCACCATTTGGGTCCTGGGATCGAATTCAGGCTGTCAGGCTTGGCAGCAAGCCCCACCTCACCACTAAACCATCCCACTGACCTTCTACTTTATTTCTGGAGACCAGGTCTTTCACCAGACACAGAGTTCATTTGAACGAGCTGACTGACCAGGGAGTTCCGACCCTCCTGTCTTCACCTCCTTAGCGCTGGGTTCACACACGACATATGTGCCTCTGCACCTGAATTTTACACAAATGTTGGGGTCCACACCCAGGAGTTTTCAGGCTTGCACAGCAAGGACTTTTCATACTGAACCTTCTCTTCAGCCTCTAACTGACTTCTCACGACTGTCCCAAATTGAGGGAAGAGTCCTGGCCCCCCACGCTTCTTACGAACCAGTTACCAGACACAAGAAAGGGAGGTAATGGTAGGGAGGGGAGTCAACCACTGGAAATCCCAGCAACTGAAGAAGGAAGGATCCAGCCTGGGGATGCAGAGGCATCTGGGCTGTACTCATGGTGACCACCATGTAAGTGCCGGGGGTTGAACAGAAACTTGGAAAGTCAATCGCGTGATGTACAAAACAGCTCGGCCTTCAGGCTAGGTCAGGCGTGATTTAGTGCCCCAGGCTCTGTGAGATCTGCCCCAAACATCCTCCCCTCCTCCCTCACAGCCTTGTTTGCCACTTGCTCTCAACTGTCTAACCACGCTGTGCCTCTCACAGCTTTCCAGGCTCGGCAGGGCCATTTCACACCTCTCTGCCTCTGCTCCTGTTATTTCATCTCAGGGATGCCTCTAACTGGGAAAGAGAAATCCTCTCCTCCTCTATCAGCCCGCTCCTACTCTTCCGTCAGTCCTGCCTCCCCTGGGAAGACTTCTGCTAATTCTTTCAAAGCTAAGGGTCTGCATGCCCAGGACACAGCCACGGGGCACTGATCTGTCCATGAGGGCCAGCACCTGGCTTCTTCCCAACTCACAGGGCAGGCCCTGGCTACTTGGTGTCTCTGGATGTGTTTGTACTAAGGTGGGATGTCTTAGAGAAAGGCATCCAGGAATAAGCCCACGGGTGGAGCCAGACAGCGTTGTGGTTGACGTCATCGTTCTCCCTTTCCTTGCCGTCTCCACCATCATCATCGTCTTGCCAAATCGTTCTCTCTGAGTGCTGACTATGTCCCAGGCTCGATGCCATGTGTGTTTCAAACATGCTTCCCGTCAGTCCGTATTTTATGCTCACTGTTAACAACCCTCTGAAGGTAGGCACTATTGTTATCACTGTTTTACAGAATGGAAGGCAGAGGCTGGTTAGAGGGTGGGAAAGATCCAAGGACACCCTCCATCACACATGCTTGGGCAGCCAGCCACAGTGACCTCAGCCCTGCTGGGTCCCTCCTGCTTACATCACTGTCTGCTTGCCTAAATGATCTTCCATACAGGGTGGAGCCATGTGAGCAGCCGCAAGATCTAGGAGGGGCCTTGGGAGGGGTGGGGGAGACCACTCGGAACCACATCCAGCCTTCCAGACCCAACCAAGACAGGGTTTGATTCATCCGCAATTACTTCATATTATACGTTGCATGTCTGCAAATCTGGAATCTGCCATCTCACAGAGAGAACTTGCGGAAGGTGTACCTCAGCTGGTGGAATGTTTGCTTAGCACGCACAACCCTGCACCACATAAAGTCAGGGGTGGCGATATACCTTACCCTCCCAGCCTTCCAGAAGTGGAGGCAGGAAAATCACAAATTCAAGGCCATCCTTGGCTATCTACACATCAAGTTTATAGCCTGAGATTCATGAGACCTTGTCTCAAAAACAAACAAGCAAATGAACCCCAAAGGGTAGACCTTTGCAAGAACACATGACCCATCCAGCAACAGCCAGCGCTGCAGCCTGGGGTCTGGGCTCCCTGCCAAGCTAACTGGCAGAAATGAGCAATCGGAGGGTGCTGAGCTGGGGTCTCCTCACTCAGAGGAGTGTGCATCCAAAAATTGACCATAAGACTCAGAATCTTCCGGAGAAAATGGATCTTGAGACCCCAGGGGTGAGGCCTCTGACCCCAAGTCAGCCCCCACAGTCAGGTGGCTAACGGGAAACCCTGCTCTGTTTCCCCTGACTTAGAAACTGCACAGCTAGTCAGGGGTGGACCTGAAAAACGTCAGACTCCTGGCCACAGAGGCAACAGACGCACAAACGAGGGACAGCGGAGTGCGTGAGTGACTTCCGTCCACACTGAAATCAGGAGCCATTGTGCCAACTGTGTGGATTTTGGAGAAATATCTGATTACTAGAGCCTCAGTCTTCTTCTCCACACAATGGGAGTGCGAGCTATCACCTGGCAGGGTTGTCCCGCACACTCGGTAAGAAAAGCAATGAAGGCATTCGGTTGGGTCACGAGATCTGGGGCGAGAAGCTCTTAATGTCAGTTGCATTATTATTTCGTTTGGAGTAGACACAGATGGTGGATTCATCTGTGGTTCTGGTCCTCACTAGACAGGGATGAGTCTTCTATGCCCCTGGAGCCCAGCATGAATTGAGAAAGTATCCCATCTCTGAAGATGGAGGAAGGGACAGCTGTAACTGTCTTACGGATAAGAGGAGCAAAACCTGGGGGAGGCAGAAGATTTACTGAGGTCACCAGGAGTGTCAATGACAAACCGTGGAAAAGGACCTCACCCTGATCCTGAACCAAGCCCAGCAGAAAGACTTCGTCCCATAGTCTTCTGGGGTGAAAAGATGGTTCTACCAACTGCTGCCCTGCCTCTGCTTCAGCTGCCCCAGCCCCAGGCAAAGCCCCATGACCCCCGCTGCCTGTCTGAGGGGAAATCCTGCCTCAGGGTAGGTGTGACTACTCCAAGATCCCAAAGCTACATTGGCTGGGCTGGACTGGGCCTATACCCCAGACTCAGAGACTCAGAGACAGAGACACCAGTTCAGGAGAGTAAGCTCACTTGGGAAATTCTGGATGGGCAGACCCCTGGCAACAGTTGCTTGTCCCTGGACAGCCCTCAGTCTCAATCAGCAGGAGGCCTCTGAGGGTCCAGAGAAGCCACGGGCTGGATTTGCACATCCCACGGGACCCTAACCTAGCACCTTCCTGAACCGTACCCCCCCACAGCATCATGTGCCTGTAACCCCACACAACCCCACCCCACGCACAAGGTGCCATTGCAAGTGCTGTCCTCTACCCACAAGCTGCCCTTGCCTTGTGCCTCTAATTCTTGCTCCTCTTTGGTTTCTCAGCAAGGGTTCTCTGCTTCCCACGAAAGTCATCAGCTGCTGCCAGCTCTCGCGTCCCCAGCCTGGTGTTTCTCAAGGACCAGATTACTCTAAGAGTCACTGTGTCTGTGTCTCTGTCTTGCATCAGATAGAAGTCTCTAGAAGGCAGAAGTGAGCTCCGACACAAAGCAATAGTCCCTGATGTGTTAAAGGCTGACTACAAAGGATCTTTGGCTCCCTTCCTCCTTCCCCTCCTCCCTCAAAGACTGCCTGAACACCTACTACATGCCAGGCTGTAGGAAGAGGGTAAAGTCTTATGTGAGTGTGCATTGTTTGTCACAGACAAAACCATGTCAAGGACCAGTGCCTCAGTCCCAGGCGAGAGGCAAAGCCTCCCTTTGATGTGCGTGTGGATACCGATAATGTGGACAGGAAATGTCCACCGTAGTTTTCTGTCCCCACCAAGATATGTGCAGCCTGAAGACTGCTCCCCGACAGACTGCTCCCCGACATTAGCCAAGCCAGCCTCCTCGATCAGCTGTACACCCTAAACCCCGCCCCCTTGTTTTGTTTTGTTTTTTATATGCTATAAACCTGCCTCCCTGTTAGAGTGTTTATAATAACAGGCTGAGTTGCCAGGGTGCTGTGGCTTCCCTACCTGAGGGTTTTTCTGTGTACATGTATCTATGTGTGCATGTAATTGTGTGTGCATGAATTCATGAGTCTACCCTTCCTTCATTTTCTTTGTGACCCCTAGGTTGCAGTTCCAGGACCCATGCTGTGGAAGGTCTCAGCACCAGGCAACTGTTCTGGGTGTGGGAGTTCCCAGAACGGTGATCAACAGAGTTCCTGCAACATGGTCATCATTCTCCTAAGTGGAAGGGGAGGAGAGACCACAGAACATATGAAAATCCTGACACATTTGGGTGGTAACAGACACTAGAAAGTATAGAGCATTGGGAGAACTCAGGGCTTCGGGCTCAGGTCTGCTCCCCATCCTCTCAGGCTGGGACGGGGACGCTGTGAGCAGGAAGCTCTCTGGTCCCTGGAAGTGCCAGACAGCCCCTGCCCACAGCACACTTCCTGGCTCTCCAGGAATTTGACTCAGCAACCATTCTGAGGAGTCAGTTGTGAGCCCATCACAATAGATACCATTATGGAGGGCCTTTGGAGCCCCATGGGTGGAGACGACCTTCCCATTACAGAAGCCTCTGTCCGTCTGAGCCTGACTAGTCTCCTCTGAAGGAGGGCCCAACGTCACACAGCCCACACAGACCATCCATGGCTCAGCTAAAATTTGACTCCTGGGTCCCACTGTCTCCCTATCCTATAGCCTCCCTAAGACTTGGAGCAGCTTGTAAGCAGTCTGGTGGTGCAAAGAGTCAGGGTGTGTCTGGATAGCGAGGTGCTGATCCCAGGCAAGATTGCCTGAGTGGGATGCACATTAGCCCCTCCTGAAGCTTGGGGGGGGCATGTCACACCAGGAGTCCTCTCTACCTCTCCATGACAACTGTGCCCTATGCCAAGATGGCCTATGAACCATGATAGGTTTGCTCTGAACTTGGGCATAGGTGAAGGCAGTTATGCACCCAGCACCCAACTGACCTGGCTGGAAGCCCAGGTCCAAGGCCAGGGCTGGGCTGAGGGCAGGGTTAGCTGCCAGTCAGGGCATTAGATGAGGGTGGAGTCGAGGCTAGGGGGATCATGGATTCATGCTGATCCAGAATGACTCTGCAGTATTCCAGGTCTCTTCTCCCCAGAGGGCCATCTGCTGTTCCTGTTCTAGGGACACAAACGAGGAACTTTCGCCAAGGCCCTGCTACTCATCAGGCCTCTTCTTAGGCATTTTCTGGCCTCCTCTGCCAATGCAGAGTGGAAGGAGTTGCCACGTAGGCGGTCTGGCTTGTAAGTGCCTTCCTGTCCCTGTGTACCTGAAGGCTTGAACAACAGAATTGTGTTACCTTACTGTCCTGGAGGGCCAGGAGTCCAGGGCTCAGCTTGGTTTCTTGAGCCCTCGCTTCATGACATGTAGACGCCACCTTTACAGTTACATGGCTTTCAACACGTAGATCCACATGCAAATCTGCTTGCCCTAGGAGGACACCAGCAACACGGAAACAAGGCCCAGCCCGTTCAACTCATTGTCACTTGTACCTCTCCCCAGATAGTCACGTTCCAAAATACTCTAGGACCTGTAAGAGAGACTGGGGGAGTCTGCCTATAATAATGAGAGACAGCCAGGCTTTGACCATGGGTCTTTTAGATTCCTCTTTGGTCCACCCCCTTTCCCTTGTACCCAAACACTGCTTGCTGGCCTGCACGCGTGTGTCAAACCCATACACGTGACTTCATCCACAGGTGTCTCAGGGTGAGCACCAGGACTGTGAGGCTGGGGGGTGGGGCATGCTCACACCAGGAGTCAGAAGGGCGTGAACCTGACCCACTACCACCCTGCACTTTTGTCAAGTTGGGAGCATAGTCCCCAGCCCCTTGCATTTATTCCAGCCCCTAGGCCTGGTCTGGACTCCAAATCCCAGCAGGCCACATCCTGACCCCTCCCTGGGGGTGGGAGCAGGACCACTTTTTCCCCAGGATATTTAAATGAGCTCCCAAAAGAGGAACACGTGGTCCCTTTTCCTTCCCAAGCTCAGGGCTACCCGAGAGCGCAGAACTCCCATTAAACCTGGATATTTCTTGATTTGGCTTGATTGGGAGTTTTGTGTCTGCAGGGAGCTCGCGTTAGGAAATATTCCTAACAGTGTCCACTTCAGCAGTGTCGGGGTATGGTGCCTTGACTGGGCAGAGGCCCATCATGCATGAGCCATTAGATTGCTGGGAAGCCCAGACTGGGGGGGGGGGGGCAAGTGCAGAGAAGGCTTCTGTCCTTGGTCAGTGGAGACGTCTACGGATAATTGTAGCTCTGGTGCCCATGTCTGGACGGCATGGCTTCTCTCCTACCGTCCTCAGCTCCTTGAGCGGTGAGGATCATCGTGGAGATTCAAAAGCTGCCAGGACTTCTCCTCTCTAAGAAGCGTGGCCACAGTTTCCTGTCTTTGAAGAGTGAGTCTCACCTAAGTCAGCATGCAGAGTGGGAAGGCCAGACTGAAAAGGACCCGCGGAGCAGAGTTGTTTCCATGGAAGGGCACCCCCTCCCCCGCTCCCTAAGACTCCAGAGTCTTTGGTTCTATCAATCCAGGTCTCCTGGCCAGAGCAGAAAACTCTGCCTGCTGTGGCCTGGATGTCCTTCTTAACAAATTGACCCCAGGATACTGATTCTGAGGAAATTCTTTCACTGTCCTCGGGATTCTACAATGCCCTGGAGCACACACAAGCTATAGTGTCCCTGTTAGGAATATTTTCTAACATGAGCTCTCTGCTGACCCAAAATAATCCCAATCAAATCAAATCAGACCAAATTAAAAGATATCCAGGTTTAACTGGACTCCTACGCTCTCGGTTGGCCCCAAGGGAAACCAGAAAGCTGCCAACATGACCACCGGGGGAAAGAGGGAAAACCATGAGTTTATTTTTTGGGGAGCAGTTTAAATAGCCTGGGGGAGTGGTCTTGACCTTTTCTGGGGAGGGGTCAAGGTTCAGGAGACTGGGATTTACAGTCCTGCCCTACCACCCTCGCCTCTCCTCCCAATCATCTGATTGCCTCAGCTGAGCAAGCAACGGCGGCCTTACTGTTTGAACAGACTCACAGTTGGCTTGTGTTCCTAGAGATAAGAACTGTTGGCCCAGGTCACCTACCATGTCTAGGGCACCCCAACCTGGAGTGCCTTGAACCAGGCTGGCAGCTAGCCCTCAGTCCACCTGCCCCTGGGGCCAGGCCAGCTCACTGTGCTGTTGGCTGAAGAGCCTGATGCACCACCACCCATCAGTGAGGGTACAAGGAGAGTGGCTGGGTCTCCCCCAGACTTCCCTCCCTGGTGGATGGGTCTCCTCCAGACTTCCCTCCCCAACACTCTGAGAGAAGCCATTAAAGGTAGCCATTCTGATGTAGAAGGTTGGATCCAAAGCTTCCCGTTACTGCTCTGGAAGCCGAGGGAGGCAGCTAACGCTGTCTTGTCTGTTTCTCCCTCAGAAGAGGGGAGCAATAACTACGGGGTTCTCCTTGTGGGCCTGAGAAGACTAAGAATAGAATTATGTCATGTCTGCCGGGAGCTCCAGTTATGATGATAGGTGCTGACCATGTAAAACCTTAACTTCAAGCATCCCTGCACTCCCTTCCTTTCCCCCAAAGCTTCCATTTGTAAAATGGGTAGGAGTTCACCCCCCAAGGTCACCGCAGGCCTCAGGTGTTGCCTCACCATGAAGTCTAGAAAACGCTCCCGACATTCAGCCACCAGCAATGACGAAAACCACAGGTGCGGACAAGTATCCTTTCTCCTTTCCTGAGTGGCAGTTTCTCTCCCGCAGCTGCAAAGCACCATTTAGGGCTGCCAGGGTAGGGAGTTGCCTGCTTCAGCCACAGGCAGCTCACTAGCCCCTGGCAGGTCACTACCTTCTGTGGGTGGACTGGAACAACCTTCCTGTCAAATCCATCCTGGGATGCCAACGCTGATCACGCTCTTCCACTACCTGGCAGGGTCCTGATTCTGGACAGCAGGGTGCTTGAGTACCCACACAGTGTAATAGTGCTCTTGCCTGCCCCTTGACCCTCTCCTCTCATTCCTCCCTCCCCTCTTCCCTTCAGGCTCCCAGTTTTAAGAACAGAACTTACTTGGCCTCCCAGCTCTTGCATCTTTAACTGGAAACGCTCGGATTTCGGTCTCCAGGGCTAAAGGGACGGGACATTCTGTGAACTGGAAAGAGAAAAGGGACAGAGAGCATCCAAGGCACCACAGGTTCCAATCCCACTCAGTAGGAGAGGACACTGTCTGGGACTGGGAGTAGCCAGTCCTGAAGAGGGAAGTAGAGTAGACGGCAGGCAGGACCTTACATGGTGATCCTCGGGAATATGGGGGAATAGAGAATGGAAGAGGTGCTGGGAAGATTCTGATAGTCGGTGTTCCCCTGGGACCAGGACCCACTCAGAGGACCCAGCATGGCCCAACAAAGATAACCGAGTGGGCCTCTGAGCAGAGAGGGAACATATCTGTAAACATGGAGGCTGCCCTGGGACTCTCAGGTCCAGCTGCCCACGGTGTGGATCTGTGTTTGCTCTCATGGGATGCAGAACCTTGCGTCCCTTTCTGCTTCAGCTTCCCACCTATGAAACCAGACAGCACAGTGCTCCTTGCCGTGAACACTCGGGGTCAACACCAGCAGCTGCGACACTTTGTGTAGCGCCTGGCTCAACGCGGGCGCTCAAGGATTTCTAGACTCTTCACACCACCGGGCTCCTGCTCACTGCCTTCCCGTTGCTCTGGAAGCAACTGGTGAGTGGGGTCACCCCTGTTGTTCCACAAGGTTTCCTAACCCTGCCTCTGTTACTGCTAAGACACCACCCAGTTGCTGCCATACCCAGGATTGTGTCGGGTTCCATATGATTCCAGGAGTCCCTTCTGCCACCTTGCAAGATAATAATTGTCTTCATTTTGCAGAAAAGGAAGCAGGTTTCAAACAGCTCCCCGGGAAAGTGGTGAAGCTGAGTGTCTGCCGAGTGTCTGCCGAAGAGCTGGGCCCACTCCCACCTCTTCCCCCATCGGGCTTCTCTGCCCAGGTTCCAGGACACGAGGTAGGAAAGAGACATAAGAGGATTGTACGGAGCAGCAGAAAGAGTGGGGGCCCCAGAGTCAGAGGCTGGGGTTCGGTTCCCAGTTCTTGTGAGCTGAGTGAGCTATGAGGTTCTGTTGATGAACACCGTATGCAAGGACAGGAGGGGAGAGAGTTTCTTTTCTTGTTTTTTTCCCGAGACAGGGTTTCGCTGTGTAGCCCTGGCTGTCCTGGAACTCACTCTGTAGACCAGGCTTGCCTCAGACTCACAGAGATCCGACTGCCCCTGCCTCTGCTGGGATTAAAGGCGTGCACCACCACTGGAGAGAGTACCCTGAGCAAGAACCCTGTGAGAGTGTGTTTGTGTGTGTAAATACAAACGTGGGGAGTGCCTGGATAGGAAGGGAAGGCGGGGTAGGAGCCAGGATGCCGCCTCAGAGCACGGAGGGAGCAGAGGTCGGTTTGTGCCTTTCTACAGAGGAAGAAGGGCAGGTGGGAAAGCTGGAAAGATGAGTGCCTGTTGCCCTTCATCCTCTGAGCTGAACAAGGAGTCTGGGAAAGAATTCTTTCCTCATGTCTCATTTTGTTTTAACGACAGACTAAAGCAGCGTTTCCACATTTCCCATTATAACTGTTGATGGGATGTGAAATCAGGTCGTAGAGTTGTGACCATCATTGTTATTCCTAACAAAACGGGGCAGAAAAGAAGCCATCAGAGGGCATTAGAGGTCCAGACCACTGCTACAGAACTTCTCTTTCAAATGTGGGCTTTGTCTCTCTCTCTCTCTCTCTCTCTCTCTCTCTCTCTCTCTTTCTCTGTGTGTGTGTGAGAGAGAGAGTGGCCAGTTGTGTACTATGTGTTTCTTATCATGTATCATCATCTAAAAATCTCTGGATAAAACCCATTTGCTCTTGGCTGCCACTGCCCCTAGCACACACGGAGATCGACCTTTTGAGACTGTAAAGTTTCAGAGTTCTGTTTACACTGGGAAAGAAAGTAATAAGCCGAGTACACAGCCCTTTGCACGCAAAGCTCCGATAACAGAGTTATCACCCTGAGTAAGATAACAGAGGTCCCCAGTTTCCACTGGCAATCTGGGATACCTAATCTGGTCAGATTTCTGGATGACAGCGCTATCAATGGACTCTTTCCATACCCAGGTGATCCAGAGGGAGCCAATGAAACAATGGTCCAGAAGGATTCTGGTGGCCAGAAAGCTTCCTGTGGCCACGTTAACGTCAGAGTCAGCAGTGGCAAAGCCAGGAATCCCAGGTCCGTCTTGAAGACCGGGTGCCTGCACAATCTAGTGGAAGGGCATGGCCAGGTTCTCAGCAGGGAGATGGGACAGGGGATGAGTGGGAGGGGGCGCCTTGCTAGCAACTCCCCACAAGGCTCCCAGGAGAGAACGAAATGACAGAGCTCAGGTGAGGAGAATGAGTAAGAAGATATGTAGAGGGAGGCAGGAAAGGCAAGAGAACTGCCAGGCCTCTGTGGAGAGACCAGCAGACTAATCACGTAGGTGACTCCCCAAGACTCTACTCCCCCCGTCTTCTCTCCAGCCGGACCTCACTGAAGTCCCTCATTCCCTGTTCTTCAACCACATTGGACACTGCTTGCTCCACTCTTTCCCCTGCAGTCTCGGTTATATTCTTCCTTTGCTAAGCCCACATCCCTTTTTCTGGGCCCAAGAGGATTCCTTCAGCCCCTGCCCCCGACAACTTCCCTGACTGCTCTGGATACGGACTCTCTATTGCTGGCAGACATTTAAATTCCTCAGGATCCGTGTTAGGCCTGTGTCGGCAAGTCCACCTCAACTGTGAACTCCCAGAGCACAGTCAAGATCAGACGTGTGTCAGGGGCTCCTCCGGGAAACATGTGGACGGGTGGAGAAACGGACAGAGAATAAAGACAGCAGGACAGACAGACGACCGAGAGAGGCAGAGAGGTAGAAATGATAGCCCTTGCCTGGGAGTCTGGAAGCTGTCCTGTTTATTAGTTCTATGGCCTTGGACAAGTCATGCATTTTTCTGGGCCTTAGACTCCTGCCTGAGGAGTGAGGGGCAAATGGGGAATAAAGTGCCTCATGATTACTGAATCCTCAGGACTTCCAGCTCCCATGTCTGAGCCATAGGGGTAGGAACTTTGCCTGCTGTCTGGAGTGAAGGAGAACTCTGCTCCTGGATGCAGGGATCAGAGAGACAGGGAAGGGAGAGGATGGGAGGGAAGGGAGAAAAGGGGAGGGGAGGGGGGGGAGGGGAGGGGAGGGCCTCAAGTGTCTCAGGTGTGTGTCCAGACCCCTAGAAAGAGACCAGTGTGACAACTACTTGGAGAACAGCCTCTAATCTCCAACCACAACCAAATTGGGGAGCACAGAGGTTGGGATCTAAGCAGGTGACAACAACTGCTTCTTCTGAGCTGTCACAAGTCCAGAAGGCAGTTAAGAGAGGACATTTTAACAGTTTGTTTATTTGTTTATTTGTTGAGTCAGGATCTTGCTGTGTGGAGCAGGCTGGCCTTGAACTCACAGAGATCTGGACTCCCTCTGCCTCCAGAGTGCTGGGCTTGAAGGTGAACACCACCCCCCAGCTTTAACCCTTTGTAAGTGTTTGGTTTGGTGAAAGGAGGAGGTTGTGCCGCCCTTACACCGCCCTTCTAAATCTTTTTATCTTGTTAGACCGAAACTGCACCTCGGAGTGAGGTTTCTCCATCCAAGAGTTCAGACGGCCTGAACCCAGCTGTCTGTCTGTCTGTCATTTCCTCAGTCCCTCACTGTGTCAGCGGGGTCTGTCCCTGGAGTAAACTGTTTATAGTTCAAATCTACTTGTGTAATACTGCTGCAGCCACCCCGGCACGCTTGGGTACAACTTGCCTGAAAGATCTTTTTGCCAGTCTTTCATCGTAGAGCTATTTGTCTTTGAATCTAAAGTAACTGTCTCTTGGGAAGCCCCTACCCATGGTCCCTCGAGGTTCCCTTTGTGCCTCTGATAACCGACGCATAATCGTTGATTTGACTTAATTATTTTTCACTTGACATTGGCACAGCGTAATGTAAAATCTATAGGCAATCAGCAGGAGCCCCGCTTTGTGCCTTTCCCCAGCTACCGATAATATGTCCGACAGTTCTCCTACAATGCTGGGAGGCTCCAGTCAGCCAGACACAAGTACAACCTGTCCCCTCCAGTATGTCATTGTACTAAACCAAGATGCCTCCCGGATTAGGTGTGTGAGCACGGTTCTAATAAGGTATTCCAGCTTAAAGTGGGTGTATTGTTTCATAACCAGTTGTAAATAAAGAGCAGCTGTCGTTGGAACCCTGTTTTTTGTCTGTCCATCCTGCCTTGGCGGTTCACACCCCTAATCCTAGCACTGGAGAAGCTGAGGCAGAGGGATTGCAAGTTCCAAACCAGTCTCAGCTACAATTGAGATTCTACATAAATAAATGGAACTGGGCTTGGTGACACACACCTTTGATCCCAGCACTTGGGAGGCAAGGGCTGGCAGATCTCTGGGTTCAAGGCCAGCCTGGTCTACTTAGTGAGTTCCAGGACAGCCAGGGCTACAGAGAGAAACCCTGTCTCTAAAAGTAAATAAAAATGATAAAGTATTTGCAGTACTTTCCCTTGTTCAGAGTTTTCTTTCCCACAATTTAAACTGCCCAAAGTCAATTAAGGTATGAAAAATTCCAGAAATAACTCAAGAGATTTAAATTGCTCTGAGTAGCAAGATGAAATTTCACCCAGTTCTGCTCTGTCCCACTCTATCCCCTCCAGGACACAAATATCCCCTTTATCCAGATTCTCCATTCTGTAATATAATCCTTATATAATCCATTGTATCCATTATATAACACAATCCTTATAAATGCCTTCTGTGTCAGAGAGAGAAATATTTGCCCATTGTTATGGTATATTGCTGTGAGGGCTCCATGGCTTTGTTTTATTAACTATGTCTGCTAATCTCTCATTGCACCTGATTTATAAGTTAAGCTTTCCCACGGTTGTGGATGTCAATGAAAACCATAGCCTGTATAGGGCTCAGCACCCTCTGCAGTATGTGTGTGTGTGGGGGGGGGGGTTTCTTGGAGCATATCCTCCTCCACTTGTATATATATATAATTTTATTGAGCTCTACATTTTTCTCTGCTCCCCTCCCTGCCTCTCCCATGGTCCCCATGCTCCCAATTTACTCAGGAGATCTTGTTTTTTTCTACTTCCCATGTAGATTAGATCTATGTAAGTTTCTCTTAGGGTCCTCATTGTTGTCTAGGTTCTCTGGGATTGTGATTTGTGGGCTGGTTTTCTTTGCTTTATGTTTAAGAACCACTTATGAGTGAGTACATGTGATAATTGTCTTTCTGGGTCTGGGTTACCTCACTCAGTATGATGTTTTCTTTTTTTTTTTTTTTTAAATATTTATTTATTTATGATGTATACAATATTCTGTCTGTGTATATGCCTGCAGGCCAGAAGGGGGCACCAGACCCCATTACAGATGGTTGTGAGCCACCATGTGGTTGCCAGGAATTGAACTCAGGACCTTTGGAAGAGCAGGCAATGCTCTTAACCTCTGAGCCATCTCTCCAGCCCTCAGTATGATGTTTTCTAGCTCCAAGAAGGATGACGTCTGTACTGGTGTGGAGGCTTTACTCTAGCGTCTGGTTGTTTTATACATGTCTTGTAGTTTTGTCTCTTGTTTCCTGCATTCTGTTTTCTTCTATGTCTGGCTGATTTTTGGCAGCAAAGCTCCCTCATTTGCTTTCATTTTTATTCTATAGCTGTCTTCTTTGTGAGCTGTAGGATTATGCTTAATATCTTAAAGGTACAATGCTCTAATTTGAATTTATAACAACAGCTTAGCTTCAGATGCACAGGCGCGCACGCGCGCGCACACACACACACACACACACACAGTCCCTTAACAGCCTTTCCTTATCCCCTTTACTTGTTGAAATCACAAAATTACACATTTACTCACTATGTGCCTCAAAAACTAAACAAACAATTCTTTTCAAACAACACAGAAAACTGGAAGTGATGTTACAAGTCACCCCTACAGCAACACTAGTGTTTATAATTGTCTGCGCGTTTATCCTTATTGGAATCTTCTGCCTACAGCTTGAGTGGCTGCCCCATCCCTTTCTTTCACCCTAGGGAAACCCTTCAGTTTTCTTGCGGGACAGGAAGGAGATGTCTTAATTCGTCCCTCTCATTTTTGAAGTTTTGCGAGGTGCGGGATTCTTGATTGACAGGTTTGTGCTTGGTTCCCTCTTAGTTTTCTGACTCAGCATCCCTGCTTCTGGCCTTCAAAGCTGAGATTCCCTCTGGGAACCCCTGTAGCTGCTTCTCTAGGCTGCTTTTGTCAAGAGTTTCAAGATTATGTCTGGCTTTCGATGATTTGATTATAATGTCTTAGCACAGGCGGGCCCTGCTCAAGGGCCTCCTTGGAGTTGGCTGAAATTACATCAAATTTGCAAAATTTCTAAGGATCATTTCTCCAAACATAATTCTCTACCCATGTCCCTTCCTCTCAGACTTCATGAAGCAGAAGCACCTCTCATTGGCTGAGGGGTGTCTACATTGTCTAATTGTTTGTTGTTTCCGTTCTGACTTCAGGGTTGCTGGATCTTTCTCTCACCTCCTGCATCCCTGAAGGGAAGTTTCCAGCTCTGCTGCTGTGTCTTCAGCTCCAGGTTCCCCTGGAGGTTTTTACATCTTTTCCTGCTTGTTAAGGCTCATGCATCGCTTTCTTGACTTCCCCTTGGTTATTTTCAAGTTTTCTAGAAGAAATCTGTTTTCGGTTCCTTCTTACTTTCCATTTAATGCTGATTTTTCTTTAATTTTGATTTTTCATTTTTTGGGGGGAACAGGGTCTCTCTACATAGCTCTAGTGGCCTGGAATTCACTACACACAGACCAGGATAGCCTTGAAATCACGGAACTCTGTCTGCCTCTGCCTTCTGGTGCTGGGATTAATGCGCCACTATGCCTGGCCTCTCTGCTTATCACTACAGTTTGTATTGGTGTTGCTGTGCATGTTGATGACGTATGGGGTGTGTGTGCATGTCATGACATGCATGTGCCAGTCACAAGACGGCCCAGTCTCTCCTTTCACCTTTACATGTTTTACTAGGATTGCAGGTCACCAGGCTCACGCTTTACCCACAGAGTCATCTCACCCCATCCCCCTTTTTTCTTCAAATAGGGCACATTTGGTGTTCCCCACTCCAGGGTTCATGGTGGTCAGTTAGTTGGTTGGTCGTTCTTCGCAGACAGCTGTCCTGGTGGACATTGGGGTACATACCGCTCCCCTCAGCTCTGAAGAGGCAGAGGCAGGGGGATACACGTGTTGGGCCGTTCTGTGTTACTCACTATATAGTTCCAGGGCAGCCTGAACTATACAGTGAGACTTTGTCTCAAAAATAAATAAATAAATAAATAAATAAAAATTAAACAAAAGCTATGGCAAGGATCAGAGGATCAGCCTAGGGTATAAACAGGTCTTTTTGGATCATCTTGAGCCTGTGCCCTTCCCTGGCTGTGCGGGGTCCTCCGTCTATAGGGCTTCTTTGGAAGAGATGATCTTTAGTGTGTGGCTCCCAAGGGGGCAGATCTTGAAGTCCCCTGGTAGGGGCTTCAGCTGGGGAGGGGGCATTAACAAAGGCTGGGAGGGGGTCTTTGCCTGTGTCCCCACCTCTGAAGTGACAAAGAGAAACGGCTCAGGACTCTGAGCCTGTTCTGAGAACCTACATCCCTTTTCTAAGCAACGTACAGGTCATGGCTTGCACAGCTGCCTACCACAAGACCGGGCTATAGGTCGCTGCTGCCGGATTACCAGCCCAATGGACTGAAATCAACCAGCTTGCAACTAAGCCCCCCAGCCCCCGTCCCGCCCCCCCCCCCCCCGAGAGCTCCCAGCATTCCACTGACTCCAGATTTCCACAGCAGGCAAGGCAGACAGAATCCAACAATCAATTGTTGTGACATTTGGGAGATAGATTTCTGGTGCTTCCTCTTCTGCAGGCTTCCCAGAATCGTCTTTCCTGTCCAGTTTTACAAATATTTTTTTCCCAGTGCTGTCAAATGAATTAATAAATCAAAGAGAAGTAGCTAATATTCATCACAAGCTTGCTATATTCCAGGCACAGATCCACACATTCAACATGAATTAATCCGTTAATCCTTACTACAACGTCTCAAGTACGGGTCATTATTTCTTCACGTTACAGAAGAGAAACATAAGGCAGGGGATGGGGGGATGGGGAGGCTGCTGTGGGAAACTTGTCTGCTCTAAGGTTGAGATTCAAACCTGAGAAGTGTTTGCCTCCAGAATCCACGCCTTATCGTTGTGTTTGCAAAGAGGTATCCTTGGCACCCCGTGGCAGCAGAGGAAGGGTTCTCCATGGTGGAAGGGTAGGGGTGCCAGGGGTGGGGGATTTCCTGAAAGAGGTTTACCTGAAAAGTTAAGAGATGAGCTGGGCATGGGGGGCTCTGTAGAAAGAAAGAGCAAACACCAGCATCTGTCAAACTGCAAGAAGCTGTGCCCAGGCGAGACACTATGCAGGCCGCAGACAGAGCTGAAGAGCAGTCTGCATCAAACAAGCGCTTCCAATGTAGGGGAAGGGAAACTGGGAAATGGAAATGTCTTTGCGAAGGAGGTGGCAGCTTCAGAAGATAGCAAGGACCGCAGCTGGCAGATTGGGCTGAGAAAGTCTTCCAGACAGGGGGAAGGCGTGGAGGTGAGAGAGAGGGAGAGAAATATTTAGGGACACGTTCGGCTTGGCAGGAGGGGAGAAGTGTTCATCACACAGTGACGGCTGAGGTACTGGTGGAGCCCACACCGGGTTTTACAGTAGGAGGACTGTGAATTCTCACGGAGCCAATTAGGGGTTTCGGTGGTGTGACCGCGGAGGAGCAAGGAGAATCCCAGTTTCCACGTCTGTGAAGTGGAGGTGATGCTTCTACAAAACATTTCTCAAAATTTCCAACTTTCCCAGGTGTCCTTTCCCTCAAGCGAGAAGTCCAGGTGTATCCGCCAGTCTACTCGGCCCCTGTGACTTCCCTTGTGACATCCCACACTGGTAGTGAGAGACCTGACAGCAGTTGCCGGTTAGTGTAAAACCTGAGTCAACAAGGCTGTGGTCCCTGCCTGCTGTTGAACCCAAACACGCTCTTAGCACACATGAATTCCCATAGGGAATCCTGCTAGTCTCTTTCTTCCCAGCTAGCCCCCCCCCCCCTTTATTTTGTTTCAATGAGTCAGTGAGTTTAATCAAGGCTGCTTATGGAAGCAAAGGTGAAAGGTTATTTAGAGGCACATGGGCAACTTAGCAATTACCTGCACTGGCTGTATAAAAAGCCTTTCCCACTGAGTCTAGAAAGACCATGAAGAGCACAACAGCACTTGAACATGTAATCTTTCTCTTTGTGTACTGATATTTTGTTTGTGGGTTTTTTTTTTTTTTTTTTTTTTCGAGACAGGGTTTCTCTGTGGCTTTGGAGCCTGTCCTGGAACTAGCTCTGTAGACCAGGCTGCTCTCGAACTCACAGAGATCCGCCTGCCTCTGCGCCACCATCACCCGGCTTGTTTGTGTTTTAACAAATAAAGCTTGCCTGAAGATCAGAGTGCAGAGCTAGGTCACTAGAGGCCAGGCAGTGATGGCACACACCTTTAATCATCCCAGGACTCAGGAGACAGATGGACCTCTGTGAGTTCAAGGCCACCCTGGGTTACACAAAATCGATCTAGTTTACAAGAGAACCAGAGTTCACACAAAGGTGATTCCAGCACTTGGGAGTCACACACCTTTAATCCCAGCACTAGGGAGGTAGAGACAGGAGTGATGTAGCTAGGCAGAGAGAGGGATATAAGGTGGGAGGAGACAGGAGCTCAGTGCAGTCTGAGGAGGCAGTCTGAGGACAGGATTGCCCCTTCAGTCTGAGCATTGGTAGCGTTAAAACTCTAGTGGCTGGCCACTCTGCTTCTTTGATCTTTCAGCCTTCACCCCCAGATAGTTGACTCTGAGTTTTATTATTAATAGCAATTAGAATTCGTGCTACAACTTTGGTCTCCCTCTTGATAGTCAGATGATAAATAGCTCAGCTTTCATCTTAAACAAGACACAAGGGACTAGTGAGGCCTTCAAATAAAGTCTAACTTGAATGTTGTGTGATACACACGGCCGTTAGAAGGCAGGGAGGGTTCAGACATTAAAGAGGCCCCTTAATAAATAATTTAATACAAGAAACTCAACAGTCCTGGCTAACTCTCCTCTCAGTGGCATTCCTGAGGTCTCCTATCACTCCTGAACAGAGACCCATCTCAAGCCCATTAAGGTGCTATGTAGAAGAGGCCATTCCTTCAGACAGATCTTTCATTAGGCCCTGACACTCAACATCTTGCCAGTATGTTACATCTCAGAAACCAACCACCGAGACTGTTAATGGTCATCAAGACAATCACAGCCCTGAATTGGACTCTTTCTCACCAAGCGAGCATGCCCAGTCAAATCCAGCCTCCACAGAAGGCTGCAGAGCTGCTCCCTCTCAAGTCCGCCTCCCCCTGGAATCGAACACTGAGCCATCAGAACTGTTATTGTTTGTGTGGTGGAAACTGTGTGATGGGAATGGCATGATGAGTCACCCTCATCAAAGAAGATTGTGGACTGGTGAGATGGTTCAGTGAGTAAGAGACCTTCCTTCAAACCTGGTGACCTGAGTTCCATCCCTGGAGCCCACGTGGTGGAAGAACAGGATGACGCCCCACGAACTGTCCTCTGACCTCCACACAGACAGGTATATTCCGTGATCAATGAAAGAAATACAATATACAATTTTATTTTTTTAAAAATAAAGTGTAGCTGCAGACACATGGTTCTCTGTTACTCCCTCCTTCCCTTAAATTCTCCCAGTGTACTTTGGTATAATGGTGAATTCTTTCGCCGACCCCGTACCATTCCCCTTATATCCCCACTCTTTAGGTACAGGAGTTCAGACTTCCCAGGGACACCAAGGGTGCAGCACTAAATTCCAGCAGCCCACCTGAAAGGGTGACCCTGCCCACACAGAAGCATCTCAGACTAGGCCACAGCGAGAAGAGCCCCCAGAAATCCCCTGGACGATGGAATTCTTCTTTTCTTCTTTTAGCTTCTTGAGACAGTCTCACTCTGTAGCCAGGCTGTCTAAAAGCAGATAGTTATCCTGCCTCCATCTCCCCAGTACTGGGAAAACAGGGAAACTTACAGAGGTGGGCCCCTAAGGAGCTGGGTTCAACCCAGATGAGTCCCCACAGCCACACCCTGACCCCGAACGAGGCAAGGGTCTGAAAATCTGCTTTCTTCTGAGTGTGAGCCTGATTTTACCGACTAAGAGCTTCCTTTTCCTCAGGCACACACAAACAAGCCCAAGCAAAGATTTTTGTTTTCAAAGAAGGAAGAAAGAAACAAGCTTGGGCCATGGCAGGGGAATCTTGCTGGATTTCCCCCACCCAGGGGCCCTTTCCAAAGTGGCAAGCTCCTGGGGGTCCAGAATCAATACCAAACCTCCCACCAACCCTTTATCGGGAAGTGCTCCCTGAAGTCTGGCATCGTCTGGACACACACACACACACACACACACACACACACACACACGTATATCTATGTATATATATTGTTCTTGCATAAATTTCGGCTGGAGAGGAAGGCTGCAGAGGGAGGGGAAGTCTTAAGCCGCTACTATAGTGCAGTTTCCCTTCTTGGAAATGCAGCTAGAAGTTGACATTCCCTCCAGGAAAGAAAAAATAAGTCTGTTATGTCTGTTGCTTTCTCCTTCACTTGCTGTCTGCCAGCTTTCTGCTTAAGCTCTCTTTCCTTTCTCTCTCTCTCTCTCTCTCTCTCTCCTCTCCTCTCCTCTCTCTCTCTCTCTCTCTCTCTCTCTCACACACACACACACACATTAATGGCTCTAGACCCTTTTTTAAACTTTTTTTTAGTGGGAGAGCGGAGACTTTGAGAGAAAATCCTCATCCACCCATTCTTACCAACTAACTCAGTGTGCACGCGCGCGCGCGCGCGCACGCACGGACACACACACACACACACACACACACACACACACACTCCGGCGACCTCCAGATGTTCCCAAGCCAGCGGCCATCTGCTGAGATTACTGGGCCGGCCAAAGGGGGAAGGCAGAGGGGGCAGGGATCCTGGTTGCAGGAAGCTCGGAGAGAGAATCTTAGTGGAGTGGGAGGGAACCGCGCACTTTTGAGACGCTCCCTAGGGTGGAACCCGTGCTCGGCCGGCGGGCGGGGGCTGGGCTGCGAGAGCGCCCTGCTAGACTTGCACTTTGACGACGCTCCCTGAGCCTCTTGGCGGCGAGCCCGGGCAACCACTGGGTGCCCAGCGAGGGGAGCCCGGCGGCGGGCGGGGACTCGGGGCGGGACGTGCGGCGCGGAGAAAAGCGCCGGCCCACCGGCCAGCGCCGGGCCGCCTAGGTGAGCGTGCCGAGGCGACAGCTGTGGACCTGCCAGGTGGGTGCTGTTCCGAGGCGCAGCGAGGTCGGCGTGCCTGGGGATGTCTGGAGCCTCGGACTCCAACCTCGCCGCCCCGTCCCGTGGACGGGCTGGCGCGAGGGGCGGTTCCGGGTCCCGCCGAGGCCCCTCAACTTTCCCGGGACACCGGGCCACAGCGGCGCAGGGTCGGGGGAAGGGGAGCAGCAGGGGAGAGGGCTTTCAGGAGACAAAGACTCCGTCTGGGGGCCGTGGGCGTGGGCCGGCGCCTCCAGGGTCTTTGTAGGAACACGTGCATCTCACTAGAGTGGGTCTTTGGTGGATTTGGGTTCAGAAGCCAGCATCTGCCGGTGCCTTTGTGTGTGCGTGGCTTGGCAGGGCTGTCTCGCGCCAGTATCCCTGCTCCGCAGCCTGGCGCTTGGTTGTGGGGACCGGTGGGCGCTCCGCGTGTGTCCGCATACGTGGTCTGTGCCTGTCGACGTGTCTGGGTTGGGTGTCCGTGGGGCATGTGTGCGCTCTCAGAGCCTGAGCTGCCCCGACTCTCCGCTTCCCCTGCTGTCCACCGTTTCCCCCCGACTTGGCTTCAAACTTTTCTCTGGGTTCCTCCGGCAACGCCTGCTGGCAGCCCTCCTCTCTCTTTCTCACCTCCGGAGGTCCTTCGAGGAGCCAGGGAGTGGGATAGGATTGGTGGGTCGGGGGTGATCGGCAGTCCCTGGCGACTGGCCCGGGCCAGGATTGGGCGGAGCATGCTGGACACTCTCACAGGACCCTAGTGGGAGGAGGGAGGGACGCGGCTGGTCTGGGCTCCGGCCTGAGGCTGGAGACCCGGGAGTAGCGCGCTGCTGGCCGATGTCCTACCAGCGCCTCTGGGACAGAGTGAGTGTGGATGGAGGAATCTGGCAGTTTGGTGGAGAGACTTGCTTGGTTTCGAGTACCGCTGTGCGTTTATCCGGACTCCAGGGTTGAGAGGACCAAGCTTCCGATCCCATAGGTGAGAAAGGCCAAAAGCTTGCTTGCATTCGGCCTGCTGGCGACCCCTAACCCCGGATGGGCTCTGGGGAGAGGGGGGCCTTGCACACTTTCCACGGGGTAGGGCAAGCCCCGTTGAGATCCGGTCACTGTTAAGATGGGGGTAAGAACTCCTTGCCGCCTCTGGAGCAGAGCGCGCAGTGGTGGTAACCAGCGCCGGGAGCTTAGCTGAGACCAGCGCCCGCCGACACTTGGCCAGGCCAGAGGCGACTGACTCATACTTAGAGCTTTCCTTGCTCCATGCTATCCTTTAGGATAAGTCTAGACTTACAAAGCCCTCAGAGTGGGAGGGGTGCCGTCCTGCCTGGGCTTTTGATCCTGGGTGGCAAAGATAAGCCAAACACTTCTTTTCCAACCCTCCCCACAATCTTTAACCAAGAACTTTGTCCAGTACTACGGCGGGGGGGGGGGCGGGGGGGGGGGGCGGGGGGAGAGGGTTTGGGGAGGAGAGCGCGGAGGGACACGAGCTGGCCACAAACTTGGGAAAGAGGCAAGGATGGCCACTTTCTTTTTCGTTTCTAGTCCTTCCTCTTGAAAGAGGGAGTACTGAGTGCCTTGTGATCACTCCCTTGTGATCCCAGAGCCCGGAAACTATTGTGTTCCCAGGCATTAATTTGTTCCTAGGAAGAGCTGGAATGCGCTGTCTTGGGGAACTTGAGTCCACAGGACTCCCACCCACCCTGTTGCACTGACCCGTGTAAAGGCCAAAGCTGATGTTGCTTATCTTTACATGACAGACTGGTCAAGAGACAGAGTCCAGACCAGTTCTCTTAGTCATTACATACATACTGATGTACCTGTTGGAATTCAACCATCCTTCCTCAGGACACCCAGCCTAGGAATTGGGGATACTTCCTGAAGAGGTCTGGGCCCACCCTGGAAGTTCCAGGTTCCATAGGAGGGGCCACGGGAGGGACCTGGCAGGGCGCATGATTCCACTTAGGGTTTTGAAGTTTTCCAATACACAGCCGAGCCAGGAAGAGCCTCCCACAGTACATGCAGGGCTGTGCATGTTCTGGAAGTGGTACACACAGGTGGTTGCCTTTGTTTGTGGGGGGGTGGGGGCAGGGAGGCAAGGTTTGGGTGTTAAGGCATGGGAGTTACTCAGAGGCTGGGAGGGGAGGCAGTGGCTGAATCATAGAGCATCAGTTTGGGCTGAAGTGAACCTGTCTGCAGAGAACTCCTGGAGGAAGGGGTGGCCTTGGTCAGTATAAAGCCTGGCCCTGGCTTTCGGATGGTGCCGGAGTCTGCATGTCTTCCAGTCAGAAAGTCTGGGAGCTGTGTCCTTGCTCCATGGCTTCCTCCCTCTGTCTCCTGTCAGATTCTCAGTCTCCTTCGGAGGGAGTTATGGATTGATAGGTTGTAGATGTTAAATAGCATAGCAGATCATACACACACTAATAAGTTGAGATGTGGTTTTGGGGTGTCTGGTTGCGTTGTGTGAACACAGTGGAGGCAGAAATAGCTTGGGTCTCAATCTTACACCTGGTTTTATCACTAAGCCGAATTCTGAGTTCCAGGAGGCCCCGAAGCAGAAGGAGTCCTCTCTGCCCATGGCGTTTTATTCCTCTAGTCCCCCTCCCTCTCCCGCCCAGGCTAGTATCCACACTGGAGCTGGACACCAGACACGTTCCTCGACAGTCACAGCCCAGTGAGCCTTTGGGGGGAGGGGATGAGGACTGGGTTAGGCTGGGAAGGCCTCATAGAACAGGTAGCTTCTGAGTCTAACAATTGAGAGTTTGTGGAAGACCAAAAAAGGAGGGGTGTGGGGCTTTGCCATCTTTGTCAAAAGAAATAGCCTATGCAAAGGCAGAGGTCCCCGGGGAGTGATAGGCTTCTAGCCTGAGAGGCTGTCTTTGTGGAATGGGTTTTAGATGGGGCACCGCGGTGGGCGGTGGGGTCTTGATCTTCAATCGGAAGCTGTCTGTACGCTGGTGTCCAGCATGGCAGTGCAGTGGTTCGGAGCTATAGCAGTGTTCAGAGGTGGAGGCCAGAGGGCAGGTGGCTACAGAGGTGTCCTGAGTTTGACCTAGGTAGGGTGGGGTGGCCACCCACCTTGAGGAAGAGGAGAGACACAGCACCCTGCTTGCCCAGGAGTGACTGCTCTTTTGATGTCAGATTCCCTTTCGGTCATAGGTGGCACCATTGCTGCAGCCTCCTCTGGCCTTCATGACTTCCAGATCCCAGAGGAGCTTGGTCGTGGGACCCTGAGAGATTCCAAGGCCTCTAAGGATGGCTTTTGAGCTCTCCATCCTGTGTGTCTTTAGCATCTCCTTCCTGACCCTGCAGTCACCCACAGAGGCAGGACTGAACACGCACTGAGACCTGTTGATGCCGGCGGGCTAAGTTCTTGCTTCCCTAAGTAGTCGGAACAGGCCAGGTTGGGAGCAGCATGGGGGCTCCTCTCTATGATGCAAGACCAGACTCGGTCCTCACAGTCTTTGGAAGCCTGCAAGGTTGCTACCCAGTCTGCAAAACCTTTCTTCTGCCCCGTGCAGCCTCTCTCTGTGTTCTCAAGTGCTGTTTCAGATTGGTGGGATCCTGGCAGTTTTCCCAAAGATCAGCTGGAAGGAGAAGGTAGCGTCTGAGCCTTGTCTATATTCCTGCAGCTGGTACTCCTTGGGTGGGAGGGTGCTGAAGTTCCAGGCCCCACCTGTAACTACGATGTTGTGAGGGAGGCCAGGTGCTCTGTTCAGAATACGTGGGTCCAGCCTTTCTCTCCTCACTGACCGTGAGACCCTGGACAAATCATTGAACCTCTCTAGAATCTTTAAACAGCCATAAGACAAGTGCAATGCCATCTAACTTCCTGGTTTTCGCAGGGTGACCAAAGCTAACAGTTGAGGATTCCTGAGACAGGCTGAGGTGTCCTTTGGTAACAGTGTCTCCGTCTGTGTGCCTGATAGATCTTATAGACATTTTTGTTTGATTGATTGGTTTTTTGTTTTGAAACAGGGTCTTACTATAGAGCCCAGCTGCTGCGGAACTCTCTGTGTGAACCAGGCTGGCCTCGAACTCTTGAACTCAGAGAGCTCCTCCTGCCGCTGTCTTTTGAGTGCTGGGATTAAAGACACCACCACACCCAGTCAGTACTCGGTGTATCTTAATATAGTACCTGATCCAGGGGGAAAAAATAAAAAATCCTACCCCCCTCCCTGCCCACAGAGGACTGGAAGGTAAACATGTCATTACAGTCCAGCCTTCCCAGCTCTGAGGGCCTGTCCACACTGCCCGTTTCTAAGTGGAGGCCAAGCTCACAGATCTAGGTCTGGTCCCTCTGTTACCTGGCTGAGTAGCGTGCTGCTGTTTGCCTGTGCAGTGGGGATAATAATCACCACGGTTAAGGGCTGTCGGGGAGCTGATGTGCTTGCCATATCGATTCTGTAGAGAAAGCCTGCCCTGGAGGCTCTGAGTATGTCCCCCAAATTCTAATTTCCAGAACTACGTGGTTGGAGGGCAGGACACTTCTGAAATTTCTCCCTGTGGATGTCATTGCTGTCAGGATGCTCATAACTGAGGGGAGTGAGGGGCAAGGCTGCATCGGGTTGAGGAGCGGCCAGCTGATAGAAAGCCCCGTCCTAGGTGGGTGTTGGGCACCGGGCCCACCCACAGCGATTCCCCAGCCCATCTGGCTCCTGCACCAGAGGTTCCATGTAGATGTTAGCAAAAGCTAGAAAGTTTTGTAAGTCAGAAGTGCTATGGCACCCTGTACCAGGGCCTGGCAGGCAGACCCAGGGAAAGCCTGGACTTCAGCCTCTAATCCCAGAGAGGTGTCTACAGAAGAGGAGGGTGGCTGGGGCCTCACCAGCAGACCTGTGTCTGAGAGGTCAGTGTGAACTGTGGACCCGCGGGATGCTTGGTTCTGTGTACAGGAACCTGGTGGAACATGAAGGATAAGTCACCACCTCCAGAAAGTTTAGAAAATCATGGCTGTTGGTGGCCGCCAGGGTCTAAGCATTTACGGAGCAGGATACACTGTCACTGTCTTTTCCCCAGCCATCACTTCTTGTCCCTGTGGAGGACTCTGAGGCTCCAGTGGGCAGGGCTGGATTCCCAGCTGGCCCTTGGTCTAGTAGCTGACCCACGTGGCTTCTTGCTGGGTTTCTGTTGCTGCCTCCTGGCGCCCAGGTCTGACTTCGACCCCAGGTGGGGAAGGAAGCCTAGGTTAAGGAGGGGAGCGGCTCACACTTGATGTTTGAAATTTGAATTTTCTCAGTTGCCTCTCAAGGAGGCCTATTGGTAGCCTGAGGTGCGAGAGGCCAGGAAGGAGGGGTGGTGGGAGACTGTGCGAACAGAGAGGGCTTTGTTCTACGGGCCGGGCAGGGATGGGTGGGGAGGTGTGTGTGATGCACGGGGCAGTGTGAGGTGGTGGGTTCCAGTTCCTGGGCCTTGTCCTCCTAATGTCTTTCCTTTGCATCCCCCTGGGCCTCGGGCATCCATCATCTCCAAGGGCGCTGCAGCTCAAGGGCCTGGAATTCCCTGCGTCTGTGGACGGCATGAACAACCGTGGGTGTGTTGGGGAAGTTGCTACCCAGATGACAGAGAGGGCTCATTCCTTTTGAGGATTCAGACAGGGACGGGAGAAGGGCATCTGCAGCTTCCAGAGGCCTTCTGTCTGGGAGAAGATGATCTCAGTCGTCTTGCAAACAGTCATGACAGATTCGGGATGTGATGTGGAGAGAGCCCCCTGGAGCTGCCAGACCCATCCCATTCACGCCATTCATGCTCCACCTTCGGTCACTGTGGACTTGACGTGGTGGGCCTCTAATAGCTCATGGTTGGGCCTCACAGGGCCCGCCGTCTTCCAGGCTGGAGCTGTGTGAAGTATCTTGCCTAGTTCTGTTGATCTTTGACTGTCTTTTTTGTGCAGAGCGAGGTTTGTAGAAAAGATCTCTGGACCAGAGGTCTCTCTGGCCCCCAGGCATCCTTGGTGGCCGCCTGTCTGCATCACCTGCCTGAATGTCTGCATTGCGTTCTCTCCCAGAGTAGAGATCCCAGACTGGAGGCTGGGCCGCAGGCATGCTGGGACAGAGATGAGGGGATCAAACTGCTGGAAATAAAACTGTGAACGTCTCAGAAACCTAAGCCTCACGGGTTCGAGATGTTCATGGCGTTTGCTATGAATAGGGGCCCTAAGATTCTTACCCACTCACACCCTGACAAGGCTTAGCCCCATGGTCTGTGCTAGGATCAGTACTAAACCCCTCATTGTGAAGGTGGGAAACAGAGTTTCTTAGAGAGGAAAGGACTGGTGACCGCCACAGTCCAGGCGGAACAGTGACTGGACTTGTCCCGACACAGTTGCTCCATTGCTATGTTACCAGCAAGTCCTGGATGGAGTGTGGCGAAGCATGGTGTGTGGGGGGGTGGGGGTGGGAGGAGAATGGGTGGGCGGTGCTCTCGGTCCGCCATCCAGCCTGGAGAGACGCAGCGGCCCACTCTGTATATCCGTCAGTGCCTTGGCTGTACTGAGAATGTCTCCTGTAGGAAGACACAGAGTGCTTACGGCAGCTCTTAGAAGAACTGTCATCCACCCCTGCCCCCGTAGGGTCTCCAAATCACACAGGTTGGCAAGTAAGTGACTCTTCGGATCCTTTAACCAGGGATGGGACAGTTGGTCTCACTGGGCAGACTTTGTGAGAGCGGCTGGCTGTCACCTCCTGTTTCCCACTAGAGTTCCCCAGGGTCTAAGTACGACAGTGGTGGCTCTGGGAGATGTCCATGGCACAGCAGAGCAAGGCCCTGGCCTAGTGTGTGTATCAGCCAAGTGGCCCAGGTGGGATTCCGCTTGTGCTCCTGCCCCCATTATCTCAGCACGAGGACCTCTGCATCCGGGAGGGATGTGCTCGGCTCTTCACGGATACGGTGTGCGGGGCTTTGTGGACCTGTGTGTGGCTGGCAGGACAGACCTTGCCGTCCCGTGTGGAGCACAGGGCTGGGGCCTGGAGGAGAGAAACATCTGTGCCCTGTTTGCCCGGCCGGTTATATAAGCTAGAGTTTGGGAGAAGCAGCTTGGCATTCTGTGGACACATTGTATAACCACCTCTGGGAACCAAAGGGTAATCTCTGGACCCTTTGTGCTGTTTGTTTAAACCCCCAGGGAGGGTGGGTAAGAACAGATCCGCTTAGCTGGGGGGCGGGGTAGGGGTGGTGGTAATGAACACTTGAAGAGCTCCCTGGGGAACAAAAGGGGCCTGGAGCAACTTAATATTTTCCTCATGGTGCAAACATTGGAACGCTCTGTCCTGCCTTGGCTGGGACCAGGCCCAGGATGCACCTGGGCAGGGTTTAATCCTCGAATTGGTCTCTATGAAAGGAAGGGGTGGATGAGAAGGGCCCCAGGGTGGAGCAAGGGAGAAGAGCCCAGCTGCACTTCTCTCTGGCCCAGGACAGAGCCAGGGTGCAGATCAAGTGTCTGCCCCTTTAAAGTTTCATGCAAGGCAGGCAGTGTTACCCAGCTGCTCCCCTGCCCCCAGTCTAGAAGGTGGGCAGGTCCTCACCCCTCCCACCTCACCCTATCTTCTTCCCTGGAGGCCCATGAAAGGGAAACAGGCAGGAGGGCAGGCCACCCAGTGAAGAGCCTTCTATCTCCTGAGTGACTGCCTAGCAGAGGAGGGGGCCACATAGAGGTCCTCACTGCATAACCCTCTTGTGCGTGCCCATGCTAAAACCTCACAGCGGCACCTGTGCCGCAAGACTTTAACTAGACGTGAACGCAGACCTTGAGTGTGCCTGACCTATGCAACCCTTAGATGTGACAGCATACACATAGTGTCAGGCATATGTAATCTCACAGAAGGAACTGAGGTCGAGGGGTGGGTCTGTGGGTTGAGTTGCAGCATCTGTGAGGGAAGTCCCTCCTGGACTCTGCCCTGCTTCCCACCAGGCCTGCTGGAGGCAAGAGACTGAGGCAGAAGAACTGAGCAGGCCTAGGTGTAATTCAAGACTGTTTTGTGCTTGTTTGTTGGCAAGGTCCTTGTTCTTCCTGAGCCCCATTTCTTCTGCACAGTGGGGTAACAAGCCAGTTGCCTTTCGCAGTTAAAGGGGAAAGGGACAGAGAGGTCAGCCAGCTGTTAGCCAGGAGTAGGGCACAGGCAGGAAATCAGGGGCTTAGGGTGATGGGTGTCCCGCGAGCCTCTCTGGGAGTTTAGACACCGGGTCTCCAAGAGGGGAAGATGCTAAGGTGGGAGGTATAAGGGCAGTCACTGCAGGAGGAGTGGGCTCATTCCCTGCCATTGACAGAAAAGGATCCTGGCTCTTGTGTCTACTCCACCTGGCACCACCTTGCTTAGCTGCATCCAGGTCTGCTCCACCTGGTACCGCCTTGCTTAGCTGCATCCAGGCTTGCTCCAGCCCTTCAAGGCTCAGTTCTCTCTTGTCAGATCGAGACAGGACCCCGCCTTGTAGATGGTTGTGAGGGTTGGAGGAGACCGTGCCCTGAGGTGACCCAGCTCCTAGCCTGTGGCATCTTTTCGGTCAAAGCTAATGAAGCCCCCCTAACTTGGCCCCTGTACTGTGAACGCCTTTCCGGCATACCTGGGTCCCCAGCAGCCTCTGAGCCCTGGATCAGCAGGTTTCACGGCAAGATGTCCAGGTACCCTCCCTTCAACCAGAGCAGGCCGCTTGCATCTGATGCTCCCAGCTGAAGATCTGCCCCCCTGACCTAACCCCTTTAACCTTGCAGGTGTGGAGATTGAGGCCAGAAAAAAGATGATCAGGGTAGGAGTTAGGAGTGTTCAGGAGCTGGGGTGCATCCCAGCTGTGCCTTACAGGGCAGGATGAGCGTGTCTGGCACATTCACCCCTCACCCGTGGCTCTCTTTCCAGGTGCCGCCATGTGGCGCTCCCTGTTCCTGCTGCTCCTGGCTGCCGGCGGAGTGCGGACCACCCGGCCATGCTTTCCCGGGTGCCAGTGTGAGGAGGAGACTTTCGGCCTCTTTGACAGCTTCAGCCTGACTCGGGTGGACTGCAGCAGCTTGGGCCCCCACATTGTGCCTGTGCCCATCCCTCTGGACACAGCCCACCTGGACCTGTCTTCCAACCGGCTGGAGACAGTGAATGAGTTGGTGCTGGGGGGGCCGGGCTATACCACGCTGGCAGGCCTGGATCTCAGTCACAATCTCCTCGCCAACATTGCACCCACTGCCTTCTCCCGCCTGCGCTACCTGGAGTCTCTCGACCTCAGCCACAATGGCCTGGCAGCCCTGCCGGCTGAGATTTTCACCACCACCTCCCTGAGTGACGTCAACCTCAGCCATAACCGACTACGGGAGGTCTCCATATCTGCCTTCTCCACCCACAGCCAGGGCCGGGCACTGCATGTGGATCTGTCCCACAACCTTATCCACCGCCTGCTCCCCCATCAGCCCCGGGTCAGCCTGTCTGCACCTACCATTCAAAGCCTGAACCTGGCCTGGAACCGGCTCCGCGCTGTGCCCGATCTCCGAGACCTGCCCCTGCGTTACCTCAGCCTGGATGGGAACCCCCTGGCTGCCATCAACCCAGGTGCCTTCATGGGGCTGGAGGGCCTCATCCACCTGTCCCTGGCCAGCCTACAGAGTGCCCTCCAGTTAGTACCCCATGGCTTCCGGGAGCTCCCAGGCCTGCAGGTCCTGGACTTGTCAGGCAACCCTAAGCTCAAGTGGGCAGGAGCCGAGGTGTTTTCGGGCCTGGGCTTGCTGCAGGAACTAGACCTGTCGGGTACCAACCTGGTACCCCTACCTGAGATGCTGCTCCATCACCTCCCTGCTTTACAGAGCGTCAGTGTGGGCCAAGATGTGCAGTGCCGGCGCCTGGTGCGGGAGGGTGCCTACCCCCGGCAGCCTGGCTTCAGCCCTAAGATAGTCCTACACTGTGGTGACACTCAGGAGTTTGCTGCCAGGGGCCCAGACATCTTGTGACAAATGGCGTGGCCTGGGGCCACTGGACAGACTGTCGTCCTGGGCTCGCTCAGGTCCCAGCTAACTTATATTTTAATGTGCCAATGCCTGTGGGGGGTCCACAGGCCTGTGTGGCGTCATCTCAGTAAAGCTGTGGGCCAGGGATAGCGTTACTACCTGGGGCCTATACCCAGTAGCGAAATCTTCCCGTTTGTCTTAGTGGCTCACTTCCCGGAACTGTAAGCAGAGGGACATTGATGCCAACCAGACTCTGGTCCCTTCCCGTGCCCCTGCCCTAGTTGTCCCTAAGTGCCTTCTCTTTGGTCCGGGCTGACCTGACCCGTGGTGTGAGAGGGTGGGTGGGCTCCACCGTTGCAAATGCTGACTCGGGTCGTCTGACTGAGGGCTCCTTTGAGCGCAGTGTCTCCTCACATTGTCTGTGCTCTGGGCCCGTGAGGCCAGCTTCTTCCCCATTCTCATGGAATCATGGATAGACTCTTAATTATATAGAAGGGTTTAGAGAGAAAATCAAATCCGGCCTCCTCGGAGGACAGATGGGAATAAGGGACCGGGAGCAGCAAATGTGCTCACCTGAGGTCTTTAGAGGCATGGAGAGCCCAGCCTCCTGCTGAGGTTGGGGGCTGTGTACTTCCTCTCTGACATCCATCCCTCCTCCTCGCTGGGCACCCTGTTACCTTGTCCGTGCTCTTTCCCTTCATGTGACAAGGTCACGGGGGGGGGGGGGGGGGAGGTGGGACTCTAGGTCCAGTGGCCAGTTTATGATACGAGCAAAGTCAGTCCACCCTTCAGAGCCTCAGAAGCTCGGGACACACCAGTCCCAAGCCCGTCAGTTTCTCAGGTGGGGGCCCCATAGCATCAAGACTGGAAAGGTGCAGACTCTCCCCAGAGACCCTGCCTCAAGATGCTTCCTAAGAAGTCTGTGGAATTGTGGCTGTCCTGCCGTGCGCTCCAAGGGGACTTGTGGACTTGCTGAGGGCCCGTCAGTCCTCTAGGAGTGGGGCAGAGAGAGACAGGGTTTCCCCTTCCCGTTGTGTTTATCCCCGGGGTCGCATCTCAGTTCTCCAGCCCTGGGTTTCTTCCTTTGTCTTCTTCATCTTGTAAGAGTCATTGCCTTTTCTTCACCAACTGTCACTTTTAACCCCCACCTCTGCTGGCCAGGGATGGAAACGAAGAGAAACGGATTTGCTCACTTTTGTAAGACTCTTCCGGGCTCGTGTTGGGGGTACTGGGAAGAAGCCAGCTATCGGTGACCACGTGGGCACTGGGGCTGGCCCTGGAGATGCTCACGAGGCAGTGAGAGCTCTGTCTTCCCACACTAGCTCTGCCCAGCCCCTGAGTGGTCCTTGGTTTAATAAATACATAAAAGAATGCTTTTTGTCCCATCATTGCACCGGAATTTGCTGACGATCGCTGGACCAGGACTGGGGCTACGAGGACAAGCTAGACCCCACTTTGGGCAGCTTGTTCTCCCTAAAAGGCCAAGAGTCTTCCAGAGTCGGGTGTGTATGGTGATACGGGAGGCAGGTACTTGGGTAGGTAACCCTCGCGTTGTAGCCTGCACGCTGTTCACTTTCTCCACCCCCATCCAAGTTACCCACCCCTGTCCACCGTCTATGCATCTTCAGCCGTGAGGCCCTGGCACACACCCTTGTCTTGGTTCCGGCTGTAGCTGTGGAACTCTGTCCTTATCCTGTCCCTCAACTCTCTCTCATCTAGGACATCCAGTTCCTAACGTGCCTTAGAAGCTTTTCCAAAGTCTCCCTCAGCTCCCTCTTGTCAGCTTTGGCCATCACGGGCCTTGAGCTGCTGTGGTCTCTAACTCCTGTTTGCACACCTCCAGTGACCTCACACTTGAGTGACAGCTCACTTCTGGCTCCTTAGGGGCTTTGGGTTGTCGGCAGGTTGGTTCTTGAGACTGGCCAGTCTAGAGAGGTATCCACCACTGTCATCTCCACGGACAGCCGTCTGTTGCTGATGCCTACAATGCCAGGCAGTGCACTGAGCTGCAGAGTATAACCCCTGGGGTCTCTGACCCGGGGGTCACACAGGATCCCTAGTTAAAGAAAAGTTTAACTTAGGAAAGGTCATGGGTGAGGGGTCAATGGCCCAGAGTCCTGGGTTTCTTGTTAATAAATCTCCCATGGTGACTGCGTTGGCAAGAATATCTATCTAACTCCCTGGATGGATGCCCGTTGTTGTTCTGGACTCTTTGCAGAAAGAGCTGAGAAGGAAGGGTCCTGGTCCCTGTATTTCCTCAGGTGGGGAAGAGGGAAGCCTCATAAAAAAAATTTTTTTTAAAGCCACATAAAAAAAATTAAAGATAGGGACCAAGCCTAGATGTGGGGTTGGGTTAGGGGGTAGGGAAAGATCTCAGCACTCGGGTTGCAACTGGAGCAGGGAAGCTGGTGGTGCACACCGGTGATGCCGGCACTCCTGAGGCAGAGCCAGGATCATGGCTGTCGTGATGGTCTGGGGCAGCCAGGTTGGAGGTGAGCCTGCGATGCGTTAGACAAAATAAAAATCAAAAAACGGGCCAGGGATGGAGGCTCTGGGGTGAGGATGGGGACACAGAGGGGACGGCCTTGCCCTGTGACCTGAGACATCAGAACTTTGTCTATATAGCCTCTTGCCTGCCTTAGACCCAAAGCCTCACGGGTAGTGCTTCTGGCGTGGCATCTGGCCCACAGCGCCACCTGGTGGCCATACACCCCAGGTCGGAGCTGGCGGGCAGAACAGGTCCGGGAATGCTGTTTTCTGCTCTCCGCCATTCAGAAACACCCACAGGGTCCTACTCTCCCTCCAGAGATCCTGGCACCTAGGAGGAGAACTTCAAAATATTCGCTCTCCAGTTTCATGCCAAGATTCTGTTTTGAATTCTTAGGATTCATCACAAACCAACTGTGTGACTCACCTGAGCCTGAGAAACGAGAATGAAAATGCCTCTGTCCACAAGAGGGAATCAAGTCACATTTGTGTAGGATCAAAAACTGTGCCGGTCACAAAATAAGATGCCCCGGAAGTGCCGTTTCTTCTCTCCTTACCACACCGAGTACTTTTATCACCACATAAACGAGGAAACCAGCCCAGGGCTGGCTTCCTCTGTCGGGTACCACCATTCCCTCCTTGTCTGTCACTGCTCCTGAGGGGGACCACTGCACTCCGAGAGTCCAAGAGGAGAAACACCCAAAGCCACTAGATTGAAGCTGTTTCTCTGTTGCAAATGAATCAGGGAGATCATACAGCTCTCAGTGGGTCCCATCAGAGCAGAAAAGGCCAAGGTCAAAGTTACAGACATTTTCCCCCTGGCCCCTTTTCACAGATGTGAGACTGAAGGCTCTTAAGTGCAGACTCAGGAGCCGGGTTCTGTCCTGCAACAGGTGCCAGGGTTCCGTGCCGCAGCAGGAGCTTGGAGGGGAAATTCCTCCTGTGTTTAGTCTCTGATTCCCAGCACTGTTTGTCTTTTTAGGTCACATACTCATTAGACAAAATGTTCCAAACTGGGAAGACAAGCATATGCCACGCTTCTTGGTGTGTGTGTGTGTGTGTGTGTGTGTACCACGTGTGTGGTGATTGTGTACATTGATACAGGAAGACTCAGAAGAGATACTGGTTGAAGACTTGAAGGATCAAGTTAAGGATGATTTTCTAATTAACTGATTCTTAGAAGCAGTTACTAAGCAGAGTGACAAACAGGGAGGCTTGACTCTCCTGCTAAGACAGAGGGTGGAAAGCCCCACTTAGGGCTTAAAAAAAAAAAGAGGAGGAAAGAAAAGCTGGGTTCCCCAATGAAGCAAGGACAGTGACTCAGGGGACCTGGGTAGCTCCTGGGATCCAGAAGCAGGTCACCTGGCCTCAAAGCCTGGCACTTCTGAGTCCTGGAGAAATTCGTCCACCCTGTCTTTTAGCCATAGTCTCTTCTCTGTAAAAGTGATGGTGGCTCCTGCTAGGGAGGTCATGTTGGCAAACTTTAGCATGCTGCCGCAGTACGGTTAGATGCTATATCCGCCGCAGTACGGTTAGATGCTATATCTGTGAAATATTTTCTTTTGAATCCCCCCACACACACCTTGGCCAAATCTATAAGCCTTCTTTCTTCTGCTCCTCTTCCTCCTCCTCTTCCTCCTCCTCCTCCTCCTTCTCCTCCTCCTCCTCCTCCTCCTCCTCCTCCTCCTCCTCCTCCTCACTTTCCTCTTCCTCTTCCACCTTCTTTGTGTTTTCTTGGGACTGTCAATGCCCAGGGGAGACAACATGGGAAGCAGCCCCAGACGTGGGGACTTCTCTGGTTGGGCACAGGAGTTCGAGCTTATGCGCTAGACTATTGGGAAACCCTGTCCTTCTCCCTTTTAAAAGGCTCCAAAAAGGTGTCTGCCCCCTGTCAAAGTGTGTGGTCCCTAGAGATGCTTTCTTTTCTTTTTTTTTTTTTTTCTTTCGAGACAGGGTTTCTCTGTGGCTTTGGAGCCTGTCCTGGAACTAGCTCTGTAGACCAGGCTGGTCTCGAACTCCCAGAGATCCTCCTGCCTCTGTCTCCCAAGTGCTGGGATTAAAGGCGTGCGCCTCCATCGCCCGGCTCCTAGAGATGCTTTCTAAGGTGAAGACTGAAACACAGGAGGTGAGAGGGCCAGGCCCGCAGAGAAGGTGGTGGGATGACAGGGCCACGTCCCCGTATGGCCTCTCTCCTATCGATGAGATATCCTCATCCAACCAGTGGTCCCAGGAAACCCCGGTGCCTGGGTCTCACAGCCAGGCCTTCACACTCATCTTGAATCTGGGCTGAGCCTATGGCTTTGATTAGGACAGTGTATTTTCATTTTGTTTCTTTTTTGCAAAAAATTAAATTTATTTTCACGTGTGTGTGTGTGTGTGTGTGTGTTCACACACATCAGAGGACAGTTTGCAAGAGCTGGTTCTCTCCATCCATGTGGGTCCTGGGGATGGAGTTCAGGGCGTCAAGTGGCAACCACCTTTCCCTACTGAGTTTTGTGTTGGCCCGTGTTTCATTACTTGATCTTGCCCATACTGGCCTGGAGTTTACCAGCCTCCTGCCTCAGCCTCCTGAGTGCTGAGAGTATAGGCATATGACACCTTGCCTGGCTCAGGGTAATGTACTTTAAATGCAGGATGCTGTAGAAGCAGGTACATGTTAAACCTAAGTCTTTTCTTACTTACTTATTTATCTTTAACTTTTAATTTTGTGGGAATTGAAGCTGGAGCTTGGAACATGCAAATTTCCCACCACTGATACGTGTGTGTGTGTGTGTGTGTGTGTGTGTGTGTGTGGTGTGTGTGTGTGTGTGTGTGTGTGGTATGTGTTTGTGTGTGTGTGTGTGTGGTGTGTGTGTGTGTGTGTGTGTGTGTGTGTGTGTGTGTATTCTTAGCATAAAACCTAAATATTAAAAGGATCTGACTTCGCTACCTTGGCAGCCCTGGACTGCCATTTGCAAATTCTACTGAGAACATATAGAAAGGCCCCAAAACTACGTGAAGGGAAAGAGAAACTTCAGTTTCTCTCCAAGCAAGTGGAAGGCCCCAGCTGAATTCATTCCAATGGCAGCAAAAACCGAAGGGCCAACCAGGGGATCCCTGCCCTGCTGCAGAATCAAAAGCAGATAACGTGGCTGTTGTTCTAGGCTGATGCTGAATTAGCATAGCCCATAATGAATTCAGCCCAAGTCACAGCCCCCCCGGAGACCCCCAGCCTGCTGCCACATTCCTGCCCTCCTGTTGATGTAGCCATGGGAAAGGGGGTGGTTGAAGATACAGAGAAAGTTCTAGGTGAAAAGGACATGCTCTTGGAACATTGCCATCGTCAAGAGCCATACCTGGATGATGGCTTAAAGTGTCTCAGGGGCCAGCTCAGCTGGAGGCTCACCTCTGCCTGCATACATCACAACCACCCTGCAAGCTCAGCCCCTCCCCACCCCTGCTCCAGACGGAGCACCTGTTACCCTCGCCCCGCCCTATCTGTCTCCTCTCCCTGCCAGGCTGACCAGAGTCCATTGTTCTGTTTGGCTGTCTTCACCCTGCCCAGAGATTTTCTCACACCCAGGGACTTTCTGAGGGACTCCTGGCGGTCGGACAGGACAAAGAGCAAGTGAGCACGGGGGAGGAGGGGCGCTTGTCAGAGCCCAGAGCCATTCCTAGAGCACCCTGGCAAAGTCAAAGCCTCTCTGCTTCCCACAGATAGGATCAAAGTCATACTTAGCTCAAGCTCTGAATATCCTGTGGTCACTCAGTTTGTCTCACACTCCAGAATCATGAGGGTGACCTGTGCGGCTGGAGGAAGGGCTCTGCACTCTGAGTATGTTCAGGGGTGGCGTCTACACAGACCTTCACTTCGCTGGCACGTTGTGAAGGAAGACAGCCCCGTGAGGTCTGGGGTCAGGGGCAGTGAGTGCTTCACTGTTTACAAGTTTCCAGCCAGATTAGTTCCTTCCTTTCCTGCTTCAGCCTCCTGGCCGCCTCCTCCCAGCAGGGTGGTGTTCCTCACACTTACTCTTTGGTTATTTGTCCAGCTTCCTCCATATACTGAAGACAGCCGCTGTCAGTCCCTAAAGGGCCCTTAACACTCATGCCTGATGCATAGGCAGGTGGTGGCATACAAATCTGGTGAATTAATAAACACACCAGTTGCTGGTGGTTAGGTGGGGGTCAAGAGAGGTTTAGTGGCTTTCCCAAAGCTGAACTGTAAGCTTGGGGCAGAAACCAGTCTTTGCAGGACTGGAGAGATGACTCAGTGGTTGAGGGTGCTTCCTACTCTTGCAGAGTTTGGTTTTCAGCACCCACGTCAGGTGCCTCACAACCATCTATAGCTTCAGATCCAGGCGGTCCTCTGTCTTCTTCTGGCTCTCATGGGCACTTGCATGTTTGCGCGCATGCACACACACACACACACACACACACACAAATAAAAAGA
Source organism: Microtus oregoni (assembly GCF_018167655.1). NCBI lineage: Eukaryota > Metazoa > Chordata > Mammalia > Rodentia > Cricetidae > Microtus > Microtus oregoni. The sequence continues at coordinate 2,106,019 of NW_024543059.1, forward strand.
AATCTAAAAAGTGAGGGGCTGGAGAGATGGCTCATTGGTTAAGAGCACTGGCTACTCTTCCAGAGGTCCTGAGTTCAATTCCCAGCAACCACATGGTGGCTCACAACCATCTGTACTGAGATCTGGCGCCCTCCTCTGGCGTGCGGGCTTACATCGAGGCAGAATGTTGTATACATTATAAATAAATAAATCTTAAAAAAAAAAAAACACGTGAAAGCAAGAGGGACCAAAGGGATGGTCCAGCGGTTTAGAGCACCTGTTGCTCTCACAGAGGACCAGGGATTCCCAGCACCTATATGGTGGTTCGCAGTCTCCCCTAACTCCAGTTCCAGGTGACTGTATGGAGCAGGAACTCTGAAGATCTCTTATGCCGTATCCTGGCAGAGTTCGTCAGCTGCTTTCTTCTGTGTCCCGCAGAATGTCTGGCAGTTTCCTCTGTAAAGCAGGAACCCTGAAGGATCAACTCATCTTTTGGAAAGTCCAGCAGTCACTTTTCTGTGGGTCCTGTGTGTCCAGTTCAAACAGCGTACCATCAAGCAGTCCAGGCAAGGGCAGTTTCTTGCCCAAATGGCTAAAAAACTCCATAAGGAGCCTCTTCGGTGCCCATCTTGCTCTTGAAGTAGATTGGTGCTGCCAGGAGCAGATGTTTCTCATTGTCATGAAAAGTCCTAAGTTCTTAAAACATTTTAAATGCCATATTCTGTTAGTATTTGAAAGGTTTGAAGAGTTCCTATCTATCTGAAATATATCTCTGTACATCTAGAAAACCTAACTAACATGACCACAAAGCTGGACTATTATATATGACTCTCTATTAACCTGTATTTCTTAATTATACAATACAACTTTAAATGAGCTGCAGAAACATGATACCTTAATCAAGAGCAGAAATATACATATAACAAAATTGACCTTAAATTTATATCAATAAACCAAGATCCATACCAATGCAAAGTATTCATTTCTAAAGCATATCCCCCTTTAAATGTAAACAGACATTTATAAACAATTGTTTAGGGAATAGTTCTCTCCAAACTGCTTTCTGCTTTTTGTTGGGTGAAGTAATTTTGGGGGTTCGCAGAGACCTTTCAGGGGGTCTTGTTCCATCAGACTATATTAGCCCGTAAGAAATCTGCAGGTTTTATCCTCTGTGGAAACAAAAGCAGAACCTCTTTTCCAAAGCAAAATATCCTTAGACCCAAATTTCGAAGTCAAGATTTCATAGGTTTAGTGTAGCAGCCCATATGATAAAATGTCTCTCTACTTAGCTCATTCACAGTCAAAAATGTAAAGAAAACACAATAATAAACATAATCCAGGCCCTTTGTGTATATTCTATCTTTGTGTGGCTTATTTTTTCTTTACTCCTTTAATCTATGACTCTCTGTCTCTTTAAAGGCTTTACTTCTTTTTATAACTCTCTATACTCTTTTTCTTCTCTGTCCCAAACCTATGTATATATTTTTTTAACACACGTTGTCTCATTCAGGGTTTTTTTTTTATGTCTGAATCTGTTCTATTGCATATCTGTAATCCTTTTCTGATCAGGACCGCTTTTTAAAATGCTAAGCAGCATGGCTAGGACTAAGGCTACTTTGCCTTTTGGTTCTGCCCAGTCCAACATGGTGGAGGTCTGTTCAGTCTGCGAGCCATGCTCACAGCCCCATTTCCAGGCACACAGCAGGTCTATGTTGCCAGTAAGCAAGTAGTAGCCCTCTGCTTACAAACCCCGTTCAAATGCTCAGCCTCGTAAAAGAGCCAGAGTTCATGCTGGCAGCATAAACCAGGAAGCCACTGTTTTGAAACCATACAGGGTTTTGTTTTTTTTTTTCTGCTAATGCTGAATCAGGAAGACCCCCCCCCTCTTTTTTTAGATTTATTTATTTATTTATTTATTTATTTATTATGTATACAGTGTTCTGTCTATCTGTATGCTTGCTGGCCAGAAGAGGGCACCAGATCTCATTACAGGTGGCTGTGAGCCACCATGTGGTTGCTGGGAATTGAACTCAGGACCTCTGGACGAGCAGTCAGTGCTCTTAACCTCTGAGCCATCTCTCCAGCCCCCTGGAAGGAAGACCTCTTTTTTTTCTTTTCTTTTTTTAAAAAGATATTTTTTAAAAAAAGATTTATTTATTAATTAGGTATACAGGGTTCTTCCTGCACATATCCCTGTAGGCCAGAATAGGAAACCAGATCTCATTACAGATGGTTGTGAGCCACCATGTGGTTGCTAGGAACTGAACTCAGAACCTCTGGAAGAACAGTCAGTGCTCTTAACCTCTGAGCCATCTCTCCAGCCCCTGGAAGACACAGCACCCACACTCCCCACCAGCAAACAGAGCCCATCTGAAAAAAAAAAAATAGGGCTACTAAGAAGCTGCGCTTAACTGGTGTGTGTGTGTGTGTGTGTGTGTGTGTGTGTCTAGAATTCCTTATCAAGCTCTCTCAGGCTTTATGTGGATGTAGTTGGCCCATGTTGCCCCTCCAATTTCTAGGTGGAGACTGCTCATTTGTTTCTTGGCCACCCAGACCCAAAGTAATCACACAGAAACTGTATTAATTACAACACTGCTTGGCCAATCACTTAAGCTAGCTAGCTAGCTCTTAAATTAACCCGTTTCTATTATTTTGTATTTTACCACGAGGTTCGTGGCCTACAGGTAAGGTTACGGTTGGTAGCTCATGTCTTTCTCCTTCAGAGGCTACATGGCATCTCCCTGACTCTGCCTACTTTCTCCCAGCATTCAGCTTAGTTTTCCTGCCTAGCTCTATTCTGCCCTGCTATAGGACCAAAGCCACTTTATTCATTATCAAAACACATTCACAGTATACAGAGGGGAATCCCACATCACCAGACAAGTTGTAAAAACTGAAGGAAGCCTCTTCTTGGGGACAAGTTCTTCCTGTGTCTAGTATCAGGGCCCCTGCCTTTTCCTTTTCCCGGCATGAGACTCTTGGGGGAAATTCTAGTTTCTTGGAATCCATCCTTTCAATCATCTGCTGGCTGGGAGCGGGCACAGGGTAGAATATCTTTGTTCCTGCTCGGATGGTAATCCCCCAGCTCCAGGCTGTCTGTAGCAGAGGCACAGGGAACAAATCCAGAGCAATTGCCGTCACGGTCACCAGAAGGCCCCAGAAACCACTGTATTTTCCCAGGAGCCTCGCAGGTTAACTGCAGGATTACATAATCTTTAAACTTTCCCATGGGTGGGGATTGGGAGGGAGTGGGATGGGGTGGGAGTGGGGCGGGGTTTGGGTCTTAAAACAAACAGATCCAGAGGATTCTATTGGGTGGTTGAAGTTGGAGTTTGCACAGCTCTTACACAACTTTTAGTGAGGAAGGCAGGGTAGGGACTCGTCAGCTCCCACCCAAACTTCCCTCTTCTCTCCTTAGAGTGATTTGAGTGACGTGGCAAGAAGAAAGGAAGGAAGGAAGGAAGGAAGGAGGGAAGGAGGGAAGGAGGGAGGAAGGGAGGAAGGGAGGGAGGGGAGGGAGGAAGGGAAGGAAGGAAGGAGGGAGGGAGGGAGGGAGGGGAGGGAGGGAGGGAAGGAAGGAAGGAAGGAAGGAAGGAGGGAAGGAGGGAGGGAGGGAGGGAGGGGAGGGAGGGAAGGAGGGGAGGGAGGGGGGAAGGAGGGAGGGAGGGGAGGGAGGGAGGGAAGGAAGGAAGGAAGGAAGGATGAATGAATGAAGAGAGAAGGGAGAGGAGATAGAGGACGCTAAGATGATGTAGCTGACAGTCGACCAGAAGCTCTTGTTTCAGCCTGCAGGAAGTCAACTCTTTAGGGTAAACCCTTTCTCTAGTGGACCTGTGAGAGAGGACGAGGATAATAAAACTCCAGGACAAAGGAGACAGACATCTACGAGTGACTCATGGCTTAAGGCAGAAGGGTGGGGGATGCGGTGGGCTCAGCCCTCTGTGGGTTTGGATGCCTCCCCTACCGGCCTTCAAAGTCCTGCATATAGCAGAGACCCCACAGCTAGTCTTTGGATACCCAGGAAGAGGCCGGTCTCAGCCCTGGCCCATGGCTCCCTGTCTCGTGAAGAAGCCAGAGGACCTGGTCTGAGAGGGCGGGACTGGGAGCAGATGCCCGGCAGGTGGCGCTGTGATTCCTACTCTGGTGGTAGATCCTGACCGTCCTGCTCTCCTCTCGGACTTGGTGGAAGCAAGAGGTGAGGAGGAGGAGGTCCAGAGCAGAGGGCAAACTCAGGAGCGTGCGCGTGTTTGATGAGCAGCTTACAGTTACCAGGGACTCCATTGCCGTCACATTATCCCCTGTATTGCAAGAACTTTCGCTCTCTGTCTCACAGAACTGGAAACATTAATCCAGCTTCTCCTAATACATAGTTGGTTTTTTTCTGTTTTCTGTGCCCAGACCCAGGGATGGGTCCTGGGGAGAGAGGAGTGACCAAAAGTACCCGATGTCCTAGAGGTTGGCATCCAATGGGGAAGGGCTACACTGTAGTCCCCTGACTGGACATGTCAACAAGACCGCAATAAATGCTGCCAGAACGGTACAGAGGCCCATAAGGGATGCCCGCAGGACTGAATCGGGGCTCGGTGCTCTCACATCTGGGCTGAGGTCTGGATGGAAGCCAAGCCAACCCTGCAGGGACACTTCCTGGAGAAGGGAACTCAGATGCAGTGACCTCACCCTACACACGGAGCCATATCCCACCCTGATTCGTTAGGATTGGCCATTATTTTGTGGACAGTCAGCGGGGGTGCCAATACCAAATACCCTTTACCCCAAATGCAGGGAGAAACTGAGCAAGGAAAATGCATGAAAAGTAACTCCAGTTAATGGTGTCTTTCTTTCCTTTCCTTCCTCTCCCCTCCCCTGCCCCACTTCTTTCTTTTGAAACAGGGTCTCTGGGTATCCTTGGTTGGCTTGGAACTCACTATGTATCCCAACCTGGCCTTGAACTCACATAAATCCAGCATCTGCCTCCCAAGGGCTAGGATAGGCCTGGCCCACCTTGTTTCTTTTGTTTAATGTTTTAGGTGAGCACAAAAAGCCGCGTGCTTCGCCGCAGCCTCCTTTACATCTGTGTCATTAGACTGTTCTTGGTTCCCCTCCCCCACAGCCCACCATGGGCATCTTCCTCCGCCCTCCAACTCATTCCCTTCCTCCCCCAAGTTGGTCCCCCTTCTCCTTTCTTATGACACGTACCCCATTACCCACTGAACTTCCCATCTCCCTCCAGAGTTCTTCCTCGTCTCTTGTGATCCTTTTCTAGTTTCATGACCCGTCCATACACATAAACAGATACATGTGTATAAATACACACACACACGCAGAAGCCATTTTAAATCTCGTTTCCATATATAAGAGGAAACCCGTGATGCTGGCATGTCTCCTGCAGAGTAATTGCACATCCATGATAGGTTTTGATTTTCCCTAAAAGCCGTGTGAGGAAGTAGCATTGTTGGCTCTGCTAGCTCCCTGTAGATGAGGCCAGCCATGGTCTGAAAGGGAACTTGGTGGTCTAGGGTTACACACCAGGAGAGACAGGAGAGCAGAAAGCACAGGTCTGGGCCCTGAACTTAGCCTTCTGAGAGCGGTGGGTGGAAAGACACCAGGAAGAAGGAAGGAGATGGGGTCTCGGAGGGATGCTGGGAGTCGGGGTTCCCCATCTGCAGCGTTTCCCTGCATTTCTAGGAAACACCCTGCACATGGAGGTGAGAGCAGGCGATTCCAGACCCAGATAGCAGGAGCATGGACTGGCACAGCTCTGCTGAAGAGCAGTTCCAAAACTGGAACCCGTGGTCCCCAAATGACAACGGTATTGCCACTTCTAACATGCTGTCCTCGGACCTCCACACGTGTGCATGGTACACACGTGCCTGCTGTCCCAGCTATTCAATTACTGGGAAAGATGAGTTGGTTGATGTTGAGAGCCCAGGTGTTTGAAGCAGCCTGCGCAACTTAGTAAGATCTGTCTCTAAAAAATCCAAAAAAAGAAAAAAGAAAAGGAAAAGAAAAACAGCAAAACCCTCTTCTTATGAAACCATCACAGCTAGATAAAAAAAATCTAGTGGCAAGAATATTTATTTCCATTATTTACAAAAACATTAAAAATGATCTAAATACTTACCAGTAGCATAACTGTTTAAGTAACTTACAGAGCAATAGAGATAGGATATTGCCTAACCATAACAATTAGCTTCCTATAGGCAAAACCAAACAACTCCCCTTGATCCAAACCTCATACCTTATATAAAAATACAACTCTTAGGGAAAAAAAATATGGAAAAAGTTTTTAAGATCAAGGGTTGAGCAAGAATAGCCTTTTAGACTTCATATTGGAAGGACAGCCTGTCCTGGTTTCGTTTCTGTTGCTGTGATGAAGACGCTCTGACCAAAGGCAGCTTGAGGAGTCAGAAGTTATCACGGTTTGCTTACAATTGTGTGTTACAGTTCATCACTGTGGGGACATCAAGGCAGGGACTTCAGACGTCTAGTCCGTCACAGACACAGTCAAGAGCAGAGAGAAATGAAGACACAATATACTTGCCTGCTTGCTCAAACCCAACCTGGTTTCTCCATTCATACAGCTCAGGACCCCTTGCCTAGGGAATGGTGCTGCCCACGACAGGCAGGGTCTTCCCACATCAGTTAACTTAATTAAGACGATCCACATTGATGTGCTCACAGACCAACACAATGTAAACAATCTTTAATTAAATCTCTCCTCCCAGGTGATAGGTTGTGTCAGGCTGACAATTAAACCTAACTGTCACGTGGATCATTTTAAAAAATGTAACTTCCTATAGGCAAAATCAAACAACTCCCCTTGATCCTTATCAAAACCATGTTAATTTGGAAGTTAAGTACCGCCCCCCCCAGGTGTTCTGTGTTGAAGGTTCAGTCGCCATCTCGTGGTGCTGTGAAGAGGGGCAGATTCTTCAAAGGAAGATAGGTTACTAAGGGGGGGGGTGCACCCTTGAAGGGGGTACGAGCCCCTTTCTTTTTTCTTTTTGTTTTGTGATTGTTAAGGGTGAAGAGTTTTCTCTCGCCGGGATTGCTACCATGATATTCTGTCTCACAACAGGCCCCAGAGACAGGGCCATGTCATGATGGGCTCATGTCTCTGAGACTGTGAGCCAAGATAGCGGCGATGATGATCTAGGGGCTGGTCACACCATTCATGAAGATGCGATGAGCTGTACGCTTAGGACGCATGAGCTGGGCTTTGCTTGTTTTTGTCATTTGGAGGTGAACGTAGCCTTTAGTGTCTGAACCGTCTCTTCAGCCCTTTGTGTTTTTGTTTAGATATTGCTGTTGTTTGACATAAGGTCTATGTAGCCCAAGCAGTATGTAGCTCTGAATGACTTGAACTTTTTTTAAAGTTACATTTGTGTGTGTGTGTGTGTGTGTGTGTGTGTGTGCACGCGCACGCGTGCGCGCACATATGTGTGGGGAGGTGAGAGAACAACTTTTGTGTTCTCTTTTGTCTCTTCTTCTATCAGGCGAGTCCCAGAAGTCAAGCTCAGGTCATCAAGGTTGGTGGCAGATGCTTTTAGCTGCCGAACCGCCTCACAAACCCTGACCTTGAACTTCTGATCCTCCTGCCTCCACCTCCTGAGTGCTGAGATTGATTACACGCGTGTCCAACCAGGCTCAATATTTACATGAGCCTTCTTAATGACTCTTTTATGCTTCAATAAAAGGTGAATTTTTTAACATTTATAATTCTGAGTGTGTGTGTGCGTGCGTGTGTGTGTCCCCTCATATACATGTGTCATGACCCCATGTGGATAGGAGAGGAAAATTGGTGGGATTCCACTCTTTCCTTCCAGCATGTGGGTCCCAGGGATTGGACTTAGATCACGAGGCTTGGTAGCAAGCACCTTTTCTCGTGAAGGCATCTCATCAGCCTCAGAGGGTGTTTTAAAGTGTTAGACCTGCAGAAAAGTATGTAAGGGTCTTAGAATGTTTGTACGTGTTTTCATTGGAAATGAAAGCAGGCTACAATACAGGCATAGTGACTCATGGATCTAATTCCAACACTCAAGAGGTAGATATGAGGGGCTGGAGAGATGGCTCAGTGGTTAAGAGTATTGCCTGCTCTTCCAAAGGTCCTGAGTTCAATTCCTGACAACCACATGGTGGCTTACAACCATCTGGAATGAGGTCTGGTGCCCTCTTCTGGCCTGCAGACATACACACAGACAGAATATTGTATACATAATGAGTAAATAAATATTTAAAAAAAAAGAGGTAGATATGAGATGATTTCTAATTCTAGACTAGTCTGGACTACACCCCCAGGCCCTGTGTCTATTTCTGTGACATGATGATCATGGCATGTTACACCATGATCATGGCATGTTACACCATGACCACGGCACGTTGCACCATGATCATGTCACGTTGCACCACGATCATGGCATGTTACACCATGACCATGGCATGTTACACCACGATCATAGCATGTTACAGAAGGTCATGATGGAAAGAAGCCAGTGCGGAGGAGCTGGGGAGGAGGGGGAGAGAAGAAGGAGAAGGTCCCAGTGGGAGTCCAGAGGCAACTTGGTGCAAGTCACTTCTCCTCTTGAGACCTCAGCTTCCTCCTTGGCAGGGTGACGAGTCTCTACCCTAAACCACTTCATAGCTGATGCAGGGATCAGGGGTGGGAAAGGACTCAGGAGAAAATGAGGCCCTTGACAAAAACCAGAGAGCAAGACAGAGGCTACTGTTCCGTAAAATGATCACCCTTCCTTCCCTCAATTTCCCCTCCTTCTTCCCTTCCTCTCTTTTCCCTTCTTTCCTTCCTTCTTTTCTGGATAGAGGTCAGAGAGCTAAGTCAGCCAGGGCCTGGCTCCCAGGAGCACTCATGACAGTGGCGATGAAGCTGGGAGTGGGGAGAAATGGAATCAACCCAGCCCGCACAGCACAAGGTCTGCCTGATGGAGGAAGTGGTTTCGGGATGGGATTTGAAGAAAGATTAAGAATGTACCTCTCGGCCAGGCGGTGGCGCACGCCTATGACCCCAGCAGTTGGGAGGCAGAAACAGGTGGATCTCTGAGTTCGAGGCCAGCCTGGTCTACAGAGCGAGTTCCAGGACAGCCAGGGCTACACAGAGAAACCCTGTCTACAAACAAACAGATGAACAAAATAACAACAAAAAAGCATATGCCCCAATGGGAAGTTGACGTAGCAGACTTGTAAAGGTTTGGAATCTGAATGGACAGTCTCTCATAGCAGGGTCTGAACAAGTGTCCAAGAAGATGCCTACACTCTGGGTGTACAGCCACCGGGGAGATAGCCCTGTGGGCTCACGGATAATCTACTCCTCTGGATTCTCGTGCCCTGGCCCAGCTGGGACAAAAGCCAGAAATAAATTGCATCATGACCTCTGACCTAGAAGGGCTCACAAACTTACTCCAGGCGGGATAAAAATGACTGGCAAAGGCCGAAAGTCCAGAAAAGGAAGGATTAAATTGAGGTAATCTGAGCTGGCACGGGACCACACAGTAGCTACTCACGGTAAACCTGCTGAAACCAGGCATGGGGGTGCATGCCTGTAACCCCAGCACTTAAGAAGTAGAGATGGGAAGACCAGTTCAAGGCCCACCTGGGCCAACTGAGACCCTGTCTCACACCTCTGTCGCCAACAAACAGAAAGACCGCTGGGTGGTTGAGGATGGGAAGCGATTTTGAGAATCTTTTGAATACACTGGGACTTTGTTCAAACAGTTTTAAACTAAAACAGAATCGGAAAGAAATTACTAGCTAGGCCATGGAGGCGCACGCCTTTAATCCCAGCACTTGGCAGGCAGAGGCAGGCTGATCTCTGTGGGCTCGAGGCCAACCTGGTCTATCGTGCGAGTTCCAGGACAGGCTCCAAGGGTACACAGAGAAACTCTTGTCTTGAAAAACCAACAAATTACTGAGATCCATGCCTTGTCGTGGTTATCACTGCCCCAGATCAATGGTGCTCGGTTCGGACAGGGTCCGTTGGGTAAGACGCACACAGGCTACTTGAGAGTCAGCCAAGTTCTGCGACCGAGGGGGGCCTTTCTTTCTTAGTCTGCGGACCCAGAGCGCAGTCTCACACCCACCTAGGGAAGGTCTATGCGTTTATTCTGACCTTAATTGAAATTGGTGAAAAGTGCCAGCCCTCTTCCCGGTAGAAGCTTTATTAATAATGTTCTTCCTTTCCCGGAAGTCTGCCTACTTCGTGTTATCTGGTCTCAGTGTGGCGGCCTCTCTAGCTGCCGGCCCTGGGAACTGCTAGCCACCCCGCAGAGTTTGATTTGCTGGTGCTTCACAGTTTCCGGACCAACTCTTGTCTAGTCATCCTGATATTTGAGCCGACGTCTCTCTGCGTCTCTGAGCCGTTGCCCTTCGTCCTGGTTCCTTCTGCTCCACACCACTGCGGCTTCAGCTCCCGGCCTGGGCCTCGCCTGAGAGATAAGGATTTAAATTGAATCACTGGCGCTGGGGAGATTGCTCAGTCAGTTCAGGTGCTTGCCGGCCAAGTATGAGAACCTGAGTTAGGGCCCCAGCACCATGTAAAAAAAAGCCAGGCTTGGCTCTGTGTGCCTGTAATCTCAGCAGAGCGAGCAGGACTAGGAGGAACCCTGGGACTTGCTGGCCAGCTAGTCTAGCTGGATCAGTGACTTCCAGGCAGGGTTAGCAAGAGACCCTGTCTCGAACAAACAAACAAATAAAATAGTGATTGAGGAACACAACTGACATTGACTTCTGACTTACACACACACACACACACACACACACACACACGACTTACTCATGAGTGCATGAGTCCCAGTCAGAGCCTGAGGTATCTGGGAAAGTGTGTAACTTAGGCTTACGTACAACTTCTTCATTCACATCTGAGTCTCATTTTGCGAGGCTTTGAGGCACGGAGCTGGCGACCCCTCAGCCTCCTGGGTGGCATCTGAAGAGATGCATTGGCCTAATCCCTTCATAGAGGCCTACCAGGAGACACTTATAGATGGAAATTTTTCAACATGAAGTCTACGGGGGGCCACGGATATTTAAATCCCTGCGTGCAGGAACCACACAGCTCAAAGTGCCGGCCCTGTCAGCTATGATTTATTAAAGACCGTGTCCCTAGGAACAGCCCAGAAGAAACGACCACAGAAATCTGGGACCCTCGTTCGGATATTGACGTGGCCCCGTGTGCAAATGCGGAAAGGGAGGATTTCCTCCTTGGTAGTCACTTATCTCCCAACTTTCTGAGTAGACCCAGTGAGTACTGAGTAGACAGTAAGTCAGCACAGCCTAAACACTCCCAGGAAGAGAGGGTTTTTATTTCGGCTGCAGGGCAGGTGTCTGATGAACCCCAACTCCCTGAGAGGGGTTTGTTTGTGGTCAGCTGTCTGCAGGCTCCAGAGGAACAATAGTGTTCTGCCACCTTTCTCTACAGTGTCCCCTGGGGTGAGGCGCCCTGGCAGCTACTGTTAGTGCCATCTAGGTGCTTGCTGAAAAGCCCGAACCTCAGCCTAGGTTTACTGACTCAGCGTCCTGGGGTGAGGCCTGCAAATCTGGGTTTTACCTCTGTTCCCAGAGGCTGTGAGTTAGGAGGATTGGGAACTTCTGCCCCTCAGTTCTCTCTCTCAGATAAAGGGAGAACTTAGTTTGGACATTCTACCTAAGATTTCAGTCAGTTTCTTTATGCTGTCTGAGGTTAGGGAGTGTGTGCATGTGTGTGTGTGTGTGCGCGCGTGTGTGTGTGTGTGTGTGTGTGTGTGTGTTGGGAATCCTGTGACTAGATAGAATGGTAGACTTTTTTTTTTAATACCACAGACCAAAACGAAGGGTCAAAACACTTTTCTTTGGCCTAATCTATGTTTGCATTACCAGCAATACACGTGACTTACTTAATAAAAAGAGGAATTTTAACAAGGAGTCCACTGTATTCCATTGCCTTATACTGTGCTTGTTTATTTATCTGAGACAGAATCTCATGGAACCATGGTCATCATGGAACTAGATATATAGCCAAGGCTGACTTTGAACTCCTGACCCTTCTGCCTCCCTAGTGCTGGGGTTATAAGGGTGTGCCACCATGCCATATTATCCATCTTGAATTTCTCAGTCCCTTCAAATACTGTGACCTCCTAGTAGCCTGGCCTGAGGTGTCAGTGAAGAAATTTCACAACTGATTCCAGAATCAGGCACCCAGAGCAGATGTCAGGAGATGCAGGGCCAGTCTGTTCTGCCACCCAGGCCTTGCCAGGCAGTCTCTGTAGGGTTCTGAGTATTTGGTTCCCCAGATGCAGACAGCAGTGAAACCAGACCCTGGCCTAGGTCAGGGAACCAGGTTCAGAGCCCAGCATGGCAACACTACTGTCCCCTCCCCCAAGTGGTCCCAACATCGCAGTTCCAAGACACAGCCATTACCCCAAGTGGTGTTTGATTTGGGGTTTCCTTTGTCCATGGCTAGTCTGGCACAATTCCCCAAGAACACAATCAACCCTCACTCAGTAAGTTAACCCCAGTGAGTCACCAATAAGAATGCGAAGCTATAAGCAGCTCTGGGTATTTGCAGGGGACTTGGGTCACAATAATGGGGCTGTGACCCAGGAGCCCCACCTAACAGGGCAGGCATTTCCCCCGAAGCTCTGCACATCTGGGAGCATGAGGAGGTTCCCAGGACAAAAGTGATGTCATCAGGAACGCCTTCTCCTATCTGTCGTGGAGAGTGCGGAGCCCCTGGGCTCACAGATGGTGGGGACTAAGCCAAGCACTAAGCTGCAGCCACCCAGATGCCTCCCGTATCCTATCCCAGGGTAGGGGAAGGCCAAAATTTCAAGGGATATTGCTGAACCTAGCAAATACAACGAAGTTTGAAAATACCAGTTCATCATATGGATACTTTTTCACTATGTGATAATTAATTGTTTGAATAATTGTGTTTTGACCTCAGAAGGATGAAGCTAAGCAGACTCTGAGCAGAATAAGAACTGGCTGGACCCTGGTGTCTGGTGTGCCGTCCTGTCTGCTTTCTCCCACTGCCCCGTGCAGAAGGGAAGGTGGATGGAAGAGACAAGGGGCTGGTGAAGCCTACGTACTAAACGTTTTCCCTTGGTGTGTGTGCCTGGTGTCTGTGTATGGTATGAGTGGTATGTGTGTGGTCTGTGTGTGTGGTGTGTGTGTGTGATGTGTGTGTGGTGTATGTGGTGTGTGCATGTGGTGTGTGTGTGTAATGTGTATGTGATGTATGTGTGTGTGTGGTATGTGTGTGGTGTGTTTGTGTGATGTGTATGTGTGATGCGTGTGTGTGTGTGCGCGTGGTGTCTGTGTATGGTGTGTGTGGTATGTGTGTGGGGTGTGTGTGATGTATGTGGTGTGTTTGTGTGATGTGTATGTGTGATGCGTGTGTGTGTGTGCGCGTGGTGTCTGTGTAGTGATGTGTGTGTGGTGTATGTGGTGTGTGTGTGTGATGTATATGTGTGTGATGTGTATGTGTGTGATGTGTGTGTGTGGTGTACACATGTACACATTGCAAGCACCCTGATACACTCTGTATAGATCAGAGCACAGCCTGCCTAAACTGGTTCTTTCCTTCCACAATGTGGTTCTGTGAACTGACCTCAGATCAGCAGGCTTGGTACAGGGGCATTTATTCCCTAAACCTTCTCCCCAGCTCAAGGCCACTGCTGTAAACACACCTTGACACTGGGGTCTTCCAAACAGCTGTGCAATTGGTAGGCTTTGTCTTGTGAGGACCCCCATCCCCTCCTACCTCTCCTACCCCAGCACTCAGGCTTGTCTCTGTTCTTTGCTGGATTCTGTGTCTCTTCCCTCAGCCCAGCTCTTGTCCATCCCTCCCCAGGGGTCATCTAGAAAGGCTTCTTGAGCCTTTTAACCCAGCACCTTGCAGTGTGGCACATCTGGGATGTGAACATTCCCGAGCATCCTTGCCCAGCAAGAGTCTTAGATCAATCTGTATAATGACTCTCTTATCCTCTCAACCATAGCCACGCTCAAGTGTGGATTGGGGCCCAGCCCCTGCACCCCCTAAATACCAAGGTGCACAGCCCCATTCTCCAGATGGCTCCCTTGAAGGCCTGTTCTGTTGGTCTAAGTAAGGAGCACATGCCTTTCTTGGTGGAGTAAGGATAGAGTGCCAGCAGGGGCAGAGATGGACAACACGGTCCACTCCCTGTGGGACCCTTGTGTGACCTTCACTATTCTCCAGTGCCTCTGCTTTCTGAACACCTTCATGGTGGATTCCAGCCCCTGGGGCAGCTGTCTTGTTCTTCAGCTTCAGCACCTCTGTGGGCGCCATGAGACTGGTGACTGTACGCTTAGCATCAAAGAAAACCAGAGATGGATTTAAATGCCAGTCCTTGTTTCATAAGTCCTATGACCTTGACCAAGGCTCCCTTGGCCTCAGGTTCCTACTCAGCTGTTGAATTTCTTTTGTTGTTAGTTGGTTTTTGAGACAGAGTTCACGGAGCTCAGACTGCCTCAGATTTACTCAGCTAAGGATGGCCATGAACTCCTAGTTGTCCCGCCAGCACTTCCAAGCACTGGGTTATAGGTGCCGGCACCCTCTTATCTGTATACTGTATTTCAAAATCCCCTTTCTTGCTGCTTGATAAGAGTTTGGTGCAACAGCCTTAGGACGCCGTCTAAGAAACGCCTACCTTAGGATAAACGTTCAGGTCACGGCAGTCTGTCATCCTTCGACAAGGTCCTGCTGCTGGGCAGAGCTCGCCAGAACTGCTCAGAAGCAGGAAGCCTCCTGTGTTGTGCCGGCTCACCTCCCTGACCTTATCTTCCCATTGGTCCCTGTCTCCTCTCACCAAGGGGACCTTCAACGTCTCAGAGGGTTCCCCCTCCCCCCATGTTCCTCTCCTGAAAAGCAGGACCCTCCTTGGCCTCACCAGGCTGTTGTGAGGAGAAGGGTTAGGCGACATGTGAAGAGCACACATTGCTCCTCCAGGGGACCTGGGTTTGATTCCTGTCTTAATTTGCTTTCCATTGCTATGGTAAATATATAATTTATGGTACCACAACTGTAAACAACTTGGAGGGGAAGGGCTTATTTCTTCATGAAGGGTAATCAGGGCAGGGAACCTGGAGGGCAGGAACCGAAGCAGAGACCGTGGAGGAATGATGCTTGCCAGCTTGCTCCCTCCACTGCTTGGTCAGGTTGGTTTTTTATACACCCCTTTCTTATACCTGCCCAGGGATAGCATTGCCCAGATGGGCTGGACCCTTCCACATCAATCTTCAGTCAAGAAAATGCCCCACAGGCTGGCCTGCAGGCCAATCTGAAGCAGGTATTTTCTCAGTAGAGATTTCCTCTTCTGAGGTGACTTTAGCTTTGTGTCACAACAAAACTAACCAACTCGGCTCCCAGCACCCAAGTCAATTGACTGGCAGCTGCCTGTAACTTGACCTCCGTGGGATTTAGAGCCCTCTTTTGGACTTCAAGGGCATGTGTACTAACATGTGTACACACATACATTTACACATAATTTAAATATTTTTAATTATTTGCCCTCTCTGTACCTTGGTTCCTCATTAAAATGAAGATAGTATGGTATCTAAGTTGTAGATTTATTGTAGATCCTAAGCTACTGTACATAAAATATGGAAAAAGTACCTGAAACGGTTGCCATGACCTGTGAATTATTACCCAGTTATGTCATTACCGACAACTGCATCTGTAATAAGGAACGGGAGAAAGATCTGGGTGCCTTCCGTGAAGATACCTGGCATAGGAGATAAAACACTATCTCTGGAGGGCTTGCCTGAACGGCCCATATAACGTTGGCCCCTGAGAGTCTATCTTTCCAACCCAAGGTGAAGACAGCAACCCTTTGGAATTTGACTGCAACACTCTTGATGAAGGGGACCACCCATATGGTGTGACAGTGTTTGGCATGGGCCCCAGAATCTATTCAAAGGCAAATAAGTGGCTTCCTTTCTGACTTTTCCCCAGTGGGCTGTGAGCTTGCCGGGCACAGCACCTTCACTGTGCCCCCATGTGCCCACACCCTTGACTCCAGCGGGGCCTGGTTAACAAATGGCAGGACTGTGGTGCAGTGGAAGCTGCCCTTGCTGTTTTCCACATCACTGCCCCCTCTGATGTTCCTTCTGCCGGAAGCCTCCTCGAGAGCATAGTCCTCTGTCACGGCATCCCTGTGGATTGCCTGCTGTCTCTGCTCAGGAAGGGCTTGTCCTCTGGCTGTGTGCAACATCGTAGGAGACCCTGTCACAACTCAGATAATGCCCCTGCCTGTTCAGATGCCTCTCTGCACCTCTGTGGCCCTGCCACCCCTGCTCCTCGGAATGACGTTTCCTCACTTTCTGGGCCAGGTCTTCTCTCTGCCCCCTTTTTAACCTTCTGCTCCACACACAGCAACTCCTTGGACTTGGACATCTCTGTGCCCTTGCCCACAGTGTTTTCTTGCCAGGATGGCCTTCCCGGTGCACCCTAAGACTCCAAGGTCCTTTCCCACTTTCTCACAGCACTTCACTGCAACACTTCTCAGCCGTGAGACACCTGTGCTGTGTTTATCTTCATTTGTCAATCAAGTGGGCACTCAAAGAACACAAAGGATCAAGCAGTCAGGAACCTGCTTTTACTTCCCCAGGCCTCCTGCACCTCCTTTCCTCCCTTCTCTCTCTCTCTCTCTCTCTCTCTCTCTCTCTCTCTCTCACACACACACACACACACACACACACACACTTCTACGTGTTTTCCTGAACACACCCAAGTGTACTGCACTTTTAATAGACGAGGCACTAGTCTCTGTCCTGAAAGAGTCTCCTGCCTCCCAGGATGCTGCTGCTGCTGCTGCTGCTGCTGCTGCTGAGACCAACCTCATATCGTCTTGTATGTGGGCTTCTGTCAACAGCCTTCGACCAGGCTTTCCTCCTCCACCCACCGGCCTTGCACAAGCACCCCATTGCCACACACGAAGCTTCTGCCACACTCCTCTTGGATCTGATTTTGACTTTCCACTCAACCACTCCATCAAACATCTCCTGAGCTACTTCTAATGTCAAACAGCCCATACTGTTCCCTTCCTTTGCAGAAGTGAGTTAGGGTCTCCGTACGTAATGCAAGCTGACTCTGACCTCAAATTTGCAGTCACATTTCAACCTCCTGAACCAGCTGCAATGGCAGGTGTGTTCCACCTGTTTTCTCTGTTCCATTTCTGGCCTTTGGACTATGGTAACTATTTTTTCCTCTTTCTTTTCCAGACGACATCCCTACACAGTTATCTCTGGGCAGAGGAGGTGACTGAGGGCAGGGACATTGAGATTAAGTGTAACCTCACAAATGTGGCTGGCCTTATTCCATTAGGCTCTGGGTTTGATCACAGCCAATGAGAAAAAAAAAAGCTGAAATGAGTTTTTTTTTCATTAATTTTTTTTGAGGGGGGCTGGGCAGTGGTGGCACACGCCTTTAACCCCAGCACTTAGGAGGCAGAGGCAGGTGGATCTCTGAGCTCAAGGCCAACCTGGTCTACACAGAGTTCCAGAACAGCCAGGGCTACACAGAGAAACCCTATCTTGAACCACCCCCCATTTTTTTAAATTACATGTGTACGTGCGTGTACCACAACTCACAAATGGGGCTTCTCCTTCTACTCTGTGGGTTCCAGGGGTTAGGTTGTCAGCTTGGTAGGAAGTTCAATGAGCCGTCTCTCCTACCCTTTTATAAGTGGGAATTTGTGGTGTCCTGTGAACACCTTGTTATTGCCTGAGGTTTGCAACAGCAAGGCTGAGGTTGCACAACTCACCACAGGGCATGCATGGCTCCTGAAGCAGATACAGAGCTGGCAGGCCCAGCTGTCAAGATTGGTACATGGGCTGCTGACCTCTGCCTTCTTATAGCCCAGGCCTCCACTCTGGCCAGAGGTGGATGGGCAATGCGGGTCAGACTTAGATTCTGGCTCAGCAAGGCTCCAGAACGAATTTGGCTCTTGGTTGGGGCTCAGTTGCACTTGGGAGCTAATGTGCCCAGAATGGGAGTGGGAGGAATTACAGCATGCTAGACTCTGAGTCAGAAGACAGTGCAGGTCAAAAGTCCCCGAAAGGCTGGATCTCATGCAGTCAAAGAAGCCGCAGAGGCGGGTGGTAACAGGCAGCAGGAGGCAGGGATGGCTCAAGAGAGAGTTGGGACAGTTCTGGACCCAGAAGCATTGCTATATTTTGTTTTTGTGGTTTTTAAGACGGTTTCTCTGTGTTGCCCTGGCTGTCCTGGAACTCACTCTGTAGTCCAAGCTGGTCTCAGACTCAGAGATCCACCTGCCTCTGCCCTCCTGAGTTCTGGGATTAAAGGTGTGCACCACCACCGCCTGACTCTTTGTGTCTTTTTTTTTTTTTAAACTATATCATGTTGTATTCCTATCAAGGTATTAGAACCAGTCAGTAATCTCATTTATCAAAAAAAGAAAGAGGTCCCTTAGAAACCCTTTGAACAACGTCATTCCACAGCCTCCAAGATCCTCCAAACCACAGCTGCTAAGACACTTGACTGGGACCCTTCCTTAGGTGTGTCTTGGCCTTTCCCCAGACATCTTCCTGTTACCCTGTTAACATCTTCCTGGTTTTTTTTTTGTGTGTTAATGGCTCCCTTGCAAGTATTTAAACTCAAACTCAGCTTTGCACTTTTCTGAGATCATTTATTGCAGTGAAGTCCTCTGGAGAGACTCCAAAGGCGCCCTAACCCCACTGTTGCTCATGGTCTTTTCTACCTGCTCCTCTCTGCTAGCCCAGGATGAATTACTTTGCTCGCTGTGTCTTGATTTTCTTATTTGTAAAATGAAGAGTGGCTCAGTGGTTAAAGAGTACAGGACCTGAGTCCAGCTCCCTGCAACCATGTCAGGTGGCTCACCACCACCTTGTGACTCCAGTTCCAGGGGATCTAATGCACACACACACACACACACACACACACACACACACTAAAAAATAAAATCTTAAAAAAATGAGAATAGTGATACTTATATTTCCTTGGAGAATTAAATGAAGTTATGTATCTACATATGTTCAATCAAATGCCTAGCTGAGATTCAACAAGTACTCTGTGAACAATAGTCATAACAGTAGAAATGATGATATGGGTCAATGTATATTAAATTCTTGCTATTGGATAAAACGTTTTCTTTAGTGCTTGAAGTCCATTATCCTATTTACTCCTAACAGCAATCCTAATAGGCTGCTGCTAATAGCCATGAATCTTAGGTGAAGGAGCTGAAGACTAGAGCTGGGAAAGCCTCAGCGATAATGAAAGGCACTGCTGGGGGTTGTAGCACGCTGACAGAGTGCTAGCCCAGCATGCACAAGACCCTGGGTTCAAGCCCCAGGATGAATTAAAACAGGCCAAGCAAATAACAGTTGGCTGTAATCCCAGCACTTGGGATGTAGAGGCAGGAAGATCACAAGGACTGTAGGAAGAGATTGGCTGGTTGAGCAGCTGGTAAGTCTGATATCAGTCTGGGCCCTGACACTAGCTGGCATTATTTTATGTAGGTGAGACAGTACAGAGGAGAGTAAGGCCAATCGTTGGGGGGTAGACAGGAGGTCAACTTTGCAGCCAGGTGTGCTGGCACACTGGGAACATGCTGGGGACTAAGACACTTTTTTTTTTGTCCTGGGGCCTGGCTGGCTCTGGGTTTCTGAAGACATGCTGTTCAAGGCGTACAGTCCACAGGGCAGTCTGCTTCTTCAGGTTTACTGGGAAGTTTGAGGAACAGAGGAGACAGATGCAGGGAGAGAAGTTACAGAAGGATCGGGAGAGTCTCTTCAAGAAGCCAGGTCTAAGCAGAGACGTCGAATTCAGAAGAAGCTAGCCATGAAGGTGCAGGATGAAGAAAGAAAAGAGAGGTTGGAGGTTAAGGGACGATATGCTCACGTGCCCAGGAGTAAGGGGAAACCAAGAATCCTTTCTAGAGGGAGAGGGGACATTTTAGAATTGTGATTTAAGGCCTAAGAGGTCAGCAGGGACCAGGTGACAGAGAGCTCTGTGGATCACGTCAGAAGGTCTGGAAAAATCCCAGAGCGTTAGTACTTGGAGGATGTTGATAATTTTGAGTTTAAGAACAGATCCTTCTGCAGGAAGAAGCTGTGAGATGGGACAAGACAAGACTTTCTTCGGCCTGCCCTGAGGTACGTACAGCTGAGGGAGGAGGGAAATGGACGGAGAAGGAACCCACAGAAGCTGATCACTGATTGGAGGTGACCGGATGGGAGAACTGGCTGTCAGTCATAGCTTCTTTCTTCAGCAGACTGGGTCAATGACTCTGTATTGCAACACCATAGAAAAGAAACCACGGAGAGGGAAGCCAACATGTGGGGGGAAGTGGTGGGTCAGTCTTAAAACACACGGAATCTGAGAGCCTTGTGAAATGACTGACGGACCTGCTCAGAAGGTCATCTGGATGAGTTCTTCCCTAACAGGTGTCGGTTTTGTTCGGGGTAACAGCCCAGTTCAAACTCTCTCCTAGGCTCTTCTGCCAGTTTCCCCAAGCGCCATCATTGTCTCTGGTCTCCCACAGTTGCTTTTGGCCAAGTATTTCTAAATGGATATCCCCGAGTGAAGGTTCTGGAAGGGATACTGTTTTCCTGATGACAAAGAACAGGCCCGGCTTGGTATGTGCCTTTTGCCCCTGTCCTTGCCCTTCCTTCCTTCCTCCTGCCTCATCACAGTTGGATGCTTGCACAAGCAGCAGTGATCTCTTCTGACCATGGGGCTGAAGACCAAGCAGACGCTTTGCATTGGGCAGCTGAGGTAGAAACTTGGGCTGTCTACTACTTGAGGGAAAAAAAAAATCCTTTTTCTTTGTTTGCTTTGGGTTTTACTGTATAACCACCCACGCTGTCTTATAGACTAGCTCTGTAGACCAGAATGGCCTTGAACTCACAGAGAAGCCACCTGCCTCTGCCTCCTGATCGCTGGGATTAAAGGCTGTGCCACCACAGCCAGCTAAAAAGCTTTTTTTTTTTTTTTTTTGCTGTTAGGGTGCTGGAACTATTTTTCTGTCATTCGTAGCAAAAAAATATGATCTTAATTGATTCAAGAGCTGAGGCCCTGGAGACAGATGTGGGTAGGAGATTGAGATTCAGGCCGGCATAGGGGTGAAAACTGACAGCTCTGAGGAGGGTGTGGATAACAGGCTCCTAACTGCACACACATGCACCTGGGCCTTTGAGAAGGCTGGCGAGAGGACGCATTCCAGTTCGTAGAGCACAGATCCTTAGGTTGTTTGCACATTGCTGACATTTCTATGATCTCATTCAAAATGAAACAATCCTTGTGGGTTATTTAGTGATTACTCAACCCCCGGTGACATTATTTTGTTATCCTGCTCAAGGTGCTTAACCAAAGGTTTGCGAGCTCTGGTCCTATGTAGTGATTATCTCCCAGGGTGGCTCATTTGGGGCTCAGGAGCTGATCTGGGAACCTCTGCTCGTCTCCCCTTCTCACAAATCAGTGAGCCCTGGAGGTCTGTCCCTGAAAGATGGTGCAAGAATTCCCCAGGGCTATGCTGCATCCTAACAAAGTGGCCAACGTTTGTGAAGATTATTATCACCGCCCCTTGACTTGCCTGGTTCTTCTCTTCTCCCCATCTTGCCCCACTGTAAGACTCCCTCCGCCCCTGCCCACCACAGACCTGGAAACCTATTCTGCCTAACCCACAGATTTGGCCATTTTACCCGCCCCCCCCCTTCTGTTCTTGTTAGTACAGTACATAGCAAGGATCTCATTACAGTATATTAGGCCAGGGCTTTCAATCCTCGGGCTAATAGTTGTTCTTACACACAAACGCAATGCTCTAAATGCCTCATTCTGCTCCCCTTTCTCCTGCCCTTTCAAGCCCTCGCAGGCTGTGTTCTTGCCCAGAAATGTCTCTCCACACATTCTCTCACAGACTGCCCAACGCAGAGCAGCCAGATTTATTTTCTGCTTTTTCCAGCAGCTGGGAATGGCTAGAGCCCAACTCCCCGTCTTGTCCTTCTCGCTTAACCCTTCCTTCGAGTTCCTTACAAACCCTGTTGATTTCTGTGTGCGAACAATCTGGAAACTGCGCCCCCCTCTTCATCCGCAGCGCTGTTCACGCGTCCAGGAGCTCCGGGTCTTGCCCAGTCGTGTTGATCTGCCCTTCCTTCGGCAGACGTAAGCCACATTAATGTTATCTGCCCTCCCTTGATCAATATAGCTAGCTACATCAAGCTCTTGCTCAAAACCCATTGGGCTCCAAACAAAATTGCTCCTGCAAGAATGCCAGGCCTTGTTTCCCCATACCAGGTGGGGAGCGGAACCCAACCCCGTGCTGGCCCTTAGAGAGCCCGTGGTCTTCTTATCTGCTCAGCCCCTAGAAGAACAGCTGGGCACAGGAGATCCAAATATGGCCCTCACACTAGACCACCTAGGTCCCAGCCTTAGCTCAGGTGCTTGTTATCTGGGTGTCCTAGGGAGAAATGTCTAACTCACCAGGTCAGTTTCACTATACGGATCAAGGCAGTGCTTTGTAGGACTGTTAGATCTCAAAACTCTCGGAGCATGTGATTGTAAGTATTAGGGGCTATGCTGGTTACAGCCATTTGGCCCCACTGGGTACGTATATCTGTTCTGTCTTCTTCAATTGCCTACAACACCATCTGACACCAGTAGATGTTTATTAAGCGTTTATTGCAAAGTGAATTTGCTAGCTCACTTAGGCAGGGTGTCTTGTCAGATTCCACTTTGGCAGTTAAATTAGTCTCAGGCTGAAATCCGGGACCTTTGCGATTCCACTCCGCATCCCCCACCCCTGAGCTGAAGCCTTGGTTTCTAGTAGAGGTTCAATTCATTTTTGCTAGGTCTTGTGTAACATGATCTTGTGTGAGTGTATGGCTTGCATGTGTGAATAAGTGTGTGTATGCAGACCAATGGTAAACTTCAGGTGCCATTCATATTTCATATGGAGGAAAAATGGACTATGGAAAATCTTCTTCCCTCCCTCCCTCCCTCCCTCCCTTCCTTTCTTGAGACAGGGTTTCTCTGTGTAGCCCTGGCTTTCCTGGAACTAGTTCTGTAGACCAGACTGTCCTCGAACTCAGAGATCTGCCGGCCTCTGCCTTCTGAGTGCTGGGATTAAAGCTGTGTGCCACCACCACCTGGCTTCACAAATAAAGGAAGATACAGATGTACCCTGACTTACAATGGATGACCTCTGATAAACCCACATGAATGATAAACCCTTGTGACTAATGATCTCTCTGTTTTTTCTTTTCCCTTTGGTTGTGGCTCATCTGCCTCCCTTAGAAAACAACAACTGTATAATTCTTGATCTCTGCTCTTCGTTTCGTACAGTGTGGCCTGGCAGACTCTTGCAGGCTGGAGCTCAAAGTATGGAAAGCAAGGCCTCTATTTGCAGCATCATGACTATAGAACAAGAATGAAGGGCAAAGGGGCTCTTGGGTGTGAGAGTTAGGGAGGTCTTCAGGAAGCTGGGTTTTAAAGGAACGGCGGGGAGCTGGCCAAATTCAGAAGCAAAGGAAGGACCATGGAAGCTGAGCAGCATCTTCCTGACTTGGGGAGAGTTCACTGAAACTGAACACAAAAGGCAACAGAATGTGCCTATTATTTTTAAATTTTTACCTATTATTACTGTGTGTGTGTGTGCGTGTGTGTGCACACGTGACAGACATGTGTGCCATGTTGCTTGCATGGAGGAGGTCAGAGGACAACTTTGTGAAGTCTGTTCCCTCTTTGCATTTTTACATGGTTCCTGAGATAAGACAGCCTACCAGGCTCACATGGTAAATGTCTTAGTCAACCCACTGAGCCATGTCACAGGCCTGTGTTTTCATTCTTTTTTTTTTAATATTTATTTATTTATTTATTATGTATACAATGTTCTGTCTGTGTGTATGCCGGCAGGCCAGAAGAGGGCACCAGACCTCATTCCAGATGGTTGTGAGCCACCATGTGGTTGCTGGGAATTGAACTCAGGACCTTTGGAAGAGCAGGCAATGCTCTTAACTTCTGAGCCATCTCTCCAGCTCCCCTGTGTTTTCATTCTTAATAGTCCAATTTGGAGACTGAGGTACGTATGTATATTCCAATCCTTATGTTGGAACAGAGGGAGGCTAGGTGGTCGACAAGGGAGTCACGGAGTCAGGCTCACTTAAGAAGGCAGGAAACAACACGCATAGACGCCCAAAGGGAAGCCACAAACTTCTAGTGCTTTATCCAGTATTTACTTTTAAAGAATGCCAACACCTATTTTTTATTCTGTCCATTCTGAGTGGTTGCCCCCTTCCTTTTTTCTCTACAGGACACTCAGAGTGACTTCCCAGTAATCGCCGGAGCTGGCTAGGTAGGTGCTCTTTTTCGTCTCCTCCTTTTGAATTTGTGGCCAGAGTCCAGACACTGAGGTGCCTCACTGTGCAAGTTTAATCTAGTCCCGGGCTTGACAGAGAAAGATTTCATCTCCTTCTCGCCCCAATGAAACCAGACCGCCCACACACTAATAGAGGCTTGGTCGTGTCCAGACCGAAAAGTGGGTGCTAGACGCCGTCACCCACAAGGGCGTGTCAAGATCGGCCGGACTCCCCACTTTCCCAACTCCTCCCGTGGATCACTACTCACCGGGGCCCAGGAGCGACAGGGTCACTCACCAGGCGCCCTCTGAATGGGCCCTGGGAGCCTTCCCTGGACGCGGTGGGCGGGGCCGTGTATAAAGGGGGCGGTCCTGAGGCGTGGTGGGCGGGGCCTTCAGCGGGGCGGGTCCCGTGACGGCTCTAGCCCCGCCCCTGCCCTTCTGGTTCGGGAGGAGGGCGCCGGAGAGCGCGCGTTGCCTGAGCCGGCCCGGGAGCGGCCGAGCCGAGTGTGCTGGGCGTCGGCGCGATGGCTCCGGCTGGGGACCGCGAAGGCTACTGGGGCCCCACGACCTCCACGTTGGACTGGTGTGAGGAGAACTATGCGGTGACCCTGTTCGTCGCCGAGTTCTGTGAGTCGGGGCCCGAGACCGGGGACGGAGAGAGGGCGCGCGCCGAGGGGCGAAGACGCGGGCGAGTGAGGAACGTGGAGGGCAAACCTGGCCGCCGCCACGAAAGGCTCCAGGCCCGGCCCGGGAGCGGCGGCGGCTGGGCGTGCGCGATCGGAGGGGGGAAGCCGGGGAGCCGACGAGGCCTGCCCGGTATGCCCGGACTGGTTTCAAGGGGGGGCCTTCGGGTCGGGGACGGAAGGGACGTGGGAGCCGCGCCTGGACCTCAGAGGAGAGAGCGAGGCGCGCGGCTGGGAACGGGAGTTCCTACCTGAGCCCTGAGCGCGGCTGCGGCCAGGCCGGGCGCTGCCGGTCCCGAGGTCTCTGCCGTGAGGGCCCTGAACGCCGGCCCGACTGCTGCCATCCGCCTCAGCCATCCGGGAGGGCACCCCTGGGGGACGCTGACGGGCTTCGTCCTCCCCGAGCCTGGGAAACTCTTCAGGGCCCTTCCCGTCCTCTCTCTCCGGTTCTCGTTAGACCTCGCTCACCTCCAGGGAACAGTTACCGTTTCTCCAAGCCGAAGCCCCCGCCCCCCGCCCCCCTTCACCCTCACCCCGGTGTCTGCAAGTGCAGGGGATCGCTGTTCATCTTGCCCCAAAAGTGAAAGCCGGAGCAGCTAATCACTACCTTCCTGCTCCAGCCACTCTCCCCAAAGCACGAGAGACTTAAGTCTCCTTGCTACCTTCTGCGTCTAGCGCATCGGGCTTTCTAGGGGTTAATGGTCATCCGAGGACACTCATTTCCATGAATGCACCTTCAGAGACCGCGATTTGCTGCTGCTAGACCAGCATTGCTGGCCCGGTTTGGGGATATATTCTCTCTCTCTCTCTCTCTCTCTCTCTCTCTCTCTCTCTGTGTGTGTGTGTGTGTGTGTATTTCCTAGATGATTATTTCTCGCACGCTAGAAAGAAATCTGCCACTTCTTCCGTCCAGTTTGGTCAGCTTTTGCGAGCACGGTGTTTGGTCATTCTTTTTTCTTGTTGTTTGTTTTTGGCAAGCAGCTGAGAACCGTCTTTGGTTGCTACCGTCTTCTTTTGAACGGGACCCACTTTACTAGGCCACGAGGGAAAACTCTTCTTAGCTCACATTCCCATTCTCGAGTCCTTCTCGAGGGCGAGTTTCATGTGAGATGATCCTGCAGCGAGTCTTGACCGTTTTCAGGATGTTAGTCCCATGCCCTTGAGGCCATGATGGAGATGGAGCATCACTTTCTCTGCATGACTAGTTTAAATGAATAGTTTTTGTACAGTAAAGGAGAAGATGGGCAGAGTCATTATTTATAGGCTAATTACTTGGCAATCCAAACATCGACAAAGCGAGCCTTTGGCCAGTTCGTTTTTAGATCACTTTGGCAAGACTACCAGAGGCTCATGACCACCAGGGAGACTTAAAATCATGCTTCTCTGAACTGGAAGTTTGTAGCCTTTTATTTTTCCCCTCTCAGGAGTCTTCAGATGTTGGATGGGCTG
Organism: Microtus oregoni; assembly: GCF_018167655.1. Classification (NCBI taxonomy): domain Eukaryota; kingdom Metazoa; phylum Chordata; class Mammalia; order Rodentia; family Cricetidae; genus Microtus; species Microtus oregoni. Next base: position 2,132,471 of record NW_024543059.1, read on the forward strand.
GAGGTTTACACACTTCCTCTAGAATGTAGAATTAGGTGCAGTGGGTGGAAGAAAATCACTGGAAGGGGAAAGGCTTTTGCTCCGGCACAAGGGAAGACATCCTAACCAGCGATGCCGTCTCGGAACAGGTTGTCACAGAAAGTGCTAACATAGGCATTGCTCACCCAAGTCATGTATTTTAAGAGGAATTGTAAAGGACTTAGCTCTATTCACTTTTTTGTTTTTTGTTTTTTTATATATATAGGCAATAAAGACTTTTGGTTCAGAACCAAGGCTTTAGATTAGAATCAAAAGAGAAAACTGGCCGTTGAGTCATGCGGACTGTGAGAGAGGAAGATACTGTATTTTGGCAAATAGCTCCAAGAAATGGGGAAATGGTTCTACTTCTTCATGTGCTCAGAAGAGGAAACGGAGTAGACTGAGGGACGGTTTGGACGCAGCAATCAAAAGGGTTGCGTGAAGAGGGTCAGTGAGTGTGTTGGCCGCTCGTTGTGTACAAACCTTGGGAGAAAATGACCCGAGGGAGGCTGAGTCAGATTGTCTGACCATATATAACATAGTATCGTAATTTGGAGTGCGAGGATCTGGCCTTTGAATAATATGCAGATTTAAAAAGCTGGATGTGTTGGCACATGCCTCTAATTCCAGCGCCTGGGAGGTAGGAGCAGGAAAATCAGGAGTTCAAGTCCAGACTTTGCCACATGAAACACTTTCTCAAAAACAAAACAACAACGAAATCAAAACAACCAAATAAGTAACAGCTATATAAATACATCTAAACTATGTACTGTGTACTACTCCTGACATTGTAGCTCTATCATATTTACATTAATGAGCTTTAATGATAGTTTTATCAAGGAAAATAAGTGTTATTATCTGTGTGCCACAATTTGCCAAGCCTTTAATATGTTTTCTCTCTTGAGTTTTACAGTCATTCGCTGAAGGTATCATTATGCCCATTTCACAGATTAATAACTCGAAGCGTTCATATCCTTTTAACTTTTAATTTGTTTCATTTTGCGAAGATGTTCAGTGTGCATGTATGCTGGGCTGACTTCAAACTCTTGGCACTCTTCCAGGTTTAGCATCCCAAGTGCTAGGATTACAGGAGTGAGCCCCAGTCCTGGAAGGAGCATGTATTTCTGGTGTTTTTGATTGTGAGCCTAGGCCTTAACGACTGAACCATCTTTCCGGCCCAGGAACATCTGTTTTTAAGAAGTAATTTATCTAAAGTTGTAACGAGTACTGAAACAGTATTCAGGTTGAGGGTGTAGTCTTATGCAGCTTTTCTTCTCCGTCATTGCTTTTATTACCCTTACTGTTTTGCTCTTGCCTTCAAGGGAGAACAGACATGAAATCCTATGTCATCACAAAAGACAAACTGAATGACCATTCAAGTTATTCAGCCATCTTTCAGGATTACAGTATGTGTTTTGGATAATAATTGAATTTGGGGAACCACCGTTGTAGCTGTGGTAACTGTCAGTCCTGCAAAGCTATCTTCTTTTTTAATTAATTAATTTTTCTTTTTATCTACTCACCTACCTATCTACTTACCTATCTATCCATCTGTCTCTCTATCTTCCTGTCTACCTACCTGTCTATTTTGTTTTTCAAGGCAGGGTTCTCTCTGTAGCCCTGGCTGTCTTGGAACTTGATGTATAGTCCAGGTCGGCCTTGAACTCAGGCTCCACCTGCCTCCGTGTCCTGAGTTCTGGGATTAAAGACGTGTGCAAATACTGCTGGGCTAAAAGCCATCAGCCCATATTGATTCAAACTTCTTTTTATTTGAAAAGATTGGAAGGACCAGGGGGAAGGGAAGAGAGTCTCTTTAGATAAGAAATAGCAAGCCCCTTGATGTTCTAGAAGTTATAGAGATAAGTGGTTCCTGTTTTATATGGACTATACAGATAACAGTGCAAGCTGAAACTGGGCTAATGATATTTTATTTGTTTGGGTGTTTATGTGGCGGAGGGGGTGTATACACGCTACACTGTATGGCGGTCAGAGGATGACTTGCGGAAGTTAGTTCTTCCCTTCCACCATGTGGGCTCCAGGGACCAAACTCAATTCAGTCTTGTAATTAATAGTAGAAAAGTCAGAGTTGTTCTGTGAACTTTAAAAGCTTTCATCAAACAGGGCTAGCAAGATGGCTCACTTACCTAGTACTTAGCCAACCTTGGTGGCCCGAGTTCAGCTCCCTAACCTAGACGGTAGGGAGAACTCACTCGCACAAGTAGTCTGACCTTTCCCATGCCCTCCGCCACCACATACACAAGCGTGTTTTGTTTCTCTGTGAAATGACTTATTATCAAGTGTAGCGTAAACAACACTTGCTTTCTCATCGTGTAACTTGGAGTGAATGCTTTCCCAATGCTTTGACAAGGCCTCTCTGAGTTTGGACAGTCTTTTAGCATTTTATTCTCTGCGTTTTTTTGTATTGTGAAATAGCTCCCAAAGTTCCTTTAATTAGAATTGACTTAGTTTTGTTCTTTGTTGGCTGCTATTCTTCTGGGTTATCTTCCTTCGTTTTCCCCACAACTGTTGTGTTCAATGTGTTGATAAGTTTGCCTTAACTGAGTTCCTCAGGCAGTAACTCTAAAGCCTCTTCAGTGACAGCGGCATCAGCGTTTCTGTAATGCGTCTTTCTGTGCTGCCAGCCCCCGGAGACTTCTTGCTGGTTATGGAAGCCTGGCCTTAGCTTAGGCTTGTTCCTAACTGGCTCTTACAGCTTAAGTTAGCCCAGTAGCTTAGGCTTGTTCCTAACTAGCTCTTACAGCTTAAGTTAGCCCGGTAGCTTAGGCTTGTTCCTAACTAGCTCTTACAGCTTAAGTTAGCCCGGTAGCTTAGGCTTGTTCCTAACTAGCTCTTACAGCTTAAGTTAGCCCAGTAGCTTAGGCTTGTTCCTAACTAGCTCTTACAGCTTAAGTTAGCCCATTAATCTACGTTCTGTCGTGTACCACCCATGCTGCTTCCTCTGTGTCTCTTCGCATCTCTCTTGCGTGCCCAGATTCCTCCTCCTCCCTCTGCCTGGAAGTCCCGCCTCTACCTCCTGCCTAGCTACTGGCCGGTCAGCAGTGCACCTCCACTCCATGTACAGACATCCCGTAGTACATCTCCATGGTTTTCTGTTTCTCTCATAACTCTGTTTACACTGGTTTGCAATTTCTGTTGACTGGAGTTTGTTTCTCTGCTGCCCTTTCCCCACTGTTGACCAGTTCCCTCTTGTCACCAGGAGAAGAAGATAAAACTCAATCATATGCTTTGCTCTCTGTACATGGACTGAATAACAGATATTAAATGACTTTGAAAATAACCAGCTTTGAAAGAATTAACTAAGTTGGTCACTAAAAAAAGTTTATGTGATTATGTATGGCTTAAAGATCTAACAGTGAAGTTCGTAGTTAATTTTTTGGATTAGTATTATTTCATTCAATTCTGGCAAACTAAGATAAATACATATTGGAACTCTGCTGAGTGAAGATGCCTATATATTAATAATCCTCAAATCATTTTACTAAGTAGGCGATGCTGTCTCGTTTTAAAAAAGAGAAAGAAGTTACCTCCTCAGTGGCATATATCTGTACCACTAATAGTGGCAGAAACAGTGTTCAAACGTAGGTCCCACACTTTCTGCCGTGGCACACAGATGCAGGAGGTGACATTCCAAGCGCTAGTAGTTTAGTGGGAGAAACAGTGCCTAAGGAGAGGAGCGTCCTAAGCTATTGTTATCGCCTCAGAGAAGAAATTACTCAGTTAAAAATCATTTAAAGACTTGGGTGTGGTGGCTCATGCCTGCAATTCCAGGACTTGGGAGGTAGAGACAGGTGAGTCAGAAGCTCAGGGCTGTTCTTGGCTACAGTGTTAGTTTAAGTCCACCCTAGGTATTAAGAGACCCTGCCTTTAATTTTTTTTCTGAATATTTCATTTATTCAGTAAGTATTTGATGGAGGAAGGTCATTGGTTAAATAAAAAGAAACTGCTTGGCCCTCATTGGTTAGAAGATAGGTGGGAGGAGTAAACAGAACAGAACGCTGGGAGGAAGAGGAAGTGAGCTCAGACTCCACAGCTCTCCTCTCGGGAGCAGACGCCTCAGAGAGACGCCATGCTCCCAGCTCCCAGCTCCCAGGCAGATGCACGCGATGAAGCTCCGACCCAGGATGGACATAGGCTAGAATCTTCCCGGTAAGCGCACCTAGGGGCGCTACACAGATGATTAGAAATGGGCTAAATTAATATGTGAGAATTAGCCTAGAAGAGGCTAGATAGAAATGGGCCAAGCAGTGATTAAATGAATACAGTTTGTGTGTTGTTATTTTGGGCATAAGCTAGCCAGGCAGCCGGGGTGCTGGGGACGCAGCCCTGCCGCTCTTATTACTACAAGTATTCATTGAGCTATTTTGTCAGTTACCTCAGACTGTAAAACTGTTATGTATAGGTGGCCTCTCTATCCATGGTTTTGGGAAGGCTAGTAGGATATCAATAGGCATACTTTCCTCCCCAGATTAGAGACTGAACCTAGGGCTGCATGTGGGCTAAATATGTATCTATATATCCTTATCCATGCCTGTATGCCTACATATGTGTCTGAATCTATCTCTCTGACTCTGTCTATACCTCTGAGCTAAGCTCAACTCTCTGTTTTTTATTCTAAGATAGAATCTCACTGATTTGTCCAAGGTAGCCTTGAAATCACCGCTTGTAGTTTAGACAGACCTTGAACTTACTGTGTCAGCCTTCGGCGTAGCTGTGTTGCAGACTTAGATACCAGGCCTGTTTACATTGCTCCTTTCAAGTGAGATTCATTTTAAAATGTATTTGGTAGAAGAATGTCTGAGAATTTACATTTTATAGGAGTTAATTATAAAAAAGCTAAAGAATATTTGGAAATTCCGCCAGAGGAGGTAACATGATTGGCCGCTGACAATATGACCAGCTTGCCATCTTCCTTTTATTTTGGAGTTGAGATGGTTTGAGCTAAGTATTGTTTCTCCCTCCTCATGGGTTTGTTGCCACTCTCCAGCCTTATCTGTAGGATCCAGGCAGAGGGAAGTAGGCAGCCCTCAGTGCTCTCGGTCTTTATGACTTTTTATAAGATTCACGCAGATGGGAGAAAGGAGTTTGTTTATTCTCTGTAGCTTATGATGAAAGGCTTTAACCAGTTGTCTTTCGTACACATGCCACTAGGGGTATCTAGTCTCTTTGGCTTCCTTTCTGTTTCTTTCCTTTTCTTAGGCTCCTTCCATTTTTCTTGATATACGTGAGTACACATCAGGAGTCTTAGTCCTGGTCTCTGTGGGCTGTCATCTTCAGGAAGATAACTCTTTCATTAAAATTTTTATTACATCTATATTCTATTTATTTAGTGTATATGTATGCTTGTGCTTTTGGCTATTAGAGGACACCTTCAAGAGTTAGTTCATTTTCTACCATCTGGGTCATCGGGATTGAGCTTAGGTCCTCAGACCTGATGGCAGGTACCTTTGTCCACTGAGCCATTTCCCCTGTCCCTAGAGAATTCCTTTCCTAAGGAAAAGTGAACAGGCAGCACTGCATCCAACGTGCAGCATAAAAGTCAGCCGAAGAAGGAAGGACAAATGAAAGATCAAATTTAGTGTAAAAAAGATTTAGGTTTAATGTATCCAGCTCAGAGACTGCAAGTAAATGGTTTTGGTTGTTGTGGTGGATGTATTTATGGGTACGTTAGGACAGAATGAAATGATACTTAATAAAAACCTGAAACAGAGTTAGAAAGACTTATAGATGTGCCAAACTTTTGATACTGTAACACCCCAACACTGCACTGTCATCTACAAATACACACACACACACACACACACACACACACACACACACCAAACCCCTCAGTTTTTCAATAAGTTTACAATTTTGTGTTGGGCTACAGACATGTTTGGAACTCAGCAAGATGACAGATCCAGAAAGAGGCAGTAAGGACAGTTACGGTAACATGAGAATCCCGGGCATTTTACTATGTACTAGAGTCTGCACTGTGCTCCAGTTCAGGCTTGTGTCTTTGGGTAAATCATTTATTCTCTGTATCATTTTACTTTTTATAAAATGCAGGATCTCAGCCACATGAAATAAGCACTTTATATCCGTGTTTGTTTTTGTTTTTTTGAGGCGGGTTTCTCTGTGCAGCCCTGGCTATCCTGGAACTCACTCTGCAGACCAGGCTGGACTTGAACTCACCGAGATCCACCTGCCTCTGCTTGTGAGTGGTGTGATTAAAGATGTACACCACCACTGCACTTTATATCTTAATTGTTGTATCTTGTTTATTTTTATTTTATGTGTGTGGGTGCTTTGCCTGCATGTATGTCTGTGTACCACTTGCATGTTTAATATGCAATGAGGCCAGAAGAGGACTTGATCCTCTGTAACTAGACTATCTTACAGACAGTTGTAAACCTCAGCTGGGTGCTGGGATTTGAACATGGGTCCTCTGGAAGAGCAGCCAGTACTCTTAACAACTGAGCCATCTCTTCGGCATCCCAGCTTAATGTTGTTTTTTTCCCTAGGTGAAAATTTCAAACCTACAGCAGACTTGGAGGAACCCCACGGTGGATGGCCATTCCCCTGCCTCCTCTCCTCTAACAGTTTCACACATCTGGTCGTTTACTGGTTCTTCGCTCAGCCTATCATCTTATTTTTTTTTTTTTCACACAGTACACTTCCCCTAAAAAACCTTTCACATTTGTTTCATTATATAAAGCTCAATTTTTGTGTGTTTTCCTTTTGGTATAAAGTCTTCATTCAATGGAATGCATAGACATCAAACTTATATTTGCTGAAAAATAAGCACACCTGTATAACAGAACTGCTGTTGAGATACACAGCTGTGGGTTGCAGATGTCGCTTTGTGGCACACTGAGTGCTTAGCATACCTGAAGCCCTAGAAGCCTTCTGTTCTCTCCAGCAAGTGTGGGGAGAAGGGGAGAGAAGATGGGGGCTTTGCCATGCACCTCATGCCCCTCTGTCATCTCCTCCTTCCTCTCCCCTGCCACCATTGTTCTTAAGTTTTCCTCCTCCCATAAAGTAGAGTGGCCTGTTTTGGAGCTGCATGTAAGTGGAGTGAATCATCCAGTATTTACTGTTTGATGTCAGGTTTCTTTTGATCAGTAGAATGTTTCTGAGATTCATCTGTGCTGCTGTGTAGTGGTGATTTACTATGAATGAAACACAGAACCCACTTTCTGGCTGGGGTGCCTTCTGACTATTTTTGGACTTTGATGACTATCAATAGAACTGTTACGAACATTATTGGACAAGTGTTTTATGGACATATGCTTCTTTGTTATTTTCAACCTGTTTGCTTGTTTAGTGTTTTGGCTGTCTTGCTGTACAGTCCTAGCTGACCTGCTCTTTAGCCCTCGCTGACCTTGACTTTGTGGCAGGTCTTCCTGCCTTAGCGTCCTAAGTGCTGGGGTCGCAGGCTTGTGTCACCACACCTAGTAGAGCCATCTTATTTTTTGTAGGCAGATCCCTATAGTTGTAATATTTGGAACATAGAGTAAATATGTATATATATATATATATTTGTTGCATTAGAAACTACAAGGCTTTTCTCCATTTTACAGTGATAGTGTTTTGGTTTTGTTTTGAGACAGCTATGTAGCCCAGGCTAGCCTTAAACATTGGCCCTCCTGACTGCTGGGAATAGAGCCCTGTGCTACCTACCATGCTTGCCTCACACATACAGCTTGGTCCACATTCTTGTCAGTGTTTTGCTTCAGTTATTTTCACTTTAACCGTTCTGGTGAATGCATACCCATATGTCACGATATCAGTTTGTTTATTCTTAGGTGGTCAGTCTTTTTCCACCCCACCTCTGGCTCTTCGCGTGTGCGCGTGTGCGTTACACGCCCATGCCCTTCCATTGTTCACGTTGTTCTTTGAGAGAGAGTCACTTGTCTTAGGAAATTTTGCAGTTTGGATGGATTTTTTTTTTTTTTTTTTAGCAATAAGTAACTGAAAACAGTGTTTGAAGTTGAGTTTTGAGCAATTTTGATTTCCTATTACGTAAACTTGGTATGCCAAATTGTATCATACTTTTTAAAAAATCTTAGATGTCGAGACAAAAAAAAATAAGAACTAAGTTTTGTGCCTTTGAAAGCTGTTTTATCTTCCTAGAATTTTATAAGCATCCTTTTATTGATCCCTTTAATGTATGAATAACAATCAAGAGGTATTTCACCCAATGAAAGTGTAGCCCAAAGTTGAAATAGTTTGTTTGCAGAACTGGGAATAATTGTTGACTCATTCTAGATATGTGCTCTTAGCGCTTAGATATGTCCTCGGATTTCTCAAGACAGACTGCTTTTAACAGTTAGAAGAGCAAGCAGAACTCTGATGATACGAAGTCAAGTTTTTATTGGCACTGACCGTGTGCACATTGATACACTTGCGCTATTGACCCTTTACCTCTGACATGTCATCCACTTTCTCCGTAATAGCTAAATCCTGGACTCTGCTTTCCGTGGTACCAGTGCATCACCTAACTTTTTATAGTTCGTGTTGGATGACTCTTCTTTCCTAGCTTTTAAATGTTAGCCTATCTTATATTTTTACATTGAAAGCACATTTTCTATAGGATTTATAATAGACTCATATTCATTTTTGTCAGTGTCTTAGTTAGGGTTTCTGTTGTTGTGCAGAGACACCATGACTATGACAGCTCTTATAAAGGAACACATTTATGAGGGTTTATGGTTTACAGCTCAGCGGTTCACTCCATTAACATGGCGAGAAGCATGGCAGTGTGCAGGCAGACATGTGCTAGGGAAGGAGCTCAGGGTTCTGCATCTTGATCTGCAGGCAGCAGAAGGAGACTGTGTACCACACTGGGCATATCTTTAGCATATGAGACCTCAAAGCCCACCCCCACAGTGATACACTTCCCCCAACAAGGCCACACCTATTCCAACAAATTCACCTCCCCCCCCCCCTCTCTCTCTCTCTCTCTCTCTCTCTCTCTCTCGCTCGCTATTTTATTGAGCTCTACATTTTTCTCTGTTCCCCTCCCTGCCTCTCCCCTCCCCTCTTCAACTCTCTCCCATGGTTCCTATGCTCCTAATTTACTCAGGAGATCTTGTCTTTTTCTACTTCCCATGTAGATTAGATCCATATGTCTCTCTTAGGGTCCTCATTGTTGTCTAGGTTCTCTGAGATTGTTATTTGTAGGCTGGTTTTCTTTGCTTTATGTTTAAAAACCACTTATGAGTGAATATATGTGATAATTGTCTTTCTGGGTCTGGGTTAAGGTCATCTCTCTTAATAGTGCCACTTCCTATGGTCTAAGCATTCAAACATGTGAGTCTATGGGGGCCATTGTATGTAGTAGGACTTTCTTGTCGGTTTTTTATTTTATTTTATTTTATTTTATTTGGGACAGAAAGCCCCCAAATATGGAGACTTACTATTAATTATGAAAGCTTGGCCTTAGCTTAGGCTCATTCCCAACCAGCTCCTATAACTTCAATTAACCAGCTTCTATTAATCTACATTCTGCCATGGCTTTTTAGCCTCCTCTGTTCTGTGTCTTGCTGGTGTGTCTCACGGGCCTGGTTTCTTTCTTTTCCTGGAAGTCCTGCCTGTCTTCTCCTGCCATCTATTGGTCAGTTCGCTGTTAAACCAACCAGTGCCTTAGGCAGATGAGGCATGCAGTGTAAACAAATATCCCACTGCAGGCTGTATTATCCAAACCACCACAGTTATTTTAACAATGTCTCTATTTTTTATTTTTTGTTCTTGACATAACTTCTTACTTTATAGTCCAGGTAGGCTTTGAACTCAGAGCTTTCTTGTCTCAGCCCTTGTGTATTGCAATTATAAGCATGAGCCACCACACCTGGTTTAAATCCCTGCTTTTTCATTGGCAGATGTTGTCTGTTTATAGCTATTGTCATTATTTGTGTGATTTGGTTATCATTTTTTTACTATTTTGCATTTGTTCTTTGCTTTTTTAAAACATTCTTTTCTTGTTGTCTTTTTAATTAATTAAGCCATGTGTTTCTACATCTGGTATTTTAGCTAGTCTGGTAGGTTCACTGATTTCCCTCTTTTGTTCAACCTTTTGACAAGACATGGCATCCCATAAGTTCACAATGTTGAGTTACCAAAATAAAAAAAAAAGAATTAAAAGTATAAAACCAAACCAAACCTGTGGTTGTTTGGATAGGTATCAAACACTCACGTGTTTGAGTGCTTGGCCCTTAAGGAGTGGCACTATTAGGAGGTATGGCCTTGTTGGAGGAAGTGTGTCACTATGGGGGCAGGCTTTGAGGCCTCTTATTTGCTCAAGCTATGTCCAGTAGGGTACACAGTTGCTTTTGCTGCCCGAGAATCAAAATATAGAACTCTCAGCTCCTCTCCAGCACCATGTCTGCCTGCATGCCGTCTGCCGTGATGATAATGGACTAAACTGAAACTGTAAGTCACCCTTATTTAATGTTTTCTTAATAAGTGGTGGCATAAAAAAAAAAACAAAAACAAAAAAGGGGCTGGAGAGATGGCTCAGCGGTTAAGAGCATTGCGTGCTCTTTCAAAGGACCCGAGTTCAATTCCCAGCAACCACATGGTGGCTCACAACCATCTGTAATGGGGTCTGGTGCCCTCTTCTAGCCTGCAGGCATATATGCAAACAGAATATTGTATCCATAATAAATAAATAAATATTAAAAAAAATAAGTGGTGGCATACTCCTTTAAATCCAGTGCTCGGGAGGCAGAGGCAGGTGCATGTCTGTGAGTTTGAAGCCAGCCTGATCTACAGAGTGAGTTCCAGGACAGACTCCAAAGCTACACAGAGAAACACTGTCTCGAAAAATCAAGAGACTGGCCTTGGTCATGGCATCTCTTCACAGCAGCAGAAACCCTAACTAAGACACATTTAAAAAGCAAACAAACAAACCCTTTGTAAGTCTGTAATACGGCTCATCAGGTAGAAGTTGTGCGAGCCTGGCAGCGTGGATACAATCCACTGACTCCACAGAGTTGTCCTCTTGCTGTGGGAACTCCTTCTGCTCTTGATTGCTCCTGACAGCACCCATCTATTCCCAAGAGAATGTTGAGCACCGCAGACACTCCACTCGGAGTTTGTTTTTTTCTTGGCACAAATGGCCTTTGGTCAAGGAACCGCCCATACCTCTACCACTGACAAAATAAATGGTACCCAGACTGTCAAATCTTGCCAAGACAGGATAAGAAAAGTTTCCTGCCTCTGAAAATGGTCAGTCAGTTATGCTAGGCCTTAGCCAGAGTTGATGGCTTCAACGCTTCAAATGAGACTTTGGATGATTGCTCAGGTAGCTAATTGTCTCCGTCATTTATTGCTCCCTTTGGAAGCTGCTTGGTTGTACTTCTTGCCTGCTCAAGTAATATTATCTCCCTTCTCAGGCCTTCAATAGTATTGAAGATTAAATAGTCATAGTTTCCGTCCTCTTATGATCTAGCCAAGCCATTTCCTATACAAGACTTAGACTCCTTAGATAGAACTTGATATCTGTTCCTAGTGTATATAGTTTTGTATTGGGTTTGGAACTCTCTTATTTAAACATAATTTATTTATTCATAATTCTGAGCTGGTGTGGGATTATTTTGTGGACCTCTGCCTTCATCCTCTGGCCTCATACATGTGTTATAGCATTCACATACCGTCCGTTTTACACACCACACACACACACACGATAAATATTTTAAAACCTTCATAATGTTTTAAGTAAGCTTATGGTTTTGTTGTGGTTGGACTGAGTTCATGGTTGACCTGGGGTACCTGTTGGGCACATTCCTAACCACTGAGCTCCTCCACACATGGTCTGGCTCCCTAAGTTGCCCAGACTAGTCTTGAGTTCGCTTTGTCAGCTAGGCAGGTCTTGAATTTTCTACTCTTCTATCTTAGGTGCCCAAGTAGTTGAGGTTACAAGACTACATCTCAAACCCTAATACATACATTGTTTTTATATTCCCAAGTGAAATAATTATTGTTCCCATTGTGTTTTTATTTATTTATTTTACCTGTAACAGGATCAGTATGAATCAGCTCTATTGCTTGTCAATACTTGTGAATGGTTACTCTTTTTTATTTCATACAGCTGTGAGTCGTTAGCCCCTTAAGCATACCAGGCAATCTCAGACCTAGTGCCCATTACTGAAATGGTCCAAGGCCTCAGTCTTACTCTGCTGTGAGCACTGAATCTCACCCTCCTGTGGTACCAAAACAGGCCCTCGCGCCCTTCCCTTTCTCTCTTGGGGCAGCCATAACCTGGTTACCATATTGTTTTCTAATTCCCTTTTGTGCCACATTTCTCAGAAGTATCCTGAGTTTTAATACTGTTATAGTTAAGCTGTGCATTTAAGAATATATTTATTAAGCTGATGGTAGCACATACCTCTAAGCCCAGCATTGGGGATGCAGAAGCAGGTGGATCTCTGAGTTTGAGACAGCCTGGTCTACATAAGGAATTTAAGGTTAGCCAGGGCTATATAGTTATACCCTGTCTTAGAAACAAAATCAAAGAATATAGGGGCTGGAGAGATGGCTCAGAGGTTAAGAACATTGCCTGCTCTTCCAAAGGTCCTGAGTTCAATTCCCAGGAACCACATGGTGGCTCACAACCGTCTGTAATGGGGTCTGGTGCCCTCTTCTGGCCTGCAGGCAAACACGCAGACAGAATATTGTATACATAATAAATAAATATTTTAAAAAAAAAGAATATATTTGTTGAAAATTTCCAACATATATATTTATTTATAGTGCAAGACTGTCTGCATATTTATAGATAGCTATTTATTTCTCTTAGCCAGGATTTATATATTTATAAACTAGCGGTTTTATTGTAAGTAGGTCTGTGGATAGATATAAGAAAGTCATCTAGGTAGTAGTTTACTGGGTCATAGCTAGCTTTGTAAGTCTGTCCTTCTAAATTATTCAGAAAAGCATGTTTTGTTTTGTTTTCTTCTTTCTTTTCTAAGCACGATTCCCCTAACACTTTGGGCTTGTTACTCTCTGTAAAGCTGTCCTTCCTGTCATGTGTCTTCCTTCCATGGTTTCCTTTCTCTTCTCACCTCCAGTCTTCTCCTTGCAGCCTCTGACATTTACAGGTTGCCTGCTTTGCAGGCTTTTCGTTTAAGCCCTAATGAAATTGTTCTTAATCTGAAAAAATAATCATTTAAGCAGTATCAGCATCCCAGGAATGCCGTGTTTAGAGTCTAGCCTAGGAAGGCTTTCATAACTGGCCTTTGCGTCCTCATGACCTCACCTTGTGCCCTGTGCCTTGTACTGCTGATGTCCTTAGACTCACATAGCGTCGTTGCTTCATGTCTTGGAAAGATGGGCCTTTCCATTGGTAATGTCCTGCCCTGTTCTGCCATGTCCTGCCCGGCCGCTCTACCTGATTAATTCAGCCTTAGTTTGATTGCTTTCTAAATTTACAACTTATTTTAGTTTTTTTTTTTAAGTTTTCATTTCTAGAGGATTAATTTTTTTCTAAATCTGTCTCAGTGTTGGTCATTATCTTTTCCTTTTTTGCTTGTTTTTTTGTGGTTACCTTTTATTTCTTTAAACATTAAAAGAAATACCCATATTTTGAATTTTTTCATCTTTGTGTGATTCTTGATTTTTTTGTTAATGCCCCCTTTTAAAGACTGTCTTTTCACCGTGTGCCAGCATGCATGCATGCGTGTGTATGTGTGTGTGTTTGTGTGTTAGTGTGAATGTATGGCACGTGAGTACTGGTGTCTGTTGGACCCCCTGGATCTGGAGTTACACACAGTTGTGGGTGGGAATCAAAATCGGGTGCTTTGCAAGAGCAGCAGTGTTCTTAACAGCTGAGCATCTCTCCAGCCTGTTTTGCTGGTTCTTATACTTAGTTTATGTATATTCCTTTGCAATGTTATCTCATTGAACTTTGAACTTTTATTATGTATAATTTATTTATTTATTATGTATACAATATTCTGTCTGTATGCCTGAAGGCCAGAAGAGGGCACCAGACCTCTTTACAGATGGTTGTGAGCCACCATGTGGTTGCTGGGAATTGAACTCAGGACCTTTGGAAGAGCAGGCAATGCTCTTAACCGCTGAGCCATCTCTCCAGCCCCCGAACTTTGAACTTTTAAAAAAAATGTAAAAAAAGGTAAATAGCTGGGGTGAGCTTCCATTCTTAATGAAAATGTAAGCAAGAAAGACCTGGCCCCTCCTCTCATCTGCCCTAAGGTGGTGTGGGTGAGGGATGCCCCTCACTGCCTGTGATGCTTTCTGCCCTCTCCCCTGCCTCTTACCAGCTGCAGCGTTGGGGAGAGCAGGACCTACATCTCACTTGGGCAGCACAGAAGAGCTGACCTGTTGTTAGCTTGTCTCTCTCTGCACTGAACCATGGAGAGACATCACAGGGTATTAGTGTGTGCGTCCCTTAGCTTGTCTCTGCACTGAACCATGGGAGACATCACAGGGTCTTAGTGTGTGCGTCCCTTAGCTTGTCTCTGCACTGAACCATGGGAGACATCACAGGGGCTTAGTGTGTGTGCCCGTTAGCTTGTCTCTGCACTGAACCAGTAGGATCTCGGCTATAAATTTAGATTTCAGGAGAACTCAAGGTTGAGATTCACAGTGGGTCATATTGTGTTGCTACTCAAGTAGTATGTAGTGATTTTTTAAAATTCATGTCCTGGTACTCTTAAAACTTTACTCCTACATATTCAAAACTATATTTGGCTTACCTAATATAAGATATGGGGAGAAAGATTGACCTTAAGTTTTCTTAAGATGGATTTTACTTCAGCTACTTTTTACCATTTGCTAAATTCTTCCAACAACTTTATTGTATGCTCCATTTTAAATGTGTGTGGGTCTGTCTGGACCTTCCAGTCGGTCTTGGTGAGCTCTCTTGTTCCAGCATCACACCCCTGGATGATTTGTGTGTTCAAGTGTGCACTCACATGTGTGTGCATTTATATTGTCTTAGGCTTAGGACCATATGCATGCCATACAAGTGTTTTACCACTGAACTGTGTCTGCTGCCCTGTTTTAATTAATTTTTTTATATAACTTCTTTTTTTTTTAAATATTTATTTATTTTGTATACAATATTCTGTCTGTGTGTATGACTGCAGGCCAGAAGAGGGCAATAGATCTCATTCCAGATGGTTGTGAGCCACCATGTGGTTGCTGGGAATTGAACTCAGGACCTTTGGAAGAGCAGGCAATGCTCTTAACCTCTGAGCCATCTCTCCAGCTCCCTGTATAACTTCTTAATTGCTTCAATTGTGGTTCTACTTTCAGTATCTGTACCCATGTTCCCTGTCACCAGAAGAAAAAAAACACTGCAGGTAGATAATAGGTCTTTGTATTATTGTTTAGGGCCAACAGTAAGAGAACATAATTTTATTGGATACTTTTTGGAACCAGAAAGGGAAAAATGAGAATGATACAGTCTAAATATAGTTTATGCCCACTAAAATTTATGTGGAAATTAAATTTGCAATGTACCATTATTGTGAGTTGAGACTTTTTGGAAGTCATTAGGTCATGGGTATTCCGAGCACAGATGATTTGTCTTAGAGTGAGCCTGACGTCTCCCTAATTCTTGTGTACACCGCTCTTCCTTCATCCACCAGGTTATGATGCAGCATGAAGCCCTCGCTAATTTCTGCCTCCAGAACAGTGACGTAAATAAGCTGTCCAGTCCCTGGTGTTTTGTTATTGCAAAACGTATCTTAAGACAGGAAGAAAAGCTGTATCTAGAGCTATTTGTCCCTTTATTCTACCACTTATTTTTAATTCTACTGCTTTAAATCTGTGGTGGTTAGCATATGAAAGCTTCTTTGTTGCTGGAGAATGAAAGGAACTTTGCAAAGAAATGATTGTTTTCAAGGGTTTGCATTCTTGGAACGTTTTTATACTTGTGTCATCTACTGTCATCTAAAGCTCCAGCCTCCAGAGCAACACCAGGGGTTTTCAAAACTTGGGTTTTTTTTTGTTGTTGTTTTCTCTTATATAATGATTAATGACCTGTAAAAGACTTATGGTATCCCTGCTTCTGTTCCAACTGAGTGTTCTTTTCTTTAAAATGCTAAGGATTGAACCTGTGACCTCCATACTGGGCAAGATTCTGTCACTGACCTCCACCACTAATGGAAATCTTTCCTCTTCCTGCTCTTAAAAGTTTGCCCCATGTTACAGAAGAAGTTTGGGTGACTGTCTAGGCAGTGAGATATCTCTGTCAATTCTAGAGTTTTGGAAGTTGCTTACAATGTACTTCCGGTTTACTTATGTACTATTATATCCTTCTGGGGTCTTTGATGGAGTTGAAGAACAGATAGTTATGGTTATACTTTTTCTTAGTTATGATAAAAGATAGACATAAAACTTTAGACTCACAAAGATAGGATAAATTATAGAGTATTTTCCTTAATTTGCCAAATGTAAATGGACTAAGTATTATAACTAAAATTCTTGCTTGATAAAAAAAAAAGTTACTGAGAGGGCTGATGAGCTGGGTCAGTGGGTGAAGGTGCTTGCCTTATGAATCTGATGAGCTGAGGTGCAGCTCTGGAACCTGTAAGACTGACCTCCCATGTAGGCTGTGGCACAGGTGCCCTACCACACGCCTCATGCACATGTGCACCCACAGTAACAATTAAATCAGTAAGAGTGCTATTTCTTTACATTTTTAGACTTCATAAAAGTCAACTGGATTCTCCCTTTTTCCTTTGCATTTAGTCTATAATAATGTTTTGGATCAAGTGTATAAAAATATTAGGCTTTAAATACAGACAGTTAGTTGGGAAAAAAAAGTATTTTGTTAGCCTTCCTCAAAAACTGTGGGTGTTCTTTGATACTATACTAAAATTTAACAAGTTGTTGTAGGCTTATGATAAGTTAAAACCTAGACCTCCTTGACTGTGTCATTGGCCCTGCTTTAGTGTGTCACTGCAAATACATCAGTTCTACTTGCATTTCAAATGATCTTTTACCAAATCCGTATGATTTTATAAGGATTATGCCTCAGTCATTTGGGAAAAAAAGGTTCACTGTTGATATAAGACTTTTAGATATAAGGTACTTATTTAATACTTTTAAAAATCACATTTATTAATATAACACCTTGGCATTGCCAGATAAGCCTGTAAATATTGTCAAGCTGTCAGTCTCACAGAGGTAGTTACAGGATTTTCAAAACTGAGTTTTGCTTGAAAAGCTAATATTTTGTCATTAGGAAAAAACCACAAAATTGTTTATCTCAAAGGAACATTCACTTTGCTTATTTCCTGAAAGAACTTCTATATTCCCAAGAATAAATAGTCATAATTTACCTGTCAATTCTTTCAAGTTAAAATGGTGCTCATGAAAAAATCAGGTAGTTAAACTCAATCTTAACAGTCTCATATATGCTTCACTTAGAGAGCAGCCTTGTGAATCTGATGACTACAAACTTGGGTGTGTAGTAGTTGTCTATGTAAATTTTATTTCATGATAATTCCATGGCAGAGCATTAAATAGATGTATACTCAAGAGCCGGGAGTGCGACTCTTAAAAACACGCAGAACTTGAGGTTTACCTGAACCCAGTTTACTTACCAACCTGCCTGTAGCCACCCCAGCCTCCTGGGTGATCAGGGACCTCCTGGAGTTCAAACCCAGCCTAAACCAGAGCTTCAGATAGGAAGGAGCTCCCAATGCCAGTTCATTGCTGAGAATGCTTTCTTCAATCCCTGTTGCCATGTGGTGTTTCATAGGGCATTTTTCTGATTTTACTATTTTATACAGCACACTTGGTTGAAATATGGATGCCCAGGCATTAACTAGACCAACTTCCTGTAAATGTCCAAAAGAGTGTTGTTTTTATTGCAGCTGATTCTGATTTCCGCAGCAGAGAGTCTTGGATTGCTGTGAGAATTGGCCAGGGAGTATAGGAATGCAGACGCTCTTATAGCTTACAGTCTTCCCACTCTGTGACCAGCTCTTAAAAAGAAATGCTGGGCAGTATTTCTTCGTGAGGAGATTATACTCAGGAATTAAACCTGTGGGATAATAAAATGTGTAGATAAATAGGTTCTAATATTATGGAGAATGGCTCAGCAGTTAAAAGCACTTGCTGCTATTGCAGAGGGTCAGAGTTCGCTTCCCAGCACCCGCATAGCTGCACACAACCATGTGTAACTCCTCGCTCCCTCTTGTGGCCTCTTTGGGAACTGCATCTTTGTGGTGCACAACACACACAGTTGCACAAAACATTTATATCCATAGACAAAACATTCATATACATAAAATGAAAATAAATTTCAAAAGAAATCTTTTCTAAAAACCATGTTTACTATATTATATATGGTGATTAAGGAATTCTTAAGGAAAATTTCCTTGTTATTATTTCACTTTTTTTTTTTAAGACAGGGTTTATCTGTAGCTTTGGGGCCTGTCCTGGAACTCGCTCTGTTGCCCAGTCTGACCTCAAACTCACAGAGATCCACTTGCCTCTACCTCCCGAGTACTGGGATTAAAGGTGTGCACTACCACCACCTGGCCTGTTTCGCTTTTTGATAAACCATGTAAATATTATATTTTAGTTTAAAAAAATATAGTTTGAAAAAGAATTGCTGATTTAGCTGGACAGTGGTGGCACACACCTTTAACCCCAGCACTCAGGAGTTAGAGACAGGAAAATCTCTTGAGTTGAAGGCCAGCCTGGTCTACAGAGCGAGTTCCAGGACAGCCAGGTGACACGGAAAAAGCCTGTCTGGAAAAATCAACAACAACAAAAAGAATTGCTGCTTTAAAATATGTTATGTTTTTTCTTTTAAAAATTTGTTCAGTGATATTGTGGTGGTAAATAACGTTCATCAGAAGTTCAAGTCCATTTGGCACCTCAGAGTGTGACTCGATCTGAATATAGGGTGTTGGCAGATGTTATGGAAATCCTGGGATTAAATTATACCGGAGCTAGGGTGTTGTAGATCCAGTGACTGGAATCTGTAAGAACATGATATCACAGTGACACAGGAAGAAGGAAGTGGGCAAAAGTGGAGGTAGAGACCGAGATGGTGCATTACAACCAGAGTGCCAGAGAATGCCAGCAGCCACCAAAGCTCAGAGGAGCGAGCTCCTCAGGGGAAAAGCTCTGCTGACACCTTGACTTAAGACGTCTAACCTTCTCAGTAAGTTCATAAAGACACCAGGCTATGGTCGTTTTTTGTTTTTTGTTTTTTTTTTAAGATTTATTTATTTATTTTGTATACAGCATTCTGCCTCCATGTATGCCCACATGCCAGAAGAGGGCACCAGATCTCATTACAGATGGTTGTGAGCCACCATGTGGTTGCTGGGAATTGAACTCAGGACCTCTGGAAGAGCAGCCAGTGCTCTTAACCTCTGAGCCATCTCTCCAGCTCGCTATGGTCGTTTGTTACGGCAGCCCGAGGAGACAACAGATATTCACAGTATTTTTAAACCTCTTTAAATAAGAAGCTATTAGCATGTGTGTGTGTGTGTGTGTATCACATACAGTGTGAGACTCTGCAATCATTTTTTAAGAGCAGTGGTAGGGTGCCAGAGAGATGGAACCCAGCTACAGAGTAGATAAGAATGTGTACTGCTCTTGCAAGAGGGCATAACTTTCATTTCTAGAATCTGTATTTCAGCCTCCTGTCACTAGCTCCAGAGATATCTGACTCTGGCTGCCCATAGTGAGCAGTACTATTAGGAGGTGTGGCTTTGTTGGAGGAGGTGCATTACTAGGGGGAGGGCTTGGAGGTCTCAGAAGCTCAAGCCAGTTCTCTTGATGCTGCCTGCCTGCCTGCCCATCTGAGTGTAGAACTCTCAAGCTCCTTCTCCAGCACTGTGTCTGCCTGTGTGTCACCATGCTTCTCACCATGATGACAATGGACTAAACCTCTGAAACTGTCAGCCAGCCCCAATTAAATATTTTCCTTTATAAGAGTTTATGGCATCTTCACAGTAATTAACACACATATACACATACCCACGTGCAGACCCACGCACACATATAATTTAAAAATATATCTTTAAAAAGTAGTGACATCACTATTACATATTAAAAATAATAATGGTACTTTTATTTTTAAGTTATGGAACCTAGACTACTAATCTTTGGGAATCCTTACAGTCTTGAAGAATAAAGGAAAATATTTTCCCTCTTGTGACTACTTTAAGATTATTTTTAAATTTTTTGGGGTTGGCTAGATGGTTTAGAGGGTGGGTAAACGCACTTGTTGTAAGCCTGACAACCTGAGTTTGATGTTGGACCTACATGGTGGGAGGAGAGAACTGAGTCCTGCAAATATCTGTGTGCCTTTAGGCATTCAGGCCCTGTCTGCTCCCTACACAAATAAGTCAGGGTAACAAAATTTTAAAAACAAAACTATTTTGCATATTTTAGGACAATATAAGAAATCATTGCAAAGTAAAAACTTTAGTGAAAATAAATCATAAAAGTATAAATGGTGTCAGGGCTGGAGAAATGACTCGGTAGTTAAGAGTACTGGCTGCTCTTCCACAGCTCCCACATGACAGCTGACAGCTGTCTGTAATCCAGTTCCAGGGGATCTCATAACCAATGCACAATTAAAGAAGAAGAAGAAATGGTGTCCTTGGTGGAACTTTAGCAGTATTAAATGGTCCCATCTTATAAATTAAACTTAGAATGCATTATCATTTTTGTGTACATATTTAAATGTGAGTGCAAGTTCTAAAGGAATCCAGAAGAGGAGCAGTCTGAAGTGAGTTTCAACCGCTGTGGGTGCTGGGAGAGCAGTCAGCGCTCTCCACCACTGCCCACCTCTTGTAAATAATGAAGAGTGAATGAAAACTTCAGACGAAGTTAAAGTATGGAATTGTTACACCAAAGAAATTTGGAGAAAAGAATGACTTCGTTAATTTTAATTGGACAAATTTAAAATAATGGCTGTTTTTTTCAAATTTTATTTTTTAGTTTTTATCGTACTGTTTTATAGGCGTGGATGTTTTGCCTGCATACATATCTGTGCACTACTGTGACTCATGTCCTGTAGGCCAGTAGAGGGCACCGGCTTCCCTTGAGTTGGCATTACAGACCAGTTTTTTTTTTTAATTTATTTATTTATTAAAGATTTCTGCCTTCTCCCCGCCACCGCCTCCCATTTCCCTCCCCCTTCCCCGATCAAGTCCCCCACCCTCATCAGCTCAAAGAGCAATCAGGGTTCCCTGACGTGTGGGAAGTCCACGGACCACCCACACACTGAGACAATTGGGGATGTTCTATCGGAAACCCACTAAGGCCAGCTGGCCTGGGTCTGAAAAAGCATGGGATAAAACCGGACTTGCTGAACATAGTGGACAGTGAGGACTACTGAGAACTCAAGAACAATGGCAATGGGTTTTTGATCCTACTGCACGTACTGGCTTTGGGGGAGCCTAGGCAGTTTGGATGCTCACCTTACAGACCAGTTTTGAGCCACTGTGGAGGTGCTGAGAATTGAACCCAAGTTCTCTGGAAGAGCAGCAAGTGCTCTTAACCACTGAACATCATCTTGTATTTTTTCACAAGCCTAAACTCTGCTTCCATTGTATATTTCATTTTTATAGTGTATGGCTTTAACTTTTTAAAAATGTGAAAAATACTTTTCATAAGCTATGGTGCAGTATTTTGTTTGTTTAATTTTTCATTTTTAACTATGTGTTTTTGTTTGTGTCCCCGTGTGGATATGTGCATGAGTGAGGTACCTTAGAGGTCAGAAGGCCTTGGTTTGGCTTGGTTTGGGATAGGGTCTCTCTCCATAGATAGGTCCTGCTGACCCAGGCTGGCCTTGAACTCACAGAGATCCACTTACTTCTGCCTCCGAAATGCTGGTAGTAAAGGTGTGCACCACCATGTATGGCCCAGAAAATACTGGATATGCTGAAACTGAATACATATTATCTGATTGTATTTCTTAAATATATAATTGTTTAAATATTTTTATTTATACATTTTTTAAATTCAGGTGTTAGTTAATAAATTGCCCCCATAGAATAGTGTGTTGCCTACTATAAACTGGAGAGATTATTCCCAGATCTCCCTATCCTTTTCCAGCTCTGAAGTCCTAGGAGTTTTTAGCATTATTTAGACATTTCATGAAAATATTTGGCAAAATGAAATTTGGGGAGAGTTCAGGGTTACTTTACCATGTTCACATAGCTCATCTGCTGACAGTAGGAGTTCTTAGAAGCACCAGTAAAGCACAGTGGGTTTGTTTCTGCAGCTTTTAATGTGTCTATATTTGATTCTTAGCTCTTAGAGATGGTTATGTAGTTGCAGATTAATCTAATCTCTAAACTGCAGTAGCATCTAGTCACCTCAGGGCCTGCTCCTGTCAGCCTGCCAGCACTCTGGCTCCACCTACTGTCGGAGTTCCCTTCTAAACTTACCTTTGCTTGTTGACTTTCCTCCTGTCTTTCTCTTTTCCCTTGTGTATTATTAGTTGCTTTGTGGTCATTGTGACAGCAATGCTTGACAGACATAATCTGAAGATGTATCCTAGCTTCAGCTCACCCTGGCAGGGTCGGCTGGAAGCCTGAGTGTGGTGGGGGCTCTTCACATTGTGGGCCAAGAAGCAGAGTTTGTGACAGAAACAAGGGGCTAGGCATAACCTTCAAGGACTTGCCCTTCATGTCTCCTTTCTACCAGCTAGGCCCCATCTTCTACACATTCCAGAGCCTTCCAAAATAACGTCACCAGCAAGGGAACAAGTGGTCAAATCATGAGCTTGTGGGGGAACTATTTCAACTTCTCATCATAGCACCGTACTTTAATATATGAGTCTTTCTTAAGAAAAAAAAAAAGACTTTGTTAAGCAATTCTGAAGGTACCAGAATGTTGCCAGCCTGGCCTATAAATGGCGTCATATACAGGGACTGGTTAAACGTTTCAGATCTTTAAAATGTGTTTTTCCTTTTGTGTGTGTGCATTGTGTAAGAGGGTTCACTCACCCACGCACGTGAGTGTACAGGCCAGAGGTTAGCGCCAGGGTTGTCCTCAGTCGCTCTCCACCTTACTGTCCGCCTGGCTAGCTCGAGAGCCCCTGGGATCCGCAGTGTCAACTCCAGCCCCAGTAGCTAGGGTTCCAGGTACACGCTACCACACTCAGCCCTTGGATGGCTCATGGGGAGCTGAGCTCATGTCCCCGTGGCTACACAGACAACACTTTATTTACTGAGCCGTCTCTCTAGCCTTCTTGAAAAGATTGTTTAAATTCATTTAAATATACATCCAAGAAGAATTTTTTATTTAATAAATATTGTGTGGTGTATGAATGTATTTTATTTCCAGAAACTAAGCTGTTTTTTATATAATTTTCAAGGAATTAATTCCAAGCCAAATTAAATTTTTAGCAGAAGTAATTTAGCCTTTATTTATGTATCATTAATCCTTTTAACACTTTAAATTACAAAACACCATAACCACATAAAAATATATAGAGAAGAAAAAGAAAAATCATTATTTCACCTCATCTCCTATTTTTATGTGGTTGTTAGGGCCCCTCAGCAGCCACAGCCGAGTTCAGACACAGCCGATGAAAGTTTAACCACCACAGTCACTTATTGCCTGTTCTGTACTCCAAATTCAGGATTCCATTCTATACTATCTTCAACTCTTTCTTTGACAGCCAGCAGGAGTTAAACTGTGTCAGTGGAGGGCACTAGAGATACATCACAGGAGGAAGGACTTTTCCTTCCTGGTATTAGTATCTTGGCCAGGCAACGTCTTGGTGCCGGTTCTTTTTTCCATCTCTTTTTTTTTTGTGGTTTTTTGAGACAGGGTTTCTCTGTGGTTTTGGAGCCTGTCCTGGAACTAGCTCTTGTAGACCAGGCTGGTCTCGAACTCACAGAGATCCGCCTGCCTCTGCCTCCCGAGTGCTGGGATTAAAGGCGTGCGCCACCACCGCCCGGCTTGGTGCCGGTTCTTGAAGTTCAGGTGAAACTTGTACCATGTGCTCCTGCAAGCTCAGGAAGCTTCTCTAATACCCAGGTCCTGAAGTTAGTTTAAAGCACATAGTACCAGGAACTTTTCCCCACCCTCGCAGGGCGGTCAGCTTTTGCTGGCATCTTAGAAGACAGCTTTCTTTCTGATGGGTGAGAGGTGTGTGTGTGTGTGTGTGTGAGAGAGAGAGAGAGAGAGAGAGAGAGAGAGAGAGAGAGAGAGAGAGTGTGTTTCACCGCTCTACCCCAGTGAGTAGGGATGGTCTCCTTGCACCTGCTATTCCTTTATTCTGCAGAGTTCTCTTTGCTTCTTAGCTACTGGCTACTCCACTCCCTTCTTTTAATTAGTAATCTGTCCTTGAACTTGAGATCCTTCTATCACTGCCTCCCAAGGTATATCAGGTGACTTAGCACCAATATTTTTTATTTTTGAGACTGAGTCTCATGTAGCCCAGGCTGGCCTTCAATTCACTATGTAGCTAAGGATAACCTTAAACGTCTGCTCTTCATGCTGCTGAGTGCTGGAATTATAGACACGCACCACTTGGTTAGTGTGATATTGGAAATCAATTCCTAGCATCTAGTGTCTCTCTCATGCATGATAGACAAGAACTCTCCCAACTGAGGTACATCTCACCCTCTTCAGCAATTCTTGTGAACTTTTCTTGCTCAAATTGCTCCATGGCTTATCGATTCTGGTTAGAACCTGATCAATAGCAGTTTAAAAAAGTTTTACGTCTGCAATCATGTATATTATTTTGCTATCATTTATATAATTTCCCATTTAAAGGGAAATTTTATATCTATTTTTAAATCAACTTTTTCATTTTCTTTTGTTTCATCACTCCCTCTCCACCCTGGAGCTGAGTCCCGAACCAGGTCTTGCTAGGCAAGCACTGAACCACCGAGCTGAATTCCTAGCTCCTAAATTGGCTTTCTAAAACATATGTCTGGAAAGTTGTCTCAGAGGCTAAGAGCACTTGTTACTCTTGCACAGGGCCCAGCACCGCATGGGGCCTCACTAGTTCCAGGGGACCTGTGCCTTCTTCCAAACATCTTCAGATGCTCGTCCCTTATATAAAATGGCATAATATAATCATATAATCTGTGCGCATCCTTCAATATGCACCATGATCCCTTGATTACTTACAATACCTAACACAATACACATATTGTGTAAGTAGTTACTGTAATTTATTGTTGAGGAAATAATGGCAAGAAAAAGTCTGTGATTAATATACACATTTAAAAATATTTCCAGTATTTTCAGAATAATACAGAGTTCACAGATATGGAGGACCTACAGTATGTGGTTATACTTTACAGTAATACAGTTGAAGTAGCCTAATATTCAGCAACAGATGCCTGGTTCAGTTGAGACCAGGTTGACTGAACTTAGTACAGATTTCCAATACTTTTATCAGATATCCTACCAACATTTTGACTTATTAATTACCTATTTTCCCTTGGGAACTTCCTGCAGTTTTTGCCTTTCCTGCTTTATTTCCAGCTGCGTCATCACTGGTATCTTGAACTCTTGGTCTTTTACTTTCCTGTGTTGCAGCCCCTGTTTCTTAGATTTTTATCTCATCTTTTCTCATAAGTAATGTCCTTGTTTTGGCTTCTTACATTATCTAGTTTGATCCAGAGAAAAGACGTGTTGCAAATATACTTTTTCAGTCCTGGATTGTTTGAGAAAATATCTCCATTCTACTTTTTCACTTTGCTGATGATTTATCTTGATGTTAGTAACTATATTAAAAATCATTCACTTGAAACATGAAAATATGCTACTCATCTCTGCCTATCATAACACTGTATTGTTTAATATTTCTTTCCTAGTTTTACTAACAACTTTGGCAACTTGGTTTTATTCTTTTGCTATTCATGTTTGAACTTTATTTTCATTACATTTTATTTATTTATCTACATGTGTGCACATACACATGCATCCCAGAACACACATGGAAATCAGAAACAGTGTGAAGGAATTGCTTTTCCACCATATGTATGGACCCCAGACATTAGAGTGACGTCATCAGGCTTGGGGACACACCTTTGCCCACTGAGAACTTTTTTAAAAAATAAAAACGAGAACAAAAATTATATAAGATCCACTACATTACAGAAAAATTAAAATTTAAAAATCTATTGTCTCACGTCCTGGAAGCACTACAAGGAAAATGAAATATTACAAAAACACATAAAATGTAAACTTTCAGTTCATTGCTTTTCAATTCCACAGCCAAAATAAATAACCCAATTATTTATATTATGTGATGTTATAATATCAGAATTTATATTATCATCCACTTACAGAGAACCACACTTTGAGTATAGACTTCCAGCTTTACCTAACTTACTGTTGTATCTCCAAGGTTTTTCTGAGATCCTTTCTTTGCTTGCTTTTAGAATTTAGAAATTTGCCTTAAGTGGGTATACTCTAAAACATCCTTAGGTTCATTTTTCAGGAAGTATCTTTGTTTTATTTGATTATTTTAAGAAATTTGTATTGAATAAAGACTTTTTTGTAGTACCTTGATGATATCACAGTCTTTCCAGTGAGTTCCTTATTTAACTATTGCTAAAGACGAAATGAATGTGTTCTTAAGGTCGCTGGTTAACTAATATTTTCTTGTGTTTTTCCATGTAGGGAATACAGTGAGCAACCTGATTATGATCATACCTCCGATCTTTGGCGCAGTTCAGAGCATCAGGGATGGACTGGAGAAGCGGTACATTGCTGCTTACTTAGCGCTCACGGGTACGTAGACGGCACATCTAAGAACAGTGGTGTGCTGTAATAGTCTTCCGTACGCTAGAGAACAGTCTCAGGTGAGTAAATACACACCAAAGCTGTAGCATAGGAGAGGTGATGTCCATAAGTGTAATAAGAGGTCTCATAACACCTCTCCACAGAAGAGTCTCTCTGAAAGCCTCAGGCATTGGTAAGAAGGTGAGCGACTGTAGTGGAGCCTGAGATTGTTTGGAGAGTTCACACCCACACCCGGCTGTGCTCCTGAGTTCAGGCCTACGTTAAGGGCTTGTTTGATATGCCAGAGTGTTCAGAAGGAATCACATCTATTAGAGCAGTGGCAGAGAGGTTTGTCTGCCTTCTGACATTGGTCCTGACAGTGAACCTGAAATTTATATTTTGCTTGGCTCAAAACTCTGATGTAGATCTCATTGTAGTTGGGGACTGCCCAGACTCTGTGAGGAGCTGGTGGGAGGTGCGTGCACATCTGGGCACCAGCATAGGTTCACCTGCTACTCAAAGGGATCCCTGTCAGCTCCAGCTCCTGCTGCTGTGGTCAGAACTGTCCCAGCTGTGGGGACTTCTCGACCACCACAGATTTTTTGAGTCCCTCTGAAACTTTCCCTGCGTCCTCTGCAGATCTATAGAGCTAGGCTCCCCCATCAGTCTTGGAGCAACACCTCAGTCTAAGAGCACACCTGAGTACTGAAATGTCTGCAGTGGTCACAGACTTAGGAAATATACATCTGCCTGTTTAGAATTTCTGAACAGGTTAAGGGAAAAAGGGTAGCACAAAGAAAGCCATACTGACAGAGACTGAAATAACACCTAATTCTTCAATGAGAAGACAACATCTCACGTCTCAAAGCATCAGAAACAAGCAGTGAAATATGACCTCACCAAACAGACAAAGTAAGTTGTCAGTGATTGACCCCAGAAGAATGGAAGACTCTGTCAAAAAATTTCAAAATAGTTTAAGAAATCTTGACACGGGGCCTAGAGAGATGGTTCCATGGTATAGAACACTTGTTGCTCTTGCAGAGGACCTAGCTTCAGTTCCGAGCACCCACATGGTAGCTCTCAACTATCCATAGCCCCAGTTTCAGGGGATCTGACACCCTTTTCTGACCTCTGCAGACACTAGGCATGTATGTGGTGCACAGACACACGTGCAGGCAGAACACTCATACACATAAATATATCTTAAACAATTTTTTTAAAGGAAGCTTAACTAGCCTTAGTAAAAACAATTCAGAAATCTACTAGAAAAATTTAAAGGAAAGATGGAAATACTACTTTAAAAATCAAACAAAAATTATGCAGCCAAAAAATAAAACGAATGAAATGAAACCTATAGTAGAGAACACCAGCAGTGAATCAGACAGCTTATTTAAACATACATAGTCAGTCAGGAGAGGAAACTAAAGAGGTTTAAGGGATTTGTAGAATAACATCAAAAAGCATTTATGAGTTATTTGAGTTCATGAAAGAATAGAAGAAGACAGGGAATAAAAGGTAAGAAATTATAGGGGTGGAGATATAACTCAGCTGGTAGAATGCTTGCTTAGCATGCCCCAAACTTTGACTTTTATCCCAGGCACTGTGTAAAGCGGATATGCTGACTCATGCCTACAATCTCAGCAGGTAAGAGGATCAAAATTTCAAGATCACCTTTGCTACATAGCAAGTTTGAGGCTTCCTAGGTCATATGAGACTGTCAAAAGAGAAAGAAAAAAAATATATAGCAGGGCTGGGTATGTAGCTTTGAGGTAGGGCACTTAACTTTCAGAAGTTAACGATCACAAGTTAATGATCAGTCTTTTTTTTTTATTTATTATGTATACAATATTCTGTCTGTGTGTATGCCTGCAGGCCAGAAGAGGGCACCAGACCCCATCACAGATGGTTGTGAGCCACCATGTAGTTGCTGGGAATTGAACTCAGGACCTTTGGAAGAGCAAGCAATGCTCTTAACCACTGAGCCATCTCTCCAGCCCAATGATCAGTCTTTAACAACACACACACAGAGAGGAGGAGAAGGGAGAGAAGAAATTATAGCAGAAAACTTCCTAAATCTGTAGAGAGAATATTAAGAAAGTAGGAGATCACAAATCAGATTCAGTCCAAATTTAAATATCAAAAGACATGTAATTGATGTGGGATTCCCCTCTGTATGCTGTGAATACCATTGATTAATAAAGAAACTGGCCTGACCTGATAGGGTAGAACAGAGCTAGGTGGGGAAAACTAAACTGAATGCTGGGAGAAAGAAGGGCGGAGTGAGAGAGAAGCCATGCAGCCCTGCCAGAGACAGACACTGGACAGAACTTTGCCAGTAAGCTACTGCCATGTGGTGATACATAGATTAATGGAGATGGGTTAAATTAATATGTAAGAAGCTAGAGCTAATAGGCCACCCAGTGATTTAATTAATACAGTTTCTGTGTTGTTATTTGAGAGTCTGGGTGGCTGGGAAACAAACAAACGGCCTCTACTACACATAATCTAATTGTCAACAGACAAAATATCTTAAAAGAAGTAAATAGCATAAAGTGGACTCTTAATATACCTCAGTGAACTTCAACAGAAACCTTATAAGCCAGGGAATAAGATAATAGATCAAGAAAAGCAATCTTACAAAAATGGGGCAATAGTAAGAACTAATAAAAGCTGAAGAATTTGCCTGCCTTACAAGAAGTGCTAGGAGAGTCTGTATAAACAGCGGAAAAGGACAGCAGTGAGTAACTTAAACGCCTGAAGGTATACAAGTCACAAATACAGTATACAGTTAAATTTAGGATTTCCCTATGATATATAGTGAGCTATAAGTATAAGTTAATTAGGTCTAGTATGAAGGATAAAAGACAAAGCTATTAAAGTAATGGTAATTATAATAATTATGTGGATAATAAAATATAAATTGTGACATCAGAAATTTAAAATTTAGGAAGGGAAAAAGTTAAAATATGAAGTTTTTTTAGCTGGGCAGGGGTGGTATATGCCTTTAATCCTGGCACTTGGAAGACAGAGACAGTAGAGTCCGAGGCCACTGTGGTCTACAGAGTGAGTTCTAGGACAGCCAGGGATACACAGAGAAACCCTGTCTACAAAATTAAACAAACAAAATGATTTTTTTTTTGCTTTCTTCTATGTGGTCAAACTGAGTTTTTAACCTGTTTAACACAAGCTATTATAATTGTAGGACATTCTTGGTAGTTTCATAGTAGCCATAGAGCAAAAAAAAAAAAATTAATACACTTAATTAATACACTAAAAATAAAATACATGGAGTTGGAATATACTAGAGAAAAGTCACTACCCCAAAGAAAGAGAATACTAGAAGAAAAGTATATACAAAACTACTAAAAGAATTAAAATATAGTAACAAGTACTTATTTATCAACAGTTATCTTGAATGTAAATTGATTAATCTCTCCAATTAAAAAGCACAGAATAGCTAAATAATTACAAAACAAAACTGGGAATTGTATGTTGCCTCCAGCTGAGCCAGTCTGTGGACATGGATCCTGAAAGGAGTAGCTGCACTGAGCTCAGCCAGAATACTTGAGTCAAAATTATAAGACGAGGCAAAGATGCTCATTACATAATAATAAACAGGGCAATTCAACAGTCACAAATGCATGTACAGACAGACTATAATGCAGCTACTTTTAGCAATTGTCAGACTATCCAGGAAAAAAAACAAAAAAAACAAAACTGAGCAGATCTAAATTGCAGAATAGACCAAATGAACCTAACAGACATTTACAAACAGTACACCCAACAGCTACAGAACACATATGTTCCTCGCCGCACATGGAACATTCTCCCGAATAGAGCACATGTTGGCCCACAAAACAAGCCTTAACAGTTCAAGACTGAAATGATTTTAAGTATATTTCTGATAAGAATGGTGTAAAACTACAAATAAATAACAGGAAAAATGTTAGGAATTCTACAGATATGCAGAAGCTAAGGTATATACTACTGAATAAAGAGTGAATTAATGAAAATAAAATGGAAACACAGCATATGAAAACCTATAGGGAACAGCAAAGCCATTCAGAAAAGATGAGCTTAAGTAACCCTAACACTGCATCCTAAGAAAGAAAAACAATAGACCCTAAAAATAATGAACATAAGGAGATAATAAAGACCAGATCAGAAACAATGGAATAGAGACAAATGCATATGATCAGTTAAATGGAGATGAATTACAACTGACACAGTGATACAAAGAATCATAAGGAACTTTTCTGGTTGTTTTTGGTTTTTGAGACAGGGTTTCCCCCTGTAACCTTGACTGTCCTGGAACTCCATCTGTAGACCAGGCTAGCCTTGAACTCAGAGAACCACCTGTCTCTGCCTCCCGAGTGCTGGGAAAAAGACGTGCCCATCGCCTGGTCATAAGGAACTGTTATGAATAGTTATGTTCCAACAGAGGGGATAAAATAGAAATACACAAATTTCTGGACACATAGCTTATTGATAAAATGGCATCTCCAGTCATTAGGGCGAAGGTAAAATATTTTTATAATTGATGCTAGAAAAATAATTGATAAAATAATTGACTATGTACCTTGCATCATACACAAGAATAAATTCTCAGTTGATCAAAATAATAAACATAAAAACCAAAATATTACAAATGCTGAAAGAAAATGTGTGAATTTATGTCCAGCATTTTGGAAAGGCTTGCTGTGATTTAAATACAGGTGTAAGGAAAGATGGACAAATTGAGCTACACATCTGGCCAGGTGCAGTGGGGCACACATGTAATTCCAGCCACTTGGGAGCTTGCCTGAATACAGAGTGTGAAGTAAACCTACACAATTTAGGCTTTGTCTTGAGCTACAGTTTCTTTTGGCTTGGGATGCTCAGGGGTAAAGCATCTACCTAGCATAAACATAGCCCTTGCATCAATCCCCAGCACTACCAAAAGAGGGACTTTTAGTTAGCATGAAATAAAATATATGGACTATTGACACAATATTTGTTATAAAAGTCCTACGTAACTACAAAATTTTATTAGCTAGGCTTACAAAGTCCACTTTTTTTTTAAATATTTATTTATTATGTATACAATATTCTGTTTGTGTGTCTGCCTGCAGGCCAGAAGAGGGCATCAGATCTCATTTCAGATGGTTGTGAGCCACCATGTGGTTGCTGGGAATTGAACTCAGAACCTTTGGAAGAGCAGGCAATGCTCTTAACCGCTGAGCCATCTCTCCAGCCCCCCAAAGTCCACTTTTGAGCCAGAACATTGAAAATGTCTTCTAGGCCTTTCTGTACATAGCTCTGTAATTATTTCCTAGATAAATATTGTATATAAAATATAAAGGAACCTGAGTTCGAATTCCTTCCTTATTACTTAATAGTGCTATGGCATTTGTGAACCTTCATTGTCAGTGAACTGCATGAAGTCCAGATGGTAACTGATAATGGTTCTGTAAAGACGAAAGGGCCTAGAGCATTTGTAGTGGTCAGCATACTTAGCATAGCATAAAACTTCAGTGCATAGAACTATTTATTGTAGGAGAGACAGCCCAAAGCGGCCACCAGCGTCTGAGGTGCTCCCTTGGATCATTGGATCTGTAGACTATAGACCACAGAAAGAATTAGACTGAGTCAGAAAGAAGCAGCGTTAGTTATTAATTATTTACACATAGAGACTGCAGTACACTTCCTCAAGAAAGTTCTCAAAAGAGAACATTTAGGTGTTTGACAGTAATTTTAGATATATGATATTGTGGCTCTTTAAATTATATTGCTAGGTTTTGTGGATCAGAGGAGTACAAGAGAGTGCTAAAGGAAGCTGACCAACTATGCACATGAAAGCTGGTCCTGAGTACCCAGTAAACTTTATAGAAAAATAGAGTATTGTTAATCTAGTAAACTACTTAGTAGGGAGAATTTTAGAAAAATTATACTGTGCCTACTTTCGTTTTTTCTATGCCAAAATCCTCAGTCAAAGTACTAACTCATCATCGTCTGTGTCCTGTATCACAAGAACTTACAGACTTAGTTTTCCTCAGGACTTAGTACTTAATGTACTTAATGTAGTACTTAATGTCTTACTTCTGAAGTTACTCTGGCCCCCAAATAATTTCTTGCTAATCCTTTTATTTGCCTGTCTTAATTTCAGTGGTGGGGATGGGCTCCTGGTGTTTCCACATGACTCTGAAGTATGAAATGCAGGTGAGTAATGGCAAAAGAAAGTGGTTGTTTCAGTTTACAGACACCTCCAAATTGAGAAAAGAACACATAAGTAAAGGATGATGGCGGGGAGGCTTGTCTTCTTGAAGTTTTTCCCTTCAGGTCAAAGGACTCAAATTGACCATATAAAGAAGTAGTATGGCTTTCTGTGTATGCCAATTCTGGGCAGACACATATAACTTTAAAACAGCATTAGCTGTTACATGGAGGTGTTCTAAAAAGTAATAAGCTATTCACGAAAACATATTCTTTGGTGCCTCCAGTCTTTGGTGTGAAGAGTTTATCTAGCTAGTCATTTGAACCTGTTGGCTTATCATCTCTAACGAGACAGGGTTACACTACAGGTTAGTGTAGACTGGCCATTCTGAAATTCAGACTGGGTTATTTTGTATGCCAACTACAGAGGACCCAGGTTTGGTTCTCAGCACTCACATGGCAGATCACAGCCATCTGTAACTCTAGTTCCGGGGATCCAAAAACTCTTTCAAAACATACACATGGTACTAAGTACATGAAACCAAAATGCTTACACAAATAAAATAAATGTTTTTTAAAAACTGGACAAAAAGATTTTTTGGGGGGCGCCATTCTGTTGTAGGGAGCTGTGGGCCTCTTCCCACAGCCCGGCTCCTGGCCGCTTGGCTAGCTTATACCCCAAAATAACAACACACAAATTGTATTCTTTTAAACACTGCCTGGCCCATTAGTTTCAGCCTTTTAACCCATTTCTAATAATCTATGTAGCACCACGAGGTGCGCTTACCAGGAAAGATTCAGCATGTCTGAACTGGTGGCTGGCTGCATCGTGTCTGCCCTGGAGAGAGCTGCATGGCGTCTGAGCTCACTTCCTCTTCCTCCCAGCATTCTGTTCTGTTTACTCCGCCTATCTAAATTTTAACCTATCAGGGCCAAGGCAGTTTCTTTATTTAACCAATGACCTTCCTCCATCAATAAGCGATAAGATGCAGACTGGTGAGACAGGACAAAGAAAGGTGCTTGCCGCCAAGCCCAGCCACCTGCGTTTATCCTCATGATCCTCTTGGTGGAAGGAGAGAGCCAACTTCCAGACATTGTCCTCCAGCTCCACATGTGTGCAGTCACACGCATGCCCAACAGTGCCCTCTCTCTGCTCAGTAATAAGTAAGTAGGCGCTGGTACAATGTTTCAGTCAGTAAAGCACTTGCCTTGCAAGTGTGAGGACCTGGGTTTGAGTTCCAAAGTCCACACAAAAGTGCCAAGAATGGTAGCTTATGCTTGCCATCCCAGGCAGCAGGCAATCTGGTGCTTTGTGGCCATCAGGTTTGCCCCATTCAACCAGCTCCAGCTCAGTCAGAAACAAGATTTGAGTGCCTGAGGAAAAACACTTAAAGGGTGACCACTTGCCTCCACGAGTGTGCACACACACACACGTGCACACGTACAAATGAGCGAATATTTATATTTTTGTAAATGTAGTCCTTTTAAATAAGCCACAGACATCTGGAGTCCATGCCTTTCTCCTGAGCTGCAGATCTGTTCGTCTCATTACCTGATGGGCATTTCTACTATCTGAGAACGCTGAAATGGTTCACAACCTCCTTCACCTGCACTACTGTATCCTGAATTGTTAGGCAAGAAGCTTGACGTATCATTTTTAGCTTCTTTCTCCTTACCTTTCTATAAAATTAATAACAAATATCTATTTATTTTACTTTCTAAATAGTTACCAAATCTGCACAGTTATAATTTATGATTTTCTTGGCCTGGACTCTGCTCTCTGGGATAAGTCAGTCAGACTTCGATGTCTGTCTTAGAAGGGATGAAAGATAACTTTGATGGTTCAAAAACAACAAAAAAGTAAGTTAGATGGTGGTGCATATATTAAATAATTGGCAAAAGAAATTAAATAAGAATTAATAATCGGGACTGAGCACTAGGAATTTTATTTTGATGTCCATAACTATAGCTGTACTATGCTCACACTTTGTCTCTCTGCTTCATGTAGCTGTTGGATGAGCTCCCCATGATTTACAGCTGCTGTGTATTTGTGTACTGCATGTGAGTACTGACATTTGAAATTCAGTTCTGGGTGGGTTTTGATCTAATTACATTACTAGGATACGTAATGTAAAAGATTAAAAAAAATGTGACATTAGTGGAGAGTTTAGTTTCTGGGAAGCTACAGTAATCTCAGAACCCTAAATGCCAGTTTAGATAGTATCCTAATTTGACTTAAATAGGCATTGTGACTTCTCTTGAGTGAAGAATGTGTCCAAATTGTGCCATAAAAGTTTTGGAGCAGTTTCTCTATACTGTAGTATGAGTGGTTTCTTTTTTAGTTACTGCGTTTAAAAAATATTATTTTTATTTTATGTGTGTGAGCATTTTGCCTGCATGTATATCTGTGCGCCATGTGCATGCCTAGTATGAGAAGGCCAGAAGAGGGGATTGGATCCTCTGGAACTGGAGCTATGGAGGGTTGTAAGCCAGCACGCATGTGCTAGGAACTGAATCCAGGTTTTCTACAGGAGTAACGAGCACTCTTAGTGGCTGAGCCAGCACCAGTTTCCTTTATTGTTCTTGTTGATTAGTGTGTGTGTGCGTGCGTGTGTGTGTGCATGTGTGTGCGCGTGTGTGTGTACCACAGTGTACATGCTGGGGTCAGAAGTGGGTTCTCTTCCCAGCCTGGTAAACTGAGACTGAACGTTGTCTTCAGGCTTGAACTGTAATTGCTTTAACCTGCTGAACCATTTCATTAGCTCATGAACTGTTTCTTGATAAAAGCTTACCCGAAAAGTGAAATAACTCATAGTTATTAGTTGTTTGAGAATTTCATACACTGCATTTTGATCATCTGTTCCCCCTTGCCTGAACTCTTCTAGATCTATTCCTATCTCCCTAACTACCCAATTTCATGTTCTATTTTTATTATTATTATTATTGTTGTTGTTGTTATTATTTTAACCTATCAGGTCCACTTGTGTTGATCAGCTGCTCTTGGAAGTGGGGCTTTCTCTAAGACAGTGCAGGTGACGTACCAGTGGCCATACCATTAAAGAATCCAGACTGTCTCTTTCCCAGCAGCTCCTCAGCCGTGATGGGGCTTTGTGACCCCCCCCCCCCCCACACACACACTGTGTCCAGATTTCCACTAATGACGACAGTAGGTGCTGAGCTGGCTTTATACACAAGAAAGTAAAGCACGAGAAATTTAGCAACCTGCTCAAGGATTTGAGTGTATCTTCATTAATAAGCATGTCAGGCATACATTATATTATTCAGGTTCACAGTCTCTGAAGGACACTAAAATATCCCTGGAAAGAGCCCATGATAGAAAATTACAAGGGTCATAATCTCTCTGACCCTGAATGGTTTTTGTTTGTTTTGTTTTGGATTGGTTTTAGGATGTTCTTTGACCATATCAAGTACTCAAAGCAGTCTAGACCTCCAGCTGTTTCTAAACCTGCTTGCCTTGTGTGCTTGCATCTGTGAAGCATGTACTGGAAAGCCTTCGTGGTAAACATGGAAGGAGAAGGCAAAAGAGTCGAGTACTAACCCTGTGTGGACAGGGCCAGATCAGAAAGCAGTGATAGCCTTCCTGGTGGTGATGTAAGACACGCCTCTTGTAAAGCTCTCCTTCATCCCTCTCCAGAAGAGGAAAAGAGGAAGAGCCCCAGTTCCCACATCACGGGTGTGAAATACGCAGGAGGCTATAAAATCACTGTGACCTTCAGTTATACACAGTCTGTGTGTTTGCTGCTCCACTGTCCTCTGGCAGCCAGCAGCTGGGACAACACAGCTTACAAAAAGTTGGGTGCTCCTTCTGGAGGAAGTAGTGCTGTAGGAGGCCCTGAAATAACCACACAGAAACTGTATTAGTTAAATCACTGCTTGGCCCATTAGCTCTAGCTTCTTATTGGCTAACTCTTACATAATAATTTAACCCATTTCTATTAATCTATGTTTTGCCACAAGGCTGTGGCTTACCAGGTAAAGTTCCGGCATTTGCCTTCTTTCTCCCAGCATTCAGTTTAGTTTTCCCCACTTAAGTTCTGCCTTGCTATAGGTCCAAAGCAGTTTCTTTATTAATCAGTGGTAATCACAGCACACAGAGGGGAATCCCGCATCAAAGTAGTTCTGAAAGCACCCTGATTCAAGACAAGTGGAAACCATCCAGTAAATCTTGGATATATATAAAAAAAGTCAATGCATAAAATAAAGTGGTAACATTTGTGCATATGGGTGATTTGCCTATATGTATGACGTGTGCACCTCGTGTGTACCTGTAGAGGACCGAGAAGGCATTGTATCCCTGGAACTGAAATTGTAGACAATTGTGAGCTGCCGTCTGATGCCTTCACACTATTCTTTGAGAACATTCGATATAAGTTTCTCAGCTGTAGACAAAGCAAAAATGAAACTATAATTCATAAATACACTAACTTTTCTATCCAATTATAAAATCATATAATTTAAAAGTAAGATATTTGTATCATCTTCAGAGACATAAAACCATAGAATTTAAAGGTGAAGGAGTGTAGAGACCTGTTCCAGTCTCCTTTCTTTACGGAGGAGATAAGCATGTAGTTCAGTAAAGTGAGAATGCACTGCTGTCTGTTCTAATGCAGTCCTCAAAGGTTGAGTGCTTACTGGTGGCCCGCTGCACCCCCATGCTATCTCCTGTGCGTTGGGCACTGACCTAGTAGTTGTCTGCAAATACAGTAAGATTTCATCACTGTACATAAAGAATTCACAGTCTAGTTGGGGAGACACATAGGAAAACTAAGTATAATGCAATGCCTTTTTCTCTTTCTCCTCTTCTCAACAGAATTTCACTCTGCAGCCCAGGGCTGTCCTCCAGTCCTGGCCTCCTGAGTGCTGGGTAGCAAGCATGAGCTACCATGCCTAGCAGCACAGTGATCTCAGTAGCTGCATTCAGAGAGAGCTTTGTTGTAGGATAACAAATGCACAAAGCTACTGGAGTTAAAGAGACTTCCCTTTTGTCAGAACACGAGGAAACTGACCCCATAGAGGGAGTCCAGCCTTGGCTCCCTAGACCTGGAAAGGACTGTCTTTGTGCCTCCGTCTTCTTCATCCTGTCTCTCCGCATGGCTCCGAGTCTTTCTACCTACTTTATTTTTCTTTTCATCCAGGTTATTCCTCCGCTCATTCATTCCCTTGTTTGCTCACCTCGCTGCCTCCAGATATCAGCCGTAGACTATCTGATACCATATTTGACTCTCTTTACTTAATTGACTTTGTTGTCTCCCCAACTTCATACATGCAGGAGAGAAATTTATTGTCTCAGCCGAAGTTACGTTACTCCTACTGATCCCGACAGCCTCTTGTAGTCTGTGTCCAGCTCAGCGTTTCTAACCCAGAGGGTGGGAGGTAGAGACAGAGAGTACTACTGGATCACAAGAGTTGTTCCTGGTTATGCATTGTAAAGTAAATTTCTTTCTCTCTTATTTTAAAGGTTTGAATGTTTCAAGACAAAGAGCTCAGTAAACTACCATCTGCTTTTTACCCTCGTCCTATTCAGTTTAATAGTAACCACGGTAAGTCATACTTAGTCTCCAGTAAAGTGTGCTGTGTAGGAGACTGGAGTAGTTAGCTTCCAGTGTTGGTGTCAAGCTATGCAGACTGAGATGTTTTTATGCAATTGGGATGTCTTATTTTTAGTCTTTGCACCTTTATTTCCTTTTCAAAAATTACTTTTAATTAAAAAAAGCTTTGAAAAGTTTGTTTTTAAGCCAGGCGGTGGTGGCGCACACCTTTAATCCCAGCACTTGGGAGGCAGAGGCAGGCGGATCTTTGTGAGTTCGAGACCAGCCTGGTGTACAAGAGCTAGTTCCAGGACAGGCTCCAAAACCACAGAGAAACCCTGTCTCGAAAAACCAAAAAAAAAAAAAAAAAAAAAAAAAAGTTTGTTTTTAGATTCTATTTTTTGTGTGTATTTGAGTGTTCTGTCTATATGTATGTGCACCATCTGTGTGACTGATGCGTGCAGAGGTCGGAAGATATTAGATCCCCTGGAGTTTCAGGTGGTCATGAGCCACCGTATAGGTGCTGGGAACTGAATCTGGGTCCTCTGTAAGAGCAGCAAGTGCTCTTAATCAATGAGCCGTCTCTGCAGTCCCAAAATTAACTGTTTAATGTGTGTGTGTTTTTAGATAAAGAAAAGGTTGAAAAAGTAAATCCTTAATAGCAATGGGGGAAAATTGTTTTTCTCAAGGATGAACTTACTCCCTCTTTCTTGTTAAAAACAAGAAGTGAGGTTTTCCCCGTTGGCCATACTATGACTTTTCTTTGGAAATCTGTGTCAGGTACTAGAAATACAAGTGACTAAGAAGCCCTT
Source organism: Microtus oregoni (assembly GCF_018167655.1). Classification (NCBI taxonomy): domain Eukaryota; kingdom Metazoa; phylum Chordata; class Mammalia; order Rodentia; family Cricetidae; genus Microtus; species Microtus oregoni. The sequence goes on from NW_024543059.1 coordinate 2,171,745, forward strand.
GGTATCCATGAGGGAACTCATTCTACTAGGGATCAAAGATAATGACTGCGAGAATAAAGGGTGGGCCCGTCCTATAGTGATGTGAGAAGAGGATCAGTTAGGACATCATACATGTGTGTATCTTTTGTCTTTAGGAGCCATCTTTAAACGCTAACTGTGGGACTGGAGGGACGACTCAGTGGTTAGCGTGCACACCGCTGTCGGGCTCACAGACCCGTTTCTCTAACGGTAGATGGATCTGTTGCCTTCACAGCACCTGCACTCGTGTGCAGGCATGTTCACATGTGTGCACATGCAGACAAATAATTAAGCATTATAAAAACAAATTGCTTTAAAATTTAATTTACTCTTGAAGCCAAGATGATGGTGTGTGCTTGTTATCCCAATACCTGGAGCCTAAAACGAGGATAAGAACTTTGAGGCCATCCTGAGCCACATCGTGTGTTCTAGGCCAGCGTCCGCTCTCTGACTTGTCTCAGCATGCCCCCACTTCCTTCATAACTTTAATTAAAAAAATACTGCTTGATGAGGATCACACATGGGTTTGAGGCCATCCTGGGCTACGTAATGTTTTGTTCTGAGCTTAGAACTTCAAAAACAAAAACAAAGATTCCTGCCTGAACTAGGCCTGAAGGCTTGAGGCTGTCCTGGGCTACGTCAAAAGACTGTGTCTGAGGGAGGAAAACAGAACCAGCCGGGCGGTGGTGGCGCACGCCTTTAATCCCAGCACTCGGGAGGCAGAGGCAGGCGGATCTCTGTGAGTTCGAGACCAGCCTGGTCTACAAGAGCTAGTTCCAGGACAGGCTCCAAAAACCACAGAGAAACCCTGTCTCGAAAAACCAAAAAAAAAAAAAAAAAAAAAAACAGAACCAGAGGAAAATACTGTTTGCGTCGGTCAGGGAAGCTTCAGGGGAGTCTCTAAGTTAGATGTTAACTATGAGCGGGTTTTCAGGCCTCTGGGCAACAGTGTGGCAAGCATTTTTAGTCTTTTGTATTTCCGTACACACAGACCTTAGAATAGCAAAGTGAATTGCTCTTTTTTGAACATTACCATGTGCCAGGTGTTTACTGAATGCTTTGCCTTGATTGTCCAATTAAGTTATCACGGGCACAATTGAGAGAGGTCTTATGTATGTAATTGCCCTATGGTAGGGGAAGTAGTAAATGGGTCTAGTGAATGAGACAGTCTGTCAGGTGATAACGTCCCATATGTGCTGTGCTTAAGAGATTAAATTTGTTCTCTAAGTAGTATTGATCCATAAAGTAGAAAAATGTAATCAGACAAGTTTTAGAAAAATTATGTGTTACAGAAGATTAAAGGAGTCTGGAGATTAAATACAGGAACCTTTCATACTTCATAAAATTTGGGGCTAAGATTGAAGTACTGTAACTGTGGTGAGGATGTAAAGAAGCAGCCGTGCCCAGTCTGGGATGTGTGGCCTATTGACTAGAGAGGGTAGAAGGGGAACAAAGACAGAACCTGTAGCCATGTAAGTCGTGTGCATGCCTGTAGTCCCAGCACTTAGCAGGCCAAGGCATGGCATCCCAAGTTTGAAGCTAACATAGACTACACAGCAAGACCTTCTTTTAAAATTAAAACATGGAGCCAGCATGTTGGAACAGCCTATAATCCCAGCACTCAGGAGGCAAGGGCAGGAGGATCATGAGTTAAAGGCCATTTTTTTTTCTACATAGCAAATTCAGGGCCAGGCTACATGAGTCTTAAAATATAAAAATTAAATTTCTGGATGGTGGTGGCACACAACTTTAATCCCAGCACTCAGGAGACAGAGGCAGGCAAATCTCTGAGTTCAAGGCCAGCCTGGTCTACAGAGCAAGTTCCAGGACGGTCAGGGCTACACAGAGAAACCCTGTCTCAAACAAAACAAAACAAAATATGTTAAAATTAAAAGCTAAAAATATATATAAGATAATAAAATTGTAGTTGTAGTTCATCTGGTAAAGTGCTTGCCTAGTGTACAGAAGGCCCTAGATTCCGTCCTCAGAATTGAATAAAACCAAGTGTCTTGGTGAATGTCTGCATTCCCAAAACCTAGGCTAGACAGATGGAGGCAGGAGGATCAGAAGTTTGAGGTCATCTTTAATAATATAATCAGCTTAAGACACCCAGGATATGTGTTAAAAAATAAATAAACTGGACCAGCAAAATGGCTCAGTGGGTAAAGGATCCTGCTACTAAAGCTAAAAATCTAAGTTTGATAATTGGAACCTCAAAATTGTGGGAAAAGAACTGACAGCTGCAAGGTGTCCTCTGCTTTGCAGATTGAACTACGAACATCTTGTTCAGAAAAGATAGTTAGTAAGCGTATGCTGTGATGTAGGAAGGAATAAACTTGGTTTATGATATGTTGAGTTGAAGTATCCAGTATTAGCGATACTGGAGGCTTAACAGGTAGGTAGGTGGACTAAAGGTACAGATCTGGGAGTTGTTTGGGGTGTAGGTTGTATCAGAAATACGGAACCTGTGAACTGGTACCATGGTAAAACACACCATTTAGACTAAAAAGATACAACCCTATGGAATGCAGACATTTGAGGACTATGGAGAACTATAGCCAGCCAAGGAGACTGAAAACAGACACCAGAGACACAGGAAAGACAAGAAAGTGTCATGTCACAGAGTACAAACTGTTCTAGATGTGAACAGTAAACAGGGAGGATGGCAAGATGGCTTAGCAGGTAGAGGTGCTTGCCTTGAGACCTGACGACTTGAGTTCAACTCCCAGAACCCATGGGATGGAAGGAGAGAATTCACCCTCATAAGCTGCACTCTGACCTCACCTTGTGATGTCATATGCATACAATGAAGAAATGTAAAAACAAAAGCAGCTATTGGTTCTCTCTGAGTAGATAAGAAAAGGGAAGCATAACAACCCACTAAAGGAAACTGTCAGATGTTAAGATGGTAAACAGAATATTCATTGTTTCCCGAGTCCTGTGTTCCTTTGCCTAAACTCTGTACTGGTTAATAATGGAAGAATCCTACAACTACAGAAATGAAAAGAAGGCATGCCGTTGTTCTAACAGAGGGAATAAGTCAAGAATGCTAGCTAAGTTTACCTAGCAAGTTGGTATCAAAATCAAGATTAGACCCATTTGTAAGCTAAGAAGCGAATCAAGCAAGCTTTGGAATCAGTTGGATGTGAGTTTGGATCTAATATTTTTACTTAGTGCTCTCTCAGCTTTAGTTTTTCTTATGATAAAAATAAAGATAAAATAGAACATTTTTATACTAGCTATAATATTAATATCTGGCACATAATAAGGACTCCATAATTCTTGGCCTAGAAAAGAGAGTGTTGAAGAGACATATCCTTAAGCCTGGCCTGTTGGTGCTCACCTATAATTCCTGCACTCAAGAGATAGAGAGGCAGGAGGATTGTGAGTCCAAGGCTAACCTAAGATACATAATGAGTTCCAGTTAGTATTTTGAAGGAAAGACACAAATTAGACACGTTCTCTTTATTAAATTTATAGTTAACAAGAAATGTTTCAGTCAAAACCCTTTGACTACTTACAGGGAATAATGGTAGTCTTTTTATAGTAAAAAACATTTCAGAAATAAATTTTTAGCTAAGTTTTAAAACTATATGAAGTTTCATTAGATGATTACATTAAATGAAGATGTAAAGATATCTAAGCTCAGTTCTGGACAGCAAGGAGATTACCAGCTTACAGGAAAGCAGCAAACCAGTAGAATGCCATAGGTAGCAGTTCTCAGCTTGTGGGTCGTCACCCCCACATATCTGATAGCCTGCATATTAGATACTTATATTACATTTTATATCAGTACCAAAATTGCAGTTATGGAGTAGCAACTAAAGAGTTTTATGTTGGTGGTCCCCACAGCATGAGGAACTGTGTTGAGGGTCACAGCGTTAGAAGGTCACTGCTGTAGAGCTTATAGGTAGGTGGTGAGTGGTGGCTTCTGTTGGAAATGGAAGAGATCAGAAAAGACTTGAAGGAGGAATAGTCTGTGTTGAATTTTCAACAGTATTTGTGAGTTGTGGAGGATTTCTGAACAGTGACGAGCAGTGTTTCAGATGCAGAAGGCTGAAGTTGATGACACGTCAAAGCAGCTCTGCTCTGGAGACCAGAGGGAGGCCCGACAGGGAGACAGGAGCCTGAACTTGGTTGTGGTGGGGCAAGAGTCATTGAAGGGTTGTTTGAGTTTTGACTCCTTTGTGCAATGTCATTTAAAAGTGTGCTTCTGTAGACAATATGTGCATATTCAATCTTGCAAAGGCATTGAACTTAACACCCACAAGACTTGGGAGCCTGAAACTTGGGTTTGTGTAACTAAAGGTGTATCTAGGTAGTGAATAGTTGGGAGGCAGAAATGGGTACAGGAATTTGTTTAAGTGGCTCCCTTACTGATAATCTAGTGTGTCTAGATCCTTTCACGTAGTCTAGTATTCTCCATGCTGCGTCCTCCATTCTGCAGGTAAGCACCAAGTCTTTTAAGTTAGGTGACAGTTGCTGAGACCCTGGAGCAATTAAGTAAAGAGCTGGAAATTTGACTCTGATCCCTGACTACAGTAGTCTTTCTGCTGGTACAGAGACTGTCGACATAATTTGTTTAATTTGTTTACCCTTCATGAATAACCTTGTATCCTCCACCCTCCTTGGTGGTGACCTAAAGACCAGTGCTGACGTAGTCCACCTCTGCCTGAATAGTTATTTCCTTGGCCGTGGCTAGGCTGGCTTAGGAGAAGCTGTCTGTCGGCGCTCGCCCTCCTGATTGGTTTTATGTAGCTGGGGTCTGGTTGGGATAACATGGGGAAGGAGAGGACTGGGGTCTGAAGAGTGGTTGGAATAGATTTATATCCCTTCCTTCACTTACGTTTCTAATAATATTTTTCAGATTTACCTAAAAGTAAAAGAGCCTATATTCCATCAGGTAATTTTTAAAAAGATTTATTTATTTCATGTTATTTATATGAGTGTTTTGCTTGCATGTATGTCTGTGTACCATATGCTTGCTTGTGGCCTGTGACGATCAGGAAAAGGTTATGAAGTTATGGTTTTCTTCCCCACATACAACAATAATGTGCACTGATAAAAGTGGGAGTAGGCTGGACTACCCATGTCCATGGTGGTTCACACCCTCGGCCCAGAGGTTAACAATCAGGAAAGCTCGGTGTCCTCAGGTTGTGCCACACTAGTGTGCACACATGCAGACACACAAAGACAAGATAAATGCTTCAAGAGATTGGAACAGTGGCGTGCTCAGCTGGGCATGGAAAATGTGTGTGCCTTCTGCCATACCTCCTCTTTCTCATCTGCATCCTTTGTACTGATAAATATATATATACATATATATATATATATATATATATATATATATATATATATAAAATAAACTACCATACAGTTGAACAAGCAAGCTGTTTCTCACTGTTGGAGTTAGTTACAAATATAGAAAGAGATAGTTGGGCTTGGTGGCGCATACCTCTAATCCTAGCACTCAGGAGTCTGGAGCAAGAGGAGGTTTTAGAATTCAAGGTCATATTCCTCTTACTGGATTGCCTGGCAAAGCCATAATACAAGGGGAGGTGCTTAGTTCTACTGCAACTTGATATGCCATCTTTGTTGATACCCTTGGGAGGCCTGCCCATTTCAGAACAGAGGAGGATTTGCAGGGGGGGGGGGCTGTGGTCAGGATGTAAAATAAACAAAGTTAACGTAAAGAACTTTGGAGCAATAATAATTAAAAAAGAACTTGAAGTCAATATTAATATGAGCTCATGGCTTAGATGCCATATTTAGAAAAATCTACAATGAATTTAGTGTCCCCAGTGATAGTTGTCACGCTAGCTCCTGTCATAACTCACTGAGGGCACTGCATCATTTTAGTAAATCACGAAGACATGTGATTTACACAAACCCAAACTTAAGGAAATTCCCCAAAGTAAGTTGACTATAACCTTTAAAATTATCAAAGTCATAGGTCAGAGAGTATGTGCCTATAATCCCAGAACTCGGGAGGCTAAGGCAAGAGGATTGCAAATTCAAACCAACCTAGGTCATGTAACAAGATTCTGTGGGCCACAAAAGCTAAATTCATCAAACACAAGTAAAGAGTGAGGAGCTAGTCTGGAAAAAAAGACTTCAGAGAATATCCTAGCTTGATTCTGTCACTGCAATAAACACCATTGCCAAAAGAAACTTAAGAGAAAAGGTTTATTTCATCTTAGCATTTATAGTCTATCATTTAGGGAAGTCAAGGTAGGATCTCAAACAGGAACCTGGAGGTAGGTGCTTAAGCTGAGAGTGTAAGATTTACTAGCTTCCTCCTCATGGATTGCTCAGCTTGCTTTTTTTTTTTTCCTAAGGCAGGCAGTGGTGATGCACACCTTTAATCCCAGTTCTTAGGAGGCAGAGGCAGGCAAGTCTTTGCGTTTGAGGTCAGCGTGGTCTACAGAGCAAGTTCCAGGACAGCCAGGACTACAGAGAAACCCAGTCACAATAAACAAACAAAAAAGAGAGCAATTATAATTTAATTCCCTTTTCTCCCTCCAAACTCTCTCATATACTCCTCCCACTCTCCTTCAAATTTATGGCCTCTTTTTACCAAAAGAGAGAGAGAGAAAAAGACTAATTGTTACTGCATGCATATATGCATATGTGTATACAATTATATTCCTAAATATAACATATTCGGTCTGTATATTGCTCCCTGTATAAATGTTTTCAGAGTGATCAGTTGGCACCAGACAAGCTCTTCCTTGGGCACGCTGCTTCTCCCATTCCCAGCTTCCCTCGGTTGCCTGTGTTCTTTGTGTAAGCTTGAGGCCTCATAGGCTTTTTTCCGTCCAGTTTGGCATGTGCATTGCTGCCATCCTGGTCTAGCTCATATTTGGACAGTCATGTTGGTGAGACTTTATGGGTGTAGCTTCTGATATTACTAGGAGAGACAGTCTCACAGTAAATCCCTGGCTTTCTGGCTCTTACAGTCTTTCCATCTCGTGTGCAATATTCCCTGAGCCTTAGGGGCAGGAATTGTTTCGTAGATGTATCCATTGGGACTAGGATCCACAACTCTGCCTTTTTGATTGGCTGTGGTTATTGGAGGAGAATCTACACCCACTGCCTTAATCACAGCTTAATCCCTAACGGCAATCTATGAACATTTATTTTTATACTCACAAATAAGTGTAGTATTCACCCCTCATCAAAGAACCTTCTCTTTGCAACAGATGGAGACTACTACGGAAAACCTTGGTTTGCTTTTTAATATAACTCAGGACCATTTGCTCAAGGGTTGCACCACCCACAGTGGGCTAGGCTCTCCCACATCAATCTTCAATCAAGAAAATGCCCTCCAGGCTTGCCTACAGGTCAATCTTATGGAGGCATTTTCTCAATTGAGGTTCTGCCTTCCCAGATGACTCCAGCTTATGTCAAGTTGACAAAAAACTGGCCAGCATAATTGAGAGGCGTGATAACTGAATGCATCTTTAATGTCCTGTGTAATATTTTGTTTGTTTTGTTTTGTTTGAGACGAGGTCTTGTCTTATAATGCAGTGCTAGCTCACCTGGAGCTCACTGTGTGGACCAGGCTGGCCTCTGCCTCCTGAGTGCTGGCATTAAAGGCATCAGCAGCCATGCCTGGCTTATTTGTGTTTCGTTTTGCCTATTACAAATATTAAGGCAACTGTAACTTTTGATTAAGGCTGTTTTGTGTCATACCACGGTTATTGTAGTTCCCTGTGTTTGTACTTTGGATATATAATAAAATGTCTTTAATGTTTAGTTATAGGTAAGTAATTAGAGAGGGGAGTAGGGAGGAAGGGAGACACAGAGAGAGATAACGAGGCAGAGTGTTGACTGTTGCCGAGTCTGGGAACAGCTGTGCTAAGTGGTATTGATCCTCCTCTGTTCTACAGCATTTGTTCTCACTGTCTGTTCTGGGTTGTGCTCTATTTAGAGAGGGTCTCACTGTATAGCTCAAGTCGTCTTCAAACTGGAGAAGCTTCTAGCTCAACCTTCCAGATGTAGGGAGTAGATGTGTACACCACACCTGCCTGTTTTCATTCTCCTAATGGTATCTTCTGGTGAATCTGATGTCTGAATTTTAAGATGAATGGTTAATGGGGCTGGAGGAGAGTTCGGTGAGAATATCTGCCTAGCAGTCAGAAGGCCTTGGGTTCGGTCCCTAGCACATGAAGAAACAGAACAATGAACGAGTTGTCTGGTCTCTTGATGGTGACACACTATCCATTATTTGAAAACAGCAGTCTTAGCTAAAGAAACACTCACCAGCTTGGAAATTTAAGAGTCTTGGTTTCTTGACACTTGATAAGTTATACAGAAATCTCTTCAGTCTTTAATCTTTTAATTTCTTGGTTTATAAAAATAGTGAAAATGGGCCAGCAAAATGGTTCAGCAGGTAAACACTGTTGCGGTGCAAGCCTGACTACTGAATTCAGTCCCTGGTTCTCATGATGAGGGGGCACCTCTGCTTGCCTGCATGTCTCACACACAAACACCCAACAACAATAAATTACAAGCATTTTAAAGTGTTGAAAAGAAGCAAATGTATCATTTTTATAAGTGTCATGTGAAAACGATGTGGTTGTATTCAGCAAGCTTAATAGTCAGATTGATGCTAACCATGCACAGGGCTAGAGAGAAAGCTCAGTGGTGAGAACAATGGCTGCTCTGATGGAGAACTGGGTGCAGTTCCCAGCACCCACATGGCAGTCAGAACCAACCGTCTGTGACTCCAGTGCCAGGCAATCTGATGCCCTCTTCTGGCTGTGCGGGCACCAGGCATGCACATAATACACATGCATACAAGGAAACCATGTGCATGCATAAAAATAAAGGAATGTGTTACAAACTATGTATTAAGATGTCAAATGACATACAAATTCCTGCCCATGATAGTTGGTGAAAAACTTTTAAAAGATATTTAACTTAGCTTTAGAGATAAGTAACACAATAAAACTAAAAGGAAAGGGTTGATAAACACCAAAGGTGTCTGCTAGACAGATTGAATTTCCTGAGAAGAAGAGTACTGATAACAACTCTCACTCACTATTAAGTCCAAGGTGACCCAGAAATCTCCAACTGAGAGCCCACATTTGATGGACTTTCAAAATAAGGTAATACCCTAATTACATAACTGCCACATTAGATATACCAACATAGCTTAAAGCAAGGGAACAAGGAGAAAAGCATATATAAGAGTAGATTAAAAAAAGAAAGCCTAAGAGACCAGTGAAGCCTTTTAGCAGCAAATTGCTATCTCTGAGAGAGACCTTCTGCTGTCTCGAGGAGCCCGGTGACTACGTTTCCTGACAGATTTCCACCACAGAAGACTCCCAGGTGTAGTACGTATGTCAGTGCACGGAATCTTTCTTTTCTCATTTGACCCTCAGGCTTTGTAAAAACACACTGTGTAAACATTGTGAAAAGCAAGACTAAGCATTTTGAGTTAAATTTTTTCTATTATGCTTCTTTATACATTTTATTACTAATTAGGACTGTAAGGAAAATAAGCACATTTGGAAATATAACTAGTAATTTTGATCTATTATATGCTACATTGTATATAAATATACACACATGTAATATGGCTACCTGTTCATGCATATTATACAGATTGGATTGACCAGTATCATACTAAATGAAACTTTCTTTATAAATGAAATAAGTGAGAGTTTGAAAGGATAAATGATTGGTCTGCTTTTCCTCATCTGGTTATTGGCAAATCTAGAAAAAAAGTGGTTTTTTTATTTCACAGCCTATATTATTATGTGATACTCTGGTGTCCAGTTACTTTGGAATCTTTTATTATGAGAAAGATCAGTGTTGTGTGTTGGTGACTGACTTCAAGGTAGGGTCTAGCAATGTAGTCCAGGCTACCCTCTAACTAATTACCTCCTGCCTGCGCCTCCTGCGTGATGGGAGTACTCAGTAATGGAAGTGGGTGCCACCGCACCTGACTCTTCATCTTTTTAAGCTGACTTTAAATTGGACATGGTAGCACACAGCTATAATCCCAGCACCTGTGAGACTAAGGCAGGAGGATCCAGAATTCCAGGCCAGTCTAATTTACACCGTAAGACTTTGTGTGAAATAAAAGAAAATGGGAGTAGTAGCTCAGTAACAGAACACTTCCCTAGTATGTGTGAGGCTCTGGTCCAGGCTTCCTCACCACGGGATGGGTGGATGGATGGATGGATGGATGGGTGGATGAATGATGGATGGACGGATGGACGAATGATAGATGGATGGATGGACGGATGGACAGACGGACAATGGATGGAATGGATGAGTAGTTAGGCAGGAAGAGTTGTATTGACCACTTTCTCTTTCTCTCCTATTCAGGTCATGTATGGAATGTTGGTCTTTACATTAGTACTCCGTTCTATTTATATTGTCACATGGTAAGTAGTTTGGGACTACCACCAACATTCTGATAAAAATATATTCAGGCTTATAACAGTAAATCTATAGCCTAAATTGGAATACAGTAAAACCTAACTCTAGCAGAACAGTGCTAGGAAACTGTAACCCAACATTTATTTATGACATATACTTACTAATGTGCATCATATAAAAACAAGAGTTCTAAAATTAAAGAAATTTGAAGGAAACTATGTATGAGACATCTGCTTGAATATGTATATTATTGACTAGGATGTTAAAGACTTGAATATGTATATTATTGACTAGGATGTTAAAGACTTGAATATGTATACTATTGACTAGGATGTTAAAGACTTGAATATGTATACTATTGACTAGGATGTTAAAGACTTGAATATGGATACTATTGACTAGGATGTTAAAGACTTGAATATGGATACTATTGACTAGGATGTTAAAAACTTGAATATGGATACTATTGACTAGGATGTTAAAGACTTGAATATGTATACTATTGACTAGGATGTTAAAGACTTGAATATGTATACTATTGACTAGGATGTTAAAGACTTGAATATGGATACTATTGACTAGGATGTTAAAGACTTGAATATGGATACTATTGACTAGGATGTTAAGGACTTGAATATGTATACTATTGACTAGGATGTTAAAGACTTGAATATGGATACTATTGACTAGGATGTTAAAGACTTGAATATGGATACTATTGACTAGGATGTTAAAGACTTGAAAAGTGCTGCATTAAAGGAATGTGTTTGTAGGGCTGGAGAAATGGCTCAGAGGTTAAGAGCATATATATATTAAAATTAAATAATACTCATGAGATGACTTTAAATAGATCCTAACCATACAGTCCACGCGCAGCTCTGTAAGTGGTTCGTTTTGTGCAGTTTTCCCGTTTTTGTTTTTAAAATAAGCCTTTTATTTTGAGATCATGTAGAAATGCATGTATAACGTAGTATCCCAGCCAGGAGCTGATGCTGGCACATCAGCAGAAGGGTGCGTGCTGTGCCCTTACCCCTCTCCTTCTTCTCCCTGTGCACACCCCCAGCAATTCCTAGTCCTTTCTTATAGTTTTGTCAGTCCAAGAAAGTTTGATAAATAAAAGCATACAGCGTGTAGCCTTAAAGATTGTTCTGACCCTCAGTATAATCCTCTGGATGGTAGTGTGGACTTCTCTTGCTGCTGTAGTCCATGGTGTAGATGTGCCCCAGTTGAGTAACTTACAGGTTGGGGCTGTTGTAAAGCTACTGTGAGCATCTGTGTTTTTGTAGAAAGTGGAATTGCTGGGCCGTGTGGTAATTGTATGTTTAGTTTTTTTAAAAACTGAAAAAAAATGTTTTCCAGCATGGTTTTTACATTTTTGCCCATAATGTACGAGTGATTCAATTTCTCTGCATCCTCATCAACAATTTTTATCTCATGAAGGCATGAAGGTACACACTAGTATCTTTTAATTTGCATTTCCTAATAGTTAATCATGTTAAATGTATTTTCCTATATTCTTTCTTGTGCCATTAGTGTGTTCTCTTTAGTGAAATGTTTGTTGTGCCTTTGCTCATTTACTCTTGGATTTACAAGAATTAACAAGGGAACTTTTTTGTGTTTACAAGTTTTAAGATTTTAATTTTTGTCAAATATATAATTTATAAATATTTTCCCACAATCTGACTTTATCTTACATATTATTTTCAGAACCCTTTTTAAATATATAATTTATTTTTACTTTATGTTCATTGGCATTTTGCCTGCATGTGTCTCTGTCAGGGTGTCAGAAGCCCTGGACTGGAGTTACAGACAGGTGTGAGCTGTCATGTCGGTGCTGGGAATTGAACCTGAGTCCTCTGGAAGAACAGCCAGTGCTTTAACTGCTGAGCCATTTCTCCAGCCCCCAGAATCTTTTTAGCAACCAAATATTCATAATTTTGATGTTATATTTTTAGATTTCCTTTTGTTGTTATTTGTTTGTTCTGAGATGGATTCTTACTCTATATCCTTGGCTGATCTGGAACTCACTGTGCAGATCAGGCTAGTCTTGTACTCACAGAGATCCTCCTACTACTGTCTCCCAAATGCTGGGATTAAAGTTGTCTGCCACACACCCAGCCTGGCCTTATTTATTTATTTATTTATTTATTTATTTATTTTCACTTTATATACCAGCCCTAGTTCTCCCTCACTCCCCCCCATTCCACCCTCCCCCACCCTTTTACTTCTGTGAGAGCATAAGGCCTCCCTTAGGAAGTCAACAAAGTCTGGCATACCAAGTTAAGTCAGGACCAAGCCCCTCTCACTATATCAAGGCTGAGCAAGGTATTCCACCATAGGGATTTGGCTCTAAAAAGCCAGTTAATGTATAGCCTGGCCATTTTTAGATTCCATTCCATCATCTCTGTAGTGTGCTCTGTTTGCTCTCCATGTGTGTATACAACCACTAAGGTCTAATGTTGTCCATTTCTAGTGTGGTGCAGAAACCTTACCTGTCTTTCTGTGCCCGTGGTAGTTTTCTGGGGACATTTGGGATCCACTGCCTCTCGGGTCTGGAGCCTGTGACTACAACTGCAGGCGTCTCCGTGCATCCCACCGCACCCTGTCTTCTGGAGGTTGGCTGGCAACTCTGGCCTTACTTCATTTGCAGTTTCTGCCTTTGCTGTCATTTGGTCTTCCCCTTGTATCTTCACATGGCCATGTTCTTGTAAGGACACCAGTCTTCTCAAAATACAGACCTGTTCCAGTCTAGCCTCGTCTGGAATATTGGCAGTGACCCTAGTTAGAAATAAAGTCGAATTCTGAAGTACTAGGGGTAGGGATTCAGTGTATTTTGGAGGTGGAGAAGAGAATAATTTAACATGTCTTGTTCCATTTAAAATATAATTGCCTAAAATATTTTCTCTACATAAATTTAGAACCACATCAGATAATATTATGATTTTTGCCTCAGTTGTAGTACATTTTCTTTAAAAACTCAAGGAAAGGGAAATATGTCTTCTGGTTCTGTCACTTGAGACAAGATAGTTTTGTTATATTGCTCAGACTGGCCCTGAACTTGTGATCCTTCTCTTCTTCCTGGATATCTAATAAGGATGGAAATCTGGACTTCCAATTTGCTAAATGGCTTGGGGAAGGAACTACAGTGTGTGTGTGTGTGTGTGTGTGTGTGTGTGTGTGTGTGTGTGATGTATGACTAAAAAAGGTAGTTATTATTTTAAGTTTTCTGTCTTGTGAGGCTGGCCCTTTTCATGATTCATTGACTGTAGAAAGTAGATTTTGTTGGGAACTTTTCTGTCTGTGCCTAGACTTCACATGCTGGCTAGTTCCCTTCCAAGTCCAGAGTATGCTAGCCCAAAAGAAAGCATATGGTACTGGGTAGTAGTCATCCACACTTTTAATCCCAGCATTTGGGAGGCAGAAGCACGCGGGTCTCTGTGAGTTCGAGGCCAGCCTGGTCTACATAGCTAGTACCTGGTATCCAGGGCTACCCAAAGAAACCCTGTCTCAAAAAACCAACCAAACAAACAAACAAAAAAGAATGCATATGGTAGGTAAATCTGAAGAGTATTGTGCTAAATAAAATAAGCCGGGCCTACGTAGAAATACCACTCAAGCTAAATGAGATGGTTTAGCAAGTAAAAGGTAAATGCCACCGAGACTGACATCTGCGCTCCATCTGTGGGGCCACATGGTGGGAGGAGAGAACCGACTCCTGTGAGCTGCCCTTCATATGGGCCCCATGGTACCTGCGTGCACACACCACAATAAATAAGTAAATAATAAATGTGATTTTTAAGAAATCAGTTTTAGCTTGACAGTGGTGGAGCATGTTTTTAAACCCAGCACTCGAGAAGCAGAGGCAGCCGTGAGTTTGAGGCCAGCCTGGTCTACAGAGTGAGTTTCAGGACAGCCAGGGATACAGAAAAACCCTGTCTTGAAAACATCAAAATCCAAGTATACCACACAGTCTTTTTTACATACAGAAACTGAAAGTGCTGAACTCTTGAAAGTGTGGAATAAATGGTGGTTGTCAGAGGCTGGAGTGGGGCAGCAAGGCAGTTGGGGGAAATCTTAGTGGGAGGGTGCAAAGTGTCAGACAGGAGGAATAGGTTCTTGAGTTCTGTTGTGCAAGTTTGCAGTGGTTAGTTATGTGCATTCAAAACAGCTCAAAAGAGTAAATGTCAAATATGTTACCATGGAAAATGGCAAATGAGATAGAGATGTTAATTAGCCTGATTTAGTCATTCCACATTGTATACATAGAACACGAGGGTGTGTCCCATAAGTATATATAATCATAATTTGTTGTAATGTGTCAATTAAAATATTAATTTTAAAAGAAAACACAGGGAGCTTACCACTATCATCTTCCAGGTCTCATAGCCTATACCTAGCTTACTTCCTTCTCTTTACCTTTCAAAGTCTTCTGATGTCTGTTTAATATTACATGTAATATACACAGCTTTGCAGAATTTAGTGGAAAGAATAGGAAAAACTCAGTTTATTCCATTTTTGCAGAAGCACAAGTCTCTATTCTGTTTGTAATCTGAGTGCCTTAGGGAGATGTCAAGACATGAAACAGCTTCAGTCTGACCGGATAGAATAGGCATGCTGAGAAACACAGATACCTTTAGAAAGGACTTGCCAGATGGGCTTGGTAAGTAGGTAAAGGCTCTTCCCTCTAAGCCTGATGATCTGAGTTCAGTCCCCAGGACCTAAACTTTTAACAGTTAAAAGGGGAGAACCAACCACCAAAAGCAATAAGGTGCCGACAAAACACACACACAAAGAGAGAGAGTTACCACCCCCTTTATATAATAAAAAGATTTTTAAGTATTTACTTGTAACAATTTTCATGAAATAAAATCATTTTTTATCTGCCTTGCAAGTATTCTTTCTTGTATCTCTGTTTAGTGATGACTTAGTTTAGTGTTGTTCACTTTCTCCTTATCTGTCCCTAACTACACTGTGAGGTTTTTTGTTGTTGTTGGTGGGTTTTGTTTGTTTGTTTTTCGTGATAAGGTTTCTCCATCAGCCAAAACTGTCCTCGTAGTCACTCTGTAGACCAGGCTGGCCTTGAACTCAGAGATCTGCCGGCTTGGGTCCCGAGTGCTGGGATTAAGGGCATTTAAAGGAGTGTACCCCCTCCTCTGAGCTCATTGTGAGCTTCTTAAGACTTAGTTAACTTGATAATCCCTAGAACTCAGGAAAATGCTTCTTTGTAAAGGTTCTTAATATCAAATAGAAATTCTCAAATTTTGTTTTCAAATGTGACTGAGATCTTAAAATTCCTTCATTAACAAAACACTAAAAAATTCTGAATAAAACACAATAAACTTAGCTAGTTTAAAAAGGCATAAGAATTCCAGAGCATCAAGCTCAAAGAAGAAGCTGTAGAGATAAATGAGTGTGTATAATAGTTGGCTTGAAGGCCCTGGAAGATGCTAGCACACTGATGTCTTTAGTATCAAGAGCCTCAGAACAAACAGAAAACAAAGATTTCTAGTTGAGGGCCTAAAAGATTGCTCAGCGAGTAAAGGTGCTGCTAAACCTGATTACTTGAGTTCAATCCCCATCTCACATGGTGGAAAAGGAGAGCCAAATCCTTTGAGTTGGCCTCTGACCTCCGCATGTATACCCTGGTACTCATTGCAGGTGTACACCTGTATGCATGCACACACAAAATAAATACATATACAATGATTTTTTTAAAACCTGGATAATTTGAATTCTTTTTCATCACCATGTCACATGAACTAGAACCAGAAAGATACTAAAAGCAAATGCCCTCCAGTAAAATAAGATGGTAACTTCAGTCTAAAGTTTTGGGTTTTACACACACACACACACGACTGCTTTGAGAATTTGTGAAGAAATGTAGTGAGGCTAGTTGTTCACGTTTGCTCCCATACCACATTACCAAGTGGGGTAGACACTGTCCAGTTTTGTGCAGAGGGTACTCACTGTTCATCTGGAATATCCGCTTTACTGTGCAGTTTAGAAGGTAGAAATTTAAGTGATTTTTCAAGAACTGCCTTCCCCTCCTTAACAAAATGTGGAAGAAAAGACAAAATGGAGTCGAGGTCTGTTCTTACTATTTACCATATTTAAAAAATAAAAGGTAAAAACTACATAACTGTAGATTTACAGAAAGTGTCCTGTAAAATTCGACACATATTCGCAATCTAAAAAGACCTTACCAATTAGTAGTAAAAAGGAATTTTCTTAGCCTATAAGTTCTGTAGCATATAGCACACCTAAAATGTGGGGTTTTTTCAATTCCTGTAGTAGCTAAAATAAAATAAGGTTATTATAGTATCACCATTTTACTCAGAATTGTGCTGATAGAAGTCCTGTCTAACATGGTGTTTGAGGCTAACACAGCGTGTACAAGAGTCACATAGTAAAGTGTACAGTCACAGGAGAAGCCTCCCATGGCGAAGACATGTAAACAGACAGCAGTAGCCAGTGGTGATGAGTGCTCTGGAGGAAACTCACTCCCATCCACTACCAGGGAGGGCTGCAGAAACACATCCCGAGAACAGTGTGCTTTTGAAGAAACTGAGCTCGTAAGACCCTTGTCTTGTTTTCTCGGAAGTACTCAGAATTCTTGTCACACAACTCCATTCTTGGACAGTGTTCCAGATTTGTGCATTAGAAACAACAGTATTTTCCTGAGAAACTAAAGTTCTAAGTAAATGGAGAGAGATACTCCGTCTGAGAAAGATGCTCCCTTTGAGAGATACTCCCTTACAGGTTAGAAAAGTTAGTATCATTAAGGTGTCAGTTTTCCAGCTTTGTCTACAGGTTAAAAAAATCACAATCAAAATATTTTCAGGCTTTTGGTAAAAAATGTGGTATTTGCTGGGCATAACCAGTTCCAGGTGTATTAGTATATTCTGTGATGTAGGGGTGTGTGTGTGTGTGTGTGTGTGTTCAGTGCCTGGCAGAGAATGTGATTCAATGTTAGTAGTTCTCCCATCAGTAAGAAATCCCATCACTGAAAAATTGTTGGGCAAGTGTATCGGGCTATCTCCTTCATATACTTAACAGTCTTGATGGGCCATTCTCTCCAGTGCCTTTAAATAGCTAAACGTTCAGCAGCTATCTAGGCACAGTGGTGAACCTGCTGTAGTCGCTGCTCCTGGGAGGTTGAGGCAAGAGAACTGCAGGAGCCCAGACATTTGAGACCAGCCTGAACATAGCAAGACCCTCCTCAAAAAAATCTGTTTAAAGTATGTAATACATGTTTGACAAAGACATTAAATTAATAAATGGATTTGCTCTTCGTCTCCTGAGGACTTTTCTTTCTCATAAAAATGATGATTTCCAGCTGTCACATGATCTGGGCTTGAAGACTTGTCATTTTGCTTTTCTTTTCCCTGCAGGGTTTATCCATGGCTTAGAGGCCTGGGCTATACGTCCTTGACTGTCTTTTTGTTGGGATTTTTATTGTGGAATGTAGATAACATCTTCTGTGATTCACTGAGGTAAGATATATTTTCATTCCTAGAAAATAATTTTGGAAGCATTATATTAAGCAGAGAATTTTGTAGGCATTTTAGTGTCCTAAAATGAATTTTACCAGTGTTGACACTGTATAGCACAGTAAAATTAAACTCTGGGAATACCTATTTACATTGCCTGAAAGTTCAAACCTCAGAATATTTTATAATCTTGGGTTATTTTGTATGTGTGTATCAAAAACTATACAGTTAATCACAGATTCACTGTATCTTTGAAAACTGGTGTGGTGGTACAAGCCTTCAATCCCAGCACTTGAGAGGCAGAGGCATTCAGATCTCTGTGAGTTCGAGGCCAGCCTGGTCTACAAAGTGAATTTCAGGATAGCCAGGACTATTGCACAAGGAAACCCTGTCTTTAAAAAAGAAAGAAAGAAAAGAAAAAAGAAAAGAAATGACCTAATCTGCTTCATGAAACATAAGCATTGGAATGCAGGTTAACCTTGCCAAGGACGGCATCAGTCAGCAAGGCCTTAGACTGTTAGAAACCTGGAAGTTGTGTGGCCTGGTCTCTGCAGATTTATTACAGGAAAGGAGAAGGAGGGAGGTATAGCCTAAGATTAAAGGACTTGAGAGAGATATTATGCATGCTAACATCAGCTCAGATGGTCAAGCACTTGTCACCAGCACCAAAAACCAAAGCCAGTGGTTAACAATGTCATTATTAGCCTTTGTGGTCTTGGTTCACTGTGAAGACATGAACACAAGTATTGGACTTGATTAATAATTAAGTTTTTATACTAGAGGGTTATTACTAATACCTTAGATATGAAAATAGTATTATAGCTATGTTTTAAAGAAGTTTTTCTAGTGACATATACTGAAATATCTAGTGATAAAATATGTCTAGACTTTTCCTCAAAGTAACGTGGGAGAGAGACATTAATGAAGGTTCAGATGACTTGGATTTAGCATAATTGGATAATTATTGAAGTTCGGTTGTAAGGATTATTATTTAGCTTACTTTTGAGGAGGGTGATTTGTTTTTTTTTGAGTCAGGGTCTCATACAGCCCAGATTGGCCTTGAGATCACTAAATAACCAAGGGTGGTCTTGAATTCCTTGCATCCTGTCTCCATCTCCCAATGTTAGAGTCACAAGCAGATGCTCCCGCCACATATGTTGTATATGTACATGTGGGACTTTAAACATAGATAAGTATATTCTTTGCTTAGATCCCTATACTAAAAAGTTATGTGAATATAGACAAATAAATATACACTAAATACTAAGATCAAGCTGGATATGGTGGTGTATGCCCATAATCCCAGCACTCTAGGTAGGAGGTTCAAGACATGAAAGCTAGCCTAGACTACTTGAAACCTGGGAAACTAAGATCTAGATGCATGTTTCTGAACTAGAAACATCCAGCAAAATGCCTAGGAGAGCTGAGCGGGTAGCCATCCCTGGGTGTGACCCACTAACTCCGTATGGTGGCCTCAAGTTGGCTTTCCACATTAGTATTCTTCTCTAGTGAATATTAGTATGATATATACTTATTTAATCAAAAGAGTTTGAGACCCACCCAGACTCAGGTAACTTACTTGGGGAACTATGTTAATCTACAAATTTTAAGTTCCTGCCACATACAGTTTTGCTAATGCCCACTTCCTCAAAGAAGCACTTAGATGTGAAACCGTAGATATTAAAAGAATTTATAAGCTATATAGTGGTATACTGAGATGAAAGGAAGTGCGTGTGTGTTCTTTCCTTTTCCTGAGCAGATAGCTAACTGTATTTGTGTTTTTCAAAGTGAGTTCCAGAAAGTAGCTGTTCCTAAGTATTAATAAAGCACTACTTAAAAACAGTTTCCATGGCTTAATGGTTACCTGGAACAGAACGATGCATTCTGGGTAAGACTATTCAAAACCTTTAATTAATTAAATACATTAAAGTTAATAAGAGGTCAGTAAATTGTCTTCTACATTAATTTGAGTCATTTCTTCATGAACCTTTTGGAAGTATTGTTTGTTCCACAATACCCTTTTAGAAAACAATACAGTGAGTGTACAGAACTTAAATAATTTCCATATTTTACAATATTTCAAAGTGTAACATATCTTCAGTTATAAAAGTGCCCTCCCCTTCTCCACACAGGAACTTTCGAAAGAGAGCACCCCCTATCCTTGGTGTCACGACACAGTTTCATGCATGGTGGCATATTTTAACTGGCCTGGGCTCTTATCTTCACATCCTTTTCAGGTAGGAAATAAAGGCTTTTTGATGTAGTATTGGAAGAGTTTCGCCTTTTTTTTTTTTTTGACTTTATGCTTCAAGAAGGAAGGTGTAAATATAAAATGTTGGAGACAGAATCAGCATTTCAGCACTGCCTTTGCCACTGGGTGACCATAAGAATTCCCTTCCCAGCCAGATGCTGGTGGCGCACGCCTTTAATCCCAGCGCTCGGGCGGCAGAAGAAGGCCAATTTCTGTGAGTTTGAGACCAGCCTGGTCTACAGGAGCTAATTCCAGGACAGGCTCCAAAACTACAGAGAAATCCTTGAAAAAAGAGTTCCTTCCCTTCTCACATTATGTCGTGTGTGTCATGTGCATGAGATCAGGAGCAGCTGGAGCTGGGGATTCCCTCATGTGTACTCCAGAAGTAGATGGCTGACAGCTGACTAGTTCCACAAGACCCATTCACACCCAAGTCTCACAAGAGGGTGTGAGGGTGTGTGTTCTTAGAGTGTTCAGTCCAGACCTTCTCGGGGGTGGAAGGCTCTTTTTCCAGAAATAACTTGGTTATCACTTTGTTCTCTTTGAGACTGTTTATGATTAGACACTTTTGGCAAAAATGGACAAGTCATACCTCCTTAGCATCCTTTTCCCAGTTATTAGGCCTTATCTTCCTTCAAACCATCTATTTGTGATTGATTTAAAAAAAAAACAACTTACTTTTATTTTGTTTTGCCTGCACATATATTTTTAGTTTATTTTACTATGTTTTACTGGCACACATTTCTGTGTGCCACGTGTGTGCCTGGTGCCTGCAAAGGCCAGCAGAGGCCATCTGGTCCCCTGGAACTGGAGCTGCAGATGGTTATGAGCCACCAGTGCTGAGCTGTCTCTGTTACCCCTCAAACTGTTTATGATGAGTTACGTTTGTATTTACTCATCTTCCTCCCCAGCCGGGTATAAGTTCATCCGAGCAGGGACTTACCTATTCTTTGCCATCTTTCAGATGTAAGAATAACGCCTAATATGTAGTCAGCAACCAGGGTATGTCTTTAATGAATGGATGTGTACGTGGTCATGTCTTCACCAATGGCACGTTAGCCTCAGAATCTTTGTGGGAACAAAGTGAAATGTTTATAGGAAAAAGAAGCTCGGCGGTGGCGGCACACACCTTTAACTCCAGCACTCAGGAGGCAAAGGCTGACAGATCTCTGAGTTCAAGGCCAGCCTGGTCTACAGAGTAAGTTCTAGGACAGCCAGAACTTCCAAAAAAAGAAAGAAAGAAAGAAAGAAAGAAAAAAACCCCTTTTTTTGAACCAGAAATTCATGGTGGCTTGGGTCTGATCTTGAGGGACAAGTGATGGAGGTTGAAGGTCAGACTACAGAATGGAAATCATGTAATCGTGTATTCTTTAAGACCAGAAGGTGCGTGAGAAACAAAACTGAGGAACTCGTGTGTACAGGAAAATGTAGCACAGTCACACTAAGTTTTACAAATTTAACAACTAGGTTCTTGCAATGTTTACATTCTTATTAGAAATATTAGAAAATTATGTTTTGTATTGTGGTCATGGTACATTTGTCACTATTCCAGTGCATTTAAATAGTGTAGTGTACATAAAACTGTGATGTATTCCTGACAGCCCAGTGTCTGCCGTGTGCTCTGCTTTGCTGGTCTAACCTCAGCTCCAGCAGTGACTCACTTTAAAGACAGACACCAACGGAACTGTTACTCTCTGGGTTTCTCATGCCTTTATTTAAATAATTCTTCCAGCTGCGTTTGCAAAGGTGGACTTGTGATACCAACCACATGGGGCATTATAATGCGATGCTTGGTCTAAACTACAGACACCTGAAGTTAAAGTCTATGAGTTGATTTGTCTAAGAAATTTTTCCACTTTTCTTTCAGTTTATATACAAGAACACTTTACCTGAGATACAGGCCAAAAGTGAAGGTAAGTCTTGTTGTGAGGCAGGGTGGTGGTAGAAGAGGAAGTGGATGTGAGAGACAACAGAACTATGGAGCAGTAGAGGGCAGCAGACATCAGTTCTGAAGTGTTCGCTCTCCATCTCCTACTCTGTGATCTTAGAGAAGCAGCTTCTTTAAACCCGAGTTACTTCAACAGAATGGAGCTATTGGTAGCTACATTACAGCACTATTTTAAAACTTGAAGATTAAGGGACTAGGGAGATGGCTCAGCAGTTAAGCATGTCCTGTTCTTTCAAAGGACCCAAGTTCCATTCCCAGCACCCATGTGAGACGCCTCACAACCACCTCTAACTCCAGCTTTGGGGACCCAGTGCCCTCTTCTGACTTGCACAAGCACTGTGTTCACATGTGTGTATGTGCACATAAGTCTGCCCCCAGTTCCTTTAGGAGTTACAGATTACATGCCTACCTGTGTTCACATGTGTGTATGTGCACACAAGTCTGCCCCCCAGTTCCTTTAGGAGTTACAGATTACATGCCTACTTCATTTGCATAGATGAACTGAAAGTAGATTTTGAGAGCTGATGTCAGGAAGGCCCTTGCTGTGCTCAGGCTGCTCATACTAACAGCCTAACACGTGTTACCGTGCAGACCCCAGGATGTGTTAATCCTCCTTCCTCTTCAGGCATAGAGCAGTCTCTCCTCTCATCCTGTCCTCACCTGTCTCCACAGTTTCTCTTTGGGATCTGGCCCATGGTCATGTTTGAACCTCAGAGGAAGCACTGATGAATTCTTCTATCAAGGAAACAAAAGCATCTGCTGTAGTTCTGGCAAGATGGTCCAGAAGTCCCCAAAGACGTGCACATTCAGACACCATGCCCGTCACAAGAGCTGGATGACTCAGCCGCACAGAATGAGCATCGGTTTGTTGACTGTTTAGCTCCTGGCTTTATCTCATTTGTCTGTGACCTAAGATGCTTATAGAGAAACTGATGGGTGTATATTTATATTCTGGAGTGGGAGAAGTTGGGCGTTTCTTAACAGGTTAACAGTCTGTGCTGGTCATTCATGGAAAAAGCTAATATGTTAATTATACCTTTCCTAATTGTTGATTAAATATTGAACAAAGTCATTAAGGACTGACAAAATCCCATTTCCAGATGGTTGACTGTGAGCCAGTACTTAGGCTGTGTCAACTTTGATTTATATTATTATATTAACCTCACGTGGTTTTTTAATGTTTAAAAAGGAAAAGAAAGCCCTGGCTGTAGCTGCCTGGATAGCCCCTCACTATCTGCCTTGGTGCTAGCTGGACCGCCGTAAGCAGACTCCGACCTGCCAGTGCGTGGGCTCTGTTCTCACCCCACCAGTTTGTTTCGGGCTCTGGCCCACAGCCAGTCAAGGGGCCGGCCGTCTGTCATCCGGTTGGGAGTTCCTTCAGGGCTCCTGTCTTTCACCAGTTAAAGTCTGTTGTTTTGCTTTCTTTGATTTTCAAGTTATTATTATTTTTGCGTCTAGCAAATTTAACTGGTGATCTGGCCTACCCATTTTCTGTATGACAGCATAGTTTAAATGAAGTTACCAGGGAAAGTTGGACGTTTTTTACTTCTTGCATTGTGCAGTATTTTCCAGTTCTCAGAGAGGTCATGGCTATACCCAGACACCTGTGTCAGGTTAACCCTGTTTTGCATAAAGCTTATTAAAGTATTTGCTCCTTCATTTTTTGAGGAGAAGAAATACAAGTATTAAAACAGTACTGACTTGTAACTTCTGCAGCATCTAAAATTTTAAAAGTCAGTAATAGCAGTCAAGTCTCATGGGGAGGCAGATAGGTCTAATCTGAGTGTCAGGAAATTGAATTGATTGTCACAAAAATAAATGAAAGGTCATGTATCTATTGATTGCATCCTGAGCTAAGGCTTCAAAGGAAAAGTAGGGGTTTTTTCTCATGCAAAATTGATAAAAACAACTTTCCCATTTTTCCAATAGTCATTAAGAAGCCTTAGCCTGGCAGGGTGATGCGCGCCATTAACCCCAGCACTCGGGAGGCAGAGGCAGGCGGATCTCTGTGAGTTTAAGGCTAGCCTGGCCTACATAGTTCCAGAACACCTTCAAGGTGAGATCTCAAACAAACAAAAAGCATTTGGTTTATTAGGTAGTCTCGGTACATTTTAAAGACCAACATTAAACAAACACACCTTTTATAAAAGCAAGACATGCCAAAACATAATTTGAGAGAACCTCAGTTGTACTGTCGCTGTAGGCATGAGTCAGAGTCCAGAGTGCACCCGCTGAGATGCCCAGGTTCCTGTGTACTTGGATAGTGATGGAAATAGAGATCTTTCACTAGGAATGGGACTGGCAAAGGTCCTTGGTCAGCAGAGCCTCCATCTTTCTTGGCAATTAGAGAGGTAGAGCTTATTTTAAAGCATACTATTTTGTTATGCATATACCAAATTTGGAGAGGTTTCCAGTCTTCCTTGGGGTTGCTTTTTGTTTGTTTGCCTCTAGAACTTCCTGTTCGCCTACCTCACTTTACCCCATCCTCAGAGCTGTGGTCCCAAAACACTTTCCGAGGGGCTAAAGGATAATAGTCTATTTTGTGTAAATCTGTGCTGATGAGGAGTGTAATCCTTGCCAAAGAGAGACCACAAAGCTCTCTTCCTGTTGTTTCTGTTGGTTGGAGAGGAGGCTTTGGAGTTTTTGTTGTGGGGGTTGACTTGAATCCCTTTATCATAATGAGCTAAGTTTGAAACTGTCATATCCTAGAAGATACAAATTGTACAGGACTAAAAATGCAAGAATTTGAGCTGAAGAGATGGTGTAGCAGTTGAGAGCACTAATTGCTCTTGCAGGGGACCTGGGTCTGATTGCACCCACATGGTAGCTCACAACCTCCATCACTGCAGTTCCTACGGCTCTAGCGACCTCTTTTGGCATCTGCAAGCCCCAGACACACACATGGTACACATACAAGCAGAACATCCATACACCTAAAGTAATAAATCTCTGAAAAGTTGTCAGTGCAAGAACATTATGATTATACCAGAAGTAGCCCCAGGAAGGACCTGAGTCAGGAAAACCAAAGCTATGCTTGTGTAAATTGTTCTGGGTATGGTCCTTTAGACTGCTAAAAAACAAAGCAAAACAAAATCACATACACACACAAACAAACAAACAAAAAATCCCAACTGATGGTTATATATTGAGATCATGGTAAAATACAAAAAAAAAAAAAAAATTAGGAAAAAATCCAGTAGTAGAATGGATTAAAGGAAAGATACTATGGGTTGTAACCAGAGTACCAACAGTGCCAAAAGAAAAATAATGAAAAAAAGCAAAGCATACGGTTGTAATTACTGATAGATTTGTAATAGAGTTTATCTTTGCCTTTAAGAAGTGAAAGCATCCCGTTTGTTGTCTGAAGAGATCCTTTAAGTCCTTCAGCCTTTTCATAGCTAGGAGTAGGTGCTTGTCTTCAAGGTGTTCTTGAGGCTGTGGAGACACTGGTGCCACTTCCTTAGAATGACCCCCACAGGCTGTATCCGGTCTCCACACATCTAGTGCCCACCTTTAACAGCTTTAATGCCTATCAGGTGCAGTCTGTTGTCTCTGCCGAGGTCGCCAGAGAAGTAAGTCTGCAGCAGTGCACTGAGTTCTAACCACAATACGGGAGACTGTTTTGGTAAGGCTTAATAATATGTCCTTTTTATTACACAGAGTAAGTATACCCAGTCTGATGTTACTGCTTGGTGATACTGTAACTTCTATAATTTTCGTTATGGAAAGGAAGTTCAAGTTAAAGCTCTTTGGCAAATTTGTGCGTCATTCTAGATGTATCTCAGCCTCACTTGGAAGTCTTACATCCATCACTGTACAGTAGGAGCACTCTTATAGGAGGAGCCAGTCCAACAGAATTCTCAACACAGCGTCCAAAGAATTGGGTCAAAATAAAGCATTTTGATGCTGTTTTATTTTTGTTACCCTTGACCTTTTTTAAAAATTAAAATAAAGTTTTAATTTTTTCCAGTACCAGTTTGGAAGACAGTCCTTATTAAAATCGGTACGTCCCGTGTGA
Organism: Microtus oregoni; assembly: GCF_018167655.1. Classification (NCBI taxonomy): domain Eukaryota; kingdom Metazoa; phylum Chordata; class Mammalia; order Rodentia; family Cricetidae; genus Microtus; species Microtus oregoni. The sequence continues at coordinate 2,197,865 of NW_024543059.1, forward strand.
TGACTTAATAGGGCTTCCATGCTGTGATGCGTGGATGGTGTTCATTTCATAGACACAAATAGCACTTGAAGGGTTAATGAAACATTTGATAGGCAAAAAAATACAATTTTAGTAGGTTAGTAGGGAGTTAGGGGTACCTGTATTTATCATAAGGCAGTATGTATTTATCAGGCCTTTTAATATGTCTCACGCATTCATGTTTACCCACATTTAAATCCGGCCTGGCATTGAGGCTGGAGTGGTAGATAGTTCAACGGCTGAGGGCACTTGTTGCCCCTGCAGAGGACCTGGGTTCAATTCCCAGCACCCACGGGTGCTCATGACCATTCACAGCTCCAGTTCCAGGGGATCCAATGGCTCTTCTGAGGTGACAGCCATACATGTGGTGCACATACGTACATGCAGGCCAAACACTTGTACACATAGCATAAATCTTAAAAACAAAATTAGTCATACTAAGAGAAGCACAAAATAAAGGTTTTTAAATGATAAATGAGATGCTCACAGGCTTAAGTTCTTCCTCAGAGTGAAAAATGACAAAGGAATTGGATGAAGACAGTCACCATGACACAGAATAAATTTAGTGAGAGGAGATAGTTCCAAGGTAAAGCTGTAAGGTAGGATTAGTTTATTTTCCTTTCTTGTTTAATAGTTAATAATCAAGAGAGATCACCTTCATGATGGGAAATTTTTAGAATGGGATCTCTTCTAGGCTGCACAATTCTTTCTTTTTTCATAGAAAATTTCGCTGTTTGAAGGTAAAGAAGGAAAAGTCAGCAGAAAACACAGCCGGAGAATGCCTAAATTATTTTTTTTTTAGAATTTATCTTTAGTTCTTATACAATCTTTCAACTTTTTGTTAATTTCTTACTCGTTTTTAACATTTCTTTATTTTAGATGTAGATTTAAAACTCTTATTAACTGTAAATTAAAATTTCAGTCTTTTCTTTAGATGTTTTAAATGTTCAATTAGGCCTGGTGGCAGTGGCACACGCCTTTAATCCCAGCGCTCAGGAGGCAGAGCCAGGCGGATCTCTGTGAGTCTGAGGCCAGCCTGGAAGCAGAGTAAGTTCCAGGACAGTCAGGGCTACACAGAGAAATCCTGTGTAGGCGGGGGACATTTAGGCAATGGGACACTCATCAGACTTTGTTGAAGGAACAGGGAGTGTTCATATCAGCTGGACTGGTCCACATCAGCTTTCAGGAAGTCCAGGGCTCGCCACCATTCAGAGCAGGTTATAGTCAGCAACTGATGCTTAGACGCATCTACCAGCCAAGTGGAAGCCGATTGAGATAAGTTTAAACTGGGAACAGAGTTAAAATTTAACTTAAAGAAAAAACCCATATTGTAGAAAAAGAGCAGATAACGGGTATCTGTAAACAGAAGGAATAGACTCATACCTTTGAGTCCTAGCAAAAACTACAGATTTTGGTTAGAAACATGTATATTTTTCTGCTGTTCAGAGAACCACGTCTGGTTTGACAGAGATGCCTTTGGCCCAATGAGAAACACCTTTAAGTTCATATTTAAATGGCAACCAGAATAAATCTAAAATCTTGAGCTTCTGACCCACATAGCAAGTAGTCATTACTCTATCAGCTTATTAGAACTCCATGGGGAGGATTAGAAACATTTTTCATATCTTAAGTCATTTCTTTTAGACCCTCAAAGCTTATGAACTTTTATATCCTCAGGCCTTAAAACATTTTTTAATGAGCTTACAAGTTGGTTATAGATTGGTGGAAGAATCTGGATACCTTTTGCTGCTAAACTGACATTATATCTGCCCTAGCTGTTAATACTATCAGAGATCTCTGAAGGATAAATAAAGTATATCTGAGTACAGACCAAATAATAGTTTTTAAATCTATTAAAAATGACAAGAACCAAAGTCTATATACGGTTAGTCATGACCAGGTCTCCATAGTATTGGAGACAGAAATATCCAGAACAGCAACTGTCTAAGCCAGGCCCAGAAGGTGAATTTTTCCTTTTCTGTGGAAGAGGGACATGGAAAAGACTGACCTTGTTTTGTCTAGGCAAAAGTGGTGCAATCAATTCTCCAAGGTCCGGCTGTTTGTCCACAGTCTAGACAGGGTCCTGGCAGCTGGTGTTGCACTGGGACATCTCGTCCAGTGGTCAGCGTCGTCATAATCCAGGTGGAGACATCATGGTGTCTATAATCTTCTCTGGAGACCTTGGGTTAATGCTAGGATCTCAGAGTCTCTGTCTAATATAATAGGCTTTTTAATTATTATTTTAAATGCCACATTCTGTAGATCTCTGAAGTATGAGGGCTGCCTAGGCATGTCTAATTAGACAAACTTTGTTTTTGTTTTAAGTTTGATTTTGAAAACATATACAGGGAACTAAATAAGGTTTATTTCTGTAACTAATCATATCGGTACTTTAAAGATGACTAACTTGTATTTTCTGACAGTCTATAATAATTTAGCAGCTTTTACAAGACTAGAACTCCACACTCTGTCATGACTTTGAATTAAAGCTAATAAAGAAACTGAATTAGTCATTCCAAGGGTAAACACAGAACAAGTTTATATCTAATTGTTAATGTTGTCTCCTGCAAAGGCAAGGAACAGGTCCCAGGGTGATATGGGAACAGGAGGGAGTCTAAGGGCTGGCATTGCCCTTGGGCAAACTGAGACTCAGGCCTACCTTCCTGCTGATCTATAGAACCCATCTTAGCAGGTGTATACCGAGTTGACCTGAGAAAGCTGCCCTGGGCCCAACATTTTCCTCCTTCACAAGTACCAATGACAGGACTCAATCATGGGTCCTGTCTGTCCAGGGGCTCAAGGGGGTGATACTGGAACCTCTATACCATCAGTTGAGCAGTATTGACCTGTTCTCGAACAAAAGCCATTGGTCTGTTGATAAGAAGCAGCTAATTAGGGGCCGGTTGGAGCTGGAAGCGGGGTTGTTAATCAAGGAGACCAGTTGAACAAGTTTTTACGTTCAGTGTGAGCGTTCTGTTTTGATGGAGGAAGGTCATTGGCTAATAAAGGAACTGCCTTGGCCCATTTTATTGGTTAGAAGATAGGTGGGAGGAGTAAACAGAACAGAATGCTGGGAGGAACAGGAAGTGAGCTCAGACTTGACAGCTCTGCTCGCTGGAGCAGAGACACCATGCCCCGCTCCCGGGCAGACACACACCATGAAGCTCCGACCCAGGATGGACTAGGCTAGAATCTTCCCGGTAAGACGGGTTCTCACAGATTATTAGAGATGGGTTGATCAGGATATCAGAATTAGCCAGTAAGGGCTAGAGCTAAAGGGCCAAGCAGTGTTTAAATGAATACAGTTTGTGTGTTGTTATTTCGGGCATAAGCCGAGCAGGCGGCCGGGGTGCTGGGAACGCAGCCCAGCCGCCCCTTATTACTACACTGTTTTCTGTCATTAGCAAGGCCATTGAATCTCTTAATAACCCCAGAGTGACTGACATAGAAACAGCATTCTTTCCCCAGAAGAGGAGGTCTAAACCTCTTAGTATTAATACAGAAATTTATGACTCAGTTTATCCAAAGAGTTTAAACCCTAACGATATAAAATATAAGACATTTTATAGCACAGATGTCTCACAGCCTTATAAATTTATTTAAAAACCTAAAATCTCTTAAATGGCTTTCTGCAATATCAAAAATAAAGTACTTCCTTGGTCCCACCCTCGACAGCACATACACAGCCTGATTTTTAGATCTCAGCCTGCTCCATTTCACTGTACCCGGTGCTTCTGGTGACGATCACCTAGCACTGGCACTTCTAAAACCATTAAGGTCCATTGTTGCAACTGTATATTCTCTGGGACTCTAGTCCTGTTATACATTTGTAAACCTTAGCTGTTTTATTTTTTTTTATGATCCCTTTATGTCTTTATAACCATTATCACCTGGGTGACTCTTAACAAAGTCTAGCAGGCAGAACAAGGTACATTTTGAGTATAAAAACATTGAGGTTAGCTAGGTGGTGGTGGCACACGCCTTTAATCCCAGCACTCGGGAGGTAGAGGCAGGCGGATCTCTGTGAGTTCGAGGCCAGCCTGGTCTACAAAAGCTAGTTCCAGGATTGGCGGGACTGGCTCTAAAACTACAGAGAAACCCTGTCTTGAAAAAAACAAAAACATTGAGGTGTATTTTAATCCAAACTATCTTGGAGATCTGTTAGGCCCACTCCACGTGGTCATCTTTAATCAAGATGGCAGTGAAATCATGTGGCATCCATTTTTTAACTCTAGCAAAATGGCAATTTAAAATTTAAAATAGAATTGTGCCTTATGATTTTTTTTAAATTACCCATGCATAGATTTTAAGTAAATAAAACACGGGTCTAACAGAGGAAGAGCCATAATACAATTTTATTTATTATTTATTTATTTATTTATTTTGGATTTTCGAGACAGGGTTTCTCTGTAGCTTTTTGGTTCCTGTCCTGGAACTAGCTCATGTAGACCAGGCTGGTCTCGAACTCACAGAGATCCGCCTGCCTCTGCCTCCTGAGTGCTGGGATTAAAGGCGTGTGCCACCACCACCCAGCCATAATACAATTTTAAAAAACAGCATATAGCAGTTTTAACATTATCTATACCAAAAAGTCATCTGAATTTCTGCTAACCCAAATTTAGTAATCAGAGCTCAGTGATAAAGTTTTGAAGTCAGACCCATAACAGCACAAATAGACCATTTCTGTCTCAGCTCCATGCTTGCAAAAAAACTGACATAGACACACTTTTTAACAAAACAAGCATATTTAGTATTTGCATGTATGAGAAACCACAACAAACATAGTTTACATCCCCTTTTGACCTTTTATAACTTTTTATATACATTTAGTCCATTTTTTCCTGTTTATTTCTTTCGTCTTCTGCTTTCTCCCTCGCTTTTTAGACGACATACCAAAATCTCTCTCACTTTTTAGACAATATGAAACTTCTTATCGAAGTCTTTCTTGTGGTTTTCCTCAGTGGTGTATGATGTATGGCTTCAATGTTATAAGTAAGAACAGAAACATGCATATACTATAACAAAAATAACTTTAAACTTACATCACATAAAATCCTGTACCAGTATGAAACATTTGAAATCAACAGTAGTTTTGTTTTATACATTAACCAATATTAATTTGTAACCTTCCCCTATAAATAATGACAGATATTTATGACCCACTGGATCTGAATGATCAAAGCAGCTCTGGTGGAGGGAAGTCTGGCTACAGCGTCACAACACCTACATCCAGAGTCCTTGGCCCTCGGAGCCAAACCTTGGTCAGGTTTGACCAGAAGTTGAGGCATGCAGCCCCCAGGGCAGGCAGAGGGAACTCTTTCACCAGCATGGGAGGGGGCAGTGTGGCCAGGCTTAGTGAAAGAAATCATCGAAAGCAGAAAATTGGTGAAGATGGAATTCAACAAGGGGGCTGTGTTCCAGCTGCAGTAGGCAGCGGAGCTTGGCAGCTTTGGCCGCATGGTCCTAGGGTTAAGGATAGAAGAAAGGGGCTACGGACTTTGTCTCCATAGCCAAGGAAAGCTGCTGAAGCCAGGCACTGGGAAGTGGAAGCTTGAATTACCTTGGAGATCCTGAGATGTTGGAGATGCCAGAGCCGTGGGAACCTGCTGTGAGCTGCTCACAGAGAATGGAACCAACCCAAGAGAAAGAAGTGTGCCGCAGTCAACAGAGCTGGAAGGAGTTGGAGATCTGAAGAGCGTATTGACGTCAGGCCTGCAGGTGCAGAGTTTGGAGTTTGTCCAGCTGGTTTTCCGCTTTGCTTTGGTCCAGTATTTCCTCACTATGTTTTCTTCCCTATGTTTTAGAAAGTTAATGCACATTCTCTGCGTTATATGTTGGAAGTATGTGGTCTGCTTTTTGATTTTGATTTTATAGGGGATTACAGTTAAGAGGTTGCATGAATCTTAGGAGAGACTTTGAACTTTTAGACTTTGAAATAAATTTGAGACTGTGATAGACTACGGGGACTTCTGAGATTGGACTGAATGCTTTTTTTTTTTTTTTTTTTTTTGGATTTTTCGAGACAGGGTTTCTCCATAGTTTTTGGTTCCTGTCCTGAAACTAGCTCTGTAGACCAGGCTGGCCTCGAACTCACAGAGATCCACCTGCCTCTGCCTCCCGAGTGCTGGGATTAAAGGCGTGTGCCACCACCGCCCGGCTGAGGGACTGAGTGCATTTTTGCACTATGATATGGCTACAAGCCTTTGGGGGCCAGGGAGTAGAATGTGGTGGTTTGAAAGAAAATAACCTCCAAAGGAAGTGGCACTGTTAGGAGGTGTGACTTTGTTGAAGGAAGTGTGTCACTGTGGCAGTGGGCTTATAGGTCTCATATATGCTCATATATGCACAGTGTCTTAGACTATTTCCTATTGCCCACAAGTCAAGATGTAGGACACTTCTCCAGCACTATGTCTGCCTGCACGCCACCATGTCACGCCATGATGATAATGGACTAAACCTCCAAAAATGTAAGTCACCCCAATTAAATATTTTCCTTTATAAGAGTTGCTATGGCCATGGTGTCTCTTCACAGCAGTAGAACACTGACGAAGACATCTTTCCATCTTCTGAGTCTTCTCCACTTTACCTCTTCAAAGACTTGTTGCACAGGTTTTCCCTTTGCTCGGTTAGAGTTACCCCAAGATATTTTATGGTTTTTTCTGGATGTTGTGAGGGGTGTTATTTCCCTGATTTCTTTGTCAGCAGCCTGTTTATCATTTGTACATAAAAGGGCTACTGGTTTTTACCACAAGGACACTTGCTCACCTATGTTCATAGCAGCTTTATTCGTAATATCCAGAACATGAAACAACCTAGATGCCCCTCAAGTGAAGAATGGATAAAGAAAATGTGGTACATTTACACAGTGGAGTATTACTCAGCTGTTAAAAACAATGGCATCATGAAATTTGAATAAAAAGAAGTCCTGAGGGGGTAACCTAGACCCAGAAAGACAAATATGGTTTGTACGCACTTATAAATGGATATCAGCTGTAAAACAAAGGGTAACTATGCTATAAGCCACAGATACAGAGAGTCTGGGTAACAAGGAGGTTCCAGGAGGGCAAGCTCATATCTCCCTGGGAAGGGCAAACAGAAGAGATTTTGTGGATGGACTGGGGCCAGGTGGGGATAGGAACTTGAGGGATCAGATTGGACTTGGATGGAGGGGGAGAGAACTAAAAGAGATGGCTGGAAGCGGGGGAGGGCATTTCCATACCAGGCAGAAACCTGGTGCAAGGGAAACTCCCAGGAGTCTACAAGGATGACCCCAGCTAAGACTCCTAGCAAGAGCAGATTCTCAGCCTGAACTGGCCATCTCCCATGGCCAGGCAAGACTTCCAGTGGAAAGATGGGGGCACCAACCCAGCCACATAACCTTTTATACAGCCTGTCCTACCTATGGGATGTGCTGTGGTTAGGGTGGAGCAGAGATTGTGGGAGGGGCCAAACAATGACTGGTCCCGCCTGTAACCCACTCCACGGGAGCGAGCCCACCCTTGATGCTGCCTTCAGGACCCAGAGGACAGACGGCCCAAAGACCTAGAATAGAGCCAAACATGGTTACAGGAAGAAAAAAGTCAATGCAATGATGGCCTAATGGTATTCTGCTATATGCATAGCTTGGTGCCTGCCCCAATTGTCATCAGAGAGTCTTCATTAGCAGGGGCCAATAGAGTCCAGCTCTAACTGATCCCCTACCAAGGGTTAGGTCCGCAGCCTCAGCGTAGTGAAAGGACTTAAACAATTCCTGGTCTAAGAAGTACGGAGCGAGTTTATACACGTACTGTTTAAATCGTGTTTCTTATTCTTTCGCCCGTATTGTAAGGGTTCCAGTTTATACACACATACATACAAAGGCAATTTTCCGGCAATGGCAAGTAACAGGGCTTGAATTTTCGGGGTCAAAAAGCAGATAAGAACTGTCCCAATGACACTACTGCCTGCGTCTTTATGCCCCTGGAGAGGCATGTTTAGGACACCCAGGCAGTGCTCAGATGCCATGTGTATAGGGGTCCCCACACAGGCCAGAAGAGGGCATTGGATCTCCTGTAGCTGGAGTCACAGGCAATTGGGAGTGGTAGTGTTGGAAGTCCTCCTGTTTATGTGTTGCTTTCATTGGTTAATCAATAAAGAAACTGCTTGGCCTGATAGGGCAGAACTTAGGTAGGTGGAGAAGACAGAACTGAATGCTGGGAAGAAGGGCGGAGTGAGAAACGCCATGGAGTTCTTGCCTGAGATGGATGCTGGTTAGAATCTTGCTGGTAAGCCACAGTCAATGTGGCAATACACAGTTTTAATAGAAATGGGTTAAATTAAGACATAGGAGTTAGCCAATAAGAAGTTAGAGCTAATGGGCCAGGCAGTGCTTAAATGAATACAGTTTCTGTGTGATTATTTCAGGTGTAAGCTAGCCGGGTGGCCAGGACAGAACAAAGGGCCCTGGCTCTATGTAACAGAGTGGCCCTAAGTTGGTCCTTTGTAAGAGCAAGAAGTACTCCTCACTGCTGAGCCATCTCTCCAGCCCGAGTTAAGGTTCTTAAGAGGATACACATGTGTGTGTATTTGTGTTCCTGGCTGATGCTTACCAAAACTGTTATAAGCATTGATCAGAGTCCAGAGGGCACCCGTGGGATTTCCAGGTTCTCTGTCCTGAACAAAGAATTGCACCAGGAACACATGGCTAGAGATGGAGATATTTTATCAAAAGAAAAGTAACTTCCCAGAATAGGAGCATGCTCCCTCCCCAAGGACTGGGGAAGGTCCAAAGTCCAGTCCTGGGGGGGGGGGGGGGGGCACATTTACAAAGCCACTACCTTCTCTGGCAATAGGAAGTCACCAGACTTTTATTGTGTGTGCTGTTTTGTCATGTGTAGCATATAGTTGGAAGGGTTCCCTGTCTTCCTCTGCTGTTGGTTTTATTAAATGTCTATCTATGCCTTATCCTCCTTCCTCTCTTAGAAGGGAATAAAGAGTTCCAAAGCAGTCTGTGAAACTGCATTTTGCTTTACCATTCCGATTTTGGATGCTGTTTACGTGCGCCTGACATGAGAGGCCACTTCTAAAGAATGCCTCTCTTTCGCACCACTCCATTTGAGTACTGTTCAGCTGACTGTTATTCTGCATAAAGTATGGATAATAAAAACATAGTCACATCCCTTGTGACAAGGTTACTGCATGTATGACTCAGATTCTGTAGCATCAAAGTCGGATTAAGAAGGAAGCGACATGCCCTGAGGCTATAGGCTTTTAGGGCAGGAGTTTTAATGTTCATTTCAGGGATAAGTTGCCTGGCATCTCATAGGAGGGGTATCCACACCCCTAAGGGGCAAGACTGTAATCACTTCTTCAAAGACTTTGAAGACAAAGCCAAGCCAGGCGCTTTCAGTTCCCCAGTCAGGCCTCACACAGGAGAGATCTCTGCTGACTGACAGGCTATGGCCAATTCACCTTCATCCCAATGCCTTTGTTTGTTCTTCCTTTGTGGAGTCTGCATGGACATTGCAAGGATTGGACATTATTACCCTCCCTCCCCTTCCTTTGACTTCCTCTTAACTAGAGTGTTAAATACCTACTGAGCAAACAGCGTTTTGTCTGTGTCTTACCAGGGTAAACACCAATACCCTGTGAAGAAGTGAAAGAGGCATTGTTAGGGTTACCACGACAGAGTACCTCGCCAGATCACAGCCAGGGAATTCTGCAGAAATCACACCGTGCAACAGATCTCATACAAGAGAGCTATGGGGGTGGGGGGTGATGAGAGGCCATCTTGGAGTGGGGAAAAGAGAGCGAGAGACAGAACGAAAGAGCAGGCTGTGCTGGCAGGGAACTTTTTAAAGGGTTCACCTTTTTAAAGGGTACATGTGTTGCATTTGGCTAGTGGTGATGACATAGCTGTAGCGCTGAGTTGCTGAAGGCAGGCGGGGAGAATGCCTGGTTTCTAACATTTCTCCCTGTTGTTTATTATAAAAGGTGAGGAAGTAGGAAGGGGTGATGGCGAGGCAGGAATGGGGCACCATGCTCTGGAGACTGCTTCCTGTGGTCTGGGGAACATCCTTGGGGACCCAAGGGAACTGGGATGCTGGCTGCAGTCCTGAAAGAGGCTGGACCACCTGGGCCAGCCACATTGACGCAGGTTTGGGAGTTTAGAGGAAATTTATCCAGGATGCACATTTGAAACTTTTAGACCCAGGGTCCTGGTAGCTGGGGGTGGGGGATCCCACCCTCAGGAATAAACAGAATAGGCAGGTCATTGTACTCCTCTGAAGTCCATTTGACCCGAGAGCTGGATTCAAGTTGATTCCCTGACACTTACAAGAATTTTTTATTACAAAAAGAGATAAGTTTCGGATACGCTAGTATTACCATGGATTTTGATCTGTACTGAAATCCACATTATAGAAAAGGCTGTGGATTCACACTTTTGAGTGATAATAGAAGCGTGGGGATGGAAAATGATTTGGGGTTAAAATTGTGATTACCTTTTCTTCTATCCAGAAAATTGGGTGTATATAGACTAGACAGATGTTTTTAGCACAATGAGAAACACTTTTAAGTCTATATCATCATACAAAAATCCATACTAATCTAAAATATTTTGAAGATGTCTTGTTGCTTTCTTGGTCTAAAAGAACCAAGTAAACTCAGTAGGACTGAGATGTTTTATAATTGCTGCTTTATGCCACGTGGTCAACTTTACATGGTTAAGTCACATGGCATGTACCCTTTAAACTTAGTAAAGAGGGCTGCTAACCATGTGGCTACTTCATCCTGATGTGGTCATCAGCCAAGGTACACATGGTTGCTATTTAAAAACATCTGTTTTCTTAGTAGATCTATCTATCTATCTATCTATCTATCTATCTATTATCAAAAAATTAAATCCAATGAGAAAAGGGGAGATAGGTCACAAAGAAAAAACACCACCATAGGGAGGGTTAGGCACCTAATAGACAGGGAACAGTTTAGCTATAAGAGATAAGGACGAATAAGCAGGAACTCCACCCTTGGGAGAGTTCCAGTATCCCAGAAGCCATGAGGGCCGAGAAATGCTATGGGACTTCTCAGACAGCTCCTGGGGGAGGCAAGCAAACTCACAACGTCTTGCCTTGGAGGGCTCAAGGAGACAGCAGATAGCTCCAGTGGGAAGGGGGCAAGGAAAGGGTCACAGACCCAGGAGAGTGTAGGCAGCTCCTAGTGGAGGTGAGGCAGTTCCAAGAAGGAGCTGAGAGGCACCATGAAGGAACAGAGGAGGATAAGTGTCATGGTAACAAGAATTTCAATCCGGGACATCCTCGAGCTGACTGAGAGGCTTGTGAGAGGGAACTGTCCCAAATCACAGAGGCGAGGCATCCCTTTTCATGTGGTGGGTCCCGGCATACCAGTGTCGCTTTTCATAGTAAAAGAAGACAAAGAAGGAAGCTCTGTGGTAATGATGGTTAGGCAGGAAAGGGGGAGGGGCAAGTGGTTAGAACAGGTCGAGAGGAAAACAGCTGGAGAGATGCATGTGTCTTAGCAAGCAGAGTTATCCATGCGGTGGGGCCCAGAAGGGCATGTCCACATGGTGGCAGCTCCAGAAAGGTGTAGAAAGGAGATGCCCACATGTGGGTGCCCCCAAAAGGGCATAGTAGGGATAGGCTCAATATGGTGGCCACCCCAAAAGGGCATTGCAGACTCCAAGAGCCAGAGAGAGAATACTTACTGAGGAGGTGAAAAGCCAGACTATAGAATTTGGAGCCAAATATGTCGGGGGGGGGGGGGCACAGAAGCCAGCTCGAGCAAGTGATCCGCACCCACCAGGGCAAAATTGGCAGTTTGGTTCAGCTAAGAGAGGCTGAGCCCCTTGGAAGGGGAGCTCATTTATGCCCCTCCAGGGTTTTGAGCACCAGATGAAATAATGAAAGGAAGGAAGGAAGGAGGGAGGGAGGAAGGAAGGAAGGAAGGAAGGGATTAAAAGGAAAAGGGCCTGACTGCTCCTAGGTATGGTGGAGGAAAAGCTTTATGGTAGATACAAGGAAGAACACAGCCAGAGCCAGACACATCTGGGAGAGTCCAGCGTGGTGGACAGGACCAGGCTGAGCAAGGTCATGTGCAGACACTGGGGGGAGGGAAAGGGAAGAGGAAGGAACCAAATGCAACAGCCAGGAGGCCCCAAAGTACTGAGTAACCAAAATGTGGCGATTATATAGAGAAGAGCCTCTGGGGGGACAGGCAGCCTAGTCCCTGGGCTGGTGACTTCAGGGAGGGACTAGGGTATGCCAGCCAGGAGGACCCTGTGACAGGTAGGGGCCGAGGGATGCAGGGAGAACCTGGTGGCCAGGTCCACTGTGATATGTGTTAAATAGGCGCCTCAGCCTCTCGTCCCAGGTTTGTAACGAGACCCTTCTGTTGAAGTTCAAATCAAAGGTGAAGCTCTGGCTGGGGGTCATGACCTTTGCTTCGAAATCTTGACACGGTCGAGGAAGATGTGGAAACTGCCGACTTCCGAAAGAAGCGCGTTATAGGATGCCCAGCTGTCTACCGTAAAAGCTACGCAGACGGCAACCCCATCTCATTGAAATCTTGACACCATCGGGGAAGATGTGAAAACTGCCGACTTCCAAAAGAAGCGCGTTATAGGATGCCCAGACGTCTACTGTAAAAGCTATGCGGACGGTGACCCCATCTCTGCTAGGTGCGGAATCCTTTGGTTTCTCGTTTTACTGTGACATGTCCTTTGGAATTGCCTTGGTTGCGGCATTTTACCACGCTATAGGAAAGGGACTAATACAGAACAGTAATGTGTTTGTGTGTCAGGTGGACAAGGGTCAGTTGTACTGGTTGTTCTTGTCAACTTGACACAAACTTAGGCATGTCTGGAAAGAGGAAATCTTTTTCTGTCTTTCTTTGTTTTGTTTTATTTAAAGGCAGGGTTGCTCTGTGTAGCCCTTGCTATTCTAAAACTCGCTCTGTAGACCAGGCTGGCCTCGAACTCAGAGATCTGCCTGCCTCTGCCTCCCAAGTGCTGGGATTAAAGCAGGTGCCACCATCACCTGGCTGGAAGAGGAGCTCTTAATTGAGAAAGTACCTCCATCCAATGAACCTCTAGGCAACTCTGTGGAGAACTGTCTTGATTAATGCCGTGGGAGGGCCCAGTAGCCCCTTGGGCAGGTGACCCTGGGTTGTTTAAGAAAGCAAGTCAATGAAAGGCTCTCCTTTGTGCCTCTGCTTCAGCTTCTGCCTCCAGCCCTGACTTCCCTCACCCACAGAGTGCGACCTGAAAGCTGTAGAAGCAAACCCTTCCCTCCCCAAGTTGCTTTTGGTCACGATGCTTTACCACAGCAGTAGAAACTCTGAGACAGAGCCTCTTCCCGAGTATCAGAGTGACTGTAAATGCTAGGTTATCCTGCCTCACCCCTATGTGCGGGAATCACAGGCATGGGCCACCATGCCCATCCAACTTCCTTGTGCTTACCATCTGGACATGATGCTGGGAATATCGTAGTGATAAGTGAGTCACACAGGTGACTGAAATTTGGACTAAAGTCATTAACTCGAGAAACAAAGACATTAATAGAGATAATGGAACTCACAGCAGGGCTAAGTCCTGGATGAGGTTACTTCACTTCACTTCAGGATGAGGTGGAATAATGGTGATAAGGAACCCTTACGGGAATAGGGTCAAAGGTGGTGAATGGTACCTTGAGAAGCTGTAAGAGAGGATCCAGGGAGAGAAAGCAGAGGGCTTTTTCCTGCTGGACTGTTCCTGGTCATGATTTTGTGCCGCCTGAGACAATATTCACATTCAATTTATGATGTGGGATTCCCTTCTCTATGCTGTGAATACCACTGGTTAATAAAGGACTATCTTGGGCCTGCACAGGGAATAGACGTAGGCAGGGAAAACTAAACTGAATGCTGAGGGGAAGGAAGAGGAGTTAGAGAGAAGCCAGTAGCCCAGCCAGGAACTTTACCCGGTAAGCCACTGCCACATGGCAATACACAGATTACTAGAAATGGGTTAAATTAAGATGTGAAAGTTAGCCAATAAGAACCTAGAGCTAATTGGCCAAGCAGTGATTTAAATAGTATGGTCTCTGTGTGATTATTTTGGGTCTGAGCTGCTGGGCAGCTGGGAAACAAACTAGCAGCCTCCCTACAACAAGCTGGTGCACCAATATGGTTTACTAAATCCACATAAAACCTTAAAGGGCTTGGAAAGAAATTCTAGACACTAAAAAACAAAGTTTAGCCACAGTTATTTTCCAGAATGGGCTTTGCTTGTTGGTGGCATGCTGTGGCTCCTTTAAGAGAGGTTTTCCTGGATCAGCAGTAGCAGAAAAAAAGCCACAGTTTTGAAATGCTGCTTTCTGGACCATACTGCCAGCACAACCTCTGGCTCTTTCAGGAGACTGCACATTTAAATGGGGTTTGTGAACAATGTGCTACAACTTGCTTAATGCCAACATAGACCGGCTGTGTGCCTAAAAATGGGGCAATGTACATGGTTCTCAGAGGTAGTGAACAGCTCTGCCATGCTGGACTGGGTGGGGCAAGCAGGTACTGCCATATTTCCCCTAGCAATGGTGTCGCTTAAGTTCATAAGAAAGGCTTAGCATTTTAAGAAGCACTTTTGGTCAGAAAATAATTACAGATACACAATAAAGACAAATTCAGATGAAAAAGACCTCTAAATGAGACACAGTGTGTTTTAAAAATGTACGTAGGCTTGGGAGAGAGAAGAAAAAGGGTATAGAGAGTTATAAAAATAAATGGGTTTAAAAAAAGAAAAAGTCTTTGAAGAGATATAGTTACATATTAAAGGAGTAAAGATAATAAAATAAATATTAAAAAGTAATAGCATGAAAACAAATAAGCCACGTAAAGATGGACTATACACAGAGTGTCTAGATTATGTATATTATTGTGTTTTATTTGAATTTTTTGACTGTGAAGGAGCTAAGTAACCAACCTATATACTTTAAAGATATCTTGTCTTTAAAATTGGGGTTTAAGGATATGCTACTTTGGAAAAGATGTTCTTCTTTTGTTTCCACAGAGGATGGAATGTGATTTGGTGGACCAAGATCCCCTAAAATGTTGCCTTGAACACCCCTCTAAAAATTACTTCACCCAATAAACAGCAGGAAGTAGTTTGGAGAGAACTATGCCCAAATTCCCAAATATTGTTTGTAAATGTTTGTTTACATCTGACAGGGGATATGCTATAGAGATTTGCATTGGTATGGATCTTGGTTTATTGATACAATTTTAAGGTCAGTTTTGTTATACTATGTATATGCACTTCTGATCTTGATTAAGGTATTGTGTTTGTCAAGTTTATTTAAAAATGTAATGCATAATTAAGAAATATAGGTTAATAGATAATCATGTGTAATAGTCAAGCTTATAGCCATGTTAGATTTTCTAGATGTACAGAGATATATTTCAGATGGATAGGCATTCTTCAAACTTTTCAAAGACTACAGAGTATGGCATTTAAAATGTTTAAGAACTTAGGACTTTTCATGACAATGAGACACATCTGCTCCTGGCAGCACCAATTACTTCAAGAGGATGATGAGCATCAAAGAGGCCCCTTATAGAGTTGGTTAGCCATTTGGGCAAGAAACTGCTCTTGCCTGAACTTCTTGATGAACTGGACATGTAGGACCCACAGAGAAATGACTGCTGAACCTGCCTAAGGGTGAGATGATCCTTCAGGGTTCCTGCTTCATGAAAGAGTCTGCTAAACATTCTGCAGGACACAGAAGAAAGTGACTGACAAACTGCCAATATAGGTGGAACTGTCTTTGAAATTTCCTGCTTTATGGAAAAGTCTGCCAAATACTATGGGTCAGTAGACTGAAGATAGGTGCCCCAGTGGTACAGAAGAACTTTGGGTGATTGTCCAGGCAGAGAGATAGATGTCTCTATTATTTATAGAGTTTTAGAAGTTGCTTACAATACACTTCCTGTTTACTTAGGAAATATTATAACCTTCTAGAGTCTTTGATGGAGTAGATAGTTCTAGTTATAGTTTTCCTTAGTTATGATAGAAGATAAAGTAGATATAAGTATTGTAACTGTAATTTTTTCTTGATAACTGTTTTGTCATATGTAATTTTACTGTGGTAAAGTTAAAACTTTCCTTTTTATTTAAACAGAAAAGGGGAGGTGATGTGGGAGTTTCCTTTGTATGCTGTCAATACCATTGGTTAATAAAGAAATTGTCTTGGGCCTGCACAGGAAACAGAGCTAGGCAGGGAAAATTAAACTGAATGCTGGGAGAAAGGAGGAGGAGTTAGAGAGAAGCCATATAGCCCCACCAAAGACAACACTGGGAACTTACCTGGTAAGCCGCTGCCATGTGGTGATACACAGATTACTAGAAATTGGTTAAATTAAAATGTTAGAGTTAGTCAATAAGAAGCTAGAGCTAATGGGCCAAACAGTGATTTAATATGGTTTCTGTGTGATTATTCCGGGTCTGAGCTGCTGGGTGGCCGGGAGACAAACTAGCAGCCTCCCTACAACAATTTATTAGATACATTTATTCTTGTTGGATATTGAAGCATAGCTACAGAATCCGACCCGAAATGTGAAAAGATATGCTGAGGGCCATCCTCTCTGTCCTCTGAATCTGCATATGGCCTTCTGCCTTGCTTTGGTGCTTTCCCAGATGTGATGTATAGTTCGTGACAGGCAACTGCACCTAAGTGGTCTGTCCTGAGAAAGTTCTGGGGAAGGGTTGCTCTCTTGGTTAATATTTAGCAGGTGCTTGATGGTATTTATTTACATGTTTTTCTGATCACGTATTTATGAATTCAAACAACCTTCCTTGGATCATTGCTTTCTTTGTTACCTTCCTGTATAAAAACAAAACAACGCTTAAGCGAGCCTATCTACAGCATTAGTTAGACTGTAGTCAGCCTGTTCTTTCAGGTCCTGCCTAAGTCTGTGAAGGTAACACCCTCAATTTTAAGAGACACCAGCCACTTAGAGGAAAGCCTGGAGAGGCCCAGCGGCTGTCAGCAGAGCTAGCTACAGGGTTGACATGAAGAGGGGCTCAGAACATGGCTGGAGCCACAGGTGTGAATCCTTTTGAGTTATCCTCTTTAGATACATCATTTCCCTGCCGTGCACGTGAAAACCTGGGCTAGAATCCTGGACCTCCACCAAAGAGCTGTGTAACTGTGGCCAAGTTACTTAACTAATATTTAGATTCTGTATTTGTGAAATGTAGAATTTTAAATCCAACCGGTGACTTCCGTGTGTCCCTGTCATAGATTACCTGGCCCAAGTCTGTTGAGGACCTCATAACTTCTGGGCAGACAGAGTCAACTCCTGTCCCAGATCCCTCTCACTGATCCGCGTTGCCTAGAACAAACATCAGGGGCTGGCCTGTACCCACAACACCTGTTTGTGTTGGAAGTGGTAAGAAGCAAAGCTCTTATTACACACCTGTCTTTCATACTAAAGGTGTGGCAGAACAGTCCGCGGACCAAGACTTTTTACACCACCTGCTATAAGGGAGAAGATAAAGAAAGAACTGGGTTAGGCTTGCTTTAATTCCCCCTCTGAATTGAGCATATGTTTTCAAAGCCATTTCCCCCACATCCTTGCCTATATCAGTTTTGGTCACTCCAGAGACTTCCTACAGAGGCCATAAATGTTTGTCTTCAAGTCCTCATTTTATTCTAATAACCTTACCCCCAGGAACCCTTCTCTCCACCTCAACTTACTCTCAAATTTTACAGAAGACATTTCTGTGAAGGAGAGGTTTTAGGGGGGCTTAAAGAAAACAGGTTTAAATCCAGTCAGCCAACCAGTAATCACCTCAAAAATGGTGGGCCCCAGGCCTGGAGAGAAATGTGGTAGAATCCCTTCCTGGGACTGCTCCTGCCCAGATCTGACCAGTGCTCAAGCCGCTCCTTCAGAACCCGCCCTTCCGTGGAGTTTCCGGTGAGTCTGTAGACTGCCCTGCTCTTCCAGACACAGCCCGTTAGAAACCTTTGCTCTCTCTCATCCTTGACTGCCTTCCTCCACTCCCCCAGCTCCCGCCCCTCACTCGTCTCATGCAGACCCTCAGGTAAGTCCCCAAGCCATGAAGATGCTCACCCCTCTACCCTGAGAGCCCCTACCTACTTAGGCCTCAGCCCTAGGCACTACCCCTCCTCCGGGATTATCTTCCCTCTGTTAACCTTGCTTCCAGAGTAGGCTGATATAGTAGACTCATGAGCATGAATAACAACTTGTGAAAAATTTCCAATAATCGGGAGAAAGATGATATTCAAGACCCTTCTCCACAGCCCTCTCAACTTCCTTTGTGTCTTCAGGCCTAACGCTCCTCTCTCCACAGTATATCTTGAGTGCCTCACAGGCGTGACCCCCTTCCCAGTGCCTCCTCCCCTTCTACACCCCTCCTTGTCTGCTGTGGGAACCCCTGACCATCTTCAGCCCTCAATGGGACTGGTTAAATATCACCATCAGTTTCCGGAACTCTCGACCCCTGTTCATCTGGGCACTCTTATGACTATGATCAATAAGCTACTTGGATCGACTTTATGCAAGTTCCAGAGCCCTGAGGCCACCGTGTCATGAAATTCAGCAGTCCCAGCTGAGCCAGCCCTTGGCTTACCACTCACTGAATGCAGATGGCCGCAGGAAGAGACTGGTGGGCCGCGCATAAGAAACTTGAGTCAAACCGACCGCAGAGCATTGAGGCGTACTTGCTGTGGCTGTCTGCATCAGGTAGGTTCTTCACGGAGTCTGCTTAAGCACTCCACCAGCCAGAAAGCAGCTCGAATGTGACTCCTGCTGGGCTCATTCCAGTGCTCTCCCTGAGCTTTCTCTGCCTTTCTGCTCATGTCTTATAATTTCCTTTTCCTTTTCTAGATAGCTTCTGTCTCGTAAGACATGATGAGTTAGTTCCTTAAGGGCTAAGGGTATGTCTACACACTTTCAGCTCTGTCCTGAGCACTCTCAGAAGTCATGAGATGGACTCTTGACCACCTGGCAAGTTCAGAGTACTTGGAGGCTGGGTGAAACTTTTCAAAGATTAAGTTAAAACCCCAGGGGGAAAAGGAGAAGGTGGTAACTCAGTGGTTTACCATAATTTTGGTATGCAGAGGCCCTAGTTTCCAATGCTCATACTCTCAAAATCAGTATACTCTAATGTCCTTTGTGTGTTTAAAAGCATATATATGAACAGTTTAATGTGTGTGTATGCATGTGTACATTGGCAAGCACTTTACCTATCTCCCAAGCCCCAAGAAAATTCTCCAATAAAGACTTTAAAGAACATTCTGTTAACAGCAGGTCCCATACCTGGAGTGGTTCTAATCTAGCAGGAAACCTGGATTGCGATGTTGTTCAGCCTCTCTGTAATCCCTCAAAGAACATACAGAAAAGGTTGGGTAGAGGACTCAAAGAAGAGTCTCCTAAAAGGAGGCAACATCCAAGCTTGATCTGAAAGAGTAAGCAGATGGCTGCAGGGCCTAAAGAACCTTGTGGCTACCTTCACCCTACCCCTGAGTAGGAGGAGTGAGGGCCTGGATTGGTTGAATGCAAGAAGACTAAACTAAACCATTGTCATGGGGTGGGGATGAGGGGTGGAACCCAGTGTGCAGCAAAGGTGTCTCAGTCTGGGGTGGCACAGGACTGATTCTCCTCGCCCAAACACACAAGGTAAGATGGGGTGGGGTGGGATCCTCTCATTGAGAAGGAGTGTATTTATTTATTTATTATTTGCATTTGTGTGAGAGAGACAGAGGGAGGGGGAGAAAGAGAGAGAGAGGGAGGAAGGGAGGGAGGGAGAGAGGGAGAGAAAGGGAGAGAGGGGAAGAGGAAGGGGGGAGAGGGGGAAAGCAAGAGAGGAGGGGGAGAGAGGAGGGAGAGAGAGAGGTAGAAGAGGGAGAGAAGTAGAAGAGGGAGAGAGAGAGGTAGAAGAGGGAGAGAGAGGTAGAAGAGGGAGAGAGAGGTAGAAGAGGGAGAGAGAGAGGTAGAAGAGGGAGAGAGAGAGAGGTAGAAGAGGGAGAGAGAGAGAAGTAGAAGAGGGAGAGAGAGAGGTAGAAGAGGGAGAGAGAGAGAGGTAGAAGAGGGAGAGAGAGAGAGAGGTAGAAGAGGTGGAGAGAGAGGTGGAGAGCGAGGGGGGAGAGAGCGAGAGAAAACATTCACATGGAATCAGAGGACAACTTGAAGAGTTTGTTCTCTCCTACCATGTATGGATCAAACTTTGGTTGTCAAGCTTGGCAGCAGGGCCATCTCCTGACCCATCTTGCCCAACCTTGGAGTCATTATTTTTGGGAATTAACTGCACCCTCATCTCTTCCTTCTTAGATAAGAAAACTGTACAGCCCATGCAGTCCCAAGGGTTTAGGTCTTCATGGGTGCTGGGGAGGGCCAGAGATAGCAGAAGTCCCTTTGCTTGTCATGTCTTCTGTTCAGATACCCCCTCCCAGAGTGCCTCTGGGGGACTGGATGGTGACCCTGACATCTGGGCAGGAAATAGCCTAACTCGTTCTTGGGAAAGAAAAGGGTGGATTCCTAGCAGAGAGGACCTTATTACAAGTGTAGAACAGAAAGCAGTGAGCTGTGGCCAGAGGACCACAAAATGCCAGGGTGGCTAGCCTGGCTCCATGAGGGTGCCCCTAGTGACGCTAAGGTTACCGTGGCATCAACCCACAGCATGGGCTACCAAGACAACCTGCCCAATCCCACAGATACGGCTCAAGAGAGAGACCGTCCTTTCAGGCAAGCTCAGTAGCCACAGCACCAAGGAGACAGATCTGTTGACCTGGGCTTACCAGAAAGTGACCTCGAGGAGCAGGTACTGAAGCTGAGTCCAAACTGAGGCAGGGAGCAGGGTAGGTGGGGACCAGTTGAGTTTTAGGTGGAGAGGTTCCCAGCACTGGAGGAGCAGCTTGAGAAAGGGAGGTCCAGGAAAAAGGAGTCAAGTCAGAGCCAAGTCAGAGATTGTATACCCCAGCACAGAGAGCCAGCTCCGCCCTCAGAAAGGGCCTGCCCTTCCAGGCACACCGTTGTCCCTCTTTACCGTGAATGCTGGCTACACTCCAAGTTCTTTGGACTTAACAGAGGAAATTACACTCTTTTTTTGTAACCAGATTCACTGATGCATTAAGACTGAGAATTTTTTTCTTTCTAGAAATGACTCAACACAAAGAGGTGAAAACATGAAAAAAAAAAAAAACCCACCCAAGAACCAGTCTTGCTATGTATAGCCCAGACTGTCTCAGTCTTCTGAATGCTGGGTTATAGGCATGAAATGTTTTTAAATTATGTTTTAAGGAGAGAATGGTAGCAAATGCCTATAACCCCAGTACCAGGGAGATGAAGACAGGGAGATCAGAACTTCAAAGCTAGCCTAAGCCATGTAAAACCTTCTCTCAAAAATACCAGCCTGAGCCTGCCAGTGCATGCCTTAAATTCCCAGTCTCACAGAGATCCACCTGCCTCTGCCTCCTGAGTGTTGGGATTAAAGGTGTGCACCACCACTACCCATTAGTTTAGCATTTGTAAGGCATTTTAGCATGTATATGATTATTTTATTTCACTGAGAGATATGATTAATTTTTCAGGGAGGAAACTCAAACCTTGAAGGTTAACTAACCCAGAGAAAGGGCTGAGACTCACGCCCAGTTATTTAGACTCCAAAGCCTGGCCTGTGTTCATTCATATCTCATTCCTTTGTTCATGGAAAAAGTCCTTACAGTCAGTTGGTAGGGCACAGGTGTAGTTCAGTTGGTAGAGCACTTGCCCAGCCTGTATGAAGCTGTGGGCTCCATTCCCAGTACCACATTCTCTGGGCATTGTGGCACATGCCTGTAATTCCAGCCTTTGAAGGTGAGATAAGAGGCAAGAGGGACCAGAAGTTCAAGATTATCCTTGGACACATAATGGGTTTGAAGGCGGGACTGGAACATATAAGATCTTGTCAGAAAAAAAGGAGGGCGGGGAGGAAGAAGGGTGGGGAGAGAAAGGGAGAAAGAGAAAATCACTGACTCAAATTCTCCAGACATAGAGTATGCACTGACAGTCACATGGGCACAGCTTGTCACCATCCCTTCTCAGGTGTGCCCGCACCGAGGCAGGGCCATGAGCAAAACAGCGGAAATCTACAGCTGGCCTTCCTAACCATGCCCAGCAGTGCTGCTTGTGTGTGCACTGTTCTGCGCTTGCACCTAGCTGACAGCTCCCCCTCTGCCCTGAGCACCTGCTCTGTGTTCTCTCTGAGCTAGACACTGGATGGTCTGTGATACCTAAGTGCTGGAGCAGGGCCATTCCAGTGACACCTGTCATGAGTCTTTCTCCCAAATCACCACGCGGAGACTTATTATCAATCATGATGCTCAGCTGATAGCTTGGGCGTGTCTCTAACTAGTTCTTACAGCTTACGTGAACCCATTTATACTAATGGACGCGCTTCCACACGGCTCATGGCTTGTTACCGCATCTCCTACACGCCGTGTTTCCTCTCCATCTGGCTAGCGGCTCTGTCCTTCTTCCTAGAATCCTCTGGGCCCGGAAAATCCTGCCTAGCTAGCTATCGGCCATTCAGGTTTTTATGAAGCCAATCCGAGCGACACATCTTCACAGTGTACAAAAAGATTGTTCCACAGCAAACACCTCGCATCGCAAGCTACTGCCTGAGAACACGCGGTGAACGTGTATTCTAAAGCAGCCTTTTGCACTTGGCAATCATACCAGCTAACATTTACCGAACACTTACCATTTGCAAATATAAGTACTGAACAAGTTATTGCTTTCCCTTTGGCTTTCAAAAGCCATTTATTCCCATTATTATTGTGTAAGGTTATTTGTGATGTACATGCAGGGGTGTTGAGGTCAGTGGGCAGTCTCTGGGAGTCATTTCTCTCTTTCCATCATGCGGATTCCAGGGAGCCTCTCTCTATAGCCCAGGCTGCCTCTGATCTCGTGATCACCCTGTTAGCTCCCCGAGTCTGGTCTGATAGGTGTGAACTCCCTTCCCTGGCTTCTGTACTGAATTCTTTATACACATAGCTCCTTCCTTGTCACTGAGAGGGCCAGGTCCGTAACTCGGTGGCATTGCACTTGCTCACAAGGCCTTCACGTTGACTCCCCAACACCGGACACCCCAAAAAAGAAAAGAAAAAACAAGGTGTGGTAGCGTATACCCATAATTTCAAAACTTAGAAGGCTGAGGCAAGAAGATCCAGAGTTTGAAACTAGCATAGACTACGGAGTGAGACCATGTCTCAAACAAAAATTAACAAACGAACGTTTGAGGGCTAGGTGTGAGACAAACCCATGTCTGCTTGCTTAACCATGCAACCAGAAAGTAGCAGAAACAGGATTTGAACCCTGGTAAGCAGCATTAGCCACAGCACGCCATTCCCTCATCCTACAATGGTGAGGAACAAAGATTCCATCCCTGCCCCAGAGGTGCTGATGGGCTAGCAGTAGGGAGGTATAGGGGCATGACCGGCAGTGTGCCTGCTCTCCTTTGGCCTCCACTGAGGCCTTCTCAACGGTTCTACAGCTTCAAATGTACCACACGATGATGGATGACTAAGGTAGGCGAGATTTGTGCAGTTAGCAATTGGCACAGGACAAAATTTCAGGGCAGAAAGAGGCATAGCAGATGGCCAGGCCAGGTGGCTGGTGAGAGAGAGCGAGCGGAATGATGTGTGTACGCTCGCTGTTTAAAGTTTACTCCGGGTACCTCAAACAGGGAAGGGCAGCTGGCCATTCCTGTAAAAAGTGAAAGAAGATGTCTTAGCTGGCGTTATTATTGCTTTGATTAAACACCATAACCAAAGCAACTTGGGGAGGAAAGGGTTTATTTGATTTCCATATCCTTCATGGCTTTCTGAGGACGGCCAAGGCAGGAACTTAAAGGGCAAGATCCTGGAGGCAGGAGCTGATGCAGAAGCCATGAAGGGTGCTGCTTATACTGGCTTGTTCCTCGTGGCTTGCTCAGTCTGCTTTCTTATAGAACTCAGGACCACCAGCCCAGGGATGGCCCCACCATCAACGGGCTGGGCCCTCCCCCATTGATCACTAAGAAAATGTCTTGCAGCTGATCCTATGGAGGC
The DNA here is from genome assembly GCF_018167655.1 of Microtus oregoni. Classification (NCBI taxonomy): domain Eukaryota; kingdom Metazoa; phylum Chordata; class Mammalia; order Rodentia; family Cricetidae; genus Microtus; species Microtus oregoni. The sequence goes on from NW_024543059.1 coordinate 2,221,960, forward strand.
CTTTTCTCAGTCGAGGCTCCCTCTTCTCAGATGACTCTAGCTTGTGTCAAGTTGACATAAAACTAGCCAGAACAGAAGAGAATCAGAAGTTAAAGGTCGTCATCCTTGACTGCATATGGAGTTTGAAGCTACCACGGTCTATATAAGATCCTTGTATACAAAGCCGGACGATGGTGGCGCACGCCTTTAATCCCAGCACTCGGGAGGCAGAGGCTGGCGGATCTCTGTGAGTTCGAGACCTGCCTGGTCTACAGAGCTAGTTCCAGGACAGGCTCCAAAGCCACAGAGAAACCCTGTCTCGAAAAACAAAAAACAAACAAAAAAAAAAGATCCTTGTATACAAAGAAATACACACACACACACACACACACAATGACAGTGTTGTGTGCCGGTGCCAGCGTGCACAGTTAAGCAGGGAGGTTAAAGATGTGGAATTTTCCTTGCAGTGCTGGAGGACATATACATGAGCAGGCTCCATCCAAGAAAGGGCCTGATCTTGATAACAAATACCAACAGGCAGACATAGAAGCATGAAGGACGCCAAAGTCCTAATCGGATAGCATTCAGTGGCCACAGGATCCTTAATTCTCACCACGCTCGTGGAGAATGTAATATAATCCGACGTTACAGAGTTCTCTCTAGAGCTAGAGATCTGACTGTCTTGCTTGAGGTGCACTTCCTAGCAGTGACCAACAAACATCTGTGCCCTGGCCTCGTGCCCCCTTGATCAGCTGCCCTGGGCTTACTTAACAGAAGCTGAATGTAAGCCCAAGCAAGTGGTATTTACTCCACTGTGTTGTTCTAGCCAGCATGGGATCCAGCTGGGCAGAGATGGAGAGGAAGGGATCAACCCGAGAGAAATGCAGAATGCAGAATCAGAGGAGTGCGGGGAGGAGACACACCCTGAGGAGGGCAGGGGAGAGATGTGGAGCCTCTGGTTGAGCAAATGCATGGATGGGGTACCACTGGCAGAGAAAGGGCTGGATGGCGACTCAGAGCAAGATGGAGGCTGACTTTGAACATGTGTCTGCCATCCTGGGTGGCATCCAGGAGTGTGCATCGACCATGATAAACACAGCTGTGAAGATGAGTTCACTCTCGACTACAGGAGACCTACAGTGCAGGGATTTGGGCCTCACCCCACCTGTGTGCCTTGTCTGGTCTCAATTCAGTGATTCTCCTGCCTCAGCCTCTCTGAATGCCAGAATTACAGGTGTGAGCCACCATACCCGGTTTATGTAGAGTTGGCTACCCAAACCAGGACCTCCTTCATGCTAGACAACGTTCGTTCTACCAACTGCATGGGGCCCTTTTGGTGTTTGTTTGTTTGTTTGTTTGGATTGGTTAGTTGGTTGTTTTGATTTTTGAAACAAGGTCTCACAGAGCCCAGTTTGGACTTAACTCATTCTGTAGCTGAGGATGACCTCATCTCTGGATCCTCCTGTTCCTCCTTCTCTATGCTGGGAGACTAAAGGCACGCACCATGACAGCCCCGGCTTCCTTTAACCTCTTAGCAGAGTTGAGAAAGGGCTGAGCCGGATTCTGGGAGAGATCCGATGTGGATAGAGAGGCATCCCACTGGTACCAAAAATTCCTGGCTCATCTGTGACTTGCCCTTCCCCCTTCCCTAGATGGCTTTGCCCGGCCGCAGGTCCAAGAACCCCAAGACACTGGCTTTCCTTCTAGTGGGAATGACTTTCGTGGTGCTGCACCAGTGGTTTCTCCAGGAGCCCACGCAGAAGTACACTGAAGTCCCCACCGCTGCTCCCTGGTCTTCCGAGGCTGCGGTGCAGCTGTCGCCACACCTCCAGGCGCCCCCTTGCGTGGCCAACGCCTCTGTGAACCTCACGGAAGGCTTCCAGGAGCTGCCTGCCCGGATCCAAGACTTCCTACGCTACCGCCACTGCCGCCGCTTCCCGCAGCTGTGGGACGCGCCCCACAAGTGCGCGGGCCATCGCGGCGTCTTCCTGCTGCTGGCCGTGAAGTCTTCGCCCGCGCATTACGAGCGGCGGGAACTGATCCGGCGCACGTGGGGCCAGGAGCGCAGCTACGGCGGGCGGCAGGTGCGTCGCCTCTTCCTGCTGGGGACCTCCCCTCCCGACGAGGCGGCGCGCGAGCCTCAGCTGGCCAGCCTGCTGGACCTGGAGGCGAGCGAGCATGGCGACGTGCTGCAGTGGGACTTCGCGGACACCTTCCTCAACCTCTCGCTCAAGCACGTGCACCTGCTGGAGTGGACAGCCGAGCGCTGTCCGGGTGCGAGCTTCCTGCTCAGCTGCGACGACGACGTCTTCGTGCACACGGCCAACGTGGTGCATTTCCTGGAGGTGCAGTCGCCCGAGAGCCACCTCTTTACCGGGCAGCTCATGGACGGTTCTGTGCCCATCCGCGAAAGCTGGAGCAAGTACTTCGTGCCCCCGCAGCTCTTCCCGGGCAAGGCCTACCCAGTGTACTGCAGCGGCGGCGGCTTCCTCCTGTCCAGCCGCACAGCCCGCGACCTGCTCAGCGCGGCGCGCCAGGTCCCGCTTTTTCCCATCGACGATGCTTACATGGGCATGTGTCTGAAGCAGGCCGGCCTGGCGCCCAGCCCCCATGAGGGCATCCGGCCCTTCGGCGTGCGGATGCCGGGCTCGGAGCGCTCATCCTTCGACCCCTGCGTGTACCGCGAGCTGTTGCTGGTGCACCGCTTTGCGCCCTATGAGATGTTGCTCATGTGGAAGGCGCTGCACAACCCGCAGTTGCACTGCAGCCGCAGGCACCAGGCAGGGCCTCCTGAGAACAGAAAGCTGGGGAGCTGAGAGTGCGTCTTCCGATCTGAACCCCGATGCACACTGATATCACCCTGAGGGTAGATCTGGAAATCACTATATCCTAGCCTGTGTTCCTGGCCTCCACGTCAGGGATTCTGACCCTATTGGTCTTCAGACGCGTAGGTGTGTTTTTCTTATTTTAAACTGGGCTGGGAATACCTGTTTATCCTCACATACCAGCCTTCCCGGGAACCTGTAACCATTCATTGTGGGTAGCAAGAGAGGCATGACTGCCAAGATCAATGTTAGCTGAGGGGAGCTCCCAGAAGGCAGTTTACACTCGGAACGAAGCCGTGTCTGGCAGCCTTGCTTCCGCGACGCTCCAGGAATCTTGGAGGAGTCAGCGTCGCAGCCTCCCTTCTGCAGCCCTGACTGTGAACTAGTAGCGTCCGATTTGCTTCTCCAACGCTTTTGGAAATGCTATCTGTCCCAATGGCGTGGAGCGTTATCTGTGAGAACCCTGTCTTGGTTTTCTGTTGCTGCTCTAACAAATTCTCACCAAGGCTCGAAGCCTAGGAACAAGCCCACTTATCCTGTAGTTCTCCGACAACACAGGCCCTTCTCATTAGGTTAAAGTCAAGGTGTTGGTAAAACCTCCTTCCTTCCTGGGTATCCACACACCCCACTATATTCCCTCGCTTCTAGAAGAGGCCCTCCCTCCTTCATCTTCAAAACCAACCATGTTACATTTCTCTACAGCCAAACTTCTCTCTGACTAGTCTTTATCTGCTCTCCTTCCCTGGAGCTAAAACCCGGGTTCACCGGGCTAACCCAGGCTTAGCTTGTGTCTATTTGCTTAAGACAAACTCCCATGTAGCCCAGGCTGCCCCGAAACTTGCCATGAGGTAGGTCAAGCATGAGCTTTAATTCAGGGTGGATTACAGGTTTGTCTCCACACCCAGGTAATATCTTCATGTTTTAAAGCCAGCTCACCAGCAATTCCATAGTTCATCTTGTTCACACGTAACCTATTTTAGTCACAGATTCCAGGGATTAGGGTGTGGACATCCTTGGAGGCTCTGTCTACCACGATGCTATTTAATAATAAACGAAGGAAATGAACACGGGACAGATGTGCTTCTTCTCAACAAACGGTCCCAATGCCCACTCTCACGGTGGACAACGGGGCATCGCCAATCCCAAAGTTCCTGCTCTGGAGCCGTGTTCTCAGTTCCCGGGAAGAAAGTTGTCTCCATTTTTTGGGTGAGGATATTAAGATTCTGGCATTATAGGACTAGAGAAATAGCTCAGCTGTTAAGAGCACTGAGTTCGCTGGGCGGTGGTGGCTCACACCTTTAATTCCAGCACTTGGGAGGCAGAGGCAGAGGCAGAGGCAGGTGGATCGCTGTGAATTCGAGGCCAGACTGGTCTACAAGAGCTAGTTCCAGGACAGGCAGAAAAAAAAAAAAAAAAAAAAAAAAAAAAAAAAAAAAAAACCTACAGAGAAAACTATCTCGAAAACCACTGAGAGTTTGATTCTCAGCATCCACGTGGCAGCTAACAACTATCTGTAACTCCAAGATCTGATACTCTCACACAGACATACATGTAGGCAAAACACCAATGCACGTAAAATAAATTATTAAAACAAATGCACATAAAATTACTTAAAATTTAAAAAAAGTTTTTTTTTTTTTTTAAGATTCTGGCATTTCTTAGCTTAGAAAGGTGGGGAAGCTGCAGATTTGGATCCACTGTGTGACCCTGGGGCCTGACTACACATTGCTGAGGTTTGCTTGCTCTGCTATCCAAGAACAGGAAAGGCCTGTGCTCGCCCAGGGCACCACCCAAGTCACCTGGAGGATCAGGCGAGCCGCGTGCGTCCTCCAGGTCAGTGGGCCGCCAGGGGGCGCGCCTGCCACACGGTGCATCTCTGCTTCCAGTTCGGGAGAGGCTGAGGTGAGGACCGACGCCCAGGTAGGGAGGAAACTTCTTCAAGATCACAAGGGTCTACAGGGCACTAGGGACTAAGTACCCGCTTCCTGCCTGTTCCTGGGCTCTAACCAACCCCCCAGCTCCCACACTTGCTGTCTGCCAGTCACCCCCTGAGCTGAGAGCTGCTGCCGAGGGCAGAGTCCAGCCGGGAGCTTCAGAGAGGAAGCAGACAGTAATTTGGTTATCTGTTGTCTTTATAGGGTCTGAACGGCTACTGGCCTGGCCCTGCCTTTGTGTTATAGTGCTGGGAGAACTGCCAACCTCTCAGCATTAAATCAACATCCTAACAATGTCTTCTGAAAGAAAGGTCCTCTCCACCCGGGGACAGTCACTTCAGACTAATCCTGGTTGGCGCCGGAAGCTCCTCCCCACCCCCACCCCCAGCCTGCACCTGCCTGAGAACCTCCATCAGTGCTCCCTCAGCACGAGGGCTGATTAACCCCACCGCTGAGAAGAACACAGACACACTTTTAAAATGCCTCCCTTGTTCTTTATTCTCCTCCTCAACAGTTCGACACAGGGTAAAGACTGAGTTGAGATTCATGCATGGCCTGTGTGGGCCTTGGCTGCTGGGGCAGGGGGCTGAGCAGACTGAGCAGTAGACGGAAGGGCAGGGGACAGTAGTGGGGAGAGGTGACCAGGGAGCCCCACCTGAGGGAAGAAGAACATGACAGAATTGGAAGGGACCTGGGGTCTGGTCAGGATGAATGGGGCGGAAGGGTCCTTGGGTTTCAAGTAGGTGAGGTTGAATCCTAGGAGGTGGGGGCGGGGCAGGGTGGAGTGGGGGGTACAGTGAGCAGGTGTTGACAGGCCAGAGACAAAGGCTGGTTGGCTAGGCTTTGGGGGTTATGACTAAGGATGTGGCCTATGAGTTAGAGCTTAGAGAATGTCGAACACCTGTGTTGGACAGTGAAGCTTCTGTGGGGCTCAGATCCCCTCGACACCCCACGCAGCCACTTACCTCCTCCTTACTGAGCCACTCACACAGAGCAGAGTCAGAGCCCAGGCTGGAGAGAGAACTGTGGACACTTCTACCTGCCAAAGACAGGGGCACGGATGGGTGTCCCCACCCTAGTGTAGCTGTCCAGTGCTTTGAAAAGCAGTACGGCAGCCCTTCAGAAGTTAGCGTTGTTGCCAGGGTGTGGTGGTACTGACCTGGTACACACCTGCTGGGCCCACACCTGCTGGGCCCACTAGCGAGGATGAGGCAGGAAACAGAGTTCAAGGTCGTCAGGCTGTGCCACACCTACCCTTAAAACAACAACTAAAATCCTAGCAGGTGTGGCAGGGCGAGCCTGAAATCCTAGGGATCAGAAGTTCAAGGTCACCCTCAGCTACTCGAAAATTTAAGGCTAGACTAACGTGAAACCCTGACTCAGCCGTCAAGAGCACTGTCTGCTCTTCCAGAGACTTGGGTTCCATTATCAGCACCCACTTGGTGACTCAGAGTCATCTGTAACCCCAGTTCCAGGGGCTCCAACGCCCTCTCCTGGCCTCCAAAGGCACAAGGCATGCCTGTTTGCAGACATACACGTGTGGGCAAAACATCCATGCACATAATAATAAAAACAGATGAATAAAAATGAAAGCCAAACACGTGACCGTGGGGCTGCAGTCCATGTGAGAGCATGTGCAGTCCGTGTGAGAGCGTGTGCAGTCCGTGTGAGAGCGTGTGCAGTCCGTGTGAGAGCGTGTGCAGTCCATGTGAGAGCATGTGAAGTCCGTGTGAGAGTGTGTGCAGTCCATGTGAGAGCGTGTGCAGTCCATGTGAGAGAGTGTGCAGTCCGTGTGAGAGCATTGCAGTCCGTGTGAGAGCGCGTGCAGTCCGTGTGAGAGCGCGTGCAGTTCGTGTGAGAGTGTGTGCAGTCCATGTGAGAGCGTGTGCAGTCCATGTGAGAGAGTGTGCAGTCCGTGTGAGAGCATTGCAGTCCGTGTGAGAGCGCGTGCAGTCCGTGTGAGAGCGCGTGCAGTTCGTGTGAGAGCGCGTGCAGTCCGTGTGAGAGCATTGCAGTCCGTGTGAGAGCATTGCATTCCGTGTGAGAGCGCGTGCAGTCCGTGTGAGAGCGCGTGCAGTCCGTGTGAGTGCGCGTGCAGTCCGTGTGAGAGCACGTGCAGTCCGTGTGAGAGCGCGTGCAGTCCGTGTGAGAGCGCGTGCAGTCCGTGTGAGAGCATTGCAGTCCGTGTGAGAGCATTGCATTCCGTGTGAGAGCGCGTGCAGTCCGTGTGAGAGCGCGTGCGGTCCGTGTGAGAGCGCGTGCGGTCCGTGTGAGAGCGCGTGCGGTCCGTGTGAGAGCGCGTGCGGTCCCTGTGAGAGCGCGTGCGGTCCCTGTGAGAGCGTGTGCGGTCCGTGTGAGAGCGTGTGCGGTCCGTGTGAGAGCGCGTGCGGTCCGTGTGAGAGCGTGTGCGGCCCGTGTGAGAGCGTGTGCAGTCCGTGTGAGAGCGTGTGCAGTCCGTGTGAGAGCATGTGCTGGCCAGGCTAGAGATCCCAAGTCCCACTTCAAACACCAAACAAACACGGACAGGCAAACCCCCGGAGTTACTCCAGAATCACAATCCTACCTAGACGTTCCTGTGAGAGCTGAAAACTCTCATGACATCATTCCTCGCAGCAGCCAAAAAGAATGAGTGAGGGCCCAGATGCCCACTGACGGATGAAAGGATAAATAAAATCTGCATATCTGTACATGAACTATTATCCAGCCGTAAACAGGAAGAAAGCCCTGATTCACGCTGCAACACCACAACAGTATGCTTGGTGAAAGACTGCAGAATCATGGCCACACGCATGATTCCATTATAGGAAACATCCATTAAGCCCAAAAAGACAGAGTGGATTAGCTGTTGCTCAGGGCAACTCCAGGAGGGATGGGACATGGCTGAGGGTGAGCACTAAGGTTCTCTTGGGCTGATGAACATGTCCTGAAGTTCACTAACAGTGACGGCTGTCAATTTAAGGATATTAAACCACTGAGTTTTATACTTTAAAGAATTATTGCTGGGTGTTGGTGGCGCACACCTTTAATCCCAGAGCTTGGGAGACAGAGGCAGGTGGATCCCTGAGTTTAAGGGCAGCCTGGTCAACAAAAACAAGTTCTAGGACGGCCTGGGCTACACAGAAAAACCTTGTCTCAAAAAAAAAAAAAAAAAAAAAAAGCCCCAGCAAAACAGAATAACTATTTATAACTATTTAGTGTTGGGCTGTGTGCACGCAAAGCTAGTGTTCTCTACCACTCAGCCACAGCCCCCCACCCATTTCTAAAGGGTGATTTTGATGATAGCAAAATTATATCTCAATAATTAAATATTTTCAAGATTTAGTTAGAGAAATGTCACTTCTTCCTCTTCCCTGCTCCCCCACTCAGTTCTTCGGGTCTCCCCATACTTCCCCACCTGCTGGAAGGGAATCAATCAATCTTTGTTTGCAGCTGTCTGTCCTGACTTCCTCAGCACAGGCAAGCCACGTTGTTTTTAGGCATAAAAGGTAGGGCTTTTTATTTATTGACTTTTTTGAGCCAGAGTTTCACAGCATAGCTCAGGCTGGACTTAAACTTGATGTGATTCTCCTGCCTCAGCTGGGATGATAGGGAAAGCAGCACCATATCACTGTGATGTTTGCAATGAGAACAGACCTCATAGATTCACGGATTTGAATATCTGGTCCTCGGCGCCAGAGCTGTTTGGAAGGATTAGGGAGCGTGGCTTTGCTGCAGGAGGCGTGGCTTTGTTGCGGTAGGCGGGTCACTGGGGGGTGAAGTTTCCAAAGTCTTCTCAGTACACGCAGTCTCTCTCTCTCTCTCTCTCTCTCTCTCTCTCTCTCTCTCTCTCTCCCTCCCTCCCTCCCTCCCTCCTACTTGTGCATAAGCACATAAATTCTCAGCTACTGCTCCCTCCCACACTCCCCACCATGATGGTCAGGGGCCCTAACCCTCTGAAACTGTAAGCCTCCAATAAACTCTCTAAGTTGCCTTGGTCATAGAGTCTCTTCACGGCGGTAGAAACGTAACTAAGACATCCATCTTAGACATCTTATTTTTAGCCTTTTTTTTCCTAGGACTAGAAGCCAAGGCCTGCGCATGCCAAGCAAGTTCTGTACCACTGAGCCCCATCTCTGGTCTCAGCTAGCTTCCAATATCCAGATGATATTCATACACAATATAAACAGTATTTCAGAAAAGGAAAGAATTAAGGGCAACCCAAAGGCCATTTTGTCTTCTGCACTGGCTTTTGCACGGCATCTGACTCCATGGAGTGCAAGCTGAGTTTTCCTCTTCTGTGGAGTGCCATTAGCAGCGATTCCCAAATAGAAGCCAATTGTTTCTGAAACAGAGTCTCCCTGTGTGCTCCAGTGTGGCTGACTGGGAACTCCGTGTGTGAATGTGCACGTGGAGGGAAGAGGTCAGAGCCGGGGTTCTCATCAACCGCTCTCTGCTTTACTTTCTGAGCAGGGTTTCTCACGGAACCTGGCGCTCACCTCCTCAGCTGTGCTGGCCAATGAACTCCCCCAGGGATGGGACTCCAGGCTCAAGCCATCACACACGGCTTGTTTTCTTTCTTGCTGGGAATCAGAACCGAGGTTCTCATTCTGCACAGCAAACACATTACTGACAGCGCCATCTCTCCAATCCCTGACTGATCTTCCGATCTTCCTGCCTGATCTCCTAAGGGCTGAAATCACAGAGGTGCACCATCTCACCCAGCCCAACTACAACTTCTGCCAAAAATGTGTTTATTCCAGTTTCAAAAGTCCTCATAGTCTTCAACAGACCCAACAGTGTCCAACAGTCTACGATCTCTTCTGAGGTTTGAGGTTGTCATTTAACTGATAGGCTCTGTACAACAACAACAACAACAATAAAAGTCATGTGTTTCTAACATACAAAGGCACAGGGTATAATTTCCATTCCAAAGGGGAGGAATGGAGGATAGCAAAAAAAAAAAAAAAAAAAAAAATCAGAACAAAGCAGAACCAAAACCCAGCAAAACCCAGCAGGGCAAATACCAAAACCTACAGCTCCATGTCTGGTTTCTGGGGCTTGTGATGGGGCCATCTGGGCTTGGGTGGGCTGCCTCTCTAGTTCTGCTACAACACACATAGCCTCTCTCTTGGGTTGGCTTGTTCATGTTAGGCCTGCAGCTTTCCTTGGCAGATGTCCCATGGTCCTGGCAGCTCCACTATTCTAGGTCTTCCTTGCAGCTTAAACATCACATTCCCAGCCTCATGCCAGACATTCTTAGGACCTCCGAGCAGAGAAACTGCGACACATTGTCTGGTCCCAGTGACCTTCTGGAGCCTTGGTGCAAACCTCCATGACCTCCTCATTCTTCTTACAGTTGTCAAGCCTGAAACTCTGGTACCATGTGGACAACTGCGCCAAGCTCTGCTTTCAGCCCAGAATGTAGCTTTATCCCCTTAGACCAAATCTGTGGGAGCCTCTGTACGTCTTGGTGACTGAATCTTAGAAAATACTTTCTTAGACGGTTCAGTTTTTGTTGCTTTGTCTATTTCTTTTTAGTGGAGAGCCCCTTGATGGCTAATCTTATCACCTTAACATACCTGGGAAGAGGAAGCAGCAACTAAGGAATTGATTCCATCAGATTCATCTCTGGGTATCAGCCTACCCAACTACGTGTGGTCCTTAGGCACATGGTCCCGCATTGTGTAAGAAAGTCAGCTGAGGGTTAGGTATGGGTGCTGTCCACACCTTTAATCCCAGCACTTGGGAGGCAGAGGCAGGTGATTCTCTGTGAGTTTAAAGCCAGCCTGGTTTACAGAGCAGGCTCCAGGACAGCAGAAACCCTGTCTCAATAACAAAAACAAACAAACAAACAAATAGAAAGTTAGTGATCAGGAAACAGGGAACACGGTAAGCAATATTCATCCATGGTCTTTTTTTTTTATAATTTATTTATTTATTATGTATACAATATTCTGTCTGTATGCCTGAAGGCCAGAAGAGGGCGCCAGACCTCTTTACAGATGGTTGTGAGCCACCATGTGGTTGCTGGGAACTGAACTCAGGACCTTTGGAAGAGCAGGCAATGCTCTTAACTACTGAGCCATCTCTCCAGCCCCCTTCATCCATGGTCTTAACTGCAGTCCCTGCCTCTAGGTTCCTGCCCTGATTTCCATTAGTGATGAATGTGGCCTAGAAATATAAGATGAAATAAACCCTTTCCACTCCAAGCAAGGAAGCAAACTAACACACCCTTCTTCAGCATTCCCAGTTCAGGTTCCGTCTTTTAAAACAAATTTTATTTTCTTAAGATGAAGCTTCCAGTGGCTGAGGTCTTACCCTCAGGGTACCCCCCCTCTCTCTGTCTCTCTCTCTCTCTCTCTCTCTCTCTCTCTCTCTCTCTCTCCCCAGGGCACAGCACTGGGTTTTCTCTTTAATGGGGGTAATCCCTTCAACAGCTGCTCTTGCATCTGTCTGGCCCACAACTGTAAGCTCCCTCCTTCCCCCACTAAACTACACATTTTCATATCTTTCCGCCTCTCTTGTTCCTCCTCTTGCTGTAGACCTGGATAAGGGCAGTGAGCAGCCCCCATGATGGGGCCCGACCACTTGTGTCTCGTCTGAGAAGTTCTTCTAGCAAACAATTAGTCCATTCTTCTTTCAGTTTGGCTTCACTTGGCTTTTAGAACACGGGCAGAATGCACCAGAGTCTTCGTTGATGTAACACAAATGACTTCTAGCCCAGTTCCCAATGGAGTCTTTGTTTTGCTCTGAAAACTCATGAGTTGGGCCTCAAATATACACACACGGCCGGGCGGTGGTGGTGCATGCCTTTAATCCCAGCACTCGGGAGGCAGAGGCAGGCGGATCTCTGTGAGTTCGAGACCAGCCTGGTCTACAAGATCTAGTTCCAGGACAGGCTCCAAAACCACAGAGAAACCCTGTCTCGAAAAAAAAAAACAAAAAAAAAAACAAAAAAAAAAAACAAATATACACACACTTCCTTGCCTTGGCCTTCTTGTCCTCCACACTCCGTCAGGATGTCCGTTTGAACGCTGTTTACAACTTTCTAGGAGATTCTCTAATGCGTAGTCCCAAGTTCTTCCACATTCCTCCTGCAAACCAATTCCAATGACCTAAGACCCTCCCCGAATCAGGTTTATTATAATAAAAACCCTACTCATGATATCAATTTTCTGTTTTAGTGACTTTTATTGTTGCTACAGCAAGCTGTTGTTTAGAAAAGGCTTGTTTTAACTTACGGTTTGAGAAAGGACACAGTTCACCAAGGAGAGAAGGGATGGTGGCAGGGACACCAGGTAGCTAGTTGCCCTGAGTTCAGAGTTAGGAAGCACAGAGTGAGCAGCAAGTGGAGCTGGGCTGTATCATCTCAAGGCCTTCTCCAAGGGACTTACTTTCTCCTATGAGGTTTCACCTTGTGAAATTTCTACAGCTTTCCCAAAGAGCTGGACACCAAGTGTTCAAACACATGAGCCTATGGGGACACTTCCCATTCAAACACAACACCTTCAGTCCCAGGACTCGGTAGACTGAGCCGGGAGAATCATTTGACTCTGGAATTCAAGGCCAGCCAAACTGACTAGGAAGGAAGGGAGGGAGAAAAGGAGAAAGGGAGGGAGGAAGGTAAGGAGGGAGAGAGGGAGAAAAAAGGATCATTATGAGTTTCACCTAGGAAACACTATAACACTACTACACAGAGGAACACTAATGGTGAGGTTCCTGACCCTTGCAGAGACCATTCTGTTCCAAGGCTTTGGTGAAGGGTGTGGATCTCTGCAGAGCTAGGTAAAATGGGCTGGGATCTAAAGATTTTGACAAACAGAAGGGACAGGGCTATCCCAGGAAGGAATGAGTCCCCAGTAGCAAGGGGATTCAAGCAGAGGTTAGCCAGCAGGTCAAGGGGCCTACAGAGATGCCTTTCCAAAAAAGCCAGGAAAAGAGGAGGAGGAGGAGGAGGAGGAGGAGGAGGAGGAGGAGGAGGAGGAGGAAAGATCCAGCACAAGAATAGAAAGAATCAGCATGGCTCTGGAGGTCTGGATCCCAATTCTGCTGTTTACTAATTTTGTGACCTGGGGCACCTCCCTGGAGTTTAGTCTGTCACTGGCTAAGTGGGGCTAATAACTGTGAGAATTTAATGGGAAAACACCTACCCTTCAGGCTCTTTAATGGCACCATTAGATGACTAAGCTTATAAAAACCAATTGGCAGGGGTTCTGGGGCCAATGCATGGGCAAAGAGGCATCATCCACCCCACAGAAACCTTGTTGGGCGGCCGGGCTCTTCCTGGCATGTCTTGATCTCCTGCTCCCCAGAGATCAGAGCCACAGGTCCCTCCGTCAGGCTGTGGAGGGACTGTCTCTCTAGGTTTCTTGTCTCACCTCTCAGGAAAGTGGAAGCTGCCAGAGGTGGGCTCTGAGACAGGCCTCCCCGTCTAAGACACACTCTAAGGGGTTTGGGATGCTAATCAGACACCTACAGAGTATGCTTTACAAAATGAGGAGGCTGAGCAAGATGGCAGTAACCCAAGGACCACCAGAAGGACTCCCTCCACAGCTGCCCGGTGGGTGCTGGTTCTATGCAGGTTCTCTTGCCCAAGGCCACACAGCTAAGGAGACAAGACAGAGACCATGAACGTGACAGCGCGGTGTGAATGGACATTACACATCCCATTTTAGAGTAAGAAACCCAGGCTCGGTGTGTTCCATGCAGAAGGCCATGCAGAAAGAGCCCAAAATCTGGTCACATCCAGGGCAGATAAACACAGGGGACAGGATGAGGTCAGCTTTCCTTAACTGACTGGGACCCTCTGGGCACCCCACCAGGACCTATATTCCTCTTCTCCGGTCAAAATCTTGGGAATGGGTGTGGAGATACAGATGGAAAGGGAGGGGGTGTTCGTCTCATGGGTCCTCCCATTCCCAGCTGTCCTGCCTAGGCCCTGATGTAGTCTGTATGAATTGCATATCCCAAGTCAGTCACCATCTTCTGCCAGCACTTGGTAGGGCATGCAGATCCGCCAGGGCCAACGCCACACTGGGCAGCCAGCTCCCCGTGATGCTCTCCTACCGCGGACAGCACTGGCATGGGAAGGAGGGAGTGCTGGGGCCAGGGCCACCCTCTTACTTCCTAACCTCTGGAGACGCAGCCTCACCGGTTCGCATGCGCATTCAGCTGCTCGTCCTGGCTCCCCCCCCCCCATCCCTCCCCGGGACCACGCCTCTGCCTCCAATGGGCGGAGGCTTAGAGGCTGGGCGGGACGGAACGAAGCCCTGGGGTCCAAGCTCCAGCGCCCAAGCTCCAGCCCCAGCCCGCCCGCCTCCGGGACAGCAACTCCCCGCCTAGTCCCAGGCTGCAGCGCGGGCTGGTCCAGCCTCCGCTCCGGTGCCCGTGCTGTGACCTGCATCCCGGGAGTCCGGCTCCAGCTGCGGCTACGCGGCAGGTAGGAGGCGCTGCGCGGAGGGAGGCGTGTGCGAGCGCGTGTGTTAGTGTGCATTTGGATGTGTGTGGTGTGTGTGTGTCTGTGTGCAGGTGCAGGGAGGACCCGTGCTAGCACGAATCGGAATAGGGGCTGCACATCCCGCGGATTCAGGGCTAGGAGGTGAGCGCTGGCCTGCAGGCCTAGGAGGCGGAGCACCCCTACACACACCCCGAAGATCCGCCCGGACTCAGCCCCACCTCCACCCACAGCAGCCCTGGGTGAGGGGCATCCCTTGCCTCCACCTGGGTATTCCGTTGCTGTGCTTCTAGTGCAGAGGCGCTGGTGTGTGCTTAGCATCGGGCTCGACTCTTTCTAATCTTCCTTACAAGTCCCCTTTCCTGTCCCCACCTCTGTCCCCCTCACCCCAGTCACCTTCCAACCTTTCTAAGTGCCTCCATCCTACAGCTTGGAGAAGGGCGTGAGGCCAAAGACCCCGTGCGCCCCTTCTTGGTCATGGTCCGCAGGTTGAATGGGGTCCTTTTCCCTGACTTTAGGGCTGGATGTGTGGTACTGGGAGCAGGACAGGTCTGGCGGAGACTGGCTCCCCACCCCCACCCCTCAGGATTAGGGGTGTAGGAAAGGCCTTCTTCCTAGGGAGCTCAGAGGTGGAGTATATATCAGTATAGATCGTTAACAGGTGCTGCATGTCCAGCTCTGCTCTTAGCCTGCCCTGTGATAAGATTCAACTCCAGACTTCACACAGATGAGTCCCAGCCGCAGTAGGGAAGCCAGTCCCCCTCTAAGCCTTAGAGGCTAAGGTGACCCAGCCAGAACTGGCACCCAGGTCCCTAAGGCACAAGCTATGATCTTCTCTCTGTGCCAGAGGGTGGAGCAATCAGCCAGTGCTGAGGGCAGCTAAGTGTTCAGGGAGCCGGGGAGACCTTCCTGGGAAGCTGTGCCTTGGCAAGGGAGGGGAGACTAAGACCTCCCATGATTCCTTCTGGTTCTCGCTACAGGCTTAGTGTCCAGGGTGGAGTTGAAGAAGACCAGGCGTGGGGTATGGTAGGCCCAATGGTTGCTGCCGCTGCCACAGGCTGGGTCAGAGCTGAAGCCTGGGTGGAGTCCGCCCTGAGAGGCTTCTCTTCCCTTTGAGAGGCTGGTAGGCCAGCAGATAAGCCCCTAACTCGAGTCCTGAGGATAAGGCAGAGTCAATACCAGGTGGGGCCATCCTTGCCTGGGAACCAATAGGTTCATCTACACAGGGACTGGGGAAAGTTCAGCAAGGTGAAGAAAGTCTTATAGTCAAAACCGTGAAACAGACCACAAGCAAAGCACACAAAGATGAGAGGCTGCATGCCGGTCTGGAAGGGGGGTGTGTCTGACAAGGGCCTGCTCTGCTACTCTGGGGGAGAGGCTACTGGGGAGGTTCCAGCAGGGAGGGGCCCCACTTCCTCTCTCTTCTCCTCAGCACCTCACCCGGGTGTGACAGGAGAGGAGTGGGAGGTCCAGGGGGACCCTTACAGACCTCGCTGCTGTGTAGAAGCAGGTGGCTGCCTCCGGGATGTGGCCCAATGAGGTGGGGCTTGGACGCTGCTGGCGGGAAACCTGTGGCTTTCGGTGGCACACCTGTGTGTGTTTCGGAGGCCTCTGCCGTGTTCACCTACTCCGCTTTCCCCGATAGCTCTTGGGATGACACCGAGATCCCATCCAGCAAAAGGAGGTCTTTCTTGGCGCCCCACAGTGCTAGCGGACTACCCTCCACCACCCTCTTGCCTGAAGGACCTGTCTTCTTCGTCCTCGAGACTGGATCCTTGTCTTCCTGCTTGCCTATGCCCTTAAAGCAGAGAGCTGTCTTTGCCTGTGGCTCAGTTTCCCCTCGTGAGGCTAAATGCTGCCTTGTCACAGAGACTTAGGGATGCTGCTGCTGACGTTAGCTCTGGTCACTCTGTACTTTACTATAAGGTGTTCGGTAGCCAGTTGGCAGCCATTGTCGGTGAGGAAACGAAGAGGTGGACAGCAGTGGTTTTTTTTCCACTCTTGACTTTAGCGAGTGAGAGGACCTGCTGATCACCGTAAGGCCCCTGCTTACTGTTCTCTATCAGACTGGCCGAGTCCTCTGGCCTCTCCACATCTCCCTTATCCCCAGGGAGAAGCAGGGGTAGAGCAGCTGAGGGGCACCCTACATATGTCTTTCAAAGACTCCTGGGTATGAACCGTGGAGCTGTCCCCAGTTACAGACAGCGGGCCTGTCACTCCTTCCCCAGTAGCCCTGTAGGTTGGGCAGCCACCGGCAGGCTATCTGTAGCTAGTCCTGTCCATTGAGCCTTCCTCTGCCTTATCTCTCAGTGCCTGTGGGGCCCCTTCCAACTACCCAGGTCCTCCAGACAGCCTCTCTGCCCTGTCGTTTCTTGCTTTCTTACAGTTCCCTAAGGTCCCCAGGCTTGGCCTTCAAGGCCCCCACCTCTGTAGCGTGGTCTCTGGGCTGTGGTGCCACCCTGGGGTTGCCTCAGAGCTGGCGGAACTGCTAGCTTCCTTTCAGCCTTAGACCCCGTCTTTCCTTGCTCACTAAAGGCAAAACGGGCCGCACGCCTTTGGGGTACCAACCTGAACTTCACGAAGTCCATATTTGAGCTCAGGTGTGAGTTTGTAGAATGTTTGCTGCCCAGTAAGGGTTGAGTTATCATGTCCTGTTGTCATTGCTTGAGACCCCAGACTTCCCAGAGCTGGTTGAGAGACTAGGGTCACCACAGACTCTGTGGTCTTGTGTCTCTGTGGAGCATGTGGTCAGGCACAGAAGGTGCCAGTGGCCAGAAGAGACCAGGCTTATTCATGGGTACTAGGGTATCCATCTCGGCCAGGCGTACACAGGTGTGGTCAGGGGTACACAGGTGTGGTCAGGCGTACACAGGTGTGGGAGAGTCTGTTCATGTCTGCTCTGGTACCCTCTGACCCCTGCTGGGTGACCTGCCAGTCAGCCTGAGGTAGGGACTCCATGACTTCTCACTAGTAACGGTAACAGGGAACTTCATGGTACGTTGGGGGGCAGTTGGAGCTGTAATGTCGCCCTTCTGGAGCAGTAGGGAACACTTGGGCTCCATCACTCACTCACCCTGTCCCCTGGGCCTCAGAAATGTTCTTCCTCATCTTCGCTGAACCCAAAATGCCAGAAAGTCAGTGGCTTAAAACTGTGGATTTTTCCCACTGTCCTCGGATGTCAGAGGTGAGTCGTATGGGACGAACACCCAGCCTAGAGCCTTCTGGGGGGGGGGCTCCAGGGGAGAGTCTGGGCCTTGCCTCCTCCAGCTGCTGGCATTCCTTGTGACTGAGTCACCCCAGTTTCTGCTCCTCTCTGTTTTCATTTTCCTCTTCTGCCCTCAAACCTCCCCCCGGGCCTCCCTATCCTCCTGCTTTTATTTAAGTTTTATGTTGTTTATCTCTGTGTGCCCATGAGGTTTGTGTCTGTCTATACACATGCCGTGGCTGGTGAGTGGCGGTCAGAGGGACAGTGTGTGTGGTTGTTTTATGCCATCTGTCTTTTCGTGTGTGGCGGGGATGAGCTCTCGAAATCGGAGGTGGGCAGCGAGTGCCTTTACCTGGTGAATGGCTCATTGGCCGCTCCCTCCCTGGTTTTTTAAGCCAAAGTCTTCTGTAGATCAGAATAACCTAGACCATGCCTCTGCCTCCAGAGTGTTAGGGACACCAGCGTGTGCTGCCACATTTGGCTTCATCCATCCATCCATCCATCCATCCATCCATCCATTCATTGTGGCCAGCGGTGAGGGAGGACCCCAGAGCCTTGTACATACTTGGCAGGCACTCTGCCACTGAGCCACATGCCCAGCCCTGCGTCTCACTTGCTTGCTATTACCGTTAGGACGCATCCAGGATGCTCTCCCTGTCCATCTGAAAACTTTTAGTGCTACATGAGGCCCACAGGGTTTAAGGATTCCCATATGGATAGCTTGGGAGCCATTATCAGCCCAGGGAAGAAACTTTTGCAGACCACCCCCCCCTCCACCATCCCCACACCCAGCTCTCTGGTTCCCCTAGTCAAGGTCCTGGATATCTCATGAGATCACCCTCAGTGACTGAGTGTGTCCTCTGCCTGCTTCCTTCCTTTCAGGCATGCCCGGGGCTACTTTATCTCTGGCCCCAGTGCCCAGCCTGAGTCCACGAAGCCAGGACTTCATGACATTAGGAGAGAGGTCTGTGTCCCCAGGTCCCTGCGGTCACCCCAGTGACTGGATCCCATTCTCTAGGATGCAGGTCCCTGGACCCTCATGGGCACCTTTTAAGAGACAAGTGAGGTGGGCGTGGTGGCTTTAACTCTAGCCCTTGGGGTGGACAGTGGGGGCTGGGCAGTGGAGGGCAGAGGCAGCCCGATCTCTGTGCTCTATATAATCAGTTCTGTCCTAGGCTATGTAGTTCAGACTACGTAGCGAGACTCTGAAAAATAAATAAATAAGAAAATAAAGACAGAGGCGGGTGAGAATACTCCAGGTGGGAATAGGTCTGAGGGTGAGGAGTCAGATTGGGCTTTGGTTCCCAGAAGTGAACTGCTTGGCCCTTCCAGGCCCCGGGCATTTCAGGCCCAGCTTTATATCCGGAGGTTCAGTTTGTCTCCACCTGGGCATGGAGAGGGGGCACTGGCATCCAAGGCTGCTATGGGCAAGAACTGCACTCAGTTCAGGGCTGTGCTCAGGGTCTGGACATGTCACCAACATGTCACCAACATGTCACCCAGTCTGCCGTCCTAGGAGGCAGTGTCTCCCAGGAAGGAGCCCAGAGCACTGTGCCCTGTGGGCCGTGGCCTGCTTTCCGTCCCCACAGCCAGCACCATGCCCTGACAGTCTCTTCTCTCCAGTGCGGCCGGGCCTCCTGGCCTGAGTCTTGTGTGTGCCTCTTTGTCCCTTCTGCCCCTTTTTAAGTCACTCTCAGGGTTTGGTTGCTCCTACTTCCTCCTTCTTCCCTTCCCCTCCCCCACACCCCATCCTCCAGCCTGCCCTAACTGGTTTCTCCATCCTCCTCCCCCTTGCCCTCCCACCTCTCTGAAGCCCTCCTCTTTCCCAGAGCAGGCTCGTTGGCACTCCTGAGGTCTCCCCCCCCCCCCGCCCCCCTCACCATCTGACCTCTGGAGCACAACTTTTTCTGACTCTTGCTTCCCCCTTGGCCAGACACAGGGCAGGTGTAGGGGTGGGACCCTGGGGAAGAGGTAATGGGCAGAACCCAGCTCTGACATAGGACAGGCTCCTGCCTCTGCCCTCTGGGCAGGGGAAATAAGTTCAGTCTGTTTCTAAAGCTGGAACTTGAGTTGAGAAAGGGTACCTCAATTTCTCCACCTAAGAAATGGGTACCATTACTCATTGGGTTTTAAACCCTCAGTTTTATAAGGAGGTGGCCTTAGGGTCATAGCCTGCCCATGCAAAAAACAGGGGTGGGGGGAGCAGGGGAGATGACTGTCCTGGTGACAGATCTATCAGGTTGGAAATCAAAGCAGTCTCTACCCCATCATCCTTGGTAAGAACCTGTAATCCAGAGAGGGCAGAAGCTTGCCTGGGGTCTCATGTCGAGATCAAGCCTCCTTTTATTAGATTGTCTCTCCTGTCAGGGAGTGAGTGGCACCTGTGTCCTGGGCCTGAGCATCCTGTCCCCGCCCCACCTTGGTAGGATACACTCTGCTGCTGGGAATACAGGCTGTTTCTGCCGCACCCCTGTCCCATTCCCGTCTCGGTGTCAACTCTACAGCATGTGGTGCTGGGCCGTGAGGGTGTGGAAGGACCCCCTGCCCTTTGCTGCCCAGGCTTTGAGAACTCAAACTGTGGCAAGTTAGTCGCCAATGCAGAGCCCATGCAGGAAGCCTCTTCCTGTCACTGCCATCGACCCGCAGGAACCCAGGGACTGAAGGACTCTTCCCCCAACCCCACCCATCCCAGCAGCCTTCTGGTTCCAGAGGCCTCCCAGCTCCTGCGTGTTTATGCCACCTTCAGCAGGACCTAAGTCCCAAATGAGGAACAGCTGTGGGGTCAGGCCTATGACTCAGGCCACACAGACAGAGCCAAGAGAGAACTGGTTTCTCACTCTGCATGTATGTGGAGGTGTCCAAGTTCCCCGACCTCCGTCCCTTAGGGCCAGCTCAGACTCTGTGGTCCATACGCCTGGCCCTGCCCTGTGTGGCCTTGGTGGCAGGGGAACAGGGATACCACCTGGCTGTTGGTGTGTCAGAAGCTCACTGTGGAGGGGGGATTGGACACCAACAGAAACGATAAGGGGAAGGGAAGGAGAAAGACAGGATTTCCCAGTGTGGGTGCCAGCCTGCCTGGCGTTGACCGGGTGACTCATTTGGGCCTGGCCGCCTCAGCTGCACAGCCAGAAGCCTCTACAGCCAGAAGCTGGGAGCCTGGAACCCTGGGTGGCCTGAGCCCAGCTTTCCCCATCCATCTGCCTTCCTTCGTCTGCAGAGAGAGAGAGAGAGAGAGAGAGAGAGAGAGAGAGAGAGAGAGAGCGCTGGAGGCCTGGGCTACAGCTTTGGAGGGACATAGAATATAATTAAAGCCTCCGCTCACGCTGCTAGGGATGGAATCCTCACACATGCTAGTCCCACACTCTAACATGGAGATGCATACCACCATGCTTCATGCGAAAGAGTAACCAGCATTCTCCCTACCCTGCAACCTTCCCTGCTCCTGGGAGCACTGACCACAGTGTGTGCTAGTGCCCGCCCCCGCCCCGCGTGTGCCCAGAGCACTGACTACAGTCTTTCTGCCACCTGGGCTCCTCTTTACCTGTACTGCCTGGAGTGTTAGCAGTTCTGAGTATACCCGACTGGAGAGCAAAAATAGTGCCATAGTTTGGGTCTGAACTGTACCCCAACCCCCAGGGAGGTGCTGTTGACCACTGAGGAGCCCTGTGGAGCCCCTATTTCTTCCTCCTGCTTTCACTCCCAGCCGCTATGGGTTGTGAGGTTCTGACTCACCTCGAGGTCCCCAGCGTTGCCTCCAGCCCCACGCTGGAGGCTGGAATGTAATGGGTTCGCCCATCGCTTGCTGGAACCACAAGCTGAGTCATGTCACCCTTGTCTCTTCTGGGAGTTGGTTATCTCTGGTGTTTATCACAGTCACAGAAAACTGATTGACACAGTCCTCATTAGAGGTGAGTTACAGCTGCTTTTAAAAAATTCATTAATATTGTTTTGTTATTATTAGTGTGTGGGAAGGGGGGGTCATGTCCCAGCAGGCATGTGGAGGCCAGAGGACTACTGTGAAGTCAGTTCTCTCTCCCTCCCTCCCTCCTTCCCTCCCTCCTTCCCTCCCTCCCTCCCTTCCTTTATGTGGGTTCTGGCTGTTGAACTGAGGCTGTCAGGCTGTACAGCAAGGCTCTTCACCCTGAGCTATCTCACTGGCCCATGTTTGGGCTTTTTCAGACAAGACCTTATGTAGCCCAGGCTAGTCTTGAATTTCCTATGCAGTAGAGTCTGGCCTTAAACTCCTGATCCTCCTGCCTCTAATTTCCTAGTGTTGAGATTGCAGGCTACACAGCACCGTGCCCACTTCTCACACCCCGGGAGCCACACTAAGTGGGCACCGTGCCAACAGAGCAGCACCCCACTCCCTAGTCCACAGTTCCATTCATCTGCTGCTGACATTCAGGTTGTTCCCATATCTGTGGTGAATTCGGCTGTAGTGACCATGGCCTGCGGCCATCTCTTCAGCATGCTGACTTCATTTCCTCAGGATACGGCCCCAGGAGTGGTATTGCTGGCCGAGGCTAGTTCTATTTTAGATTGTTTTGTAAGTGTGACAGGGCTTTAGTATATAGCCAAGGCTTGCCTAGAACCCACGGTCTTCCTGCCTTGACCTCCCCATGCTAGGATAGCCAAGGCTTGCCCAGAACCCACAGTCTTCCTGCCTTGACCTCCCCATGCTAGGATAGCCAAGGCTTGCCTAGAACCCACAGTCTTCCTGCCTTGACCGCCCCATGCTAGGATAGCCGAGGCTTTGCCAGAACCCATGGTCTTCCTGCCTTGACCTCCCCATGCTAGGAGAGCCGAGGCTTGCCCAGAACCCACGGTCTTCCTGCCTTGACCTCCCCATGCTAGGAGAGCCGAAGCTAGCCTAGAACCCATGGTCTTCCTGCCTTGACCTCCCTGATGCTAGGATAGCCGAGGTTTGCCCAGAACCCACGGTCTTCCTGCCTTGACCTCCCCATGCTAGGAGAGCCGAAGCTAGCCTAGAACCCACGGTCTTCCTGCCTTGACCGCCCCATGCTAGGATAGCCGAGGCTTACCCAGAACCCATGGTCTTCCTGCCTTGACCTCCCCATGCTAGGAGAGCCGAAGCTAGCCTAGAACCCACGGTCTTCCTGCCTTGACCTCCCTGATGCTAGGATAGCCGAGGCTTGCCCAGAACCCATGGTCTTCCTGCCTTGACCTCCCTGATGCTAGGATAGCCGAGGCTTGCCCAGAACCCACGGTCTTCCTGCCTTGACCTCCCCATGCTAGGATAGCCGAGGCTTGCCCAGAACCCACGGTCTTCCTGCCTTGACCTCCCCATGCTAGGATAGCCGAGGCTTGCCCAGAACCCACGGTCTTCCTGCCTTGACCTCCCCATGCTAGGATAGCCGAGGCTTGCCCAGAACCCACGGTCTTCCTGCCTTGACCTCCCCATGCTAGGAGAGCCGAAGCTAGCCTAGAACCCACGGTCTTCCTGCCTTGACCTCCCTGATGCTAGGAGAGCCGAGGCTTACCCAGAACCCACTGTCTTCCTGCCTTGACCTCCCTGATGCTAGGAGAGCCGAGGCTTGCCCAGAACCCACGGTCTTCCTGCCTTGACCGCCCCATGCTAGGACGCTAGGTGCATACGTGTTTGCTGCTGTCTGCAGACGCTGCACAAGTCACCCACTTTGTCTCATTCTCGAGGACTCTCCCACGTGTGAGAGAGCACATCTTTTTGTTTTGATTTTCTATTTCCTCGTGGCTACTGATGTTGAACCGCTGTTGCATCCCCGATGACTGTTCATGTTTCTTTTTCTGAGAAACACCTCTTTAGGTCATTTGCCTGTTTTCCAGCCGAGCTTCTGCTCTGTGGCCACAGGGCTGCCCGAGTTCCTTATTGTGTTAGAGAATTAGTCTCTTATCTGAAGTGGGCTTTGGTTCTGTGGGCGCTCTGCACTCCGTGGACCACTTCCTGCGTGTGGAAGCTTTTTAGTTTGATGTCAGGCTGTTTGTCTAGGTTTGCCTTTGTTTCCTGTACTTATGGGTTCATAGCTGAAAAATAAGTGCCCAGGCTAAAGTCATGGGGTTTCCCATTGCCTCTGACAGTTTGACAGTTTCTGATATTTGTGTTTGAGCTGGGTTTTGCGTATGTGAAGTTAGGGTATAATTAATTCTGTTGCATATGGGTTTCCCCTGTTCTCACCCCCTTGACTGGAGTCTAGACCCTTTTCCCAGGGGTGGTGTGGAACCTTTGCTGAAAGTCAAAGAACTGTAAACAAGTATATAATCGTCTCACGCCCCAGTGCCATGCTGTTTGGATGGTCATGTGTGTATGTGTGTGTTTGTATGTAATCCAACACAAGCTGGAGTCAATGCCTCTGTAAGATCTGACTATAGGGCACTTTCTTAGTGATTGATGTGGGAGGGCCCAGTCCACTGTGGGTGGGGCCGTCCCTGAGCTGGTGGTCCTGGGTTCTATAAGAAAACAGGCTGAGGAAGTCATGACGAGCAAGCCAGTTAGCAGCTCTCCACCACGGCCTCTGTAACAGTTCCCGTCTCCAGGTTTCCTGCAGTCTTTAGTTCCTATCCTGACTTCAGTGATGAACAGCAATGTGAGAGCATAAGCCAAATAAACCCTTTCCTCCCCAGCTTGGTTTTGGTCATGGTGTTTTGTCATAGCAATGGAAACCCTAACTAAGACAACACACACACATACACACACACACATTTGGACTGGATCTCATGTAGCTGAGGCTAGCCCTAAACTCCTAGTCTTGCTGCCTCTATTTCACAGGAATGCCCCTCGCACCACCTTAATTCCAGGAGTGGGGAATATTTGTTTATTTATTTATTCATTTATTGTAATACAATCCTGTGTAGCACATTTGCTTCATTTTCTGGGTAGGCAAGGATGACCTTTAATTCCTGATCCTCCCCTCTCTGTCCTGAGAGCTGGGATTATAGGCATGGACCAACACACTGGGTTTATGTGGTGCTAAGGGCAGGGCCCAGGGTATTGCACAGGCTAGACCAGCACTTTACCCACTAAACTGTGTTCCTGGCCCCTGTAGTATTTTTTTTCTACCAACAATTTGACATCTCTAACTTTGTCTTTTTTGCTCAAAATTGCTTAAGCTATTCAAGGATCTTTTGTGGTTCCCTATGAGTTTTAGGGTTTCTCTTTCTGTGAGGAGCGTCTTCAGAATTATGCTGAATGGGATTGTAGGATAGTATCTGCTTTGACATTATTTATTTCAGTGCTTAGCGTGGAGTATCTTGCCATTTATTTGTGTCTTCCTTCATCTTTCTCGATGTGTTACAGTTTTGTGTGAAGGGTTTTCACCTCCCTGTTCACATTTATTCTTTTTTTTTTTTTTTGGTTTTTCTAGACAGGGTTTCTCTGTAGCTTTTGGAGCCTGGAACTAGCTCTTGTAGACCAGGCTGGCCTCGAACTCACAGAGATCCGCCTGCCTCTGCCTCCAGAGTGCTGGGATTAAAGGCGTGCACCACCACCACCTGGCTTCACATTTATTCCTAAGTATTTTACTTTGTTTTCTTTCTGTAGCTGCTATGGATGGGATGGGATGGGATGGGATTCTCTCAGTTTCATTTTTGGGTAGTTTGTTGTTAGCACAGAAACACAGCTGAGTTCTGCTGTTACCCATCTCTTTTTATGTTCCTTATTTTATTATTTAGTTTTGAACATTACTGTTGTATCTGATTTGTTGGGGATTTATCACTAAAGGATGCTAAGTGTTCTCAAATATTTTCTTTACTTCTGACAAGAGGATTGTGCAGTGTGTCCCCTATGCTCCTGACTCCAGGTTTTTCTTGTTCTTTTTCTTTTCTTTCCTTTCCTTTTATTTTCTTTTCTTTGTGTTTCTTTGTGTAGCCCTGGCCCATCTGGAACTCTCTCTTGTAGACCAGGCTGGGCTCAGATTCACAGAGCAATGCCTGCCTCTCCCTCCCAAGTTCTAGGATTAAAGGCGTGTACCCCCACCGCCCAGCAGAACTCCAGGTTTTCTGTGCTTGCGTTCCTTAGGAACCTCTGGTCTGTGACTTTTTCTTTTTTATGTATGTGTATGTCTGTGGGTATGTGCACCCTAGTGCAATGCATGAAGGGACCAGAAGAGGGCATCAGATCCCTGGAGCTGAAGTTATAGGTGATGTGAACCCCCATGTGGGTGCTGGGAACAGAACTCAGGTCCTTGAGAGAGCGGAAGGTGCCCTTGTCCTGTGCACCTCCTCTTCAGCTCCCCTGTAACTTTCCGTTCTGACTTTGGTATCAGGGTGATCTGGCTCTGCTTTTTAAATTGATCTAATGAAGTCATGTAGGAAGCCCTGTTGTTTAATGCTATGCCCATGAGCTCCATCTGTGGGGCTGTGTATAACCGGGAGTTCATTTTCTATTATTCTAACAGACAACAACAAAGCCCTCTCACACAGTCCTTTACAGACAGTCCTTGAGTAGTTTCTAATATTCCACATACCAGATTTTAACGGAGTTTGACATGTCTGGGATTCCCGCACTTGGGCAGTAGGAGGAAGGGGGTCAGGAGTTGAAGGTCTTTTTTAAAAAGCCTTCAACAGAAATCTGTGCAAACATTCTTGTGTTTCTGTGGGACAGCCTCCATGTCTCGGTGAACTAACTAGACGATGGAATATGTGTTGCTCGTACTCAGGGGGACAAAGCAGCTCTGCAGAGTCACTGTGTGGTTGTCCACCCTGCTGGGTGTCAGAGCTCCTCTTGTGCTTTCCTTGTTTGGTTTCTGACGACGGAACCCAGGGCTTCACTTGTGCTAGTCCATCACTGTGCTGCCGAGCCTTGCACCCAGCCTGTGCTTGGGTCGCGTGTGAGCTGTCTGGTCGCGTGCGAGCTTTCGGGTCGCGTTTGAGCTGTTGGGTCGCGTGCGAGCTGTCGGGTCGCGAGCGAGCTGTCGGGTCGCGTGCGAGCTGTCGGGTCGCGTGCGAGCTGTCGGGTCGCGTGCGAGCTGTCGGGTCGCGTGCGAGCTCTTGGGTCGCGTGCGAGCTGTCGGGTCGCGTGTGAGCTGTCGGGTCGCGTGTGAGCTGTCGGGTCGCGTGTGAGCTCCTGGGTCGCGTGTGAGCTGTCGGGTCATGTGTGAGCTCTTGGGTCGCGTGTGAGCTGTCGGGCCGCGTGTGAGCTGTCGGGTCGCGTGTGAGCTGTCGGGTCGTGTGTAAGCTGTCAGGTCATGTGGGAGTTATCTGGCCGTGTGTGAGTTTTCGGGCCTGTGGGAGCTATCTGGTTGTGTGTGAGTTATCGGGTTGTGTGTGAGCTATCGGGTCATGTGTGAGCTACCATGTTGTGGTGTGTCCTTGTTCTAGCCCTGCGGGTAGGATGGGATGGTGTCTTGCTATGATTTAAGTTTGCGCCTCCTTGCTGATGGGGGAAGTCCAGCACTTTTCCTTCTCTTTTCTGGGTATTTGGAGTGACTCTTTCTTTTATAGTGTGCTGTTTTTTAGTGTGTTGTTTTTGTTTGTTTGGGGTTTTTATTGTTATTGCTGATTTTAGTTTTACTGTTATTTTATGTGTATGGGTGTTTTGTCTGCGTGTATGTTTGTGTATCACACACACACACGCCTACTGCCTTTGGAGGCTAGAAGAAGGAATTGGATCCCCAGGAACCGGAGTTACAGATGGTTGTGAGCCACCTGGTGGGTGCTGGGAACCCAATCTGAGTCTTGCACGAGAGTGCCAAGGGCTCTTAACCACTGCGCCAATTCTCTGGCTACAGGTGTTGCTGGTTGCGGGCAGCCCCATGGCTGGAGTTCCCCTGCCGTTTTCTGGGGATTGGTTCTGTGTGTAGTATGAGGTAGGGTCAAGATCCTCGTCCCCCATGTGGAGAGCAAGTGGAACCATTCATCGGAACAACGGTTCTTCCCTGTGTGCTCCAAGTCATAAAGCAGGTGTCCTTACACCCATGGACTGAGTGGACACTTCTGTTCCGTTCCACCGATCTGTTTGTCTACCCTGGCAGTGTCTCGGTGACCAGGACTTTAGGGTTGGCTGCCTGACCTGGGTGTGGCTCCCCTAACTGGGCCTCTGTTGTTGGCCTTGGTTGTTCTTGGCCTTTTGTGTGCTGTTGGGCTTAGCCTTAGCCTGTTCTCTGATTGTCCTGGCTCTGTTATTTCTCCTTCCAGAGGCTCCCACTCCTGACAAAGACCCTGTAGGCTGTGTGGCCTCTGCCGGCCTCCAGCCTAGTCCATCCCTGGGGCCCTATAGTCTGGGCTTAGTCACAGTGGCTGAAGGGCAGGATCACAGTCAACTCAGCCTGGCCAGTGGGGTGTGGGCCCTCGCTGGCACACAGCCATCAGGAAGGTCAGGAGGCAAGTGGATGCTTGGTCCAGCAGGCAGAGGTGGGTGGTTCCAGCTAACTGCATGTATGTTTGGGTATCACGGGTGTGCCTGGTGCCCATGGAGGCAACAAGAGGAGTCTGAATCCCCTGTTAACAGTTATGAGCTGCCATGTGGGCGCTGGAAACCGAAACTCCATCCTCTACAAGGGCAGTCAGTGCTCTTAACCACTGAGCCACCTCTGCGACCCCGGTCCTGCCTCTCCCGAGCTTGCTATTTGTAGCTGGGATGGAGTTCCTGCCACCCTCAACGTTTGTTGGGATGGTTCTGTGGTTACTGAATCCCAGTGTCTCACTGTGCGTAGTGGAGATGCAGAGGTACTTTGTAAGCCCTGTGCTCAGAGGGGGAACTGGGAAAATGAGCCGGGAGTATCCAAACGGATACAATGTAACTGGTGCTGGGCTCCTGGGGGCTCCCAATGGCCAAGGCAAGAGCTGGATTGTGTAGGAGAGGGGAAAGCCTTAGCCCACAGCTTGAAGACCTGCGAGAAAGGCCTGACACCAGAATGTTGGGCTCCAGGGTAGAGGATGCAAGGGTGAGATTGTCAGGGAAAGGGATGTGGGTGGACATCAGATGGCTGGGAATTCCAGCCTGTCCTTAACGTGACACGGGGTCTTGTCAGCTCAGACACAGCCATAAGTGGTCACGCCTGGAGCACAGCCCTGGGGAGAGAGGCTGGCTGGTCAGTCTTCCTCTTCCTGTTTATGTTTTGCTTTCCGAGATGGTGCCTGGAGATGGGAGAGGCTACGGTCTGTGACCCCTTGAGACTCTGACCCCATGGGGTACTATGTGGCAGCAACCTTTTGATTGGAGTGCAGGGGCTGAAGGGTTAGAGGCCAGGTCCCCGGAACAACTCCAGAAGTAGGCCAGGGTCAGCCTGCCTGTCAGGGATGAGGGGAATGACTGGGGTAGGCACAGTCGAGCCTCTGGTGGCCTGCTCCTGTCCATCCATGCCCTCCTTCCTACCCACCCAACTCCTCCTTACCCCGTTTCTTCTGGCTACCCCATCTTTTCTTCCTGAGAGAGCAGATCCTCCCTGTAGTGTTGAGCCCTCTGTGGCCTGGCGAGTGGCCAGAAGTTTCATTTGCCGTCCTGGCTGTGTGATCTCAGCCTGCTTGCTCCCGCTCTCCCGGCCCCCTGGGCTCCAAAATACTGGAATCCAAGAGCTGATTTCTCGGCTCCCTGATCTAATTCTTGTGACTTAAATTGCTTCCTGAGCCCCGGCTGCTGAAGCCTGCAGGGCTGATGAACCTGCTTCGTGCCTAAGGGCCCTGAGGTTTTCCAGTCTCTCCTTTCTCTTTTCCCAGGCCTCCAGGGCGGAGGGAGGCCTAGGGCCTGAGGAGATTGACCTCCCTGGGCAGAGGAGAGGCCAGGGAAATTAAATGGTTGGCTTGAGGCTACCCTGCAACCCTAGGTGGGTGAATGACTGCAAATGAAGAAACGGTAATCTTTTCCTTCCCATCTCTTCCCCTCCCTGGAGAATCCTCCACCTTCCCTTCCTTTGGGCCGCAGTTCAGTTGGGAATTGTATGGGGAGCCATTACCTAGTACTCTCGCCTGAGGCCAAGGTGTCCACCTCAACCTGAGGACCTGGGTTCCAATCCACTGTCTCCATGGGGACATGAATAAGGTCCCTTACCTCACAGGGCCTCAGCCCTCATTCTGAAAATGGCAGCAGTGTGCCCGCCATTGCTCTCAACACTGGACACAGGAAGCCTCTCACTTAGTGGCTTGCCCATGGTGGGTTCCAGAGAACAGGAACCTTGTTCCTACCTTGGCGATGAAGGATAGGGGCTCGGAGAGGCTGAGCAACTTTTCTACGGTTATTGCCCAACAGATGAGTAGTTTGGCCAGGATCAGTGCCTACGTCCATCCTGCTATCAAACTTTGCTCAGAAACCATTCTATGAATTCTGCCTCAGTTTCCCTCATGGTCAGCCTGAACCTCAGTGAAGACCACAGTGTTGTTCTACGTGAGCCCCAGAATGTGTAGATTTGGAGAGGTTGAAGAAGGAGTGTGAGAGACCAGACCTCTGTCAAAACTCCCGATGGGTCAAGCCCTACTGGTTCCGGGTACAACCCCTGCTCTCCGGGGCCTTCTCTGACCATCCTGATGCAGGGTGTGTCCCTTGAACTTGGTCATTGTTCATTTAGGGCTGGCTAAACAGGACTAGGAGTGTGAGGTGGGTGTGGCCTGGCCAGCCCTGGACACCGGGCACTGGTGGCCTGAGGGCTTAGTATCACCTTCCAGACACCAGGAAGGAGAGACTCTTAATAGCTGAGGCAGGTAGTCTGTACCTGTTGCCTCTTTGCCCGATAACAGGTACTGGCTGCATGAGCTTGGGCAGACCTCTGCCCCTCTCCCTACCACCTTTCCTGCCTGTGCTATTGAGATGCTTCTGGGAGGGGGGTACATCCAGTGGTTGGAGCTCAGCGGGGGCTGTCCATGTTTGATGGTCTTCTTGCCCCCCTGTCTTCTAGGTGCCGCCTCCTCTTGTGGTCGTGGTCACCATGTTCTCCTGCGTAAAAGCCTATGAGGACCAGAACTACTCAGCACTGAAGCGGGCCTGTCTGCGCAGGAAGGTGCTCTTTGAGGACCCCCACTTCCCGGCCACTGACGACTCACTCTACTATAAGAGTACCCTAGGGCCCGCAGTCAGGTGGAAGCGGCCTAAGGTTAGTTTCCCCCCCAGGGAGAATGGGTCCCCCATCCCACCGGCAGCCTCCTGCCTGGTCAGGCCCTCTAAGGCATAGTGCACTCAGCGACCAAGGACTGCAGGTCTCGGCCTCCCTTCCCATGGCCATGTGGGGTGTATGCGACATGCCGTGGATGGGCCCCGTGTGCAGTAAGATTGAAGGGCAGGTTTGCTTTGCTGATTTTCAAGTCACTTCCTGTACAAGTAGAAGCATGTACTCTCATGAAGCTATAAGGATAGGCAGCAGGTGACCAATGTAGGGACCTGTACCCTGAGTGTTGGTGGCCTTGCCAGCTCCCAGCCTGGTCTAGGGCCCGTGAGTTGTATGCTTAGCAGAAATAGTTGGCCCTGGGCCATGACTTTTGGTTCTGGGTTTTTTTTTGTGTGAGGTGGGCATAGGAGTTCTGCCGAGTGGGGCTCCTGGGGTCTCCGTGAAGGGAGGGTGCTGGAGGACCCAATCCAGGCTTCACCTGGTGTCAGAGAGACAGTCACTGAAAAGGGACGTTAGTGTGGGAAACTAGCCTTTTCCAGGTCACTTGGGCGGGTCGTCACGGCCTCCCCCATGCCTGTTCTCAGAGAAGGTGACTCGGCTGCAGGGTCAGGCTGGGGGGAAAGTGCAGTCACACAGAGACTATTACGTTGGGGTATCAGGCCCCCTCTGGCAATAACAAAGCAGGCAGGACCTGGGGCACAGGAGGGAAGCACCCCCACCTCCTGGGCCTGGTGTGTTAGTTCTGAGCACGTATAGAGCCACGCACGTCTCTACGCTCAGAAGCAAACAATAGTCAGATGTGTACCTCCGGTCTCTCTGGTCCTTGGACATTTGTAGAAAAATGAAATTCCACATTCACGTCCCTCCCAACAACCAGCCTGGGGCATCGCTGTGAACTGGGGCTCTTGTCAGGCAAGGGAACTGAGGCTGAGAGAAGGGACCACACATTCAGGGGTCTCGGTCCGGCCCTTTCCTGACACCAGATGGACCCTGCGTTCTTTGGCCTCAGACCTTGGGACTTTGGGGGAGCTTCTGACCCTGGCTTTCTTCTCCGATCTAGTGACAGGATTTTGGCTCTATTACCCCATGTCTGCTTCGGCAAGGTGTGGGGTAGGAGCTGGTTTTAAAAGGGCCTTTGTGAGATCCTGGTTCCCAGGAGAAAGGGTGGACACCTGAGCCTCCTGCCACCACCCTCAAGGCACACTGTCCTTGCCCTGACCCTCTTCCTAAGACTGTGGACCACAGTCTGGAACGGGCTTCAAGAGGCCCAAGGCTGTGCAGGGCAGGCTGGTGACTGGGTGTGACCCGATGGAGTCACTGCCCTCTCAAGGCTCTTTCCCCTGGGTTCAGGAATCCTATTTCCTCCTTCCTCCTCCTTCCTTGGCACCTGTCCAGATGCCTTTCCAGCTCCCGCTGAAGACGAAGAACACATTGCCTACCCTGGCAGGGTCATGGCACACATGGCTGGTGGCAGAGCAGGGACCACGAGGCAGTCGCCGGGCTCCGGTTTTGGTCAGGCCTGAGCCCAGTAGGCAGAGTGTGTTCCCATGGGCATGATGCCACAGTTAAGACCTGGACTTAACTGGGGAGGGGAAGTGGAGCAGCCTGGGTTGGGGTGGGTTGCCAGCTCCTGACCGTTAATGTCCAGCCTTTTGGCCTCTGGCCTGAGGCAGCTGCGCTTCAGCATGGTCCTATTTCCTGGGTCCTGGGCCTGATGCCTTTTCCCTACAGTCCGTTCTGATTCCACTCTAGAAACCTCTCTCTCAGTTGGTCGTTATGGTGACTTCTCTGTTTGTGGAGATTCTCCTTAGACAGCCTCTGAGGCCGAGCCACTCAGTGTCTCCATCCCTTACCCTCCTGGTCTAGAACTTCCCAACCTCCCAGTCCCTGGGCACTCAGTCTTCCTGTCCCCAGTTTCTCAGTCCTTCCAACCTTCCTGCCTCCCAGGCTCCCCTCTCCATAGTCCCAGCTCCCTAGCCCCTTAGCATCCTAACTTCCCAGGCCTTCAGGCAACAGCCTTCATGCTTCCTAGCCTCTGAGTCCAGCCTTACTGTCCCAACTTACCACCTGTCAATCAGCCTCCCTTCCTCTAAGGCTTCTCCCACCACCACCACCCCCCCCCAATATTATGAAGAACCTGCTTTTTGAGCAAGCCAAGCTTGACTCCAGCCTGAGGTCTCTTCTTGAAGTGAGGTGTGGCTTTGAGTAGAGTGTCCCCCTCTTTAAGTGGGGAGAATAATTCTGGCCGAGTATGGTTTCTGGAAGTTGAGGTGCTGGAGGCATCAGACACATGGAGGCAGCAGCCAGCTACCCTCATCCTTCTGGTCAGCCCCTTGGTGGGGAGCCAGAGCTGGCCAGTTTCCTGCCATTCACCCTGCAGGGGGCACCAGGCCTGCCCTCTTTGGCATTCATCTTTCTACTCCCCCGCGGGCCTCTGTTGTGTTCTTTGCCACCGAGGGAGCCTCTTCCGCCTTCCTTACTGCTGGAAAGAGGAGGGGGAGGCGATGGGGGTTTCTGGGGAGTCAGGATGTGGGCAGAAGCCACTTCTGGTTCTCAGGCTGAGGGCTACAACTGTCTGGCCTCCAGCCAGCTCTCTGCCTTCCCTATGTCTGGGCATTCATTGTCTTGGGGGTTCTAGATGGAACGCATGGGGGTGGGTAGGAGCCCTGGGAACGTTTTCTAGTTTTGAGACCCTAGCATTCCTTGAGACAGCCTGGTGTGCCCACTGCCCAGGATCTCACCTCGTTTTGGAAGGGTGATCTTCTCCGAGTGCTGACCACTTGGCCTGCCTTAGGAAGACCTCTGCTCTCCCTAAAACTGAGCCCCTTGGGTACCTTCCCCTAGTCTTCTCAGAGCGCCAGGGAAGGCCCCTGGCTGGATTGCTGAAGAAGGAGATGGGGGAGGGAGAAAGGGCAGTTGCAGAGGGGGCACCATGTCCTGTGACTTTCCTGTTGTGTCCAGGCAAAGTTCCTGCAGTGGCCACTCTCTGTGACCTTAGATTCGGGAGTGGACAGGAGGAAGGATAAGGACTGGCAGTGTCCCCTGAGGGTGCAGTTGCGTGCATGGCTGCCCAGCTCTGCTGTCCCTCTCGCTCCTGGCTGGGTTCCTGACTCTACGCTAGCTGGAAACCTGAATTTCCTGCTCAGCCAGGAGGGGCGTGGCTCCGACCTGGTCAGACCTGGGCCAACTGGTCTGACCGGCTGAGGTTACCACAGGTTCAGAAGCTAGGGCCCTGGAGGCTAGTTGGCCAGAGGCCTGGGGGTCTGGGGGTGGTTCAGTCCGGGGCTCACAGCAGGCCCCGTGCAGTCCAGTCTAGGGCACTTGGTTATCCCTCCACGCCCAATCAGTATCCTCCCAGTGCCAAACACATCCCTTATCTGAGAGCTCATAGGCAGATAGAGGGACCTACATGCAAAGTGGTGCCCAGTATCCTAGGTCCAGCTCATGGTTTCCCAAACAACCAACCAGGAATCAGGAACTGAATAAAGGAAATAGATTCATTTACAGATTTGGCCTCACCTGCTGCAGTGTTAAAATCCGTAGGAAAGAGGGAGCAAAAGCCAGGAAATCTGCATACGTGGATGCACCTCCAATTGGTGGTGAGACTCATCTGTCCTAGGAACTGGCTTATCCCTAGGGGACTTTCTCTTCTGCAGCTGAAGGGATCTCCTGGAATAATTCAACGTTCTTTTAGAGCCACCATTAGTAAGATGTTGTGGAAAGGACTGGAAGGTGCGTGGGTGGCCTGGCACCAAGGTAGAGTGTGTGTGGACAGAGAGAGAGAGAGAGAGGGAGAGAGAGAGAGAGAGAGAGAGAGAGAGAGAGAGAGAAAGGGGGGGGCAGTATTCCTCCAACTGTGGCTGGACTGATTTCATCTTCATCTTCAGGGCATTTGGGGGTCCTTGTTCTCTCCAACTCCTGCTCCCCCCACACCAAACCCCGTTATCTCCGCATCTGCTCTGAAGGGACCACATTCCCGGCAACCTCAACCCGTATCAGGTTGTCATTAACTCCATTCATCCGGAGACTCGGGCCTGGCTGTAGTAGGGCCTGTCTCCAACTCATGGTCAGCTAGTGACTCTTCTGGCCGACAGTGGTGGACAGGGACAGGACACCTCTTCCTCCTGGGTCTTGTTGACACACAAGGAAGGGTAGCTTTGTCACTTATAGGACGCAGCACACCTAGAGAGAGGCTGGGAAGCAGACTGTCCAAGTTTGAATCTTAGGTCATCTTGCTGCAAGGCCCTGGACCAGTGACCTTGGCGCTCTCTCTCTCTCTCTCTCTCTCTCTCTCTCTCTCTCTCTCTCTCTCTCTCTGCCTCGGCATCCTTATCTCTGAGAGCACTACCAGGAGCACCCTGTTCTTTACTCCTGGCCTCCCCAGGACCAGTCCTCGGAGCTATTTTTGTGATGTTTTTTTCAGCGGTAGCAAAGGTGCATCTGCATCCCAGGTATGAGCAGCCTCGGGTGTCCTAGATCAGAGCTGGCAAACCTGAGCCTTCAGGTGCAGGCGGCATGCTCAGGGGTGGGATGGAAGCGCTTCTCCGAAATTCCATCTCTCCCAGTCTGGGGTGGGCATGGCGGGGCGGCAGAAGGGCGCTCTGGGGTCCAGAGCCAGGTCGGTACAGGCGTAGTGGCAGGGAGATCCTGTTGGTGTACCCAACCATCCTGCTCTGCCCTGTCTGCTCAGTCAGTTGTACTTGACCTGGGGCGCCCCTGCCTCCTGTCTGTCACAGGGCGAGATGAGCACCTTGCTGCCGTCTCCCGCTGCAGCTCTGGTGGAACTGGTGGCGGCTCTCTCATTGTGAACTCATGCTACAGAGTCCGCTAGATGCGAGGCCCCGCCCCTGCCCCCCTTTCGCTAGATGAGAGGCCCCGCCCCTGCCCCCTTTCAGAGCCTCCCTCCGTGAGAAGACATCGCTCTGTCTCAGTCTGGGACTCTGGATGGGTACAGTTGGCTGTAAGATAAGATTAGGAGGAAGCGGGGTGGCGCCCAGAGCTTCCTGAGAGTGGTCTTGGGGACGAGAAACAGGCCTCCTGGCTGGGTTTCCTCTGATCAGAGACGGCAGGATACACACCTGTGCCTTGGAGAAGCCACCATGCAGATTGCCCCTGGCTCCCCTGTAGCCACAGCTAGAAGTGGTCCAGGCGTCCGATTCAGTTAGTGCCCTCAGAGGAATTACCCTTTCTTTTCCTGGCTTTTTTTTTTTCTTTCTGAGCAATCGAGTCCCAAACACTGTCCTGAGGTCCCATTATCCCATTTTCCCCTGGCAGAATGCTCCACCGCCACCATGGAGGCCACACATACACTTTAGGGCCAGCGTTTGAGGACCTGGAGGAACAGAGAAGATGAGCATTGGCTTCTGTTTGCGTCTCCAGCAGCAGGCGTGCAGGAATTGAGGTCTGCCTCCCAGGCTCTCCTGCCCTCTGCTGGCCATCTGTGGAAGGGTTTCTGCTGCTGTGTTGTGACAGCTTGAGCCTAGGAACAGACCTGGAGACTCTGAAACAGGCAGAGACTGTCCACTCTAGCTCCCATGATATGCCTGGGACATTGAAATATGACTTTCCCTGGAAAGACAGAGAGGGCACTGACTACCAAAGGAAGGGATCTGCCTTAGGCCACCCTGGGGGAGCCAATGAGTTTGAGTTTATGGGGACACTTACAGGTGGCTATGCCACCAAGAAGTCCCACCCCAGTTAACTGTTTTGTACTAGTGATGAGGATCTCAGGGTGGGAGGAGAGAGGGGCTCCAACGCGGTGCCTGGTCCCCTGGGCATCTGATTTCCCGCCCTCTGTCCTGCCGAGGGACATGGCCAGCTATCGGATGTCTCTAAGTCTGTGACACATTTAGAGGCAATTGCACTATAATGGGATCTTTTATGAGGTTGGCAGGCCCTCTTGAAGGTCTACTGCGTCCATTCCAAGTAAATGCCAATTGCCCTGGGGGCTCATCAGCCACAGGAATGTTAAAGATCAGAGCCAACCAAATTAACGGAAGTCTCCTGGGCTGCCAGTGTGAAGGGCCTTCAGTGTGAAGGGCCGTCAGTGAGAAGGGCCGTCAGTGTGAAGGGCCGTCAGTGTGAAGGGCCGTCAGTGTGAAGGGCCTTCAGTGTGAAGGGCCTTCAGTGTGAAGGGCCGTCAGTGTGAAGGGCCTTCAGTGAGAAGGGCCGTCAGTGTGAAGGGCCTTCAGTGTGAAGGACCTTCAGTGTGAAGGGCCGTCAGTGTGAAGGGCCTTCAGTGTGAAGGGCCGTCAGTGTGAAGGGCCGTCAGTGTGAAGGGCCTTCAGTGTGAAGGGCCGTCAGTGTGAAGGGCCTTCAGTGTGAAGGGCCGTCAGTGTGAAGGGCCTTCAGTGAGAAGGGCCGTCAGTGTGAAGGGCCTTCAGTGTGAAGGACCTTCAGTGTGAAGGGCCTTCAGTGTGAAGGGCCTTCAGTGTGAAGGGCCGTCAGTGTGAAGGGCCGTCAGTGTGAAGGGCCTTCAGTGTGAAGGGCCTTCAGTGTGAAGGGCCGTCAGTGTGAAGGGCCTTCAGTGTGAAGGGCCTTCAGTGTGAAGGGCCGTCAGTGTGAAGGGCCTTCAGTGTGAAGGGCCTTCAGTGTGAAGGACCGTCAGTGTGAAGGGCCGTCAGTGTGAAGGGCCTTCAGTGTGAAGGGCTTTCAGTGTGAAGGGCCGTCAGTGTGAAGAGGTGCCACCACGTGTATGATGATGATGGTGGTTCCTTCAAAAGGGCGAGGATGGGGAGGACAGGCCAGGGGGCCAGGGGGCCAGGGGGCCAGTGGGGCCAGGGGGCCAGTGGGGCCAGGGGGCCAGCGGGGTGGTTCAGCTGATCAGGCGACTGTTATTTGACTCTATGGAAGTTGTCTTCTGACCTCCACACATGTACCAGTGCACACATGTGCTTCATCACACATGTGCATCACACATGCTCCTACGGGAAGGATACTTAGCTAATGCGTTATTTTTTTAAAGGAAAAATATTGGAATGGGCACCCTATCTGCCTTGTTTTGTTTTGTTTTTACCTGCCCCACCTGGCTACCGAAACGGCTTCAGGTTAATTTAGTGAATGATTTCTCCATTGTATATGATCCTCATTTCAGGGTGTATCCCAGCAATACGCCCAGCCCTGCCTCCTTACAATCTGGAGTGGGTGTTAATCACAGCCCACTCAGGACAAGATTACTCTCAATATTTTTCACCTACATGGCTCCATTTCCTGATTCATCCATTACTCCCACCCCCGTGTTTTCAGAAGTTGCCATGAATCAAGGTCTGTGTGACTCCATCAAAGCTCTGGTGTTCTGCGCCTCAGCAGGGGAGCAAAAGATCCACAGTTCACTGTGGAGCCTCAGGTCCCTCCGCCTAGCCCTTACCTGCAGGGAATTCCCACGCCAAGTAGCCCCTTCCCCCTACATCACTGGGTGCAGCAGTGATCACCTGCACCTCCCCCACCCTTCACCCCTTTGGGGAACAATTGTTTGGGCTTGAAGCCTTCCGGGGGGCTCCCTAACACGAATCTGACTTTCTCATCCTTTAGGCTGGCCGTTTTCCTCTGGGCTCAGCCTCAGCTGCTCGCCTTGTCCTAACCAGAGTCCAGTGGCTGCCACCACAGCCTTCTTAAAATCTAACATAGAATTAAGAATTAAAAATTAGCCAAGTGGTGGTGGCACACGCCTTTAATCCCAGCACTCAGGAGGCAGAGGCAGGTGGGTCTCTGAGTTTGAGTCCAGCCTGGTCTGTACAGTGAGTTCCAGGACAGCCAGGGCTACACAGAGAAACCCTGTCTAGAAAAACCAAAACCAAAAAAAATTTAAAAATTAAACAATTTTTAACTTTTTGCCACTCAAAGGTTGGTTACTCTGGAATCCCCCCCTCGGGGTATGCCTCAGCCTGATTTTCCCTGGGCACAGAAAGCTCAGGCTCAGTTGTTAAGTCTGAGGGCCAATGAAACCGTCACATCAGTTAGGAGGCGTGTCACTCCCCAAACCAGGGAATACCCACCCGGCTCATTTTTGGTTCAGACTGTTCTCTGTAGGTACCACAGGGTGTGTGACTTTCTCTGGGAGACGTGAAGAAACTTCTCTTCACCCAAGATAGACAGGGCATGAGCAGATCAAAGAGAGGGTTTTGTCCAAGCCAAACCCTGTGAACCCAGTGAACCTAATGAAGTTATGGGGTGGGTTAGGTCGTAGGCGGCTACACCCCCAGGAAATCCCACACCCAGTGGACTGTTACCTTAGGGCATAGCAATTATAGTCTCAGGGGTGGGGAGCCTCATGAGGGTCATGTGATGACTTCTCAGGGTCTTCTAGCCTCTCTCCTGCCGGCCTCCCAAGGGGATGCTCATCAGCCTGAGTTAGCTCACAGGTCATCACAGCTGCTTGGCTTCAAGATGGAGACGATCTTGTCAAGCCCATTAAACGGGCATCGTCCTCAACCTCTCATCTGTGAAATGGGCACAGTGCTGGGTTCTCAGGGCCAGTGGGGGTTGCCTGAGTTATAAGGCTGTGTCTCAGTGCTCTGCCTCCCCGCCCTGCCGTCTTGCCCCCTCAGCTCAGATCTTCTCATTAGTCTCTGAGGAGGCTATGATGGTGTGCCTAGCTGCTTTCCTGGGCTGGGCATACTGTGGTGCTTGCTATCTGCTCCCTCAGAGATCCACCTACATCTGGCTCCAGCCTGGGCAGGGTGTCTGCTCTGTAGGAGACAGGAATCTATGCTTTCAGCATGTGTCTCTTGGTGCAGAAGCCAAAGCTGCACTTTTTCCACTCTATAGCCCTGCCTTGGGTCTTTAAGGGCAACCGCGAAGAGGGGAGAGATTGGAAAATTAGACCAAGACCCAGAAACTAGGATGGGGAGGGCCTGAGTCCTGCCAGACATGACTCTGCCTGGCAGCTGTCCCCACCTGGTTCCTAGCGTCTCCTGTGTCCCCGTGGCCATGCCTGTGTATCTCTGTGAAAAATCAACAGAATTTCTGCCCCACACTGGCATTCGTATGTCCTGCGTTTCGACAAGTCCTGCCTGTCTTTGAGCTTCTGTTCCTCGTCCTTAGAATGGAGTAGCAACCCCATCACTGCCTGAATGCCCTCATTTTGTACTCAGCGTTAGTCCTTTTGGGACTTGTCATTTGATTACTTTGTGACTGGCCTTGAGGGCCGGCTGCACGGGGAGATCTACTCAAGGCAAGAAGAAGGTGGTGGGCCAGGGTCCAGCAAGCTGAATCTTTCTTCAGCTGTTGTCTGTCAGCTCACCCTAGTGGAAATGCCCTCTGGCCGAGGAGGGAGACACAGTCCAGGCAGGACTTTGGGATATGGTTGGCCATGTGGGAGAGAGGGCAGTGAGGCATCTATGCCCCCAGGTTCTCATGTTCTTCTCTCCCTCTCTGCAGGATATCTGCGATGATCCCCGCCTCTTTGTAGATGGCATCAGCTCCCATGACCTGCACCAGGGCCAGGTGGGCAACTGCTGGTTTGTGGCTGCCTGCTCGTCACTGGCCTCCCGAGAGTCCCTCTGGCAAAAGGTAAGGTCTGGGGAGTGGCAGCTGCAGGGGCTATCAGCCCGTGGCGCTCGCTGCCAGGAAAGTGTGGCATTGGGGAGGCTTGTGGGGCTTCCTGAAAGCCTGCCGCTGCGCTGGGCTGGGCCTCAGTTAGCAGACTGGCCTTCCCTCGCCTGTTTAGCCTGGGATCCTCAGGGTAATTCCCAAGGTGATTCTCATGTGTCCCCTCTCCAACTGCTGAGGGACGAGGGACCGTGGAGCAAAGGCTACCCCTGTGAAGTATGCACACTGCCTGTGTTATCCTCGGTGTAGGGATACCACTCAGTGCTCAGTAACTGCTGTGTGACACAGGCCAGTTGCTGGCTTTTCCTGGGCCTCAGTTTTCTCAGTTGTTCATCAGAGTGTGGTCTAGACAGCTCCATGTTTCATGATTTCCGGATTCATGCTGTTGATGTTCTGGGCCAAGGTCTGGGGATTGATGGAATGGGTCCCGGGCCTGCCTCCTGAACCTTCTTGGCAACGCTCAGCAGGAGACCTTAAATATAACACTTGGAACTACTTTCCCAAGGAGGGGAGGCCATTTTCAGTTACATAGTGAGTTCAGGACTAGTCGGGATGTGTGAGACCCTGTCTGAAAGTCATGAAGAAGAAGGAGGAGGAGGGGAGAGGAGAAGGAGAAGGAGGGGTAGGAGGAGGAGGAGGAGGAGGAGGAGGAAGAGACACTCACTGTTCTTATAGGACCCCTGGCAGGGTAGCTCTCAGTCAGCGATGGCCTCACTGACCTATTTTGTAATAATTATTATCCCTAAACATAAGCGTGTTCCAGGTGTTCCAGGCAGGGGAGATGGCTCAGTAGGAAAAGCCTTCAAGTCTGAGTTTGATCCCCATGATCCCCATGGTGGAATAAGAGAATAGACTCCCACAAGTTATCTTCCTACCTCCATATAAATAAATAAACAAACAAGTAATTGAAACAGGGCTCAGGAATAGGATACATTTTTTTTCTTGCTTTCCCAGGCATCCATCAGCCGCCAGAGGGAGCTGTGTCCTTAGCCAACACCCAGGCCTTTGCAGGGCCTCTATCCTCCTCTCCTGTCTCCTGGAGAGTGTGGGCCCCTAGCCACCCAGTAGGTGTCCCTGTCAGGGTCACGACCCCTGCACACTGTGGGCCTTTGGTACTCAGAGCCCACTGCTATGGCATACAGGGGTGGGAGTCTATGCTGGACAGCCTCAGACTGGAGGGCGAAGAAGGGTGTGTCTGTTGTGGGTGTCGAGGGCTAGAGAGAACTCAGCCCAGAACCATCCATCATCCGGATGGAGGACTGGTCCTCAACACAGCAACCTCCAGCCCCGACTCTGAGCAAGGGCTGCATGGCCTTGGCTTGCAGGGGCATGTGGGCCCTGTGTGTTGCTCCACCCTGCCCTGTAATTGCCTGTTTATCCGAGTCTCCCCTCTAGAGGTGAACTCCCCAGGGGCAGAGCTGGCCCAGTCTGCCCCTTCTTGCTGAGTCTGGTGTGATGAGCAAAGGTTGGGGAACAGAGGGCTGCCCCACCTTGAACCCAGTACTGCCCTGTGACTCTGAAGCTGACCTTTCTGTCCATTTCCCACGGGTCTCTTGATGGACTGGAGCCTAACCAGGTCTGGCAATGCATTGTCCAGGAAGATCCTCACCTTGCTGTTTCACTGACTTGGCCTCGCGGCTCTGCTCCCCGTCTAGCTGATGGAGAAGCTGGCCTGCTTCTCATCAGTGTGAAACCGCCTCCTTCTGCAGGACTGAGACCCCAACCCTGGTGGTCTCCCAGGCTGACCTCCAGGAGTTTGGCGGTGGGGGAGGCTGGGCCAGGGTTGGATGCGCTAGGCTGATTGCGGTCCACCTCCGGGAGGTGCTGTGCTGACAGGTCCCTGGTTCATGCGAGGAGGCCCTGGGGAGCTCATTACGGTGCCTTACATCCCCTGCGGTCCCCACTGACTGGTCCCTGTTTGTTGTCACCCTCTTGTTCTGTCCTGTTGCTCCGCAGAGCCTCCCTGACCTTCGTCTGTTTTTTCCCCTGGAAGAGCAGTAGGGGGAGTTGTGCCCCGAACCCCCGCCCACCTCTACTCTCCCAGTGCTGAGTACTAGATGCAGATGTATCTTAACTGGGGCACTCCTGCCCTTCCTCCAGGAAGCTGTTCCTTTCTTACAAGACCTCAGGGTAGTCTGGGGCTGATGGGCACAGGATTCCAAGCCTGCCAGGCTGAGTCTGTTCTGGTTGCTGGTCACTGATATTGGCTTCCGTGTCAACCTGGCTTTCCAGGCCCCATAGACAAATGCTGGGCATTTAGGAGTGCCCTTGCTTATACAGCTTCTCTCCCACCCTTCCCTCGTGCGTCCCACCCAATCATATGCTCCACAGGGCTCCCTCTCATGTGGGTCAGTATGGCCTCCTTTAGCTCAGTAGTTTGTTCCCTAAGTCAGACGGTGGGTCTGAGGTGACCAGGCCCCGTGAACCCACAAGTAGGATATGGTTAGGTTAAATACTTGTCACGGGGCTCAGCTTAGGCCAGATCCAAGGTTCTTTGGGAGGTGGCCTCGCATGGGCCTGCTGCCTGCTCGTAGCTGCCCTGGGTAGCCTGTCAGAGTCCCGGCTGGCAGTAAAGACAGAAGTGGACATCATGCAAAGCAAGAGTATTGGGGCAGCGAGTGAGGCAGGGGTTGTCAGTCCTGGGCAGTGCTGGGCAGAGTAGAGGGTGCTGGGACCAGGCAATCTTTGTTGCCAGTTTAAATGTTTTCCAGTTTTCCCAGATTGCAGCGGGGAGACCTTGCATTCAAGGCCCACCTGGGCTATTCATTAAACCCTGTCTCAGCAACAACAAAACAACAACAATGATAAATCGAATGTCTCCCACTCTGTCCCAGCCCATGCCTCAGTTATGAATCAGTTCATTAGGAAGTGATGAGTGGGGGTGGTGGAGAGATGGCTCAGTGGTTAGGAGCCCTGCCTGCTCTTCTGGAGGACCTGGGTTCCAATCCCAGGCATGGCAGCTGACAACTGTGTGTACCTCCATGATCCATCACCCTCACACAGACATACAGGCCTAACACCAATGCAGATAAAAT
Organism: Microtus oregoni; assembly: GCF_018167655.1. Classification (NCBI taxonomy): domain Eukaryota; kingdom Metazoa; phylum Chordata; class Mammalia; order Rodentia; family Cricetidae; genus Microtus; species Microtus oregoni. The sequence goes on from NW_024543059.1 coordinate 2,264,948, forward strand.
TTTAAAAATTTAAAAAAATAAGTAGTAAATGGAGGACTTAGCCGTGTCCCGGGTACACAGTATGTTTGGGGACTGAACATGTGAAATGCACAGGAGGACTTAGCCGTGTCCTATGTACACTGTATGTTCTGGGGACTGAACATGTGAAATGCCCGTAAGGCCCATGTGCCATTCTCCACCCAGAGGCAGCCGTGTTAGGGTCTTCTCATCCTCTTCTCTGCTGAGGCTGAGGAGGTTGTCTGGGGTGCTCCCTTTGTTTTCCTGCCCACGTCTGCAGCCACGGGGGCCCCTTCAGAGCGGCCTTTCTCTCCTGCGTTCCCTCCTCCATCCAGCCTCGGATGGCTCCTCACAGGGTCTGTCTGTCCAGTGGCTGGTAGAGTTGCTGCGTCCACCTCCTTCCCTCTCTGGTCACAAACATCTATCACACAGCTCTTTGCTGGCTCCTCCTGCCTGCCCGTCTGTGGGTCCCCAATTACAGCTGTCACAGCTTCCTTCACCCCCGACTGCCTGCAAGGTGCACCCCCCTCCCCACAGCGGACCAGCCCGCTCTAGCGGTTCTGTGGCCCTGGATCCCTTTAGGGATTAGAAAGGCTGACACCCCACCCCCACCCCACCTTCCCCCCCCGGGATGTAGAAGCCTGAGTGTCTGTACAGATGCCAGCTTCCTCAGCCTCAGCCTCTGGCACGCTGTCCTTGCCAGCCTGCTGTGCTGGCTGGCTGCCTGGCACAGAGCGCTCGGCACCTCTGATTTCTCAGCCTTTCTGGACATCGTTAGGTTTGTGAGGTTAACGCCTGCCCTCTGCCCTCGGCCCCGACACTCTGGCAGCAGCTCCATCCGTCCTCACTGAACCCACAGCTTGTGTAGGGCCCTTTCCCTGGTGTGCTGAGACCTGTCTCTACCTCGCCTTCTAGGCTTCTAGGTCACCTTTTGTCATTGTCATTCATTCATTCAGCATTCAGCATTTCTGCCATTCACTTAGCTTTCGGAACATCCCCTGAGCATGGAAGCCATGTTCTCACTTACAGGGATGAACAAGACAGACATGGCCCTGCCAGGGTGTCCAGTCCAGGGGAGACTCAAAACAAACAAAATCAGGGCTGGGATCCAGTTCAGTGGGCAGGCACCGGCCAACCCCGTGCAAAGCTCGCGTTTGCACCCCCACTCAGACACATCGGCTCTCACATCGCACACTTTCTCTTGTGCACACGCATGCACGCACACTCTTTCAAGCACTTACGCAAACGCAAATACGAACTGGGCTTGCTGTGTGGCTTTGTGGGTAAAGGTGCTTGCCAACCAACAATCGGGGTTCAATCCTGGAACCCATATGGTGGGTGGAGAGAACCAGCTCCTTCAAATTGTCCCTGACCTCCATATATGACCTATGGTGTTTACACACACACACATGTGCATGCATGTACGCACACACAAATGGAATGAAAATAATTTAAGGTCAGAATGTCACTCTGGAAGCGCAGAAGGCATTCCTCTTCAGAAAGGACGTTGAAGCCCCTCAGCCATATCGCCCTGAAGGCCGGTGAGCGAGCAGGCTGCTTGATTCAGCTCTTACCATACTGGTTTCTGGGATTGCTGCTGGTGGCCCCCGTTTGTTTTTCCCATTGCTGGGAACTGAATCCAGGGTCTGTCCGTGCTAGGCAAGGGCTCTGTCAAGGACACCCTGGACGCCTCTCCTTCATCCTAAGATCCCCGACAGCGAGGCTGAGGCAGGAGGATTGTGAGGTTGACCCACTGAGATCCTGTCTTCAAGTAAAAGGATCAGATTTAGGGGCTGTAGTTCGGTGAAAGAAGCTTTGGGTTCAGTTCCCTGTATTGCCGAAAAAAACAACCCAAATGAAAAGCACTTGCTGTGATGGCTCACATCTGTGAACCCAGCACTTGGGAGACCCAAGCAGGAGGATTGCTCGGAGTTTGAAGGCAGCCTGGATGGCTATACGGTGAGACCTTGTCTCAAAGACAAACAAGCAAACATAACAAGCAAGCTGTGCTAATTATCAACCCGCTGGTTCACTTGGTCTCCGTCTAGCCTTGCAATGTGCTTCTGTCCCCTAAACCCTTCTGATCATTTCCAGTTACGACACCTTGCCCCCCCCCCCGCCTCTTTCCTGTGTGTGACATCCTGTGACAGCCACATCTCTCTATCGCCACTGCCCAGACACACTTCCGTCCCCAGTCCCACCATCTGTCCTCATACACTAGCTGGGCTCTGCCTCCGATTGCTCCCTGGCCTGGGGAAGGTGTCTCGTAGGGGAGGTGGAGGGTCAGTGTAGGCTGAAGGCCTGGTGGGATTCGGGTGGAAGTGAGAGCCAGGCCTGTGGCTATGTGGCATACTGTGTGGTTAGATGGATTGAACCATGGCTTCCAGGAGCAGAGCCAGGCCGCTGTCTGGCAGGTGATTTGGGATTTGAGAGTTGCAGGTTCAGCCAGGTTGGGTCCTAGTGATGCTAAAGGAGAGGAGGATGCCCGGGGCATTTGGGAAGCAGAATTGACAGGACTTGGCAGGTGGATCAGAGAGAATGAAGAGAGGATGAGGCACCGGTGGCCCCAAGCTGGCCAGGAAACCAGTGACGGATGGACGGGTGCATCTTGGTGCTGCCCTGTCCCCTCTTCCGGAGTTACCTCCCTGTGTCTGTACCCCTCACTTCTCTCCCAACAGCCCCATGCAGCGCTCCCTCCTTCACAAACAAGCAAGCCTCCGGCTTGTTGCTCCTACTGTAGTCAAGGTGATTGCCACAGCAGTTGACATCAGCACTCCGGTCCCGAAGGAGCCTGTCACCCTCCAGCCTGCCTACGGCAAGGAGCAGAAAGGAGGCAGCTGGACACACACTCCGATCTGAGAACTGGGCGGGGCCAGAAAGGGCCGGTGGCCAAAGAGGAGAGGCTGGAAAGGGAGGCGGGCCTTCAGGGGGCCTCCTCTCTTGGCACCTGAGGCTCCAGCCCACTTGGTTCCCTGACGTCGGCGGGAGTGGTGGCAGTGGCAACAGCTGTAGCGCCTGGGCTATGGCAGAGGACGGGCCACCGAAGCAGCAGCTGGACATGCCTCTGGTTCTAGACCAGGACCTGACCAAGCAGATGCGGCTACGAGTCGAGAGCCTGAAACAGCGTGGGGAGAAGCGGCAGGATGGCGAGAAGCTGCTCCGGCCGGCCGAGTCTGTGTACCGTCTCGACTTCATCCAGCAACAGAAGCTGCAGTTTGACCGCTGGGATGTGGTCCTGGATAAGCCGGGCAAGGTCACCATCACGGGCACCTCGCAGAACTGGACGCCTGACCTCACCAACCTCATGACGCGCCAGCTGCTGGACCCTGCTGCCATCTTCTGGCGCAAGGAAGACTCCGACGTCATGGATTGGAATGAGGCTGATGCCCTGGAGTTTGGGGAGCGCCTGTCTGACCTGGCCAAAATCCGCAAGGTCATGTATTTCCTTATTACCTTTGGCGAGGGCGTGGAGCCCGCCAACCTCAAGGCCTCTGTGGTGTTCAACCAGCTCTGACGGCAGCCCTGGCGACCCTGCCTCTGGCCCACAATTCCCCCTTGCCTGAACCTCTTGCCACATGTCTATTTTGGGGACATTCTTCTAACATTCTCCTTCTGTGCTTGACTTGGCTAAAGGTCCCCTTTCCTGGTGCTAGTGCTGCAGCTCACAGGGCTGACCCATGGCTCCATAGTCTAGAAGCTGGACACTGCTACTGTAGACAATAGAGGCCTTTTGGGTTCATGTGGCCAGAATGATGGACTTCTTGGGCATCTGCCACCTCTGCTTCATTGTGGTGGACAGAGAGGGACTGAGAAACCAAAAGGCTAACCAAGAGATCCAAATAACCAACCATTGGATTTCCTACAGGGATGGAAGACTGAGACATGACAGGAACTGCCTTCTGGGGAACCTGTCAAGAAGGCATTTGCCTGACGGCTAAAGCTGGCATCAGGAGATGGATGCCCAGTGGCACTCTGGCAGCGGGAAGGTGCTTTTCCCAGTGTCAACACCAGCCTGCTGTGATCTTAAGGCCTTCCAGGCACTGGGCAGGATTACAGCAGGGCTTGGTCTGTCTGGCAGAGGGTGGCTGGCTTTGCAGGTCTCACCCGGGTTGCTGTGGAGAAGGGAAAGAGCTTGTAGAAGCTGACCCAGCTCTAACTACCCGCACATATGTATATGTTGAGAGATAGCCTGCTATATTTGTATGGATGTGTGCCCGAGGGCTAACACTAGTCAGGAATAAGGCTGACTTTAGCTTAGTTGTTGAGCAGTTGGCACTAGGTTCTGGGCTTGGTAGAGGTGACACTCTCTGCGTCCTCCTTGGTGCAGGGCTTCCTGAACTGGGAGACTAAGGCTCAAATGGGGAAGCAGAGAACTGAGCCAGAAACACTGATGTCCCCGATAGGACGGCTGTCCTTTGCAGGTCTCTGATCAGGAACACAGGTGCTGTGTCCTGCTGTAACTTCTCTGGGCGTTTACTGGGGGTTCTACCAGAGTGGAGGCACATGGGTAAGGCTTTGGGGCAGTTATGATGTCTGATGTCTGAAGTGGATTGAATGTCTCCAGATGTCTAATACTGGACTGGCTTCAGAAGCTATCCAGGTAAACCCACTCCCCAAACCGACAGGGAAACAGAGGCACGGATATCGGCAGACTCCGTCCTGCCCCAAGCCTCATTTCCTCCACCCTGTGCATGCTGAGAGAAGCCTCACCTGCCACCTGGCATCAGTCAGAGGTACTCTGCCTCAAGGCTGCCTCATCTGAGATGCCAATGCATGGAGATCTGAAGGTAGGACCCGTCCAGTGGGTGGACTACCAGGAGCGCAAGCTCCAGCTCAGGGTCGGGATTCTGGAGGCAGGAGATAGGCTGTGTTGCTGGCTCTGGTGGCTATTGCTTGCGGAAGCACCTGCTAGTGCCTTCTAGACGCTGCTGACTCTAGAGAGCCATACCTAGACAGGGGCCCACCTTTCTGACCTCTCCCTACAGCTCTCAAGACCCCCTTGGTTCACGCTGCCTGTCCCCCAATTCTGTCTCACCCCGTATTCCCTGTGGGGGCTTGAGTGTCTCTGCCGTGCTTGTCACATGTCCCCAATAAAGACTTCATGCCCTCACTTCTTCAGTGTGGTGTGCCTCTGTGATGTGGTTTGTATCTCTTGCTGCAAGCCCACATCAGAAGCATTCCCTCCCTGTGGGACCTTGCAGTTCTGAGGAACTCCATCCTGCCAACCTTCAGGATGATTGAGCGGTGAGGTCCCATGTCAGGACGGGGTTGCATCTGTCTCATCTGTCTTAGGTCTCCTGGCTGCCCTGCAGGGACCAACCCAGCCACTGGGGTATGAAAGAGCCAACAGAGGCTGTGCTTGGGAGTGGAATGGGTGAGACTGACACCGGTTTAGACTGGTCTTGGTCACTGCTTGGGTGTGTCCTCTAGGAGTCCCTGACCCTCTCCTGGGCTTGGCCTTCCAGGTTAGTCCCTGGTTTTAGGTCACCTCTTCAGAACTATGTCCTCTGACCCTGGCACTGGGATAGCTGGGGAAACCGGCATCTTAGAGCCCCACCTCATGGCTCAGCCCTCCTCATCTCCCGCGTCCACTCATTTTTGGATAGGGACAATTGATACCCATGGGAGGAGGCCTCCATCCTGAAACATGGAGGGGTGGACTGGGAATGGGATTCTGAGCCCTTGGACCTTTGATCCCGCAGCTGTGACCTCCTGTGATGGGCTTGGAAAATACGTTCTTCCACCTCTTTTGAGGACCCATGCGTATTAGGATGGCTTCCTACAGAGAGACGTGTCAGAGGGCTCTGTGGGTTGGCTTGCTAGCTTCAGAGCACTCCGGAATTCTCCCCTCAGCTTCTGTCACCTGGCTCCCATGTCTCATAGCGTCCAGAGGTGTTTCCCTATGCTCTCTCCCCCTGGTTCAGGAGCCTCTGTGTTCCCACGTGCCCCTCCCAAACTACCTCCTTCCATTTTATCCAGTCAGCCGTGAAGCTGGCCTCTGAGAAAGGCAAAGTCCAGGAGAAGAATCCAGCTTCCAGCCCCTGTGAACTGCAGTGGTCTGGCCCTGTCCCCAGGTGTACACACACGTGGATATAACCCATTCGCCACGAAAACCACTGAGAATCGTGGAACCAGAAGTCCTGCTGTTCTGAAGCCTCTGCCTGGCAGAGAGCCAGTGTCTGTAGCTCCAGGGCCCTGTTCTGCCTGCCAGTGATTGGCTCTGTGGCCCCAGGCAGCCTCTCTAGGTTGTTTTCTACCTGGTAGTCAGCAGTGCCTCCCTTACAGGTGCTGGAAGGTCACACGGAGAATGTCGGCGGAGCTAAGACCCCAGAAGTCACTTGTATGTCAATAGCTTCCTACAGACACTGTAGATTATCTTGGGAGAAGGGTTGGGAGAAGTTATTCACAGAACAAGAACTTAAGGTTCAGAGAGGTAAACAGCATTGCCTGCAACTGCACAGCCGGCCAATGTTGATGGCAGTAGGTGTTGGGGCGGGATCGGCAGGTGCCAGGCCAGGCTCTTGGCCCCAGAGAGTGGTAATGGACCGAGTTTTTTCTCATTATTATTAGGCTCAGATGTCTGACCATCACACTGTGCCTTAGAGAGTGGAGGACCAGAGTTCTCTTGCCCTGGCCCAAGCAGTGGTGCCCGTCCTGGGCACACAGGGATGGTTGGATGATACGTGACTGCCTGACCTCTCCAGTCTCTGGGTCTGAGGCCTGGGGAATCTGAAACCAGAAGCCGAGACTCGAGGAATACCACCGTGGAGGCGGGGGGCTGCTAGTGGAGCCACAGGGAATCCCCCTGGCGACCCCCACCCTGGCGTTTCACCAGGGTTGCTCAGAAGTGCCCTAAGGTAGCCCTTGGGATCTAAGGCGGACATCTGAGCGGCTCCTGCTTGTCTCCTGTTCTTCACACTCATTTTCACACTTGATCACACTACACTCAGGTCCTGGGCAGTGTCACCCTTCCTGGGCTCTTGACCCCTAAACGCAGTATAGACAGGTGCCGCTCAAGGGGAATTCTGGTCAGGCTCTTTAGTCTGAGACGTGCTTAGGAAACCCAACACCAGAGGGCGCTGTAGGGTGTTGCTCAGTGTGGCTCACACACACAGATGCATAGACACACAGACACACATGCACTTGAGGTGGGTAGTGTTGGAGGGTGTTTTGTTTTGTTTTGTTTTTGTTTTCAAGACAAGGTATCTCTGTGTAGTGCTGGCTGTCCTGGAACTCATGCTGGCCATGGACCTCGAACTCACAGAGATCTGCCTGCCTCTGTCTCCGTCTCCTGACTGCTGGGATTAAAGGCGTGCACCTCCACTGCCAAATACGTTGGAGGTTATTAATGACTCTGGGCGGGAGATTTTCTCAGGGACTGTCTGCCTCCCTGTCCCTAAGTTCTCAGACTGATGTGTCTGCAGATACCACAGCCCTCCACAGTGTACAAAGTTCCTCGAGGCCATCTGTTATCATAACAGCCCTGGAGGTGAGGGAAGGCAACTTGGAGGCCTTGCTGTGACCAGCATTCATATTGGTGCTGGGCCAGGCCCTGTACTGGGTGCTGGGAATCCGAGGAGGAACACGTTTGGCCGTAGCCCCATTAAGGAAATCCCTAGTTCTGGGGAGCCAGGAGGGGTTGCCCAGCTGCCAAGGGTTAGCCTCTCGGGGGTAAAGGAAGGAGGGTGCAGGTCGAGCCAGGCACACAGGATGTGCCTTGGGGCATCCTGAGATGTTGTGCAGTTGTAGTGGATTTTGGTGGAGCCTACAGAGAGGAGATGTTGGGGCAGGAGGTGAGGAGGTCAGCAGATTCCCAGGTCATGCCCTGGCGTCCCCAGTGGCATATAGGGACCACAGAGCATCCTTCAGAACAGCCGCCCTCGGTCTTACCACATCTTACACCTCTCACCTCCCCACATGAGTTCATCCGCAGATGCTGATGGGTACAAACCTAAAGGAGAAGGAATCGTATGAAAGATACGGAGTTATAGGGCTGGAGAGATGACTCGATGGTTAAGAGAGCTTGTTGCTCTTCCAGAGGACCTGAGTTCAGTTCCCAGCACCCACGTGGTGGCTCACAACCATCTGTACCTCCTGGCCTCTGCAGGCACCAGGCATGCAAGTACACAGAGACATACATACAGGCAACATACCCATACATGTTAACTTTTAAATATGTATAGTAAATATATTTACTCTTAAAGTAATCCAAACAATGTTTGGAATCCAAAATTCTAGATTTGATGTTTTTTTTGGTATTTATATATTTGTTTTACTTGTTGAGCATTTTAAATCTGAAAACCCCAAACCCGCAGATCCAAATTCCCAAATCTTCTGAACATCACGTCTGTGCTCAAAACATTTCAGATTTGGGGGTCTCGCTTTTTCGATTAGGGCTGCCTACCTTGAATCATTAAATACACAGAGCAGTCTCAAAGACAGACACTTGTCCGTTTGCTTAAAGAGAAAAGTCCTGCATAACCGTGGCTCAGTTGCCCGTGCTGCTTTTCATTTTCTCTTGCAATTTATTTGTTGAAGAAACTAGGTCATTTGTTATGTGGATTTCTCACTGGGTGGATTTTGCTGGCTGTGTCCTCACGGGGACGTTTGGCGTGTTCTCTGGCTCCTGCGCTTCTGTAAGCCGGGATTTGTCCCAGTGGCTTGGTAAGATTCACGCAGAAGACACATTTTGTCCTCCTCTCTCTCTCTCTCTCTCTCTCTCTCTCTCTCTCTCTCTCTCTCAAGTGACCATTGTATAATGGTTTTCAGACAGGGTTCCTTATATGAAGCCTGCTTAGAATGTGGCATGCAGCCATGTGGAAATTTCTGACTGTCTTTCCTCCACCTCGCAAATTCTGGGATGCCGGGCATGAGAAACCACAACGGGATTATTTTGTGCTGGGGATCCAACCCAGGCTTCCTACATGTTAGGCAAGCACTCGCCAGTGAGCCGCATTCGTAGCCCTTATTAGTCCCTTGAAACAGGGTCTAGCCCAGGCAGGCCTAGAATTCATCTTCCTGTCTCAAACTCCCCAATCTCTGCCCTACAGCTCAGTGCATCCATTAATTCTTCAATGGCTTCAGAATAAAAGGGACTGGATTTCATCCTTTCTTCCACACTATTGCCTGGGTTATGTTTTCAGACAGAGACCCCCTTCCCTTGCTGTGCAGAGAAAGGCAGGGTAATGCTTCGTTCTCTCTCTTTGTATTTCCCATCTTGAGAAGTAGGTCGCTTCGCTGCCCTTCTCCGGTAGTGGCTGTTCTGAGTCTATGACCTCATGAGCTTGAACACACTCACTGCTCAGGGCATGACAGTCCCTGCCTAAAGCTCAGGCCATCTATCTGTGGCAGCTTCCCGAGTCTTCTGGCCTAGATAGGGAGGCTGGGGACCTCCTTGACTGGTGATGTAGCCGGATGCCCAGCAGGCAACACAGAGACCAAGCAGCAAAAGCTACTGTGAACCCACCCTATGCCAATTCTAATGGCTGTGATGCAGGAGGGGAAACTGAGGCCACCAGGGATCCTGACTCTGGATCTCCGGCCTGGGAGTCTCATTATCTGCTTCTTGGACGACCGTGGGCTCAGGGCCAAACCCTGCAGTTGACTAATGATCCTCCCAGGTCCCCGCTTATCTCTCATGCCCTCTGAGGGCTCCTCCTCCTTCCATTGCTGTCCAGAGTACCCAGTGCAGAGTCTCAGGGGAGGAGGCGTGGCTCTCCGCCGTTGGGTACAATTCTGTATCCCTGGGCAGTTTCTCTGGACCTCAGCTTACCCATCTGTGCAGTGGGATGACCCCACCTTGCATAGGCCCCATTTTTTTTTTTTTGTATTCAGTGTTCTGTCTTTAGAGAAAGCTAGAGAGACAATGCAAGGGGTTAGGACAGAGGTGAAAGCTCACAGAATTGGGTGAAGGCAGAGGTAAAGAGGGAAAAGGAAGCAACTGGCAATACTGGACCATGCCTGGTTACAGACCTAGGCCCAGGTTGCTAAGCCCGTGTTGGAATCCTGCCTGTGGCAGTCTTGGCTAGCGACTTCCAGGGGCATCATCCTGCATAGCCTTGGGTGGGGGGGGGGGTGTAACATAGTAGACAGCCATGTGCCTGGCACCTCACAGGGCTCCTTCCAGAAGAGGGGAGGTAGTGCTGCGCCCGGAGTTGGCATCTTCATCTCCCTAGAGACAGCTCTCCTTTGTGTGTGTCCCCGTTGATAGTGTAAGTTGTGTAAACAACACATCCCAAAGGAGTGTGAGGGTGGAGGCTCCGACCAGCACAGCCTCTCGGTGAAGCTGCCGCTGTGTGCCAGCCAGCCTGTGTGTGTGGACGCTGCTGTCTGAACCAGGATGTCTTTCTCCTAGAAGGAACTGCCTGTGCTCTGAGTGGGGCTCAGCTGTACTTTGTTCACACACGGTGGAGTGAGCTGGTTGTCCTGCCGTGGAGGGCTGAGTGGTTCCCCTTTCTGCCTGCCGCCTGCTGTCAGAGGACCTCTGTTTGTCCTCTTGTCCTTGGGGACACCTCTGCCAGCTCCTATGACATCTCAGAGCTGTGGCCGGTGCCAGGGTACTCCCTATTCTCCCTCCCCTCCACACCATGGGCGCTTTTGTCCCTTCTTCTCCTGCCAGACTCAAAGCGTCTTGTGGGAATGTACTATGTCTGGGTCATCTTGGTCCTCAGTGTCTAGCACAGTCCAGGGCCCACCCAGGAGTTCATACAGCTAAATAACTCATCTGTCAGTACACAGGCCTGGGTTTGAATCCCAGCCTCAAACCCAGCTCTACCTGCCTCCAAAGACCATGAGCTTTTATTGTTGTTTTCCTGACCCTGCGACTCTGGATCAATGACTTGCCCCCTCCGAGCATTAATTTTCTCACCTGTCAAGCCGAGATAGAGCCATTTGGAAAAGTACACTGACCTAGTCTGTGTCAGGTCCAAGCCCTGGAGTTTGCAAGACTCTCTATAAATACTAGATACTAGAGTCCTAAGGGGTGTCTTGCGTTTATGCATGCAGTCAACATATGTGTAACACACGTGCACCTGGGCCAGGAGGATGTAAAGCAAGAAAATCGGAAGCTCTTCCCGCAGGGAAGCTCTGCCCATGGGAGCTCCGCCCACGAAGAAGCTCCACCCACGCGGAGCTCTGCCCACGGGTTGCTGACACCAGATTGTATCGGACCTTGAACAAGCACTACTGGGCACTTGCTGTAATAACCCAGTGAAAGTATGGATTTTAGGAACGTGCTTGGCCCAGAGGCTGAGGGATGGGGTCCTTGTCTGGCCTAGAGTTAAGGCGGACTTCCTGGACAACAAAATGGCCACTGAAGGAGGAACTGTGGGGAATGAGGGCAAGGAGCTAGCCTGGGAGCCCAGAGCAGGGCGGTAGGGTGGGAGACCCCTTAGGAGAGTGACATCATTTGTCCGTTTGCTGCTGAGTGAGAACCAGGGTGGTTGTGGGTGTCAATGCCGTTACAATGACTGGGAGTCAGAGATGGTGAGGGGGCAGGGTGGCGCTGGTGGGAAGGCAGGAGCTGAGAGGATCTGCTTAGGTGGAGAGGGAGACAGAGAGGAGTCTGGCATGGCTGCTGGTTTCCAGCTGAGGCTGCCTGGATGGCTAGGGTGGACGGAACAGTGTGAGGGAGGCTTGTGGCTAGAAGGGGCCCTAGTCTCTGACTGACAGATACAGAACCCAGGTCCCAAGACCAGAGTGCTGACAAGTCCCAGTGTCCATGCAGTGGTGGGCTGGAACCCAGCACTCCTGTTTCTTTGGGGTCATGCACTGCCTTTCTCTCAGGAGTCAGATGCCTCTCAATGTCTTCGTCTATCTCCCTAGGTCATCCCAGACTGGAAGGAGCAGGAATGGGACCCCGAGAAGCCTGATGCCTATGCCGGCATCTTCCATTTCCACTTCTGGCGCTTCGGGGAGTGGGTGGACGTGGTCATCGATGACAGGCTGCCCACAGTCAACAACCAGCTCATTTACTGCCACTCCAACTCCAGAAATGAGTTCTGGTGTGCCCTGGTGGAGAAGGCCTATGCCAAGTAGGTGTGGCCAGGCGGGGTGGCCAGGTGGGTTGACCAGGCGGAGCTGTCTGGGTGGGATGACCAGGTGGGTTGACCAGGCAGAGCTGTCTGGGTGGGATGACCAGGTGGGTTGACCAGGTGGAACTGTCTGGGTAGGATGACCAGGTAGGTTGACCAGATGGAGTTGTCTGGGTGGGTTGACCAGGTGGGACTGTGGGTAGGATGACCAGGTGGGTTAACCAGGTGGAGCTGTCTGGATGGGTTGACCAGGTGGGTTGACCAGGTGAGTTGACCAGATGGGTTAACCAGGTGGGTTGACCAGGTGGGTTGACCAGGTGAAGCTGTCTGGGTGGGTTGACCAGGTGGGTTGACCAGGTGGAGCTGTCTGGGTGGGTTGACCAGGTGGGACTGTCTGGGTAGGATGACCAGGTGGGTTAACCAGGTGGAGCTGTCTGGGTGGGTTGACCAGGTGGGTTGACCAGGTGAGTTGACCAGATGGGTTAACCAGGTGGGTTGACCAGGTGGGTTGACCAGGTGAAGCTGTCTGGGTGGGTTGACCAGGTGGGTTGACCAGGTGGATGGAGCTGTCTGAGCGGGATGACCAGACCAAGTCATCAAGCCAGTGTGGACTGTTGCTGGGCGTCCTGGGCCATTAGGATGCTCTGTCACAGAGAGGTGAGGGACTGGTGTCTACAACATGATCAGAGCCTCAGCCCAAGGACCCTACCTGCTAGGTCTGTTGGGGGGGAGTGGAGACCGAGACTATGAGAAGAGGAACTGGGAGCAGATGGGGCCCAGGCAGGCATCACGCAGTGTTGGGTGCAGGGTTGACACCCAGGGCTATGGCGGTAGATCTTACCCTGGGGCCTTTCCTGGTCTGGATGGCAGACCGTGGCCCAGATGCCTGTCCTCCTCTTGTAGGACCTGGCACAGAATGAGCAAGAGTGTGCTGAGGAGTGAGACATTTGGGGGCAGGAATGCCAGCTGGTTCTAGCCAGCATGGAAGGGGTCTCTCCCTGGGTTCTCTTCCCAGGCCTTTGGGGATGTGTGTGTGTGGGGTGGGGGGTGGCAGAAAGTGTGAGAGGAATCACAAGAGTCTGCATGGAAGAGAGAAAAGGGAAACCAAATTCAAAAGAAAAACCCCTGAGAATTTAACCCTAAGAAAGCAGAGCCAGCCCCTTGGTGGCCAGTGTGTTTTCACTGCCATTGGTGGGGCTGTGGTGGAAGGCCTCCTGCTGACTAAGCAAGTGCCCCACTGCTGAGCTACAGTTCCAGCTCTTAGTTTGGTTTTTTTAAATAAAGTTTTATTGATTATAAATGCACACACACGCACACACACACACACATATATATATATATACACACACCCACACATACACAGTACTTCTTGCTAAGCCACCAATTCATCGTCCAGTAACTACTACCCACAATGTTGTCACCATTACCTACATCCAAAATCTTCCACGCACACCCCAGCAGAAATTCTTCCCCATCAATCAGTAACTCCGTTTTCTCTCCCTGAAGCCTGCAGAACTCTGTTATTCCTGCCTGTGAACCTATCTCTCCTGGGCACCTTGTATACAGGAAATCCTGCTATATATGTTTCTCTGGGTCTGGCTTCTTTTACTCAGCATGATATATTTTTTTAAAGATTTATTTATTCATGTATTCTATGTGTACGGGTGCTCTATCTTCATGCACACCAGAGGGACTCTGATCCCCTTACAGATGGCTGTGAGCCACCACGTGGGTGCTGGGAACTGCACTCAGGTCCTCTGGAAGAGCAGTCACATGTTCTTAACCGCTGAGCCATCTCTCCAGCCCCCTAGTGTCATATTTCCAATGTCCGGCTAGGTTACCGTTTATTCCAGCACTTTCCGCTGGAGCTCTCAGTCATGCTTTGCCTGTCTGCAGACAGACAGTTGGGCAGCGCCCCCCTCTCGGCTGCTGTGAACGGTGCCACTGTGATCACGGGTGTTCAGGTGTCAAGTCTCTGCTTTGATCCTTTTCTAGTGTTTCTCAGCAGTGGAACTTCTGGGTCATGTGACATTCAACGGGCCTCACTATTTTATGTTTGCTTCTTTCTCTTTCTCTGTGTGTGTTGTACTTAGGCACATTTTGTGTGTGTGTGTGCATATTTGTACATGCGTGTGTAGATGTGTACACACACGTGTGTATATTCGTGTGTCTGTGTGTGGAGTCCTAAGGCTGGAAACATCCTGGCTTGCTCTTCCCCTTCACTCCTGAAGGCAGGATTTCTCAGTCAAACCGAGAGCTCACTGATGTGGCTAGTCTTGCTAGCCAGCTTGCTCTCGGGATCCCATCTCTGCCTGTCATGGCTGGAACTGAGGGTGGGCCCCCATGCCCGCTTGGGTTTACTCGGGTTTTGGGGATTTGAACTCTAGCCCTGACATTTTCCTGACAATTGCTTTAACCGGTGAACCCCCCACCCCAGTCCTTCTTCACTTTTTAAGTTGTGAAACGAGCATATGCCTTTTTGAGCAAATCCAAAAAGTATTGGACAGAGAAGGCCACACCCCTTCCTGCCTCAGGCATCTGGGCCTTCAGCTACCTCTTTTAGTCTGTGCACCCCGTTTCCTCTATCAAGGGCATCTTTCGGTATCATTTTGTTGTTGTGAGACAGGCTATCAGGCAGGCTTTCCCCAGACTCACTGGGTAGCAGAAGCTGGCTTTGAACTATTAGCCCCGGTGCTGAGGCTACAGGCCGGTGCTACCAGGCCAGCTTCTTTTTTTTTTGTTTGTTTGTTTTGTTTTGTTTTTCGAAACAGAGTTTCTCTGTGGCTTTGGAGCCTGTCCTGGAACTAGCTCTTGTAGACCAGGCTGGCCTCGAACTCACAGAGATCCGCCTGCCTCTGCCTCCCGAGTGCTGGGATTAAAGGCGTGTGCCACCACTGCCCGGCCAGGCCAGCTTCTTTTAACGTCTCTGATGCATTTTTGTTCACAGGCATCCTTACAAAGCGTGGCACTGTTTTGTGTGTCTGTCTTTACCGTGCTGTGTTATCTCTCTGTTACTCATGCTCAGAGTCACTGTGTCATTACAGAGTAGATTCTTAATATCTTTTTAAAGTTCCCTGAGGGAAACTGGTTACAGATCTCCCAATTCTGCACACAGTTATTTCATCTCTCCAGGCCAGAAGCTACTTTATGGAATTATTGCTTACCTCTCAAAACATAACTGGAATTCAGTGTTCCTGCATTTTCAGGCATAACAAGCAAACACTAGCATTTCTCTCTACCCGACAGGTTCTTTTCCAACACTTTTTAGAATGTTCCAGAGCATAGATACAGCATTTGTTGTTGTTTTTTTTTTTTTTAAGGACTATTCTTGGTTGTCCACTTTTTTCAAAAAAAAAAAATATTTATTATATATACAGTGGTCTGCCTGCATGTACACCTGCAGGCCAGAAGAGGGCACCAGATCTCATAGATGGTTGTGAGCCACCATGTGGTTTCTGGGACTTGAACTCAGGACCTCTGGAAGAACAGTCAATGCTCTTAACCTCTGAGCCATCTCTCCAGCCCCAGCATTTGATTTTAAAACCAATTCCTTATAGTTTTACATTGTTATCATTATGAATTATATAACTTATGCAGAATTGTTGGAAATCCAAGTCCTACAGTGGTGGCTGGCTCAGCCTGACAGCTCGAGACTGGGAGTCTGTCTAGACCTGAGCCCCATCGTTGGCCATGCTGTGGCTTGCTGTGAGACCGTAGCAGTTGGCTTGATTTCTGAGCTTCAACTGGGAACCCCCGGCCTGTCGTTCCCCAGGCTGGCAGGCTGTTACCAGGCCCTGGACGGCGGCAACACGGCAGATGCATTAGTAGATTTCACGGGCGGTGTTTCCGAACCCATCGACCTGACCGAGGGGGACTTTGCCAACGACGAGGCCAAGAGGAATCAGCTCTTTGAACGGGTGTTGAAGGTGCACAGCAGAGGCGGCCTCATCAGTGCCTCCATCAAGGTAGGAGCGCAGAGTACACCCGAGTGGGGCCGAGCCTGGACCCAGGCATCACACCGACCCTTGACCCCATGGCTGACATTCTTGGAGAGCACAGCTCCCCTTCCGTGGTGCTGAGCAGCGATGCAAGTCCAGCCTTAACCCCCTGCACTATGCAATGCTCCTAACACCCTTTAGACTCCCTCAGACTTCTTTGGGTGCTTGTGTCCCTGCCTCCGAGGCACATTGTCAAGGCAAATGGTGTCAAAGCTAAGGGCAGCTGGAAGGGGGCAGCAAGGCCCTAGGGCAGGTAGCCTGAAGCCGGTCTCCAAGGGTCCTGTGCTCGGTCACTGCTGGGAGATAGGTGGGTGCATTGGAGTCAGGGTTTGAAACCATGGTACCATGAACCTGGCCCGCTGGCTCTCTAGATACATGGAGCCCTGGTTTGCGGTATCTGCTGAGTTCCCTGGAGTAAATACTGCTATCAAGGTCAGTTTCCTATTGCCCATGCTTTCACAAGCAGCTCTTAAAATTTCTGAGTGTTACCACCAGGCATGGTCCCGCACATCTGTAATCCCAGTACTTGGGACCTGGGAGGTAGAGGCAGGAGAATTGCTCCAAGTTCAAAGTCAGCTAAATCCGCAAAGAGAATTCTAGGCCACTCGGGCCTATGCATTGAGACTTGAAAAATTCTAAATATATAGCAGTTGGCTTCACTGGGGCAAGTTGGCACCAACATACTCTGGGATGGCTTCTGCAGGTGGTTGGTCCCCTGGGGTTCTGACCCTTAGCAAGGTCAGTTCTGTGTCTGTTCAGCTGCAGTTCCCACCCCTACCTGAAGGGGGCGTTGTGGCTCCTTAGCTTGGATTCCAGTGTGACCCTCCTGTCTGAGATCCTTTGTCCTCCTGCAGGCTGTGACAGCAGCTGACATGGAAGCCCGCCTGGCATGTGGCCTGGTGAAGGGCCACGCGTATGCCGTCACCGATGTACGCAAGGTGCGCCTGGGCCATGGCCTGCTGGCCTTCTTCAAGTCAGAGAAGCTGGATATGATCCGCCTGAGGAACCCCTGGGGCGAGCGGGAGTGGAATGGTCCCTGGAGCGACACGTGAGGCCTGGGGTTGGGGTGGGTACAGGCACAGAGGCCAGGACGAAATGTGACACTGGACTGGCTGGGTCTTGTGGGGTCTGGGGCAGACGGCCTGAGGAAAAGACAGGACACTTGCTTTCCAGTGTGTGTGTGTGTGTGTGTGTGTGTGTGTGTGTGTGTGTGTAGTGTCTGGGGGTGGGGTCATCAAGGACAGTGGCCTGGAGAAGGTGAGCTGACCTTGACCTGTGGGGACGCAGAGGCCAGTGTGACGCAGACAAGAGTGGGGAGGGAGGCCACTAGCTCCCCAAATGCTCTGTACTTGGCCAGTGGTCCCGAGGGGTCGGAGTCCCTCCTCCCAAATTTTCTCCTTGGCTTGGTAGCCCTGGCAGGAAGACAGATCACAGTCTCCAGTGGGAGGGGATGGAGGCTTTTTGGAACTGGGTCGGACGTGACTTTCAGCTTCCCTAACCACGATGCTTGGTCCGCTTGGTCCGACGCTGTGTCCTGGGGAGGTGGCCCTGGCAGGCCACTCCTCTTAACCTGTTTCCTGATGCTCACATCCCAGCTCGGAGGAATGGAAGAAAGTGAGCAAGGGTGAGCGGGAGAAGATGGGCGTGACCGTGCAAGATGACGGCGAGTTTTGGTGAGCGTTCTCTCGTCCCGAGTTTGGGCTGATGGGGACCCATGTGACAGGCGGTCAGAAGCCGGGGCTCCGTCATCATCAGTTTGTCTGTGGCCACCTCTCCAACCTGTTCACCCCTCTGTAAGACGGATCCTCGTACCCCGTGTCCTCTCTGCACACCTGAGGGACACTGGAACTCTTCCCACTCCCAGGCTAGTCCTAGCAAGCAAGCCACAGGGCCAACAGACGGTCACCTCAGGACAACCATCTCCATCCAACTTCCTGTCTCTGTGCCCAGCCTTTGTCTCCCTGTGTCTACCCTGCATCCATCCCAGGTCCACCCCCCGCCCCCCATCCAATCGTCTGTATCTATTCCCTTCCTCTTTCCCCTGCATCCATTCCTCTGTGCCCATCTCTGTGGTCCGTCATTCCCTGTGTCTGTCTCACATTCCCTGCACCCATTTGCTAAAATCATCCGCTAAATCTGTCCATCTGAACCCAACACCCTGTACCCATCCCTCACATCCACTCTCTCCATCCATCCTATTTATGTACACACTGTTGTCAACACGTAAAATGCCCTCACAGCCAGCCCGCCAGCTGCTCTTTGTGTTGGTAACAATGTTGCACCCTTTAATTTTGCTCAATCCCCTGCCGGCCCTGTGAGACAGGCAACTGTTGCTAGGCTCATCCCCGTTTTACAAATGAGGAAATTGAGGCCTGAGAGAGATTTGGGGTTTTGGTAGTATTGTGTCTAACTTGCTTCTGTGGAGCTGTGGTTAAGGGCATTGTGGGGCTCACCCAGCTCCATGCCTTTCTGCACACAGGATGACCTTCGAGGACGTGTGCCGGTACTTTACCGACATCATTAAGTGCCGCCTACTTAACACATCCTACCTGAGCATCCATAAGACGTGGGAGGAGGCCCGGCTGCATGGCGCCTGGACGAGGCATGAGGACCCGCAGCAGAACCGCAGCGGAGGCTGCATCAACCATAAGGACACTTTCTTCCAGAACCCTCAGGTGGGCATGTGCAAGGACCACCCCATCCCACCCTGCAGCAGCTGTGAGACCTGACCCCTGCCCTGCCAGGGGCCCTTGCATCCCTCAGGAATGACCCAGACTGTCTCTGGGCCTCGTTATGACTGTGCAGTGAGGGCCCAGTGGACACCGTCTGGGGTCATGACGTCCCAATCTTACTGTCTGCACTGCGTGTGGTCACAATGAGGACACTGGCTCTCGGGGACTTGGCTGTTCCCAGGAAATGTCGCCAGGTTGTGCCCGCCATGGGGAGTCTCCCCAGCAGCTTCTTCGGCCAGTCGGAGCCCGTGTGCTTAGTCCTTAGACTCAGGGTGTCCTTACTGAGCGCCAAGAGTGTGCTAGGCTCTGAGGTGAGCACTTACCACCATTGAGTTCTCCCAGTCTTCGGGTGGGGCAGTCACTGTATGAGTTAATAGGTTCCTCTCCCAGATTGGGGGCTGATTTGGAGAGCTGATGGGGGTAGCCCAAGCTCATGCCACCAACATGGCTTGGGCTTAGCCCCAGAGTCCAGGCTCTTGGGAGCACGGGAGGTTGACCCCGGCCCCACCATGGGTCTTTTCATGGCCACACCCGCAGTACATATTTGAAGTCAAGAAGCCAGAAGATGAAGTTCTGATCTGCATTCAGCAGCGGCCCAAGCGGTCAACTCGCCGAGAGGGCAAAGGCGAGAACCTGGCCATCGGCTTCGACATCTATAAGGTGAGACCCGCAGCCAGCGGGACTTGTGGTGAGGGATGCCGGGTGTTGTGTGCCTGCTGGGCTTGTTGGCACTGCTGGCCCTGCTGCCCCCTTAGGGCTGAGCTTTTCCTCTCCTGCAGCCTCTTTGGGGTTGGAAGCTTTGCAACCTCTTGGGCTGCCAAGTAGGCGACCTTGTGCAGAGATAGGTAGACTTGGCTCTGACCACTCCCCTGGCTTATTGTCCTTCACATTTGATGCTTAGTATGGGGGACAATTGGCATGACAGGTCCCCACACATGTGCCAGCTCTTGAGAACCTACTGAACCCACACAGGTGTGAGATACTGGTGCATGTGTGGTCTCCAGCCTTTAGTGGTGATGACAAGGCTGTTTACCCACCCCTTGTGCTGGCTTATGCGTAGTGTGTTGACGTGTTGTGACACTTGGTGTCATGTCATGGCTTGTACCAATTTGACTGTAGCATAGAAGGTTGTATGGGATCCATGATTGTCTAGCATGTGCTGGTGTCATTTCATGGATTTGGGCTGGAAGTTAGGCACGTCTTGGTAAGTAGGCCTCCCAAACTACAAAGATAAATTCTGAGACTCCCTGTGGGTGTGCCAAACTGCAGATAGCACCACACCACGGCCACAGGGAAGACAGCTCATGAGCGGCTAATCTGTAGGTCCAGAACACAGTACAGATGCCTTGGCCAGACAAGGGGCTCATGTCCTGGATTGAGGAAAGTGAAACGCTGCAGGATTTCAGCACTTCTGAAACCGAAACTGTATAAATTATCTCTGCGTTTTCCTTTTGCTGTTTCCAGAGCATGGTTGACTGTAGGTAACTGAAATCGTGGAACTGTGGATACGCAGGGGTGGGGGTTGGGGACAACAGCATTTGATTCCTTTGTGACAGAACTGCAGGGTCAGGCTGGGTGTGGTGGCACATGCCTGTAATCCCAGCACTTAGGCAGAGGTAGGAGGAGCAGGAGCCCCAGGACAATCTTAATGACAAAGTGAATTGAAGAGACTTTGTCTCAAAAGCATAAAAAACAAAACAAGAGAAGTCTAAGGCCTGCAACCTGGTGACACTGCCAGTAGATTATCCTTGCTGTGAAGAGAACGTTCCACTCCAGTGGTCATCGCCACCCAATCCAGTCACCCTTCCGTGGGGGCCAGCAGAGCGTCAGTTCACCGGTGTGAAGCAAGAAGAAATTCCAGTTCAGCACAACTCAGTAGCGGGTGCTGCTTCAAACTCTGAGAGTCTGACAGCGGGTGGTTGATTTCAGACGTACGTGAGCACAGCGCAATCTGGGGAAAAGTTTCCTGGTGGCAATTAACTCAACCCTGTGTGCACAATAAAGGTTTACGCATGACTGCTGTGACATCTTCCATAAAGACAGGCTCTATAGATTGGCTACAGGTGACATCTTAAGTCTGTGGGAGGGCTTGGTGTGGTCTCGGTCATACAGGTGGTACAGAGGTCACCAGGCTGTAACTGTCTCCACTCCCAGCCTCCTGGGTGGAGGACAGGTTATACGTTCCTCCCTTTGAAGAGATAACCCTGCGTGCGTGACATTACTGGTTTCCCTGGTGTTTATCTGTGAGCACAAGGACCTCTGTGCTTCTTCACCCTGCTCCTCTGCCCTAGCCAAACACTGAACTGATTTTGTCTTCATAGATTCTCTAATTCTGGACATTTCCAATCCATGTATCCTACTGATCCTTTCATGGTGGCCAGCGGGAGGTGGGATAGACTCGTGTGTGGCCCATCTCCTCCTGTCTCCACACAGGTGGAAGAGAACCGCCAGTACCGTATGCACAGCCTGCAGCACAAGGCCGCCAGCTCCATCTACATCAACTCGCGTAGCGTCTTCTTGCGGACGGAGCAGCCCGAGGGACGCTACGTCATCATCCCCACCACCTTCGAGCCGGGCCACACTGGCGAGTTCCTGCTCCGAGTCTTCACAGACGTTCCCTCCAACTGCCGGTGCGCGGGGACCAGAGCTGGTGGAATCTGCAGCCCTAGCCTGTTTGTGTCCGCTCAAGGCTTGGTACCCAGGATTCGGCATCCTCAGAGATAGGCATCCCTTGCCTCTCTCCTCCCCTGTTTGCCTGCCCGGCTTCTCTTGGTCTTCTCTGGGAGCAGCGACTCAGTTTATAAAGTTGCTTTCGCTTATTTTGCTTATCTTCTCACACCCCAAATGGGAGGCCTAACCACTCCATCTCATAGATGAAAGTAGGGACCAACTCTAGAAAGAGGGTCTGACACCCTCAGACCCTGTCTGTCTGTGTTAGTATGGGTGGAGTCACCCACCCAGCTGGATTGTCACCCCTGTCCCCCGTCCCATGGAGACTGGCTTTGGGGGGCAATGGGGGCTGCTAAACCCATTTTGAGGATGCAGAATAATATCTATAATGCCCAGCAGAGGATGTGGCATGCAGGAAGTGCTCAGTGCCCTGTGGTCCATGAGGAGGATGGGACCCTGCTGGGGTGGGGTACAGCGGGGACAGAGAGGCTGGAAGCCCGTGGCAGTGGATGGTTGGGTCTACCATGAGGTTTGGCTTAGGATTAAGTGAATGTCTGCAGTAAGTACTGCTCCTGACTTTGAACCCGTCTTCTTATCTTCCTGCTATCTGCTCCCCCGCCTCACCCTGTATCAGGGAGCTGCGCCTGGATGAGCCCCCTCGTACCTGTTGGAGCTCCCTGTGTGGCTACCCTCAGCAAGTGACCCAGGTCCATGTCCTAGGGGCTGCTGGCCTCAAGGATTCCCCGACAGGTGAGCTCATCCGGAGATTACCTCAGGCCCTGCCTCCTTCCACACAGACCCCAGCCTCCTGAGACCCCAGCACCTATAGAACTCACTCTGCAGGCCCAGCCATCCAGGAGATGATGTGAGCTTCCAGAGAGGCCCACCTCCTCCTTCCTCAGATAGCACTGGGGGTTCAGGAAGGCTTCCTGGGGAGCAGACCTTTCTCTAGGCCAAGGTGTAAAATCTGTGTGTAAGAAGGAGTGGCCAGGACTGCAGGCCAGAGGCCACCTCCACGCCTCCCTCCGCCTGGCCATAGAAGGTAGAGGACTCCTGTCTGGAAAGTGGATCAGGCTCCTGTCTCCCTTCCCCGTTGTGACTAAGACCAGATTAGCTGGTCCCCTCCCAGACATCCATCCCGTTGGGCTCTGCCCAGCTCTGTCCTCAGCCCAGCTCCTCATCTTTTCTCCAGGGGCAAACTCATACGTGATCATTAAGTGTGAGGGTGAGAAGGTCCGCTCGGCCGTGCAGAGAGGGACCTCGACCCCGGAATACAATGTGAAAGGCGTCTTCTATCGCAAGAAGCTGGCTCAGCCCATCACCGTGCAGGTAAGGTCCATCCTGTTCCCTCCCGCGGTCTTCTCCCGCCCGCTCCCAATCTCCACCCCCAGCCAGTCTGGGTCTGAGAGGCAGCAAGGCTGGTCTCCCAGCTAGAGTCAGTGGTCCAAGCCTTGGCCACTATTCCTCAGCGCTCCCACCAAGTGTCACTTGGGAAAGTAATACTGAGATCACGTGTGACTTGTGGCTATTTCCAAAGAGGCCTGAGGAGGGAATCCAAATGCTAGTGTCCTTGGGCTCAGCTCCTTTCTCTCAGGACGCCTTCGGTCCCCCAAGCCCAGAGCAGCCTCTCTCTGGGCGAGAAACCATCTGTAAACAAATGTGTAGCATCCCAGGGGAGCTGCTAGATTTTCCAAGTGTTCTTAACGGTGGATCCCAATGGGGCAAATCATAGCCTTGTAGATACCGAAACTGGAAAGGACCCTGAGGGGCAGGTGATTCAACCTGAATCTTAAAAATGAGGTGTTGGGTGTGGCTACGCACATCTTTAATCCCAGCACTCAGGAGACAGAGACAGACAGAACTCGGTGAGTTTGGGGCTAGCCTGGTCTACATAGCAAGTTCCAGGCTAGCCAGGATTACACAGTGAAACCGTGTCTCAAACAAACAAAGGAAAAAGGGGCTGGGAGCAGAACTAGGTCAAGTCTGAGTTTACCCCCTCAGTTCAAGCTAGTGGCGAGAGTTTAGGCTTTCTACATGGTAGAGAGCTTTGATGGGAGCTGAGGGTCTACAAGAAGGCATCAATCCCTCAATCCAGGACAATTGAGGAAAGAGGCTTCTAGGCCCTGCCCTCACACCCTGCCTGCCACAGGCTACACCCCTGGTCTTGGACACACCCCTCCCCCACCATCTCCCCTTAGATCTGGAACCACCGAGTTCTGAAGGATGAATTCCTGGGCCAGGTGTGCCTGAAGACGGACCCGGAAGACCTGCAGGCCCTCCACACCCTCCACCTCCAGGACCGCAGTCGCCGGCAGCCCAGCGACTTGCCCGGCACCGTGGCTGTGCACGTCCTCAGCAGCGCCTCCCTCACAGCCGTGTGACACCGGCCCGCTTGCCCGGCCACGCTAGTTCTCACCAGTCCTTGCATGTCCGCACCTGGCCTGGGACCAGCCCGGGAACCAGACACGGGGGGCCCTTTCCCCACTCCTCCACTGACCAACTGCGTGACCTGAGGAGAGCCCTGCCCCTCTCCGAGCCTCAGTGTTTGGAGGACATCTTCTTGCCTAAGATTTCAAGTAGTTCTCTCTACCCAGGGGGCTCTGCTGCTAAGGGGCCATCTGTCGAAAATGTTTCCCCAGGCCCTGTCTGCCGAGGAGTGCCAAGATGTCACTTGTTTACACACAAACTGCCATGTCCCGAGCCCCGCCCCTCCTCGCCCGCCCCCCCCCCCCCCCCGTTTTCTAGCTTCCCTTCCAGGTCTTTACTCTATAGCAGCGTAAGGTAACCTTAATCTTCTTATCTTCCTGCCAACTTTCACAGTGGTGAGATTATAGGCATGTACCACTACACCAGTTTATATGGTGCTGGGTCTCGAACCTAAGGTTTGGTGTATGCTAGGCAGGCACTCTATCAACTGAGCTACATCTCTGGTCCCATTACACCTCTTTTTATAAGCTGTTTTGAAGGAGCCCTTAGTGGGCATCAGCCGGGACGTATGCAGGAGGCATTGGCTCCTTGTCTAATACCCTGTCCCATTTAGCTACTCAACATAGATTTGCCCAATTAGCCCAAAGAGCCACCCTAGGCTTCCCTATCTTCAGGTCTTCTCAGAGGTAGACACCCCCTGACTTCACCCCCATCTCTTACAGAGCTGTGGCCACACCCCTGAGAAAGTGTTATTCCCCAGCCTCTGCCTGTGATGTTGGAAAGAGTGGCTTGGGTCAGGCAGGTGGATGGAGGACTCTGGGAGACCCTAGGGGGACACACACTGCCTCTGTTGAAGGACCTGGGGGTTTTCTCAGAGGAAAGGGCTCCAGGAGCCAGGGTGGATGGTGCCAGGCCTTCAGGGTGATGTCATCTGTTGGGTGTTACAGGCAGGGACTCGCCTGTCCTGTCCAGAGACCTCTGTACCAGCATCCCCCAGACAGCAAGGAGGCCACCATGCTCTTGCTGTGTGAACCACCAATATCCCTTTCAGTCATCAACGTTTCATAGTCTCAGCACCTAGAAAAACAAAACTCGGTGTAAAGGGAAGTCTACCCCTACCCGCTGTTCTTTCTAAAACTCATTTTGTTGGTCCTCGGCTTTTATTTTGACATTGAGTGTGAAAAGTCACGGGTGAAGTGGGACCTGTGCAGAGGAGTCCCGGAGGAAGATGGAGAAGAGCGTGCTGGTTCCTGGGCATCCTCAGGCTGGTCCAGAGTGCCTTTCTGAGAGGGCTCTTGTTCAGACTGGTGCTGTGGCTCACAGGGTCTCTTCTGTGCCCTCCTTGGGCTTCCAGACCAGGCTTAGAAGATTAGGTCAACAGCAGCAATCCCTTTTGGGAGTGTGACTTTCTGTCTCTGGTCCCTAGTATGTGATCCTCTTCCCGGCTGGAAGGGCTGGATTCTGACTGCCATCTTGTTCCTCCATAGCTCTGCTCTTAGCCTGAGACGCAGGCCATGGGAAGGGCTAGGCAGCGAAATAAAGATCAGAGAATTCCTCCTGCACATTTGGGGCTTCCCTTCAAAGACCTGGGCCTGGATTGTGCATGCCACCACGAGCAAGCACTTAAACCTCCTGTGCCTCAATTCCTCCCTCTGCAGCGTGAGGCCCGTGACTCCTTTCGTGGGGACTCTTACAAGAGTAAGAGCGAGGTCACACCACTTCCGCACTATTGCGTGACTCTGTATCGTACGCTCCACATGTTCAAATAACCACTTCTCACTGGCTACTGCAGACAAAGACTGCCATCAGGAATGGAGGAGGAAGCACCTGCTATGCCGTCTTGGGTCTTAGGGCCCGGCATGTGGGTCTTAGCTCAGCCATATCCCTCCGAGGCACAGGGCAAACCAGAATCAAGAAGCAAACTTGTTTAAGCTTCTCCTGGTGATGAGCCACTGCCTGCCGCCTCCAGCAGAACCAGAACCGGGCCAGAAGCCCTGCTCTTGCTTCCTCCCTCTCTGGCTAGGCCAGGCTGGCTCCTGGCTGTGCAGGGACCTCTGGTCCCCAGGAAGCCGTGAGGACTGGACGGGGTGAGGACAGTGTCGAGCAGGGAGAGCAGTGGCTTTGTCACCCTGTGCACCCGGGAGGCTCCAGTGTGCCTGTTGCAGGTGCTCAACCCTGCAGCCCACACTACAGGGACCACCAGGACCTGGCCTTCCTTCCTCCAGGTCACCGCCCCCTGGGGTCAAGGGCATGTTATCTTCTCAGAATAAATATTGACTGCCACTCTTGAAAGACCTTCCTGTTGTCTGTCTGCTTCGTCTATCCACAGCGAGGGAAGGGACGTTGAGTAGCTGACCTCGGGTCAGAGGGATAAGCAAGGAAGGACTTGGGAGTCCCAGGTGAGGCTGGCCTTGCTGCCTGCCTGTTGAGCTCTGTGGCATCCTTCAGGTTCCCTCCTGTAAATCTGTGGGACTGGTTTTGCTGAGCCCTGCCCATCCCAGGCCCTGAGGAACCCTTCCAGCAATTTGGGAAGATGCACAAATCCTTTTCATGACACCGTAGTAGCGTTCTTGATAGGGCAGGCAGCACGGGAGCCCATCTTCGGTTCAAGGCCTGTGTCCTGGCCCAGGGGAGAGGAGACAGCACAGGTCAGGGACACAGATGGCCTGAGCAGAGATGCTGGGTACAAGTCGCTAGAGCTCGGAATTCATGGGCGGGGCCACGGGCGGAAGCCGGGTTAGGACTGACGCAGGCGCAGGTGAAAAGAATGGACCGCACTGACCGATGGGCTGTGAAGGGGCAGGAGGTGCCTAAGGGTGGTGTGAACCAAGTCCAGGTCTGCAATGGTTCGGACGTGGTGCCCTAAAAAGGCTCAGGCGCTGGAAATCCAGGTCCCTTCTAGATGGCGCAGAAAGCAGGCCGAGCCTGGAGAGGTACGGTAGAGTGTGAGCTGGTGAGAAAGGGATTAATGCTTTCTCGAGAGGCAGGGTTGCTATGACAGGAACCGCCATGCTGAGTCTTAGGTTTCTGTCCCCAGTCAAGGTGAGCATCTTCGACAGACCACCTGATCTCAGGTGACAAAACAGACCCAAACGGATTCCTAGACCACTCTCTCACCCCGTCTTTCCATACCATGCACCTGCACCCCCGAGGAAACTCTGGGTGCTCCTATCTGTGTCTCTCCGGTTCGGTGTAGACCTACACTACTTGCCTGGCCCCTAAACAGCAGCCCATGGGTGAGGACTGCATTGGGTGCCCTTTAGCATTGGCCTGTGCGCTACCTTGCACTGCGGCTCCCTGGGACCGGAGGAAGCTGACCTACAGATGCGGCTTTCCCTAATTGCTGCCACCTTGGTCTTGTAGCAGTTAACTGTGTCCAACAGGTGGCGCCATTGCGCCATTGAGGCTCCCCGCCCCAGATTCTCCATAGGCAGCTTCTTTGCTGGCCAAGAGTTGGCGGGTGGGAGAAAGGGCCAGGTCTCAGGAGGGAGTCCTCCAGTCGGTCCACCTTCCTCACCTACCAGGAGTGTTTTGTATCCTGTTCATTCCCACCCCCTTTGAAATCACACGTATTGTTTGACATTGGATGAATCTCCACCTGTCCAATGTTGCTCCTGGTCAGGTGACTTGGCGAAATGTCTGGGCAATCAGGAAATGGCACACACAAGACCCCTAGAACAAGCCGTGGAAGTGGGTTGAAAAGCCTCGTGGGGGCACATCTTGGGGAGTCCTGCTCTGGATGTTGTGTCCCCTGAGAGCCCAGGTGTTGCCAAGCCTGCCCATCGATAGGGTCTCTTATAGTGTTGTGGCAGAGAGTTGCTGCAGGCCACTGGGAACTGAGACCCAGCAAAATCACGACCAAGGCGAGACCAGATCAGGGGTCCCAACCATGCAGAGATGGCAGGTAGTGACACATATAAGAACAAGAGTCCCCTGAAGCCAGATAGGTGACCACAGGCCAGAGTCCCACCCTGGCCAGCCAGGCCTCCTGGGGCCTCCATGCCTTGGATCCCTGCTGGCTAGCCAGTGCTTCCCACAGCGCCTTGGGCAGCCTCTGGACAGTCCTCTCAGCCCCAGCACAGCCCGCCCCTCGTGCTGATGTCACCATATCCAGACCTTGGAGGCCCCCTCGGGCTCCGCCTCCTGGGAGAAGGCTTTGGAGTGGGAGGGGAGGGTGTCAGTGCTGGCTGGACAGCTGCCCTGAACAGAAAGAAACAGAGTGGCCAGGGAGTCGACATAAAAACAGAAGAGGCCAGGGGACCCCAGAGCAACCTCAGGGGAAGACTCAGGCTGGGGCAGTGTTTGCAGACTCCAGCCCAGCCCCAGCTTGCAGGGTCCTCCTGTCCTGTGGCCCCTGACCCCAGGCTGGGAGGTGGCGACTCAGAGGGTGCGGATAAGATCCAGGTAAGGATGTGTTGTCCTGAGACTTTTGGACTGGGAGGAGCCATAGGCTGTGGGGCCTCTTCTGGAGCCCCTGCTCACAGCCTCGCATTCCTGGGGCTGGACTTCCCTGAACCTACAGGGGACTTGCCACCATAGCCATGGGAAGAAAATGTGCCAATCAGGGTACATGGAGGCTTGTATCTTGGGGAAGGGAAGAGCTGAAGAGAAAGGGGCTGGGATGGGATGGGGGCATCCAGGGCTATGGGAGAGGAGAGGAAAGGAGAGGAGGGAAGGGGAGGGGAGAAGAATAGAGAGGAGGGGAGGGGAGGAGAGAAAGAGAGAGGATGGGATATGGGTGCTTTTCTCTCCCTTCTGGTCTTTTTGGTCATCTCTCTCTCTGATCATCTTTCTTTTCTTACACAAGTTGCTTCCCCTCGGTAGCCTAATGCCTTGCATTTCCCCTCTGTGACTTGGGAATATGAAGGCCACCAGCCAGTGTTGCTGAGGAGACGAGGTAAAATCAGACTTAGTCGTGGACAAAGAAGTGGTTCTGTGTTCTCAATCTGAAAAACTCATGCATGGGCTAGTTCTTAGTTTTGGAAATAAGGGTGTCCTGAGCCTCGTTTGTGGGGTAAAAGAACCCCATGACTTTCCCTGACGCTTGGAGCTTCAGCTTTGTCCTGAGCCACCGTCCAAGGTTTGGGTCTGTCTTGACAGTCTTGTGCTAACACGAACGGCAAGAGCCAGGCGGCCTCTTCAGAGGGCAGCTCTCCTGCCCGCTGCCCGTGCGATTATTCCTTGTCAGTTACCCGGGCTGGTGTAGGTCTCCGGAAGGACCACGTGCCCATGGAGACCCAGGGCCTGGGGGTCAGGGCTCAGGTGTCAGGTAGTGTTGTGGGCAGAGGATCAGATGTCCCCGTGCATCTGAATGGGCCCTTGTGAAAACTTAATGCTCACTCTGGGGGGCAGGCCAGACAGGGAGGAAGGGACCTCACGCCAGGACCTAGGGGCTGCAGCTGCTTCCAGTGACCATGCCCAGGGCAGCCAATTCTACTCAGATCAGGTTCTGGGCCTAGCTAGCCCTGTGCTCAATGAGGTAGGAGATGAGGGCCATGGACAAGTGATAAATTACTCTGCCACGTGACCTCTGACTCCTGGAGTAGACCTGAACTGCGGTGCCAGAGCCCAAGTCTTAGTCCTGAGTCTTCCCTGCTCTGCTGTGTGTCCTCGGGCAAGTGACGATCCTCTCTGAGCTTTCACATCTGGTGTGGGGCTAAATATGCGACTTTCTAGGAGTCGCTTGGGGGTCTGGGTGTCAAAGGCTGAGAGGGTGGTAAAGGCTCAGCAGCTGTGGGCAGTAGAGGTGATAACAACAACTGAGTCTGAGCCCCGTGCTGGGAGGGGGATGGAAATCAGGGAGGGAGGAGCGGAGGGCTGGGGAGGAGCCCAGGTGGCCTTGCTGGATCAGAGCTGCCAGAGCTCAGGTCTCCGTGTGGTCTCTTCCCACAGAATCTGGTCACTCCGGAAGGTGCGCTGACGTGGAACCATGGTTATTCTTCAGCAGGTGAGTGTGTGCGCCTCATCTCCTCTCTCTGAGCTGGGGAGGGTCATGCTGGGTGGTCCGGGTCTCCCACGCTCTCTTCTCTCCTAGCTGTGCGAAGTGTCCCTGGGTCTTCCTCTTGGAAAACTCCTACTTAGCCTTCAGAACCCTGCTGTAAATGATTCCCCACCTCCCCCAGGCCCAATCTCAGTCTGCCCCTCTGGCACGCCACAGAGGCTTCTTTTTCACGCCGTGTCTCTGGGCCAGGGGAAGACGCATCCACCTGAGTCCCCGGCATTCCAGGCACAGGGACAGCCTCTGCGAAGATCCCAGTGTGGAAAGGCTTTGGGGAGGCCGTTAGCAAGTTTGCTGAGGTCGCTGGGCCGGAGTGAGATGACAGAGACCAAGCTGCAGCTCCCTAGGGAAGAGGCAAAGTGCTGAGTCTTCCACTGCTCCTCCCAGAGCCACTCTGATCCCTTGACCCTCACTCAGCCCTTCCCCATGACCAGCCTGAGACCCTAATGAACCCTTGGTCTCCGAAGCAGGAGTCTGGAATGTAGGCAGTTGGCCAGGTGGGACTGGCACGGGGCCTTAGGGCTGTGAAGCTGGGGGTTGTGAGGGCTCACCCACCAGTTTCCCCTTGTCCCAGGCTATGAGGCCATTGGAGCAGCTTGGCTGGAAGCCCCAAGGCCATGTGGGGCCAGTGTGTTAAAGGCAGGCTGCTGGTGTAGATTGGGAAGATCTTCAGGGGCTGGGAGCTTGTTCACAGGCCCATCGGAGAACGCAAAGCCAGGCTAATGAGGGCTGGTGAGTAGGGTTCACACAGACCCCCAGAAGGAGGGTCTGGAGTCCCTATGCCCTCAGGAGTGTTCCCCAGGGACCTCTGAAGCAGGCCTCTACCTGACCAGATGCCCCTCCCCCAGGGTTGTGTGTCTATGGCTGCCTCATCCTGCAGGACCTTGTTGAGAGCAGAGCTATGGGTGAAGGTGGCTGGCTCTACCCACTTTTAAACAGGATATATCTTTCCTTTACTTCTTCCATCCCCCAAAATGTCCCAGCTCTGGGCGCTGCCCAGCTCTGAAGACTCCATCTTGGACTTTGAGGACACTGTGAGGCCCTTGGGCTGAGCATGCAGGTCCCTTCTGTCCCAGGACCTTGGCTGTAAGCTCTGAGCTGCCAATTCTGTTCCCTCACCCGCCCACTCCTGCCTCACCCTGACCTTGGCTACATTGCCATCTAACTACATCCTGTCAGGCCCCAGTACCGACTTCGTTTCTTTTGGGAGCCTCTTTGCTTCTGTCAACCTGGAGTCTGTGTGTCTTCTGACTTCTAGGCCTCCAGAGAGCCCTCGAAACAAGGGCAGCCATCTCCTGCTCCTTGGGTTCTCAGCTGGGCACCAGACCACTGTGAGGTAGGTAGGGTTCAGTGCGGAGCTAAAAGCGTACCATTTGGATGCAGGGGCTGAGTTGGATTCCTGGCTCCTTGACTCTGCAGTTATGGAACTGTAGACTAATTGCTATTGTCATTTTGCACTTCTGTGACAAAGGTCTGATGGTAGCTCCAGCCTACGGGAAGTCTGAGAGTATAATGTCATGCCGATAAAATGTCGAACCAGGGCTTGAAAGAGAGTTCCATGGTGGTCAGCTGCCGCACACCTGCTGAAAATGGTGTTGTGATGTGTTCCCTGCTTTGTGCTCTTACGTCATCTGGAATGAGGAGATCTCGGGAGACCTCAAAGGGTCCGATGGTTCTCTTTCCCCGTGTAGGTTTGCCCCCATGTGGAACAAATAACGGCGTATCATCCATTCCTCTCCTCTCCTCCCCTGTATGCTTCCGCCTTCCTGAATCACACATTCAATTCGCGTGTCCTCAATTCAATTCGCATGTCCTCCGTTCCTCAGACAGAAGGGCGTGAGGAAGCCTGGGAGTCAGGGTAGTCAGTATAGGAAAGCTGTGTAGCTACAACAAGAGTCCCCCCTAACTTACATCTCTGGACGACATCTCCAGCGTGGCCAGGCCCTAGGTGACAGGATGCAAACAAGAACCCAGGTCCCTTTGGTGCAGGCGCTACTTCTGTGAAGAGCTTGAGGTTTTTTGTTTTGTTTTGTTGTTGTTGTTTTGTTAGTTTGTTTTGTTTTGTTAGTTTGCTTCAACCATACATGACTTTCCTCCCTGCTCTGTGGTAGGCCAGGGTGGGAACCATTGGAACTTAACCCAGATTTGCAGGCAGAGGGAGATTTGAAGGTAATTTTGGGCTGCTGATGGCTGGATTGAGACTTAATAGAACATAATGACTTCTTTGTCCCTTGTTACCACGGGTGCCTTCAAATCTGTCGGGCCTGATGCTGACAGGAACACCCAGCTCTCTCTTGGTTACTTTGTGTCTGGAATGCTATCTGCATGAAGTCCTTGGATCCAAAGCGAGTCTTGTGTGTCCAGCCCCTGGTAGAACCCTGTGTTCTTATCCAATCTTATCGAGCTCTTCCTATCAATTGGTGCATTTAATCCACTTATATCTAAAGTAATTACTGCTGAGGACCAGTCCCCTTGATCCCAGGTTGGCCTACAACTTGTCTGATAGCCAAGAATGACCTGGAACTTGCCTGTCACTCCTCCTGTCCCTGTCTCCCCAGGGCTGTGGTTACAGGCAGGCACTATGACTGCTTTTGTGCTGAGCTGGGCTTCATGCGTGCTAGGCAAGCCCTCAGCGGATTGAGCGCCATCCCCAGCGCCCTGCCAAGGCCCTTTGCCTTCAGCTTTTGTTCTCTGTAACTCAGCTTCTCCCCGTTCCCTCATCACTGCCGCCTTTGTGTTTAATCGATGGGATCTTTTCCCATCTACTATTTTGATTCCCTTCTCATCTCCTCTTTATGATTTTTTCCCCCTTCTTTGTGTTTATAAAAAAAAACGCTCTGTGCTGGAGAGATGGCTCTGCAGTTAAGAGTGCTTCGAATTCAGGTCCTAGCGCCCATGTCAGGCAGCTAACTCACAAGAATTTGTAACTCTAGCCCCAGGAGTCCAACCTGGGCACTCACACACTCAGCATACATTCACACAGACACACACACACACACACACACACACATATAAGTAAAAATAAATTCTTAAAAACAGACATTGTTTAAAAAAAACTTTTAAAGGTTTATTTTCCTTTATGTTTTCTCTCAGGCTTGCAGCTAATATGTTAAATAGATAACAATACAGAGACCAAATTAACGTTGTTGGTATACGAGATCTGAGCCTTTACAGCTCCGCCTCTGTTCTGTTTCCACAATGTACATTTTTACAAACTGTGTTTCAAACATACTATCATAGATTTATCACTACTTTGTGCGTTTCTGATCGTAGAGGAGGAAAGGGAGAATCACATGCTGGCTATTATCATTAGTTATGTTTTTAATTTTCTTTTTTCGGATTTAGTCAGCCGGTGGTGGTGAATGCCTTTAATCCCAGCACTCAGGAGGTAGATCTCTGTGATTTCGGGGCCAGCCTGATCAACAGAGCTAGTCCCAGGACAGGCACCAAAGCTACAGAGAAACCCTGTCTCAAAAAACCCAAAAAAATTTTTTCAGATTCATTTATTGTATTTTATGTTTGTGAGAGCTTCGTCTGCATTATGTTTATACACCACATGCATGCCTGGGGCTGAACCCCTGAAGCTGCAGATATAAGTGGTTGGGAATCACTTTGTGGGTGCTGGGAATTGAACTCAGCTCCTCTGGAAGAACAGCATCTTCTCCTAACCACTAAACCACTTCTCCAGTCCTCGGTGTCCCCTTTGCATGACGCCAGGCATAAGATTCTCATCTGTACCTTCTATCTATCTATCTATCTATCTATCATCTATCTATCATCGATCTATCTATCATCTGTCTATCAATCTATCATCTATCATTTCTCATCATCTATCTTTCTATCATTGATCTATCTATCATCTTTATCTATCAATCATCTATCATTTCTCATCATCTTTCTATCATCCATCTATCTATCTATCTATCTATCTATCTATCTATCTATCTATCTATCTGGTTTTTCAAGACAGGGTTTCTCTGTGTAACAGCTCTGGCTGTCCTGGAACTCACTCTATAGACCAGAGGGCCTCGAACTCACTGAGATACACCTGCCTCTGCTCCCCAGTGCTGGGATTAATGCATGCTCCACCACTGCCCAGTGATTTTTTTTTCTTTTGAACATAGAGTCATGCTATGTTTCCCAAGCCAGTCTTGAACTCACTACGCAGGGTAGGCTGGTCTCAAACGTCCACTCCCCTTGCCTCTGCATCTGTGGGATTACAGGTGTGAGCTACCACAGCTGGATTCTTTTGACATTTGATGAACACCCTCCTCCTGCCTTCTGCCCTCCACGGTTTCTGAAGAGAACCTGGCTGCACATGTAGTAAAGATTCTCTCTCTCTCTCTCTCTCTCTCTCTCTCTCTCTCTCCAGTTGCTGACCCTCTCAGTCTCTGCCGCTCTGGAGAGGACCTGTTTTTCCAGTGCCACCTGCAGAGTCAACCTCCCAACCCCCTGCTGGGCCTTTCTCAAGCCACCAGACCCACTGTCTGCCCTCTCCCCTATCCCTTGCAGCCCTTTGTGCTATCCCTCTGTCTGGGACACTCTTCCCCTCATGGATGTCCAGGAGATGGTGTCCTTAGTAGTGTCTGCTCTCGTGATGCCCTCCCTTAATAACGGCCATCGGGCAGCACCAGTCAGAGTGCCGGCCCTGGCTCAGTCCATGAGTCCACAGGACCCCTGTGGAGCTGCCACCCTGTGACAGGCAGAGGAGGAAACATAGGTACCCAGGTAAAGGAGCTTTGTGGCTAGGTGGGATTGGACCTAAGCTGTCTGACTCCAGAGTCCACGGAGGTGAGCTGACTCAGCACTGACCTCTTATCTCCTGGTGCTTCCTTATCTGTGTGTACCCCACCAGGAGGGGAACTCAAAGATAGGCTGTGTTAGCTGGGCCCTCCGTGCCCAGCTCTGGGCGTGTGCTCAGAAAAGGCTTCTGTATGGAAAGATGGGAAACGCCCAGAGTCCACATCAGCTCCTCTCTGCAGTCTGCAGCTAGCTCGCGGTGGGCAGGCAGACAGGGAGAGGTACTCTGGCTCCGGGCTTGGTGGAGAAGGGCTCTTATGATCAGGGTTCCTGAGGGTAGAAAGGGTTAGTGTCTGCAGGCACGGTGTTAGCCGGGAACAGGAAGACGGAATCCTGGGTCCCTGAGCCTGAGCCTGGGACCTGTGGGTAAATGGAGGCCTGGCCTGAGCTGCTTGTGGCTTCTGACTCTCCTCCGGGCTCTCCCTGACTCGGCTCCCTGCTGGTGTTTGCTAAGGGAGCAGCAGGTGGGCTTCTGGGATTCCAGACCTGGAGGTTTATCTACAATAGAGACAGGTGGACTTGAAGAGAAAAGAGAGGAGGGCAGAGAAGCAGACGAGAGTGGGGCAGGAAACTGGAGAGCATCCTGGTCGGACAGTTGTATCTCCCCCGCCCCCGCCCCCTTCTCCGCGAGCGTGCTCACGTCTCAGCCCTGACTGGAGCCTGGTGCCTCTCTTGCTTGGATGCAGGGACGCAGGAGCGCTGCCAAGCTTAAGCCATCATGGTGGCTCCAAGTCCTTGGGAGTCCACCATGCCTCTGAGATCCAAGGCCACCTATTGCTAACCCCTGGGTCCTGCGGAGGAGGATCAGACAAGTTCTTCAGGGTTCAGTTACCCTAAGATGGCTGGCTCCCTGGGAAGATTAAAAACAAAAAACAAAACAACTTTCGATCCCCAGCGGCGGCGGCAATGGAACCAGAGAGACCCTCCCTGTAGTCCTAAAATGTCTCGAAGTTTGCATGTGCTCCCCGATAGCTGTCTGGCTTTTCCTTCTGTAGAAAACAGACCAGTTTTCTCCAAAACTGCAGCCAAGATGAGATTCCTGAAGCCACTTTTCCTGGCTACGGTCCCAGAGAAGCTCCCGGGATTCTGGGGGTATCAAGGTACCTCCATGGGAGGGGTCGCAGCAGCGCGGTGCCCCCTCCCCACCAGACCCACGGGGCGTCACCTAAGCCGCCGTTGCCATGGGCCCGTGGCAGATGGCCGGGTTTAGGGTTCCCGAGCCGGTGTCGGCGCGGGATTAGGTGAATTAGGGAGCCCGCATCGCGTCCTGCGGCCAAGCTACCAGACTCTGCGCACCAGCACCATGGAGTCCCCCGGCAACCCTGCTGACCCAGGCGAGGCTCCCGCCCAGGCGCCAGGCAAATGGGCTCTGGTACGAAGCTTGAACCAAGCGCTCAAGACCTTCGCGGTCATGCCGGTGAGCCCCGGGCCGGGAGGGGAAGGCTCGCTGGCCTGGGCCTCAATTTCGGGGTCGATCAGAAGCCAAGCGGTTTGCAGGAGCTAGAGGGGCACGAGAGACTGCATCCCTAGGATGCTGCATGGGATTAGGGACTCTGGTGTCAACTTGGCCGAAGCCACACCTCTCAGGGTCTAGAGTTTTTGTCCCCTGGAAAACCAGGGATGTCATAGGGAAGGGGCAGGCTAGCTGAACTAAGTGAAGAATAGAATCCCCAAATTTTATTGGTGTCCAGCTCATGCAGCACCCCCAGACACACAGAGGGGCATCCTAGAGCCCCTTGCTCCACTACAAGCTAGTAACTGTTACAGTTCCCACTTCTAAATGCCTGTGGCAATATATTGGTTCTCCCCCACCCCACCGCCTATAAAAATGTCCCAGGGAGGTTAGGAAAATGAGTGAGGGGCCATGTTCTAATTCAGGCCCCTGTCATTCCACAGAGACCTAAGCCCTGTCCCAGAGGAGGGAAGAGGCAGGAGGGGGCTGAGAACATGTAGGTTGGCATTGATGTGATTCTGACCCCAAGCTCATAAGCAGGGCAGGCGGCAGGCACAGGTGGCATTTTTTTGTGGGCTTCTGGTCTTCAGAGACACTGTATCCTCCCTTCCCAAGACTTCTAAAAGCGAAGCCTGGCACAGCTGAACGCTTCGACCAAGCCACACAGCACCAGTGGCAGAGCTGAAATGGGAACCCACCTCTCTTGACCACTGTGTTCCCTGCAGTTAAATGCCAGTTTCCTGAGAGGAATCAGGGAGAGGGAGTGTGCTGGAGACATGTGCGTAGCAGGAGGGGGCCTGAGCCTGGATCCCCCGAGCCAGGCACTTGATGAGGAAAATCTGAGACTTGGCCCAAGTTAGGCACCCCCCACTGAAGCATTTGCCATGTTACAAATGGGATCCTCACTGTAAGGTGAGGTCCCTAGAGGGGTCCCTTTCATGGCATGTTTTTGGGCAGTCTGGTGGTGTGGAGTCTGGCCACAGGAAGTGGGCATAGTGGGTTGGGACTTGGAGCCTGGTGTTATTCATGGCTTCCTTCTCCTCTCTGCCAGCCTTGCTAATGAGAGATCTGATGAAGGAGCGCACCCATGTCTGTTTCTTCTTGGGCCTTAGTGTCTTCACCTGTAAAATACAGATCCCTGTGTCCTAGCTGCCTTAGGCCTTTTTCTGGCCAGATCTTTGTCCCGCTTAGAGACCGTCTGGCCTCAGAATTCTCCCTGAAGCCTCCAACTTGGCATTTGAAGTTGTGGCCTTGGGCAGAAACGGTTGTCACTACCCTCCTGGAGACAGCCTGAAGTTAGAAGAGTCTAGTCATTCCTGCTTTCTTTGTGTCCTGAGTGCCTCAGTTTCCCTCTCTGAGCCTCTATTTCTGGTGCACACAAGGTATCTTAATTTGATGATTCTGTGTTCTTTCAGTGGGAAAACTATTTTGTATGCCAGGCGCTGTGCTAAGGCCAGGAGACACCCGTGAGTCAGAGACCTGGCTCTCGGCTGTCCTAGGTCTAGGTTTCCCGTCTATCTTTAGAGCTGGGAGTCACTCAACCAGAGACCCTAGCCTGTCTTGCTTGGGGCTATACCTGGGGGAAGAGCCCTGGACTTGGAGTTCCTAGGGTTCTGGCTGGGTGACAGCAGGGGCATTTTAACTTCTTTTGAGAAAACAGAGCTATGGAACTCGTCACAAGAGGGTATCATGAAGGCAGAAGGAACAGTTAATTTCAGAGGAACATTTAACTTTCTGGAAGGTTCTGGGACTTCCATAGAGTGGTCAACTGGCAGTTGGGCCAGTAGGCGTGAATGTTCCCTCCCTCTCTCCCTCCCTCCCTCCCTTCTGCCTGTCTTTTTCCTTCGTAGTGCGGGGATAGAGCCTATACCCTCTGCATCCTGGGTGAGTGTTCTCCTCTGAACCACACCACTGCTTCAAGATTCTGTTCTGTGCTCACTCTCTCTACCCCTCCCCGACACCCTCACACACAGTCCCGTGCCCTCGCTCACACTCACACCACACACATGCCCACAGCCCCTCACACTCCCCTGGCTTCTCACGGAAGCTTTTTCTGAGCCAGGCTCTGGGGAGCCATGGGTGAGAGGCTGGCCCAACCCTGCTTCAGACAGTGTCGTGCTGGGCTGTGAGATCAGCAGGTGACTCCATTATCCACACAGCTGCTAGAGCGGAGCTGTCAAAATGAAACCCCAGGACTGGAGGGGGGACAGCTCAGGAGGTAAGAGCTTGTCTAGAACTCACAATGCCCTGGGTTAGAGTCCAGCGCATAAACCAGGCATTGTGTGACAGTATTATATGATAGAGAGGTCATCCTTGGTCATGTATCACATTTGAGGCCAGCCTGGACTACAGGAGACCCTGT
This sequence comes from Microtus oregoni, assembly GCF_018167655.1. NCBI lineage: Eukaryota > Metazoa > Chordata > Mammalia > Rodentia > Cricetidae > Microtus > Microtus oregoni. Next base: position 2,303,417 of record NW_024543059.1, read on the forward strand.
CTCAAGAAAGAAAGTGGTAATGGTGCCATTTTCTGGGTGTGTGTGGCTCCATGTCCCTGTCATAGCTCATCTCAGGGTAGCCTGGCTTGCTCCTCCTTGGACAGCACCTTCCAATCTGTATCTGCTTTGTCCCCGAGGACAGGCAGTGCACACATACAGCCATGGCAGAGTGCAGAATCAGTGCGGCCCAGCAGGGCTGAGGAAGCCTAGGAAAAGCCCTGTTGTAGAGGTGTGGACGGGCACAGGGGTCCCAGGGCTGGAGGTGAGGTGTCCAGCAGTTGTGAATGTTGAAAAGGCAGGCACTGGGAAGCAGTGGGGAGTCCCAGTTTCCCTAGGGATGCTCAGTGCACATGACCTCTCCTGACTTCTGGACCTGATCATTTTCCTGGCGTCAAGCAGAGCCTGGGACTGACTGGCTTGTCTCTGGCATGTGCTAAGTCCACTCACACCAGCAAGCCAGGGCCCATTGTAGCTCTGACGGGAGAGGGAAGCGGAAATAACTATACATCCAAGCCCTCCCCCTTCCTGAAGGGCAAGGAAACTGAGGTCCAGGGGTCAGTGAGAAGGATCCCTGAGTCCAGGCCCTGAACTGTTCCTCCCTGGCCAGGCCCATGGGTCTGCAGCGACCCAGATTACCAGGCCATTGCATTTCCAACCATGCTTGCTGTGAGCTTATATGCTGGTAGAGATACCAAGTTCTCCCTCCCTCCAGGAGAGCTTGGGAACCCTTCCCCAAGGGAACACATTTTATTAGATTAGAGCGTGTATGTTTTACCTCCAGGTTCTCCAAGGACCTTTCTGTCCTGGACCCCACCCACTTCTCTCTTGGCCTCCTTCACGTCCCCTCCTGCCCCAGGACCATTGCATATGCGTTCCCGCTGTTCTCTCGGCAGGGCTACATTTTCCCCTCAGATCCCAGTGTGGTGGTTTTCTCCCTGGCGTGGTCCATTGGCTGCCAAGTTGGCATGGCCACTCTCCTGCCATTGCTTGCAAGTTTCCTTCTACTGCACTTACCAGCGTCCATAGGGATCCTGGGAAGAGCCTTGCTGAGCTGTTGCCATTCTAATTTCCTTAACTAGAATAGAAACTCTATATTGGTCACAGCCTCGTCTAAATCAACCAGGACTTTGTCCTCAGTAGGTGCCCTTAGTAGGTGATTGTCGAATACACCAGCTTGGAATATAGTTGGTCTCAGCTCAGATCTCTGAATCTGGGTTTTGATTCGGCTACCTGAATTAAGAGCCAGGCTTTGGACCCGATGCTGCCGAGAATGGAAATAGAAAGAACCCCTCCCCCACCACCTCCAAGCCAGGGATCAGTGTGGCCTCTTGCCCCGGGCTCCGCAGAAATGGTAGACGCCATCGCTAGGATGATTTGATGGAGCCTGCAATACTTGTCACAGCCTGGTGGTTCCCGTGTCCTGACCCTTTTAGGGTGGGATGGCCGTGACTTGGTGTTCCTGCCTCTGTCTCTAGTCTGTCAGGTGTCTGTAAGTCCATAAGTCATGGGTAGCGCAGCTTTAGACCGGCTTGGGCTGAGGTTGCCTCAGCTTCTCCTCTTCCTGGGTCTCAGTCCATCCACCTGAGGGGACCCTGGCTTACAGAAGAGGCACAGAGGACACTGTGAGCCCTAAGGCCACCACCCGAGGTTCCCAGAAAGCCAGGGCTCCCCCCTCCATCTCCTCTGGCTCAGTGGCGGTGGGCGAGAGGGCGCTGAGCTTATGGCTGCTGGCTCTCCGGACTCAGCAGCAGGATCTCCTACCTACAGGGAGACTACGTGTGGATGGACCTGAAGTCGGGCCAGGAGTTTGATGTACCCATCGGGGCCGTGGTGAAACTCTGCGACTCTGGGCAGATCCAGGTGGTGGATGACGAAGGCAACGTGAGTGACCCTCCTTCCCCCAGCCCTGCCTGGGAAGGCTACAATGACAGATGCCTCCCCCCACACAACCCTTCCTCCTCTGCTCCAGCAAGAGTATCTTTTGCTTCCTGTTTGCACGTTTCTGAAGGCTTCCAGCCACTCTGGGACATGGGATGAAGGCTGTATGTGCTGTGTTGGGGGAGCTCCTTGGCACGGCTCTGTGGGCCTTTGGGTCAAGGTTCTCCCTTTCATGCCTCAGTTTCTTCTTCTTTCTCCCTCTTTAATAAGATGAGACCCACGTGTGGGCCTCCACGTGCAAGCACCTCAGTACAGCTGGCATCCATGTAGAAACACCGGGCTTTGCTCTGTTGGCTTGTGGGATTCACCACCCACATTGCCCTTAGGAAGTAACCTAGCAGCCCTTCACATCTCCTGGAAGGGGCCTTGGAAGTGCAGACTGGTAATGATTCAGGCTTGAGGAAGGAGGCAAAGGTCAAAAGAAAGGGCTGTAAGGAAGGGAGGTGGTCTATGTGAGGGCCCAGAAGGCAGCCGTGGGATCTTGGAGAGTAAGTCCGGAATATGTGTATGTACCTTTGCATGTGAGTGTGTGTGCATGAGTGTGCACATGTCTCTATGCGTGTTCACGTGTGTGTGTATCGGGGACATGTAGATGCAGGGCAGATCCCAAGAATGTGGTGTAGTGGAGACATTAAGGACCTGGGAAACTTCCTTGCCCTAATCAGAATTGTGTCCAGTGCTATGACTGGCCCTGGGGATAGTCTAGCTGGGATTCCTGTCTTAGTGTCCTAGTCTGGGGAGAGCCAAGAGGGAATAGTGACTTGAAGAAGGTCCTGCTGGGACAAGAGGAGCTTGTAAGCCGAGGGCAAGGAACCATTGATGTCCCTAGGACCCCACAGGGCCGCCCCTCAGAGCTCCTGGCCTAAGTGCTGTCCTTGGATTCTCACGGCACCTGTGAAAGGCTGGACAGAGGATAACTGTGACCTCATCAGGTGGCCATGAGTCACCAAGTTCATAACCAGTGGCTCTGGGATTAGAATGAAGGATCTCTACTTCTGCATGTGTGTCTGCCACCAGCGTCTCGGCCGCAGTTACAGGACTCGGGTTGGGGGAGAGAGGCTGCACCCCAGCCTTGAGGCCAAAGTGCCCTTCCTCCCTTCTGAGGCTCCGGGAACTCGCTCCTAGGCTCCGGGAACCTGCTCTGAGGCTGAGTCCGGGGAGGCATGTGCGGGGTGGACGCGCAGCAGTCAGGCTGGCGATGCCCTCCAGATCTGAGGATGGAGACAGGGACTCTACCCGAGGGTAGAGTTTCACCCGGGTCAGGTTGCATGTCAGATGGTATCCTGTAACTCTGTGTCACTGGATCCTGAAGGTCCCCTCCCACCCTGCACACCCCGCACCACACCCGCCATGGCCCTAAGGGTAGGGACTGCTAGACGAGGGTAGGGGTGACTGGCTAGGAACATAGGATGGAGACAGCTTAGGGAAACTGAAGCCTTGGGACCTTCTTTCCTGTTTTCTTCCCCTGACACGCTAGGCCATCATCCTCCACCTCTGCCCTCTCACAGACCCAGTAGCTGAGAGTAGGGACCAGGCCAGTCACATGACTTAAACAGGCCTCAACAAGGTATTCAGAGCAGGCTCTCTGGAGAACACTTGCAGAACATGGAAGCTCTGGCCTCCTCATCTCTGTGCAATCCTCTCCTGTGCCTGTGGGGGCCCCACCTCACACAGGAGAACACCTGTCTTAGCTTAGTCCCAGCCACCTCTTTCCCAGGTGTGTCTCATGTTCAGAACTGCCCAGTGTTTCTCTGTGCCCACCCCAACCTGTCTCTCCCTCCCTCCCTCCCTCCCTCCCTCCTCCCTCCCTCCCTTCTCTGTCTTTTTTGTCTCTCTTTTCCAGTCCCTTTCAGTCCTCAGACACTGTCTTTTCCTCCGTCTCTGTTGCTCCCCACTTCACAGCCAGGTCTCCACCCCTAACCTTCTTACACTTTGGCCCCTGCTGTGGGCTATGGACCTTGACCAGAAAGCTACTGCCCTCAGCAGAGCATTCTCCCACACAGGAGGTGGAATTAATTGTTCAGCTTCTTCACCTGGCCAGGCCTTTTATGTTGATTCTGTCGCTGGGTCCCAGGCCCCATGTCTCTGTTGGGGGTTGTGACAAGGAGCTGTGTGGTCTCTGTAACCTCTTGGCTCAGGGTGCCTGACAGGTGTCTGCCTGAGTCTATCCAGGCCCCAGTGACCTGCACACCTGACAGGCCTCTCCAGGCAGGATAGCTTCCCCTCCCCCACTCCGGAGCACTATTGTCTTTGCTTTCTGTTTGTGGGTGAGGTCCTGGAGGCCCAAGAAGGTGATGTGAGGAACCTTCCCTAAGGTTGTAGAGGATGCGTGGGCTCAGTCTGTCTCACCTTCTCACTCCATCTAGGTCACCAGCCAGGCCTGTGAAAGACACCCCTGGTGGCCCCTCACGTGCCAGGCCCACAGGGCCTGGGAAGAGCTGGTTTGGCAGGTCCCTTGGCCTTCCCTGCTCACTTCTCCCAGAAACTCTTCCTTTTCCCTTCAGGTCTCAGCTTGAATGCCACCTCCTTGATAAAGTGGATCTCAGCACCTTGCCCAGACAGTAACCATGTTGAACTGTCTAACTGACCTATTTTGGAAGGAGTTGTGGACCAAAGTGTGGGGTGAAGGACACAGAGAGTTGCCCAGAGGCCCAGGTCCCTCTGGCCCCACTCAGGGGCCAGGGACAGGCAAAGGGAAATTTCCAAATGGATCAGTTTTTCTCAGAGTGTTTGGAAGACAGGAATGTTCCGCGTGGTGCTGAAAGTGTAGACAGGCCCTTAACGTCACTGCTGGGCCCCGTGTGCGTTGGGAACAGCTGTGGGAGAGCCTGGACTGGATTAAGTTTTCCTGCTAGAGTGCCATGGAATGTTAGGGAAGCTGGAGTAGCCCTACCCTGACCCCTCTGAGCAGCCCAGGGACCTAGCTACCTCTTCACTCCTAGAGGCAGGGCCTGAGCTGCCAGAGGAGAGAAAACACAAAACAGGAGGACCAGGGCGTGGCTGCTACTATGGGTAGCCCGAGGGGCGAGATCACGTGACCAAATCTGTCAGGGGCAGCTGAGGACTGAAGCTAGATCCTTGCTCGCGCTCCGGTCTCCTGTGGGGCTGATGATAGCTAAGAACAGCTGGAGGAGAGGGACACGTGAGCGGGGTCCTGAAGGGGGTGTTACACCTGTTAGCACACCTACGGGCTCTGGGGGCTGGTCGCAGAGATGTTCCTCCCACCCCCAGAAACCGTGTTTCTTCCCGGCTCAAGGTGCTGGAGAGTGCTCAGGTCGAGCTCAGGTCAGAGTCTGGGGATGTGAGGTTTGTTGTTTGTTTGGTTGGTTTTGGTGTGTGTGTGTGTGTGTGTGTATCTGTGTCTGTGTGTCTATCTGTCTGTCTGTCTGTCTGTGTATCTGTGTGTGTGTGTCTGTGTGTCTGTCTGTCTGTCTGTCTATCTGTGTGTGTGTGTGTGTGTGTGTGTGTGTGTCTGTGTGTCTGTGTATTTGTGTGTCTGTGTGTGTTTCGAGACAGGGCTTTTCTGTGTAGCCCTACCTGTCCTGAAACTCGCTCTGTAGACCAGACTGATCTCAAACACAGAAATCTACCTGTCTCTGCCTCCTGCGTGCTAGGATTAAAGGTGTGCACCCCCTCACCGGGTTGTGAGAAGGTTCTGAATCCAACAACCCCACCTTTTGACCAGAGCAAAGAATCCAAGTCTCCTAGAATGTCCTCATCTGCCATCTGGTGGCTGCAGGGAATAGTGCAGGCAAAAGGAGGCTGGGGTAGGAAGAGAGAAACTCAGCTCTTAGGTCCGGAAAAATCTCCACTCCCACAGCCAGGAAAGACACCCTGGTGGAACCGTTACCCGTGGGCACCTCTCACAGGCCACGCCCACAAGGCCTGGGAAGGGCTGGTTTGGCTGGCCCTGCTGTCTGGCCCTCTCACTTCTTACAGACGCGTTCTCGGTTTGAATGCTACCTTTCTGGAGAGGTGACCTCAGCACGTTGGCGGCAATAGCCCTGCTGAGCTCTCTAAGCTTATTTTTATGTATTTGTTGACCGGAGCCTGGCTTTGAAGTCAAGTCAAATCCAGTTTCTATGCTTTTACTCCAGTCTTCAATGTTAACTGGGGGACCTGATACCCTTAATGATAACCTCAGGTGGGAGCAATGCAGTCTCTGCCTTACATGCCTGTAGCCAGAGTCTTTAAGAGGAGAAGAGCTGCCTTGGTGGGTAGAGACCAGTAAAGTCCCCAGATTCAAGCCAGTCAGAGGCGAGCAGCGCCTGGGGCCCCCATCCCTCTGCACAGCCCAGGCCGGGAGCAGCAGCTGATATGAAAGACTCTGTTGCCTGCAGGAGCATTGGATTTCCCCTCAAAATGCCACGCACATCAAGCCGATGCACCCCACCTCGGTGCATGGAGTGGAGGACATGATCCGCCTGGGGGATCTCAACGAGGCGGGCATTCTGCGCAACCTGCTCATCCGCTACAGGGAGCACCTCATCTATGTGAGTACCACCCATTGCTGCTGTGCTGAGATCCAGAGGCCCAGGCTCCTCTTCCTGGGCACAGGTCTGGGGGCTCTAGGAATGGGTTCGGGGCAGGAGCTTTTATATACAGGTTTACAGGCCTTGTGGGTTTGGAAGCTAGAGGCCAGGGTTGCTCAGGGACAGGCTTAGCATCTTGCCAGTTGGGGAGCCCAGGGGTTGCTGCCTGCTGTGTTTTGGTGTCATATGGGGGCTGGCCCTGAATCCTCAAGATGAGGGTGGGGCTGCCTAAGTAGCATGTGTCCTTAGGAAAGGAAAAGAAGGACCAGAGACCCTCGTTAGAACCGTCCAGTTCACCCCTCCCCGTGGAAACCTTACCAGTTCTTAGTGGAATGCAGAGAAGTGATTCCACAGAGAAAGGAAGAAATTTGGGGTCCCAGAGGCAATTTCCACAGGCAGGACGCTTGCCCTGGAGACACTTGGTGAATAGAATGTCCCATGGTTTCATCAGAACCCAAAGCCTTTTACAATTGCTGAGGGAGCCAAAGACTCTTGTTTATTCGGGTCATATAATGATATTTATGGTATTAGAAATTAAAACAAAGTTTAAGATATTTATTCATTAAAAATGACAAGCTAGCTAGCCAGGCGGTGGTGGGGCACATCTTTAATCCCAGCACTTGGGAAGCAGAGGCAGGCAGATCTCTATGAGTTCGAAGCCAGCCTGGTTTACAAGAGCTAGTTCCAGGGCAGGACCCAAAGCTACAGAGAAACCCTGTCTCAAAAACAAAAATAAGCAAACAAAAAGATGACAAGCTATCTAGAAAGCAAAGTGGCCATACCTCACATCTGAAGTTGCAAAGGCTTGTGTCCCTCAGGACCTTCTTGGCATTACCCTTCTTCTGGGAACACCCTTCCCATTGAAGAAAGGAGTCTGGTTTTGAGTATTTTAACATGAGCTTTTATTATAAGTGTGTAGCCGCCACATGTGGAAGTGTGAGAACGACTTTGGGGGAGCTGGTTCTCTCCTTTTTGTTTTGAGGCAGGGGTTCTCTTGTTGCTCTGCTGGGCTGCATACAGCAGGCTAGCTGGCTTGTGAGTGTCCAGCCCATTCTCCTGTGGGAGTCGGAGTGTCCAGCCCATTCTCCCGTGGGAGTGCTGGGATTACAGATGTGTGTCGCTGCGGTCAACTTTTCACACGGGTTCTGTGGCTCAAACTTGGGTCAGCAGGCTTGCTCAGGGAGTGCTTTTAACTCCTGAACAATCTCACTGGCCATTATGGTACAGGCTCAACCAGATGTGTGTGCTATAAATCAGTGTTCCTTCTAGCTGATTACGATGCTACGTATCTCAGTGTTCCCACAGTGGAAAGACTGTGTGCCTGTATGTACTCAAATGGTGTACGTGTGATTACGATGCTACATATCTCAGTGTTCCCACAGTGGAAAGACTGTGTGCCTGTATGTACTCAAATGGTGTACGTGTGATTACGATGCTACGTATCTCAGTGTTCCCACAGTGGAAAGACTGTGTGTGCCTGTATGTACTCAAATGGTGTACATGTATACCCACGTATGCATGTGTACACATAAGCACACACGTGTTTGACCATGAGTACTTGCATGTTCATTATATGTGGGGCAGGCAAATATATGTGCACACATGTGCATATACCTTCACGTGTGTGCACACCTTCGTGTAAACTTTTGTTCTCTTCTCCACAGACAGTAGTTTGTCTATTCACGGTAGTCTGTCTTTCTCACCATTTTTATCCCAGGCCTTATTTTTGGTAGCGTGGCTGTCGTGGTCCCTAGCTCCTTTCCGTACTAATCCCCGGAGATAATCTCTGATGCTGACAACTGTGCCCATTCAAACTAATCACATTATCACTTAACAGACACTGCTGAGTGTGTCCTATATTCTGTTAGGCAGTGGGGAGATAAAGACCTTGAACCAGAGCCACCAAGCATCCAGGAAAATGTGTTGTAGGGAACATGTGGGGTGCAATGGTCAAAGGCATGGGGCCGAGTGTTCCAGCCTGGTTCAGCAGGACAATGCGGGGATTTGGGTCGCAGGTTCAGTGGAGGGCTTCCTCATCTGCAAGGTGAAGAATATCAGAGAGATACATACCGTGTCCTGAGCTCGTAGCAGAAAACAACCTGCTTCCAACCTGGTGGAGCCCAAATGTAGGCTGCAAGTGGAGGAGATGGAGCAATGTGGGGACCAGAGCCAGGCAGGGAAATGCCAGAGGGGACCAATAAGGATCTGGTAGCCTGGGCCAGGGAGCGCAGCAGAGACTGTGGGCTGGTGACAGGGAGGAGTGGAGGGTCCACCTGGGTGAAGGGCATGATGGCAGTGGAGGCTGAGCTGGGCCGGCCGAGAGCAGGGTTGGAGGGGTGCTGGCTTGGGAACCCATCACATGGTGACCTCCAGGAGGGACACTGAAGACTCTTGAGCCCATGAGGCCCTTGGGTTGCAAACTGAATGGAAAGGACCCGGAGCGGTGGTGGGAGAACAGGCTCCGTCTGCAGCTGCAGGAAGTCCGGGGACATGGTGACATCTCCACATTCCTTTCTGTCACTTCCCTTGTCAATGAACCTCTCAGGGTGATTCTATAGTCTGGTCATTGGGTCTGAAATGGTAAATGCTATCTGTCATCTGTGGTTTCCAGAATGACTTTTCTCCGTCAGATTCCCCCTAAATGTCATGGCCTTTAGGCTGCATCTGCTGCTGGCCAGCTCCCACCTCTCACCGAAGAACGCAGGGCTCCTCGGAGCTCTGATGGTGAGGGTGTGGAGTGACTTTGGGGGTCCAGCCTCCTGCTGTGTGTTGGTGACAGGTGTCACACCCTTGTGCAAGTATTAAGAAGAGATTAAGGTGGCATGATGCCCCTGGTACCTAGCAAGAACAGTGCCTTAGTTCTTTAGTCTCTGCAGCAACCCTGGAAGTGGGTAGCAAGCCATCCCCTTTCACAGAAGAGCATACTGAGGCTGGCCACAGTGATGTTCCTTGAGGCTGACTCTCAGGCGTGGATGGGTTCCCCATCTGGAGACAGGAGTCAGCTATATTGCAGAGCTGTGTGGGATGGAGCTGTGGGATGACGGCCACCGGGTCCTGCCTGGGCTCCTGGAGACGTCTCTGTGGCTTCTTCAGCATTGACTGACTGTCTCTATCTGTTCGTTACTTTGTAGCAGACCAACTGTGGAGGGGTGGGTGAGTGTGAGGCTTGCTACCTGGGCTGGATGGTTCCTCTTGGCCTCCTGGCTTCCTTTGTTTGCCTGCTTGGGCTCCTGGCACTGAGCTGAGCTGTGAAAGTGAATCTTGGGTGCTCCTGGCTGCAGTGCTGGGAGGAGGTGGCTTAAGGGGAGGGGAGTTTCTGAAACTGGGGTCTCTCGGCTTGGTCATTGCTTCTCTGCACCACCCCTGGCCTGAGCTGGGCACCACAGCTGCTTTTCCTGCCTGGACAGAGCTGCTGGGGAATGGTGGCTGATCTTGTGTAGTGCACTGAGTCCTGGAAAGGTGGCGGAGGTTGGAGAGATGGGCGTGGCTGTCACCTCCCGTGTAGACACATCTGTCTTCAGCCTGTCTGGGCTCCAGACATCAAAACATACACAGCAACAATAGGCAGGGCTTGACATTTTCTAGCGTGGGTGGGGTGGGAGGTGGGAGGAGTAACTCCCCCCTCATTGCCCCACCCTGCCCTGTGTGACAGGACCCCAGGACACAGCAGGAAGTCATGCCCATACTCTTAAACAGGAACAGAATGGACACAGCCTCTGGTCCCCAAGCTCCATCCATGGGTGCCACAGCTACCTCTGCCCTGGGGGTGCTAAAGAAAAAGTCCTTGTCCAAGCCCCAAATCCCAGCCCCTTCTGTACCACATTCCAGCCCCGGCCCCCGGCCCTTCTGCTCTTTATGCCTTGGCCCCACTTGTGGCCTCCTTACCATCCCAATCTCCCCTCTGAACATGGTCCAGCTTTTTTTTTTTTTTTTTTTTTTTTTTTTGGTTTTTCGAGACAGGGTTTCTCTGTGGTTTTGGAGCCTGTCCTGGAACTAGCTCTTGTAGACCAGGCTGGTCTCGAACTCACAGAGATCCACCTGCCTCTGCCTCCCGAGTGCTGGGATTAAAGGCGTGCGCCACCACCGCCCGGCTATGGTCCAGCTTTTGAATTTTGCTTTAGAAGTCTTAGGTGCAGAGATTGGGGCCAAAGGTTGGAGTCAGTATTTGAGTTGTCCCTGCTCGGTGCTTTGAATCTGAAAATACAGTATCTAATGCATCTTCATAGGGACAGTTATGTTTCATCCTTTTTACAGATTGGATGATACAACCCAGGCTTAGGGACCTCCTGCTGGCCCTTCCTCCCTTCATCAAATGTCTCTGAGCCAGACCCAAAGCCAGTCTGAGGCCCTCTTGATTCCTGCCATGTCTGTGGACTCCAGAGTCGCACAGGGTAGAGATCCCCCTCCTCCCCTGCTGCCTGACAGTGTAAACTCCTGTCCCTTGCTGCTTGCAGACATACACGGGTTCCATCTTGGTAGCTGTGAACCCCTACCAGCTGCTCTCGATCTACTCGCCAGAGCACATCCGCCAGTACACCAACAAGAAGATAGGGGAGATGCCCCCCCACATCTTCGCCATTGCCGACAACTGCTATTTCAACATGAAACGCAACAGCCGGGACCAGTGCTGCATCATCAGGTGGGCGGCACAGCCCCACTCCCGGTGCAAGCCCCAGCTCTCTGCCCTCCTGTGACTATATTAGAGACTGTTCCGTGATTGGAAGGCCACAATGCTCCGCAGGAGCTGGCTGTGCCTTCTATGTCACCGTGTATAGAGTTGCCCTTACATTTTTGCTTAACATCACCTTGGCTGATGTTAGCTTTTGAGGGCAACATTGTTTCCTAAGGTTCCTGTTAAAGCTACAGTCAATTTAAATCTGTCTTCTGTTTTCTCTTGGGCTAAACAAGAGGCCAAAGTATCAGTTGAGCAGTTCCCATGGGTCATGTTTAGGACCAGTAGGGGTGGGGTGGGGCGGGGCGGAGCTCTGTGCTCCCTGAGGATCAGACCATCGACCTGTAGTGAGACACAGCAGCTAATGGGACAGCCAGTACTGAGGCCTGTCCTGCCACCCCCACCCTCTGCAGTGGGGAGTCAGGAGCAGGCAAGACCGAGAGCACAAAGCTGATCCTGCAGTTCCTGGCGGCCATCAGTGGACAGCACTCCTGGATTGAGCAGCAGGTGCTGGAGGCCACTCCCATCCTGGAAGGTAGGGCCAGGCTTTGAGGGTGAGTCCGGCGCTGGCACTGGGGTCCCTCCAGTCTCACCTGTACTCTCTATCACTCTGCAGCATTTGGGAATGCCAAGACCATCCGCAACGACAACTCCAGCCGCTTTGGCAAGTATGTTGACATCCACTTTAACAAGCGTGGTGCCATCGAGGGTGCCAAAATCGAGCAGTACCTGCTGGAGAAATCACGAGTCTGCCGCCAGGTGAGCCCTGGCTTCTAGGGTGGGTAGTCTCTGCCTTGGGTAGGTGGGCTCCCCTGTCCACATGGTCTGAGCCAGCCTTTACCATGCTGCCCTTCCATCTGCTTCCCAAAGTGTCTAAGGTCCCCTGTGGAATCCCTGCCCTTGTGTTTTCTCTGGTCCCAATATGCATGTCCATCTCCAGGCCCCTGACGAGAGGAACTACCACGTGTTCTACTGCATGCTGGAGGGTATGAATGAGGAGCAGAAGAAGAAGCTGGGCCTAGGCCAGGCTGCTGACTACAACTACTTGGCCATGGTGAGTCCCCAGGTGACACCTGGGGTAGACACCTGTCTGTCATGTAGACAAGACCAGATTCACCTGTGTGACTCTGTCCCAGCCTTGGGACACTTTAAGGTTTGTTTGTACTTAAAGTGCCCACCTCAGTTGGGCACATGTCCCTAGTGACTTCTTACCACAGACACTTTTCTCGTGGTTAACATGGGACGTGGGGACACAACACACAGGAGCCATAGATCTAAGTGCATGGATCTGCTCCCACCTGTAGGCTGGGCCTTCTAAAATTGTGGGAGCTGGTTACTGGGGCCTGTACCCCTGTAGCAAAATTACATACATGAAGGACAGTTATGTAAATAATTTTATGGTCGGGGGGGGGGGTCATCACAACATAAGGAACTGTATTAAAGTGTCACAGCATTAAGAAGGTTGAGAACTCTAGGGGCTGGGCACACAGCGGCGAGGTTGAGAATTCTACGTTACCTCCTTGGAGAGAGTCTGCCCAGGATTTAAAGGTGTTGAGGTGCTATGGGTAACTAGCTGAATGGCACACTCTGACACACACACACACACACACACACACACGCCAGGGAGCAGGCTGTGTCTATAGTTCTCTGTGATTCACACGTGGTTACAATTAATGGGAGTTCCCCGAAGAGCGGGCACCCTGGGGCTGTGTGGAGCCTGGTGAGGCATTGGTGCTTTGAGCTGTGATGGAAGTGGCTGATGGAGCAGACCTGGTGTCAGCGCCCAGTTCTTACTCACAGCAGGGTGCCCTGGAGAAGCCCACAGGAGTGGTCTAGATATCCTGGCAGCGTTGCCCGCCTGGCCTCCCCGACATCCTCCCGTCCTCCTCTTTTATGCCCCTCCCCAGGGTAACTGCATCACCTGTGAGGGCCGGGTGGACAGTCAGGAGTACGCCAACATCCGCTCAGCCATGAAGGTCCTCATGTTCACGGACACGGAGAACTGGGAGATCTCGAAGCTTCTGGCTGCCATCCTACACATGGGCAACCTGCAGTATGAGGGTGAGACCCCACGGTGCCCTGCGCCACAGTGACACACCCCACTCAGCCTGGCACCTGGCTTCTGGGTGCTAGCAGCGCTGTCTGTCATGGCGGTATCATCTGAGATGCAGGCTGGGAGGGATGCCAACCTGATGTCAGCCTCAGGGGTGGTACACTGTGTGGCAGTCTGACCACAGAGGTGAGGTGTTCGGAGCTGACTGGGACCCTTTAAGATCCTTTCCCCATTTGGTTTCTTAAGGTGAGGTGTCCCCAAGAGAGGGTATATCTTTGGGTTCATGCTATGGTGTGAATGACCAAACAGCAGTCTGTAAGGGGTGAGACAAAGCAGAGCATGCACACTTATTTGGCACCACTGTATCCTAGAGTGGGAAGTGGTCATTTGGAAGAAGGCACGGGTTCCATTCTGCCTTCTCACTGGTGCCCAGCATGGGTCCTGGCAGAGTAGAGGACTCTGGGAGGTTCATGCAGTGATGAATGTTCCAAGAGCTAAAACAGTCCCAGGCTAATACTACTCTCAGGGTGCCCACCATGAGAACACATCATGAGAATATTAATCAGATGTACATTGGCCACACTGACGGTGCTCTCTGGGGACAGGGCAGGTCCCAGAGAATAGACATGGCCGCCTGCTCCTCCTCAGAGTCTCCCTGCCCCTGTTCCTCCCTTCCTGACACTGTGTCCCTTTCTGCTGGCAGCCCGGACATTTGAAAACTTGGATGCCTGTGAGGTCCTCTTCTCCCCGTCACTAGCCACAGCTGCTTCTCTGCTCGAGGTCAGTGCTAGCCTTTCTTTCTTTCTCTCTCTCTCTCTCTCTCTCTCTCTCTGAGGTCAGTTTCTGACTCAGTCAGCTGAGCGGGGAATTGGCTGTGGTGCCCTCGGGCAGGAAAGTTCTGTTCAGTCAGGGGGCAGCTGTGTGTGGTCCTGGGCTTCTGTCACTACAATGGTGGCCTGGGCCAGGGCCTTGCAATACCTGGGAAGAAATGGGGAAGGGAGCCAACTGGGATGAAAGACAGTCAGGGTGGGGCTGGGCCGACACCTGGGCGCTTGCTCTAGGTGAACCCCCCGGACCTGATGAGCTGTCTCACCAGCCGCACCCTCATCACCCGTGGGGAGACAGTGTCCACCCCCCTCAGCAGGGAGCAGGCGCTGGACGTGCGGGATGCCTTTGTCAAGGTGGGTGAGTGGAGTGACCCTGTTCTCTCTGCCCCTCAGGAGTTTGAGGTGTTTCCAAGCTGGCCCTTGCTTCGGCAGCCCCTGGGCTAGGGTGCAGCTGGAATCTCTGACTCTCTAGTGCCCAAGTTCCCTCTGTTGTCTTCTGAGCCCAAAGGCCAGGCATTGCACAGAAGTTGGCTCTGCGCTCTGCAGGGACGCCCCCAGGCTCGCTTTGATCAACTGTCCTCAGCTAGGACCAGACCCCTTAGGTCTTGTGAGGTCTGGCTGGATGGAAGATTCCAGCCCTCATGTTGTATACCCATGTGCTTGCCAATCACAAAGTCCCCAGTCTGTGCCAGCCCTGTGCTGGACTCTGGACCTTCAAGGTATTCAGAGGATGGGGATACACACAAGTGAAGTCACTGGACCCCAAAGTGACCCCTTTCAGGGTCGGGGAAGCTTTAAGGCAGCAAATGAATTCCTGAGTCAGGAGTGTATGTGAGGTAGCAGGGACGGCCCAGTGAAGACTTGGGGGCGCTAATAGCATGGGTAAGGCTGGAACCAGGATCCAAAGGGTCTAGAAAAGACTGCCTCCCGGAAGGGTCTGTCTTATCCCACAGTTGATGGATACCTTTCAGGGCATCTACGGACGTCTCTTTGTGTGGATTGTGGACAAGATCAATGCTGCCATCTACAAACCTCCCTCCCAGGAAGTGAAGAACTCTCGCCGGTCCATCGGCCTCCTGGACATCTTCGGGTTTGAGAACTTCGCTGTGAACAGGTAGTGTGGGGGACCCCACACCTGGGAAATGCCATGCCTCTGCATTTAGACTCACTCACCCACTTCCAAGAGCACCCCAGGCTTGAGAAACCTAACTTTTGTCATCCTGGAGATCCCTTTCATGGCCAGCCCCAGCTCAGGTAAGGCTAGCCCAGCTGGATACTGAAGAAGCTCACGCTGTCCTGGGTACTTGGGAGGTGGTCTCTGGTCTCTGAGCTTATGGCCACAGTCACTTCAATTCTTGCAATGCAAGATGTCACAGCATCTCCCAGCCTACCACACTGAGTAAGAGAGTTGAGGCTGCCACTCAGTTGCGCTGACATCAGGGCTTGTCAACTTCGGCCTCTCGTTGATTCTATCATCTCCCTATGATCCACCTTCCCAGTGTTCTGACTCTTTCCCCTTATTGGTGGGCCCTAGGTGGGTCCTGGTGACTCAAGGAAAGAGCCCTGAGCCTAGCTCTAGCCAACCTCTCTCCTCTGATGCTCGGTGACCTTGGGCATGTCCTTTGCCCTTGCCAGTCCCCAGAGTCTTCTGCATAGGGGGTTGAATTTGACATGCCCACCCCAGTCCACCCAATGGGAGCTTTGTGCCTGAGGTCACACGGTAGAGACAGGGCCGGGTCTCGGTGACAGGAGGGCCACATGTCCCTGCCCTCTGCCCTTCGTAGCTTTGAGCAGCTCTGCATTAACTTTGCCAACGAGCACCTGCAGCAGTTCTTCGTGCGGCACGTGTTCAAGCTGGAGCAGGAGGAGTACGACCTGGAGAGCATCGACTGGATGCACATTGAGTTCACTGACAACCAGGATGCGCTGGACATGATCGCCAACCGGCCGATGAACGTCATCTCCCTCATCGACGAGGAGAGCAAGTTCCCCAAGGTGGGCACGCCAACCCTCAGTTTCCCCATCTGCAACCCAGGACAAGCAACGTGAGCTTGCTCAGGTGCCTCGTGCTGGTTCCAGGGTGTTGACGCAGTGAGCAGGGGTTGCCTGCGTTCTACTGGGTCCTGGGTCCTGGGCTAAACCATGGAGATCTAAGTTCACAGCTGGTTCAGCATAGATGGTCATGATGGGTTATGATGGGAACATAGGATTGCCCTTGGGGAAAGTCATTGAGATTAGAGTCTTGCTATTGGCCATGCTGGCCTTGAACTCCTCGGTTCTGGACATCCTCCAGCCTTAGCCGTCCAAGGATTTGCATCATGGGAACTAGCTGGCATAGACTGGGATGTGCATTCAGTGATGAGCGGTTCCAGGTCACCCACTTCACAGATGGGTGTTGAGGCTCGGAGAACCTGTTGAGGGGATGGCAGGGGCAGCTGCTGAGAAAGATGGGAGGACGTAAGCAGGCGCCACTGGACGGCAGCATTTTGGCAGTGGCTCCTCTACTCCCTCAGGGCACGGATGCTACCATGCTGCATAAGCTGAATTCGCAACACAGGCTCAACGCCAACTACGTACCACCCAAGAACAGCCACGACACCCAGTTTGGGATCAACCACTTTGCGGGCATTGTCTATTACGAGACTCAAGGTATGGGTGTGTGTGTGTGTGTGTGTCCGTGTCCGTCTTTCTGCCTGTGCCTCACCCGTCCCTCTCCCTAGGCTAGGAGTGAGACCACATGGCACAGAGGTCAGAGGGGGCAGAAGGGGCTACAGGAAGCATGCCATCCAGTGCTTTGCTTTTTGCTTTATTTTGGGGAAAAAAAAAAAAAAGACAAGATCTCACTATGGAGCCCCAGCTGGCCTGGAACTCACTGTGTAGACCAGGCTGATGTGGAGCACAGAGATCCACTTGCCCCTGCCTCCTGAATTCTGGGCTTGTTTTTGTTTTCTTATGATACTGGGGGGGTCAAAGCTATGCTATTCAAGTACTCCACCCCTGAGCTACATCCCCAGTCCTTCAGATGTTGATTAAAACACACACACACACACACACACACACACACACACACACTTGTGGCAAAAGCATCCACAATGCAAATTCACCCCTGTACCTAACACTCTAATTCAGTGCCACGACACAGATTTACAACACTGAGAATCTTCACCACCGCCCTTTCCAGAGCTTTCCATGACTCCACCCAGAGGTCAGTCCACCCTCAGTTACCCCATCCTTCACCACCTGGCCCAACACCTCCATTCTCCCTTCTGTTGCTATGACCCCGCCACCTAGGTACCTCATGTAAACGGAGCCACACCATCTGTCTCTTAGAGTCTGGCTTACATGGCTGATTACAGTTCCGTCCGGGTGTATCTACATTGTGACATGGGTCAATTTCCTTCGTTTCCATGGCTGACTACTATTCTGCCACGTGATATACCATACTGTGTTGTTCTTCGTGTGCTGATGGGAACATGGGTGGTGCTGTGGGTGTGGGGTCTATGTGAGTTCCTGCTCACAGGAGGGGCTCTGTGCTCTTTTGTGCAATGGGGGAAAACTCAGGCTCCAAAGGGAACTAAACTGTTCTTCTATGACCTGATATAGCCTAACAGCACTGGACATCATCTTCCCCCTCCCAACCCATCCCAAGGGCATGCAGCTGGCTCACTTAAAGCTGACAGTCAGTAGTTAAATGCTCTTCCAGAGGAACTGAGCTCAAGTTAGGTGGTTCACAATTGCCTGTGGCTCCAGCTCTAAGGGATCCAATGCTCTCTGTGCTACCCACCCTCACATGTTATAGACATACAGAAGGATAAATCTTGCTGGGTATGGTGTTGAACTCAGAAGGGAGTAGAGCAGAAAGAGTAGAGACAGGGGGATCTCTGTGAGTTCTGAACTAGCCAGATCCACAGTCTGTCTTAAAAGCAAATCCTTAAAAAATGCTGATGTGAGCATTGTTGGTGCACGCCTTTAATTCCTGCACTTGGGGGGCAGAGGCAGGTGGATCTCTGTGAGTTTGAGGCCAGCCTGGTTTACAGAGTGAGTTCTAGGACAACCAGGGCTATACAGAGGAACCCTGTCTTAAAAAATGAAAGAGAGAGAGAGAGAGAGAGAGAGAGAGAGAGAGAGAGAGAGACTGGAAATTAAGTAGGGGTGAAAACCCAGCTCACCCTGCCTGCAATCCTGCAATCTCTGCAGCTTTGAAGCTTTCCTGCAGAGTCTTGCTTCCACCCTGGTGTGAAAGGCCAGCCCCAAGTTGGCATTCACTGTGGGTGTAATACTGACATCCTGTCCATTGTCCTGAAGGATCCCACCCAGGGCCCAAAGCCCCCTGACATTCAGAGCAATCTAGGGCCATGTGGCAGGCTCCCTTATGAACTGGTTCAGAAATCAGTGGGTATATACATGGTTCTACCTTTCTCCTCCCAGATAGGGACACCAAAATCTTGAAAGGGACCTTCATGTCACACGAGGTGGGCATAGCTCTAATAAGAGATCCTGCCATTGTAAAACTTACCCTTCCATCGCCATGACATCAGGCCCAGGATCTGCCCTAAGAGGTGGCCCAAGTCCTGTACCTGACAGTGTTTTCACCCCTCAGGCATTTCTAGCCTGTGGGTACCTCATCTTCTGTACTGCTCTAGTTCTTCTATCTCCGAGAATGGCAGTGCCCTCTGGGTGTGGGGAGCCTCCCTGGGTTGGCACTAGGGTCCTGGGTTCGAGTGTTCACTCTGCCATGGCTTGCTGCTCTGACTTCACTGAAATCAGTTTTCTCCCTCGTCACATGGAGGAGATAGTAAGTGCCTGTCCCAGTGTCAGGCAGGGCTGACACTGTAAAATACACGGCTCTGTCTAGTCGGGAGGTGGTGGTGTTTAGTTGTCTTGCTGGTGACTTATAACATTAACATGTGATCTCTTTCAGGGGATCATGGACTCTGGCACCTTAGTTTAATTTAAAGCTCATAGTGGCTTAGGGATGACCCAGAAGGTAGCCTCGCTCTCTCCTTGAGACAGAGACCTGCGGGCAGGGCTATGTGTTTGGGGGATTGATTGCCTTCATTTCCTCTGTGATATTGGTAAGCCCATGTCCCCTCCAGACTCAGTGTCCCCACCACTGAGGAACGGGTGTGGGCGAGCTAGGTGAATTCTATAGGTCCTTCTGGCTCAGATGTCATGGGTTTGGGAAGCCCCTGCTGGAGGAGCCGTGATGACTTTTGTCATGGGTTTGGGGAGCCCCTGCTGGAGGAGCCGTGATGACTTTTTGTCACTTCCAGGCTTCCTGGAGAAGAACCGGGACACCTTGCATGGGGACATCATTCAGTTGGTCCACTCTTCCCGGAACAAGTTCATAAAGCAGATTTTCCAGGCTGACGTTGCCATGGTAAGGCTGTTGGATGTTCACCTTGGGAGCCAGGTTCAAATCCAGACCCCACCCTGAGTCTTGTCCATCCATGGAGCCCCTTGAACTTCAGAGTAGGGACAGGGGACAGGGCTTAGCTGGGCATCCAGAAGGGAAGGTCTACAAAATGCTTCTGTCTAGTCCTGGTTTACTGACCCAGGATATGACTGGGGTATGAAGCTCAGAAAAGGAAGGGCTGTGTGGGAGGTCACTTGGGATTTGGGGCTGGCTTTGCCTTGGAGGTCCCTGTGCTAGCTAGATATAAGGGGAGACACAGGACAGGTGTGGCATGCTGGCCACCCAGACCCTGAGCTGTACGGAGGACTATCCACTCTGCCCCCATGTGAAGCCCAGCAAAGGTCACTTGGAGTTTCTTGCTGGGCTGCTTTTCCTTCATTCCCTCCCAGGGCCCCGGTGGGGGTGGGGTTGGCAGGGAGGGCAGAGCCACCTTTCTCCGGTGCCTGTGCAGAGTCTGAGCTGATTGGGAGGTGGCCAGAGCCTTGACCTCTATCCCAGGCCCACCCCATCCTGGCTCTCTCGCCCATGCCCCCTTCTGCCTCTCACCTGCCTGTGGTTCCCCTTATAGTTTCTCTGTGGTTATTCACCCGGCACGGTCGGCCAGGCAGCGGCTTCCGTGAAGGTAAAAGCCCCAGCCCGGGGCTCAGGATGACCATGATGGGAGAGCTCAGCCCTATGGGGCTGACTCCAAGGGAGAGAGGGCTGGATTTTTTGTCTTTTGGGGAGTGTGTTTTGTGTGTGTGTGTGTGGAGTGGTTTTTGGAGTGGCTTTTGTTTTGAGTTGTGTGTGCTGCAGTAATCTCTGTTTCCTAAGGGGGAAACTGAGGTCCACAAGAAGAAAGTAGGAGAAGGTTCCCTAAGCCTTTTCTGCCTCATGTCTGTTATTATATACCCTGTGTCCGTGGGCCCTAGGGACTCAGTGGGACTCTGATGACATACTTAATTGTAGACACAGGTGGTCTTCTGTTCTGCAGATTCAGGACTGAGGTCAAGGAGGGGAGGGGGCTTCCTTTACCTTAATAACAATCTTGAGGGGGTTCAGCTAGGATAGCTGCCTTGGTCTCTGCCCCCTCAGGACTTGGCTGCCATGCTGCTTCCGGTCACAAAGGTGTTAGAGGCCTCAGCTACCACACTGTCCCACCTCCTCTCTGCTTCTCTCTTCCCAGTTCCCTCTCTCCTCTCTGCCTAGGGATGACCTCTTATTTGGTCTGCTCCTGGGCGATCCCAGAGCCCTGGGATAGATCCAACACCCTGGGGAATAAGGGGAGGGTTATGTACCAAGCCTGTCTTATAGGGGCTATCTTCCCTTCTGTGGGTGACACTGGTCCCTGCACTCATCACACACACACACACACACGCGCGCGCACACACAACATGTTTTATCCTGGCTATGATACAAATAGACATTCCAGCAGTGATTGAATGTGACCTTGGACAAGTCCCTTCCCTGTGCTGAGAGAGGTTCCACTGTCATGTGACACAATTATGTCATCTAGAATCAGGTGGCCCTGGGCTGCCCTGCGGCATCAGACAAGAGTCTGTGAATGTGTGCGTGTGTGCGTGCGTGCGTGCATGCGTGGTGTGTGTGTGTGTGTGTGTGTGTGTGTGTGTGTAAGTGTGTAAGCCAGAGGGACACCCCAGATGTTGTTCCTCGGAAGCCATACATTTTGCTTTTCTCACTGGCCTGGAACTCACCAAGTAGGTTAGGCAGGCAGACCAGTGAGTCCCGATTCCGTTTTGCCAGTCTTGTCTCCCCAGCACTGAGATTACAAGGGTGTTCCGTCTAATTTACCTTTCCATGTGTTGGTTTGGGGGACTGAACTCAGGTCTCCATGCTTGCAAGGCAGGAACTGTGCCAAGTGAGCTGCGTCCCCGGCCAAGAGAGATCCTGCAAGCACTGGAAGCTTGGCTGCTGCCTTGTGGGAATTGGCCCGGGGAGAGCATCTTAGCTATTGCTCTTCTGTCAGGGTGGATGCCATAGCGCCTGCTTCCGGGAACCTAATCCCTCAAGCTTGAGCAAGTCCTCAGTCCCTGAGTTCTCACCCTTCAGGGCTTCACAACCTGCCCTGACCTATTGACTTGGGGACCAGTGAAGCGGAGGAAGGCCACCTTCCCACATGTGGGGTGTAACCAGATGAATGTCCCATCCCAGACATATCTGCAGGACAGCTGCTCACTCCTGCCTGCCATGTGCCTGCTCACTGGCAGACACCTGACACCATAATGGCTTCATTTTCCCTCAGATCCATTTTGTCCTCATTTCATGCCAGCCTTTGGACTATTGGCTTCGGTCTTTACCTCACCACCAAGCGCTCCCAGATACCCCAGGATCCGGTAATCACCAGGAAGGAGGCTCTCCCTGAATAAAACAGAACCAGATGAAAACTCGGTGGCCAAGGCTGGGGGAGCAGATTCCACACCCTCAATCACCCATTCACCCACATGCACGCACACACTCGTTCAACCTACAAACGCTTCCTGAGTGTCTCCATATACCACATATACATTGCCTCGGTCCCAGGGCATAGCGGTGAATGCAGAGACACAAAACTAAACCCTGTTCTCAGTCTTGGGCTCTAGCAGAGGGGAGCAGTGAGAGAATCCGTAAAAGATTAAAGCAGCTGTGCTGTGTGTGTGTGTGGGGGGGGGGTACGGATGAGGACGGGGGCAGTGACAGGCCCTGGGATCACTCATGAGGCTCAGGACAGGCCTTACTGGGAAATGAAGGCACTGCCCTCCTCCAGGAGGACTTTGCAGGAAGAGGGACGCACATGTACAAAAGTCCCAAGTGTACCCCAGGCAGAACCAGGAGGCCAGTGTGCCAGAAAGAGTGCCAACAGATTGGGGACCAGAGGCTCCTGGAGCAGATCCTGGAGCTATCGTGGATCCTTGTAGGGCTGTTGGGTATCCTTGGAGTGAGGAGGGCAATGCGGCTGGTTTTCCAGCCCCGTCCCCACTCCGCTGCTCTGTGAGTGGAGTGGTTAGTGCTGGGCATGGTGACAGGGTAGGAGGCTGAAGTGGGAAATGAGCCAGCCAGGCTGAGGCTGGAGCCAGCTGCTGGGAAACGTGAATGACATCTGACCCTGGGAAGGACCTGCACGTTTGTCCCAGATGAGAGAAGGGGCAGGAGGCAGGAGGGATTTCCTAAGGGATTGGTTGTACAGCTTTGGAAAGGTGACAGTCTATGCACCGTGGAGGACAGGTGACCAAGGGGTTGACATGTGTCCCGGTGCACACACAGCAGTGAGTGTGCCCAGGCCCTGGTGACGTAGTAGTAGGCAAGGCAGACCCAGCCTGTTGTCATGGGGTCCCAACATGGAGGACAGACAGAAGGGAACAGCTTCAGGATAACAGAATCATGAAGGGCACGTGTGCCCTGTTTAGTATCATGTGTGTTCTCAGCATGTGTGTACATGTGCCACAGAGTGAGCATGCCAGTGCATGTCATGCATGTGCCTGCAGGGCGTGTGCTGTGAGGAAAGTGTGGCGTGTGTTCTTAGTGGGTGCATGTCATATATATGCACAAGTGCTGTAGTGTGCTTGCTGTGTGCGGGTGCTGCGGGGGATGGGTAGAGGGCACGTATGTTCAGAGTATGTATGTCACATGTTGCCTTGTGTGCTTTATGGCATATGTCCAGCAAGTGTGCTGAGCGCGATGGTCTTAGCATGTTTGTGCCGTGTGTATGCATTTATGTTGGATGGGGTTATGCATGCTGTGTGTGAATTAAATACACTGTCCTGTAGGTTATGCATTTGTGAGTGATTTGTGTTGTATATACACGCTTGGTGTGAGCAAGTCGTATATGGTGCATATGCTATATGGTGCATGCATGTTGTATTATGCATGTGGGTGTCTGTGCTGTATACATCATGTGTGGTCTGCGTGCTCAGATGTTGCCTGTGTGTATAATGCTGTATAATGTACATGCGTGTATGTACGTGTGTATGGTTTGTGTGGGTGTGTATGCACTGTGGGATGTGTGTACTTGGTGCGTGTGTACTATCTGCATATAGTGTACATTGTGTGTGTGCACTGTCTTGTGAGCCGCGAGCTCTGTATGCATGTGCTGTTGCCGAATCAAGAACTGTTGGTCCAAAGCTGACGTCACCCTATCCCTAAATCCCCTGAACAAAATTTTGCATGTTTTGCAATAAAACTTAAGATGAAAAATACTTCATGTTTTAGACCCCAAAACATTTGCTTTCCTGCAGGCTTCATTAGAAGCTATGGTATGTCACCTAGATTTAGTACCTGCTAAGTGCCTTTACCCCCAAATTCCTCATACATGTGCTTTTGCACCAAAATCTTTTTTAATATTTATTTATTTATTATGTACACAATATTTTGTCTGTGTGTATGCCTGCAGGCCAGAAGAGGGCACCAGACCCCATTACAGATGGTTGTGAGCCACCATGTGGTTGCTGGGAATTGAACTCAGGACCTTTGGAAAAGCAGTCAGTGCTCTTAACCTCTGAGCCATCTCTCCAGCCCCTGCACCCCAAATCTTTTTTTTTTAAATATTTATTATGTATACAATATTCTGTTTGCGTGTATGTCTCCAGGCCAGAAGAGGGCACCAGACCTCATTACAGATGGTTGTGAGCCACCATGTGGTTGCTGGGAATTGAACTCAGGACCTTTGGAAGAGCAGGCGATGCTCTTAACCACTGAGCCATCTCTCCAGCCCCCTGCACCCCAAATCTTAAAGTATTTATTTTATATATATGCATGTGTGTGAGAGAGTGTATGTCAATACACCACATGTATGCGGGAGCCCTCGGAGTCAGCAGAGGGTGTCAGGTCCCTGGAGCTGGTGTTAAAGGTTGCTGTGAGCTACTACGTGGGTACTGGGACCCTGGGACCTTTGCAAGAGCAGTGAGCACTTTTATCTGCTGAGCCATCTCTCCACCTGCACCCCAGAGTTCTGATACTGAAGGATATGATTGACTTATAACTCTAAGACTATAAGATCTTACATAAAATCAAGTTAGCTAATGAATTCTCATACAAAAATGGCCAGGAGAACAGTATGTGTTACTCCCATGCTCTCTCTTGCCTGAGTCTGGCCATGATCCAGAAGCTTTGTTTCCTGCTCCCTTGACCGCGGGTCTTCCCTAGTCCCCCTTCTCCCTGTTATTTTGCAATGTTCTGAGAGGCACCATATAAACAGGGTGCAGAGCCCGCACAGCAGCTGGGAGAACAACAGCCTGCCTTTGCAGGAGGATTATCCAGGTCACCCCCACTGCCTCTAGCCTGCCTGCTAATCCCACCAGCAGAGCAGAGGAGGGCGTGAGCAGTGCTGGCTCCTCCCAGGCTCCCAGCCGGGGTAGTGACCACTCCAGGTGGTTGCTTACTGCACTAGAACCCCTTCCCCGATCCTGTCAGAGGGGTAGATGGCAATGTTGCTTCACTTAGGTAACAGTGGAGACTCAGCACCCTTTAGTGGCTGGCCTCAGCCAGATATGGAGTTTGAATTTAGGTGTGCCTGACTCCTGTATTTAAAA
The DNA here is from genome assembly GCF_018167655.1 of Microtus oregoni. Taxonomy (NCBI): domain Eukaryota; kingdom Metazoa; phylum Chordata; class Mammalia; order Rodentia; family Cricetidae; genus Microtus; species Microtus oregoni. The sequence continues at coordinate 2,328,359 of NW_024543059.1, forward strand.
TGACTCCAGCATCCTGGGGATATCAAGTCTGAACTCCTCATTTATACAGGGAGGGAAAAGTTCTCAGAGATGGAAGGCTGCTGGTCCAGAGTCTCCCAGCTGGTGGGGGGGGGCACAGAGGGACAGTATTGGGGGTCCTAGGGAGCTCCCTGGAGTGGGTGTCTGAGGTCCATGCTCCATCTCAGACCAGGAAATCCTCAACTACCCACATACCCAGGCTCCGACCTTGGTGGCCTTGCCTGGTCCTTTTCTCCCTCCTAAACAGCTGCTGGGGGCTGGGAGGGGGAAGCTGTGGCCCCTCCCATCACTGTCTGTCTGTCCCCCGCCACAGGGTGCGGAGACCAGGAAGCGCTCGCCCACACTCAGCAGCCAGTTCAAGCGGTCGCTGGAGCTGCTGATGCGCACCCTGGGTGCCTGCCAGCCCTTCTTCGTGCGTTGCATCAAACCCAATGAGTTCAAGAAGCCCATGGTGAGCCTTTGGGGGGGGAGGTGGTGGGGAGGTGGGGGCAAGATGCTTGGGGGAAGTGGGCAGTGCAAAGTCTTGTCCTTTCTGGAGACCAGAGGGCTTGTAAAAGGCAACCTCCCAGCTGAGTGACTGTACATATGTCATAAGCTGCCGCCCTGTGCCTCAGTTTCCTTGAGAGAGAAAGCAGGAGCCATAGCAGCCACCTCTTCCCTGAGACCATTGCCTGAAGTTTGCAGGGTGCTATTAAGTGCTTAGTAAATAGTAGTGTGGCTTATTGCCATGGCCCCTCCTTTGAAAGGTCCCCTCCCATCAGTTCAGTGTCCACCCCCTTCAGGAAGGCCCTCTGGACTCGTCTGTGCAGAGGTCCTTCTGTTTGAGTGACAGCATTTGTTAGCCCTTCCATAGGCCAGGAATAGCCCCCTTCAGCAAGCTGCCTATGAGGAAGTGAAGGTTGTCACATCAGGGCTCAGGGGTTTTTGAGGGGCTTAGATCCCTAGGGCTGCCTAGCCCTAGCTCCTGGCCAGAGCAGGAGGCCTGAGGGGTTGTTTATCCAGAGAGGGAGAGAGGGCCAGGGGAAGCCGGATGTGGGGCTTAGGCAGGGAGGGAGGGAAAGCTGGGGAAAGTGGCCCAGAGGGAGAGGAAATGACCGCGGAAGCTGGCCTTCCGCACACCCTGTCCCTGCAGGAAATCATGTCCCAGAGTGGGTGAGTCCTGTCCTCTTCGGACTTCGGGTTCCCCTCTGGAGCAGGACATGCAGGCTGAGCATTTTTCCCAGCCCAGGCCTTTTGGGATCTGTGGTCTCCACCTCTTTAGTGGCCTCCTTACCTGCCTCTCTGTCTGCTGCTTCCCGCTGCCTCCTGCCACTACGCCGCCGATAATAACATCATGTGTGTAGCCCTACCTGCTCTAGCCTGATCCCAGAAAGCCCCTGGGTCCACTTTCCCCATTTTCTTTCCATTTGAACTTGGGATATAGTCCTGCCCTGAGCCATTCATTGGCTTCTATGTGACAATTCAAAGAACACGCTCTTCCTAAGGCACTACAGCCAGCCCCTGGAGAGCTGTTTAAATAACCGTGGATCTGTAATGGGGGCCACATGAAGGGTGGCCTGGGGTTGTGTGGAGTACCACCTCCTGGCAGCCTGCACTGTGCCCTGACCCAGGCTCTACTGCCCCTTCCACGCTCCCCAGAGCAGGCCTTGGACTTTCAAGATTCTATCTCTTCCCACATGCTCACCTGCCTCCAGATCTGTCCCTCAGTATCCATGAGGCCTCCTGTGTCTCCCAAGAGACACTGTAGTGACATTTCATTTGTATTTTAATAAATCTTGCCTGAAGATCAGAGAGTAAAACAGCCCCACTGGTCAGTCTTACAGACCAGGCAGAGGTGACACACGCCTTTAATCCCAGTAGCCACACTAGTTGCCATAGAAACCAGGTGATGCATGCCTTTAATCCCGGTGGTGCACGACTTTAATCCCAGAACTAGAGAGGAATGTAAAACGGGAGGAGACAGCTCTCAGTCATAGATTCCTGGAGGCAGGGTTGCCATTTTTGGACTGAGGTTGAGGTAAGAGCCAGGGACTGGCTGCTTTGCTTTTCTGACCTTCAGGTTGAACCTCAATTTCTACCTCTAGTTTTTATTAATCGTGCATCAGGACACGGACATTTTCTGTGATCTGATCCTATAGCACATGGTTGTCCAATCCCAGGTCTTCACGTCATGCTACCACTTGGGTTTGACCAACAGTCCTGGGCTCCTGCCTTGCTTTGCTCCCCACGATCCCAGAAGCCTTGGCCTCTGTATGTTTCTGTCTGGGCTGGTCAACGGCAGGGCAGGCCTTGCTTCCCAACAGTGGCCTCGTCCTGATGCCTCTGGTTCTGGCCCGGCAGCTCTTCGACCGGCACCTGTGTGTACGGCAGCTGCGATATTCGGGCATGATGGAGACTATCCGCATCCGGCGCGCAGGCTACCCCATCCGCTACAGTTTTGTGGAGTTTGTGGAGCGCTACCGTGTGCTGCTGCCTGGGGTGAAGCCAGCATACAAGCAGGTACGAGGCTGGGCAAGCCACAAGGGAGAGAACTCGAGGTTTACATGGGACTGGAGCTTGGCATCTACTTGGTCACATAAGGTACTGCTGCAAAGAGGGGGCAGATAGAAGGACATATTTGAAGACCTCAGCTGTCATGGTGGTTGCCATCCAGTTGGCTTGAGGAGAAAATAGATGTTCATGGAAGGCAGAGTCAGACTGCGTCCGTCACACAGCCAGACAGGGACAGACTTGACCCCAGTCTTAAGAAGGACACTTGGGGGCCTTTTCAGTACCCTTGTTTTCCACCCAGGGTGACCTCCGAGGGACATGTCAGCGCATGGCTGAGGCAGTGCTGGGCACACATGATGACTGGCAGATTGGCAAAACCAAGATCTTTCTAAAGGTGAGCGCAGTCTGCCCTGATGGCCATGGCTCTGCCATGTCTGGAGCCCTGCACACATGGGGTGTATCTTGATGGTTGTGTGAGCATCAGAAATAATTTATAGCTGGGCGGTGGTCGCACATGCCTTTAATCCCAGCACTAGGGAGGCAGAGGCAGGCAGATCTCTGTGAGTTTGAAGCCAGCCTGGTCTACAAGAGCTAGTTCCAGGACAGGCTCCAAAGCTACAGAGAAACCCCGTCTCGAATAACAAAAAAAAAGAGAAATAATTTATAATTATTCATAAAATAATGTTTAATCATTATTGATTATTAATAAAATATTTACTAAATAATAAATAATGATTGATTATTAATAATTATGATAAATAATGGGGCCAGGTGCTGGCCCAGGTTAGAGTCAGATGACCAGATGTGGGTTACCTTGTCAGACCCCATAGTGGGGACTCAAACCCTGGCCTGTGGCTCTCAGCCTGGGAGCTGAGGATAAGCCATTCAGCATTTCTGTCCACTCTCGTGTCTGTGACAGGCTGGGCCTGGGGTGGCCTAGAGTGGACCTCAGGTCCCTTCTTGTGTTTTTGGCAGGCAGGGCTCAGGAGGGTCAGCTGTGCACTGTCATTCCCGGCTCTGTCTTAGCACCAGGGACAGCAGCTACAGTTTCTGGCTCCCACAGCCTCCTAGGCACGGTGGGAGAGAGCAAGACCTGGGCCTGAGCAGTCATGGCCCTGGAGAGCCGCTGCATAGGGACAGCCTGGGCTTCCCTATTTCCATTTCCTCTGTTCTGGTGACAGAGCAGGGCTCTTCCTCTGTGGGGGCGGGGCTGAGTGCAGGACGGCTGGGAGAAGGAGAGGGAGGAAGCCGCCTTTAGTGGGGTCTTTTCTCTTGGTGAGGGCTTTGAGTCAACCCCTGCACCTCCCATGTCCTTGTTTCTGCATTGGGAAATATGTTCCTTGATTGCTGGCTGGAGAGTGGGTTCTGTGTGCCAGGCATCCCACTGCCTTCCTGCTAGTGCTGTGAGAGAGGAGCTCTTGTGCCCAACTCACAGGTTCAGAGAGAAGCGAGTGACCGAAGCCAGGCTGAGGGATGCAGGGGATGGGCTGTCCGCCTGGGATGGTCAAGTGCCAGGCATGGGTTGGCAGAGAGAACAGAATCACGATGGCATCTAAAGTCAGAAAAATCAGAGGAACACCATTGTCCCCATGAGCACCCACCTGCATTCTTTAGGAATCCTTCAAGAGCCTGCATGACCCAGCCCCAGCCGTCCGTTCACCCGTCCACCCATCTGTCCACGCACTGAGAAGGCCATGGCTGAGTCTCACCCGGTGTCTAGTGACTGTTAGATGTTTATCGTGAGACTCAAAGGCCAGGCTCCTCCACACCACCCAGCACTGTGCCTACCCATGGACCATTCCTTCCATCTATGCATTGATGAACCAGTGAATTTCAAATTTCATCCAAGAGGCAGGGGGACGGGGCTTGGGAAAGAGTTGGGGAAGGGCTGGAGGTGTCAGTGGGGTCTGGCGTGGTCTTGAGTGCCGGGATGAGGTATATGCTGTGGGTTTGTTTGGAAGACCGGAGGAAGGTTGTCCGACTCATATGAAGGAGAGGCTCAGAGGGGGAATGGTAGACACCAGGAGCATCCTGGTAAGGAGTGTGCTGCTAAGATCCTGGAGAGAAAAGGTAACAGGGTCCAGGGGTGAAATGGTGACAGGGGAAGCCAGGATGTGACTGTTGAGTCTCTTCCCTCAGTCTAGTGAAATGAGGTGCCTCTGGCTCCTCTGGTCCCCTCTCCAGGCCTCTGGGGAACAGCAAAGGAGGTCACTGCACAGGCCCTAGCAGGGTTAGGAGCCCGAGGTGCACACAGAGTCCTAAGCAGGAGTTAAGACAGGAGACGGGTCCTACCTGGACTGAGCAGGCAGTCTTGGGGGACAGTACTCATGAGCAGGCAGTCTTGGGGGGACAGTACTCATGAGCAGGCAGTCTTGGGGGGACAGTACTCATGAGCAGGCAGTCTTGGGGGACAGTACTCATGAGCAGGCAGTCTTGGGGGGACAGTACTCATGAACAGGCAGTCTTGGGGGACAGTATTCAGGAGCTCTGCCTTTCAGGACCACCATGACATGCTGCTGGAGGTTGAGAGGGACAAGGCCATCACAGACAGAGTCATCCTCCTTCAGAAGGTCATCCGGGGCTTCAAGGACAGGTGTGTGTCAACAGCTTCTGCTCCCACACGGACACAGGGACAGGCATGCACGCCCATGGTACACACACGGAAGCCATCACACACGTGTCCAGCACTCGCACATGATCACAAGGTCATCCAAGGATCACAAAGCTCTACCATGTCATGTAAACCAGAGCACACACTAGCTGGTTCCTCCTGCACACGGTGGAGGCCAGAGGTATATTCACAGATATTTTATAAGTTACAAGGTGTCGCTACCTCATATTCTACATTCAGAACATGCGTATATCTGTGATGGTCCACACACGGGCAAGGCCAGTTCTAGAGTGTGATGCAGGTGTCACAGAAACCCACAGTCTGCCTCCCTTCCTTCTACTAGCCTCTCCCCCTTCCCCTGCCTTTCCTTCAGTTTTCGCCACCACCCGCCTCTCTGAGCATGCTGGCCCTGGAGCGCTGGCCGGTGCCATGACGTGTCTGTCCACCCTTCCCTCCTGTGTTTCCCTGCAAACACTTGCGGTTGCTTTGTGGCTTCTGTCCCCATCAGACGTGACTGTGGTATCTGAGGAGCAGCCTACTGTGTGCCGGAGACTGGTACCAGGCTCTTCAAAGGCAGACAGTGATGGGGCTCTGGGTCCAGCCTCCTAGGTCTCCACTCCCTCACCTACAAAGTGAGGGGGTTGGACAACTTCAAGCTCTCTCTTTCACATTATTTCAGTATTGACTTGGCCACACATCCACTCTCTCAACAAGCATCTTCCGAATTTCTGCTCTAAAGGCCAGGCAGGAAGGATAGGCGTTATGCCACATCTCTTCCAGGAGGTGGCGCTGTGGTACGGAGGTTCCATACCTTGCTCTAGATCACATAGCTTGGGGATCACAGGACAGGGTCTCAGTGTGCTATTTGGGCACAGCTGGGCCCTGGCTGACTCGGGCTTCCAGCTGTCTGCTATGGAGTCACTCATCGCTGCCCCCCTTTCAGGTCCAACTTCCTGAAACTGAAGAGTGCCGCCACACTGATCCAGAGGCACTGGCGGGGTCACTACTGTAGAAGGAACTATGAGCTGGTAAGTCTCGCTTCCCAGATTCTACTGGCCTGGCCATGGACCGGCTGTGTTGCCTTGGTTACAGGACTTAACCTGAATCCAGGGATGCCCCAGCCAGCCCTACCTTTCTGTCAGTCAAATCTCCGGTCTAGCTCTAGTGGCTGTCCCGTGGGATTTTGGAATGTTTTGGTGGGTTAAAGCATAGTGAGACTGAGACCTTGGGAAGATCCAGGAGAGACCTGGTCGCTTGCAACTCTGGAGCATCCGGCTGCAGCCTGCACTTGGTGTAGGGAGGTGGACAAAAAGAACACGGGTTAGTTAAGGCTGGAGTTTCTGGAAGGAAGCAGGCCTCACTGTGGGACCCAGGTAGCTTGGTGGGTCCAGTCTGATGGAGGACTGTGCTCTGAATGTTGTTGCTGGCCTCGTCCGGCTGGGCTGGAGCTCAGGTCTGAGCAGGGCTTGCTGTCCTTGCAGATGCGGCTTGGCTTCCTGCGGCTGCAGGCCCTGCACCACTCCCGGAAGCTGCACCAGCAGTACCGCTTGGCCAGACAGCGCATCATCAAGTTCCAGGCCCGCTGCCGAGCCTACCTGGTGCGCAAGGCCTTCCGGCACCGCCTCTGGGCCGTGCTCACCGTGCAGGCTTATGCCCGAGGCATGATCGCCCGCCGGCTACATAGGCGCCTCCGGGCCGAGGTGAGGGGTTTCCCGAGACCCAAGAGTGGGCGACTTGTTGGTGTGTGCCGCGCCACACAGGTGTCTCCCCACCCCTGCCCTGGTGCTGGTGGAGGATGCCAGAGACAGAAGGGAGACTTTCCATTCTGCCTGATCTCAGGACAGACCAGAGACCTGGCTCTGGGATCCACAGGGCCCCCACACATGTGCGACCTGGGGACCAACTCAGCCTAGGGGCGCTGGGAGTGGGGTGAGGCCAGGCTGTGACAAGGGCTGCACAAGTTTCTATGTCCACGCGGTTGCCCCTTTCCTCAGTACCGGCGGCGCCTAGAGGCAGAAAAGATGCGGCTGGCAGAGGAGGAGAAGCTCCGGAAGGAGATGAGCGCCAAGAAAGCCAAGGAGGAGGCGGAGCGCAAGCATCAGGTGAGCTCAAACCTCGGAGCTGTCCTGGGTTGCTGCTCTGCAGTCTGACTCCAGCTTGTCCCTCTGTCTTCCTCCCTCCTGGGAGATACTTCCTGGTTCCGTCAGCCCACAGCTGCTGAACTCTGACGTGGGGTGTGGGATGGAGCTGGAATCAGAGGGCTATGCCCACAGCACCTTCCTGGTTAGCAGTGGCACCCAGAGCAAAAGCTTGCCAGGAGACTGACCAGGGTCATGCAGCCCGACTCAGGCTGCCAGTCACAAGTGCCACCGAACACTGAAGTGTGGCTTGTCTAAAGGCCGTGGCTAAAATTGGGAGGTGCACACAATGATGAAGACTTAGCTGAAGAGGGAGAGGATGTAAGGTACCCATGTGATTTTTATATTTGATTATATGTGAAGTTGATATTTGGGAAATATGATCCAAATGATTAAAACATTATTATTATTATTATTATTAGTTTTTAAAACATCATCCTCATTATTATCTTGCTTTAAAAAAATATTTATTTATTATGTTTACAATATTCTGTCTGTGTGTATGCCTGCAGGCCAGAAGAGGGCACCAGATCTCATTACAGATGGTTGTGAGCCACCATGTGGTTGCTAGAAATTGAACTCAGGACCTCTGGAAGAGCAGGCAATGCTCTTAACTGAGCTATCTCGCCAGCCCCCTTATCTTGCTTTTTAAACATGATTTATATTAACCTTTCAGTCAGTTCTAGTACAGTTCCCAGCCCCATGGCCCAGGACTTCTGGCACGGAGGCAGGGTGGGCAAAGAGGCAGGCAGGGGCAGGCATGGAGTCAGGGTGGGCACGAAAAGGGGAATGCTAGAGGAGGTGTCCTCTGTGGTCCAGGGGTGCTGGACATCTCTCTGGCCCAGACGGGGGTTGTGAGCATAGTCAGCTACTCCGTGTCAGGCTCCTGGTGGAGTCAGGGTTGCTCCTTCTGGTCTCTCCGGCTCCCTGAGGACAGCTGTTCTCTGAGGCCATGTTGCTGGGTGCTGACTTACTTCCTCTGCATCACCCCGCCTTCAGGAGCGTCTGGCCCAGCTAGCCCGTGAGGATGCGGAGCGGGAGCTGAAGGAGAAGGAGGAGGCCCGGAGGAAGAAGGAGCTGCTGGAACAGATGGAGAAGGCCCGCCATGAGCCCATCAGCCACTCAGATATGGTGGACAAGATGTTTGGCTTCCTGGGGACTTCAAGTGGCCTGCCAGGCCAGGAGGGCCAAGCACCTAGCGGCTTTGAGGTACTAGGACTTCGGGGCAGGATTTCCTGACATGTAATGCTGTTCTGAAGCGGAGTGGAGACAGCAGCCTAGCTGCCTCGGCTCCGGCCCTGCTGGCTAACGGTTGGGACACAACCTCCCAGGACCTGGAGCGAGGGCGGAGGGAGATGGTGGAGGAGGACGTGGATGCAGCCCTACCCCTGCCTGACGAGGATGAGGAGGACCTCTCTGAGTACAAATTCGCCAAATTTGCTGCCACGTACTTCCAGGGCACGACCACACACTCCTACACCCGGAGGCCCCTCAAGCAGCCGCTGCTCTTCCATGATGATGAGGGTGACCAGCTGGTGAGGCTGCCTGCAGCTGGGTCGCTGCTGATGGGGCTGGGCTTCGGGGGGAGGTGCGGGTAGATGCTACCCTTGGCAGTGGCCAAGGTCTGACAGCCTTTGGCCCAGCACCCAGCCTAGGGTCAGTCCACACTGCAGGTGGCTGTCTATGTCTCCAGCTTCCTGTCCAAGCCCAGGTCCTTTCTGTCCTCCCTGGCTTTCTGACGCCTGTACTCCATCCTCAGGCGGCGCTGGCTGTCTGGATCACCATCCTCCGGTTCATGGGGGACCTGCCGGAGCCCAAATACCACACAGCCATGAGCAATGGCAGCGAGAAGATCCCGGTGATGACTAAGATCTACGAGACCTTGGGCAAGAAGACGTACAAGAGGGAGCTGCAGGCCCTGCAGGGTGAGGGCGAGGTGAGGCCAAGGTGCCCCCAGCTGACAACTGTTTGGGCGAGTGGGGATGATGTCAGCATGGCAGCCTCGGAGAATCAGCAGAAAGCGTCCTAGGATCTAGCTGTCTCTGTTTGCCCCAGTGCCCGGCCCTCCTCTGTCTATTCGTGGGAATAATGTGTGATCGTTTGCCAACTGTAAAGTGCTCATCCTCACTGAGCGGCCACACTGCAGAGCGGACAGAGTTTGCTGTGTTAGTGACCACTTATTGGGAGGCAGACAGTGCCTGAGTCTCAGCAGGGAGTGAGGGTTGAGAGTGGCCTCATGGCCTGCACCTGATAGAAACGAAACACACGTGCACACGCACACTCAGACACATGCGCATGTGCGCATACACACACACTTCCCCATAGCCCCTCTGTCTGATATCACATCCTTGCTTTCTGTTACACGGCCCAGCTCCCCGAGGGGCAGAAGAAGACCAGTGTGAGACACAAGTTGGTACACTTGACCCTGAAGAAGAAGTCCAAACTCACAGAGGAGGTGAAGAGACCTCAAGGCCTGGCATCGCTTCGGGGTTCCTTGGGTAGCTGGACTGCAGCGTAACTAGACTGGGCGTGGGAGTGGGAGGAGCAGGGGCGGTTGACGCCTCCCTTCTGCACAGTACAGCATTGGAGCAATCACTGGACAGGAATGCATGGAAGCACTTGGGGTGGGGGCTTCCCAGGGCAGGGGAAAGAGTGAGGAGGGGCTGTGCACACCCATCACACACATGAACAAGAGGCTGCTGCTCGCTAACACACACACCATAAAGTCCTTCCCAGGACCTATCAGCCTGGGAGCAAATTCCTGTGGCGGTCTCCTTGGTTTTCTGTACTGCAACCCATCAGTCCACCCCTCTCCATCTGAGACCCCCAAGGCCCCCACCCCCCCAGGGCTGTCTAGGCTGGTGGGGGTCAGGTCTAAAACAGACAGACATAGGCCCGGTAGATGTGAGGACCTGGCAGGCCCTCTGTCTATGACGGAGGTTCTCTCACAGTGTTTGAGTGCAATCTGGGGCAGCTTCTGGGACTGTGTGAGGCCAGGAGAGACACACATCTACTGAGACCAAGATATGAGGCTGGCCATGTCAAGCCCAGGGGCTTCGGTAACCAGGTGGTTGTAAGTCAGGGTGTACTTTGATGCCAACGCTATTCTTCTCAGTGTCAGGGATGGGACATATCCTGTCTGAAAACAGGATATGTCTCTAGGGTGGGAACTGAGGTGCAGGGGGCAGTGGAGGCCACAGAGGAAAATTTACCCTTGTAGCAGGTGCCATCAACCTGGCGCTCCCAGCATGGGGTCTAGTTCTTAGCCCTAAGGATGGAGTAAGGACAAACTCAGTGGCCATCCTCCCATCCGCTTGCTCCCTGTGCAGTGGTTGGCAGGGACAGTACCTTACCCGTGTCTGCCTGCTCCTGTGGGGTGCCTGCTAGGGGTAACACCCCAGCCTCACCTGTTCTACTCAAGCCTGTCTCCGCGGCCCAGGTGACCAAAAGACTGCATGACGGGGAATCCACAGTGCAGGGCAACAGCATGCTAGAGGACCGGCCCACCTCAAACCTGGAGAAGCTGCATTTCATCATCGGCAACGGCATCCTGCGGCCTGCACTGCGGTCAGTGCCCACGGGCAATGGTTGCTGTGGCTATGACTGGGCACCTATAGGCAGGGCCTTGGGGGCAGGGGCGGTAGGAGCTGGTAGGGGCTCCATCACTTTAGCCACTGATGAAGCAGAAATGCTTGCATCTAGCTGTTACCGGCTAGCCATGTGACCCTAACCTGTCTCTGCCATCTTTCTGTGCCTTATCTGTAAAGGTGGGATAAGGGACCTGAGGGAAGGCAGTGACCGGAATAGCAGCCCGTTGGTAGCTATGGTTACTGTGCCCCCCCCCCCCCAGTGGCGGGGTCTAGGCAGGACCAGGTTGATTATTCTTATTTGTGAACATTAGGGGCTGTGACCCTTGAACCTGTATAGGATACGGGTCACTTTTGTGGATGGTGGATCCCATCTGGAGCTTTTGCTAGATCTGGGCCGTGCCTTATGACCCACAAATCTAAAGAACCTGTGCTCGGCCTCCTCACCTGGCCCTTCGCTGTCTCCTGGCAAGCCTTGGACTGGCTGGGCAGAACAGCTCTGCTGTAGGGGGTGACTGGATGCCACTCTGAGGCTTTGTCCCCTCCCAGGGATGAGATTTACTGCCAGATTAGCAAGCAGCTCACACACAACCCATCCAAGAGCAGCTACGCCAGGGGCTGGATCCTCGTGTCTCTCTGCGTGGGCTGCTTCGCCCCTTCCGAGAAGTTTGTTAAGGTAGGGGGTGGTGTGGGACGGGAAGGACGCAGGGCTGCTCTATGCTGGGACAGAACATGTATATGTGGCACGGGCTGTCTAGTGCCCCACAAATATCCCTCACGTGGGATTCCGGGACTTGTCTGGTTCTGAAATTCCATACCTCTCAGACTAGGAAATCCCTCTGTGAGGACAGAGCCCTTCCCAGGTCCTTGAAGGTCCCACACCCCCTGTCCAGCCCCTTCCTTCCAGTTCCCCTCTGCCAGGTGGTGAGCACTTGGTTCTGCCGGTCCCACTCGAGATGTGTCCTGAGCACCCTGAACACGTATCTTGGGACGGGCACTTCAATATCACTCTGGGCCAGGCTCTGGGTGTTAACTGGGCACCATGAGGGGAGGAGGGAGGTGGGGGAGGAGACCTGGAGGAGGTCAGCAGCGGCAATAGAGGGTACAGAGAATGAGGGGGTGAGGCAGGAGAGATCGACCGTCTGGCCTTGCCACCAAGCTGTCGGGCATGTACTGGGCTCCAAGGGTGACAGGAGCAGCCTGGTAAAGAGGGCTATAGGTGACCCTGCGGGTCCCAGGTGTGCCTGGACTGCAGGCTGCCTCATTGAGTCCCCTGTCTGTAGTACCTACGGAACTTCATCCACGGGGGCCCACCTGGCTACGCGCCGTACTGTGAGGAGCGCCTGAGGAGGACCTTTGTCAATGGAACTCGGACACAGCCACCCAGCTGGCTGGAGCTGCAGGTCGGCGAGACCCAGCATGGCAACATGGCATGCATGGGGGTACATGGCCTCTGGTGCCCCAGAAACACCCTTCATGCGAAATTCCGGGGTTCCCCAGAATATGAATCCCCAGAATCCCTGAAAGGTCATTGACTCTATCTTATGCCCATGTCTTTCCTCCTGGTCTTGGGTCCCTGGCTCAGACATCCAAATGTCCCTTCAGGGTAGATACCTGTGACAGATCCAGGTGGTGTCCCAGTTGATGCAGAGAGCATGGGGGTCAGCTCCAGCCCCATAGGCAGCCAGAGCATAGAGAGAGTGATGGGGCCACATTCCCTTGGTCATCCTCAGGCCACCAAGTCCAAGAAGCCCATCATGTTGCCTGTGACCTTCATGGACGGGACCACTAAGACTCTGCTGACGGATTCCGCAACCACCGCCAAGGAGCTGTGCAACGCTCTGGCTGACAAGATCTCACTCAAGGACCGCTTTGGGTTCTCCCTCTACATCGCCCTGTTTGACAAGGTATGGCGGGCCAAGCCCAGAGCGGTACGGTGCTGCCACCTGCTGGCTGAGGTATTCGCATGTGGGTCACGGGAACCAGCGTTGTCAGATTTACTGGGATTTATGGGCGTAAAGCTCTTGGGCTTCTGGGTACCCTGTGGCCATAGGTCCAGGGCTCACTCCAACCACAGGTGTCCAGGGGGAGGAGAAAGAGGGATTGGAGAGCAGTCACTGCACTCCCAAGGCTGAGATGTGTGCAGGGTCTTCTCAGCCACTGGTCCTTTCTCTCCACATTTTCCTGGCTGTGTGAGTTCCTCCAGCTTGGGTGCATAGTCTTTTCTACTGAGCTAAGCCTGGGGCTTTGGAGTCTCCTCTGTCACTGGGCATACCCAGGGACAGGACCTTGTGCTTGGGCTTAGTTTGCCTGGAGTTTTTCCTCACCAATCAGCTCCTCCAGTGATGGTTTGCTTGACAGCATCCTTTGCTCTGAGAGGGGGAAAAAAGGACTCCCACATACACCGTCTTGATACTGAGCCTTGAACGGCAGTCACTGTGTATGCCACATGCCAGCTAATGACATGTACCTGGGGTCAGCCTCCCAGGGGACCTAGGGCACATCCCTACCTCCTCATGCAGTTCACACGGAGGATGGACCTTTGAAGTCTCTGATCCCGTGCCCACCTGTTGCCTATCCTCTCCCCTGTGCCTTCTCTCATGGCTCTCAGGTGTCCTCCCTGGGCAGCAGCAGTGACCACGTCATGGATGCGATCTCCCAGTGTGAGCAGTATGCCAAGGAGCAGGGAGCACAGGAGCGTAACGCACCGTGGAGGCTCTTCTTTAGGAAAGAGGTCTTCACACCCTGGCACAACCCCTCGGAGGACAACGTGGCCACCAATCTCATCTACCAGCAGGTGGTGCGAGGAGTCAAGTTTGGGGAGTACCGGTGTGAGAAGGTGAGCGGGAGGGGGGTGGGGGGTGTGAGCATGAGCCACAGAAAACCACGGCCATCTGTGCGCTATTAGCTAAGGGCTAACTCTCCATCGGTGCCAAGAATGGTCTGATGGCAGCTGGGCATTTCCCGGGTTCCTTTGATCTCACGTGAGCTCTGTGGAGCGGGTATCTAGAAGGCTGTCCTGATTCCATGCAGTCCGCAGCGCATGTAGTGACACTTGTACTCACTGATGGACAAACTAGCCATGTGGTCCTTAGTCCAGGAGCTGCTCTGAGGGACAAGGTCCAGTCCTGTAGACTGAGGTTTGCAGGTGTGTATCAGTTTAGCTCCTTGGGGCAGAATGGAGTCTTGGTTTTGAAGCTAATGGTGGCGCTGCCGGTACCTGTGGCTCTGTTGGAGGCGGCAGGATGAAGATGGATATATAGTGTTGATGTTGAGAGAGCTTGTTATTGGTGATGACAGTAGTGCTGACTCTGGTGATGGTGTTTTATTGGTGTTGGTGGCAGGGGTGTGATGGTGTGCCCACTGATGAGTTAATATCCAGAGTATTCTTAAAGCCACCTCACTGGCTGCTAAATTTTCCACTCATTGGGAAATAGAAGTTGCCTACAAGGCCCCTGAGAGCCTCCTCTATCACCCCTGCTCCTATACAGAAACCCCAGGAGCCACAAGGAAGTACTACCCAGCTGCTGGGCACCAACCTAGGCAGAGAAGGGCCACACCCATACAGATTCTCACCTTGCTCTCTAAAGTCGAGCCATGTTGTTACCACGCTGAGTCTTCCCAGGGAGATAGTGACGGTGATGGAGATGGTGACAGTGGTGTGTCCCCCATCAGACCATCTCCGGGGTCCTGCTCCCCAAGACGGGCATCTCTTTTCTTCTAGACTTTCAGCCCGAGTGTCTTTGCAGGGTTGAGCTGTAGCATCCAACTGTCTCACCAACAGGCTGTCTGTTCTCTTTTGCTCGGTTTATGTGCCCCTGGACAGAAGCCAGCCAGCTCTGTGCTGGTGCCAAGGGGACCAGGATGGGGCGAGAGTATGGCTGTGGGCTTAGGGATCCCATAGTTGCCCTGTGCAGAGAAACATGACATTGAGACAGGGAGAACACAGGGTCCTGAGGGTCAGGGGTCCCAAGCTAGAGGGGGCATGGCTGGGAAGGGCATCCCTAGCGGTCTGACGGAGACCCCCTCCTTAGGAGGATGACCTGGCTGAGCTGGCCTCCCAGCAGTACTTTGTGGACTACGGTTCTGAGATGATTCTGGAGCGTCTGCTGAGCCTGGTACCCACTTATATCCCTGACCGTGAGATCACGTCCCTGAAGACTCTCGAGAAGTGGGCACAGCTGGCCATTGCTGCCCACAAGAAGGTAGGAAGAGGGAGGGGCTCGGAGGAAGGGTAGCGCTGAGCATCCAAGCCTTTACAGTTGGTATCTAATGTCTTCTGCCTGGCAGGTTGCTATGGGCTAGGGCCTCTTACCCTCTCCCCGCCCCACTACCATCACAGACATCATTCATGAATGTCCTCTGTCACTTCCTCTGGGCTGGGTACCTGGGACACAGAAGGCTCAAAGTTGGTCCTGCGGCCTCTTGAGAGAGCCTCAGGGTCTTGGGTTCTGACGGTGACCTCTCCAGTTGCTCACAATGCAGTGCTTTCTGAGTGACCACGTGGGACTGAAAATGGGGGTTGTCTAGGAACTGTCCCCCCCTTTCCCCTCAAAACTACAGTACCTTCCTGCTTGGGAACCCTGGGAACAGGCTCCTGCCATACTCCTTGCTGGAAGTCCCAGGTCATGACCTAATATGGGAAGTTCCCGCTGGAGCTAAGGGGCCGCGTGGAGCAGAAGCAATAACTGGGCTGTGCTGATGCATCTGAGTGCCTCTCTCCTCCAAGGCACCGCATTATTCGAGCAGAGTAGGCCTAGCCTATGTTATTGGAGGTCCCCATGGATACAGTCTCTCATACCCTCAGATAAGCTTTTCCTTCACCCCGGTGTCCTTCGGTTCCTTCCACCCACCCTCTCCCTTCATCTGCTCAGCTCCCTGTAGGCCCACCCAGTCCTGAATGCCCATCCAAGGATTTCCTCCAGGCCTGGCCCTCCCTTGTCTCCCTCCTGCACTTCTCCATCTCCCAAAGGGAAACACTCCATCTCATTGGCCATCTCTTCTTGCTCCCCTGGCAAGTTACTGAAGCCTGTCTGCTTTCCTGCCCAGACAGTGTTAGCTCCCAGCTCTCTGCCTCCCTGACTACCCAAGTATTTACTTCCAGCAAGGCATGCATGTGTGCCATGTTCATGTCCCCTGGTCTCGCTGGTGGCTACCCACCTTCTGCTTCATAGCCTTTTCTCCACACACATACACATGGTTATTTTCTGGACACTGAGATCAAGTCGGTCACATCAACCCCTCAGCTACTGCTTAACTGTCCCTTGTCCCTGGCCTGGGATCACATTGGCCCTCTCTGTGGTCGGCATGAGCATTTTTATCTGGGGCTGGGTCTATGTATTGTCCAGGCCATGAGTTTGTTTTGATGCCTCGAGACTACTCCAGGATCATGGGGTCCTTCCCAGGCAACAGAACGTTGATGCCTTGCTCCTGGGCAGGAGCATTGCAGCAGCTCTTGCTGGGCCTGACCTCTAGGCCCATCCCTCTCCTACTCACTGACCCTGCTCACTCTGTCGCTTGCCTATCTAGCCTTGGAGAAGCCCACTCTTAGGACCCAGCCACGATGCCACATCCTCTCTCTGCTCGCATGCCTCCCCACACAGCATGTCCCTCCCACTGAACCTGGCCCTGGCCTCCCAGGGTCTCACTGGGAACTCCCTGAGGGTGGCAGATATGTATTCCCTTTCTGCCTGGGACCTGCACAGACACAGACCTGCCAGAGCCCCAGTGCGGGGCTGCCCGTGGGCTGATGGGAGCAGAAGCCCCTAAGCTGGTTTCTAGAGCCTGGCTATTGCTGTGGTCTTTATTCCACTCCATCTTCCACAGGGAATTTATACCCAGAGAAGAACGGATGCCCAGAAGGTCAAAGAGGATGTGGTCAATTATGCCCGCTTCAAGTGGCCTTTGCTCTTCTCCAGGTTTTATGAAGCCTACAAATTCTCAGGTATCTGCCCATCTTTCAGCCATCATGCAGAGGGAGGGTGGTTATCTGTCCGTAAGTGCGTGGTCTTCTCGGGTCCTACTGCTGAGGGGCTATGGGGACAAGCAGTCATAAGTGCGTGGTCTTCTCGGGTCCTACTGCTGAGGGGCTATGGGGACAAGCAGTCAATGATGACCAGCAGGTGGGGCTCATGGCCCATGGGGTTGAAGCCCCCACTCTGCATAGAAGAGGGTAGCCAGGTTAGAGAAGTGCTGTTCTATTGGCTGTTTCCGACAGAGGGTAGGTGGTTGCTGCTGAGGGGAAGCAACTGGCTGGTGCCGGCCCACATGGTCCCATCACCTCTGCTTGCCTTTGCGGTCATCACTGGACATGCGCTCCGGGTCAGCCCTGAGCTGATTCTCGGCTTCCCAGAATTGCCAGGTGTCAGGGCCACCAGCAACCCTGGGGTTCAGTTGTCTGCCCTTGGCGCAGGGCAGGGACCAGAGGCTAGCCTCACTCCCCCTATTTATAAGCCAGGAATCAGTACTCTCCTGCCAAAGACGCATACTTGTAGTTATGAGGCTTAGGGAGGAGCGGGGCCCCAGATCAGGGAGGCTCCTCTTCCAGAGCCTCTGTCACTGTCCCAGGCCCTCCCCTCCCCAAGAGTGACGTCATCGTGGCTGTGAACTGGACAGGCGTCTACTTCGTGGACGAGCAGGAGCAGGTGCTTCTGGAGCTGTCCTTCCCAGAGATCATGGCTGTATCCAGCAGTAGGTGGGGATGGCCACCAGGGCACCAAGGGATGGGAGAGAGGGCACAGCGCCTGGGACTGGGGATGCAATCAGTGTTATCCACGGGGAGCTCTTTGTCAGCTGAGAAGCACCGGGGGCGGGGTGGGGTGGGGTGGTCCTGGAATAGCTACTTTCCACAGTGCAGTGCAGCCCAGGGCATCTGTCTCGGGCCAGGAGGAACGCAGCTCAGATATGATGAGGATGGCGGGGGGAGGGGCGAGGGCTTCCTGATGGAAAAGGCATCCAGGCTAAGCCTTAAAGGGGGAGTAAGGACATAGATGGGCAATGAGGAAGGCACTGGGCTAGAGTGGGCTACATTCGAGCCAGACCTGGCTGTAGCCATGGTGTGTCTGCCTCAGAAGGGACATGTCTGAGATGACCCTTACCTCCCCGTGGGTGTCTGGGCCATCTGACAGGCTGGCCTTGGTCCCCTTCAGGGAGTGCCGCATCTCGCTCTCACTGGGCTGCTCTGACCTGGGCTGTGCTACTTGTCACCCAGGCTGGGCAGGGCTGACCCCGGCTGGACCCTGTTCTTCGTGTTGGTCCTGTAGGGGAGCGAAAATGATGGCCCCCAGCTTTACGCTGGCCACCATCAAAGGGGACGAGTACACCTTCACGTCTACCAATGCCGAGGACATCCGTGACCTGGTGGTCACCTTTCTGGAGGGGCTGCGGAAGAGGTCCAAGTATGTGGTGGCATTACAAGACAACCCCAACCCTGGTGAGTGACCGCTGACGCGGGTGCTCAGAGGAGGCAGGCAGACATAGAACTGGCCCGACCCCCGCCATCCAGCAGGGTGGCTGGCGCCTTAGTATTACCTTGTCTAGACATGGGCCCAGGGCAGAACTACCTGTCCACACAGTCCGTGGAACGCTCCCATCCTTCTGGGACTATAACTTGCCTCCTACCACTGGCTCCAAGTTATACGGCAGCCTCCCTACCTGCTGAGACAATGGCACCCCTTCTGGGCAGTGTGGAGGGAAGTAGGAAATGGTGGTGATCACACAGTGATAATGGAAGCCCAGAGGATTGTGGGAACTTGGAGGTCAGATTCTCCACTCAGCCTGGTCATAAGTGAGGAGAGGCAGAAGAAAGCCTGTGTATCCAAAACTGCAATTTCATTGGCCTGATTGAAAAGGGGAAGGGAGGGAGAAAGGCCAGGAGTGAGGAGGAAGGAGATAGGCTTTGAGGAGGAGGGTGACCCATGCTCGCTCGCTGGTGGCTTAATCTGGGGGTGGGGTTTGCCGAATGCAGAAAGGATAGAGCCTCAGTGCTTCTGTGAGGAGCGGCCGGTTATATCACCAGCCCACATGAAGATGTTCCAACCGAGCCCCATTTTCTGCCCCTATGCGGACCCGCTCACCCTGCTTCCAAGCCGGCGAGGAGTCCGGCTTCCTCGGCTTTGCCAAGGGCGACCTCATCATCCTCGACCATGATACGGGAGAGCAGGTCATGAACTCGGGCTGGGCCAACGGCATCAACGAGAGGACCAAGCAGCGTGGGGACTTCCCCACTGACTGTGTATACGTCATGCCCACTGTCACCCTGCCGCCACGGGAGATTGTGGTATGTGGTCCCTCCCTTTCTCTCCTTCTCACACCTGGTGATTGGAATGTAACAATCTGCATCTTCTGTGTAGATGGACAGACTTAATGTACGGGTCTCTTCCAAACTTTTGTCAGTTGAGGAGGGGCCTAGGGGTAGGGATGGGGGATGGTTGTCACAATGTCTGAAGGGAAATGGAGCCACGGCTGGGTGAGGGTCCTTTCCTGGACCGCAGGTCAGGGATTCAGCACGGCTCTCCGAGCAGCTTCTGTGCAGCCTGCCTGCGGCACAAGAACTGTAGGCATGGGGAGGAAGGCTTGGTGTCTACCCCCGTGGAGACCAAGTCCCTCCGCCCCATCCTGGAAGCTCCGGCTTTGCCACATCCCAGTGGTCCTCGCGGAACAACTGACAGGTACTCTCTGTCCCTTGGCTCCTAGGCCCTGGTCACCATGACCCCAGACCAGAGGCAGGATATGGTCCGGCTCTTGCAGCTGCGCTCCGCAGAGCCAGAGGTGCGCACCAAGCCCTACACACTGGAGGAGTTCTCCTACGATTACTTCAGGTGATTCTGGGTGCCAGGTCTAGGACAAGAAGGGCCTACTTTGAGATGCCCCCACCTGAGAGCAGGGCCAGGTCGGGGCAGCAGAGACAGATTCTGTCGTCCAGAATGAGTCCCCTCGTGGGGTCTCATCCTTCCTCTAGGTGGTGCCTGTGCCACCCGAGCAGGTCCCCTGCCCGGGAGAGGGGGCTGGGCAGGAAGATGGATGCGGTGGGTTTGGGTGCTCAGCTCTGACTGGGGATGTCTGGGAGCAGTGCAGAGGCTCCCAGGGAGGTGGCGTGGGAAGGGGGAAGAGCCAGTGGGAACTCTCTATCCAGCTTCCCGTGGTGGGGTGGGTCTGACCATCTCTGCACCTGACAGACCCCCACCCAAGCACACGCTGAGTCGGGTCATGGTGTCCAAGGCCCGCGGTAAGGACCGGCTGTGGAGTCACACGCGAGAGCCGCTCAAGCAGGCCCTGCTCAAGAAGATCCTGGGCAGCGAGGAGCTATCCCAGGAAGCCTGCATGGCCTTCATAGATATCCTCCGCCACAGGGGGGGGGTGCGGGGAGGGTACCCAGAAAAGCAGAGCAAAACTTCTCTCCAGAGTAGGCTGGGTCCTGGGGACAGGTGGAAGATTCTCCAGAGTAGGCTGGGTCCTGGGGACAGGTGGAAGATTCTCCAGAGTAGGCTGGGTCCTGGGGACAGGTGGAAGATTCTCCAGAGTAGGCTGGGTCCTGGGGACAGGTGGAAGATTCTCCAGAGTAGGCTGGGTCCTGGGGACAGGTGGAAGATTCTCCAGAGTAGGCTGGGTCCTGGGGACAGGTGGAAGATTCTCCAGAGTAGGCTGGGTCCTGGGGACAGGTGGAAGATTCTCCAGAGTAGGCTGGGTCCTGGGGACAGGTGGAAGATTCTCCAGAGTAGGCTGGGTCCTGGGGACAGGTGGAAGATTCTCCAGAGTAGGCTGGGTCCTGGGGACAGGTGGAAGATTCTCCAGAGTAGGCTGGGTCCTGGGGACAGGTGGAAGATTCTCCAGAGTAGGCTGGGTCCTGGGGACAGGTGGAAGATTCTCCAGAGTAGGCTGGGTCCTGGGGACAGGTGGAAGATTCTCCAGAGTAGGCTGGGTCCTGGGGACAGGTGGAAGATTCTCCAGAGTAGGCTGGGTCCTGGGGACAGGTGGAAGATTCTCCAGAGTAGGCTGGGTCCTGGGGACAGGTGGAAGATTCTCCAGAGTAGGCTGGGTCCTGGGGACAGGTGGAAGATTCTCCAGAGTAGGCTGGGTCCTGGGGACAGGTGGAAGATTCTCCAGAGTAGGCTGGGTCCTGGGGACAGGTGGAAGATTCTCCAGAGTAGGCTGGGTCCTGGGGACAGGTGGAAGATTCTCCAGAGTAGGCTGGGTCCTGGGGACAGGTGGAAGATTCTCCAGAGTAGGCTGGGTCCTGGGGACAGGTGGAAGATTCTCCAGAGTAGGCTGGGTCCTGGGGACAGGTGGAAGATTCTCCAGAGTAGGCTGGGTCCTGGGGACAGGTGGAAGACCCTGACTGAGTCCCTGGCACCTCACACTATGCGAGGGATGGCCTCATCCGTCACCACCTCTGGTCATGTCATTCTGTTAAAATATGAGCCTTTTGTCCTAGACTGGGCACAGACACAAAGCTGTGGCCAGAGCCAGCCCCCTGCCTCATAAGGATCCACGGTCATGGTACTGGCCCAGGAAGTGACCCAGTCTATAGGGAGGTTTTCCTCAGGCAGGTGGCATACACCAAGGTCCTGAGGCAAATTAGCAGGGCTGTTTCAAGGGTACAAAATAATTCAGCATATATGAAGGGTGGATGTCTGCTGAGGAAAGACTCCCAGGCCCTGCTGAAGCTATGGCTGCTGGAGGTATAACCAGGTGGTGTAGCGCTCGCATAGTGGGCCAAGGTCAATCCCCAGCAACACACACACAGACACACACACATCCTCAGACACAGACATACACACACTCACACGCAGACACACAGAAACAAACACAGACACACACACACAGACATACACACACTCACACGCAGACACACAGAGACAAACACAAAGACATACACACAGGCACATACACAGAGACACACAAAGAAAGAGGACAGAGAGAGAGACCCAAATTAGTCTGTGTTCCATGAACAGGGGAGCTTCTGGGCAGGGGGAGGTATGGCTAGATTGGTGACTGGACCACATTTTCTGGAGCCTTGAACACTTGGATGTAGGGTCAGGGCTTGAGGAAGGGTGACTATGAAGGGGAAGGGAAGGGGTGTGGTGAGCAGGCCGCATCCACTATGTGACTCAGACTTGAGTTCCAGGTCCCCTACTTGCCCTTCAGTCGCAAGAACTTCCTTAACGGCCCCCACCTGTACTCAAGTACATGGGTGACTACCCCTCCAAGAGGATGCGTTCTGTCAATGAACTCACTGACCAGATCTTTGAGGGGGCACTGAAGGCTGAACCCCTCAAAGATGAGGCCTACGTGCAGATCCTGAAGCAGCTGACTGACAACCACATCAGGTAAGCCGACGTGGGCAGGGAGTTCCTGAGGCAGTTGAGGCCCCGTCTGCGGTAAGCTGTCCTCATCAGCCTGGCCTGGGGCCCAGGAGGGCTGCAGGCTGTCTGTCTCAAGGGTGTGTAAGGATGGGGACCACAGCCTCATATCTGGCTCCATTCCTAGGTAAGACTGGGGACCATTCTGTAGAACCCACCTGACTTTTTAAATGCCAAGAGAGGAGCGTTACATCAATGAGAGCTTACAAGCCTTTTTCGCACATCAGGCTTTTAAGGCTACTGGGATTTTCCTTTTAGAGTCCGTAAGTGCTATTGTGACAGAGGTGGCCGGTAGTGCCCAGGGGTGAGACATCCTAGACTGTGTGGGGAACTTGTTGGGCTATGAGACTGTCATAGAGATTATAGGGACGGTCTTTAGGGATGTAACCGGACAAGGGACTTTTAGGATAAGGGTCTCAAAAAGTCTTAGATGGGTGTAGAGTTTAAACACGAAACCCATAGCTAGGAAGGAAATAGAGCAGCAGGGAAGACTGGGGCTTGCCATTAAGACTGTGAGGATTTGAGATGGAGGGTGTTCGGGGCAGGATAGGTTGCTCCCTACCTATAATGATAGTCATTTGGATCCCTGCTGCTTCTAGGGTTACCTGAAGTTCATTGAAAGAACTACACAGCAGCCCACCTGGGCCTCATCAGCCCAGCCAGGCAATGCTAAGGCAGGTAACTCACAGCAAGCGGTTGTTAGGGTGATAAATGTTTGCCAGGCTAGGTCAGAGCCACAGTGGACCCTTTGGTTTCCGTAAGGAAGGTAAAGGACTTTGAGTCAATGGCCCCAGGTTAGATGGTAATTGGGACAGCGGGGATGTTTACCAAGGTGATGTGGAGGTCCCTGTTGGCTACTCTGTGAAGGAAAAAGATGCTCTCTGAGGCAGAGGAGGTGGCTTTAGTTGCTCTGAGTTCCGTGTATGGAGTTGCTGAATGATGGTGAGGGAGAAAATGCATCTGGGGGAAGAGAAAGGATCTGGAGAGAGAGGCGGGGGGAGTTGGGGTGAGAGGGGCAGAGCCTTCTCCCCTTCCCTCCCGCCCCCATATAGGCCGTGTAAGGTGGCATCAGGAAGCCAGTGATGCAGGTGGATAAAAGAATTTACCAAGACAGAATAAGCAAAGGGAAGGTTCACAGAAACAAACTTCTAGGTGATGGTGGCTGAGTTCCCAAAGGACTCCCAGCTGGGAGACAGGGGAAACTTTTTAAAGTAGTTAAAAGGAAAGTCATGGCCCTCCCCTGTGAGACACTTGTGTCTGGCTCCCATTGGACGGTCAGCTGGGCACCTCGTCATTCTGTTGAGAGCCGAGTTCTGTATTTCTGTATGCTGTTTCTTTATGGGCCTTGCTGTCCGTGTAAAACGCTGTGTGTCACTAGGATCTGTCTCTAGATGGTCTGGCCTGCACATTAAATCTTCTGCAATGAGGCTAGGACACACAGAGACAGATCGCAGCTGGGGCTTGGTGTGATCTACTTTCTGAGAGACTGCCTTGCTCCCCCTCAGAGGCAGCAGAGTCCTTGACCTAAGTCCAGCCTGCCCCGAGGTCGTGACAGCCTAGTTCCTGGCATATCCGCCTGTATCAGAATGGTGTGCTTTGCGCTCCGCCTTGTTTGTAAGCTACACCCTGGAAGCAAACCCATCAGATCTCTTCACACCGCCAGGCCATGCCCTGCGCAGGGTCACCTCTCATCTGTGTGTCTGGATTGGTCTTGCTCTTCAAAGTCTACGTTAACACCGCTTTGTACCCCTTCCTCTAAGCCTTCTTGCTCCATCAGGCCAGAGAACCAAGGGGCGCCTGAGGGTATAGGGGATCTGGCTTAACGGTGTAGACAAGCCAGCCGGCATATATGGTGCACTAAATTCGACATCTCTGGGAGTGTGTGACTTTGAGGATAAAATCTCAGCTGACCCAGACAGAGTGCTGAGCAGCTACGGGCATTCATTCTTGTTTCCCGTGGACAGGTGACTGCATGGCCTAGCCTGGGTGCATGGCTGCAATGAATAGCACTGCTTGGTTCTGGCTGTCATGCATGTGTCTGTTCAGTTCTTGGACAGAGGTGTAGCTCCAGGGTGCAGGGTTCCTGTGATTCCCTCTGGTCCTCCTCCCACAGGTACAGTGAAGAGCGGGGCTGGGAGCTGCTATGGCTGTGCACGGGCCTCTTCCCCCCCAGCAACATCCTCCTGCCCCACGTGCAGCGTTTCCTGCAATCCCGCAAGCACTGCCCACTTGCCATCGACTGCCTGCAGCGGCTGCAGAAAGCACTGAGGTACAGGAGCCTGGGGGGGGGGGGCACACCCAGCTGTAGGACAAACCCCCTGGGGTGAGGGCAAGAGCACCCAGTGTGGGGCCTTACAGTGGCAGAAGCTGCAGCCCTTGCCAGCCACAACTGGGGAGTCCGGCTGCTCCTGGAGAGACTAAACCTTCTGGGAGACAGGGAAGGCGGCCCCTGGAGCCCACAGTGGACTCGCTGAGCTCACTCACACCCTTTGCCCTGGTTCCACCCCCTCCTCCAGCCAGCATCCCACCTACTGGGACGGGAACTCAAGGCTCAGGGAGGTCATATAACTGAGCCCACCATTGGGCGTATAGATGGGGATCAGGCTGGGGCAGTCTCTTGTTTCCTCTGCTCCCTAGAGGATCACCTTCCCCTCTCTCTGCATTTCAGGAATGGGTCCCGGAAGTACCCTCCACATCTGGTGGAGGTGGAGGCCATCCAGCACAAGACAACCCAGATTTTCCACAAGGTCTACTTCCCTGATGACACTGACGAGGTGAGGGGCCCCACGTGGGGGTCCAACCCCCCCAGAAACGGAGCCAAGCTCCCTCAGGCTGCACAGGGGAGTCTCTAACACCACCCAGCACCCTGATGATGTGGGAGTCTTCTGTCCTGACGCCTCATTCTCTGGCCCTTGGGTAGAGCCAGACTTGATCAGAAGAGTACAGATAGACAGACACCCCTCTGCCTACCCCCCCACCCCCCCGCAGTCAGGCTTTCTGTCATGAGTGCGACATCTTAAGTGGGATCCTGGAGACTAAAAACTTTCCCGGCATCCTGCCCCCCTGTACTCCACCCCTGCTCAGTCTGGCTGCTTTTCCCTGTCCACTCCCTTGGTTGCTTCCCCCCAAATTGCCTGTGAGACCCCGCCTTTGTTCTCACTGTCCAGGCCTGGTCTTGTCCTGTTGGGACAGCCAGAGATTTGGGAAGGTCCAGGTGGGAGTGGCTTTTTACTTTCTTCAAAGGCAGCTCTGGATCCAACAAGACAACCTGATAGGGCAGGGGTCTTGGAGGAACTTGGGTAGGAGGAGAGCAGAGATGGGGAAGGGCCCTGCAGAAGTCAAGTAGGTGCTACCCCTAGGCTTTTGAGGTGGAATCCAGCACCAAGGCCAAGGACTTTTGCCAGAACATCGCCAGCCGGCTGCTCCTCAAGTCTTCCGAGGGATTCAGCCTGTTTGTCAAGATCGCAGACAAGGTGGGTCCGCCTGACTTTTGAAGACTTGCGGGGGAGGGGGCTGGGAAACTACAGGGCATGGAGGAAAGGAGGGAGATACCTGCGTGGAGTATCTGGCTGTCTACCTCCTTCTGGCCCAGCTGCCCCTCAAGCCCTGCCCTCTGAGGCACTGCAAAACGCTTCTGAGGGTCACGTGCCCAGGTGCCCTGTGCTCTGGATTCACAGGGCTCACTGACTTGGTACCCTCAGCAAATTCACCCTTGAAATAAGAATGCTTATTACTGCTGCATAAGAGAGGTTAGGTAACTTATCCAAGACTGCAAAGCAGGACCCAGATTCTGGTGTGCCTTCCCTAAAGGTCTCCCAAGTCAGCTGTCATGCCCGCTCAAAGGAAGGCTTCCTGGAGCATCCTAGGGGAGAACTGGATGGTCCCTCCTACTGACCACTGACAGCTCTGTGTGTACTCTGTCTCACTTTGTGCCGGTCACTGGTCCAGAGTATCTGGGTCAGAGCCTGTGGGTGGAGCTGGACACAGATGCCAGAGACACTTGAGGCTGAGACTAGATCTCGTTCTCGGCCATGTTGCCTTGGGCCTGCGCAGTTTTTAGCGTGCCAGGCACTGGGTGGGATGAAGCCATTCCAAGCAGGAGGCCGGTGTTCCAGAGATGCTGACACAGGTGGTGTGGGCGGGGCTGGCACGGGGAACCCCTCTGGCTGGGGGTGGAGTCTTTCCATAGAAGCAGGTGACAGGAATGATGGTGGGCCAATCAGAACTGAGGCAAATGGGCTGCGATGGTTACCTCCCTAGGTCATCAGTGTCCCCGACAATGACTTCTTCTTTGACTTCGTCCGACACCTGACAGACTGGATAAAGAAAGCACGACCCATCAAGGATGGTAAGGGGCTGGGCTCTGGCTTGCTAGAGGCATGGAGACAGGGACACGCTGGCTCCGAGCCAGGCTGGCAGAGTCAGGGAACCTTCTCTGCGGAGCCTCCGTGTGACCAGCTGTCCCGGGCCACAGGAATCGTGCCCTCGCTCACCTACCAGGTGTTCTTCATGAAGAAGCTGTGGACCACCACAGTGCCGGGCAAGGACCCCATGGCCGACTCCATCTTCCACTATTACCAGGTGAGCTGCACCTCTGCTGCCTCTGCTTCTCGGGCCACCCACCTGGTGGCTTCACGGTGAGGCCAGAGAATGCTACTTTTGGCCAACATGGCTGGTAGCCTCCTGTGGAGACGGCTGAGTCTCCAGACAGTTGTAGGAACTCAGACCCTTGTCTCGTCACCTCCCGGTCCTGGAGGCTTGACTGATTCTTCTTCTGAGGTCCTTGTCCTTGCTAGCTCAGGCTGCTCCTTGCTCCAAGTCCTCTGGACGCAGGTGTTTGCTGGTGTGGCTGAGTCCATCCAAGCCCTCTGGTTCTGTCAGACAGGAAACCTGGGGAAGCTCACAGGCAGAGCCTGCCATGTCTGCTTTTGATTCCCTCTGTCCTTCCATTTAACCACTTGCAATCGGCATCTTCCTACGTTGGAGGAGCAAACAGACACAGAGAGTTCAAGTGATTCAGGTCGCACAGCTGGGGGGACTGGGCTCCCAGGCTTCATGACTGTTGCTCAGTGCTCTATCCTAGGCTGCAGCTTGCTTAGCCTTGAGTGAGGAAGAAACTGGGATTCCTGAGAAGCTGCTTTGGTGCCCGGGAGCAGGGCCTGCCCTCATTCAAGCCTGGGGTACCTAGTTCAGGAGGGGAGGGATGTGGAATTGCCTCGGGCTCATCCACCAGTCCGCCTCACTGGCTGTAGAAGGGCAGTGGACAATGCTCCAGCCTGGCTCTTCCAGGTGCTAGGACTGTACCACACCTTTCCCGTCCCGTGCATCTCCCTCGAGGAAGCAGGACGAGCTGAGGAAGTGCTGGACCCAAATGTAGGGGGACTACAGGAGCCCCTCTTCCAGTTTGCCCGTGCTACCATCTGCTCTGTTTCTGGCAGGAGTTGCCCAAGTATCTCCGAGGCTACCACAAGTGCACTCGGGAGGAGGTGCTGCAGCTGGGTGCCCTCATCTACAGGGTCAAGTTTGAGGAGGACAAGTCCTACTTCCCTAGCATCCCCAAGTTGCTAAGGGAGCTGGTACCCCAGGACCTCATCCGGCAGGTCTCACCGGATGACTGGAAGCGGGTAAACACGGAGGCGCAGTGGGAATGGGGGCGCCCCAGGAGTTGGGGCAGCAGACACTGGCCAGCAGCTAAGGGGAATGCCTCTCCTGTGTGACGAGGGCACCCTTTAGTCCATCTCTATCTGCTTCACTCTCTAATCTCCACCCGAAGGATTTAGTGACCCTATGACATTAGTTTGTCCCATCCTGGTTGTCTAGGAGACCTGAATTTACTTTTCTGCATGGGTTGGGGTGGTCAGAAGGCAGTTGGCTGGGGTAAGTGGGGACCGTGGTAGTCGGCAGCACTGTCTGTCCCCTGCCTGGGTCTGTTGGTGTGGACAGGCAGGAGTAGAGCCGAGAGTGGTGAGTCACTCGCCCTGATCCATGTCCCCACAGTCCATCGTTGCCTACTTCAACAAGCACGCAGGGAAGTCCAAAGAGGAGGCCAAGCTGGCTTTCCTGAAGCTCATCTTCAAGTGGCCCACCTTCGGCTCAGCCTTCTTCGAGGTGAAGGTATGTCTCTGGGAGATCTTCAGAGGGCAGGCAGGGTGGCAAAGGGTGGGGTGAGACGGCAGAGACTGGCATGAAGGTGGCGGTGATGGCCTTGAACTTAGGCTGGCGACAGAGGAGGAGCTGCCTTAACTTTGACGCACTAAGAGGGACCAGAAGCTTGGCCTGCCGAGGGAGATGGTCATACGTGTAGGCCAGAGTGATGGAGGGTGGCTTGTACTGTAATAGTGGGTCCTCGTGAGGTAGCAGATCAGGAGGCTGTGCCCTGGTGAGGAGGAGGCTGTGCCTGGGGCAAGGAGGTAGTCTAGGGTGGCTTCCTGGAGCAGGTGATGTTGGGCTTTCCAGGAAATCCTCTGCCGAGGGCCCTGCGTAGACAGAGCCCACAAGCCTGAGCGCTCCCGTCCGGGCAGGAAGTGAAGAAGGTCAAGTGTGACTGAGGTAGTGAGAAGCAGGGTGGCAAACAGGTGAGGGTCAGGGTCTCCTCAGGGGTTAATAAAGCCCTGGAGGTTTGGGACCGGAACAAGAGCACCCTATGTCGGCTTTGGCCACTGGGAAACCTTTGGATTGAGAGAAGACGTAGCAAACCCCCTAGAGAAGCAAGAGGGAAAGGATGGAACCTCTGCTGGGGACCCACGAGGCTGCGGGCAGAGGGGGAAACCAGGAGGCCACAGCAGGGCCGGCAGGGCTTCTGTACCTCTGGCTCAACGTAGGCAGCAGACCAGGTTGATTTTGTCCTGGCTAGGCTGGCTTCACGCCTGTCTCCGAATCCCGGTCTTGCTCTGAACCCCCATCTGATGGTGTCTCTGTTTTCTCTGACAGCAAACTACAGAACCAAACTTCCCTGAGATTCTCTTAATTGCCATCAACAAGTACGGAGTCAGCCTCATCGATCCCAGAACCAAGGTGAGCAGGTTGGATAGGACCAACCGAAGTCCCAGACAGCCACCGTCCCCATAGCAGGGCCCCTGTGTGTCCATCTTGAAAGGCTGCCTGTGCCTGCTCCGTTGGCTTACTCATTTGCACCACCAGAACTGTAACCTTCAACTTTACCGTCAGACCCTTGCTGCCCAATCCCGCAAAGTCTGTTTAATGCTCAGTTTCCCAGTGTCACTGCATGCCAGACTGCCGCCTCTTTCCAAAACACTCTGCCCATCTGGTCAGGTTGGTAACTGGTGGCACCCTACGCTTGTGCGCCAGGAAGGCCAGTCCACTGCGTCCCCAGACGCTGTGCTCCTGAATATTGGTGAAATCACTAATGACCATCACCTTCCCCTTGCTGCAGGGGCTGCTCTGTCTTCATCATTCTTTCGCAGACGTTCCTGGGCTTCCGCTCTACACACCTCAAGTACACTGTGTCCTTCCCAGGCTCTTCTCTGTTTTCTCCCCTGCCACAGTTTCTCCCTAAATTCACCCAGGCTATCTCTCTCAAACCAACAGCTGCCAATGCTCTCAGGCCACTTAAGTTTCTATATTTGGCTCTAATCACCCAACAGCCTCTAGGGCTTCCTTGGGTGTCTAAGGCAAGGCGTGGGGAGGGGAAGCTCCCTTGCAACCCCACACAGAGCTGGCTCCTCCCTCTTGTTTCTTTCCTCCTATGAGGGCTCAGGGCTTCTGTGAGGAGGGATGTGCGGGGTCACTGAAGTCAGGGGTCACATTGTGCAGCCATGTGCCTCCCTCTCTCCCAGGATATTCTGACTACTCACCCCTTCACCAAGATCTCCAACTGGAGCAGCGGCAACACCTACTTCCACATCACCATTGGGAACCTGGTCCGCGGGAGCAAACTGCTCTGTGAGACGTCACTGGTGAGAGCACTTCCTGTGCCTCTCAGGGTTGGGTCTGTTTGAAGCTTCATCTGGGGGAAAGTGTCCACAGTCCAGGGTAGAGGTACCAATCCCTCCTTCAACTGTGCTGTCTTAGTATCGGGAGATTGAGCTGGTGGCTGTGGGCCTTCAGCCCAGGTACAAACAGAAGAGCCATTAGTGATGAGACCTTCTAGATGAGCCCAGGCTTCCAAGATGCAGCTTGACTGTTAGGGTCCGCAGTCACCCCTGGAGGGAGGCCTCCAGAACTGCAGGGACCACAGGGCTGGGGCACCCTCGAGCATGTAGATGGGGACAGGACTTGCAGAGAATCCTGGGAGTCACGTGTGTGAGGGGCTGGCATGTTCCTCTGTGGGCCTTGCTTACTTTCTCACCCCTGGTTCCAGGGCTACAAAATGGATGATCTTCTGACTTCCTACATCAGCCAGATGCTCACAGCCATGAGCAAACAGAGGAGCTCCAGGAGCAGCAGGTGAACAGCAGAGGAGGTGCTGGCCCGGCCCTGGCCGTCTGACCGCATCTGTTGGGCTCTAGCCCGTCTGCCAGGAGGTCAGAACCTCCCTGCACCCACCCTCCTCTGGTGCCTGGGCTCACTTCACCCTGCTCTGCAGTGCCTCCTGGTGTACAACCCTCTGTTCCCTGCACACCTCTCCTGATCCAGACCCGCTCCATCAGGCGGTCTGTGACTTTGTGTGCTGCTGGGAGCTGGGAACAACCTAACCCTGTGTGCACTGAACTGCCACTTTGAAACCCTGGGGCCTGGCCTCAGGGTCCTTGGCAACGGCCCCTGCCGTGAGCACTACCACTGGGACCTGCCTGGAAGACTCCTTCAGTGTTACCTGCTCCAGGAAGTTCTCCTAGACTACCTCCTGGGTCTGGACAAAGGCTCCTGGTTCTACCAGGGTCACTTCTCTGTGTGACAGCTGCATGCTGGGTCCCTGTGAAAATCTCCCTGACCACCTAAGGGCATAAAGCATGTGTCTTAGCCTCTGGTCTTGTGTTGGTCTTTGCTGTGGAGTAAATGTGGGGTCAGGATACAGACCTGTAGGGGAGTGACCGCAAGAGCTACTTCTTCCACCTGCGTGGTCAAGCTGCTGTGTGTGTGTGTGTTTGTGTGTGTGCGCGTGTGTAGAGGATAGAGTCTGGGGAAGGGATCTCTTCCTGGCTCTTAACCAGGGTCAATGGAGGTAGAATGGCTCTCACATTGTGCCAGAAGAATCTCCTTGTTTTATCGAGACACACCCAAGAATACTACTACTTCCTCCGGTGAAATGCTTGCGCCAGTGAGACAGTGAAGTCTGGAGGGGACTATGCACATCTGGGCCGGGAAGAGGCTTCAGACGGGGCAATGGCTGGAGTCAGCAGCTACAGAGGTGACAGTGAGAACCCCTTAGTCTCCCTGAGACATCACATTAAGCGCGCCAGGCCAGACACGTCTGTGTGCCCAAACACCACCAGTACGACTGCTCCTCCAACATCTACACTGCTTCACCGACCACCAGGGTGAGAATGAAAGGGTGAAAGGTCACATCAGGGAACTCGGCTCACTATTGCTACCCCTGGGGAAGGTCGCATCTCACTCTTGCTACCCCTGGGGAAGGTCACATCATGGAACTCAGCTCACTATTGCTACTCCCAGGCAGAAGGGACTTCAGATGATTGTTCTGAGCTCTTTTCCTGATAAGGCCAAGAGTGTTTATTGAGTGAGCATGAGGCCATCAATTGTGAACCTCAGGCATTAGGAAGCACCCACTGCACACACATCAGAAAATGAGGGTGGGAGGAGGGCTTTGCCCCTGGCTCATGTCCACGCCACCTCTCCATCCCTGACTGAGGAAAATGTCACTTCTGCACCCGATTCTCAGTCTTCATTAGCCTGACCACAGAGGGAGGCACACAACACACTGGCTTCATGAGAGGTGCCTTTATTACAAGCTGACGTGAGCAGTCAGGCACTCCTCAGCAGGTAACGCAACAGAAATAAAAGACGAGACACTCCTGCGAACCCAGAGAGCAGCACCCTGGGTCCGTGACTACGCATGACTGTCTGCCCTGGCCTGTCTCCTGAGGTGCACTCCCTACAGAGTCTGGGCCAGAGTGTGGCTCCTGAGAACCTCAGTGCCCCTGTGTGCGCCTTCTTGACCACACCCTACCATCCCCACACTCGGACAGGAAGTGAAGAAGGGGGCACGGTGGAGAAAGAAGACATGACAGAGGAGGAAACACCATATAAACAGACTCCTGAGAAAGGCGTTAGCTAGACAGAGGCCAGCATGTGGTTCAGTGCAGTTTGCATAGTGATCCCCTAGATGGGAACCTGGGGTTTTAAAGCCCTCTACGGACACTGGTTGTTTGATATTCTCCTCAGTCTTTTTGGGGGGAGCATTTCACATCCCTTTTAGGGGACTTTGTGGTTCATGGTTCTTTTGGGGAGCCCTGATAGAGCAGTGTCCTCTTTGGGGGGCCCTTGAAGTACGGTATTCCCTTAGGGGGTTACTGGTGGTGTGACCCTTACGTTTTCTTGGCGAGTCCTAAGGGGTCAGTGCTCTCGTTGGAGGAAGAGGTCTGGTCTTTGCAGACTGCTGTGAAGTAGACTGTTTGGTTTTTGATCCACGATGGTTGGAAGGTGGCCAGAGTTTTCCTATGACTTTTTTGGTGTTTGCTCTGCTTCCTTATGGCCTGTGGGCGAGAGAAAAGGTAGAGATTTCTCAACTCTCAAGCTCCAGGTTTTGTTTGCTACATGTGAGCGCAGTCACTACTTGTGTGTTAGAGCTGCTCCCAGCCTACGCGGACTCATTCTAAACTTCCAGTGCCTGCACACTCTTGTTCATCCAGACACGGAAAAGTGATTGTGTGAGCCAAGGAAGTGCTCAGAAGGCAGGGACTGACATTGGCTTCCTGTGGCCAGCTGTGATGTCACACCCTGAACTCCCAGCACTTAAAAGGCTAACATAGGAGGATTACAAGTTTGAGGCCAGCCTGGGCTACAGAGTAAAGCTCTGTTTCAGCCTATGAACACGCTCCCCCACCAGAATGGAAGTATCTTGGAGGAACTTTGACTTGCTTGCCATCATGTTCCCAATACCCAGAAAAATGTCATATATTAGAGGCTAAATATATTCTACAACTTTGTTGATGGAAAAACTAGTGGTGGGGACCTAAAATTCAGATCTACTACCTTTATGCAGAAAAAAAGCATTAAAAGTGGGGTAAATATAAAAATACTTGTTAAAGTTATTTAATAGTTAACAACAAACTGAGGAATTGTGGAACCTAAATAAAGAAGAAAGTAATAGTCTCTCTTTCTCTGGCTTGCTTGTCTCAAGATGTGAGCTCTCAGCTACTGCTCCAGAATCATGCCTGCCTTCCTGCCATGCTGCCCCGTGCCATGATGGTCCGTGGACTTCCCCTCTGGAACTGTAAGCAGCCAATACTTTCCTCTATAACTTGCCTTGGTCAAGGCATTTTATTATAGCAATAGAAAAGTAACAAAGGGGCGAGCAGGCGGACGGCGCGCACGGGAGGCACAGGAGGCAGGGACTGGCGCGCAACACCGAGAGCAAATTGCCCCACTACAATTAAATCAAAGAGGTAGGCCTTTGGTTGGCGAGGTCCCTAGCAAAAGAGGAGCCGGGTCCTGTTCCTGAAGACCCTTCTGAGGGGTGAGAGGGATTGTGGCCCCCGGCAGGAGCCAGGAAACAGAGTGAGGGCATTTTGTAAGAAGAGCCCCTGGCCATCAGGGAAACCTGAACCGGTTTTAAAAGACCCATTAGATAGCATCAATAGGAGGAGATGGGCAGGCGCCAAGGCAAAAATTCACTCAATAATCTCAAAAACAACATGAAAACACCAGACCCCAATAATCTAACAACAGAAAGACTTGAACACCCTAACACAGAAGTGGAAAAAATTGACTTTATGAAAGCAATAGAGTACCTTAAACATGTGAAAAATGCCCTGATAGAAATGGATGAGAAGTATAACAAAAAGTTTGAAGAAATGAGTATATACATACATAATACCCTGGAAAACCAAGAAAAACCGATCAAACAGGTAATGGAAACAGTTTAAGAATTGAAAACTGAAATGGAAGCAAGGAAGAAAACACAAACGAGGACCAGTTGGATAGGGAAAATCTAGGTCAACGAACAGAGCCTACAGAAACAAGCATAATCAATAGAATACAAGAGATAGAAGAAAGAATCTCAGATTCTGAGGACACCATAGAGAAAATAAACACACTGATCAAAGAAAACAGCAAAGCCAACAAATTCTCATCACAAAACATTCAGGAAATATGGGACACAATAAAAAGACAAAACCTAAGAATAATAGGAATAGAAGAAGGAGAAGAGTCACAGCTCAAAGGCCCAGAAAATATATTTAACAAAATTATGGAAGAAAACTTTCCCAACATAAAGAAAGATATTCCTTTGAATATTCAAGAAGCATACAGAACACCAAACAGACTGGATCAAAGAAAAACATCCCCTCGCCATATAATAATCAAAACACTAAATACACAGGTTAAAGAAAGAATATTAAGAGCTGCAAAGGAAAAAGGCCAAATAACTTATAAAGGTAAACTGATCAGACTTACACCTGACTTCTCTATAAAAACCATGAAAGCCAGAGGTCCTGGATAGAGGTACTTCAGAAGCTAAGAGACCATGGATGCAAACCCAAACTACTATACCCAGCCAAGCTACTGTTCACTATCAATGAAGAAATCAAGACATTCCAGGATAAGAACAAATTTAAACAATATGTAGCCACAAATCCAGCCCTAGAGAAAGTAATAGAAGGAAAATCGCAACCCAAGGAACCCAACATTGCCAACACTGCCTGCAATAACTCAGGCATCTAGTGACCCTTCACCAGCACAACTCAAAGAAGGGAGACACACAAACTCTACTACCAAAAACAATAAGAATAACCGGAGTAAACAACCACTGGTCATTAATATCACTTAATATTAATGGGCTCAATTCACCTATAAAAAGGCACAGGCTAAGAGATTGGATATGAAAACAGGATCCAACATTCTGCTGTTTGCAAGAAACACATCTCAACCACAAAGACAGGCATCTACTCAGAGTAAAGGGTTGGGAAAAGGTGTTTCAAGCAAATGGACCTAAGAAACAAGTGGGTGTGGCCATACTAATTTCTAACAAATCTGACTTCAAACTAAAATCAATCAGAAGAAATCGAGATGGACACTTTATACTCACAACAGGAACAATTCATCAGGATGAAGTCTCAATCCTGAATATCTATGCCCCTAATATAAAAGCACCCACTTACGTAAAAGAAATATTACTAGAACTCAAGGCAGACATCAAACTACACACACTAGTAGTAGGAGACTTCAATACACCTCTCTCTCCAATGGACAGGTCAATCAGACAGAAACCTAATAGAGAATTAAGAGAATTATTGGAGGTAATGAAGCAAATGGATTTAACAGACATCTATAGAACACTCCACCCAAATAGGAAAGAATATACCTTCTTCTCTGCAGCTCATGGAACCTTCTCGAAAATTGACCACATACTCGGTAACAAAGGAAATCTCCACAGATTCAAAAAAATATCAGTGTCCACCTGTGTCTTATCAGATCACCACGGATTAAAGTTAGAAGGCAACAACAATGCTACCCCCAGAAAGCCAACAAACTCATGGAAACTGAACAGTCAACTACTGAACCACACCTGGGTCAAGGAAGAAATTAAGAAAGAAATTAAAGTCTTCCTTGAATTTAATCAAAATAAAGAGACAACATACTCAAACCTATGGGACACGATGAAAGCAGTGCTAAGAGGAAAGTTCATAGCACTAAGTGCCCACTTAAAGAAAACGGAGAAAGCATACATCGGGGACTTAACAACACACCTGAAAGCTTTAGACAAAAAAGAAGCAGACGCGCCCAGGAGGAGCAGAAGACTGGAAATAATCAAACTGAGGGCAGAAATCAACAAAATAGAAACACAGAAAACAGTCCAAAGAATCAATGAAACAAAAAGTTGGTTCTTAGAGAAAATCAACAAGATCGACAAACCCATATCCAAACTAATTAAACAACAGAGAGAAAACACGCAAATAAATAAGACCAGAAATGAAAAGGGGGACATAACCACAGACACAGAAGAAATTCAGAGAATCATTAGATCTTACTACAAAAGCCTGTATGCCACAAAACTGGAATATACGAAAGAAATAACAGTTTTTCAGATAAGTACTATATACCAAAGCTAAACCAAGACCAGGTGAACTTTCTAAATAGACCTGTTAGTCGCG
Source organism: Microtus oregoni (assembly GCF_018167655.1). Classification (NCBI taxonomy): domain Eukaryota; kingdom Metazoa; phylum Chordata; class Mammalia; order Rodentia; family Cricetidae; genus Microtus; species Microtus oregoni. The sequence goes on from NW_024543059.1 coordinate 2,364,794, forward strand.
AAGAACTACAAACTGTTATCAAAAATCTCCCTTCCAAAAAAAGCCCAGGACCAGATGGTTTCATTGCAGAATTCTACCAGAACTTCCAAGAAGAGCTAATACCTATACTCCTTAATGTATTTCACAATATAGAAACAGAAAACTCATTGCCAAATTCCTTTTATGAAGCTACAGTTACCCTGATACCAAAACCACACAAAGACCCAACCAAGAAAGAGAATTACAGGCCTATCTCACTCATGAATATCGACACAAAAATTCTCAACAAAATACTGGCAAACCGAATCCAAGAACACATTAGAAAAATTATCCATTATGATCAAGTAGGCTTCATCCCAGAGATGCAGGGCTGGTTCAACATACGCAAATCTATCAATGTAATCCATCATATAAATAAACTGAAAGAAAAAAACCATATGATCATTTCATTAGATGCTGAAAAAGCATTTGACAAAATTCAACACCCCTTTATGATAAAGGTCTTGGAGAGACTAGGGATACAAGGGTCCTACCTAAATATAATAAAAGCTATTTACAGCAAGCCGACAGCTAACATTAAATTAAATGGAGAAAAACTCAAAGCCATCCTACTAAAATCAGGAACACGACAAGGATGTCCTCTCTCTCCATACCTCTTCAATATAGTGCTTGAAGTTCTAGCAATAGAAATAAGACAACATAAGGGGATCAAGAGGATTCGTATTGGAAAGGAAGAAGTTAAGCTTTCGTTATTTGCAGAGGATATGATAGTATACATAAGCGACCCCAAAAACTCTACCAAAGAACTCCTACAGCTGATAAACACCTTTAGTAATGCGGCAGGATACAAGATCAACTCCAAAAAATCAGTTGCCCTCCTATACACTAAGGATAAAGAAGCAGAGAGGGAAATCAGAGAAGCATCACCTTTCACGATAGCCACAAATAACATAAAATATCTTGGGGTAACTCTGACCAAGGAATTGAAAGATCTATTTGACAAGAACTTTAAGTCTTTGAAGAAAGAAATTGAAGAGGACACCAGAAAATGGAAGGATCTCCCCTGCTCTTGGATTGGGAGGATCAACATAGTAAAAACGGCAATTCTACCAAAAGCAATCTATAGGTTCAATGCAATCCCCATCAAACTCCCATCAAAATTCTTCACAGATCTGGAGAAGACAATAATCAACTTTATATGGAAAAACAAAAAACCCAGGTTAGCCAAAACAATCTTATACAATAAAGGATCATCTGGAGGCATTACCATCCCTGACTTCAAACTCTATTACAGAGCTAAAGGATTAAAAACAGCTTGGTATTGGCATAAAAACAGAGAAGTTGACCAATGGAATCGAATAGAAGACCCCGACATTAACCCACAAACCTATGAACACCTGATTTTTGATAAAGGAGCTAAAAGTATACAATGGAAAAAAGAGAGCATCTTCAACAAATGGTGCTGGCAAAACTGGATGTCAACCTGTAGAAGAATGAAAATAGATCCATATCTATCGCCATGCACAAAACTCAAGTCCAAATGGATTAAAGACCTCAATATCAGTCTGAACACACTGAACCTGATAGAAGAGAAAGTGGGAAGTACTCTACAACACATGGGCACAGGAGACCACTTCCTACGTATAACCCAGCAGCACCAACATTAAAGGCCTCATTGAATAAATGGGACCTTCTGAGACTGAGAAGCTTCTGTAAAGCAAAGGACACTATCACTAAGACACAAAGGCAACCCACTGACTGGGAGAAGATCTTCACCAACCCCACAACTGACAAAGGTCTGATCTCCAAAATATATAAAGAACTCAAGAAACTAGACCGTAAAAATCTAATCAACCCAATTATAAAATGGGGCACTGAGCTGAACAGAGAATTCTCAACAGAAGAACTTCAAATGGCCAAAAGACACTTAAGGTCATGCTCAACTTCCTTAGCGATCAGGGAAATGCAAATCATGACAACTTTAAGATACCATCTTACACCTGTCAGAATGGCTAAAATAAAAAACACCAATGATAGCCTTTGCTGGAGAGGTTGTGGAGAAAGAGGTACACTCATCCATTGCTGGTGGGAATGCAAACTTGTGCAACCACTTTGGAAAGCAGTGTGGCGGTTTCTCAGGAAATTCGGGATCAACCTACCCCTGGACCCAGCAATACCACTCTTGGGAATATACCCAATAGAGGCCTTATCATACAACAAAAGTATATGCTCTACTATGTTCATAGCAGCATTGTTTGTAATAGCCAGAACCTGGAAACAACCTAGATGCCCTTCAATGGAAGAATGGATGAAGAAAGTATGGAATGTGTACATATTAGAGTACTACTCAGCAGTAAAAAAACAAGGCCTTCTTGAATTTTGCATACAAATGGATGGAAATAGAAAACACTGTCCTGAGTGAGGTTAGCCAGACCCAAAAAGAGGAATATGTGATGTATTCACTCATATTTGGTTTCTAGCCATAAACAAAGGACATTGAGCCTATAATTAGTGATCCTAGAGAAGCTAAATAAGGAGAACCCAAAGAAAAACTTATAGGCATCCTCCTGAATATTAACCTTCATCAGGCGATGAAAGGAGACAGAGACAGAGACCCACTTTGGAGCACCGGACTGAAATCTCAAGGTCCAAATCAGGAGCAGAAGGAGAGAGAGTACAAGCATGGAACTTAGGACTGTAAGGGGTGCACCCACACACTGAGACAATGGGGATGTTCTATCGGGAACTCACCAAGGCCAGCTGGCCTGGGTCTGAAAAAACCTGGGATAAAACCGGACTCGCTGAACATAGCGGACAATGAGGACTACTGAGAACTCAAGAACAATGGCAGTGGGTTTTTTATCCTACTGCACGTACTGGCTTTGTGGGAGCCTAGGCAGTTTGGATGCCCACCTTACTAGACCTGGATGGAGGTGGGAGGTCCTTGGACTTCCCACAGGGCAGGGAACCCTGATTGCTCTTTGAGCTGACGAGGGAGGGAGACTTGATTGGGGAAGGGGGAGGGAAATGGGAGGTGGTGGCGGGGAAGAGACAGAAATCTTTAATAAATAAATAAACGGAAAAAAAAGAAAAGTAAAAAAAAAGAAGAAAGTAATAACTCAAGGAGGGAAGCTTATTTCCAACTGTATGCATCCTGCAGGACACTCATTTTAGATATTAAAAACACAAAGACAAATATGTCTAAAAGATAGGTCAGACTGACACTAATGAAAAGTCAGGGTTTCTATTAATATCATACCAAGTACATTTCAGAATACTATTATCCAAAATAATGAAGGTTGTTTTATTATTGACTCAATTAGTGTTCAAAGTACCTGTTCAATTACAGAATGCATTACTTTCATATAGGCAGAAAAAAATCTATCAAGATAGGCTATATTAAAAATAGTCATAATAAATAGAAAGGGACTAAAATCATTTCATATATTCTCTAGAAACATAAAATTAAATTAGAAAACAATAGCAACATGTCTGGAGAAGTTGGAGCTGAGGGTATAGCTCAGGACTAGAATGTGGGCTTAGCCAGAAAAAACCCTGAGCTCCAGCCTCAGCCTCCACTAAGAACTCCCCCAAATACAGCTGGAAAACCCTCTAATGTTTGGAACAAGCAACCTCAGTTTTTGACACATCAAAATAGTATATATGGGGTATAGAGTAGCATTTCAATACATGTATGTAGTGTGTAATGACCGGGTCATAGGAACTACCTATCCAGTACCTCATATATACTTCTCTTTTTGAAGATATTTTTATCTATTCTTTTACAATTTCATTCAAATATATAAAGTGTCTTAATCATATGCAACCCAAATTCCCCCTAAGACTCTCCCAGACCCTCCCCAACACTACTTCCTCTCAAATTAATGTCCACTTCTTTATTTAAACAGCCCATTGAGTCCAGCTAGTCTCGCCTGCATGTGCCAGGGTGCGGGGCATCCCCTAGAGCATGGCATCCTCCCTGAAGTCACAGCTCCTTCCCTATTAGCCATCAGCTGTCAACAGCTCCTCAGCTGTGGGTGTGGACCCCTAAGTCCCTCCCCTATGTATACTGGAATGTCTACTGACTGGCTTGATCTTGGGTAGGTCTTGTACAGGGTAGCCATGGCTACTGTGAGTTCTTGACTACAGTGGTCCAGCAGACAGCACTTCACGGTGCTCCTCCCTCCCCATCCTCTTCTTCTTTCTATCCTCTTTGCTCATGGTTCTGAGTCCTGAGGGATGGAGATAAATGTCCTCTTTAGGGACGATCATACAACGGCCACCACTGTCAGCACTTCTGCCAGTTCTGCGTCTTCGCGTCAACTGTCGCCCTCCGGATACAGGAACTTCTCTGCCCCAGGCTGAGGGTGGCACTGGTCTAGTGATAAAAATGTGGGTGGCACCATGCCATGGGCTGAGGGCTCAGACTGCATCCAAGAGAAAGCCAGCTGAACACTGGAATTCTTCACTATCTGCTTCCTGATTGGGAAGGCAACGGGACCAGCTGCCGTAAATTCCACCATACCTTCCCTGCCCACGTGGACCGTGTCACCTGAGCCATCAGAGGTTTTTGCTTGGTCACAGCAGCTAGAGCATCGCACGAGAGACTTACATTTCCAATTCAGTCTCATCACTCACTCTTGGTTTAGAGTTTCCATGTCTTTGTGGTTCAGTTTTGGTGGCTGCCTGTGTCCAGAAGTCCAGCCGTTTCTTCTAGGCTCTCCAATTTGTAGCCTGAAATTGCCCATTATTGCCCCAGTGGTCCCTTTCACTCTGTGATGCTAAGTTATAGCGCCTCAATTTTCTTCTTTTTTTAATTGTTTTTTTGTTGAGCTCTACATTTTTCTCTGCTCCCTTCCCTGCCTCTCCCCCCTCCCTTTCAACCCTCTCCCAAGGTCCCCATGCTCCCAATTTACTCAGGAGATCTTGTCTTTTTCTACTACCATGTAGATTAGATCTATGTAAGTCTCTCTCAGGGTCCTCATTGTTGTCTAGGTTCTCTGGGATTGTGATTTGTGGGCTTTTTTTTTTTTGCTTTATGTTTTAAAACCACTTATGAGTGAGTACATGTGATAATTGTCTCTCTGGGTCTGGGTTATTTCACTCAAAATGTTTTCTATCCATTTATCTGCAAAATTCAAGATGTTCCTATTTTCTTTCTGCTGTGAGGTACTCCATTGTATAAATGTACCACATTTTCCTTATCCATTCTTCGGTCGAGGGGCATTTAGGTTCTTTCCAGGTTCTGGCTATGACAAACAATGCTGCTGCTATGAACATAGTTGAGCACATGTCCTTGTGGCACGATTGGGCATCTTTTGGATATATACCCAAAAGTGGTATTGCTGGGTCTTGAGGAAGGTTTTTCTCCTACTTTTCTGAGAAATCGCCACATTGACATCCAGAGGGACTGTACCAGTTTGCATTCTCACCAGCAATGCAGAAGTGTTCCCTTTTCCCCACAACCTCTCCAGTATAAGTTGTCATCAGTGTTTTTGATCTTGGTCGTTCTTAGATGTCTCAACGTTCATTGCTGAAATTGGGTCTTTCATCTTTTCAAGAAGCTAATTTGAGCTTATTATTTGTGTATTTTAGTCTCAGTTCTGCTCTGATCTTTTTATTTCGTGTCTTCTACTAATTTTATGTTTGCTTTGTTAATGCTTTTCTAATGTGTTAAGTTTCAACTAGTAGGTTTTTATTCTATTTTTTTAATGTGGCATTTCTTCCTATTAAATTCTCTTAGTACTGCTTTTGCTACACTTGTGGGTTTTGTTTTTATTTTTGCTTCTTAACTTTCCTCCTCTGGTTTCTTCAATAACTCATGCACTCAGTGGCATGCTGCTTAGTTTCCATGATTTGTATTTGTACAATTTCTAAAATTCCTCCTGCTGATTCCTGGTCTTAGTCTATTGATGTCAAGGAATATGTGAATTAAGAATTCAATTTTAAAATTTTGTTAAGACCTGTTTTGATCTAACTTTTATGAGCCAGCCATCCTGGAAAATGTTCTGTGTGGATGTATATGTGTATGTATGTATATAAATTATATAAATGGTCTGTGTGTGTATGTATGTATATAAATTATATAAATGTTCTGTGTGTGGATGTATATGTATATGCATATGCATATATGTAAATGTTGTGTGTGTGGATGTATGTGTCTACATATATGTATATAAATGTTATGCATGTGGATATATATGTGTATGTATATAAATTATATAAATGTTCTGTGTGTGGATGTATGTGTGTATGCATGTATATAAGTTATATAAATGTCCTGTGTGTATGTATATGTGTATGTATGTATATAAATTATATGACTGTTCTGTGTGGATGTATATGTATACGTATATGTATATAAGTGTTCTGTGTGTGGATGTGTGTATGTATGTACATAAATTATATAAATGTCCTGTGTGTGGATGTATATGTATACGTATATGCATATATGTAAATGTCCTGTGTGTGGATGTGAGTATATTCAGTAGCTGTTGGGTATGATGATCTGCAACCCCTAGGTCTGTCTGGTCTATTACAGAGGTGTTGTATTGCCATCTGTCCTCTTTTACAACTAAGGTCTGCTTTTCGTAATTCATTGCTCCAGCACTGGGTACACATACATTTATGATTACACCCTCTCTTCTTGAATTGATCCATTTGTTGTTAAACAGTGACTTTCTTTTCAGTTAGTTTGTTTAAGTAGTCTGTGTTATATACTGCATAATATATACATATATATAATATATACATATATACATAATCGCTCTCCTTTTGGTTCCATTTTCATGGTAAGTCTTTTTCCATCCCTTCTCCTTCAGCCTATGTATCTCTAGTAAAGAGAATTCTCATAGGTAGTGTATCATTTGGTATGGTTTAAAAAAAAATCTATTTTTCCAGGGGCCAGAGAGACTGCTCTGTGGCTAAGAGTACCAGCTGGTCTTCCAGAGCACCTTGTTTGAGTCCCAGCACCCAAATGGTGTGGTTCACACCATGATTCACAACCATCGGTAACTCCAGTTCCAGGGATCTCATGTCCTCTCTGGCTCCCACAGGCAACAGGCATGCATGTGGTACACCTACCTACATGCAAGCAAAGCATCCGTACTCAAAAAATAAAAATTAAAAAAATCTATTTAGCCAGTCTGTCTATTTTAATTGGGGAATATTGATCCATTTTCATTCAAGGTCATCACTAATAAAGAAACATTTCTGTTGCTCTGTTAATTTTTCTTGTTTTGTTTTTTGTATCTCTGTTGTTCCTTTCTCGTCTATCTTTGTGCTCCAGTAGGATCCTCTCTGAGTTCTGTACTCGCCTGTGATGGTTGCTATTCTTTCGCTTCTGCTGTAAGGCTTGTCTAGTAAGGATGACCTCCTGTGGGTTTTAGTCGTCTTGGGAAGCAGCTTCCTTGCCTGTCCACTGTGGATGCTTTGGCAGAGTGCCTTGTAGTTTCATTGCCTGTAATCTACATTTGCAAAGACATCAGCTATCTCTGCCTGGGATTGTAACCCTAGCTAGATACAGCTCCTTTAGGCAGGAATATTGGTATCCAAGGACTACACAAGTTGACTTAAAGGTTCTTGCATGCTAACCTGCTCAGACAACAGGAGGCTAAGTTGAGAAATGGATGTTCAACTGCTTCTCAAAAACTGCAAGGGGCTGGAGTGTTAGACATGCCATTCAGAAAAGTCTTGGTTACCTTCCGGGGTCTCTGGTGAACAGGGCCACTTGGGTGCTTTCAGGACAGCAGAGGGTACCATGTGACTATCTGCTGAGGGTTTCTATGGGGGCCCAAACGCCTGCTGTGGCAGTGGAGCAGGTGGAGCAGGTGGAGCTGTGCTGCAGCTGCGTGGATGCTGCATGGGTCTACAGGGCCAAGGACTTAGAGTAGTCCTGTGCAGCAACAACTTGAGTGGGAGGAAAGCATGGTGCAGTCTGGGCTCTTTGTCTGGGGAAATACGGCAGTGTGAACCCCTGGTAGCTCCTCAGCGGGCACAAGACCTGATGAGGCCGCAGGGTTCTGCAGAACTGAGTACTTTCTGGAGCATGAATGAGAGCTTGTATGGACCACCTGATTACCTTAGCCAAGTCAACGGCCTCAGTTCAGCCCTAGGACACACATGACGGAAAACAAGAACCGCCCATGTCTTTTGCATGCATGCTCACAGCCAACCCATATAATAAATAAGGTAAAATGCAATGAATTTCTAGACTTAAGAAAGGGAAATTAGAAAAGACATCGCAATGAATGAAAATGAACCCACAATGTCTCTGTCTCTTCCCAGTGCCGCGAAAGAACATTGCTAGCTAGAAGTTCATACACAACAGAGGCTTACCTTTCTTAGCTTTAGGGGCTACGCTGGCAGGGGTGAGCGACACATCTGGCTTCTGGGCAGAGACCTGTGTTTCAAAGCTGGTACCTTCTGTTACGTTTTCCAGATGAAATAAGTCTGTATTTGTAGGAGTGGGGGGAACAGAAAGACAAAAAAAAAAAAAAAAAAGTATGAGGGCATTTGGCTTCCTTTCTAAGAGCATCAGAGCCTCCCATGAGGGTGAAGGGCTCATGTTTAACCTCTTCCCCAAGTGCTGGCTTCTGAACGCGACCACGCGCGTGTAGGTTCTGACACACCAGTTTTAAAGGGTTGCTCACACTCAGACTCTAGCAACCACAGGATGGGACTGTGGGGACCATGGAAACAGTATTTTAAAAGACTGTAGGAAAAGAAATCTCCAGTCGACAACTTCAGCCACCACCTTACGAAGTTAGAAAAGGAAGAGCCGATCAAACTGAAAGCAGGAGAAAGGAAATTGTGAGGATAAGAGAAAAACCAAAACCCAAACCCAAACCCAAGCCTTTGGCAGGACCCAAAAACCAGACTAAATTCTAACTAGGCTGATAAGAATAAACAAAACCAAAAAGGCATAACATACCACATTGGGAATAAGTCGGTGGAAATCAGGATAGGACAGATATTAAAAGAGAATAAGTGGTGGGGAACCTTGTTAGCCAATCACCTTTAAAAGGTGGGGCCCAGGGTAAAACCTGTGCACCTCCAGGTGCTCTCTCTCCCTGCGCCTTTTCCCAAGGGACATTGCTGTGCTTGGATTTCTCATTTCCTGTTTTGTGAGTTTTCCCCTTATAATAAATAAAATATAATTGTTTTATCCTTAGATGGCCTGGTTATTTCAACAAATAAGAACTGAGCACAGTGGCAAATTACTATAACCCCAGCACTCAGGAAGCAAAGGCAGGAGGATAATGAGTTTGAGCCCATCTTGGGCTACATAGTGAGGCCCTGTGTCAAAAACTAAACTAAATTTAAAAATAAAAGAACTCAGAAAATGTAAATATTAAAAAAGGAGACTAAAACATACTATGCTAATAAATCTGAGTTTTTGGAGTAGATTTTTAAAATGTCCTTGAAAGAGATAATCCCACTACTTCCTATGAAGAAAAGGCCAGGTATGGACAACTTCACAGAAGGGAGGAGAGGGCATTCTAAGCTGCCGACACTGCTATGCTATAAAAACAAAGAAACTACAGGAGAAACACAAAAGTATACTGCTCATGAAAACAGACACAAAACCTTAGAGAAATTCTATCAAATGAAAATCCACAGACACCAGGTGCAGTCTGTTCCAAAGACACAGGCCATTTCAACATTGGAAAATCAATGTAAGCCACTAAAAGAGAAAGCATTTAAAAAGGAAACCCTCACGATCACAGCAGTAGCTTCAGAAGAAGCAGTGAAGAATACAAAGTACGTTCTTAAATGTTTTTTCGAGACATCAGCCACAGGAAAGCAGTTTTTGCAGCCCGGCAAGGGGTATTTACGGAAGAACTTCAGGTAATACCGTGCCAAATGTTTTTCTATTGGCATGGACATCCAGTCTCGCCACTGAGACGTTACTTGCAGGTCTAGCCAATGTGATAAGACAAGAAAAAGAAATCAAAGGTGCCCAGAGAGGAAGAAGGAAAATTTTACAGAAGGCATGGGCCACATGTGTTGGAAACTAGACCCTAAAATAAACTCACTGGAACTCGTAAGTTAACGTCATAAGATTTCATGATATGATGCCAATGTATGCGAATCAAATGCACGTCTAGATATTCAACAATAAATTGGAGATTACAATTTTAAAATACCATCTTTAGTAGCATAAAATGTAATCTTTTAGAGCTAAATCCTATAGTTATGTAAGGGGTACATCACAAAGTCTTGCTGAAAAGGATTTCAGAACGTCTAAGCACAGGAAGAGATGCGTGTTCAGAACGTCTAAGCACAAGAAGAGATGCGTGTTCAGCTTCATCATCTTTGCACTGGACAGATGCACTTTCAGCTCCACAACTGCACTGGCTAGACAAGACTGTGGCCGCATTCCCATCTGGTCTTGCTCGGAAGTGAGCACCCAGCTCCAATCCATCTTTCGCCTAGCAGATACCCTTTTGTTGCCCTGTGTGAATCTTGTCTGAGTTCCCAAGGACACAAAGCCTATGCCTGTTTGGTTCAGGAAGCCTGGCAAACTGTGGTTACCTGATGAGTGGAGAATTTGCACTTGGCATTGCATTTTTTTTAGAAGCTTCGTTCAGGTTGTTTTGAGCAGATGGGAATCAAATGGCTTAATTGTAAATATGAAAAAAATAAGAGATTCCCTGGGCAAAGAGAAAGTGTTCAGTCCATTCAGACCAGAGCTCCCGCAGCCACAAAAGGCCAAGTCCATCCTTAAAGTCTCTGAGCCTTCCCATGAACCCACACCCGCGCCACTACATCCACAAGACTAGACACTTGCATTAGAAACATCATGCCTGTGCTGGACACGTACAGGCTTTCCCCCTTTGTCCATAAACAACACAGTACACCATTCATCCTGCCTGCACCCTGCCCTTCGGTGCTACAAGTAATGCAGAGATGACATAAGGAGCACGAGGGGGTGTGAGGGGCTATTGGAGACACTGAGACATTGTCCATGAGACTGGCGTGCCGATGGGTTTTAGTATTTTTTTAGTTACTTACAGATACCACAACTATGCTATATTCATGCACTGTGAGAATAAACAGAATCGAGCTACCATGTTTCTCTAAGATGATGGAGATCTTGACACAATTACAGATAAAACCCAAGAATGCCTTTAAAAGTATATTTATTAGCCGGGCGGTGGTGGCGCACGCCTTTAATCCCAGCACTCGGGAGGCAGAGGCAAGTGAATCTCTGTGAGTTCGAGGCCAGCCTGGTCTACAGTGTGAGTTCCAGGACAGGCTCCAAAGCTACAGAGAAACCCTGTCTCAAAAACAAAACAATACACACACATATATATGTATATACATTTATACACACACACATATATACTATTGTGTGTATGTGTGTGCATGTACAGTAATAGTAATAGAAGCTGATAGGCCAACAAGAAGGCAAAGTGTGTAAAGCTGCTCGCTGCCAAGTCTGACAACTTAAATTTAATCCTAAGACTCACATGGTGGAAAGAAAGAATTGATTCCTGTAAGTTCTCTGACCTTTTCAGAAGGACTTATGTCTGGCAATGATAAACATTGTATATAAACATTCATGGCCATTTTGTTTATAGCCCCAAATTGGAAACAACTCAAGTGTCTGTTAATGTGTGGCCAGATAACAGCAGATAGTTTCTACATAATACACACAACTGGTCCTGCATTTAAACAAACAAACAAAGGGTACCCCAGTGATTCAACCATCTGCTGCCAGGCTCCTCTTTCTTAAATGCTCCACTGTCTACTAACCCCAACAGAATGAGAATCACTATGGTAACTACATCCAAACCACAGCATGGTACAGGAAAGGAGAAGCCACTGGCACAGTCAACAGGGACAACAGGGAACATCTGAAACGCTGGGGCCGATGGAAGGAGCTGGATGAGAACGACCGTGGGATATGGGTTCTATTTACGGATTTCTGGAGAACGTAAGCTGTGAGATGGAAGCGGGTCAGTGTTGGGCGTGACGCTTGCTCAGAAGGTAGGAGGTCATCACAGAGACATATGAGGAGACTGCTTTTGGTTTTGGGGGTACAGGGTTTCAGTGTGGCTCCGGCTGATGCTGAACTGGCCTTGCAGCTGAAGTGGCCATAAGTGCCAGTCCCCACACCCCTTCTTCCCATGGCTGGGATTACAGTGATGGCTACCTCATCTGGTTTGTTCTTTGAGAGAGTCTTGCTATACTGGCCTGTGTGGCCTCAAACTTGCAGCAATTCTCTCACCTCGGCTCTCCAATGCTAGACTGACAGGCATCAGACACAGGAAGACACGATGGCGACAGACTAATTTTCCTGGCTGTGGTAGAGGTTTTATAAATGCACACCTAGCTCAAATCTCATTGCTACATCTCAAATAGCTACAGTTTACTGTATGGCTATTATTCTTCAGGAAAGTGGGGTTTTTGTTTTATTTTGTTTTTAAATACCTTTCTTACAATTTGTTTAAAATATTTATTGAACCTAGATATAGTGGTATTGAAAGATTTCTGTATCCCAATATTAAGTCTCTCCACCGATGCAATAAATCAGATCAGGCTAAATTAATGATACCAGGTCTAATCAGAGCAAAGCAACTCCCAGGTGAGGGGAGAAGAAATCATGCCGCAAGTCTATGGGCCGGGTCTTAAATACCCTGTAAGCATGATCTTGTGCCTCTCAGGAAGAGGAGCCACCACTTGCAGTCTTTCTCAGGGGCAAGGTAGGGAGAGCGAGCGAGAGGTGGAGCCAGAGCAGAGCTTCCACCTAAATAGGAATACCCCTATAGACTGAGCACGCGGGAGGCTAAGGCAGGAGAGCAGTGAGTTTGACAACAACTTGGGCTGCACAGCAAGTTCAAGGCCAGCCTGTGGAATATATTAAGACCATTTCAAAAATCCTTTTTAGTTTCATCTATGTGCAAGGCATTGCTGTAGGAGCTGAAAACACACAAGGAAACAGCAGTAAAAACCTCTTCTGTTATGGAGCTCACATCCCCATAGGAGGGGGAGGAGACTAGCAACAGTGGGTTGACAAGATGGCTCTGCAGGTAAGGAACCAAGCCTTCTGCATTCAATCAGATCCCAGACCCCATATGTCTTAGCTGGGCTTCTATTGTGGTTATAAAACACCACAGCCAGTACCGGAAGACCCATCTGAGTGGTGAGTGTGTTCTTGACCCGCAGCAAGAGCCAGGAAACAGAACAGGGACATTCCCAGACCCCCTTGGCTCCCCAATCATTCTGCAGGGGCTGCTCCCCTCTGCTGGGGCTGCTCCCCCCGCTAGGACCTCTCTTTCCCTAGCCCATCCCAGCTTGCACCCAGGAACCTCCTCCCTTCTTCCTCCCTTCCACTGGGCCGCGGATCAGCCAGCTCAGCCTGTTTGGGCACTGGGATGGGTCCTGGGGGCAAAGGGCAGCGGAGTTCCTTTGCTTTGGTAGCCTGCCTGCAGAAAGGTAGGCCTTTTGTCAGCAAGGTCCCTGGTCAGCAAGGGAACCTGATCTTGTTTCAGAAGACCCATTGGATAGCATTTGTAGGAGGAGATGGGCAGGCGCCAAGGCAAGAATTCCTCCATCAATCTGAAAAACAACATGAAAACACCAGAACCCAATGATCTTACAACAGAAGGACTTGAACAACCTAATCCAGAAGAAGTGGAAAAAATTGACTTTATGAAAGCAATAGAGTCTCTTAAACAGCATGTAAAAAATGCCCTTATAGAATTGGATGAGAAGCATAACAAAAAGTTTGAAGAAATGAGTAAATACATAAATGATACCCTGGGAAACCAAGAAAAACCGATCAAACAGGTAATGGAAACAGTTCAAGAATTGAAAACTGAAATGGAAGCAAGGAAGAAAACACAAACCGAGGGCCGGCTGGATATGGAAAATCTAGGTCAACGAGCAGACACCACAGAAACAAGCATAAACAATAGAACACAAGAGATAGAAGAAAGAATCTCAGATTCTGAAGACACCATGGAGAAAATAAACACACTGACCAAAGAAAACAGCAAAGCCAACAAATTCTCACAAAACATTCAGGAAATATGGGAGACAATAAAAAGACCAAACCTAAGAATAGTAGGGATAGAAGAAGGAGAAGAATTACAGCTCAAAGGCCCAGAAAATATATTTAACAAAATTATGGAAGAAAACTTTCCCAACATAAAGATATTCCCATGAATATTCAAGAAGCATACAGAATACCAAATAGACTGGATCAAAAAAAAATCCCCTCGCCATATAATAATCAAAACACAAAACATACAGATTAAATAAAGAATATTAAGAGCTGCAAAGGAAAAAGGTCAAGTAACTTATAAAGGTAAACTGATCAGACTTACACCTGACTTCTCTATGGAAACCATGAAAGCCAGAAGGTCCTGGATACTGGTATTGCAGAAGGTTCTGGTACTGCAGAAACTAAGAGACCATGGATGCAAGCCCAGACTACTATACCCAACCAAGCTATCGTTCACTATCAATGGAGAAAAAGTATTCCAGGATAAGAACAAATTTAAACAATACGTAGCCACAAATCCGCCCTAGAGAAAGTAATAGAAGGAAAATCACAACCCAGGGAATCCAACATTGCCAACACTGCCCGCAATAACTCAGACATCTAGCGACCCTTCACCAGCACAACTTAAAGAAGGGAGACACACAAACTCTACTACCAAAAACAATAACCGGAGTCAACAACCACTGGTCATTAATATCACTTAATATCAATGGACTCAATTCACCTATAAAAAGGCACAGGCTAAGAGATTGGATACGAAAACAGGATCCAACATTCTGTTGTTTACAAGAAATACATCTCAACCACAAAGACAGGCATCTACTCAGAGTAAAGGGTTGGGAAAAGGTGTTTCAAGCAAATGGACCTAAGAAACAAGTGGGTGTGGCCATACTAATTTCTAACAAATCTGACTTCAAACTAAAATCAATCAGAAGAAATCAAGATGGACATTTTATACTCATAACAGGAACAATTCATCAGGATGAAGTCTCAATCCTGAATATCTATGCCCCTAATATAAAAGCACCCACTTATGTAAAAGAAACATTACTAGAACTCAAGGCAGACATCAAACTACACACACTAGTAGTAGGAGACTTCAATACACCTCTCTCAGCAATGGACAGGTCAATCAGACAGAAACCTAATAGAGAAGTAAGAGAACTACTGGAGGTAATGAAGCAAATGGACTTAACAGACATCTATAGAACATTCCACCCAAATAGGAAAGAATATACCTTCTTCTCTGCAGCTCATGGAACCTTCTCGAAAATTGACCACATACTCGGTAACAAAGGAAACCTCCACAGATTCAAAAAAATATCAGTGTCCACCTGTGTCTTATCAGATCACCACGGATTAAAGTTAGAAGGCAACAACAATGCTACCCCCAGAAAGCCGACAAACTCATGGAACCTGAACAATCAACTACTGAACCACACCTGGGTCAAGAAAGAAATTAAAGTCTTCCTTGAATTTAATCAAAATAAAGAGACAACATACTCAAACCTATGGGACATGATGAAAGCAGTGCCAAGAGGAAAGTTCATAGCACTAAGTGCCCACTTAAAGAAAATGGAGAAAGCACACATTGGAGACTTAACAACACACCTGAAAGCTCTAGAAAAAAAAAGAAGCAGACTCAACCAGGAGGAGTAGAAGACTGGAAATAATCAAACTTAGGGCTGAAATCAACAAAATAGAAACACAGAAAACAATCCAAAGAATCAATGAAACAAAAAGTTGGTTCTTGGAGAAAATCAACAAGATCAACAAACCCCTATCCAAACTAATCAAATGACAGAGAGAAAACACGCAAATAAATAAGATCAGAAATGAAAAGGGGGACATAACCACTGACACAGAGGAAATTCAGAGAATCATTAGATCTTACTACAAAAGCCTGTATGCCACAAAACTGGAAAATGCAAAAGAAATGAACATTTTTTTTAGAGAAGTACCATATACCAAAGTTAAATCAAGACCAGGTGAACGATCTAAATAGACCTGTTAGTCGCGAAGAATTAGAAGTTGTTATCAAAAACCTCCCTTCCAAAAAAAGCCCAGGACCAGATGGTTTCAATGCAGAATTCTACCAGAACTTCCAAGAAGAGCTAATACCTATACTCCTTAATGTATTCCACAATATAGAAACAGAAGAGTCATTGCCAAATTCCTTTTATGAAGCTACAGTTACCCTGATACCAAAACCTCACAAAGACTCAACCAAGAAAGAAAATTATAGGCCAGTCTCACTCATGAACATCAACGCAAAAATTCTCAATAAAATACTGGTAAACCGAATCCAAGAACACATTAGAAAAATTATTCATTATGATCAAGTAGGCTTCATCTCAGAGATGCAGGGCTGGTTCAACATACACAAATCTATCAATGTAATCCGTCATATAAATAAATAAAGAAAAAACCATATGATCATTTTATTAGATGCTGAAAAAGCATTTGACAAAATTCAACATCCCTTTATGATAAAGGTCTTGGAGAGATTCGGGATACAAGGGTCATACCTAAATATAATAAAAGCTATTTACAGCAAGCCGACAGCTAACATTAAATTAAACAGAGAGAAACTCAAAGCCATCCCACTAAAATCAGGAACACGACAAGGATGTCCACTCTCTCCATACCTCTTCAATATAGTGCTTGAAGTTCTACCATACCTCTTCAATATAGTGCTTGAAGTTCTAGCAATAGAAATAAGACAACATAAGGGGATCAAGGGGATTCGTATTGGAAAGGAAGAAGTTAAGCTTTCGTTATTTGCAGAGGATATGATAGTATACATAAGCGACCCCAAAAACTCTACCAAAGAACTCCTACAGCTAATAAACACGTTTAGTAATGTGGCAGGATACAAGATCAACTCCAAAAAATCAGTTGCCCTCCTATACACTAAGGATAAGGAAGCAGAGAGGGAAATCAGAGAAGCATCACCTTTCACGATAGCCACAAATAACATAAAATATCTTGGGGTAACTCTGACCAAGGGATTGAAAGATCTATTTGACAAGAACTTTAAGTCTTTGAAGAAAGAAATTGAAGAGGACACCAGAAAATGGAAGGATCTCCCTTGCTCTTGGATTGGGAGGATCAACATAGTAAAAATGGCAATTCTACCAAAAGCAATCTATAGATTCAATGCAATCCCCATCAAACTCCCATCAAAATTCTTCACAGACCTTGAGAGGACAATAATCAACTTTATATGGAAAAACAAAATACCCAGGATAGCCAAAACAATCTTATACAATAAAGGATCATCTGTAGGCATTACCATCCCTGACTTCAAACTCTATTACAGAGCTACAATATTGAAAATAGCTTGGTATTGGCATAAAAACAGAAGTTGATCAATGGAATCGAATAGAAGGCCCAGATTGTAACCCACAAACCTATGAACACCTGATTTTCGATAAAGGAGCTAAAAGTATACAATGGAAAAAAGAGAGCATCTTCAACAAATTGTGCTGGCATAACTGGATGTCAATCTGTAGAAGAATGAAAATAGATCCCTATCTATCGCCATGCACAAAACTCAAGTCCAAATGGATTAAAGTCCTCAATATCAGTCTGAACACACTGAACCTGAAAGAAGAGAAAGTGAGAAGTACTCTACAACACATGGGCACAGGAGACCACTTCCTACGTATAACCCAGCAGCACAGACATTAAGGGCAACATTGAATAAATGGGACCTCCTGAAACTGAGAAGTTTCTGTAAAGCAAAGGACACTGTCACTAAGACAAAAAGGCAACCCACTGACTGGGAGAAGATCTTCACCAATCCCGCAACAAACAAAAGTCTGATCTCTAAAATATATAAAGAACTCAAGAAACTAGACTTGAAAATGCTAATCAACCCAATTATAAAATGGGGCACTGAACTGAACAGAGAATTCTCAACAGAAGAAGTTCAAATGGCCAAAAGACACTTAAGGTCATGCTCAACTTCCTTAGTGATCAGGGAAATGCAAATCAAAACAACTTTGAGATACCATCTTACACCTGTCAGAATAGCTAAAATCAAAAACACCAATGATAGCCTTTGCTGGAGTAAGGGGTACACTCATCCATTGCTGGTAGGAATGCAAACTTGTGCAACAACTTTGGAAAGCAGTGTGGCGGTTTCTCAGGAAATTTGG
Source organism: Microtus oregoni (assembly GCF_018167655.1). NCBI lineage: Eukaryota > Metazoa > Chordata > Mammalia > Rodentia > Cricetidae > Microtus > Microtus oregoni. The sequence continues at coordinate 2,382,950 of NW_024543059.1, forward strand.
GATCAACCTACCCCAGGACCCAGCAATACCACTCTTGGGAGTATACCCAAGAGATGCCCTATCATACTACAAAAGTATATGCTCAACTATGTTCATAGCAGCATTGTTTGTAATAGCCAGAACCTGGAAACAACCTAGATGCCCTTCAATGGAAGAATGGATGAAGAAAGTGTGGAATATATACACATTAGAGTACTACTCAGCGGTAAAAAAACAATGACATCTTGAGTTTTGCATGCAAATGGATGGAAATAGAAAACACTATCCTGAGTGAGAACCTTCATCTGGCGATGGAAGGAGATAGAGACAGAGACCCATATTGGAACACCGGACTGAGCTTCCAAGGTCCAAATGAGTTGCAGCACAAGGAGGGAGAACATGAGCAAGGAAGTCAGGATCGCGAGGGGTGCACCCACACATTGAGACAATGGGGCTGATCTATTGGGAGCTCACCAAGGCCAGCTGGACTGGGTCTAAAAAGCATGGGATATAACCGGACTCTCTGAACATGGCAGTCAATGAGGGCTGCTGAGAAGCTAAGAACAATGGCACTGGGTTTTGATCCTACTGCATGCACTGACTTTGTGGGAGCCTAGGCTGTTTGGGTGCTCACCTTCCTAGACCTGGATGGAGGGGGAGGACCTTGGACTTCCCACAAGGCAGGGAACCCTTACTGCTCTTTGGGCTGGAAAGGGAGAGGGAGGGAAGCGAGGGAGGGGGAGGGAAATGGGAGGCGGAGGCGGGGAGGAGGCAGAAATTTTTAATAAAAAATAGTAATAATAAAAAATAAACCAATAAAAAATAAATAAATAAAACACCACAGCCAAGGTAACTTACAGAAGGAAGCATTTAATTGAGCTTACAGTTTCAGCGTGCTAGAGACCATGATGGTGGAGCAAAGGCTTGGTGGCGGGTACAGCTGAGACCTCATATCTCAAACCACAAGCCGGAGGCAGAGAGGCACACTGGGAATGGTACAAATCTTTTGAAATCTCAAGTCCACCCTCGATTTCCACCCAGTGGGGCTCAAGTACTCAAACACAGGAGACTATGGGGGCCATTCTCAAACCAGCACAGGCTGTGACGATGGACGGAGAGAGGGGGCTCCACAAAGCTGCTACCTGACTCTACTTAGACGCCACGGTGTGTGCATGCTCCTTTCCTCCCTCATCATGCACAACACACAATAATAACAAATTAAAATAAAGAAGACTAGTAACAATGTTAGGGTGAGCTAAGGGCTGCTGAAAATGATTGATCAAGACAGTAAAACTCAGCGTGCGGAGGTTCTAAGTAAGACTCACAGAATATACCTTTCTTGGATGTCATCTGAGCCAAGATAACAATTTAAGGGAGCGGAGGAGTCCAGTCTCAGGACAGCAAGTGAAGACCAACTGGGGAAGCAGTGCCGGAGATCCTGGGGAAAGCGAGGGAATGTGCCTGGAGCCGAAGGAAGAGCACGGATCACGTGCAATGTGGAAGGCTGGCAGCTGTGATCCCGGCTGGACTTAACTGGGTTTGATCCCTGTGGCTGCTATGCCCGGAGTGAGCTTGGTGGGCGGAGGGAAGGGAGGCACAAGGGTGGAAGGGGACGGTAAAGACCCAGGTGAGAGTGATAACACCTGGTCCATGGAGGCAGTGAGTGACATGAGAAACAGCTGGACACAGCTATCATTACAGGCACGAGCATCAGAATTCACCAGTAGACAGGATGAGCGAGGTACACACGAGTGAGGAGTCAGGGATGGTTTAAGATCTGGGGATGAAGTAACTGATAGACTGGCCATTGTCAGGAAAGATGCAGATAAAGAAGGTTTTGGGATGGAATACCAGGAGGTCATTGGTTTGGACTTGAGTTATTGGAGTTTTCTATTAGACATCTAAATGGAAATCCATAAAAAGACCAAGGAAAGAAAACAAAGTAATATGGCCACCTAGTTGCCTATAAACTATCCTTGTGTGCACGCGTGTACAGGGCACGGAGGCCCATGTCAGGTGCTCTTCCCTGGTAGCTGCTTTCTTTCTCGGTGCCGAAACTGAACCTACGACCTCACACACTAGGCAGGTGCTCTGCTACCGAGCATCTTCCCAGCCATCCTTCACCTTATCTACTGAGACAGAGTCTCTCAGAGGACCTGCGGCTCCCCGCAAACCCCAGCCATTCTCCAGCCTCTCTCTGTGCTAGTGCTACAGATATACACCACGACGCCTTGCTTTTTATGTGGGTGCTAGGGATCAAACTTAGGTCCTTATTCAGCAAACACTTTACCAACTGAGCCACCTCCCCAGTCCTCCAAGTCATTTTCAATTATGTCATTAGACTATTGATTGATTGATTGATGCATGTATATCCTTATGAGTTTTCAAGACAAAGTTTCTCTGTGTTGCCCTGGTTGTCCTGGAACTTACTTTATAGACCAGGCTGGCCTCAAACTCAGAGGTCCACATGCCTCTGCCTCCCGAGTGTTGGGATTAAAGGCGTGCGCCACCACGTGGCTCTTTTTCTTTTTAGGCAGGCAGAGCTGAAATTCCTTTTGCAGTGCCTGTCAATGCTGAATAGTGAAGCCTATTCTTACAAACTCACCAAACAAAGAGCGCGTGACTTAAGACTGTTACTTTCCTTGATGACGGCCAGCGTAGAGTCAAGGAAAACAGCAAGGATTCACAGAGATGTGGGGAACCCAGAACAGGATGTGCTCTGGGCACGAGTGTGAAAAATGGAGGTTCCCAAAATATTAAGACTCAAATTACCGGATTGCACATCAACTTCATTTCTGGTAATGTACCCAAAGACGAGAGAGCGGGGATGGGAAAGGACGTTTGTATGCACTGATGGTACAGCTTCAGTGCCATTAAAAATAAGAATGTCGGTAAGCCAGGAGGCTGACAGCCCACGTGTCCATAATTATCTACATGGGTAACCAGGCAGACACAGGCATCGCACAAATACAACAGAACACTATTCAGCTGTAAGGAGGAGGCAACTTCTAACACACTGTGGGCAAACTTGTAGTTCTTGTGCTGAGTAAAACAAGCACAAGGAAAAGCTACTAAACCCTTTAACACGCTCGACTCAAAAGTCACCAGATTCACCCAAGGCTGTTCTCCACCTTCCCTTCTGCCAAGTTCAGGGCATCTGGCTGCTTTTCTGCACTTGGACTTGGGTTTGTGCAGGTCGACAGACATGGATGGAGTTATGGTCGTCTGCATGCTGACAGCCAGTTGTGACAGCAACACTTGAAGATACTTTCCTTTCTCCGTTGTATAATTTTGGCCTCTTTAACAAAAATCTAGTATCCATAGGTGTGGCTTTACTTCTGGATCTTTGACTCAATTCCATTGATAAATCTGTCTGTTTTTATACTAATACCATGCGTTTTTTTGTTTCCTTGCATGCTTGTTTGTTTTGATTTTTGGATTTTTGAGACAGGCAGCCTTGGCTATCCTGGAACTCACTCTGTAGACCAGGCTGGTCTTGAACTCACAGAGATCCGCCTGCCTCTGCCTCCCGAGAGCTGGGATTAAAGCCGTGTGCCACCACTACCCATAACAGTTATTATTATTGCTCTGTAGCAGAGCTTGAAATCAGGGATGGTGATACCTCCAGGTGGATTGTTACAGGAGATGACTTCCTGAACAGAACACCAGGCACACAGGCACCAATACTGACAATGAACAACTGGGACCTGGTCAAACTGAAAAACTTCTGTGAGGCAAAGGACAAAATGGCAGCCTACAGAATGGGAAAGGATTTTCACCAACCTCACATCTGACTGATCTCCAAAATATATAAAGAACTCAAGAAACTAGACATTGAAAAACTCACATAATCCAAATAAAAATGGGGTACAGATCTAAACAAATAATTCTCAACAGAGGAATCTCAAATAGCCAAGAATCACTTAAAGAAATGTTCAACATCAAAATGACTCTGGGATTCCATCTTACACCTGTAAGAATGGCCAAGATCAAAAACACTGATGACAATTTATGCTGAAGAGGTTGTGGGGAAAAGGAAACACTCCTGCACTGCTGGTGGGAGTGCAAGCTGGTACAATTCCTCTGGATGTCAGTGTGGCGATTTCTCAGAAAATTAGGAAACAACCTTCCTCAAGACCCAGTAATACCACTTTTGGATATATATCCAAAGGATGCCCAATCGTGCCACAAGGAATGTGCTCAATTATGTTCATAGCAGCATTGTTTGTCATAGCCAAAACCTGGAAAGAACCTAAATGCCCCTCGACCCAAGAATGGATAAGGAAAATGTGGTACATTTACATAATGGAGTACTACACAGCAGAAAAAAATTAAAATTTGCAGGCAAATGGATGGATCTAGAAAACATCATATTGAGTGAGGTAACCCAGACACAGAGAGACAATTATCACATGTACTCACTCATAAGTGGTTTTTAAACAAAAAGCAAAGAAAACCAATCTACAATTCATAATCCCAGAGAACCTAGACAAGGAGGACCCTAAGACAGACATACATGGATCTAATCTACATGGAAAGTAGAAAAGACAAGATCTCCGGAGTAAACTGGGAGCGTAGGGACCATGGGAGAGGGCTGAAGGGGAGGGGAGAGGCAGGGAGCGGAGCAGAGAAAAATGTAGATCTCAATAAAATCAATTTAAAAAAAAAACAACCTGCCATGGTCATGTTGTCTCTTCACAGCAACAAAAACCCTAACTAAGACAGCCACTTTGGAAATCAATATGGTGGTTTCTCAGAAAATTGGGAATTGATGTACCTCAAAATCCAGCTAAACCATTCTTGGGTATACACCAAAGGACACTGCACCACACCGTAAGAGCACCTGCTCAACCACGTTCATAGCGGCTTTATTTGTCCTAGCCAGAACGATAGGAGCTGCAGCTGAGGGAGGGCTCGTGCCAAACCCAGCTGGCGGCAGGCAGCCCAGCGGGGATTAGGAGGGGTCCTAAAACCAAATGTTTGGGCTTCAGATGAAGGCATAAGTCACAAACAATCCCATACCAGTTTGGAATTATGATTAATAGAATGGTTATTTATTTAAGGGGAAGACTTACAGATCACCGTCCCAGACAACAGCCTTCTGTGCAATCAGGAAGGGAGCCTAGTTGCTGGAAGCAGAGCCGGAAGCCAAAGTGAGCTAGCGAGGGAAGTGGCCCCTTTTTTAAAGGGAGAGAGACCACGCCCCAATGGGCTGGTATCTCAGTGCCAATAGGCTGGAGGAGTGGAAGGAGCTCCTGCAACACTCACTTATAAGTGGGTGTTCATCATAAACCAAAGGATAACCATGCTACAATCCCTAGACCCAGAGAGGCTATGTAACAAGGAGGGTTCAAGCAGGGAGCGCATGAATCTCACAGTGAAGGGAAAACAGAATAGACATCGCCATTGGGTGGGGGGTGGGGTGGGAGGGTCTGGCTATGGGGTTGGGATGAGAACAGGAGGGATGAGGTAGGGAGAGGATGGAGGGAGAGAGTACTGGGAGAAACGACTAGAATCTGGGGGCATCTCTGAGACAAGCTAGAAACCTAGTACAGTGGAAACCCAGCAATCTCTGAGAGCGACCCTGGCTGAGACTGCCAGGATGAGGGAGATGGAACCTAAGATCTCCTGAAACCAGACAAGATTTCAAGTGGAGGGATTTGGACACCAACCCAGCCACAAAACTTTTGACCTGCAGTTTGTCCTGCCTACAAGATGTGCTGGGATAAAGGTGGTGCAGAAATTGCAGGAGAGCTCAACCAATGCCTGGCCCAGCTCGAGACTCACACCACGAGAGGGAGCTCACCCCTGAGGGCCAGGACCCACAGGAGGGATAGCTCTCCTGGGTGTTTTGTGGTCTCTGTGTGGAGCCCATTCAGTTTGCTGTGCGAGTTAGAAAGTTTTGGATAGGAACTGGGATAATTTCCTATGTAAATGTATTTAATGCCCCCGCGCTATACCTAAAAATGGTTAAAATAGTAAACTTTGCTACGCGTATTTTATTACAATTTTCATTTTTTTGTTTTTGAGACAGAGACTCAATATGTAGCCCAGGCTGTCTTCCAATCCGCAATCCTCCTGCCTCTGAGTCTGTAGAGCTGGAATTTCAGTCGTGCATCATCTTTCTGGTTATCTAACATTTTTTCAAGTGATAAGTCAACGTAAGGGTTGGATAAATGGTTCAGTTGGCAAAGTACTTGCTTTGGCAAACATGCAGACCTGAGTTCTATCCCCACAATTCACTTAAAAAACAACAACAACAGCAAACAAACAAACAAAAACTCCTGGTGTGTTGACCTGAAGATGGTCCAGTAGCTAAGCACACACAATACTCTTGCAGAGGGCAGGCGTTCAGTTCCCAGCACACATATCAGGCAGCTGACAAGGACCTCGGACTCTAGCTCCAAGGGACCTAATGCTTCTGGCTGACACCTGCATTCACATCCACTACCCCGCAACACACACACACACACACACACACACACACACACACTTAAAAACAATAGAAATCTTATTTTTTAAGAAAAGGAAGGAAGGAATAGAAGCCAGGTGTGGTGAGCGGTGGTGGTTCAAGCCCCCATAGCCCTGGGGAGGCAGGGATTCCTGAGCTTGCTGGCCAGCTGGCCTAGCCTAATGGGTGAGCTCCTGGCCATTGAGAGAGAAGGAGACAGTTTGAAGACCAACCCCTAGTCTTATCTTCTGGCCTCTTCAAGCGTGTGCATGCAAGCTCATGCACTCGTGTACATGCACACACACACACACACACACACACACACACACACACACCACGTAGGAAAAATGATATTTAAGATTGTTATAGCCAGGAATGTCAGTAAGCCCTATAATCCTAAATGCCCAGGAAGCTAAGGCATGAGGATTACAAGTGAGGCCAATCTGAATAATTTAGCAAAATCCTGTCTTAAAATTCAAACAAACAAACAAAACAAAACCTGTCTTTCACAGATAGTTATTATTTCTTCTTTCTCCTCTTCCTTCTCATGCAGGGGGAGCGATCCCAGGGCCTCCCACAGATGCTAATCAGTGTTCTCCCACCGTGTTAGAGCCTTAGGCTCCAGATTTCCTCTAGTTCCAAAACGTTCTTTCCTGGACCCCAAGAACCATTACTGTCTGGGTAAGTTTACTTGATTCATCATATTCTGACTTTAGCCCTGAAGAATTAAATATCTACAGTTACAAATATTCCCATTTATTTGGGGTCTTGTTATAGACTGACTCTCATCTGAGGACGGCCACACCCTGTTTTGAGGGACAGGCTCTAGGGCTCATGCACAGGTCTGATAAACGGTGTATCTTTCAGTTGTTTATCTTTAAATCCTTGTGCTCTCTGGAGCCTAAGCCTGCCTTGTTTCAGCTTCTCTCTATGTTGGCAGGGATCCAAGGCCGAGGGCCACTGCTTATGTCCACTGGAGAATTAGTGAACCTCAGGCGTTAGGAAGCACCCCCTGAGCACACATCAGAAAATGAGGGTGGGAGGAGGGCTTTGCCCCTGGCTCATGTTCACGCCACCTCTCCATCCCTGACTGAGGAAAATGTCACTTCTGCACCTGATTCTCAGTCTTCATTAGCCTGACCACAGAGGGGGGCACACAACACACTGGCTTCATGAGAGGTGCCTTTATTACAAGCTGACGTGAGCAGTCAGGCACTCCTCAGCAGGTAACGCAACAGAACTAAAAGACGAGATACTCCTGCGGGACCCAGAGAGCAGCAGCCTGGGTCCGTGACCACGCATGACTGTCTGCCCTGGCCTGTCTCCTGAGGTGCACTCCCTACAGAGTCTGGGCCAGAGTGCGGCTCCTGAGAACCTCAGTGCCCCTGTGTGCGCCTTCTTGACCACACCCTACCATCCCAACACTCGGACACAGACAGGAAGGGAAGAAGAGGGCACGGCTATTCCTGCTTTAAAGACATCTCATCAGAGATAGTGGAGATGGTGCCATCTAGTGGTTCATAGCTCCCTTCAGAGGAGTCCGACACAGGAGTCTTTGGGTCAGTTTTGGTACGGGATTCCTCTGTGAAGGCTCCTCCCAGTTTGTCCTCCTTCAAGGTGGGCAGTGTGTTTTCTGGGGAAGGCTCCCTGGTGGGTGTTTGGGTGTGTTGAAAGTTCTCAGTGAGCATTAGTGGTTTAACTGTGTTCTTGAATGGCACTGGTCTCTCGTTGGGGGCTTGGGCAAAATGGGAAGTGTCTGGGGGGTTCTTCCCACTCCTGGCTGAGCTTTCATAGTGGACTTCTGGGGTCCACGGGCTTCTTAACTGCTCGGGCCGGAGACTTTTTAGGTAACTGTGAAGCTCCTTGAATCTCAGATTCTCCTTTTGGGAGGTTTTTGCTCTCAACATCTGTGGGATAGAAAAGACACAAATACGGATTCCTCAAAGGTCACTTCTCTCAAATCCCTACCACAACTATATGGCATCTGAGCCATGGCTCAGTGCTTCTAGCTCCTCTCCCTCTAGACTGTACGGAGTTCGTTATGATCCTACAGCTTAGCGTGGGGGCAGGGCGTTGTAAATCTCTAGCTTACCATGGAAGTCCACAGAAGGGGAGGACCAGCTTTTGCTCAGGGCTCGCGACTCATAACCTTTAGTTATAAATCTATTTAAATTAAAAATAAATACATCCTCCATTAGAATCACAACTCGTTTGTTTGTTTGTTTGTTTGTTTGTTTAAGGCTAAGTCTCACTTTGTAGCCCAGGCAGGCTTGGAATTCTTTATGTAACCTATGCTGGTATTGAATTTATGGCAATCCTCCTACCTCATTGCTCAAGTATAGGGATTACAGGTGTGAGCCATCACGCTGGCTATAAGAGAAGCTTTTTTAAAAAAAATTATTTGGTGATTCTTTTTTGTCTAAAATTTGGCATTTTATGTTAAAATTTATCTCATGATACAATTTTCTGTGCTGTATGTAACATAGTATTAAAAACATAAACATTAAGAGCTGGAAAGACGGTTTGGCGTTTATGAGCTCTATCTAGTTTTGCTTATAGAGGACCTGGGTTGGATTGCTATCACCCACAGAGCAGATCACAACTGTCCATGACTGCAGTTCCCAGTTCCCAGAGATCCAACACACTCTTCTGACCCACATGCTGTATTGAAAGTACATGCATGCAAAACATACATAAATCCAAAAAATTTTGAGGACACACATATAAGAGAAGCTTTTCAGCGACAGGGCTCTGGCTTGTATTACCTGCCCATGTTTCAAAGTGTACATCACCAAAATGTGTCCCCAAAGTGTACGTCACTAAAGTGTGTCCCCAAAGTGTACGTCCCCAAAGAGTGTCCCCAAAGTGTGTGTCCCCAAAGTGTACGTCCCCAAAGTGTACGTCCCCAAAGTGTACGTCACCAAAGTGTACGTTCCCAAAGTGTACGTCACCAAAGTGTACGTCACCAAAGTGTGTCCCCAAAGTGTGTGTCCCCAAAGTGTACGAAGTGTACGTCACCAAAGTGTGTGTCCCCAAAGTGTACGTCTCCAAAGTGTGTGTCACCAAAGTGTACGTCCCCAAAGTGTACGTCACCAAAGTGTACGTCACCAAAGTGTGTGTCCCCAAAGTGTACGTCCCCAAAGTGTACGTCACCAAAGTGTGTGTCACCAAAGTGTACGTCACCAAAGTGTACGTCCCCAAAGTGTACGTCCCCAAAGTGTACGGCACCAAAGTGTGTGTCACCAAAGTGTACGTCCCCAAAGTGTACGTCACCAAAGTGTACGTCCCCAAAGTGTACGTCACCAAAGTGTGTGTCACCAAAGTGTGTGTCACCAAAGTGTACGTCCCCAAAGTGTACGGCACCAAAGTGTACGTCCCCAAAGTGTACGTCACCAAAGTGTACGTCACCAAAGTGTGTGTCCCCAAAGTGTACGTTCCCAAAGTGTGTGTCCCCAAAGTGTACGTCCCCAAAGCGTACGTCCCCAAAGTGTACGTCACCAAAGTGTGCATCACCAAAGTAAGTGCCAGAAAAATAACACAGGCAGTAGAGACATATAATAAAAGAGTGAGGAGATTGAGACTAAGGCCACCGAGGAGAAACAGGGAGTCCAGACAGTCTGTAAGAGCATGAGACCATGTCCAAATCAAGGCGTTCACCCTGTGGGAGTGATGGTGCCAACACCCAAAAGATGAGTTTGCAAGACAGGAAGCCCAAGGCTTGGACGGGATTTCTGCCTGCCCATATTCAATCTGGAGAGAACAACAGCACACGTGGGTGCTGTTTTTGAGCCTCTGAGATATTTACATTCATGCATTTCACAAAATGCTAATAACATTATACTTTAAAAGTGAAACTCATCAAGAGTTTATCAGTGGAGGATCGATGTGAAACTACGAGGGAGAAGAGACTCCGCACTAATCCAGAATGAGGAAACTACCAGGGAGAAGAGACTCCGCACTAATCCAGAATGAGGAAGGCCAGGAAGTGGGAGACGTTTGGCCAGCAGTTCTCAAATTATCATCTAGGGAGTTTTGGAAGTCTTGGGGACTTTTATAAGGGGGAGGGGCTCTTAAATCATCTTTCATAATAACACTACTGCTGTCTGTCATCTTTCTACATCTGCCTCACGTCCAGAGGCATTCCCAGAGGCCACACCACAGGTGAGGCAAGAGACAGAGAATTTGGAAACAGATGTGAGAATTTTTGTCATTTTCTAGATGCTGAGATTTTGAGATATGTAGAACACCGCTACATTCCTCTCCACACGCTTTTTCAAAAGCTGATGCATCACAAAAATCTTTCAAATTAGTTTGAAATAAATCTGTAAATACTTTACATTTACAATATGGTAAATAACAATAGATACACTAGGAAACGGGAAAACATGATCGGCATCTGGAAGCATCGGGTAATAGAAAAGGATGCAGAGCTAACAGGTGAGAGAGCCAGCAAAAAAGAGAATAAATTGTGTTCATATTTTGTTGTTGTTGTTGTTTTGAGACGGTGTCTCACATACCCAAGCTGACCCTGAATTTACTATGTAGCTGAGGGTGATCTTAAAGGCCTGATTCTGCCTCCTCCTCCCAGGTGCTGGGATTGCAGGTGTTCACCACTACTGCTGGCCGTGTTCAGATATAAATGAAACTACATGAAGAAGGGATGAAAGGGGAATATATGCACATATACACATATGCATGTATATGCATACACACACATGCCACCAAGAGGGCTCAGGAGGAAAAGCCACCTGCTGTCAAGCCTGATGACCTGAGTGTGAGTCTAGGGATACACATGGGGAAGGAGAAACACGAGTCTAGTGAATGTCTCCTATGTGCCATGGCTTGCCACCACCAAAATAGAACATGTGGATATCAAACACGCATTTGGAAACTTCAGTGGTTAGGATTCCCTAGTAAGATATTACAAGTAACAAGAATGTCAGGGCAGGGCTCCAGTGGAGCTTGAGATGGGATTCTACGATAGCTTCCAAGTTTCCCAACATTCAAGTGTCACAAGGCCTGTAATTGCACAATAGGACTCCCTTGATTCTGTGTATGTAAAGGCAGAAGGGGATTGCTCCTATGAGTACAACAGACTGAAGAGAATTCTCTCGTGTGTAAGGAAGTAAGCTCATGGGTCATGTAGCTAGAACCTACGTGAATGTGGCCTCCAGGAGATCAGACACAAGGTGACTGGAGTCCTGTAACTGTTAGAAACTAAATATGTACACTGTTTTAAGATTTGAGGTAACTTTTTACGTGCCCGGGCAGTGGTGGCGCACACCTTTAATCCAAGCACTCGGGAGGCAGAGGAGGAGGAGTTTGAGACCAGCCTGGTCTGCAAAGCAAGTTCCAGGGCAACCAAGAATAAGGCTACACAGAGAAACCCTGTCTCAAAAGATCAAGAGAAAAAAAGAAAAGAAAAGAAATTAATGCATATAGCATAGAATTTATTCTGAATTAAACAAATTTAAATAGGTTAAAAATAAAAATTAACAGTCTCTAAAAATCTATGTAACTGGAATCAGAACCCGTGAAGAGGAGGGAAAACAGGTTTTTGAAGAAAATATAAAGACTGAAAATCTGCCCAATTTGATAAAAAACTGTACTGATAGTTATAAAATTTTCATCAAACCCTACATAGGATACAAATCTGTATTTGCATGTGCGTCCTCCACACACAGATTAATTATAGTCTAATTTTCAAAAATCAATCACAAGAGGAACAATTTCAAAAACCAGTTAGACAAAAAGATAGGCATGTCACAGAGGACCAAAACCCGGAGCAGTTTTCTTAAGAGATGTCATGGAACTGAAGACAGAGGTAGCAGATGCTCTCTGAGGGTAGGCATCTGTCAGGTGACTGTGATGTAAAGTGTGGGCCCCTGGCTAGTGACTCACATCAGGGATTGCAGTGTTCGTAAGGCAGAGTTGGAAGTATCAGGACATGGTGGCTATCCTGGGCTACAGAGTGAGACCTGTCTAAGAAGGCTGGGACACTCATTCCAGAATGATCTGGGCTGTGGTTTTGCCAATGTCCTGACTGTGCTCAGTCTTTGTTCCTTCTCTAACTTTAAATTTGGTCCCATATCCTATGGATATATCTTAGAGTTCCAATATGGCCTTTTATTCCATTTATTTTCTGTTTAGATCAGGCAAAATTAGTTTCTGTATAAGGCAACTATGAACTATTTTAAGAACTGTGTAGAAGATGGCAGAGGTTGCAATAATGCCTTAGAAAAATTACCAAGTTTAACTTGAGCCCATCACATTGAAAAGCTGATAAGAAAATAAAGTGAGTGGAAAATAAATCTAAAGTAGTTGTTGTTTGTAATAGTTCAAATATCTGGTCAGAGGAAGGCAAGGAAGGAAAGGCTTGTTTTGGCTCATGGTTTGCGCGAGACAGCCCATCATTGCTGGGAGGAGAGAAGAGAGTGAGGCACACCGAGACCACAGGGAGGAAGAGGAACAGGATGGTTGGTGACAGCCACCTGACCTTCCTGATTCTTTCCTTCCTTCTATTCCAGCTGGCCACCTCACCCACGCTTAGGGTGGGTTTTCCCTCCTCACATAAACCTGTCTGGAATGTTCTCATAGGCACATCCTGATAGACAGACACTGGGTGTGCTTCCTGGGTGATCCTAAAATCCAGTCCAATCGACAAAAACAATTACCCATCAAGTTCTCTTCAACTGTTCATGGTTTTTCTGGCACAAAGTATGTACCCAGTAATGTAACTCATGAGTGTACAAAGATATGCGCGTAAACACCTCTTCTGGGAACTCCCAGGAATAGGTGCTTGGACATCTGCAGTCTGCAGTGAAGACTCCTCCAGGACCTATTCCAGTCTCTAAGGTTCTGCCCTTGGTGTCTATAGGGAACTAGCACTGGAATCCTTGGGAAACCCACATCTCTTCCGTAAGACGCATATAAACCCACACACCTTCCATATACTTTACATCATCTTTAGATCTAGTGCCCAGATGATGTAAATGCTGTGTAAATAGCTACACTGTGTTGTTGAGGAAGTGCAGTCATGTGCCCTATAGGGACATTTCAGTCATCATGAATTGAACACACGATACTAGTCACACAAAGTCACAACAGAACTGAAAATTCTTGTTTAGTAACGCTGATCCCATCTTGAGTTAGAGCATCGTGTAGCCAGTACACGTTTATGGGGATGCCAGCTATATAACAGGTACAGTTGGAAATTTGTGGCCATGATAACACGTGACTGCATTGTTATGTTTATGTATTTTATTGTTATTTTCACATGCTACTTAAACCAGGCAGCTAAATCTCATGTTGTCAAGTCTCTAGATGACCTACATCATTTTCATGTGATTTATTTAATATCACCCTGTTTCATTCATCATTGCCCAGGAGCAATAGACACACACACATACGAGGTTGTTATTAAATGCATCCTAAGATATTTGCATATTGATAAAATAAGGTAAGCAAGCTCTTTCTGGAAAGCACCTCATGCTGAAGTGATGAGCACTAAGGACAGGAGCAAAGCTGTGTGTTCAGTAATCAACACTCCTTACAGCCCGACTATATCAGTAACCGGCACAACCTACACCCCGACTACATCAGTAACTGGCACACCCTACAGCCCGACTACATCAGTAACCAACATACCCTACAGCCCGACTACATCAGTAACAGGCACACCCTACACCCCAACTACATCAGTAACCGGCACACCTACATTCTGACTACATCAGTAACTGGCACACCCTACAGCCCGACTACATCAGTAACGGGCACACCCTACACCCTGACTACATCAGTAACTGGCACACCCTGCAGCCCGACTACATCAGTAACGGGCACACCCTACACCCCGACTACATCAGTAACTGGCACACCCTACAGCCCGACTACATCATTCACACCAGCAACAACTTCACTTTGTTCCCACTGGTGCTTGGCTGAGTCTGCAGATGGGAACTCAAGGACTAGGGGCCTGACTACATTTCCCTGCTTTTCCCTGGTCCCCAACGCTCAGTTCCCCTCACCCCCGCCCTCTGCTCTCATCAGGGCAGAGATGAAGAGCAGGACCTGTCTTGCTGAGGCCATGGAGACAAAGGAAGGAACGTGCAAGCCTTCTGACTTTACCTGCAGATGCGCTGGTAGTGTCTTTGAGCCACTTCTCTTTCTTAAGTTCTTTCACCCTAGAAGGAAGCAGACCACGCATCAGTTCACAGACCTCTTTCAGAGAGCATCATCGAGGCAGTGCCCAGAAGAGACACTTTACTCCTCCAGACTCACTCTTGAGCAAGTGCCTGTGCTTCTTCCCCTTTAAAAGGTGAGCTGCCAATCAGAATGATGGATCTAAAGAGCCATGGTCTATCTAAGTTACATCTTTCTTCTGGGCTGTTAATTCTCTCACACATCTTAAAAGCACAACCCTGGGCTGCAGAGGTGACCCAGGGCTCAGCTCTTAGCACCGCCTGCTTTTCCAGAGGACCCAGTCTGGTTATCAGCGCCTACTTGGTGGCTTGCAACCCATCTGTAACTACAGTTCCAGGGAACCTGACACCCTCTTCTGGCTTCTGTGGGTATGAGGCACACACACACAAACAGTAAACTATTAAAAAACAAACTAAACCAAACCCTGTATCATTTGTCCTGCAAGGATTCTTAAATGTCATTCTCAGGGCAGACATAAAAAGGAGAATGATCCAGAAAGAAAAAGCAATTTTTCTCAAGGTTCTCCCACAACTAAGATGTGAAGCCAGGGCTACAGCCCAGTGCCCCTGATCTGTGAGTTCCTATGGGGGGCAGGGGTAGAGGCCCTTGTTCTGGACAGTTCCAATCCTTGTTCTTTCTCAACAGATCACACTGAATTCATAGTGAATGCTGACTGAGCTCCAGGCAGGGGGAGGGAGGGAGCCACAGGCAGGGTGAAATGAGAGGCTCGGCTTATAAGCCCTCCTTGCCATGGAAGGTGTCAGAAGAAAATAACCTTTTCTCAGTTTTCTGTAGAACCTATTTGTTACTTTTATTTAGAGGGCTTTCTCATTTAGAATTATGAAAAATATACTTACCAGTGATAATAAAATACAACGCCAATGATAATTGCAGAAGCAATGACCATGAAAAGCCATATGAACGTATAGTATCCTGGTGTCTGCAAAACATGGACAAAACCAAGCTCAAGAACTTGACGGTTGAAAGGTTTTCAGTCCCTTGCTCATTTGCTCGGGTTGAGGGCCTAGAGGAAGTGGTGGATAGAGGAGATGACCTCCAGCTATTCCAACAGCCACCTGCACACATGCAGGGGATCTGCAAGGACTAGGATGTGCCAAGCCCTTCATCTTCCTTGACTCTCAAGGCAGACATCTATAGAAGTCACAGAGAAGTCACACACCAAGTCTGTTCTGGACCCAGGACTCCGGTCCCTGTTATCTGACATCCTGGGTTCTGTTTCTGTAACATGGTTTCCAGAATCTAGCTCACATCCATATTGTTTGGGAAGCCTTCAGTAATGCAGTCTTCTAAAGCTACCAACAGACCTAAGGGATCAGAAGCACCAGGTTCTGCACCCCCGGGTGATAGGGAAGCAACTAGTCTATGAGCCAGCATCTGGGCACCGCTGTTCTGCCTCAACATCCTTCACAGAATGCTGGATTATATGTAACTCCCTCTGATGCACATACCTGCCTCTCCAGACTCTGCCAAGCCCAGCTCTTTGCCCACACACTCTAGGGGCTCTGTCTCCCGCACGGATTCACACGAATTTCCTACTCCCTGGTTTGGTGCTTCCTCTCCTCATTGCTCCTGTACAGTGTTACCTGATGCTACGGAAGCTGGTGCTTCTTAGCCTTTCTTAAACCCAATGCTTAACTTTCAAAGGAGCAAAATTAAACTTTTCTTTTAAAAAAGATTTATTTTATTCATACACATGCACGTGTATACATACAGGAATTTGCAGAATCCAGAGGGGACATTGAATCCCCTGGAACTGGACTTCAGGGCAGTTGTGAGCTGCCTGGCATTGTGCTGGGAACTAAACTTAGGTCCTTTGAAGAGCAGCAAGCTCTCTTAACCCTGACCCATCTCTCCAGATCCTAGACTGTTTTCCAGTGGGCAATGGCAGAGTGTCTCCCTAGTCCCAGCTACTGGGGAAACTGAGGCAGGAGACTGGCTTGAGGATAGCATGAGTGGCACACCGAGACTCCCTTACAACAGCCTGTTTTCTGGCGCGTGCTGCTGAGTCCCATGCAGTCAAATGACTCAATGCAGACAAGAAACCCAGGCTCTGTTGCAGTAACGGGCTAGCCACAGCTCCCCCCACAGGCACTAAGTGCTTGGATTCAGCTGTGGCTGCAAACCAGGTCTTCAGAGCCAACAAGCGCCACCAGGGGGCCAGGGTGGGGCAGCTGGATGCTGGCTTACCTATTTACCGTTGTATTTGAGACACAGTTTTCCCTATGTAGTCAAAGGGGTCCTGCCTTCTTCCCATAATATCCCTGTGACTGTTGTTTTTGCCGTGTGTGAGTGTGTGTATGTGTGTGTGTGAATGTGCTTGCACATGCTCAAGCCTACACCTCACCAGGACTCTCACATCATGAGAACATGGACCAAGACACCTTTGAGCTTCAGTGCCCTCATGGGTCTAATAACAATAGTGTTAAATTCAAGAGCTTAAATTGCATGCAAAGTGCATTGTGAAGATTCAGTTAACAAAGAACCCAGGAGACTTTTGGTGAAGAAGGGAGAAGGCACATCTCCGTCCTTCAGAGACATCTCTATTCTGAAGTAGCTGAACAGGGAACTACCAAGGGAGGCTACAAGGGGTGGGGGAATCACATCACAATCACACCAGATTTAGAGGGATCCAGACATGCAGCTCACCATGAAGAAGAGTGGGTGACTGAGCTGGTTCAGGACCTGGATGTTGTCTGTGGTCACAGAGTCGATCCGGTTGCACCAGGCCAATGAGAAGAGCCAAGGCTCGTTGACAATGTACATATTGATGTGGATTTTAGCTGCCTGATAATGTCTGGAACAAAAACACCCCACAGAGGATTTCAGCTCAGCTGTACTCTTAATAACCAAAGGGGAACAACCATGTTTGTGAAAAATCACCGGACAACAGCTGGCCCAAGGACAGCCTAGGATTCACTGTGACAGAATGGGCTCAGGGGTGGGCTGGCTTTCACCAGCTCTAGCAGAGCACTGGTGGGATGTAAAAAAAAAAAAAAAAAAAAACAAAGATAATAGGAGACCCTTCTCAGCGATACAAATCTGCAAATACTACACGAGAGCCGAGCTACAGATGGACCTTCTGCCTGACCCAGGGAGAAGAAATCGAGTACGTGAAGGACAGAGTAGCAAAGTAAGGCCAGCTGTCTCCTTAGCATTCGAGTTCTCAGAAAACACACCATGTGCCTTCCTGGTGCTGCTAAGATCAAGTGTAAGCACATCCCCAAGTCCTTTTGAGCCCTGATCCAGAAGTCCCTGGCGTGGCAAGCTCTGTGCTGCAGAGCAGAGACTTAAGACAGTAACTACGCCTTTCGGCAAGACGTGCGGCCAGGTTCCTGCCTCTGAGGAAGTTCCACAGGTTACCTAGAACTTTAGAAAGAAATTAATGGAAAAAACAGTAAAAAGTTACTTCTCTGTACTATTTGAAAGTGCGACTTGAAATCCAGTGTTTCTAAATATGAACAAGGGATATAAAAACTATAGTTTAAAACATAACATCCTTAATAGTTACTTCAAAGAAAACGAGCTATTCAGGGATGAATGTAAGAAGCACTAAGGGTATAACCCTGACAGCCATGAAACGTGGATGGAAGTGAGGAAGACGAGGCACAGGGTGACGACTCACTGGAGCAGAGCCGCCAGCCGTTCCCAGCTCATCTGTAATGTCAGCCTGAGTCCTGGAGCAGGCCAGCAAAGGTTTGTCTGTGCCATTAGGTCAGCTGATGTAGGGATAAGTCCCGCCCCTTAGGGGGCGTGTTCGCCTCCGAGCGTGCTCCCAGCCGCTGCTTCTGCTTTCCTGGTCTCCGCGGGAACGGTGGTTCTGTAAGTCTATTTCTACATTAAAGCTATATATATATATATATATATATTTACAATCTGTCTGCATTCGTTTACGCCGTTACAAGCTGATCATAACGCGTATGCAAAGACGCAACTCTAGGAAAGTTAAGTCTTTGGGGCGGTATAGGAGGTGTGGCAGAGTCTCACTCTACGGTGAATGATGGTCTCGAACTCACTGTGTAGTCCAGGTGGGCCCTGCCAGCTCTGTCTCCCATATGCTAAAGAAGACACACTTCAGTCTGGAGAAGAGTAAGGAAAAGGACATGCTTCACCCGATAACGAAGCTGCACATAACCATGCAGTCAAGACAGCATGGTGCCAGAGTAAGAACAGACACGTAAGTCAGTGTCCTAAACAGAAACCCAGGAACAGATCTATGCAAATTTGCTCAAATAACCTGTGCCAAAGCTGTCAGACAGTGAGCGGAAGAGTAGATTTTCAGCCAGTGCCCCAAAGGACATTAAATTCTCAACCAAACCTCAGACTATGTATAAAAGTTAACTCAGGATGATCTGCAAGCTTGTGCACATAATGTAAAAATATAAACCTTACGGAAAACACAGAAGAACAGAATTCGGTCAGGTCTCGAGCTGAGCAAAGAGTGGGAACTGAGCTAAACGCTCACTTCCTCAATGGGAAAACTCAGAAGCCAGTCTTGTCAAAATAGAAGCACTGCTCTTGTCTTGTGGAGGAGACCTTGTGCCCTGTTAAGAAGATGCCATGAATAAGTCACAGACTAGGAGAAAGTGTTCCCTTTCATAAAGACTTATTTTTATCTAATCATTTGTGTATGTGTGTGCAGGGGCTCACAGGGTCCTGGAAAGGTGTCAAGTCTCTGGGAGCTGCACTTCTGGGTGGTTCTGAGCCCCCAGCACAGGCGCTGGAAGCCCTGGGCCTTCTGGAAGGGCAGCCGTGCACACACACTCTCACCACAGAGCCTCGCTCCAGCCCCAGGAAAACATTTCCAAACCCTACGCAACAAAGGGTGAAAAGAATCCTCAAGATTCAATAATAAAGAGCAAGAATTTAAATGAAGAAACCCAGAAGCAAATAAACGCAATATCATTGGCCTTCAGAGAATATACTTTTAAACAGACTGATTTGCCTACATGCTTGTCAGAGTAGGTAAGATTTAAAAAAGGATGTAGACACTCTGGATCGTGTTGTTAGCAAAAAATGTAAAATGGCAGTCTTCCTGCAAAAGTCTGGCTGCTTCTTATACAACATTCAATCATTATACCCCAGAATTTGAAATCTTGGGTAGTTATCCCTGAGAAATAAAGACTTATATTTGCATAAAAGCCCAAATGTAAACAGGCAGAGATAACCAGGTGTCTTCTGGTAGTAACTGACTAGACAAACTTAGGCACACACACCATGAACACTATTTGGCAACAACAACAAAAATCAAATTATGGATAAATGAAACACAAGAGAATTATGATTGGTGAAAAATGAAAGCAATCCCCAAGGTCACATATAATATGAGTTTGTTCATTCCTGAAGGAACAGCACTATAGACAGTTTGCTGGGTTAGGACTTTAGGGAAGGGAGGGAAGGGTGGAAGGACAGAGTGGCTGTGGAGGATGGAAGCAAGAGCCTTGTGCTGACATTCCCGTCTCCACCACGGCATTATTCAGTGTCCACAACAGGGAACGTGGCTACCAACAGATGAATAAAGTGCTGAACTACAATGGAATACTATTCAACTTTTGAAAAAAGAAATTCTTTTATCTGCCCCAATATAGATGAACCTGGAAAACACTATATTGTATAAAATAAGCGGGGGGTAGAAAGACAAATATTGTATGATCTCACTTAAATATGGAATCTTAGTCAACCTTACCAAAGGGCAGAGTGAAATGTATAACAATGCCTGTGGAGAGGCCGGAAAGATGGCTCAGCTGGTAAAAGCATGGCCTGCTCTTCCACAGGACCCTGGTTCAAATCCAGTACCCACATGGAGGATCACAACACCTGCAACCCCAGTTCAAGAGGATCTTATGCCCTCTTCTGGACTCTGTGGGTACTACACATATGTGATACACATACATATACACATAAAATAAAACAGATCTTTAAAATAAGTATTAGGTGCTGAGAAATGAGAGTAAAGAAGGAGTATGCAGTAAATGTTTGTTGGCAAAAGAAAGGAGGGAAAAGCAACAATGAGAAGACCCAAAGATGGTAACCAAAGGAAGGAATCTTACGGCAAAAAGAGGACTCTAAGTAACTGTTCGGAAGATTATGTTAAGGTGTGTTATTCCTGTTTATGTTGCATTGGTTTAACTCTGTGAAGTTCTGATACTGTGCCTGTCTAGAACACCAGAGGGTCTAATGAAGATTTGAATGGCCAGTAGTAAGGCAGGAGAAAGGATAGGCGTGGCTGGCAGACAGACAGAATATATAGTAGGAGAAATCTGGGAGGAGAAAGAAACAGCCGAGAGGGAGGAGGACATCAGGGGCCAGCCATCCAGCTACACAGCAATCCACGGAGTAAGACTAAGATTTGCAGAAGTAAGAAAACAGGAAAATCCCAGAGGCAAAGGGTAGATGGGATAATAGAAGTTAAGTAAAAGCTGGCAAGCAACAAGCCAAGCTAAGGCTGGGCATTTGTAAGTAAGAATAAGCAAGCCTCTGGGTGATTCATTTGGGAGCTGGGTGGTGGGCCCCCCCTAAAAAGTCAAAATAGAAAAAAACACCTACTATTACTACTACAAGTAACTTGGGTAGAAGCAATATTCTGTAAATGTCAGGGCGGTCAAACACTTACCTCACCATCCGTCGGTAGAACAGCCTCTTGTAGTCAACATTTACTATCGTCATGTTCTCTTTAGCAAGCTCCTTGAGGGTTCTTAAACGGCCCACATGCTGGAAACCAGGAGCCTTGAACCTGACATAGTCTCTGTCGTAACCTGGCAACCAAAGTATCTGCAAGGAGAAACAGCCGATCAACTGTCCCGGCATAAACGGCCCAGGGAGAATGGGCAAAGTGCCACTCCAGCATGGGGAGCAGTCTACAGGAAGCAGAGAAGGATTCTAGCCCTTGGTAAAGCAATCAAATTAGTTATCTTGTCTAATGAACTCTTAAAAATGGGGACGGCTGCTGTGGAATTGAGTTTTCCCAAGACCTTCCCATCCTCCAGTTAAGGTCAAGGCCCCAAGCATGCAGGGAGATTCATACAAAAACATGGATGGCTAGGAATGGAGCTCAGTGGTAGGGCGCCTTCATAGCATGTGCAAGACCATGGGTTAGATCCTTTACAGAGAAAAAAATGTTGGTAGAGATGAACACTGAAGAGCCCTCCCCAGTTGCTGATGTCAAAGCCATCCTTGAGAGGAGCTCCTTAGGCTTCCTGGGACCAGGGCAGCTGCGGCTCATCTGTGGAAATGGGCTTCCATTTGCAGAGACACATGACTGTTTAACTCAGAGCACTGCTGTATTCTGAGAAGTTAAGGGATAAAAAAAAAAAAAAAAAAAAAAAAAAAAAAACTTTGCAATTAAAAAGACTGATTCTAAAAGAAAAAAAAAAACAAACAAGGAGCAAATCTCTACTCAACTAAGAACTCCTGGTCTTTCTAGACCATTCTTTAAAGCTAAAGTCCTCAGAGTTGTATTGACATGAAGCCTCATAGGTCTGACGTGACCATGGGGCAGTCACACCAGAATTACTATATACACTATTGTTTTTTGTGTGGTGCGAGGGACTGAGCACATGGTCTCGTGCATGCAAGGCAAGGGCTCTGCTGGTAAGTTATAATCCCGGCCCTCTTTTTAAATTTTCAATTTTTTTTAAAGTTTATTTATTATGTGTACAATATTCTGTGTGTATGCCTGAAGGCCAGAAGAGGGCACCAGACCTCTTTACAGATGGTTGTGAGCCACCATGTGGTTGACTGGGAATTGAACTCAGGACCTTTGGAAGAGTAAGCAATGCTCTTAACCACTGAGCCATCTCTCCAGCCCCCTTAAATTTTCAATTTTGAGGCAAGGTCTTGCTAAGTTGTATGGTTGGTTTTGAATTTATTCTCTAGTCCATGCAAGCTTTAAACTTGCAGTCCTCCTTCCTCAACATTCTGAGCAGTTGTAATTATAGTGATGTATGGTTGGGTCTGATTTATACACATTATTCTTTTTTTTCCTGCACATGTATGCATATGTAACATGCACGTACGAATGTTCACAAGTATGTGGATGGACATGTGTGCACATGCACATTTGTGTGCATACATGTAGGGGCCAAAAGTTAACATTAGGTATCTTCTCCCACTGTTTTCTACTTAATGTTTGGAGACAGGATCTCTCTCTGGACCTGGCGCTCACCAGTTCCAGCTGGTCTAGATAACAAGCTTGCCCTGCCTCTGCCTCCTGAGGGCTGGAACTCTCTGGTGGCTGCCAGGACTGAACAGCTTTTACCTGGGTCCTGAAGATCCGAACTTCCGCCTCCACGCTTGTGTGCCAAGTGTGTCATGCACTGAGCCATCTCCTCAACTCCTGTGCCATTCTTTAACAATGTATTACTCCTCTGTTTGGTTCAAAATAGCTAACAGTCCCAATGTTTTACCCCACTGGGTAATTTTAACTGGGTCACTCTCCGATGGCCCCCTGCTGCTGTACGGACAATTATCTCTCTTTCCAAAGGACACGTAATCCCTTACAGATCCCAGAGAAGAACTGCATGGCAGGTTGAATTCAGCTGCTATGCTCCAGACAGGCTGCCCTCCTCCCAAGCCCGACCACGGATGGGGAGAAAGACGTACCAGATGCTGCTCGATGTTGGAGTCAAGGATGACCTTGACCACTCTTCGAATGAACGTGTTTCTGAGAGGATGCTTCGGTGGAGGGCCGAAAAGATCAAATATTACAAACTTTTTTTCATTTTTTGCAAGTTCTAATAACTCAGCCAGCGATGGAATTGATTGGTTGCTTGCTCTTCTTTTATCAGCCTCTGATAAAGGTTTCATGCCAAAAAATGGCTTATGCTAATAATAAATGTATCAAAACAAAACAAAACATTGGCTTTGGTCAAAAACACCCTCAGGTTTGCTGGTCTGTGGTTCTGCTCCATATTGCTCCACTACCACCTCACCCACTATGTCCTCTGACACACAAACTCTGAGATATAAGGGAAATAGAAGGACATCTCCATTGGCGATTGTAGGGTTTGGAATGATTTCTTTGAAACTCTAGACTTCTTACACATGTACCGATATTCTCCATGTTCTTAGCTTTCCTTTCTAGTCTTCCGTAACTCTCAGTATCCACCCCTTTTGACCATACCGCCTTACCCCATTGGCTCTTGCTGTCACAACTGTGTGTAAGGGAAACAATATGTGCTTTGGTTTCAGGGTTCATGGGATTTAATCCTAGCTATACCCCTCATTTGTTTATCATGTCAACCTGCTAAAATCCTGCTCTCTGCCCGTCCAAAAGCTTCCTCCTTCATGAAGCTTTTCTAAAACATTCCTGAACTAAGGGACGTTGAGAGCAGGAAGTTCCGATGGCCCGTTATTGTGCGTCTATTAATGTGTGTCGTTTTCTGACTTGATGTATTCACACACAACTTAGACCACAGTTTAAATCCTCACTCGGTATGCTTCTTGCTGCTCATTATCTTTGCAGTCAACTTTACTCGAGTTTTCAGGATGCTGGCATTATGTAGTCAGTTTTTTGCCAGTGTAGTACATAAATGGGCTCTAGCCAAGCTCTGGATAAAGTCCTCATTTCTCCCTGAAACCTCAGGAGTTGGCTTCCACTGCCCATCTTTCTCTTCTCATTCTTGTCTTCCAAGCTCCTACCAGAATCACCCATTAAGCTCTGTTTGCAGCGTTCAAAGGCTTTTCTAGGCCAAACTAAAATTCCCCACAATCCTGCAAGCCAGTTCCAGTCACAGCAACGGACCCCACTTTTCAGTACCAACTTTCTATATTACTTTTCTCATTGTTATACAAAATATCTAGCAATAAGCCATGGGAAGGAGGAAGGGTTTATTTTGGCTCACAGTTTGAGGGAACACATTCCGTCACTGCAAGAAAGTCATGGCAGCAGAACCTTGAGGCACCTGGTCACTCTGTGTCTGCAGTCAGGAAGCAGAGGGCATGAATGCCAGTGCTTAGCTGGCTTCCTCCTTTTTATTCAGTCCAGGATCCCCTAGCCCGTGGAATGGTGCTGCTCACAGTTAATGTAGTTATTTCCAAATCAATTAATCTAATCTAGATAATCCCTCACAGGTATGCCCAAGCTAACTTAATACAGGCTAACTTCAGATGATCCTCATAGACAGGCCAGGAAGTTTATTTTAGGTAATTGTATATTTTGTCCAGTTAACAAACAATACTACCCTTGTTCAATATTCTTGACTTTTAGTAGCCCAAACTGTAAAACAGGAAAGTGATGTAGTAATGGATGTGTTTCTCAGGATTGTCTTTTTGAGCCAAGATCTTGCTATGTAGTTTAGACTGATTCAAACATATAATACTCCTGCCTCAGTCCCCTGGCTGCTGAGATTATAGCTCTGTGATACCACAACCAGGCCTTAGGATATTTTGAAGGTTAAGCATGTATCCGATAGACTTACTAGCAGACTGGATATACTGAAAAAGAATCTATGCACTTGAGGGTTGAATGAGATAAACTTCCACAACCAAGAGGCACCAAAGACTGAAGCCTATCAAAGCATAACATCCAAGGATGAGGGGCTATCACCAAGAAAGGTAAAGGTATCTACATCCCCATGTTATTAGGAGCATTATATGGGGTAGAAAAACATGAAATCAGCTGACCTTCATCAATGGCTGGAACACTGTTGAGTCTGAACAGGTAGAGAAATTATGTCATCTGAGATAACATATACCATCTTGCAGGACATTGTGCTCAGTGAAATAAGCCTGGTACTGAGTGACAGAGGCTAGCTTCGCTTATGTATGCAATCTAAGAAGGCTTTACTGATAAAGACAGAAAATAAGATAGTGGCTGCTACGGAACTGGTGGTGGGTAGTGGAGTGATGGGGAGAAGTTAGTCAAAGTGCACACAGTTCCATCTAGACAGAATAACTTCAAGACCTTTTCTATGTGCTGACCATAGCTTAAAAACTTACTAATTCTTGAAATAATAATGCTAGAACATAATTTAAGCATTCTCATCACACGCAAAATAGCATGTGTAGTAAGACACTGATTAATTAGTTTGACCTATCCCCTACATATGCAGACATATTTCAAGGCAGCCTGTTGGGACTGGGCATGTAGCTCAGTGGTAGAGGACATGTCTAGCATACATAAGGCCCTAGCATTGATCTTCAGCATTGCAAAACAAGCAAGCAAACAAACACAAACAAAAACTATACATCATAAGTATGCACAATTCATTTTTAGTTTTAGTGTATGTGTGGACATGTTTAGCTGTGTGGACATGTGTGCAGGTGTAGATGAGTGTGTGTGTGTGTGTGTGTGTGTGTGCATGCGGAGACCAGAGGTTGATTGATGCTGGGCATCTTCCTCCAATCTCTTTCCACCTTGGTTTTTGAGGCAGGATCTCTCACGGAACCTGGATTATATTGGCTTGGCTAGACTGCCTGGACAACAAGCCTCAGGGATCCTCTCGTCTCTGCCTCCCCAGTACTGGGACTGCAGGCATTCACCACCATGCTTGGCTTTTTACCCGATGCTGGATGTACAAATTCAGGTCCCCATGCTTGCACTCCTAGAACTGTACAGACTGAGCTATCTCCCCAGCTCATTTTTTAATATGTGCTCTTTGTCAGCTAAAAAGTCAATAATAACAACAGGTTTGTGTTGCGGAATATTGCTTTAACAGGACAAAGATGTGTTGCATTTGTTTAACAACGTAAGGATGCATTTTAATTATGAAAAGATGTGTTGTTGTTTCACCTGGCCTGCTCAAGGCATCTGATTAGTTTAATAAAGAGCTGAATGGCTAATAGCTAGGCAGAGAAAAGATAGGTGGGGCTGGTGGGCAGAGAGAATAAACAGGAGAGAGAAGGAGGAAGGAGAAGAGAATCAGGGAGAAAAAGAGGAACACACCTGGGGCAAGAAACCAGTCAGACATCAGAAGCAATGAAAGTAAGATACATAGAAGGAAAGAAAAGGCCTGGACGCAAAAGGTAGATAAAGAGAAACAGGTCAATCTAAGTTAGAAGAGCTAGTCAGAAACGAACCTAAGCCAGGCCAAGCATTCATAATAAGAAGTCTCCATGTCATGATTTGAGAGCTGGGATTATACTGAGGCTACCAGTCAAACTGGAAACAACACCTTAGCAACACTGAGTCTTTAGATACACGAACACAATGTGTCTTCCACTGATCTACACCTTTGGATTCTTTTTTGTATTTATCCATAAATGCACACACGCACATGTGGCTTTTTTATATCTACACACAAACAGTGGATTTTTAGTGCCAGTATACTGCTAGTATTTCATTAACTTGAATCCCCATTCTTCATTACAGGATTATAGCAACGCAAATGATGCTTGCTTATAGATTTTACATCCCACGGCCTTAGTAAGCTGATTAGTTCTGGGAACTTTCTAAAATGTATTATTTTGAACCCCGACACAGGGAATGGGGTTGTATGTAAATAGTTTGCTTTATTTATCAAATGCACTGCCCAGACTTCCCAGGGTGCGGCTGCTGGGAGTGGGGAGGGGGGGGGGGTACTCTTGTTTGTTGCCATTTGGAGGCCATCATTCACGCTCACGATGGGGAAGTGGTGTTGGCTGAAAGTTTTCTGAAGTTATCTTCTACCCCTACTTCATTAGCAGGTTTTCATCGCAGGAACTGGGGGGTGGCTTTGCCAATGAAGAGCTTGCTGCACAAGCCTGAGGATCTGAGTTCAGATCCCAGACCTCTGCAGAAGCCAGGCGCAGCATGCCCGCCTTTAATCCTAGTACTTGGGAGGCGCTGACAGGGGGCTCCCTGCAGCTCGCTGGCCACTTCCAGGTTTCTCATTAGAAACCTTGTCTCAGATAAAGTGGAGATGTACCCAGTAGATACTTAGCACATATTTGTTGAATAGCAAGAATTGAAGAGTAAATGTTTCCTAGTCTGCTTCATGAAGACTGTGAGATATTCAAAATAGCTAGGGAAATGCTATGTGCATTGCAAACACACTATCAAAGACTATGAAATGCCCGGGTAGATTAAGCAGTAAAGGCTGAGTTTACAAGTTTATCATCAGCCTTCCTAGTAAAGGCTGACAGCATCCCCCCAGAGAATGTGAGCACTGCTCCTCTAGACTAGCAGGGAAAGTGGATACTCCAGGAGCAGCAGAGGAACCTGAACAGGGGAGGCTTGCACACAAGTCCACAGAGCCAGCGGATACGAGTCCTACCTTTATAAACCACTGGCCGGCATTCAGAGTCGACAGGAAAGTCCAGCTGAAGGTGGCAGTGTGGTTGAAAGCGGCTGAGGGCAGGACCTCTCTGATGTTGGTTGTTCTGCTCAGGTCATAGTCGTGCATAAGGAAAGGTACCGCGTCATAGCTGTGGGCAGAAGGGGAGGAGGAGAAGAGGTGCAGAGGATAAACCCAGACACCATGGCACGAATGGTTCCCCAAAGCTCTTCAGGGCTCTCTCAGATCTCAGCAGGTGTCTAAGTGCCGGCATCTATGCAGATGTTGGCATTTCCCCACCCCGAATGACTCTGTCATGTGTATGTGTTCATATTGGTGGTGTTGAAAGAGCAGCTTCCTTACTCAGAAGATCCCTGATACCAGGAAAGCAGAAGGTACAGTAATGGCCTCAGGATAAGGTGGACAGGAGTGGGGGTAAGGCAGGGTCCTTGGGGCCATGAAGCACGCCTCCACATAGGCTTCCTGGGTTTCTCTGGACGTTTTTTCCAGGATGGCAGCTGCTTCTCTAGACACTCTACATCGGATATTATCATAAAGCCAATTCCTGATTCCCCTACTTCTCGGTTGCTTTGTGGAAGCCCCAACTTTATGACTCTCTCCTCCTTTCTCACTAAAACAACCATCGAGGGAATATCTACAGTGGTCACGAGGTAATAAGGGCTGGTAATTTGTCATAACTATTAAACTGGACAAAATAAGGGGAGTAACTATTTAGTCAAAGGACAGTTGGGATTACAGTACTATAGCTCTGAGAAAATGGCATCAAATTAATTCATCTATACCATTACAAGAGCTTCCTTCCTGTAGTGAGTAGTGGAGTTTATACAAGAAGGGAGAAGCCAAAGGGACCGAACTATCTGGCTGCAATGGGGAGAAAATCAGATTAGGTAAAGAAGCGTTCAGGTTACTGGACAGAGTCCCATGGAGGATGGAGCTATGCAAAGGCAAAACAAAACCGTTCCTGACCAATGCATACGGAGTCTACGGCTAAGAGTCAATTCACACACATGACACTCCAGGGAGCTGAACAAAAACAACTTCTGAGCGGGTGACGTGGCTCGGTGGGAAGGACATTTACTGCCCAGTCTGAGTTCAATCCCCACAACCTACTTGGAGGAAGGAGAAAACCAATTCCCACTAGCTGTCCTCTGACCCCCACACATGTGCTGTGGCATGTGTGTGTCCATGTATAAACACGCAAGTAAATAAATGCAATAAAAATTTTAAGGAAAAAACTTTCAAGAAAAGGAAAATTATCAGAATCTCACAAGTTTCAGAACTCACATGAGGTGTGACTTAGTCAATTCCATCCAGCAAGAGAGGAGAGACCTCAGCAAGTGCATGGGTATCCTTTAGAGATTCCAGAAGGCCATGCCTTAGAGATGAAGATGACTTAGAGCTAGAACAATGAACAGTCACTGGAGTGCCTCCAGAAGAGAGCTTATGACTGCCTCCAAAGGATCAGACTAGTTAGAAACAGTTCATGGACCTGCTAGGAAAAAGTCCAACATTCTTCAAAAGAATCCAGCAAAGCATAGTCCCCATCCATGTAAACTGCAGAGTCCAGCATACATTAAAACCACACTGGAGATGTAAAGACGCAGGAAAACGTGAAATCCCTTGACAGAGGCAAACACAGAATGAAAGGTGACAGGATCAGACAGAGGTGTTAAACAATATAGAATAACATTATGAATTCTGAAAAACATGCAAAGGAAACATGAATATAAAACATGAACGTAGAGCCAACTCTGATGGCATGACAGTCAGGGAGATCAGGAGGTTGAGGCAGGAGATGCCAAGTTTAAAGCCAACCTTGCCTACAGGCAACAGCGTTTGGTGTGTGTGTGTGTGAGTATGTGTGTATAGGATATAAGGAAGAAATGGAGGTTCTGGCGATTAAAACTATAATAACAAGTGAAAAGTCTGCTGGATGAAATTGACAACTGAGGCTGGGGAGTGGCTCAGTTGGTGAAACACTTGCTGTGCAAGCCTGAGAATCTGAGTTAAGGTCCCTGACACCCACATAAACCCCTGGCTCAGCACACATGCGTAACTCTCGCACTAGGAGGTGCAGACAGGCAGACCCTGGGGGTTCCCTAGCCATCCAGTCAGATCTAGACAATGAAATTCAGATTCCGCAAGAAAGCCCATTATAAGGCAGGAATCTAGAAAGTGAGGGAGGAGGACATGCCGATGTCACCTTCTGCTCTCCACGTATGGCACACGGGTGAACACTGGTACTACTACCACACGCGTATGCAGGACAGATCTCCGAAGAGCAGTGGATGCCAAGGTGCAGCAATAGAAGCATAGAGCCCAGGAGCTCTGGCCCAGGCAAGTGGGTGGTTGATCTTCAGCTCCAGTAACTGGGGCTCAGAGCTGGCTCTATATTAGCATATTTCCTGGCTCTTGGGGGTTTTTATTGTTGTTTTGTTTCTCAAGACAGGGTCTTTCTATGTAGCCCTGGCTGTCCTGGAACTTGCTCTGTAGACCGCTGAATGTTTCCACTGTAAAAAATAAATAAATTTTGCTACAGATATGCTTACCTTGATTTAAATATTACACTGTGTATATATTTTATACACATCACATGCTTTTCCTCCAATTGGTGTAGCTGGGGGCTGTGGCTCCACTGACCGCTCCCTCAGGTGTAGGCAGAGGAGAGCCTTCAATGGCCCAAGGCTCGGATGGCCATTCTTCCTGGTGTTGGCGGACCTGAGGCTGATTTCCGGTGGTCAGGTGATCTGGAGGTCACTGCTGTTGTCACGGTCAGCACGCTGCTGCTCATGCTTCTCCTCCCGGTGGTCTAGCCTGGCCTCCTATTTCTGAGTTCACCACTTCTTCCCTGTATTTGGTCTCTGCTACTTTCTATATTTTAATATGATGACTCACTGTGGTTGGTTTTTTTTCCAGCTCAACTAAGCTTTATTTTTTTTAAAAAAAAAAATGTTTCCATCTCTGTCAAGTTTTTCTGAGTACTAAATCATTCTGTTTTCTTTTGACGCTCACTAAGTTTCTTTAAAATGTCTTAAATCCACCATCAACGACCACACTAGTTAACACGTGTTCATCTCCTGTACCTTGTTTCAGCTTCCCGGTGAGGTTACGGTTCAATGACTGTTCTTGATGCCTATGAGCATGTGATGTATTTGCCTCGGTTTTCGCCGTCTGGCTTTGTGCTTGTTTTTCTAGGAATTCTAAGGATGCTGTGCATTCTATCTGAGTCTACACTAACTCCTGCAACCATGTGTGCTGGGACCACGCTAGAGTACTGCCACTACTCCAGCACTAGAGGGCGATCCACGCCCAAGCTTACTCACCTCAAATCCCCAGATGGTCATCTGTTCAAAGCACCAACTAGAGAAGTAGCTATAAAGGCCAGTCCGTCCTCCTCCCAAACCCCGCCTCGAGCTCTAACAGTCCCCAGACCTCACCCACGGTCACCAGCAGATACTCAGACACGGCAGGGCTCTGCCCACTCTGGCTAGAAGCACCGTAGATGGGCCAGACCACAGCTTCTATGCTGTCCCTATGTAAAGTCACCAAAGCTGCGACACTGTCACACTTGGCCGCTGGAAGACACCAAGAACTGAGGCCACATTGTTGTCGACTGTCTACTACCAGCTCACGGCTGGAGACTGCTGCAGCCATCCACGGTGACACTGGGCAGAAGACCATAAACCAGGGCTGTTCAGGCAGGCCTGAGGACAGGAGCTGTTAGGCTCTGCCCAAGTTAGGTTCCATACACCCAGGACTGACCTCCAAGGCAAAGTCCTATGCTTATTCCCCCAGTCTCTCCGCCAGCATACTCTTGCTACCCAAGGCTGGGATAGTGCTAATGTACCCATTCCCAACTGTGACCCAGCCTTGGTGGCTCACCTCTGGCAGTACAGCTATCTCTGTCCCAGTACTTGCAGATGGACCCTCTATATCTGCCTGCCACCCGTGATGCTGTCTAAGTCACAGCTGAGTCTTCCATAAGGACCTGCAAAGCTTCAGGGGTGTATACAGGACCACATTACAGCTGCTGGGGAATCGAACTAAAAGACAAATCTGTCCCATTGGGGTACAGATGTAGGAAAATTCTAAAGGCTCCAACTGCG
This sequence comes from Microtus oregoni, assembly GCF_018167655.1. Taxonomy (NCBI): domain Eukaryota; kingdom Metazoa; phylum Chordata; class Mammalia; order Rodentia; family Cricetidae; genus Microtus; species Microtus oregoni. The sequence goes on from NW_024543059.1 coordinate 2,414,920, forward strand.
AGCACTAGCCAGGTATACCTGTGCTGCCCAAATAGGTATTACAGAAACCTTTTGGTTGCCAAGGCTGACGTACTTGAGTCCGTGCTACTGACTCTCGGGTCTCCTTCCTGATGCTCAAGCAGGCCGAGAGGCTCCATTTAAGATCTGGGCTGAAGGGGTTTAGTTTCTACCTGACACAGGTCTTCTCCAGAGGAGGAAACATCCCGTGGCAGCTTTTGTGCTCTGCCCCAGACAGGAGAATCTTGCTTTCTTCTCTGCTACCCAACATTGGGAGAACGATGGCAGAGGCACTCCTTCAGCCAGTTAACCCAGTTCCAGTGGCTCAGTCATGAATGCTGGCCTGGGGACAGAGCTGATGGGACTCTGCTTGGCATTGGATGCCCCCTGGCAGGCTTGGTAGTAGATCTGAAGTCTAAGTCCTTACTCTCCCCATGCTCCTTGGAGTTGAAGGAGGGCAACTCTATTCTTCCTGCTTCTTCACTGCATCCTTCCTGATCATGCTATGAAAGCCAGTGTATGGTCTCTTACCTGGCCTTCTTAGCTCCTGTAGGTGAATAGCTATTCAGAGGGGGTATGCCTATGGTAATATCATCAGTAGAGGATTTGACTCAGCTGCCATCTTGCTCTAGCTCCTGTGTCATTCAAATAGAGGACCAATGTTAGTACCATCTGTGTGTTCCAAATGTCTAATGAAGCTGAAAATCTTTCCAATATGAATTTTTACCTGTATATTTTCTTATGAAATACCTATAAAGGCCTTTTGCTCATTTTCTAACTGGTTATTTTATTTTTTAATAATACCTGGCACTCTCGAAATGTTTTTCCTTTTTCCTCCTATTTAATTTTCTTTAGGATTTCACATGAGGGCCACTGCTTCCCTCCCTGCTCCAACTCTCTTTATACACCCTTCCTCTTGAACTCATGGCATTGTCTTCCACAATTATTATTGATATTTATATACATAAATATACTGAGTCTTTGTGGTATTGTTCATATGTACATGTGTTTAAGGACCACTTGGGATAGGATAACCTATCAAGAGGCTCGTCCCTGGAGAAAACTGATTCTCCCGTTCCCAATAACCATTGATTGCCTGTAGAGCTTCATCTAGGGGTGGGACCAAAAGACTACAGAAAGAAAACAAATGAAGTTATAATTATTGAAATATGAAACAAGACAAACAACACAAACAGCAAAAAGGCAACAAAATAATAGTTATCAGCACACACTTTTCAATAATAACCTTTGAATATTAATGGCCTTAATCCTCTAATCAAAAGATAAAGGTTAGATGAACAGAATGAGAAACAAAAATCCATATTTCTGTTATCTATAGAATCCTTTCACCTTTAAGGATAGGTATCACATTAGAGTGAAAGGTTGGGATTGGGGTACCCAGGAAACAAGCATCACCACCCTAATATGTGACAAAATAGACTTTTAACCAAAATAAATTCAAAGAACTAAAGAAGAACACTTCATTCTGATCAGGGGAACAATTGACCAAGAAGATATTATAATTCTAAACACGTATGCACTAAACCCTCGCACACCCCATTTCTTTAAAAGCATACTACTGGACTTCAAGATACAGATTAACCCCAAGTCAGTAACAGTAGGTGATTTCAGTATACTGCTTCCTCCAACATACTGGTCATCAGGACAAGAGACAAACAGAGAAACACAGAAACTGAGCGACATCATAGAGCAAACGGACCTCACAGATGTCTACAGTACAGTCCACCAAAGACTATACCGTCTACTCAGGAGCCCACAGAACTTTCTCTAAAACAGTCCACATGCTGGGACACAAAAAATCTCAACAAATATAGAAAACTTGAAATAATTATATGCATCCTATCTGACCACAGTGTAATAAAGCTTGAAATCAACAGCAAAAGAATCTCTAGAATTATACAAACTCATAGAAATTAAACAACACACTACTGAATGGTGAATGGGTAAAAAATTCAAGATGAAAATAAGTTTTCTTGAAATAAATGAAAATGAAAACACAACACACCAAAATTTCCTATGAGGGAAAATTATCTTTCCTGGGCCTACATTAAAAAAATCAAAAGGAGCACAAACAAACCACTCACTGATGCAACTCAAGAGTTTGGCAAAACAAGAGCAAACCAAATCCAAATCCAGTAGACAGGAAGAAATAATAAAAACCAGGGAAGAAAGGAATAAAGTAGAAGAAAAACAATGAATCTAAGAGCTGGGTGTTTTAAATATATATGTGATTGATAGACCCTTAGACAAAGTAACCAAAAGAAAGAGGAGTCACAATTATTCAAATCAGATATTAATAAGGAAACATTAGGTTTTTCTATAAAACCTATTTTTATGCTTTTTTATATAAGCACTAAAATTATGCTGTAAAGCATTCTGTTCTTATGATCCTTAGAGTCCTCTTCTTTACTGTCTAGTAGTTCTTTACATTGTATTTTCCCTGTTAAAATTCCTGACAGGTTCATGTCCTACGTGGGCCCTGGATGACGTGCAGTCTGGGGCAGTAATGAAGCTTGGTGTGACGCTAACGTGGGGGAGGCATTTGGAAGAGAAGATCTTCAGGAAGAGATGTCAGCAAGCAGAGCAGTAGAGGCTGGAAGGATGACCTGGATCTGAGTTAAAATCAGCGGAGAATAAAGACCAGATATGAAGGGTTTGCTGGACCAGAACCTTTAACATGAAGCCATGGCCATTGGGTGCTTCCAGAGATGACACAGAGAGCTCCATCACAACACTCAGTTTCAGCGAATTATGCCAAAAATCCCAGTTTGGGGGTCTTGCAAGCCAGTGTTAATATCTACCTTACCATGCTCATTCTCAGCCTCATGACCAGAGCTACATTTCCCTTCTTTGAGCCCAGGCTACTCCTCTGTTAAATTGAAGGCTCAATTTTCTGATTGCCTCACTGAATACATTCACAGTAAAAATGAAGCCTTCCTACTTCCTAAGTTGCCTAGATGTATAAATTATACAGTGATGCACCCCCACACACACACACCTCACTGTTCCTGGACCCGCTCTGATCCAAGCATCCCTTTGTTTTTCTTTGAACCATTACTACACCCTGCTACCCAACACCTTAATAATTATTTCCAAAGCATATAAAAAAATAAAAACAAAAACAAAAGCAACAATGGACTGGGGTGTGGCTCAGTGGCAAAGTGCTTTCCTGGCATGCATGAGCCCTGAGTTTGATCCCCATCATTATAAAAAGAAAAATAAACCAAGCTGGGGGCTGGAGAAAGGGCTCAGCAGTTAAGAGCACTGGCTGCTCTTCCAGAGAAGCCCGGTTCAATTCCCAGCTCACAACTGTGTGTTACTTCAGTTCCAAGGGACCTGATACTGTCATACCAATACACATAGAATAAAGTTAGATAAATTATTTTTTTTTTACAAACCAAGCCGTACATAGTGATACACACCTGTAGTCAGCACTAAGGAGGTAGGGGTAGAAGCGTTGGAAGTTTACATCATCCTCAGCTGCACAGTGAGTACAAAACCATCTACACAAGATCTGGCTTCTCATAACAAAAACAAACAAAACAAAGTAAAAACCAAGCACCGAGCTGGTGAGATGGGCTCAGTAGCCAGTGGGACCTGTCACCAAATGTGACAGCCTGAGTCTGCTCTCTGGGACCCACATGACGGAAGGAAAGAACCAACTCCATCCTCTGATCTCTATACACACAGCATGGCACCCATACACAAGCAAGCAAACAATACTATAATAAAATTAGAAAACAAATACAAAGAAACAAATCAACAACAACAAAATCACAGGCCCTCCAGCCTCTGACACCTATCCTGGCTGTCCATGACACATTCAGGGAGCTCTGTGGTTTGTGTTTGCTCATTCAGATGCCTTCGTCTGGAGTGCCCCCATCTCTGGTCAGCAAAATATTTTCCTTTAAAGTTGGTGCAAACGTAACATTGAGTACATACAGATTTTGTCTTTCACAGAATAGGAGGCATCCTTCTCCTGCACGGAGACTCCTGGCCTTACTCTGTCACCTGCGACTGTGCCACACCTCCTATACTGACTGGGAAGGAAGCACGACTGTATCTCACCCAGTGGCATCTGCTGAACACTCAGAAGGTAGCCTAGAATATCCCAGGTATCTAGGCAGACGTCTGGGGATTGCTAGTAAGCAAGTTCCTAAGCTAGTGCACAGGGTCAGGGGACAAGCATGGTTTGCAATGGGGATAGATGTGACTCGTGTGCTTTGTGAGCCTGTGGTGAAGAACAGGGAGGTAAAGGGAGACGGGGCTCATATATGTGGCAGACATGAAAGAAAAAGTCTTCAAGGCTTGTTCTCTTTACCCCTTGGGCCTATCTGGTCCTTCCCGTGACACCGGACAAGTCCCCTCTTGCCCCAGATCCCAGTCCCTATTCTCCTACCTTAAGTATACATCAGTCTCCAGGCCGAAGGCACCATGTTCCACGGCCTTCTCAAAGGACATCATGGTATTCTCTGGCGCCAGCTATGGAAGAAAGGAATATCAAGCCTTGTGCCTTAGAGTCTCTCCTCCCAACATTTCTCTTATGGCAGACATAGAGCTTGGGGATGGAAGGGCTTTAGAAGCAGACTGGCTCCTGGAGCTATGTCTTCAAAGAGGCTGACTGTTCCCCTATACCCGGTCTTGGCTCCTGGAGCTGTGTCTTCAAAGAGGCTGACTGTTCCGCTATACCCGATCTTGGCTCCCGGAGCTGTCTCTTCAAAGAGGCTGACCGTTCCCCTATACCCGGTCTTGGCTCCCTTCTCCATCCCATGCCCCCCACACCCACCCGTGCTCACTCTGCTCAGACCTACCATGGGTGCGCCTCTGTGTCCAAAGAAGGTAGGCTTAGGCCCTAAATTCTCCTTTTTCAGAATGCAGGGAGAATAAATCCCCAGCGGCATCAAGTAAAGACACAAAAGAATGATAAAGAAGGGGAGTACAGCAGCTACCTGTAGAGCTGAAAAGGTTGAGGGGAGAAACATGGGTAAAAACGAAAGGCGGGGTGGAGACCCGTTCCAGACAGCTAGCTACCCCACAGCAGCAGCTGGTTCACTTTCTGTTTCTGTCGCGCCCTTCCTTTCGGGGTTTAGATATAAATACCCAGAATTGTTCAGATACACAATTTTTTTTCAGTGCTGGGTATTGAATTCAGGCCCTATGTGTACAAGTGCTCAACCACTAAAATGCATTTCAGAAAAAGACATTATTAGGGCAATATTGCTGTAACTTGGAAGTAAAAACGGAAAAACTGTACAGAAGGTGGATGGAGGAAAGGAGGGAAGGAGGTACAAGAAGAGCCTCTGGGAGGAAGAGCTTGGCTGGTTCTGAGACTGAAGACCGTCCTGAGAGACCCTCTAGCTCAGGGCAGAGCAGTACAGGTGAAAAGGCGCTGACAGAAATGTGAGTTCAAGGCTGAGCTCCATCACTTCTGACTGTAACCGAGGACGTGTGATGTAATCTCCCCGAGACTTCATCCTCTTTCTGTAAACTGATCTGTCTGGCAGCCGAGTTAACCTCACAGAGCTGTGACGACAGTGCTCACTCATACACGCTGACAAACACTAGCTTTGTTTATATCCCTTCTTTCTCGTCTTCACCTACAGACCTCGCCCACAACCATCTCCCACACCACAGTCCATCCTTGATTCCGTCCCAACACCTTCTGTTTTAGACCCCTGGGGATCCCACCCACTTGTACTACCTATGTGCTTCAGCAAATTGAGACCTCCAGGTCTAACCTTTTAACCTTGTGAATATATTACATGTCTCCAGGACTTCATGCTCGTAACCTGCCATTCTGTATCTTCTTATTCTAACTAAAACAAAGAAAGTAGTTTATTAATGTTCCCTTTAAGCTCCTATTCGAGGAATATATTCTAAAATTTACTACATACACATGCATGCACACACGCGCGCGCGCACACATACACACACACACACACACATGCGCGCACACACCAGCACCACTATGAAACCAGCCCTTCACTAGCCTGCATACAAGCCAGGAAGCAAGTGCCTTTCCTTTGACCAGTGGTGGAAGAGAGATGTGGAAAGCAGACCCTACAGCTTTCACTCACAGAGCAGTTCAGCACACCGAGCTTACTGTCTTGTTTCCACAACACCGCAAAAGAACAGAGAGAACACCAGCATCTGAGGCAGTCATTCCTGCTTCTTTAAGTTCCTAGGTGTGGCAGGGCTCACGTGGGATTTCTCTGAGTTACCTGATGTAACCAAAGATCACTGGGCATAGTATTAACTGAAATCCGTGATGTCTATGTATGAACAGGCTAAGTCTTACAGAAGCACTCAGGTCAAGGGAAAATTGAGAAGTCCTCTGCTGTCCCCTCTGTCCCAGATAAATGGTGTGCACCAACAAAGGGGAAATGATGCTTTCCTAAGAGAATCTTTCTCAGAAGGAGGGCTTAGGTCTACAAATACTATGGTAGGTCATAGGAGTCGGAAACTGAGACCATGAAGAGCCTGCCTACATAACACACTAAAGAGCTTTCAAAGAGGCACAGCTCTGTCTCTGAGTGGAGGATACAAGCTGGGGAGATCAGGCAAGGTTCCACTTCACACGACATACCTTCCGATTCCAAGTGGGCCACACAGATGGCTAGGGGCCAGGAAAGAAGAATCATCACAGTTATGAGGCTCAGGTGCAGAAAGGGAGCAAAGATCTGGGGAAAAGCCAAGAGTCAGACTCGACACATCTGGACACCGTGATGAGCAGTCCAGGCTAGTGCTCACCTGCAGCGACAGCCCAGCTATCAGCCACTTGTCCGTCCAGTATTGGTTCAGAATATACAGTAAGAAGGAGCACAGCAGGATCACCAGGAGAATGAAGACCTGGGGAAACAAAGGCGCCAGATGTGGATCACAACTGTCCTGGGCATTGCATGCTATTATTTAGGCCACCTCAGCGAGGGTGGCTCCAATCAAGTCACCTTCATTGTTCCCAAGTGTTTGCTGTGTAGCATGGCTGGAAGGCATCACACGATTGTGCGGCTTGATGCGACTACCAATCTCGCATCTCCACCCTCTGCCTTTCAGTTATTTCCATCCTTAGCCGGCCGCCCATTTCCAGCAGCAGGTCATTACCAACCTTTACCTCCTCTTTGACTATTTCTTTTAAAGAAGTACAAGCCAAGATCTCAAATACATGAATGCAAAATTACTGGTCTATCAGAAAGCCAAATGAATCACAGCAGTTGGACTGCGGAATTTACCTCTTATCCAAACCCAAACTTTACAAATGATTTAAAAGGGCGCAAGCAATCATAAGGTACAAATAAATTATTTCCCTTGGGAAAATCTAGTCACGTAAACACAGCTACTCATGAAAGGTTTCTTCCAGGCCCTCTGATTTTGAGCTTAGGCTGTGAGGTGTGTTTTCAGGCGAGTGTATAGAAATGCTGCTTCACAGAAGGAGCCCTGTTGTGCATGGCATGTCCTTATCCGTCACTCCATCCACTGTACAATTCCAGGGAGTCCTTCTGCTGCCGTGAGACCTGTGTGCTCCAGACTGATTTAAGGTAAAAGCACCCAAAGTACATTAAGTCTAGCTTGCTAGAAAATTTCACAGAGATATCCCATTATTGCTAGCTCACTGTTACCTTAGGGTTTGTTCTTAAGTAAAGAAGTCAAATTATAAGCATTTATATGAGGAGTTTTGACTCATCACTGCAAGATGAAGTGCTCTCTGGGTATCCCTGGGTGATTAAGAGATTCTAGACCTGCTGCCAATCCTACCCCTTCTGGCTTATTCTGAAAAGGGTTAAGAGTCAACCTCCAAGCCCCTAAGAATCCCCCTTGCCAATAGAAACAGACTCCACAGGACTTGTTTGCACTGATTTGAAGGCCTAACCAAAGTAACTACCTTCCAAGGAAGGTCACCTCCTGTCATAATCCCCTTCATCTCTTCTCATTGTCCACAGATTCATACTACAATTAGATCCCAAAATAGTCCAGGACAAGAAAGTTGAGAAAAATGGCAAAAGTTTATTATTTGAACAAACAAAAAAGTCCCACTGAAGATGTCTCAGAATTAAGTCTAAAAATGATGCTAGACAAGAAGGAAGCATAATTTTAAACCAATCTAATTTAGCCAGGCGGCGGTGGTGCACGCCTCTAAGCTCCAAAGCTACAGAGAAACCCTGTCTCGAAAAAAAAAAAAAAAAAAAGAAGCAGAAACAAGCAAACAAACAAAAAGCCCAGTCTTACTCCAGTGATATGAAACATATATCAGAGATTTTCATTTCAGAATACCAGAATCTAATATTAAACAATGTTTTGTTGTCTGAAAATGGCTCAACAGTCACTATATGTATCCAAAAGAGGTAGGTAGAATAAAAAGCTCACTGAAACCTAGGACTTAACTGGACACGAGTATTCTTACTTAGAGGCTAACAAAATGACGTCCTGCTGACTGCATATGGAAAGGCAGCTAGGATAAATCTGTGGCTGGGATTTAGCTGAGAGTTTAAGCCTCCTCTGTTTCTGACTAAAGATGTTACTGTCCTTAATGAAAGTGGGATGCCAACAATTTCTTTGTCAAAGATTTAGTGAGAAGGGGCTGATGGAAAAATACGTTATTTCCATCTTCTGCTGATTAATTTATGAGAGTGTCCAGCATCTAAAATGGACGGCATTAGCAACAGGACTTCCCCCCCCCCTTTTTATATACATTCTTTACATGAATGAGCTCATGATTTTCAATTCTCATCTGTTTTAATAGTACTTAAGTTTACACTTCCATTTGAGTAAGAGCAGACTTAAGGAGGCCACTGGAAAGACTTGACATGCTCAGTCCTGGAGAAACACTAGCACGATGTCGGCATCATAGTTAAGGGAGTCTATAAAGAGGAGTGTGCCACTGGACCTGGTCCAGCCCACGGCAGGACAAAGTCAGAGACTTCATGGTGCAAGGATGCATCGGTCCACAGAGAGTGGAATGAGGGAAGCCATGGTAGTATCATTTGAAAATGGATTCAAACCAAGGAAAGGCCAATCAGACCTTAAGGGAGAAAGTAGGCACTGACCCAAGAAACATGTCATCAGGAAAGAGCCACTACCTCTCCACCATGACAGGCATAGGCAAGCGAGGCCCAAATAGAGGACGCTTGGATCTGCAAGATCGGAGGCAGGGTTACTATGGAGAGCAGAGAGCGACAGTTCAATGGCTGAACTGGAATGCTGCTGTGATGAGAAGGGAAGGCGGAGTAAGACATCTGCCGGAGATGTCATAGGGAAAGGGAGAATGGGGGGGGGAGTGAGAGAAGGCCGGAATGTACTTATCTCAGTTAAAACTGCACAAGCAGGTCTGTCAGGGAGCAGTGAAAGAGGGCCAGCTACAAGTATAGCACTGAGTGGTGGGAACCCCTGCCATTCTGTGTAGGGCCTCCCGTGAGGACTGAGCGGTGGGAACCCCTACCACTCTGTGAAGGGCCTCCCATGAGGACTGAGCGGTGGGAACCCCTGCCACTCTGTGTAGGGCCTCCCGTGAGGACTGAACGCTTACCTTATGACACGTATGCAGATATAGTTCAATCCTTTCCCAGAGTAAAAAAAAGCTGAGTAACTGCAAAGCAAAGAAGGCAAGACGGTTATGTTATCTTTAACCAACTAGGTCCTACCCCAGCAGTGCGGAGCTCAGGGCCTTCATGATGGGCACCCCGTGCACTGCTGAGGCTACCTTTTATTTTCTCTTGCCATGCTATTTCTCATCTCTTTAAGGCTCTTTTCCCCCATGCCACTGACCCTTGAGGCCAGTTTAAATGTCATTTCCGATCTGTAGCGTCCACCAGCACCCTAGGAGGAATTCATTCTCTCTCCTCTGGGAGCTCACAGCCATTACCACTGCTGCTTCCTTCCGGCACATCTATCCTTCCCTGTGACGGACTCATGCCTGGCATCACTTAGATTCACTTATAAAGAGAAGAGAGTTTAAGAGTCAACTCTCCCAAGGGTCACTTAAAAGCTCTTTCCAGAACTGGTGCTGATGTTGTGATTGTCATTAACATTGTATATGCTCAATACATTTCAAATCTAAGACTAAACCCAGCCAGTCATCAAGTCCGTATGAGCACAGACACTGAAAGCTCACATCCTCAGCTGCTAACATATTAATGTACAAAGCGCTTACCTTTTACTACAATAATTTTGTGTATATTTTTACTTAGCCATATAAAAGTACATTTTATTAAATACTATCATTATCATTTGGAAATTAAAAAGCAGCCAAGGCTTAGAAGAGCTATGTGACTTCACCAAGATTACCGTGTAAGCACTCCAGAACTGACGCCAGGCCTCGCTCCGTCTCCACGGGTGTCCAAAAGAGGAAGGCTAGAGAGTCTGCTAAAGTCATGACTCCACTGGACACTAACATTTTCACACTGGAAGCTAACAATCCGTTTCTCACTGATTGTGCACAAACGCCGTACAAATCAGTAGCCCAGAATTTAGCCCTGAGCACACACTACACCTGCATCCTCCGCACTGAAAGGGGAGATTCTCAGCTGGTCTCTCTACCTTCACATCACAGCTTCTGAGCACACACTACGTCTGCACCTTCTGCACTGAAAGGGGAGATTCTCAGCTGGTCTCTCTACCTTCACATCACAGTTTCTGGGGTCATTTTCCCTAAAATGGAAACTCATGTTTACTACGTTATCTTACTTCACCTTCAAGAGCCGTCACAGGTGTACCTCCCAACACTACATTACTCCCTTCCTAACAAAGTATCAAATACACTTCCCTCTCACTCCTCTCTCACAGTGGGTTCCCTCAGCCACAATGTGCCTCACACTTCAGTCCCCACGTCCAAATCCACTGTCTATTCGAGAGTCCACTCCAGTGCTGCTACTGTGTGTGTGTGTGTGTGTGTGTGTGTGTGTGTGTGTGTGCATACACATGAGCACAAATGACCACATGTGCACACATCTGCACCAAGTACACACACATGTTCACGGACCACTTTTATCTTGGGATAAAAGGTCTCTCACTGAACCGGAAGCTTATGGCTTCAGTTAAGCTACCTGGTCTGGAGCTTCAGGTAGTACCTGTCTCAGTGCTGAACCTCTGCAGCACTGGTTTGACTCTGGACACCTGAACTGATGTTTACACAGCAGACACTGTCCTGACTAAGCTGTTCCCCAGCCCTCCAGCGCTGCTCCTTCTAAGAAGTTTTATTTGATGATCTTTGCTGGCAGGGAGCTCTTCCCTCTTAGAGGCCCTGGCAAGCTGCATTCGGGCATCTATAATGATAATTACCAAGTTCCATGTGCAGTAGTGACTTTGTGATTCTAAACCCTGGATGAAGAAGCAATCGCAGCTCTATCTCACACCAGTCTGTGATGACTACTTTTCATGGTCATTTTGATTTATCTCCATGGAAACACTTCTGCATGCGTCTATGAGAATTTCTACAGAAAGGTCTAACTTAGGAGGGAAGACTCTCTGAATGTGGCCAACAGCATCCCAGTCTGAGGCCCCAGACTGAATAAAAAGGACAAAATGAGCGAAGGGTAAGCCATCTCTCTTGGCTTCCTGACTGTGATTTGATGTGACCAGAGGCCTCATGCACCCGCCTCTTCCCGCCGTTCCTCCTCTACCACAGAAGACTGCATCCTCTCAGGTTGCATCCGTCCCAGTGATAAGAAACGGAATGAGCACATTGTCTCTATCAAGAGCTCTACATCAAGAAACTACACACTTTCATTTTATTGATTTCTACATAATCAGTACTCATTACAATATTTTCACAATAATGATCACATTTTTAGAAGAAAAATATTGCAATTGACAACATATTCAAGGGTTGGACTCTTGTATGCCAGAGAGGTCGGTGGGAACATGGGATTATGAAATCAAGGTAAGCAGCCAGTGTCCAGCTAGAGCTATCTTTCTGTTAGTCTCCATTCCCACGGATCCTTCTCTTGCATGGTGTCTGTCTTCAGGCACCGTGACTCCAGCATGTCATGCGACAGCGACAGGGTCATATGCGAATAACCCGCAACTGAGCTAGGAGACTAGCGTTTGCAGAGGGTAAGGCCCAGACTGTGGAGGAATGCTCTAGGTGTTTAAATGATAATGTTAGTGAGCTCATGGATAGAGTACGAAATGGGGGAATAAAAAGAGGTGCTCTGTCACCCTCTCAAAGGACCAAATTGAGCAGACAAATCCTCTAAACAGCATAAATCTTTCAGCCATCCCTTGTGCATAAAACTGAAGCAGCCGATGTAAACTCCCAGCTCTACTAATATTGAAGACTCCAGATAGATACAATAGCACAGGAAGGAGCAACCTATGAAACTGCTCAAAAGTGAAAAATGAGAAGCATCACTCACCAAAAGCAAGGACGTGTAGGCAGTCAGGATCCCGGCTATACTCAACATAAAAATGGACCACAAGAACCAGCGTTTTGCCCCTAGATAAACAACCCTGAAAAATACGTTTCAATCCTTAAAATATAGCAGGGATCAGTAATAGCATCTACATTAAGGGTAGAGACAGGAGTAGACTAAATGGGGCATTAAAAAATTGAGGGAGCCGGGCGGTGGTGGCGCACGCCTTTAATCCCAGCACTCGGGAGGCAGAGGCAGGCGGATCGCTGTGAGTTCGAGGCCAGGCCAGCCTGGTCTACAAGAGCTAGTTCCAGGACAGGCTCCAAAACCACAGAGAAACCCTGTCTCGAAAAACAAAAAACAAAAAAAAAAAAAATTGAGGGGACGAGAGGAGACGCACTCTGTGAGCAGATCTTATGAGTGCTTTGGGGATAGGTTTTGGGTTTTTTTTTTTAATTTTGTACAATAGGCAACCAACAATGTTAATGTAGCCTCTATAAGTGGAGAGATGTTAAAAAGTTATATATAACATATATCAAAATTTATATCATCTTCAATAAACAATGTGATGTAGAAATTCTGCACTATCTAAAGAAAGGAAATCACCCCCTGAATTAATTACATCAACATGACCAGTCATTTCTCCCTTCCAAGCTCCCTGTCCAGGTACATGTATACCTGTAGCATGATTAATAAAAACGCAAGAGACAGATATTGGGGCTCAACCTGAAGACCAGAGAAGCAAAACAGCCAGCCACTGGTTCTTACCTCAACCTCAGTCCGAAAATGGTGATGCTGCCTCCAGGAATCTCAGAATGAGACTGTGACTGGGAGCTGTCTCCTCCCATTTTATCTTCCTCTCTAGTTCTGGGATTAAAGTCGTGCACCACTGGGATTAAAGGTGTGTGCCACCACTGCCTGGTCTGTAAGGCTGGCCAGTGCGGCTGTTTTATTCTCTGATCTTCAGGCAAGCTTTATTTATTAAAATACGAATGAAATGCCACTACATATACATTCTTACATAACTGCACTCATAACCACCATATAAATTGCTCTCATCTGTATGAGGGCTACGTCCCAATCATTCTGCTCTGAAAGTACCATCTGTGGGAAAAACACTAAAGACTTGTGAGGGGAGACAATGTTGTATTTGTCTAGGTTTTCTCTGTCATGAAAAACTTTAAAGATATAAAATATATAGAGTGAGACTATAACCACATTAAAAATAATAAAGGAGGGGCTGGAGAGATGGTTAATTGGCTAAGAGTACTAATTGTTCTTTCTGTAGGTCCTGAGTTCAACTCCAAGCAACCAGGTGGTGGCTCACAACCATCTATAGTGGAATCTGATGAATAAAATACATAAATCTTAAAAGAGGACTTCAAAGTAATAAAGAAAATGCCACTTTTGTAGGGTTTATACGACACACCACGAAAGACCGGGCAGGCAGTCCTCAGTGAAGAGCCTGCGAGAGAATGGCACTCTGGGAAAGGGAGCCCTGGAAAGAGGGTGGGGTGGAGCGCAGTGCTAACACTGTCCAGCATATGAGCTCCAGGTCTGACAGATACCCTCAGAGGTTGGGTGGAAGTCAAAAGGGGACCCAATTAAGCTTCCAAAATAGATGAAATTGTGCCCAACAAAACACAATTAGTGGGACAACCAGGAAAGATTTTTTTAAATGTATCTATTTCAGTTTTCAATCTTGAACCATTTCTTTCACCTGTTTGCTTTTTCTTGGTTTTCTTTAAGGGATTTGTTGATTTCTTCCAATTTTTTGTTTGTCTTTTCCTCCATTTCTTTGAGGGGACTTTTCATTTCCTCTTTAATGGCCTCAAACATTCTCCTAAAGTTAGTTTTTAGATCGTTTTCTTCTGCTCTGTCTGTATTAGGGAGCTGCTGTCATAGAGCCACTAGTTTTTGGTGGTGATGTGTGCTCTTACCTTGTTGTCCACCTATCCTTTCCTCTGACTGGTGTAGTTGGGGCCGTGTCTCTAGTGCCAGTGGATCCAAGGCTCAGATGGTTGTTCTCCTAGTGGAGTCAGGGCAAGGGTTCCAATCACCCAGGAGGTCGCTCTGCATCCTCAGCATTCCTGGAGGTAATTCCGTGTTCCCGGAAGTTGACCTGCAATCCCAGAGGTCATTCGGGCATGCTCCCAAGGAGGTTGCTCACTTGGGTCTGCTCTCTCAGAAGTTGCTCAGTCTACCTGCTCCAGGGGTCGCTGGCTCGGGCCTGGTCCCGCAGAGGTCCTAGTCTTTCTAAAATATTCTTTGTCTTCTTTCATTTTGTGAGAGTAGGGGGCACAGCATGTGTGTGGCAGTCAGAAGGTAACCTTGTGAGTCGCTCCTCTTCTTACGTTGTGTAGGATTCAGGGATCAAATCTATGTTGTCAGCCCTGTTGAGCCATCTTGCCTGACCCAGTACGAGTCTTCTTAATTAACCTGAACAGCATTTTATACGCAGCCTCATCAAATGCCAGCCTTTCATCTTAAATCTTGTCCTCAAGAAGACATACCCCACAGACATACACAAACACACATACAGAGTTTTAAAAAAAAATACATATTTTTTAAGTAAAAGATTGTATCTTCTAGAACTGCTGTGGATATGTTCTGTGTAAAGGTTTCTTTAAAGAAACAGAACCACAGTGAGTGATACAGAGTAAAATTTATCATAGGGGTCGTACTTCATACTTGTGGGAACATGGAGGATCTGCATGAGGGGTCCTTGCCCCTGTATTTTGTGTCAGGCCTCACTTAAGTCACTGTTAGTCAGATGGGCAGTCAGGAAGAAACTAGAACTTCCACAGATGTACTGGAACCCATACGAACAAACTCAAAGCCATGGCTGACTCACAACCTCGAGCTTTGATAGCAGGAGCAACCTAAAGAATCTTCACCACAAGTTGTAGAAAACCTCATACACTACTCAGACAAGCTGCAGAAAGTATGGTCAAAGGTAAGGGAGTTGCAGATCTCAGCGTTGCGCACGTCAACAAGGCATGCAGGTCAGTGCATATTAGCGACTCCAACCTTCAAAGTAGAGAAACAGGTGTTGCCTCACCTCTGCCTTCCAAACCATGTATCAATTTCTCTTGAAACTGAAACTGTACAGTGAAGAAACTAAGGTTCAGCTTAAACAAGTTGACAAAAGGAAGTCTCTACCGATATCGAACTGCAAGGGAAAGAAGCAAGACAAACTTAAAGCAGAAAGAAAACCATACATGCACACCATCGGAAAACTATGGAAACCAAAGAAAGGGGAAACTCCTAAAAGTAGGTAGATTTTTCAAGGGCAGATTAGGTTCAGAAGGTCATGGGCACACAGCACGTTTCTCGACATAAACCAAGCGAGGAGACAGCAGAGCAAGTGAATTACGGAGCTCAAAGAAAAACTGCAAATTAGAGTGCTAAGCCTGTCTAAGATCCCCTTCAAGGATAAAGATGAAATACAGCCATTTTAGCCAGGTGGTGGTGGCGCACGTCTTTAATCCCAGCACTCGGGAAGCTGAGGCAGGCAGATCTCTGTGAGTTCAAGGCCTACCTGGTCTACAGAGCTAGTTCCAGGATAGGCTCCAAAGCTATAGAGAAACCCTGTCTTGAACAACCAAAAAATAAAAATAAAAAATAGTATAAACATAATAATATAAGCACAGCAGAAAGCTGGGTTGTGACTGTCATTTGAATGTGACCATATATTTTCCAATTTTCTGCATTTAAAAATTATTTCTGTCTGTGCATTGTACAGATACATACCCACGGGGGATGGGGGTAAAAGACAGCTCGCAGGAGTCAGTCCTCTGCCTCCATCACGTGAGTCCCAGGGATTGCACTCAGATCGTCAGGCTCTATGAGAAACACCTTTACCCTCTGAGCATTGCTCCAGCACCTCCTTTACCCACTGAGCATCCCTCCAGCATCCCCTTTACCCACTGAGCATCCCTCCAGCACCTCCTTTACCCTCTGAGCATCCCTCCAGCTTCTCCTTTACCCTCTGAGCATCCCTCCAGCACCTCCTTTACTCTCTGAGCATCCCTCCAGCACCTCCTTTACCCTCTGAGCATCCCTCCAGCACCTCCTTTACTCTCTGAGCATCCCTCCAGCACCTCCTTTACCCTCTGAGCATCCCTCCAGCACCTCCTTTACCCTCTGAGCATCCCTCCAGCATCTCCTTTACTCTCTGAGCATCCCTCCAGCATCTCCTCTACTCTCTGAGCATCCCTCCAGCATCTCCTTTACCCTCTGAGCATCCCTCCAGCACCTCTTTTACCCTTTGAGCATCCCTCCAGCCCTAATTTCTCCTTTTTTTCTACATTTAAGATAACCAACTAGATTTAACTTTTATACAGAGAAAAATAAACTGCATTTCATTAAGGAAAATAAAGGAGCCTCACGCCTACACACGCCTTCTCCCATAAACACTAAGGGAGGTAAGGCTTACAGCGATGCTACAGGTATCAGGCCAGAAAAGCTGAGAAGTCTGAGAGTGTCAGGGAGTCGCTTAGCCATGAAAGGGAGCTGAGAAGGAACATGTGTCCCTCTGCCCAGAGTTCCAAGGGACCCTAAAGACAAAGGACAGATGCAAAGGCTGCAGGACTGTGGGACATAAACCGTGAGGAACAAGAGTATGGGCATCTGTCATCAAGCAAAGGGACTTCAGAGTAAAGAGAACAGAATCCGTACCTGAGGGCTGGGGTGTCAGAAGCACAGAGGAAGCTGGGAGCACCGTCTGGTCTGCAGTGTGACTGAGCACAGGTGGAAGGGAGGTGTGAGTTTGGGTGCTGAACGTTTGCTCAGTGCCCCAACTGTGCAAAACCCACGTTTGTCCACCTGCTAAATCACCAGATCTTTCAGCCTGGGAGAACCCAAGTGGCTGTCCAGTGAAGGAGCCCGTATACCAAGAAAAGTACAGAAATGAACTCACCAGTCAAAGCCGTTGTACTCGTTAGAGGTTTCAACCCACACAAACAGGAAAATCACAGACAGGACGAATGCAACTACCAGGCACATATAAAAAAACTGTTCTTTCTGAAAAGACAAAGAAGCCTCACTTAGCACCACTGTCTATGTTACCTCAGTGAATCTTGTGCACAAAGGTCAGGATTGTTCTGGTGTTGGCCATTACCCTCCCTAGGCCAGAATAATCTGAGGTTTAAAAGATTGCGGATATACACAGAAAGGGCATCCTGACAAGCTGAGGAGTCCTAAATGGGCACTAGGGCAGCAAACCACTACCAGGAGTGTAGCTGGGTGATGGGCACAGGCGTTGGCTCAGTCTTACACACACCGTAATGACGCCCTCTTCTGGCGAGCGGATGTGCATGCAGAGCACTCATTCATAAAATAAAAATCATAAAAAATAATAAACATGTTACCAAATAATGTCGCTGCGCTGCTCAACCCTCCCAGAGCTCCCCGTGCTACGACACCATCGCCATCCAAAGAGCCTTTCAAGCCCACAGGGTTGTCTAGGATTAGCCTCACCCATCCCCACTGACTCCCACACTAGCTGCTTCTGTAACACATCAAATGCCATCCCTACTCCGCAGCCAGGTGCTCAGCACGTCTGCCCGGAACGCATTTGCCCCAGCGCAAGGCTGAGTCCATCTCTTCATTTGCAGATGGACCAAAGGAGTTTCCACAGGTCTCTAACCACTCCCCCTCCCCAATTTCTAATACACACTTCTACTTTATCTTCAAAGATCTTACTACTATTTGAAAGCACTTTTCCTTTTATTATTTATTACATAACTTATCCCACTGGAATTTAGCTGCTGAAGGCCAGAGGAAGGCTTCAGCTGTCTTGGCTACTGTGGCATACATATCTGATAAGCTTAATAACTTTCTGCTAAAAAAAAAAAATCTGTTTCTATTCTTTTAATTGCTTGAAATTTTCAAGGGTTCCTCTCTGGTTGATAGGATAAAGCTCATTTTTTTAGCCTAACGTAAAGATGTTATAATTTTATCTAAACTTTATTTTCTAATCCTAGTTATTATTTATTCCTTCAAATGTCCCTAAATTCGGCACTGGAAATCAAACTCTCCTTAAACACAGCATTGCGCTTTTCTATCTTTGGATTTTTTGGTTAATTTCACATACACACACACATACACACTCACATACACATACACACACTCACACACACTCACACACTCACACACTCATACACGCACACTCACTCACATACACATACACTCACACACATTCACGCACACATACACACACGCTCACACTCACACACTCACACACACACACACTCTCACACACACACACTCACACACTCACTCACATACACACACTCACTCACATACACACACTCACTCACACACACTCACACACACACTCATACACGCTCACACTCACATACACACACTCACACACACACACTCACTCACACACACACACTCACTCACACACACACTCACACACACACACTCACACATACACACACTCACACACACACGCTCACACTCACTCACACACACTCACTCACACACACTCATACACGCTCACACTCACACACACTCACACTCACACACTCATACACGCACACACTCACACACACTCACACACGCTCACACTCACACACACTCACACTCACACACTCATACACGCACACACACCCCGAACCCTCCTCTACACATTTCCCTTCATCGCCTCCCAAAGCAGCGACCCTAAGAACCCTGCCATAATAACATCAGTTTTATTATGCTCTGTGCAAAGTGCTTCCTACAGAGATCTCTCCTTTCCCACAGCAGCTCCTGCCATGGGCTTTATTATTAATGTCTGCCTTATTCTAACAAGGGCTCTGACTCACAGAAATGCTGAGAGCCTTGCCTAAACCCTTACAACAATGGGTCACTAACTCAGGGCTGGTCAGTAGCAAAGCCATTAATTGAATCTGGTGGTCTTCCCCTTTGTGTTTTACTCCATATGAGTAGAAAGGATACTTGAAAATTATTCAGGGCCTTTATCTAACTGGATTCTCTATCTACAGAGAGATGCTGGTATATCACATAACCAGCCCAAGTTATAGCTATAATTTCAGCCCATACATACTCCAAAGTTCTGGTCCAGTGTTTTTACCACTGTACTAGACTGCCCTAAATGCAACCCTTTCAAAGCAGCTTCCCTTTACATTTTACTCCAGATCCTTCATAGATCTCACCCCCGAGTAGTAATGAATCTGTCAAACCTGCCCGTCTCTCCCCATATCGGCCTTTACTGCTCCTGTCCCTGCCACCTGCACCTCCTATTTGGAGCACTGCACTGTCTTCCCTTTCCTGCATTGGCCCTTCTGATGCGTCCTCCACCACTCAAATAACCATTCCAAACACAGCCCAGGTCATAGCATCAAAGTATTCCCCCTCTGGTGATGGAGATCAAATGCAGGGCTGCACACACGCTAAGCGTATGCTCCACCACTGAGTCACAGCCCAGCCCTCTTCAGATATTCTTTACCTCCTGTATACTGGGTAAGCTTTAAAACCACGTTACCTGACCTGTTTCCCTTGCCTTGGTTTCTCAGTGACTCCTCTATTCCCTTCTGCTCCACCTACCCCAGCAACCCCCACTCCCACAGAATCAGCTGACCTGAACTAGTTAGAGATTACTGACTCTGGACTGACAGCTGGGGAACCTGCACAGGACCAAACTAGGCCCCCTGAGTACAGGAGACAAGGGTGGGCTTGGGCAGTATCTGGGGCCAATGGCAGTGGGACCAGGATCTAACTCTAATGCGGGAACCGGCTTTGTGGAACCCATTCTCTTTGGAGAGAGACTTTGCTCAGCCTCGGCACAGGACTGGGGGGTGGGGGTGGGAAAGGCCTTGGTCCTGCCTCAACAAGGTGATGGGACAGACTTAGCTGAATTACCAGGGGAGGCCTTACCCTTTCTGAGAAGTGGATGGGCGGTGGGGTGGGGGTAAGGGAGGAGCAAGAGGAGAGGAGGGAGGGGGAACTGGGATTGGTATGTTTAAAAAAAAAGATATATATGATACATACATGAAAAGATAATTTGAGCATTCTTGTACTCTCCTATGAACATCTAATTGCATCCAAGTCTTCAAAATTCAATGAATAAATATAAAAGTGGATGAAAAATGAACAAATGAATGACACATGGCTGTCATCCCAGAACTCAGAGGTCGAGACAGAGGATCAGGAATTCAAGGTTTGGCTCATTTATATAGAAGTTCAAGGTCAGTCTGGGCAATAAGAGATCCTGCTTTAAAACACCGGGGAGCAGGGAAGACAGCAACAAGAAACAAACGAAGGGGCTTTGGGTGTAGTGCAGCAGTTCAGCTCTTGCTTAGCATGCAGGAGATCCTAAGTCTGAAGGAGAAGGAAAAGGGAGGATGAGGAAGACAGTATGTATGTTTTACTCTGGCTCTAGGCTTGCCGCAGTACTTCGACAGGAAGACCTTGGAGATCCCGGTGAGCACTGCAGTGGTTAGGACCCCCCACCCCCACAGCTAAGGAAGTGAATCCAGCTCCTTCCCATGTCTATACCCAGGCGCAGCAACAGGATCCAAGTTCAGTTTTCTCCCACTCTCTGTATTGCCAGTGGCAGCTGTAGCAGCCAGTCAGGAAGGTGATGCAGCATCTCCGGTTGAAGAAGCGCTCTATCCACAGATTGGGGTGCTCATCTGACTTTCCTGCCGTCTTGCTCCTAGACTCAGTTAGGGTGTCCTTATTCATGATTCACCCTTTGCTGGAAGGACAAATGAAACCATCAGAACCTAGTACACTCCGGTGCACTGACTCTAGCCTGCCCTCTACAGTCTATGAGCAATAGAGGAGAGAAGCCATTCACAACCAGGGGCAGAGGAACACAAGCTGCAGCCAAGCTCTCTGACTGGCCTGCTGAGGCGCTTTCCCCCAGCCATTGCGCCTTCCTAGACACAGTTCTCTCGCTTCTGAAGTGGGACCACATTCTATTCTAGTCAACTCAAAGGTACACTATTCTCTAAAATAACCCAGATGCTAAAGGCATGGGTGAATATATGAAAAATGCCATCTTCGACCAATGTGTGATCCAAACCCAGCCCCCTGCCCCCTTCCTTCCTTACTCTGTCTTCGGTGGAGTCACTAGGGCTGTGACAGATACCACAACCAAAAGCTGCTCCAGGAGGAAGGGGTAGCTCCCACAGTGAGGCAGGAGACTGAGGCAGGAGCTGATGCAGAGGCCATGGAGAAGCTCTGCTTTGATGGCTTGCTCAGCCTGCCTTCTTATAGAACCCAGTACCACCAGCCCAGGGATGGCACCACCCACAATGGACTGGGCCCTCCCCCATCAACCACAAATTAAGAAAATGCCCTACAGGTTTGCCTATAGCCAGATGACTTTAGCTTGTGTTAACTTGACATAAAACTATACAGCACACTCACTATGTGGGATCAGTCACAGTTAGCTATGCATGGTAGAAAATCAGCAACAGTTGAAAAAATACACCTTTGCTTTCTGTCTTGTTTTATTGAGACATGGTTTCTCTGTGCAACCGTGGCTGTTCTGGAACTCACTCTGTACACCAGACCAGCCTCAAACTCAGAGATTTACCTGCCTCTGCCTCCCAAGTGCTGGGACTAAAGGCATATGCTACCACTGCCCAGCTGAAAAATACACATTTTTTTCCTTTTTGCCAACAACAACAGATTATACACCATGGTGATGCACACCTGTAACCCAGCATCTTCTAGGTTGAGCAGAAAGAAGGGTTGGTTGCAAGTTTGAAGTTTATGTGGACGGCATATTCAGATCATGTCACAAAAAATGAATTTGAAGAGAGAGAAATCGCGAGGGAGGGAGGGAGGGAGGGAGGAAGGGAGGGAGAGAGGGAGGGAGGGAGGGAGGGAGGGAGAGAGGAAGAAAGGGAGAGAGGGAGAGAGGGAGAAAGGGAGAGAGGGAGAGAGGGAGGGAAGGACTGTGGCTTCACAATGGCACGAAGAAGCTAGGCTCCTTCCACTTTGCTGTTCACCTTTCTCAGTACAGAGCTGCCTCCTCTGCTAAAATGGCTACTCAAGCTATAACTACCACCTCAAATTCCAACTAGCAGGAAACAGAAGAACAAAGGAGCGAATGCAGCCTTCCTTTAAAGATTCTTAGAGACAGTAAAAAGGGGAGCAGGCAGATACTGAGGAAAAGTTACTAAATTTTCTCAGGGTAGTAAGATTTAGAGTGCTGTTCTTGGGCTGCATCGTGGCTCAGCAAGTAAAGGCAGCTGCCACCAAGCCTAACGACCTGAGTTTGACACCCAGTGTCCACATGATAGGAGAATGCCAACTCCACACATGTCTCCTGCCACTCCTGTGCTGTGGCACACAGCATACACACACAATACAAATAAAATGTATTTTAAAAAGTTAAGGAACGTTGTTCTCATACCAAAGAGCTTTCAAGAAACACCAAATTCAAGTGGGGTGGGAGGAAACAACACAAATATTTAAAAACAAACAAGAACAGTCATGAGGAAAACAGATAATATGATATAATAATATTAGAGATGTTATAAAGTCATGAAAGATCTGCTGCTAGGCAACACCCTCGACTCCTGAAAAGCTCCAGCCATGTTCTGTTTGGTTTATGAATATCGCTCTGTGCCTGTACTGAAGAATATCTAGGGGTCTGGCAATGTCTTGGTGATCAAGACTGCTTGCAGCTCTTTCAGAGGAAGAACCCACACAGGGAAGGCTCACAACTACCTACACCTACAACTCCAGGAGACCTGACATCCTCTTCCGGTTTCTGGGGGTACCTACTCACATGCATACACACACACACACACATACGAATAAACCTTTATAAACAAAACAGACAAACAAGCAAAATCCCTAGTCTGATCTTTTAACTTGATCAAAACAGAGTAGCAACAATTACAGTGACCCTTCCAGCTTAACTGACTAAAAGCTAAGGAAAATTAAAATAACAGTTTTCAAACATTGGAAAATAGTCAGTGATAATAAAGAATACCCAAGAGAGGGAAAACAATGGAAGTATTGTTAATAACTCATTTATAATATGTATAGATAGAGTTATGAGGTCAAAGTACCAAGAAAGAGAATTTAGGTAGCCTCCCAAAATTATGCAGATAAAAAGGATTTAGAGAGAAGAACGTGTTCAACTCCCCAGTCTACAGCTGAATGCTGATAACTTTCCCTGGAAGAATGAGGATGATTAAAAGCAACCCAACCAACCACCTGACCCTAGATGCATCAGTCCCAATGCAAAAACAAAGAAATACAAAACCCCCAAAACAATGCTGTGAGCATTGCAGCTCAGATGCAAAGGTGTCCTGGCAGTCGGGAGACAAGGAATGCCACAAAGTCACTGTAGGCCTAGCAGGGAAAGGTTTCCCCAGGCGGGGAGGGTTTCCCAGACAAGTTGTTACAGCTCCGCTCTGCTGGCGGAAACTTCCCCAACCAAAGTGTTCTACAGTTCTGCTTGGCTCGGCTCCAGGGAAAACTGTTACAGCGGGGCTCCTCACTGGCAAAAATGTCACACTGCACTGCAGACCTTACTCAAGGGATTTGTTGGGAAGGAAGAATCCAGGAGGGTGAGGAGCAGCAGCAAACTGAACAGGGTTCCTTGGGAGTGAAGCGTTCTAGGTTGGCCTTTTGTGGTCTGACCCTGGAGCAAACTCGGGGATTGGTGGGTTTTCAAACCCTGGTCCTGGGGGCAAGTCAGGGGCAGGGTGTTTTTCCTTGGCGCTTTTCACCCTACAAGTGCAACTCCTCCAAAATGAACAATTAACGAAGCAATGGCCTCCAGTGAGAGTGAATTAGACAAAATCCCAGATAATTCAAAAGAATGATTGTAAGTATATCTAAAGAAAACAAAGAAGACACAGATTTCTGAATGAATTCCTAAAGAACACGAACAAGTGAATGAAATAAGAAATTCAACATAGGACGTGGAAATGGAACCCAACAGAGATATAGGAACACTGACGAGAAGCCAAGCTGCAGTAATGGCAGTGAGAAACCCACTAGCTGAACAACAGCTCCAGATGGGCCTGAGGGTTGGCACAGTCAGGAAAAGCAGGCTCGGCAAGCAGGGCCTGGGGACCCGAGTGTGAAGCTTCAGCACCATGTAAAAAGCTGGGCATGTGTGCTTGTAATGACAGCATTGGTGAGGACCTACCAAAAAGAGTGAGCTCCGAGCTCAGTAAGAGATCCTGTTCTAAAGCAGTAAAGGGGTAGAAGGTGTCTGGGGTCTCGCTCTGGCCCATGTATGTGCACTGTATGATTGTGCACTGCACACAATACATAATGAAAGACCGGGTTATGGAGGCATGTGATGGTCCCCTTCGGTAAGGCATGTAAATTAAGGTTAGGAACCTTGGAATGAGGAAATGCCTTGTGTAACAATCAATAAATACACTTTTGTACAGCTCTTCTGGGTCCAGTTTAGTCCATCAGAAGAAGCTGGACCTTTTTGCTGACATAGAGGTCTAAAAGACCATACAAATATAAAGAAGGTATCCATCAAGGGATAGAAAAAGTCTTAGCCATGGATTCCTTTCAAAGCCTTGTGTTGCTGGAGGCTGCCCCCCCCCCCCCCCCCCCCCCCGTGGTAAAACAGAAAGTAGACCAGAGCTTGAAGACAATGAAGCGCAATTGGAGCGTCCAGACAGTGACAAAGACAAAGACACTACAACAGAACATTCATGGGACACTAGGAGGAAATCTGTGAACGTGGACATAAAGAAGGACACTTTCCTGCTCAAAGCAAATGAAGCATTTTCATCAAAATCATGGCAGAAAATATCTGGGTACAGGAAGAATTTGGAACACCAAGCAGACAATACCAGAGATGAACCTCCTCAAATTACAGTTAAAATACTACATAAACAGGACAAAGGCAGCATCCGAAAGCTGCACTAGAGAAACACAAAGCTGCATCTGAGGTGTAGTCACCAAAACAGCAAACTTGTCCACAGTGACTTTTATCTGGCGCCCTCTCCTGGCCTGTAGGCACACACACATGCTGGCAGAACACTACATACATAAAATATAAACACGTCTTTAAAAAACAAGTCAAGAGGGCTCAGAAGGATGCATTTCAAGTTCTAAGAGACACCAACTGCGATTCAGATCACTATAGCACCCAAACTGTAAGGTCTGAAGGGAAAACAAAAGTTTTCATGATTGGGGGGAAAAAAAAAAACCAAGCTAAAGCAATTCATGGCCATGAAGCGAGCTCTACAAAAGATACTTGGAGGAATCCTTCAAACCTACAAGAAAGATAAACACACCCATGAGGACACAAGAAATAACATTAGTATAGTTAAGCAAATGAGGAGCAGGAAGACATCAAACACTGCAAGACTACAGCCAATGAAGTAACAATTAATACACACATTCCAACAGTAAACTCTGAGTGTTAATGTCTCGGTTCTCTACTCGGAAGATGGACTAGTGGGCTGGATTCAAAAGCAGGATCCATCTATTCCCCGTCACTAAAAACAAGGGACTCCTGGGGTGAAGAACAGAAAAACCCGTTCCTGAGAAACGAGCAGCTCTCACCATCCTCATATTTGACAAAACAGATTTGAAACGAAAATTACTCAGAAGAGGTTAAAATTTTCACTGCGTAATTAACAGAACAATCCATTATGAGGGCATCACAATTTTAAATAGACGGTCACCAAACGCAGGTGCACCCACTTTTAGAGAACACATACTACGAGTTGTAAATTCATCTCAAACTCGATAACAGACGGTGACTATTAGCTGGCTCTTACCGATACAGATAATGTGACCCAAAATAGAGAAACATCTGAATTAAGTAACGTCACGGGCCTAACACTCTAGCTAAACTGCAGGGCGTTCTATCCAAACACTTCAGGATGCACTTTCTTCTTAGCAGCCCATTCTCTAAAATAGGTAATATAATAGATACAAATCAAATCATAACAAATATAGGAAAACACTGGGAGCATTGACAGCGTGCAAACTGTCGTCCTTCCGAAAGCAATCTACACAGCCATTGAAACCCCTCCCTCATAATTCCAACACACTTATTCACAGAGACTCAGACAACAATCTTAAGACTCATATGGGAGCACAGAAGATCCGATGTAAACAAAGCAACCTTGAGAAAGAAGAACCTTTCTCTTGACTTACTCTTCTAGTCGGGTCCTATACGGACATCCTTGTCTCGCGGTGTTCTCTCTGATTTCGAGTCATAGTACAGGTCAGCCATAGCAATAAAAATTGCATAGTGCAGACACAGAAACAGTCGCATTGATCTACAGAATAGGACAAGGACCCAGTTATAAGCCCACACAGCTACAGCCAACTGGTTTCTGACAAAGATGCTAAAAACATACGCTGAAAGAAAAGAGCTTCTTCATAAATGGTGACGGCAAAGCTGAGTATCTACGTGTAGAAGGACAGAACTCAATACTATTCTCTCACTCTGCAGAAAAACTAACTCTAAATCTTAGCGTAAGACCCAAACTCTGAAACTGCTAAGAGAAAAAGTACAATTAGTAGATAGCCAAGCACCAGTGTTTCCTTTGTTGAAACAGAAAGGGGAAAAGAGCTGGGGATGTGATTCAGGGGTAGAGACATCCTCAGCATGTGAAAGGCCAGCTACTCTATGCGACACACAAACCCAGAAAGAAATAGAAATGGATCTTTAAAAGAGGTGGACTTGATTGGTGAAGAATTAGGGCCAAATAAGGCATTCTACTCTACTAAAGGACCGACCCAATAAATATAAGACCAAAAAAAAAAAAAAAGCATTATTGGATACAAAAAAAGAACATGATGATGAAAAAATAATTTTTAAATTGTTTTCAGTTCACATGCACTTAATCACATAGTCTCCAAAGGAGAAATAAAGATATCTACAGTTACACTGTGTAGGAGACTTAACAAACCTACAAAGGACAAAATGAACAGACAAAAACAAAACTGTATGTGGGCCAGCGAGATGGTACAGAGGGCGAAAGTTCTTGCCGTGCAAGTGGATGATCTGAGTTCCCTCCTCGGAACCCATGGTGGAAGGAGGGAACTCTCAAAAGTTGCCCTCTGACCTCTACACGTGAGCCATAGCACAAACGTACCTGTAATCACACAATCATGTGTGTATACACATATACACAGAAGGAAGAATTTCTTCAGACGTGTATAGACAAGATTACAACAAACTAGCCTTAATAACATTTATAGAACAAGATATTCAGCTAAGAACACAATTCATAAGAATTTCGTTTTTAACAATTTCAGTGATCACATGTAAAAAGGGACTAGATGGGAGGATAGCTCAGCAATAGAATACTCGTATATTTGTGAAGCCCTGGATTCGGTCCCCAGGACAGAAAAAAAAAATGAAGTTATCATCATCATGTAAGTGGCTTTAAAGAATTGCTGTCTTAAGAGCGTAGCTTTTTCTAGAGGCCAGATTTAGTATATTTTGCAGCTATAAAAAAACAAATGCAAACACTCCATGCTAACACCAATGCTATCTATACACAACCCCGGGGAGGAGTCAGTGAGAACATACAGAGGCCGCAATGACGGCTGAGCCTTTCAGTGGATAAAAGGGTCGTCTGTCCCCTTTATCGAGGCCTTTGCAAAGGCGCGCACAATGGATGAGCCATTTGATGCTCCTCGTCCTTGGATTTGTCTGTGCAGCTCCACTCTTTGCTCATCTCTTCACCTCACGCATCAAGAAAAGATTTTATCAGCCGGGCGGTGGTGGCGCACGCCTTTAATCCCAGCACTCGGGAGGCAGAGGCAGGCGGATCTCTGTGAGTTCGAGACCAGCCTGGTCTACAAGAGCTAGTTCCAGGACAGGCTCCAAAACCAAAGAGAAACCCTGTCTCGAAAAACCAAAAAAAAAAAAAAAAAAAAGAAAAGATTTTATCTTTAAAAAAAAAAAACTTATTTCCAAATGGCCTGTGCCCCCAGATTGCTTTCAGAAACCAAAATGTTTTGGTTTTGGTTTTTTAACAAAAGAGAAATGTATCCATGAATCCGTAAGAAACAGACAACTAGAATACTTTACATTTGGGAATTAAAGACATTTACAAAAAAATCACTAGTCAACACAAAATAATCACAATGGAAATGAGAAATTAGTTGAGGAAATCACGTGTGTGTGTGTGTGTGTGTGTGTGTGTGTGTGTGTGTGTGTTTATATCTCGGCGTGGCTAGTTGCAAATACTGGAAAATCTAATGGCAGATGTGAGCAATGGCTTTGTGGTGAAAGAATGGTGAACTGAACACCAAATAAGACAGCTTTTTTACTCAGAATCCTGACCGCTAGCGATTCAACGAGCCCACAGAGCCTTGAGTGTATGCACTAGTCAGGGTAGCTGAGTTCTCACCAAACACTAATACTAAGCAGGGGATCGGTGAATCTGTTTCCACCCTAGGCCTTTTTGCTCATTCATGCCAACAGCCTGAAGAACGCTCCACTCAGATGCCTTACAGGTACTTCAAGATAAACAATGTGTCAGACTCAACCGTGAATCACCCCCCTCCCCCCACCAAATCTATTCCTCTCAAAGCCGGTCCGATCTCTGTCTAAGGGACAGTTGCACTGAGTGTGGGCATGCCTCTTGCCACAACCAGAGGGATGAAGGAAGCGTTGGCGGGCCGCTCAGGACTGGGATTCTCAGATGGGACACAACCCTGCGAGGACTTCGAGGTGGACCGCCCTAGGCTGCAGAGCTCGGCCCCTGTCCCCTGACTCCTTCCTTGGAAAGTGGCCGGTAGGCAGATCTCACTTGCTGGGCCATGTGAGTTTGGCTGAGGGCTGTAAACCTACGGTAACTTCCTGTTTGGGGATGTTTGGGAGTTCCACAGAAAGGGGCACGCTACTTACGGTGACTTTCCAACGCCTCACGCTAATCTGTATTTCACACCTGGGAAGACAAGCAAGCCGCTCTCAAAATGGAGGACCCGCAGGGCGAGCGGCTGACCTCAGGGCACAGGCGCGGGGGCGGGGCCACTCGCCATGGGGGCGGGGCCATTCGCCA
The DNA here is from genome assembly GCF_018167655.1 of Microtus oregoni. Classification (NCBI taxonomy): domain Eukaryota; kingdom Metazoa; phylum Chordata; class Mammalia; order Rodentia; family Cricetidae; genus Microtus; species Microtus oregoni. The sequence goes on from NW_024543059.1 coordinate 2,444,270, forward strand.
TGAGGGCGTGGTCGCCCTTGCACAGGGCTGCTGCCTGGGAAAACCAAGCCAGGCTAGCCTTAGGACCAGGCCCTGTGGGTGGTTGGCTGTTGTTGGGTGATGCTTGGGGTTAGAATTTATTTCCTCGGGGCAGTATGTTTTAATTGCGTCTTCTAAGGGAAACACTCTCTGATTTATTATGATGTGTATAATAATAAACTTAGTTCTTATTGCTTGCTTAATTCATGGTGGCTATATTTTGTAGCAAAATTATTCAGAGCGCTCCTTAATTCTCTTATTGGCCCCCTTAAAGGAAAATAAGCAAACCTGTTTCAGATATGACACTGGGCCATTTTACCTTTGGGCTTATTTATTTAAGTATTAGGCTGTGTGTACGTGTGTGTGTGTCTACATCTATCAGAATGGTCAGAAACACTTACAGATACAGAGGCTAAAAAACGGATCTCTGGTGTTTTCCCCTGTTACTCTGGCTGTATTCCTTTAAGACAAGGTCTCTCACTGCATTAGAAACACTGGCTGCACCTTGGCTGTCCTCAATGGTGTGTTGCTGTATAGACTTCAAACTCTGTAAACTGCAGATTAAATCCATTCTCTTTCCTTTCAGATTGGTTCCATCTCCCGTGGCTCTAAACGAGGTCTGAACCCAGCGTCACAACCTTGGTACCCCCCTTTCCTTCGTAGTCTGGCACAGGGAGGAAATTTAGCTTAGCTTGCGGTAATACTTTAGTCCTCCCCTCTCCATTTCTTATATTTCGAACTCCACTAGCCCCCCAAATTCTCAGTGTGCATCGCCCAGTTAAGAGATCAAATTACTCACACTCCCTAAAGCCTCCCAAGGAGCAGGCCATGCTGATCTTCTAACAACACTGACTAGGCTTAGCACGAACCCCGGAAGTTAAAGTTGAGCCTTCTTAACGTGGATTCTGTCCCTTTCCCCATCCTTATTCTCTTCCTCCATTCCCACTTCCGCTGTCTCCCAGCAACCCCAGGCGTCTTGAACTGATCTCCCTTTTCTTTCTCATTTAGTTTATATTCATAACCATGAACTTAATTCTACAATCCAGCTAGACTGGGAGGGGAACGAGGAAACTGGAACCCGAAGAACTTTGGTGAAAGCAAAGATTGCGGAATATTTCGAGCAGATGGAATGGGGGCGTTGTCCTGAGCTATAGAAAGTACGGTCTGGTGGTTAAGATGCCTACAAGTCAGAAATTAGAGTTGTCCACAGTTGACAATGGTGACCTTCCTGCTGGTCTTGATCTTGCACCCAAAATGTCCATGACTTCTGCATTACTCATGCCTTCGTTCACCTCCCCAAAGTCCATATATTTTCCATCTAGTCCTTGTTGGTGGAGGTTCCTGTCCCGCCTGGTCCCGTAATAAACACACAGAAACTATATCGTTTGCAATAATGTTTGGCCAATAGCTTAAGTGTATTTCTGGCTAACTCTTATATCCTAAACTAACCCATCTCCGTTGATCTGTGCCTCACCACGAGTGTTTTTAGTTTCATGTCGACGTTAAGGTCTATCTACTTCAAACAGTTGGGGGGCACGGTCACAAACATGAAAACACCAGCACGCATTTAAACTTTTGCAGTGGTACATGCTCCCCTTGGCTTAGAGACCCCTCAGCCAAATATGTTGGTCATTTTAAAACTGCTGCCACTTCTCCAAGTTCCTTGTGGTTTGAAGCTGAGTGCAGGAGTTCTCCAAACCAGCTGTGACTTCATTGTTGGAAGAGCAGTTTCGCTCTTTAGCTCTTGGACTAAGGATGAATAAACAGTCAAGGCTGTCTTAAGTGGCATTTGTCTAAATCAACTCGGGAAAGGTGGCATGAAGAAAGGGATGTGCTTGTGAGTGCATACACCACCGGTCTTGTACCAGCTTCTGATTTCTTTTTCTTGGCAGCCTGCCGGCTGAGCCCTGGTGCCAGGCCCTACCCAACCACCCAGCAGTGATGCATCAAGCCCCAATCTTGGGCAACGCTTTTGTTAGGCACGCACAGTGTTCCTGTTTGACAAGTCACCTGCTCTTGTTAAAAAAAAAAAAAAACAACAAACTTTTATTCCTTTCTTAATTTCCTTTATCGTGTGATTTGGAACACATGTCAGTAGGCTGCATAAATGTCTTTACCTGGGGAGCAGATTACTGACTCTGAATCTTTTATTTTTTTTTATGTGTATGTGTATGTCTGTGTGAGTGTATGCCACATGTGTGTGCGCCTACGGAGGCCAAAAGACAGAGTCGGATCCTGGTACTGGGAAACAAAGTTAGGTTCTCTGCAAGAGCTCTTAACTGCTGACCCATCTCCCCAGCTCCCACAATTTCCTTTTACCTGCAAGAACATTAAAATCAATTCTTTTGATTTTGCTTTGCTCCTGGCTGTGTGTCCTGGAACTCGCTTTGTAGACCAAGTTGGCCTTGAAGTCACAGAGATCCACCTGCTTCTGCCTCCTGACGGCTGGGATTAAAAGTGTGTGCACCACAAATGCCCTGCCATTCTTTGCTTTTAACACAATTGTAATAAAGAAACTTGAACTCCAAGTCTAAGAGACACGAGATATGAACGCTAGGTATTATCACTTAGCAACTCAGCCAGGAAAAGAGGAGTTTCAGTTTTCTTCTGCTGCTTTAACAGTCTTGTCAAGCAGCTGTGACTAGACACAATTTATTATTTTGGTTTGGTTTTTGAGACCATATTAAAACGTAGCTCAAGCTGTTCTCCTGCATGTCTCTCAAGGGCTGGGATTACAGGCCTTTAATGCCACGCCTAGTCAAACACAAGTTTTGGCCAGTGTTTAAGTGATTGTTGATTTTATGATAAGAAACCAGCGTTGACCAAAATGCTAAAGTATAACTTAGACTCCCAGATATAGATTCTTATGTAAGGCTCCTATTTTAGTGCCAGTGAAAGTCAGAATTAGCACAGTCTTCTGACAAACCAGGTCACTTCAAGCATTACAACATAGGACTGCAATTGTCATGTTCCAGGGATTGTACCCAATATCATACAAAAATTTTTTTAGTTCCTCAGAAACTCAGAGGTAGACACTATTATTATACCTACTTTACAGATCCAGAAGTTGAAGTTTAGGTGACTTAAGTAGTATATCCAAGGGCATATATATTGTGGGTGAGCCAGGACGAAACATACTCAATTAATTTTTTACATTATTGCTACTTGTTTCCTCTAGAGCTGGGGTTCTCAACCTGAGTCTAAGTTATAACTCCTAACAGTAGCAACATTACAATTAGCAAGTAGCAATGAAAATCATTTTAAGGCTGGGGGTCACCACACCATGAGGACAGCAACTTAGGAATGTTGAGAATCATTCTTTAGATTTTGTTCTCTAGGGTGGAGGTGAATTTCTATCAACCACCAGTGAGCCTGGGAGAGGGCTCTGAGTACTGTGTGAAACACAACCCTGGACACCTTGACTGTGCCTTGAGGCCAGACAGCGGAGCAGGAACATCAAGCCAGGGTATGCCTAGACTTTAGCCGGCCAACTGTTGCTGCATCCGGCCTCCTCAGTTATCTCCTTCAACTTCAGGCTGAGTCTGAGGTCTTCTTAACTAAGCCGGAATATTGAACTCAGCACCCCCAGTTCTTAGGCTAGACCTATATATAACTGCAAAGCTCCTAAAAACAGCCTTGAGGGGGAGGGAGGAAAACCAACCTGGCAGGACGAGCTGCTGTGGAATACATTTGTAGTTTGTGAAAGTGTAGACACATATGATTTCTTTTTTTTCCTTTTTTTTTTTTATTGAGAAAAGGAAAAAAAAAGTTTCCGCCTCCTCCCAGCCTCCCATTTCCCTCCCCCTCCTCCCACCTTACTCCCCCTCCCCACACTCCTCTCCCCCTCCCTCTCCAGTCCAAAGAGCAGTCAGGGTTCACTGCCCTGTGGAAAGTCCAAGGTCCTCCCCTCTCCGTCCATATCTAGGAAGGTGAACATCCAAACTGGCTAGGCTCCCACAAAGCCAGAACATGAAGTAGGATCAAAACCCCGTGCCATTGTCCTTGGCTTCTCATCGGCCCTCATTGTTCGCCATGTTCAGAGAGTCCGGTTTTATCCCATGCTTTTTCAGTCACAGTCCAGCTGGCCTTGGTGATCCCAATAGATCAGCCCCACTGTCTCAGTGGATGGGTGCACCCCTCGTGGTCCTGACTTCCTTGCTCATCTTCTCCCTCCTTCTGTTCCTCATTGGGACCTTGGGAGCTCAGTCCAGTGCTCCAGTGTGGGTCTCTGTCTCTATCTCCATCCATCACCAGATGAAGGTTCTATGGTGATATGCAAGATATTCGTCAGTATTGCTATAGGATAGGGTCATTTCAGGTTCCCTATCCTTAGCTGCCCAAGGAACTAACTAGGGACATCGCCTTGGGCTCCTGGGAGCCACTCTAGGTTCAAGTCTCTTGCCAACCCTAAGGTGGCTCCCTTAACTAAGAATTGTGCTTCCGTGCTCCCCTATCTAACCTTCCTTTATCCCAATCATCCTGTTTCCCCAAGTCCCCCCCATCCTCCCCTTCTCACTTTTCTCTTCCTATCTCCCCTTACAACCATCCCACCCCACCCCCAAGATCCCAATTTTCTCCCCGGCAATTTTGTCTACTTCCCATAGCCAAGAGGATAACGATATGTTTTTCCTTGGGTTCAACACATATGATTTCACCCAAGCATGTCCTGGTTACCACCAGAGAGGAGGCTAGAATGAGGGAACAGCAAGATGGAGACGGTCCTAGGGTCCTAGGCGTGCTCTGTTTCTTACATGGGCACCGAAGACATGCGTGTTTACAATAATTCTTTAAACAATGCACATTTTATCGTGATTGTTTCGTTTTGGCCAAGTTCTTTAGTGTATATATCTAAACTAAAATGTTTTTAGAAAGAAAAGACAAATGGGAGTCTATGACTGCAAAGGGGTATCCTATCTGCAACTGACTTCCAAAGGGTTCATGAGAAATTGGTATTATTTCATGAGAGGTGGGGGAAGCAGAAACAGGAGAAGGGGAAAAGACAGACTCCACGTAGCGTACTTTCATTTCCTTTTATTGAAGGAAACAGAAACGTGTGCTGCTGAGGCAGGCGCACCTCTGAGCAGGACAAAGTCGTCAGCGGGGCTGACACGACAAGCCACAATGCTGGCCAAGCATCCTACCACAGTGGGAGAACCAAATCCACAAAGGAAGCGGGAGGTAGCAAATATCCCCAACACCCAGAGTAAAGCATGTCCGTTTGCAGAGAGCTTGGTCATGCATTTAAAAAGAGGGTCCCTTTATCGCTAGGAGCACAACATCTCAGATTTAGAGACCTTTTCTTTCGACCTAAATAGTGAAGCTACCAAACGATCTGAGTTTCGTCTTTCAGCTCCCTATCCCAGGTAGAAACGGAGGCTGAGACCTTGAAATAGCGCACGGGCCTAGCTCGACAGGTGCTGAAGCCCGGCCATATGCTAAAAGTAGCTGCGCTGTCCCTCTGCTTTCTTGCACTGTCTCGCTCGACTTGTGCTCTAGGAAATCTCTCGATGCTATAAATAAGATTCATAACAGAATGCAGGCAGCGGCCTAGGGGATGCAGGGAATCAAAAGCTGCTACAGAGCTAAGACCACTTCACTAGAAATAGCACAGGGGATACTACTGCGCCAAGGTTCTCCCGAACAGCTGCTAGAAGCACACACAAAGAAAAAGACGGTAGCTCTCCCATGTCGGGGTGGGCTGCACCAATGTCACGGTTCACATCCCTGGCAGAACATCAGGCCCCACGGCATTTCCAAAGCTGTTACGGTTTTCCAATACAACGAGGTGTTTGGGCAATTTGGTCACAGAAAGAAGGCGCTAAAGAAATTTCGACTGATCGCAAATTGATAATGCTATCAAACCATAAATTTATACAGCCAAGAACTGATTGTGAGGGGTGAGGAATGGGATGGTTGAGATTTCTGTTTCGTAGAAACAGGTTTATTCAGGTAAACCCCTGCTCATAAGTCACCTCCCGCACGCCCACGAATTGGAAGGGAAGTCCTGTTTAGAAATGGCCATTGCTGGATTAGCTGGTCACCCAGCTGCAGTTCTCTTCAGTGCAACACACACGGTGTCCAAGGTCGAAGTCACGAGAGCACTAGATCAGGAAATGGGAGAAGCGAGGCAAGGGGGGGGAGGACACGAGGGTCGGAGTTCCTGAAACGAGTGTTTCTTTCCTAGAAGGCTTGGCACGATGATGCTGGGGTGGACGTGGTTCAGTGGCTGTTCTTGGTGGCCTCCTTGGCTGCAGCAATCAGGGGGGTGAGGCTCGAGAGGGGCTTGGCAATCTTCAGAAACTGGTGCTAGGAGAAGAAAGAGCAGAGAGAGTCTGATTATTTACCATTCTCACTCAGCAGCCATTTGAAGAGAGCAAGGACAGCCATGTCAGATCGTCCTCAAACTGAAGGAAGAAAACATATTTTACTCTGTATGTGTGTGTGGACGTCAAAGGACAACTCTCAGGAATCAATTCTTTTCACAATTACAGGAACAGGGGAAGGGATCTCAGGTTGTCAGACTTGGCAGCAGGTACCAGGATACCCAGTAAGCTATCTCACTGACTAAGCATACAAATTTACTTATAATAGTTAATGCCTGCAAAAAAAAAAAACTATACAGAATATTAACACAGTAATTGACACACTGAAAGCAAGATGAATCCATAGACCTCTTTTTTTTTTTGTTTTTTGTTTTTGTTTTGTGAGACAGGGTTGTCTCTGTGTAACAGCCCTGGCTGTCCTGGACTGTAATCTATAGATCACGCTGGCCTCAAACTCACAGTGATCTGCCCGCCTCTGCTGGGATCAAAAGTGTAAACCACCTCGCCTGGCTCTATACCATAGACATTTTGAGTGAAAGAAGACAAAAGTTCATTTCGTATGATTTTGTTTGTTCCTAAGTAAAACTAAACTATTGCAATACAGAGTAACTATTATTTCTGGGAAAGACACTGAGGGTTAGTCCTAACATGACAACCTTAGCCTTCAGCTGGGAATACAAGCATGCACCACATAGGACTCTTTGTCAAAGCCTTGACTCCAGCAAGGCTAAGTGTTCAGTAAGAATTTCAATAGTTTGGTGCTTTCCAAAATTACTTTCACTGAAACAGACTTTGAGTCATACTTTTATTTAAAAAGAGAAAATATCCTATGAAAATGTTACAGAAAACAATTCTTTATGTAACCACTTACCTAAAACGGTGGGTTGTTTATGTTTTGTTTTCTACAATTATCTTGAGGATGCAGACTGTTTCTTCCATTTGATAATAAATATCAGAGCTACGTTTCCTTTTCTGAGCAAATGTGATGTTTATAATTATTGAACATTATCTGGCTCTTCTAACATGTTTATAATAACTTTAGTATTATTATATATGTGTACAGACACACAGAGACTTTACGTATACATTCATTGCTGGAGGTTGATTCAACTTATTGGGGCAGATACAGGAGTTATAGGGGAACTGAGAACCAGAATGATCTGGGCTGAAGCCTAAAGCTACGGCTCCCATACTGGGGTTCTATATGTTTCTGTCTCATCCTATATATTTCTGTCTGTATGTATATTTTCACAGGAGAAACAGGTGTGAAACTTCATGACTGAGGATCCTGAAAAGTCTAGGTTGTGAATATTTACCAGATAACACTGATGTTAAGGAGCTACGGATGAAGTCCTATTTTTCTAAGTCTTCTGAAGAAAGAAAGCAGCGCCCTCCAATACTCAACTAGGAAGCCTCCATTTACTTCTCTCAACAAAATAAACTAGGTAAGCCCTATAAACCTTCCAGCTGACATGTTCTGAGTCTATAGAAGCAATGACCAAGAGCATATACACTTGGGAGACAGACAGACATACTGAAACACTGTATCTGTTTGTCAACGGTATAATCACACAAAAGTTATTACATGTAAATTTCCTCACTTGCAAAAATGGGAATAACCAATCCTCTAACTCACAGGGTTGCCGTACAGAATGTACCTGCTGTACCAGGAAGAAACTCTAGAGGGCGCTTTCAAGGGCTACAATTGGGTACCTAATTAAGAATGTTTCCAATGACCACAGACTTAGTACAGAGTTGATACATTTCCCAAGGCCTATGGCTTCCAGCACACAAGTCACATGAAAGGCAAAAAGGACTCTACATTGTACCATGTGTTGAAGGAGCCTTTTAATCCCAAGGGATCTAACGACTTATACTTGGCAGAACCCAGATCCCATACCTAACAGACCAGTGCTCCAAACAGTAGCCTCAATCACAAACAGATGTTAGAAACGTAGATAAGTAAACATCTCTATTCAACTCTATAAATATTGTCTGAGCACTGATTCTCAGTCAGATCGCATATAAGAAGAAGCCCGGATAGTAATAAAACAGAGTTTACAGTAGAGTGGTCAAGACAGAGAGGTTCATGTGTAACGACTCCAGGGCGGGTGCTAAGGTCCTGCTGTCTGCTCTGCTGGCCACGCTCGGGTCTAGCGACACCACAGTAATGGTTAACCTGCAGACATACACTGTCACCTCCATAATGTGATACTTCCCAATAAATTCCCAGTTTGCAGTTCAGTAAAATGACCCAAAAAATCAGAAACTGTATTTTAAAAGATGCTAACTATGAATGATGTCACTTGCTAAAGGTAGTTTTTGAAACCATATGAACTAAGTTGTGACCACAGAATAAAAGTACTTTTTATAAACGGCTTGGTAAATCCAACTCTATTTCACTACACCCTTACAGAGTCTCACTCCAAACAAACAGAATATCGCTGCCACCATCTGAAGTCTGCAATGACAAGACTATAAAGACTCCAAAACTGCACTACCCCCAGACCAGCAGCTCTCAACCTGTGGGGCATGAACCCCTTGGGGGTCGCATATCAGATACCATGTATATCAGATGTTTACATTACAATTCACAACAGCAGCAAAATTACAGTTCTGAAGTAGCAACAAAACAATTTTATGGCTGGGGAATCACATACCATGAGGAACTGTATTAAAGGGTCTCAGAGTCAGGAAGATTGAGAACCACTGCCCGAGACACTGTTCCTTTGTATTGCTTAGTAAAATGTACAAAATTAGACTTCTCAGAGAGCTATTTCACAAGACACAAACTTTGATAGGCTAATTCAGGCAAAACAAGATGTCTGAAAGACACAGGAAAAACTTCAAAGGAAGCTCAGAAAGTAGACATTGAGTTGAGCCTAGAAAATGTGTAAAGTTTAAACAGACTGAGGAAGAAACTAAGGGACAGCTTTAAGCAAAGGCCCAGGGGTGACAGTCAGAGAGCTAGAAGTACAAAGTGAGACAGCAGGAGGGCAGCCTACGGGAAGCAACCTCAAAGACGAAAACGAGACACAAAGGCTGGGCTGGCGCTCTTCCCATCGGGCGTCTAGCTACAGAAGGACCGTTACCTGCAGCAGCTCTTTAGCCGAACCTCTCTTCTCCACATCCATCTCAAGACAGCGGTTCAGAAAGTCCCGGAAAATAGCGGACAGCTTCTCTGGGTTCTGAAGCTCTGGGGTGCCATTGGTGGCAATGAGGTACAAGGCCTGGTGATACAAATGAAGAACCATGTTTTTCTCACTGAGGCTCGCTCTCTCGGTCTCGAGACATGTCTTCTCAAAGTATGGCGAGCTGCGGGATGCTCCAGGACAGGAGAAGATACTAAAGGATCAAGTCTAACATCTCAAGGCCATGTGGCCATGTATACGTAGCTAATATATAACTTCATTGCTAATAAAACAATACTTCATATTCACAAAAATAAAGAATGCGTCTGGAAAGCACTTTGTAAGCTCTGAGGTGTTACAAGTCCAAGGGTTTATTCTTTTTTCTTGATTACAGATATAAACAGTTTATTAGTCACTCAGCATGGTAAGTTAAACAGCTCTTTAGTAGCTGACCCAAATCAGTGTTGACCCCTTCGGTGAACTCAGTCACCCAAGAGGACTATAAAAAGGGCATGTTTGGTTAGACAGCAACTGTTCTGCAGCTTCCCTGCCCCTGACATGAAGCCACTCTTGAAAAGGGAAGAAAAACATAGTAATGAGTTTTATAAGTACTCTTTGATTACAAGGTTCTCTCTCTCTCTCTCTCTCAAATGGCCATTTTCTCCTCAGCACTAACTCACCGCCATTAACAAGCCTGCAGCTTTCAGCCTGACCCTCTCAACTCTCCGCAAGATCTCGTTCCATTTCTCATATAAGAAGAGAAAAATATTTATAAATGCCATCTCAATTTCTCCTTTTCTGCTCTTATGGGTTTGTTCAAGTTAGGTGTCTGTCCCTATCCCTCTACAAACAGGCCATGAAGGCCTTGCAGGAGGAAGTCCGTCCGTCACTGGAGGCAGAACCTGCGGGCTTGCCTTACTCGCAGTTGGCTCTCCCTGGCTCAGGTGTGGTTCCAGACGGACATTCTCAGTATCCTGCTCCTGCTGCCATTCCTGCCACTCGCCCTATCATGAACTCTCACCCCCTGGATCCGTGAGCACAGACAAACCCTTTTCTGTTCTAAGTGGCCTTGGTCCCAGGGACAGCAAAGTTACTAAGGCAAAGGGGAATCGACTTCCTCAGCAATTCGGGCTATTCCAATTCACCTCGTCAAGATGCTTTCAAGATGCTTTCCGAGTCTACTTCTCCCCTGCATCCCTACCAGGGCCATCCAAGCCACAACTCTGTCTGGACCATTCTATCGGTCTCTCACCGATTTCTAAAGAAGCAACCAGCATGACTCACTGCCAGCACAAACTGTATCCTGTTCTATTAGCTAGCGGGAAGCCCTTTCCAGTGTGATAAACCAAGCTCTCACATCGCCACAAGTCTTAGCAGCCAGCCTTCTCTTACCCCTGACTCTAGCTACTAGTCTACTTTCTCCTCACTCCTTTCAGGGAAATAGCCTCTTTGAACGTGGGGCTCAACAAGCAAAAAATCAAATCTAATTCTCGATACTTGGTAAATCTTGCATAAGACTAAATCTTCTTCATGTTTCTGCTGAAATAATAAGAGAAAACTTCCCTCTTAGTAAAACCTTCCTCATCACGTTTTCAATCATTCTTATTCTACATTTTCAACAGCAGTTACCACCTGTTACTATATAGTAATTTGGTATTATTATCAGAACAGTATCTTGTATATATTATCAACCCTTATTTCTTCCCCTAACCATACAAGAGCTAAGATTGAGCTCTAAAAGTAAGCTATATCCCCAGACCCTTTTATATTTTATATTCAATAGTATCTAGTCTTTGGGCTTACATGTGTGTGACATCTGTTTATTCAGTGTGTGCACATGTCTATGCGGCACATGTGGACCACACGGTGCATGTGTGGGGACCAGAGGAAAAGCTGTAATAACTGGTTCTCTCTTCTTACCTCTTAGGTCCCAGGGATTAAACTCAAATCGTCAGGCTTGGCAGCAGGAACATTAATTCACTGAGTCATCTCACAGACCCCTTTGGTTTTGTTTTTTGAGACAAGTTGGCCTCAAACTGGCATCTTATCTCAGTCTTGTGAGTCTAAGATTATAAGAATGTATTACTACGCCCAAGTATACAGAGAGAAGAGCCTGAATCCAACTTTCTGGGATTAGAGACAGAAGCCCAAATACTTTGAAAGAAGATGGGAACACTCACTCTCAAAGGGTTTTCGTTGAGGTACGGGGGCTCCCCCTCAATCATTTCAATTGCCATGATACCCAGGGACCAGATGTCAACCTTGGGTCCATAGGCCTTGCGCGTCACAACTTCAGGTGCCATCCAGTAAGGGGTTCCCACCATGGTGCTCCTCTTGCTCTGCTCTGGAGTTATCTGTGCACAGAATCCAAAGTCAGCTAGAAACAGGGAGAGGAGAGACACACTTAGGAGAGTCCGTCAGTAGGAGCTGTGCTCCCTGCAGTCCGTCTCACCACTAGTCCCCTCCTCGTTCAGCCATGAAGAGAAGCAGGAGGAACACACAGGACAACATCTCTAGCCTCCCGCCTTCTCAAACCAAATGGTCAAAGTCCAGTAGGATATTTTGGCCTTAAATGCTTAGCCCTTTATACATAAAAAAAACATTTCTACACTTCAGAATCTTGCAATTAATTAACCTCTTATCTTCTGGACATAAGTCACCGAATTAAGCACCAATACTGGGCTAGATCCCTACTTTCAGCCCCTCACTCTAGCCGTCTACCCCCTTAGGACACAGTTTGCCGAGGTAACTGGCTTCACACCTTTGTACAAAATGCCATTCCTTCTCACGACACTGACACTACACGCTTATTTAAACTGGCCGCACCTTGACAGTGAAGGCTGTCTTCCCTGTACCTCTAAAAGGACTGCCACGTAACAGACATTCAGCAAATGGCTCCCGAATAAATAACTGAATGAGTGAGTTACATAAATCCATTACAGGTCTCTCGGGGACTGAGGATTCCTAGAAGGTTGGTAAATGTATTTCAGATCCTATCCGAGAACCACAGAAGTCGGCATTCGGGGGGGGGGGGGGGGGGGACGTGTTTTAATGTAAAAGAGTTGGAAAATAGCAAAAAGACACTGTATGATATTACAGAGGAATACAGATATCCCATAACACCTTATAAAATAACAAGGTTTCTCTGGCGAATGTCGTGGCTACTGTTATTTAATTAGCCACCCGAGCCACGGTCCTACACGGAGAGAAGCATCATCCTTCCTGAGAGCCACACCCTGTACGGAGAGAAGCGTCATCCTTCCTGAGAGCCACACCCTGCACGGAGAGAAGCATCATCCTTCCTGAGAGCCATACTCACTTAACTTGACGGAGCCGTCCATCCCCAGCAGAATGTTGTCACTCTTGATGTCTCTGTGAATGACTTGGTTCGAATGTAGGAACTCCAAAGCTTGTAGACACTGTTGCATTAGTGTGTGCAGAATAAAGAAACACATAATTAGAAGACTAACAATAATCTAACCTCCTCATTGTAAGATAAAGGAAGCAAGGCCTCCAGGAAGAAACGGACTTGCCCCACATAGAGGCAGAGCTGGCTATATAACCACGTCTTCTGTCTCCTAACTAAGAAGTCTTTTAAAACTCTGTGGGGCAGGGTAGGGGAGGCTGAAGTGATGGCTCCGGGGCCTCCTTGGGTGCCACGTACATGTGCATGTAACCCTCCACCCCAAACACACACACAATTTAAATTTTAATTTAAAACTGCATACTGCTTTCATCTTACAATTTTGCTTTAATCAGAAGTGTTCTATCAATACATTTCCACGTCTAGGAAAGGTGACGCATAGAAGTGACGTTCACAGACAATCTTACTTTGAGAAAGAAGTCTGTACTACTGGGCCACACTGAATTTGACATCCTAGTTCTATATAGAGATAGATAGTTACAAATCATTCACAAATATAGATTTATTTTTTCAGTGCTGAGAAGTAAAACCATGGCCTCATAAATGCCAAGTACACACTCTCTCACTTACCCACACTGCCAGCACAAATAGACTTTTAAGGCTCAGGAATGATTACAACCAGTAAAAGATATGAGAAAGATCTTTTTAAAAAGAAAGAAAGAAAGAAAGAAAGAAAGAAAGGGGGAAAGAGAAGAAAAGGAAAAAAAAACAAAACAAAGCAAAACACCAGCTTCTTCAACATCCTGTTTACTCCCGTTAGCATCCTTCTCAGGATGCTGGGAAGGTGAAAATGTGCCTATCCTCTGCGGACAATGCTTCTCGTGGAAACCTGGAAAGCTGATGACAGCATCACAGGCCCTGAGATGTCTAACTGCAGTGAGGAAGAAGGAGAATATCTATTTATGCTTTTCCTTTTCCTGCTTCTTTTGTCTGGAGTTATGATTGCTTATTGGTTTGCTTGAGACAGGGTCTCTTGTATCCCAAACTGGCCCGGAACTTGCCATGCAACCAAAGATGATCTCCCCGCCTCCACCTCCCCAGGGCTGGGATTACAGGCATATGTCACCACATCAGGCTTTCTGCCTGCAGTAAATTTATCCTATAACTTTGCTGGCTTGCCTCTACATGTCACTCAAATGCATATTCCAATCAAGGGAGAAACCTTCTCTGACTACCTATCTGAAAGATGCCACTACCTTCTTACCAGGAGTTATTTCCTTCACCATACACAAAGCAGGGAGGCATGGAAAAAGTGGTTCAAAGGTATGTCATTTGAATAGCTATAATTACAGATTCAAAGTATGAATGACTGTTTTAGTATAGACTTCCGGGTACTTTCTAATTTTTCTACCATGGTCAGAACAGTTAGCTTAAGAAAAAAATGATTATAGAAATTATGAAATACAACCATAAAACATAAATGATAAATGCCAGAACTAACTTCTGTTTCCACAGAGCCCAGACTGAAGCCTCTTTTGGATGTGAACTCACATGGATGGAGGAGGCCTTACCTCCCGGCACACAGCTGCTATCTGGCCCTCATCCATACAGGTTTCCGTCACCACATCAGTTAAAGAGCCTCCAGCCAGGTACTCCATGACAACCCACAGCTCATCGCCCACAAGGTAACTGCAGGAAAGCGAATGCAGGGCGAGAAGGAACGGTTAGAACACAGGAAGCCATTGCAGGGGGTTTCAGAACCGAGGGGTGAGGGTACAAGGGAAACCATCTCAGGCAGCTCTGGAAGGGTTTAGGGTTTCCTACTCTGGGAAAAAACAAAAAAACCCAAAATTTGGAGGACAGAATCATCAATTTTAAAACAGTTGGGGAATACACCTAGAAAAGACAAAACATACGTGGTCTATGAAGTCCCAAACACTAAAACTAAGAACACAAGGCTAAAATATAAAATCACATTTCTCTGCAATACCAGAGGCTACCTCCTAAAACTAAAAATACCAGCATTATTCCCACACCTGTAAAAGCAAACAGGCAACACGCACACACGTGAAAAGGATGGGATTTGGAAGCCACATTACCATGAAAACGGAGGGCCACAGGGCCTCCTTGGGAGTTCTAGACTGAGATCCACAAGGCAGACTGGGTCTAGTTCCTACCTGCTGACAATGACTTCTGAGTTTGAGGATTCTGGTTGTGGTGTGGTAGCCTGGACGTTATAAATTGACCCGAGTTAGAACTGAATCTGACTCAGAGATCAGGTCTCCCAGACCCATTACGTGACAAACAGAAAGGTAACTCAGCCCATCTGGCAGACACGAGAGGAAGCTGCTGCTGTGTGTTAACCTGCCATGACATGCTGGAGAAAAGCACGTGTTGTCTTAAGGTGTGAGATCGATCCTGGGAACGGGTCTTAAGTGGTAGAGGGGAGACCTGAAAGGTTTTAAGACTTATCTCAAACAAAGGTAAGATTCTAATTCTGTTCTGCTGTAATTTCTTCTGGGGATGCTGGGAACCAAACACAGGGCCTCATATGTGCTGGTCAAGCATTCTATCACAGAGTTGCACCCCAACCCAACAGCCATGTTTGTAAGGTAATAAAGAATAAATAGGGCAAGTTAAAAATGGCAGTGCATGCCTTAATCCAAGTAGTCTGGAGGCAGAAGCTGGTAAGCTACATGTTCTGTATTCTCAGCTTAATGCTAGTTTATATGGGGGGGGGGGGGGATAAATTTCAGTTGACCACAAATTTACTAGTAGCTAACAACAGGCATGGGGGGGGGGCACAAACAGATGCACTTTTATTGAGTTTAGAAAAACAAAGAGAACCATTTTTTCATGGTGGTCAGATTTCAAAACAACACCAGACTGGATTGAGCACCATGTTGTAAGAGTGTATAGACAACAAGGAGTTTTCAAGAAGGTGAGTGGGATGAAGAAATGCTTGGGATACAGGAGGAAATAAAGACATCAGGCAGGCGGACTGAAGAGGCAGCCTTCCCTAAAGCAGAAGGCACAGCTGTTATAAGCTGTGGGGCGGTGGGTTAACCATCACCCAGGATTTTCTAGCAAAGAGCTCAGGACAGAAAATACTTAAACGGAAGCAGCTCTGAGTGCTGGCTTCATTTTCTTCTCTAACACAGCTGTCTTAAAGGCCTGAAACTTCTCACAGGACCCACCCACTCCATACCTGTCCAGGTAGTTCACAATATTTGGGTTTTTGTTTTCCCTCATGACCAGGATCTCATTAATAATCAGCTCTTTCTTCGGCTGCTGCTGAAGATTCATCTGTTTGATGGCGACCTGAAAGAACAGCACATTCGATGCGTACCAAGGGTCACACAGCATTTACTAAGCACACATTCAGCGCCAGACCTTAAGTTCTAAGTTTATCATCTAAACAATGACGAGGAAGACATGGCCTTAGCCTTAAAGCAACTCATAAGTTATCAATGTTAACTTCTCTCAGCTGGTAGCATTTAACACCAGTTCAAACAAATGTTCTCAGGGGGAACTACAAACTTACTGAAATTAAAAAAAAAAAAAATGTCTTCATAAGCCACTGTGCTATTCTGACATACATCAAAATTTGATACCTCAATTTTTAAAAAATACTTTAAAAAAATCACTCAGTAGGGTTGTTACTACCTATATCCCAACACCCATGAGGCTGAGATAGAATTGTACATGGGTGACCAGCCTGGCTTCATAGTTTAACTGTCTGAGGCATGTACACACACATACATGTAAAAGGCACTTTGTCTCAATTTATCCTGCTAACAGACTGGTCTACAGACCCCATGCACACCGGTCTTCCCATCTAAAAGCAAAATGGCTCTTGCTTGCCTAGACGTGTTCCTCGGTTCGACATTCAAGTTCCTCACCGTGACTTCCCACTGTACTACATGCTCCATGTTCTCCCTGCCTTCGCTGAAGCTCACCTCTCTCTGGAACAGACGCCTCACTTTTACACACTCAGAAGCGTGGTCCGATGGCAAAGGAAACTTCATTCCCAAACTATTGTGTGTGTTTCCCCCTTTTAGGAAAGTCCTGTAAGATCATATTATTCCTGCCAATTTATGTATGTCTCTGTGTGTGTGTGTGTGTGTGTGTGTACACGCATGAATGTACCTAGACATTTCAGAGCTTAATTAAAAACTCAAAACCCCAGTGTCAAGCACAGGGCTCAACAAATAAAGCTGGTGCTTAGAGAGAGAGAAGCAGTAAGTCAGTAAGTTCTTTGTTTACACGAGTGCGCGTACACACAGACACAAACACACACAGACACCACTACACCCCACAGGGTTACACTGTTTGCTAAATATTTTTCCCCTAGAGATAGTCTTCTCTCTTTTCCTTGCTCGGCAGACAAGAATATGACATCCAACAGAACCACTTTCTAGAAGCAGCAATAAGATTGAAGGATGCAGGTTGGAGTACTGGCTCAGGGGTTAAGATGGCTGAAGACCTGGTTCAATTCCCAGCAGCCATATGGCAGCTCTTAACTATCTAGCTCCAGTTTCAAGTGAGCCGATGTCTTTTTCTGAGCTCCTTGGGCACCAGGTACACAGACATACATGCAGGGCAAACACCTATACACACAAAAATAAGTAAAATTTTTTAAAAAATGAAGATGCAGAGATTTTGAAGATATATTCTTCTGAAGAGGCTCAGTTAATGATTATAAATAAAAAATAATTCTTACGGGCCATCAAGATGGATCAGTGGACCAAGGTTCTTGCAGCCAAACTTGGCAACCTAAGTTTGATTCCTGTGACCCACATGACAGAAGGAAAGAACAGACCCCTTCAAGCTCTCCTATGACCTCCTCCCACAGCTATCACGGTCATGGGCATGCCGTCCCCTCTGACCTCCTCATGGCTATCACGGTCATGGGCATGCCGTCCCCTCTCCTACACACACACACACACACACACACACACACACACACACACACACTTTCTCTCTCTTACACACACACAAGAATAATAAAAATCTTTAAAAATGTTTATTTAAGCATCTGACCTCTTCCATTTCTAGCACTGATGAACTGTTTGGAAAGGGGTTTCCCAGCAGGTCAGGCCTTAGGGCCCACAGCATCTTTCTGTAACAGCCGAGGAGTACCTTTTCCTACTGGCTGAAAAGGGACACATTAATCGGCTGTACATATTAAGTAAGCCTTTATGACTAGGACGGGGGCCTTTAGAGTCCCTTTGGCGCTCCTTAGGCCGCCCTGGAGGATGAGCGAGTGCTTGCAAACCTCCCTGTGGTCATGAGAGGCAGCAGCAAGGGAGAAGGCAAACAGAGGCTAGGGCAGGATACCAAGAACCCCTTATGCCACCTCTACTGGGCTCGAGGGCTCTGCCTACAGGCCTTGACCGAATAAAACCCTGTCCATCTAGGACCGGCAATACCACTCCTATAAAAGAAGAAAACTGGACTTGACCTAAGAGATCTAAGCTTTAGGTGTGACAGTCAATTTCCGAATTTGACTAACTGCTGGTTTTATGAACCTAAATCTCTTTATAAATGTACTGAAAATAATAACCACAATTCTACTTTGATTTCTATTTTGAGTCAAAATATATTTTGAGTACAGAAAAAATAAACATGTCATTCACTTGTAAGTCAAAGATTTAAGTAATAAAGGCAGCCAGCAATGAATCTGATCAGCACCTGGCACAGAACAGCGAGAATGAGGACCATGCTTCCTGCTGTGCTTATCAAAGCCAAACCCAACACCGCTTCGAAGGAACACGCTGCATTTTCAGGTGCAGACCCAAAGCCAAGGCACGTAAGAAAACCGCCTAGCATCATGATCGCAGCTCTCAGATCAGTACAATTCCTAAAGCACCTCCATCGTTCCTGCTATTAAACACATTACCTTTAAAATTAAGCTTGAAAAGTGATTGATCTCTAACGGGAAGATTTCCCAGCACTCAGTGCTATCCATCTATATGGGTCGGACAGGAACTCCCCTCTTTGAGCTGGAGAACACCCTGGCCTCACACAGATTTAGACTCCCCTGGGCAGGAAGCAAGGCCGTCCTGATCACACTGCGTTAGCCACGCTAATGGATTTGTTTCCATTCATAGCTTTTTTACCACGAGACAAGCGCACAGCAGAGTCAAGTTTCTCTTTCCTGTGGTCCCACTCTCACACTGCCATCTCCAGGGCTTCAACCATCACCTGTCTGTCTTCCTTCAACGGTTACAAGGCCCAAGAGACCAGGAACATGGTAGGTGAAGTCCCTAACACCTACCCTTAGCTCTGCTATGACGCTGCAGCCCAAAGCACACAAGACTTAATTCTAACTCAGACCCTGATCATCTGGGCAGAAAAAGGTCAAACAGTTCACCCAAGCTAACAGAAATAACTTTAGGCAAGCTCCCATGTCTTTAACTTCTCCACTGATTCTTTTATTTTATAATTTATTTATTTTGATTTTATGTGCATTGCTGTTTTGCCTGTGTGTATATCTGTGAGGGTGCTGGATCCCCTGGAACTGGAGTTACAAACAGTTGTGAGCTGCCATGTGGGTGCTGAGAATTGAACCCAGGTCCTCGGGAAAAGCAGACAGTGCTCTTAACTGCTGAGCTATCTCTCTAGCCACCTCAATTAATTCTTAACTATAATAAGGATTTTAATTATTTTTTAAGATTTTTGTTTTGTTTTCGAGAGAGGGCTTCTCTGTTGTATATCCCTGGCTATCCTGGAACTCACTCTGTAAACCAGGCTGGCCTCAAACTCACAGAGATCTGCATGCCTCTACATCCCTGAGTGCTGGGATTAAAGGCGTGTGCCACCACCGTTGAGCTAAGATCTCATTTTTAATTATGAGTGTTATGTTTGTATCTGTGTATGGGTTTGTGTACATGAGTGTAGTGCTTGCTGAGGCCAGAAGAGGGTGTTGGATCCCCTAGAGATGGAGGTGCAGGCTGTTGCAAGTCACCCAACTGAGGGGCAAACAGCCAGTGTTCTTAACTGCTGAGCCATCTCTCCAGCTCCCATATTGGTGATCTTGAAAATTGACTCACTCTCACACAACATCAGTATTTGACTTTTACACTTCTAAAAAGTTAACAAGAAGCCAAGAAAACAAGAGTACAAGATTTTGATGACCAGAATTTCAAAAACATACAAGTAGATCCGGGCAGCCTCTCTCAGAGAAACATAACTGAGAGGTTCTTCTCTCAGTTTCTGAGTTTCAATACTCCTTTAACTAAACATTTCTCCCAGGTGATACTAACTGTGACCCACCTGCCAGCATTCCTGTGCTGTAGCCAGCCAGGGGCAGTCTACAAGGAGCCTCCAATTACTTGTTATCCGCTTCATGGCTTCCTTTTGCTGATCTTGGGTCAGAGGGCTTTAGCAATAAGGCCAGTGTTCTCATGGCTTAATAAAATAAGGACCAAGAGGTACCTCCAAATAAATGAGGGCCCCAAAGTCCAGTGGGACCTGGAGCAGAACTGAAAGTTACTAGATTAGAAGCTGACAGCCATGGGTTTAAATCTCCTCTACCTAGGCAGTTCAGTAAGATCTCAGGCAGGATCTACATCTGCTATACTTACACCTCTGACTTTATTCTTTCTCCTTGTACAGTACTGCACACCTGGAAGCTGCCTTCACCTTCTACCGCTGAGTTAGACCAAGTCACTGCTAACTATTTCTCAGGTCTACGTACTCCTATGACATCATCTTTCACAACAGTCTCCTGGCTTACACGGTCCGTTCTTCCTCCTCTCACCTGCTCTCCACACTTGATCTTTGGAAGACTTTGCAAAAATTTTAAGTCTCATATTAGTCTACTATTTGAGCCTAGCATGGTACAGAAAGAAGCTAGAAATCTCCCATTGAGGAAAGAAAAGAAAGACAAGAAAGAAAGGAAAGACGGAAGGAAGGAAGGAAGGAAGGAAGGAAGGAGGGAGAAAGGGAGGGAGGGAGGGACGAACGAACAACGAAAGGAAGGAAGGAAGGAAGGAAGGAAGGTGAAAAGAGGGGGGCAGGGAGGGAAGGGTAAGATTAATTCCACATTAAAACCAAACACCGCAGAAGCCCAACAGTTGGTGGTGAATACTCACCTCCTGTCCTGTGGCTACATCCATCGCAGTGTACACCGTGCCCGAAGCACTGAAGAAAAGATAAAGAGAGGGAGGAAAATAAACAGAGTGTTCAGCGATGCAGGATTTGTCTATGCAGCCTGACACACAACCTGGAAATACACTAACAAAAGCAGCGAAGGTAAATCCTCCTTTGCAATGCCCACTCTCACATCTGAAAGGCAGTGTGTGGCCGTGAAGAAGGGAGGCCTCACCCAATCGAGAACTCCTACTGTTTGGTCTCAAGCGACGTCTGACTCTGAGCTTTACCTGTACACGTACGTAGGAGTTAGTGAAGCAGTGGACCAAGAGTTCAGACATTCATTTCCTACACCTGCTTGCCTCCTCTTCTCTTCTACCTTTGAGGACTCGCTTTCATTTCTTACACCTTCGACTGGGAGCGAGGGGTGGGAAATGGAGACTGAGGAGCAGGTCAGAATGAGGTGGGGAAATGGCTTATACATATTTATTAAAATCTGGACTTTCAGAGTATCAGTGTTCTCTTTACTGACCTGGATGCAGCTTACACTCATGCATTCACTTTTTGAAAATTCCCTGAGTAATATGCTTATGTATGCTACCTTCTCTTAAATTTTACATTAAAAACTACAACTATGGCCTGTTTGGGTAGTGTCTGCCTTTAATCCTGTAACTCAGTAAGCCAAGGGAGGAAGAGGGGCAAGACCCTAAAAAAAGTGGTAGGGCACAGCTAGCTGCAAGAATCAATATTCAGCTTTTAAGATTCTATTCCACAGCTAATCTTTAAAAAGTGTAACTGATTTTTAAAAACTATGAAAACTTGGTCAACCCACACTGAATAGCCTAAAATAGTTCTGCAGCATCCTTCTCTTCCGCATTAAAGGATACTTTAAAATCACTTTTCAACCGTAACTGATCAAAAGAGTTTCATTTCCTACGGTTTAAATGAAATGCATTTTTTTAAATATATGTATTTTAATATTTATTTATTTATTATGTATACAATATTCTGTCTGTGTGTATGTCTGCAGGCCAGAAGAGGGCACCAGACCCCATTACAGATGGTTGTGAGCCACCATGTGGTTGCTGGGAATTGAACTCAGGACCTTTGGAAGAGCAGACAATGCTCTTAACCTTTGAGCCATCTCTCCAGCCCCATGAAATGCATTTTTAGTTTTTTTCAAAAATAAAACAATACTGCATATACTTTTCCAAACATATGTACTTCTAGAAAATCTGAGATTATTTCCACCTCATCCTCAAAGTAAGACTCGCTCCAAAGCATGCAAATATGTAGGTATTTATTAGACACACTCAAAGAAAGAGATGGGGTAAGTGGAAGAGATGGGTGGAAATAATGCTATATAACACTATCTATAGGGAACAATTAAAACCTTCATCTTATGCCTAAAATCGCGAATCCTATATATGTCTAGACAATTTGTGTTCTATACACACCATTATGTATACCATATGTCACGTATATATGGTGCAATTTGCAGACATTTTTAAATTCTGGTCTTTTATAAGATGTTCCCAGCAAATCCAGAAGTTATGCGTCCCACAAAAGTCAGGTTAATTCAAGAGGAAAAGACGGCTGGAAAATGCCTGCAGCTGGAAACTATGGTCCCCACAGCCTCACCACCGCTCCTTGGCAGCCGAGCCACAGGCATGTCAAGGGAAATTACACGATCTGGCTATCATCTGAGGTCTGGAAGGCTCCCTGGTAGCTATTCCTTTACCGCTGGCCAGCTTTGCCAGAGAGCTTTAGTCACAGAATGTGTATCTATCTTCCTGGCCCTAGCCCTCTGCACTCCTGCCAATTTATACCGTTCTTTTTTAAAAAAAAAAAAAAAATCTTAAATATTTACCTGTCTAAGTATTTTGCCTACATGTACATTTGTGCACTGTGTGTGTGCCTGGTCCCTGGGAAGGCAGAAGTGTGAATGGGATTCTTGCAACTGGAATTACGGATGTTTGTAAGGAACATGTGGGGGACAGGAGACGAACCTACTCTCAACCACTGAGTTATCTCTCCAGTACGATATAGACACCATCCTAAAACGCAAACACAGTCGCGTCTCAGAGACTAAACATTTGGGATTTTATCTTCTGTGTGTACAAAGTTTTAGAAAGCTACATGGGCAGACCAGGTAGGGCATGATTTCTATCACAGATACAAGACCAGACGGCTTAACAGTCTCCAGGTCTTAGAAATTATAACAGTACCAAACCAACACATCCAACTGGTGGGGCACTGTTTAAATTATGGAATACAATGTTAACAAAAGTGCTTAATAAATATTTCATTCTTGCCTAGCCCTGGCAGACCTGTGAGATAAAGCAGAAAAATCTTTCACAGATGTTGTACAGCTATTTTTCTTACTGATTTTTTATTAAGCTCTACATTTTTCTCTGCTCCCCTCTCTGTCTCTCCCCTCCCCCTTCAACCCTCCCCCAAGATCCTTATGCTCCCAGTTTACTCAGGAGATCTTGTCTTTTTCTGTTTCCCATGTAGATTAAATCTGTTTGTCTCTCTTAGGGTCTTCATTGTTGTCTAAGTTCTCTGGGATTGTGCTTTGGAGGCTGGCTTTCTTTGCTTTATGTTTAAAACCCACCTATGAGTGAGAACATGTGATAATTGTCTTTCTGTGTCTGGGTTGTACATCTATTTTTTTTAAATATTTATTTATTATGTATACAATATTCTGTCTGTGTGTCTGCCTGCAGGCCAGAAGAGGGCGCCAGATCTCATTACAAATGGTTGTGAGCCACCATGTGGTTGCTGGGAATTGAACTCAGGACCTTTGGAAGAGCAGGCAATACTCTTAACCTCTGAGCCATCTCTCCAGCCCAACATCTATTTTTTTAAAAGGCATGTTTTAGAGGAGAAACATCCTTAATCCACAATCCTCCAAATTTACAGATAAAGAAGCTCAAACCCAGAGGAATCCAACTAGCTGCAATTTGCCCATGAGCCCTTTTTGCTACATTCTTAAATAACTCAATTTAATTACCTAAAAACAAAAATGCTATCTTCACTATTGAGGCAAAGAAAATAATTTCTTCTCAATATGCAAGCTATATTCTACCAGTTTGGACTCTAGTGGAAAAGACTTGGATCAGGAAAAATGACATCTGCTCAGACAAAAGTTGATTTGAGGATCAAATTAAAACTCAATGTAAGTAACAGATATAGATTATAAAATGCTATGCAAAAGATCACCCATCCCCATATTTTACAACTCATTAACACATTTTCAGAAATTTGTTAGCCTAAGAAAATTAAGGCAAAAAAATTTCAATTATTAACAATGTGTTCTTCTACTGAGAGCTGAGTATGAGCTGAACTTAATTTTTTCAGTTTCTTTTAAATTTCACGGGGTTTTTTGGGCATATTCATAGAAACTCATTATATTCACTCTACATTTCATATAGAGGTACATTTACCTAAGTTTTTCTGCATTAAGTTTTAATTGTACAATCTGATTTTTAGGTTTGTATATGACCTATGTTCACTACTAAGCTTGTTGCAGCATTCCCTCTTTCAAATCTTTTTTTAAAAAAACTGATGTTTTGCCATAGGTGATGGATCCCCTGGAACTGGAGTTACAGACATTTGTGAACTGTCATGTGGGTGCTGGGAATTGAACCTGGGTCCTCTGGAAGAGCAGTCAGTGCTCTTAACCACTGAGCCATCTCTCCAGTCCCAACATTCCCTCTTTCTTTGTCCCACTTGACCTCCTTCCAGTCAAAGAGAGACTTCTACACTATAATTCTTCTGCCTTTCTATCTCTAGCTGACTTGAGATCCTTGAGGACAGAGACTGCCAGATTCATAGCCAATTCACACTCCTCAACACACAACAAAAACTCAGCTAAGATGTGCTGAGTTCATTACTGATAGGACAGAATATGGGTTGTAGAGATGAACCTGGAGAATAAGTCATGAATTCTGTCATCCACCTAGGAAAAATAGGTCCCATCCCATTACTAGAAAGTCTACATATCTGAATCTTAAATTTCATATTAGTGATGGCAGGTTTCAGTACTAAGGCAAACAGAGCTAATATGGAAAATCATTTATAGTTCGGGAAGCTGGTTTCATTTATGCTTAAAAAAACAGGTCTCATTTTCTCTTGCTGCAGGGCTACTTCAGCATGGCCAGATCATAACACATCTCTCATATAAAGCACAATTCTGAAAAATTTGGAAGTCAATCTAATGTAACAAATAGGTAAAAAAAAAAAAAAGTAAAAAAGAAGAACAAGGTTGATGAGAGACAAAAAAAAAAAAAACCCAAGTAAATTCATATAAGCCAGTACATACAATCTTAAGTCATTTCTCCGAGGAAACAACGCCCTACTAACCCTTGTCCAATCTTCTCAAACCGTGTGTACTTCTTCTTAGGATCGCCCACACTCACTATGCTCCCTTTGAAAGAAACAGAAACCATAAATCATTTTGTTCCAGATCAAGATTCACAAGAGATCCCACGATCCTCTTAAACCCCTAAGTTGACAAGTTTTACAGAACTGTGCCAAGTTCCCCCAAAGCATCCAAACCAGACCATTAACTTCCCCCCAGTAAGTCCAAACCAGAAATTGTTTACCCCCGGCCCTTTTTGTTTTTGTTTGTTTGGTTTTTTGAGACAGGGTTTCTCTGTGTAACAGCCCTGGCTGTCCTGGAACTCTCTTTGTAGACCAGGCTGGTCTCGAACTCACAGAGATCCGTTTGGCTGTGCCTGAGTGCTGGGATTAAAGGCGTGCACCACTATCACCTGGCTACAACTAAAAGTCTTATATCTTTGATCGTGTTTATTCACAGTATTTTATTCCATTTCTAAACCTCTAAGAGCCACTCATTCACTTTAAATTAACTCATTAAACATTTACTCGTTTGTTACGTTTACCAGACTCTATGCTGAGTGCTGGAAAAAAGAGGAAGACAAGGTACACTTAAGACAGTCATTACTCTCCAGAGCACTGCTGTGATGAATGTTCAAAGCATAGGGGACAGAGAAAAGGGAGAGAAACAGGCTGGAAAGGTTTCAGAAAGGCGCTAGCTGGGCTGCCTTTATTATGAGTACAACTCAGGAAGGTTAAGAAGGCCAAGAGAGCTCTGTAGCAGGGGACAGTTTAAATCAAAGGCACAGAAGTATGAGAGAGACCATGGGTCTCACACCTATATTCTGGAGGAGAGAATTGCACCCACAGAGGGAAGATGCTTCCTCACAGCCATACGTAAACTGGCACCAGAGCTAAGATTCAGAGTTTGGTTTCCAGGATCTCAATGCAATTAGCTTTTCCACTGATACCTCACTCACTAGGATCTGGTACTTCTCACATACACTGTATGTACTTCAATTTGAAATAAATCAGTTAAAAGTGTCACTATTTAAAAGGTGTGAGGGGGTAAGGAGGCTCAAAGACAGCAGGAAATTGTCCAGGGAAGTCTGCTTTCTAGAACACATTGTATTTACTGTAAGGGGACCTTCTGAGTACACGATTAAAGCTAGGAAGGCCCTAGCAAGGGTAACTCTATTGTTTTTGTTGTTGTTGTTGTTGCTTCATTTTGTTTTGTTTTGGTTTAGTTTTTGGAGACAGGGTTTCTCTCTGTAACAGCACTGGCTGTCCTGGAATTAGCTCTATAGATCAGGCTAGCCTTGAACTCACAGAGATCCACACGTCTCCACAAAGGTGCACCACCACCTAGTTCAAGGGCAACTCTTTTAAGACAGTGAACTAAACAAACAAACAAATAAAAAAGGTCAAACAAGAATTGCTAGAAGAAACAGGAAGTTGCTAAACTAAGGAACCAGAAACCTCAGCTTTAGAAAGCAATGTGAGTATACAGGCTTGGTCAAACCAGTCATGTCAAATCCTTTTCCAATAGTTGGTTCTTCCAAGAAAGACAAAACAAAAACCCCTATACCTGATTGTAAGCGTCAAGACACATTCTATTTACGGAATCCCAGCTCGATCTGCCCTCAGCTGTCCGCTGTGCAGCTCTGTGATCCAGGGCCCGGTATTTAGAATCTTTGGGTCTTAAAAACCTTAACTTCAGAAATGAAGGTTATCATGGGTACCTTCACAGAGTTACTATAAAAAAACTTGAAACCCTGTCTCGAAAAACCAAAAAAAAAAAAAAAACAAACAAAAAAAAAAACCTTAAAAATTCAAGAAAGTATCTTTCTTGCTTGTCATTTGTTACACAGTACAGGTTCATAAACATTGGTTTCTCTTTCCTTCTTTTTCTACATCCACGATGGCTCAGCAGTCTTCTCCTTAGGAAGCCATCAACAAGAACGGTCTTTGCCACCAGGTAGAATCAATACCTCAATCTTTCTCCATGCGATACTCTAGACTATCCACTAATAACAGCTACTTATCATGTCTTTACCCCACGTTCTCTCCTATTATGTCCCTGTGTATCCTAAGGCAGTGCATACCCAGAGCTGGGGATATACAGAAGGTCAAAGTTCAGATGGTGAGCAGTGGGCTCCATAGCTCTGGCGCTACACAGGGCCTTACCAGGGACATGGCGGAAACCTAGGATCCAGATCTTTACAGCAGCGTCCCACATCAACAACTGAGCAGCCACAGACCAAAGGAAGGATCAAAAAAGCTGTAGTGTGCTTACGTAGTTTCTCCAAGATCTCCTCGTCGGACATTTTAGGCTTCTGCTTCTGCTTCTCAGTATTCCGGGTCAAAGCATCTGGTGGAGCAGTGTTATTCTCAGTAGGTGAAATGGGGGACGTAGCCACATCCCGAGTTGGAGTAACAGGAAGTGGTTCGATCACGGATCGTGTATATACCTGCACAATCACCAGGAGATTTTTGACAAAACCAGCCTTTTGTTAACGTAGTAGACCCTCTTCTAGATGTTCCAATTAGAATATCCCCAGGAACCTCCCACTTCCCAGATCAGTCTTTCTTATATGTCAAAACCTGTGTTATTCCTCCTGTGAGACCCAACCTATTGCCCTGGGTAAAATGGCCTGTTTCACTTTCATAGTACAAGAATCGTTAGTGGCAGCCTTAGTTAGACAACTCTCCGTAAAAGTCTGGAGAATCAGATCTTTCAACTAGACTGGCTTTCTGACCACTCCAGAAAAATGATTTCTCAATTTTTATTTTTGAACCTGTAGAGCAATTACACCCCGGGTATTTTAACCTTCTTTGCTTCTCTATCTATGGATCCTTGAGGAAAGATATCCTCTCTGTTCCCTCTATAACATTATCCTTAACTGGCTTCAGTGTAGGTCTACACACAAATGTGGTATATGTGTTACTGTGGAGTGTGACCTGGACTTGGATTTAATTATCCGCTTTCAAACCCTGGCTTTTGCTTGCTAAATGTGGGTAGACCAATTCACCTCTCTATATCTCACCTGCTTCTTCTATAAATTCGGAACTAACGATATATTTTTCAGAGAAGAATGCTAAGAAAAGCAAATTTATCAATCTATTCTTTTATTAAATATTTACTGCCTTCTCTATGATCCCTGTGTCAAAAACTATATCAGGTATTAAAAAGATAGATAACAGATAACACACATAGATAGATGATCCGAAGAGAGAGAGAGAGAGAGAGAGAGAGAGAATTAAAGGTTTAGAGAGAAAAGTATTTTAAATAAATTTGCCTACAAACCACAAACAGGACACATCAATGGAAAATATTGACAGCTCACTGACTTAGAAGGCTATTTTCCTAAAGGTAAATTTGACCTACAGACAAGGAAATCCGACAATTCTCTCTGTAGGTTCTCAGGCTAAGAGGTAGGTCGTCTAATTGGATTTCCTCCACAGCATCTTCCATTAGTCATTCAATCAGCACAGAGCTTAAGCCCTAATGGTTCTTTCATTATGGAGTTCTCCTCATAATAAAAAGCCGAGACAACATCAGTAGTGTTTGAGAGAACCATCTGACGGGCGAGCACCGCTCAGTGATACTAAATCAAATAAAAGTGCGGGAGAGACGGAAGCTATTCTGAAATGCAGGAACCTCAGAGGAAGTTAAAGGAGAAATCACTACCAGCATCCGGCATCAGAATGCACTGCTAATGCCCAGCGTATTAATAGCACTAATGTATTTATAAACTCCCCTGGGTCTGTCAGCATCGTCAAAGACGCTGGAGGGGCTAAACACTGCATATTTACCTTAAAAGAAAAAAACCTTTGGCAAGGTAATTTCCTGCCCCCTAAAAGACTGGAATAATTTATGTAATAAAATGCATCAATTCTCCATATCATCTCCCTGTCACATCTGCAAAGGCCAAGGGAGCAGCCGAGGTTAGACCAGCGTGAACGCAGCTGAGGTTAGACCAGCATAAACTCCAATTACCTAGGGGACTTTAGGAATAGCTGAAGTAACAAATCCACTACTCTCTCTAATCACACAGGAAATACCTTCAAATCAGTGGTCTAGTTGGGTATCGCAGCACATGCCTGTAACCTTAGCAACTGGGTGAGTAAGGTATGTGGAGCACGCTAAATCAAGGCCAGTCTGGACTACACAGTGAGCAGCTGTCTCAAAACAGGAGAGGAGAAACAAACGTAGTTCAGCGACTGTACCAGCTCTGAGGTCTATGGACCCCTACACTGGACTCTGAGCTGTAGGACCGCCATCCGCCTCTTATCTGAATGAACCATACATCCTTCCAGATTACCAGACTCACAGATTTTGTGTGTTCTGGGCGAGGAGCGATCACTGGAGGTGGGGTAGCATCATCGTCATCATCTTCATCTTCCGACACCGGCGGCACCGCGGGGGTCTCAGACACAGTCTTCACATTCTATACAGAAAAGACAAAATTATCTGGTCTGGAGGACAAAGAACTTCAGAAACCGGGTCTGCTAGTTTCTAGAAGGAACTCAATTCTGGCCCCCACCCCCCCTTACGAAAGCCTCATTGGCCTCAGAGTCTCCACTTCTGTGCGGTCATCAATATCCACGCACTCTGGATGCTTCCTTTTCCCACCTAAAGCTGTGAAACTGTGGTCAGCTTACAGATCCCCTACCTGCCTCCTACAAATCCTTAGAACTTCAGTTTCTTCTTAGTTTATAAATTTCACTCTTTATAATGAGCAGAAAATAAACAGAAAGAAAAAAACAGTTTTGAATTTTCTATACTTTATCATTGTAACCAGGGGTCTAAACAGCCACCCCTCCCAGTCTCTCTTCTTCCAAACGCCTGACCCTATGATGACCCTCTCGCTTCCGCCCCCTGAATAAGACTACAGATATGCACCACCACACCTGGATAGTATGAATTCTACAAATAAGAGTCAGCCATAAAAATACCACAGAATCTTAAGAGTCAGATCCCAGACGCAGATAACGACATTTCAAGCTGAAAGAGATCGACAAGATCGTGTTTGCTAAATGAGCAAACCTCTAGGACCTCGTGTGTAAACTTCCCTCAAGTATCAGAAAGAACAAACCACAAACCAAATATGACCCGAATGGGCATTATTCTTGCAACCCTCTCCTTTGGCTCCTATTGCCCCAGGTCACCATCAGACTCTTCTCAAGGTCTAGGCAGACACGTTCACTTTTGTGTGGCCTGTGCTCTGCCACAAAGAAAATGATGAGGAAGTATTTATGAAATGAGTAAATACATGAATGTCCAGGAGAATGGAATTTTTTTTAACTGACTCTATTAACTCAATAGTAGGGAACAACTCATAATCTGTCTGTGCCACATTTTCTTAATCTATAACATAAGAGATAGTAATTCTGCTTGATTATTTCATAAATGAAAAGAAACAATGTGTATAAGCCAGTAGAGAAATAAGTAATATGCCAGCATGATAAAATCACATCCTCAGTGTGTGACTAATAAGGAAATATGGAACAGGGAGTTCTGGGGAAATGTCCTTGACCGTCTGAGCGGTTCTAATTGTAGATACTAACCAGGCAGGTGTCATCCTCTAAGCCATATGGCTTGAGCCACGGGGCTCTTCTCCTACACCAACACCACGGCTGCTACTTACTGCAGTCACCTTTAAAGACCTTTCCCTGACTCAGTAAAGGGAAAAAAAGCCTGGAGTACATGAGATTCAGGGGATTATAGTTCCTTCCTTCCTTCCTTCCTTCCTTCCTTCCTTCCTTCCCTTTCTTGTGTTTTTGGGTTTTTTTTTTTTTTTTTTTTTTTGGTTTTTCGAGACAGGGTTTCTCTGTGGTTTTGGAGCCTGTCCTGGAATTAGCTCTTGTAGACCAGGCTGGTCTCGAACTCACAGAAATCCGCCTGCCTCTGCCTCCCAAGTGCTGGGATTAAAGGCGTGCGCCACCACCGCCCGGCTTGTGTTTTTGGTTTTTTAAGACAGAGTTTCTCTGTGTAGCCTTGGCTGCCCTGACACTCACTCTGAATCTAGGCTGCCCTGGAACTGTTTTGTTTTCTGAGATAGGGTCTCACATCACCTAGGCCATTACTATGTAGTCAATTACTATGTAGTCAAGGACAACCCTGAATCTCTGGTCCTCTTGCCTCCACCTCCCAAGTGCTGGGTTTACAGGCTGATTCCACAACTGGTTTCTAAAATGGTTCTTAGTGTGAGTCTTTAGGAAGGTTTGTTGTTCTGCCCAGGAAAGGAGGACAGCAGCACCGCCCTCCCAGGTACCTGTGAGGATTAATTACGCTAAGGATGAAGATATTAACACAGCGGCTGGCACAGAGCAGCCACTAAATAATAGATAACACCCTCTTCTTATAAAGCATGAAGGCGCTTGACCCACAGGTCACAGCTCCACTATATTGAGCCCCTTCCTTCAATAATCCACTGATCAATAATTCATTGTTCGCAGAGAGTGCAGTTGCAGACGCGTTCCCTGTCGTTTAAACACAGCTCTTCCAGCTGACGCTGCGCAGCATGAATGGGAGGAAAGCGGGCAGCGGAGGAATCGAATGTGCACAGCAGTTAACCTTTCTCTGTCTCAGCTTTATCACCTATAAAGCGAGGGCTACAGTCTGCTTCACTACACTGCTGTGAAAAACGAAAGAGATAATGAATAAGAAAGGACCCAAGACACTGCAAAGTACCAGGCTGGCTCGCTGCTCTTTCTGTAACTGCCAACGGGGAAAATGACTCTGCAGCCAGCCAGGCTTGCCAGTGGCTCAGTCCTGTGCTCTGTACTATCCTCCTCTTCAAAACCCTTTAAACTTTCGTTACCTTTTACAGAAAGCCAAACTCCTACTTGACTTGGCCTATTTTCCCATGCTTCCTCACCGCCAACTTCTCTTCCGGCACATTTTTATATTCCAGAGATATCAAACTACGAGCGGTTCCCAGAATACACATACCTTCTGAACCTCTTTCCCCCACGCATATAATTTTCTATCTGAAATATCTTCATCTCTCCAATTCTTGCTCTAAATAACGAGATGTGTTCATTGACACATCCAACTTTTCATTCAATAAATGTTTAGCAAATGTCAGAACTTGCTGAGCGCCAAAGACAAATCAATTAGTAAGACAGACATAGATCCTGACCTCATGATGTTTACAGCGCACTGAACTGTAAATGCATGTGCCTTCCTATCCTCTGTAAGACTGTCTGACGGCTCCACACAGGGCCTGACAAAGAATAGGGGCTTCTGTAAACGTTTAATAAATCAATATGGCGTAAGTAGCTTTCTTTTATTTTCTGTAGTTCTGGGGATGGAATCTACAGCCTCTCACATGACAAGCAAGGACTCTACCACTCACCTACGTACCCAGACAGCTTTTAACTTTTTGTTTGAGACAGAGTTTCTGTAAGTAGCTCAAGCAGGCCTTGAACTCATTCGACAGCCCAAAATGAACTCAAACTTTTAATTCTTCTGCCTTAGTCTGTGAAGGTGTGGCCACCAAGTCTGGCTATAAACAATTTTCTATAAAAGGTAACACCCATATGAAGAATAATATTCTCTTATAAGACTCACAGCTAACTATTTATATAACCAAGTGTTATTCTTTATATGACAGAGATACCAGCATCTCATTTTTATTCATAACCGCCATGAAAAATGCAACTTTTAAAATGAGGGACATAGAGGGACTTTTTAAGGTCATCTAGGTACATATCCAAGTCAGTTCTTCAGTGATCCCTCCCATAATCCTTCACAGAACTTTATGAGAGCCCCAGAGGGGAGAACGCTGCTCTTAACTAAACAGAATCTGTGCCCTCTGGATAAGCAGGCCTTACTGATGAAAGACCAGAGATTCCTTCCTAAACACATCCAGTCAAGGGAAAATGTATCATTCTCATTTGACTGTGGAAAAATCTGAGCCACAGAAAGACAAACTGGGTTTCCCAGTGTTCAGACCTACAAATGAAACCGCCTAAAAGCTACACCTCTGGCTTCAAGGCTAGAATTTCAACAACACCAGAAAGCTGGAAGAGAGACACCGTACCGTAGAGACAACTCTGCCCACCATTCCAGCTCCTTCACTGTGGGAAGAGATTAAAGCGTGGCACCGACCGAGGTAAGGGTCTCCACAGCCGGCGCGACCTTACCACACTCTCTGACCTTACTTCCACACCCACTTAGGCCAGAATGGAAGAAACATAAACTTACCAAAGTGTTCGAGGAATTATAATCTTCAGCTGACTTGTCTGTAGAAAGAAGAGAGACAAAGGATTTAGTAAACAAGCAGAGTTAACCCTTTCCTGAGGGCTAAGGAAATGGGTCTGGCCAAGCACTTGCCAGCTCCAGAGGACGGTAATGGTGAGCAGAAGCACATTATCCCTATCAGCTCCGTTAGCCTCTACCATGGCTCTGGGTATTAATGCTATATTCACTTTAGTAGACTGGATAACTGAGAGACGTTTAATAATTTGCCCAGTGTACACAGGTTAAACTGATGATTCAACCTGAATTCTGATCTAATTCTAAGTACCATGCTATAACAGCACCCACATCGTGAGTTTTCAATGGTCAAGGAAATGTCCGACATTGAGATAAAGGCAAGGAATCCATGCTGTGTTCCTGAGTCCCACAAGAGATTTTAGCAGAAAAGAAGAAATTTACAGACTAGGAGGGTCTTTGATTTGCCTCTTTAAGTCCTAAGAATTAATTTGTCAGTTTATCACCAGTGGGATCAGGAATCCATTCTACCAGATCTGACATAACTGTCATCAAGAACCCAGAAGGAGAACATTCGAGATCCCAGTACTATCGGATGAAACTGGCCCAGGAAGGTTCTTTGGCTCCACAGCAAATAAAGAATCCACGAAGTCGGAAGTGAAGAAATCTATGATAATACGTTCTTAAAGCAAACCTCGTTCGCTGGAGCCGGCTCGGTATTAAAAGTATTTCTGCTCCTGCAGACGGCCCAGGTTTGATTCCCAGCACCCCAACTTTAACCCCAGTTCTAGGGGATCTGACCACCTCGTCTAGCCTCCCCAGGCACCACACATGAATACAGTGCACAAACATATAGCAAAACTTCAGCTATAAATAAAATAAAAGCAGTAACAAAAGCCCTAAATGGCTAAGCTCTGGAGAAATCAATCAAAGGCATAATTTAAACATAATTAATTTGCTTCGTTTTTAAAAAAAAAAACCAAAATGGTATCAGCTTAGTCTACTTTCTCCCTAACGTTAACTGTATGGAAAATCAAAAGTCACAGAAAACTTAACGAAAATAATAATAGGGACTAGAGAGTTGTGTGGATTATCAAGAGCAGTGTTGAGAGGCCTAAGTGGAAAACACACTTCCAAAGGCGATGTAGTGGTGCACGCCTTTAATCCCAGCACTCAGGAGGTCGAGGCAGGGGATTGATGATTCTCTCTGAGGTTGAGGACAGCCATGACTACATAATGAAACGATGTTTCAAAAAAAGAAAAAAAAAGGAATTAAAATAAAAATAAGAAACATATCAGTTGCATCATAATGAGCAAGTTATAATTTCTTTAAAGTTAATTAACTTCTTTGAGTGTGTACAATGGGGGTAACAAACCTTTGCCCTGACAACCTCTGTACGCCACATAAGAGTCATAGGAGATAAGCCAGAGGAGAGCACATACAACTGTTATATAGTATAGCTTAATTAACAATATGGGAGAAGAGGAAACAGGAAAAATGGATGGATCACATTAAAAATAATCTCTGTCAAATACAGAATTGTGCCTAGAGTTGGCCCTTGTCTTTAGCAATCAGAAAATCTTAAATCCTCCAAGTGCACATAGACATGTCTATGTTAATACACAAAATAAAAGTATGTATATGTATCTGTAGAGATACAATAACTATAATTTAAGTATGCGTTCATAGATGACTGTATATGTAATTACTTGAATGTATATAGCTATACACATATCCAATTGTAAGCACTTAAAGGGACTATAATTTCAACCATACACAAGTCCACAGGGGCAATGATCCACATACACACATACATACATGCGACTTCCTTTTATCTACATACGGACATAGAAAACAGATCCCAATATGATATCTCTGTGATAAAGTCCTTAACCAGAAGTTCCAATTTCCCGACAACTAGGAAACTTGGCTACTTAGCAACCTCACCCAGTTCCTCCCAAGAATCATCTAATCCTTCAGAGGAAGACAGCAGACCCAGTGGGCACAGAGGAGAGGCTGCTGGGAAGACGCATGGCCTCTCCCGTCGTGGCAGCCTGAGCGGAGCTGCATCCCATCATCTGACCATCTGTACCCTCTGATACCAGCCAGATACTAGCTGGGGAAGTCGTCCTTCAAAGTCAGCTCGTTCATCCTGACTCTACCTTCTCCAACAATTCTGCTCGGAAGGAGACTGCAGACACTAAGAGCACCAGGCTAACAGTAAGTACGAGACAAGGCCTGATGCTAACTTAGGCACACTGCAGAGGCCTTCTCTGTGTTTCCTATCTGCAAACAGTGAAAAATTGGTGTATATATGCTTCTTGATCTAATGTTCCATTTTTCCCCTTGTTTTTGTTGTGTTTTTCTGGTTTATTTATTTGTTTCTGAGACAAAGTCCTCACGTAGTCAAGGTTGGCCTTGAACTTACTACATAGCAAAGAATGACATTTAATTCCTAATCCTCCTGTATTACATCTACCTGGATTACAAGATTAAACCACAATGCCTAGCTTTGCTTTAACACTCTTAAGATGCTATAAAGAAAATAGCTTTGGGAGCTAGAGAGGTGACTCAGGGGTTAAGAGCACGTAACTGCTTTCCAGAGGTCCTGAGTTCAATTCCTAGCAACCACATGGTGGTTCACAACCACTGTAATAGGATCTGACTGTCTCTTCTTGTGTGCATGAAGGCAGATCACACAAATTCATGAATAAACAAATCTTTCCAACAGATAGAAGACAAGTTTCCAGAAATACAAGCTTTTTGTTATAAATTACTCTAGAAAAAGAAAACTACCTCTGCTATGGAAGGACATGCTTCAAATAAAATTATTAGAGGCAAAGTAATTCAAAAGACAAGGGGCCAGGAGTGAGAAGACCTGAGTTCTAATCCCAATTCAACTACTAAAAACATTCTAAAAAAAAAAAAAAATCCCTTCCACAGAAAGTACATATAAAGAACATTTATAATTACTACTGACCTGATTTTCATTCAAATGATAAAATTTAGTCACTCACGCAGGATCTAATGGCTCATATCTGCAATCCTAGCACTCTGAAGGCTGATGCTCAAAGACTACCATGAGTTCTAAGCCTAAACCAGCCTGAGCTAGCTCAAAAGGAGTCCTTAAAGGAGACTTAAAAGATACTTGCTAATTGTCATTAAGAAACAATATCAGAAATAATGGCAATGACAACCAGAGGCCTTGAATTCAAACGCGAGAACTCACGTGGTGGAAAGAGAGCCTACTTCCATGTCTCACCATGGCATGCGTGCCCCCATCCCCCACAAAATGCATCATCTAAAAATAGCACAGGCAGCTTCAGAATGAAAACAAACAGGCCGTGGTGGTTTGGATTAGGTACGGCCCTGGCCCACAGGGAGCGGCACTATTGGGAGGTGTGACCTTGCTAAAGGAAGGCTTCCAGGTCTCCTAGACTCAAGCTAGGCCCAATGTGACAGTTTCCTTCTGCTAGCTCTGAGGAGTGAGAGAGATGTAAACTCTGAGCCCCTTCCCCAGCACAGTGTCTGCCTGTACCCACCATGTCACACTGTGAATAAGGGACTAAAACTCTGAAACTTCAGCCAGCCTCAGTAAAATGTTTCTTCCTTTTTAAGAGCTGCTGTGGTCATGGTGTCTCCTCGCAGCAACAGAACAGTAACTAGACAGAAGCCTTCGCCTCAGGCGCCATTTCCAAACCACACCTTCGTGAGAATACTGCAGAACTTTTGGCGCTTCCTTTTCTCTTGCTCGCCAACAGGCTCCTGAGAGCTTCTCTTGCTGGGATTACCATGGACACAATCTTCTTACCTGTAAAACTCATGTACTTCTGACTATTGGAAGTCTTCTTAGAGTTATAGAATTCCAACACATCGAGAACAGCCTGTGGGTTTTTCTTCTGCTCTGACTTTGTGATATTTGATGTTTGAAGCAAGCGGGCCCACTGTTCTGGCATCCCCTAAAAGGAAGACATGAAAGGGTTTCAGGAATACACAGATGCAGAGGACCCTGGAAGAATATCAGACCACACTTTGATGTCTGCTAGCGGATAAAAATGAGCCCGTTAGTTACCTCTTTACCTGGTCCCTCAAAATTTACACAAGTTCCTTTCATGTATCTTCCTTAAGAGGGCTACTCCATCACCAGCTTCATCTCTTTCAGAGCAGGAACCAAGTCTGATTACTCTGGCATTTAGTGCCCCACCTAGAGCTTGCTATCATGGGACCTCTTACGAGAGATTCGTTTGGGTTGGTGACGTAGCTCAGTGGTAAAGACTTCGTACAGCACATGCAGGGCCTTGTTTTCAAACCCAAATGCCACAAACCAACCAAGAAAATTAAAAGAGAAAGAAGCAGACTTAACAGCACACAGCCCAAACTCTAGGACCAACACAAGGACTCACCGTAAACTCCCCTGTGACAGCATCAAAGCCAACGTGAATCGTATGCTCAAAATCTGAGGGAAGGGAAATCTCTGGCCGCTCCTTCTCCTTCTTTTTATTTGCTACAAAAGAAAATAAAATAATAAAATAAAACAAAAAGAGGCATTCTTCAGTTTCTAGGCTTATTTTAGCCTTTCAGCAGGTTCCCATGAAGAGCGAGTTCTATCCAGCACGCATATATATTTACAGAGCCTCGAAGGCTAGAAAGAAAGGGAGTTAGATCTAGAGTCCACGTCATTGTTACCTCTTCCTCACCATAATATATAGTTCTGGATCTTTGCTTTCTTACTCAAGGAGAAGGACAAGACGATCTTAGGGGCCCGTCTAGCATCTCTAGTTCACAAGAGTTTATGTAACAAGGAAGATGAGTATTCTCAAGGCCCTGTAGCTACACTGTCTCCCGAGAGGACACCCACAGCCTTTAACAGGCATTTCATATGTATTATCTCACGTGATCATCACAAGCCTGTGAGCCAACCTTCATGTGCAGACTAGGAGACTGTGGCACAGACCTGCCTCGTCATTGTGCAAGTGAAATAAAAGTTCAGGCCCTTAGATTCTTCTCCTCTACCACCGCTGAAGAACTGCAAGTGGATTTGAGAAAATGCACTCAGATCTAAGGAGAAATAACATCAAGAACTTACCACGTATATATGCGACACACAGCTTTCCTTTACTGTTATTATATTACAAGCTGAACACTACTACCTGCTTCTAGATGAGAACAGAGTGATCTGTCAGCATAACTAGCAAGGGCTGGTATTTGAACCCAGGTCTGGTCCCAAAGATTGTTTTCTTCAGTAACTTCGTAAGAACCCTGTCTACATGCCAGTTGCTAAGGGTTGGACTATTTATATACTTGGCAAGTTCCCTTCTAGAGCAGCTGCTTTGAGAAGGAGAAGGCTAAGGGTTTACCATGATCCCCAGACCAGCAGTCGCTTATGACATAACTCCATCTGTCTGCTCAAAGCCAGAATGTACAGGACATGTGGCGAGGCTCTGGAAACACTTTCTGCTTCTAAATTCTTTCTAAGCTAATCTCTTAAAAGGTTTTAGAGAAATACAATCATATTGTTTTATTTAGATTTAGACATGTTATGTTTATACATCTTTTTATGATTTATAAATGACTTCCATTGCATACTAATAAAGTATATAATATAACATCACAAACATGGAGGTTACGTCCAGAAGAACTATGGTGGTAAAGACCCAGAGAAAGGGCAGCTCAGGGAACAAGCAGTTTCTAGAAAAGTGACAGAGAAAGGAAACCATGTAACTCGTTGGGAGGGCAAGGTTAACTCTGAATTAGCTCTGCCTCTGCCACTCACTCTTCTCTCTGTCTGCAGCCTCTGAATCCACCTCACAAGTTCCCACCTTTCCTTCTACAGAGGCTGGAGAGGTGGGGTTTGTGGCCTTGGGCTATTGAACCCCCAGGAGCAGAGATTTTCTTTATCCACTGTTTTGCTCCTCAACCCAAAATCATAATAGGCCTAGTAAGAGATTACTGAAGTTGGTTGGCTTTTGGCAGATGGAAACCAGGGGGAAATCCTGAGCACACTGCTGACTCTCCCAAGCCTTTGCTTATTCTGTCTGCTTCTGGAATGTCCTTCCCTGCCTTTGCCTAGCTAATATCTACTAAATACAGCTATAAATATTGGATCCCTCTCCTCTGGAATTAAAAACAAAATAAGGGTGATTCCCACCACCACTTGTAAAGTCTAACACAGCAATGAGTATCAGACAGTACAATCTGGTAAGAAAAAAGAATGAAAAGAATAATAAGGAAAAAAAAGAAAAGGAAGAAACCCAGGACAATTTACTCTTTTTTTACTATTGTGTGAAACAATTAAAATATATGGTTTTAGAAACTAAAGAACCTTAAAACCACGAGTGATCATTAATAT
The DNA here is from genome assembly GCF_018167655.1 of Microtus oregoni. NCBI lineage: Eukaryota > Metazoa > Chordata > Mammalia > Rodentia > Cricetidae > Microtus > Microtus oregoni. The sequence goes on from NW_024543059.1 coordinate 2,484,121, forward strand.
TAGCAACTACTGATACAAGATTTCTCAATAAGCTGATTAAGATAGAGAATTCAAATATGACTGAAGACAGAAAGGAGAAAGACCTACCTTGATTTCATGAAAGTAGAGACCTTAGGTTTGAGAAGCTAACAAGGGAAAAGAGCTTGCATATTCAACCGTCCTCCTGTCTGGCTTTGTCCAGCCTGGGTTCAGCTTGGGGAAGGCAGCTGACTACAAAATTCCATGTTTTACCACAAATACTAAAGTTTTAGTGAGAGCTATTAGCCCTACTTTTAAATTATTTTTAAACAGCACCTCTCATTGGCTCGACTGAACTAATCCGAGCAAAGGCAGTTTGGAACTGTCTTTTGAAAAAACATTCCAAACGTAGAGATCAACACTGCTGTCACTCAGTGTTAAAATTAACTTCACTAACCTCTTCCCAGGCTCAGAGAATTTCACTTTGTTCATAAAAATGCAGTCAGAAAGAGATTTCAAACTAAATGCCAGAAGACTTCTTAGAATAAACCAAAGGCTCCAAATCCTAACCACAGGAACCAGGCTTCGCCACATGGAATTCTGCAACTCAGCAGCACCTACTGCAAGCCTTCAATTACAGCCTCTCCTTCCAGTCACTTACGCAGGCCGTCCAGCGCAATCTGAGGCCATCCTGGAGGTCAGCATTAGGTAATGCCCACAGACCCCGCCCACCGCCAGCTTTAATGGAAACCACCACCGTGATGGACCTCTTCGTTCTCTTAGAGACACAACGCTACATCTCTAGAAATTCTGCCTCCGGCGTCTGGGTAGGAGCTGATATGTGTATTTCTGAGAAGCAGCATGCATGGGTCCAATACGCAGTGCCGAGAGCCACTAACACCAGCATGAGGCCACAGACGCTGTAGGAAGACTCGGTTCTACTCATTCCCCTCCCTCTCCACCACTGGGACCTTTGTCATTGCTCACGGCTCTCGAAGCTGCTGCTTTCTAACTGGAAAGAGGTTATGGGCAGTAGATATGGGTATCAACCAAAAGAAAGAATGAGATCTCATAAAAATAACCTCATATCTGCATAGTTTTATAGTTTAGAAAATGCTTTTACATTCATGACACAGTTGTACACAAGTGCTCACTGCTGATACAAGATGAGCATGAATCGCATGACTCCCACTTTGCAGATGATTCTAAAATTACGGTATTTAAAAATAATAAATGACAGAGTTAATGTGGGGGAAGACTTCGATACAGGTTTCTGGGAGTTCATATCCAGTTCTCTATGCAGCGTGTATCAATCTTCAAATACATATGAAGGCAGAGCCTGGTACAAACTAGCACTGCCGTGTACCCTGAATAGATGGCTCGCTGAAGTAAGATTCCGAACGAAACGGAAGAAACTCGGCCATTTTTCCATCCTGATGCACATTAACAATAGCCAACAAGGGTCTTAAAGCAGGAGTAAAACCACTGTGCTAAGGGAATCTTAAAGAAAACCCAAAGCTAGAAAATACAGGCTTTGGGGTCGTCTTGCAAGAATTTCTTCTAACAGCTTTCAACCTACAAAAATGCAAACTATGAAGACTTATTTTCAGACCCAATTTGGCCTAGGGGTACTCAATCAGATTTGCGGAAGAACCTCCAGGTCTACAGCTCGCTCTGTCACCAATAAAAATAGCTCACAATGGCCTGGTTTCTCTCTACCTACATAGACAAGCCTGATCTACTGGCATCTTGCAATATGTCATCTACATCAATACAGAGTTGCAGAGCTAAGAGACACTGGCTCTGGCCCTCTCATTGTTTAGATGGACACACGGACATGTACGGAGACGTCACTGACACAAACCTGACATCCAGCTGCAAAGAAGCGAGATTATAACCCAGGTGTCTAGATTCCTGGCACAAAGCTACTCCCTTCAGCTGCGATGATGCATGGGGTGCCATTTCTACCCCGTGTTTTAGATGGGAATCTTAGTTAAAGACAAATAAAGGGGGCTGGGTGACGGCCCAGTGGGTAAGCGTGTTGGCTATGTAAGAATGAGGATCTGAGTTAAAATCCCCAGCACCCATGTCAAAAACAAGGTTTGCCCATGTGCGTCTGTAACCCCACATTGTGGAGGGGTTGAGGCAGCAGAAACAGGATGATTACTGGGGCTTGCTGACTGCCCGCCTGGCTTTCTCCAAGGGAGTAAGGTCGAATGTGACAGATTAGGATGTCCTCCTCTGATGAGACCACATGTGCATATACACCACACACAACACGCGGACGCACCAGCTCTACTGATACGTAATTTACATACTAGTATAATTCACCTATAAAGCATAAAATCATTGGCTTTTAGTCTTTTCAGAGCTGGACAAACACCACGACATCTCAGGCATTTCATCATTCCAAAGAGAAATTCCGTATCTCTTAGCCATTACTTCCTTAATCCCATGTTTACCCATCCTGCATTCTTACGTAGCCACTAACATGGCTTTTATCCATGGACTTACATCTCTAGACAAGGGAACCACACACTACGTGACCACTGTGACTGGGTCTTTTCCCTAACAGGACCTTCAAGCACTCGTAAGTGCAGTGAGGCTCAGGACTTCTTTCTTCATTAGATGGAGGCTTTATTTTACTTTTAATATTAGGCTGTTCCCACATTTGGGTATTATGAAAAATGAGGGTAAAGCATTACTTCTCTTTGGTGAAACTGCGGGGTAGTAACTTATCTTTATATTTGAGCTTCTACAGAACCGCCAGAATCCTTTCTTTGAGGCTATTACCTTTACATTCCTACCAGCAATTATGAGGGTCAAACACCTCCGTATTCTCACCAACATTTGACATTATCCACCCATTTTACAGCCATTCTAGTGCGTGTGGAGTGGGATTGCGTGTGGTTTGAATTCGTTTTCCCCCCTGGAAATTAATGATAACTGAACATTAATTCATATGTCAAATTGTGATTTGTCTATCTTCTTTGTAGAGCTGTCTGCTCAGATCCTTCGCCCAGTTTTAAGCTTAATTATCTGATTTTTAGTTAAGTTGTAGTAATTCTTTCTGTATTTGCGATGCAAGTTCCTTATAAGATATGCAATTTCAGAAAGTCATCTCTTGTCTGATTTCCTTGATGGCGGAGAATCAGGCACATCTGAATCTGAAGCTTATACTATTCACAGATGAAAACCACACAAGAAGGTCAACAGTCACCGAAGTCAGCACTTTAGTGCCAAGCAAAGGCCACGAGGACACTCAAACCTTTATGTTCCCACTACTTTGTAATGACGTCAGTGACTTTTTCAGGTCCACTGTTAAGATTCTGATTATTCTACTTTCAAATTCTATTAATAAGAAGGTAATGGAGGGTGGGCAGGGTGCTTATGTCAGCGATCTCACCACTTGGGGGCCAAGGCAGGAGGATAGCAAGCATTTACAGCCCACAGAGTAAGATCTAGTCACACACACACACACACACACACACACACACACACACAGAGGAAATGAGGTCGCCTAGGAAGTCTTACTCATAGTGAACTCACAGTGAGTTCTTCCTGTCTCTGCTTTCTTTGCTCAGCCATTCCTTCCTGATACTAAATCCCCAATCTGAGTGTGGAAACAGAGATCTAGACAGAAAATAACAATACGGGGATCAAAATATGCAAAGAAGGCATTCCAAGTGAAAGCAATCAGGGCAAAAGAAAATTCCAAACCAAGACATTTTAAAAGTGCTTAGGTTTTATAATTTCATAAACATTTTAAAAAGTAAAAAAAAGAGATACATACATAGATTTGCCTTCAATTTTTCTGATAGCTAACAGGAACAAAATTATTCTTAGAATTCTGTTCAAATATGATTCTGAACAATGAGTCTAATTTTCATTTGGTTTTAGCCACTTTAGGAAGGCAAGACATGGAGAATAGTTAACACGAAAATAAAAGGTAGGAAGGAGAATGAAGTCAGGGAAGGCCAGATCTTTCATTTAGACGATTAGAAGTGGAAAAAGACGATCTGCTTTGGTTTATATTCCTTCTTAAAAGCACAAAAATTATGAAAACAAATTAAATACTGTACTTTTGTCTCCAGGTAAGATGGATCGGTAAAATCGGTCCTTCTTCTTCTTCTCCTCTGGGTTCGGGGGCAGAGGTTTGGAGCCGTGGTTCAGGGTCCCAGGGTCTTTGCTGCCTGCTCCGATCATGGTGCTGGTGTTTCTCATGGGAGGGGCTGGGGGCTTGTCCTGGACGTCTAGGCCGTTATTAGACATTGTCACCACCAGCAGCAGCAGCTACTAGAATCAAAAGGAATAACACAGTCACTCCTACTACTTTTTAGCACAAGGAAATACATATTTAAAATGTTCTAAAATTCAAATTATACATCCCTTCTGCTGCCAGCCATGAATATTACCAGCCTATGTAGTCGGTAGCCCAGACGCACATCCCTACTGTGTGCCAAACACAGATAAAACTGAAACTAAGATTTTCTTTTCTCTGCATTCTCACCTCAGAGCCTACAGAAGAAAGACAGACCCTGCACTGTAGTTGAAAAGCAGATGCAGGCCAGGCAAGAACTCAGTGGGAAACCCAGGAATACCAGATGCAGTGAAATCCCACGGCTTCTTTGGGTCCATTCATTCATCACATGAAGATTAACAAGAACAGCGGTTCTCAGCCTTCCTAATGCTGCAACCCTTTAACACAGTTCCTCATACCATGGTGACCCCCAATCATAAAAGCATCTGATATGCGACCCACAGGTTGAGAACCCCTGAGCTAGCACCTAGCAGCATCCCATGGACTGAGTTTGTTGACAACATCTAATTCTTAGACAAGTTACTCTTTCCGTGTTCAGATGAGACAATTGCCGACTGTCTGCGAAACTTCTGTTCTTGAGCTAGCTTTACCGAGACCAAACCAGACTCCTTCACTTACATTTTATCTATCTCTCTTTCAGGTTGGGCTGTCAAGGCAGTGATCATATGCCCGAAAACATGAAGTACTTCTTGGTCCTTCACAAGGAAGTTACTGCCCTTCTGCCAGCTCCTCTGGATCCCCCTCCAGATCCTATTCAATTCTAATATACAGTGTTCAAGGATGCAACCGTCCTGCTTAATTTACTAGCATTTCCCCGTGCTTCTGAAACATAGAATAAAACTTAAAAGAGGAAAATCCCCATTATATGCCAACAAGGGATTTTAATGAAAACAAGTCTTACCTTAAAATATGTTCTAGTTCTTGACAACATAAAGATATGAATGCGCCCAGAGTTTATATTGTCTCCTTATTAATGCATGCAATGGAAGAAATTGTATATTAAATCACAACTACTTATACTATAGTCTCTTTGGAGTTAGATACTACAGTGCTTTAGAAATTAAAAGCTCAGTGTTGGCCAGATTGGAATACCACCGCTTTGAAAATCAATTCTTTAAAATGCAATACATCTGCCATTCTAATAATTAAAAAGATTAGTATTCGATAAAAATAACAGTTTTTATAAACTTATAAAATTTTATATTAGTCTTTTTAATATTCTCTAGTAAATGGAAAACCTCTGATTTCTTCCACCCTCAATGGTTTCTCCAGGGGCCATCCACAGAAACAAACTATTTCTTTCTTTCTTTCTTTCTTTCTTTTTTTTTTTTGGTTTTCAAGACAGGGTTTCTCTGTGGTTTGAGGGCCTGTCCTGGAACTAGCTCTTGTAAACCAGGCTAGAAACATACTATTTCTTTATTTCAAACTCCTTCCGACATGCCAGAATAAAAGCCATGCTCTTCAGCGTCTTCAAGAGAGGCCTCCTCTTATGTGACCAGGCCCATGCACCAGCCACGCCCCCACTCACTCCTTTTAGTCCCTGGTACAGTCTAGCTATACCATCTTCTCTAATTTCTTTAAATATGCCATCATTTTCACACCTCTGTCCCCTCACACGTGATGTTCCATCTGCCTATTTCCCTACCAAACAGTGAATTCACCCATCCTTTGAAGATTAATTGAGTTCTTTCTTCTATGGAACCTTTAGAAAGTGTTCTGGCCCCCGAAAAGTTAGGTGCCTCTTCTCTATGCCCCAAGGCAGTGATTTATTTCCAGGTTATCATATTCCCTTGTATTGTTATAATTGTTACTGACATATCTTTCCAAAGAGCCATTTTGCTATCTTTGCAGACCAAAGACTACAAAGTGTCTTGCCTTTTTAATGTACAGTAGATAACATGTTAATAGTTTACCAAAAAAAAGGTATGTGTACTGCCTTGAAAAGAATTTATTAGTACAGATGAAATTCAGTCCTTTATATTAGGACATCGATTGAAACTAAAGCTATACACACAGTCTACATTCAATTTATGTCTCAGAAATCTCTGAACTTGACAAGTTCTCTCTCTCTCTCTTCTTGTCTTTCTTTCTAGTGTTAGATTCTGGGAATTATCACCAAGCTACACTGCTTGCTAGCTCATCAAATATTCTTTTTTGTTTTGTTTCTTGAGACAGGGTCTCACTATGTTGTTCTGGCTGTCCTGGAACTCACTCTGTAGACCAGGCTAAACTCACAGATATCCACCTGCCTCTGCCTCCCGAGGGATGGGATTAAAGATGTGAGCCATCACACCTGGCCCTCACCAAATATTCTTTCACACACAGGAAGGAGAGGGAAAGGAGCAAGGAATGGGGGATGTCTAGCTCTGTGCCAATGACAAAGAATGGAGGGTGTCTAGCTCTGTGCCAATGACTTCTCTCTTCGTTAATCAAAATCTTATTTAACTTTTTAGAGTCAAACTCAACTGGATTTTTTAATTCATCTTGACCAAACTTTGGCAAACCAATTACCCCTTTCCCTTTTGAACAAACAATATCAAATCAAGTAAAGATACTTCTGTTTGGGGCTGGAGAAATGGCTCAGTGGTTAAGAGCATTGCCTGCTCATCCAAAGGTCCTGAGTTCAATTCCCGGCAACCACATGGTGGCTCACAACCATCTGTAATGATGTCTGGTGCCCTCTTCTGGCCTGCAGATATGCACACAGATAGAATATTGTATGCATAATAAATAAATAAAATATTTAAAAAAAAAAAGATACTTCTGTTTGCATGAACTATATGACTATCTGGGTCATTTTATTTCAGTTTAATTTATTTCTAGCTTCACTTCCTGATGGAGGAAGGTCATTGGCTAATAAAGGAACTGCCTTGGCCCATTTTATTGGTTGGAGGATAGGTGGGAGGAGTAAACAGAACAGAACGCTGGGAGGAAGAGGAAGTGAGCTCAGACTCGACAGCTCTCCTCTCGGGAGCAGACGCCTGAGAGAGACGCCATGCCCCGCTCCTGGGATGAAGCTCCAACCCAGGATGGACATAGGCTAGAATCTTCCCGGTAAGCGCACCTTGGGGTGCTACACACAGATGATTAGAAATGGGCTAAATTAGTATGTGGGAATTAGCCTAGAAGAGAATGGGCCAAGCAGTGATTAAAAGAATAAGTTTCCGAGTAATTATTTCAGGGCATAAGCTAGCCGATCAGGCGGTTGGGGTGCTGGGGACGAAGCCCCGCCGCCCCTAATTACTACAACTTTCCATATATGACTGCCGTTGTCTTCTCTTCCAGCTCTAACTCAGGTTCCTCAGCTCTTCCAAGAAGGCATCCAGCATCATAGTTGGCGATGCCCTCCTACTCCAGGCTGCCAGTTCCAAAATTATACTCCCACAGCTACCTACTGCCCAAAACAGGCTCTTCCTGGCCTCCCAGCCTTCAACCAGCAGCTACATTTCACTCCCATTAGGCCCACAGGCCGGGATTATGCCAGGACAGCTTCACCAACCATCTTGATACGTATTTTTCTTCACTCTTGGTCATTTTATCATGTTTAAGAGAATTCTTGGTAGGTAGATTAATCTATTGGGATCTAATGTCTGAAACCTTGTACCACACGATGACTGGGTCATGTATATTCCACCGGAAACCTACAGCAGGAGGATATCTGTATCACCAAAGGGTAGCCTAGTCTATCTTTGTTGACCTCATCTAAAGAGTTCTCACGTAAGGTCTGTCTCTCATTCTGCACTGCAACCATCTGTCTGCACACCTGCCTCCCCCTTCACCATCCTCAGCTGGACTTGCGACTACGGACCCCTGAAGAAAAACGTTCCTATCTTACATGGTTCTTATCTTACATGATTCCTATCTTACATGATTTTCAATCCCTCACTCCATTTTTGGCAAAGAATGAGTAACAAAAAAAAATGGGGGGATATTGGACATGTGAATGAACAAATATAAGAGCAAGTAAAATAAACAAGAATAATTATCCCTTTCCATACTAGAGTACCATCTCTTAGGGATCTTCAGAAAACCTTCTTCCCCCAGACAGAATTTTAAGTGGCTGAAGTAACCTTTCAAGACATTCAGACCTACCTCCTCAGAGCTAAACGTTCCTGGTCCCTTCAAACTACAGTCACAGAAGTGTGCTCTTGGCCACTGCCCTATGAGCCTCCCAGGGCTTGGATTTCCTTTCCAGGTTCCCTGCAGCTCTCCAACCAGCTCTTCCCTACCCAGAAGTCTAATCTGTGTTTCCCATCACCTCCAGCACCTGGGAAGGGAAGCTGAGAAGATCCTGAGGGAAACCTGCTAGCTAGTCGGAAAGGTGAGCTCCAGTCTCAGTGATAAAGTAGAGAATGACCAAGGGAAAAACTCGAGGTTCATCTCTGGCTTCCACATGTGTATGTACTTGCATTCATGTGTACTCACGCACAAGAACATGTATGCACACATGCATACACCTGTAACCCCAGCACAGAAACAGGAGAACTGAAAACTCGAGACCAGACTATATTACACAGCAGGACTCTATGACAAAGAAAGAGAGGATGAGAGGAAAGGAAGAAATATTAATTTAAAATATAATTTTTACAAAAATGGAGTAAAGCGGGTCACTGTAGGTCTGCTATGTTCCGCCCCATGTGCAGCCAGAACACGGCCATGGAGAAACTACAATGAGAAAAGAGGTGTGGCCAAAGGCTGGGACCAGCTGTACTCCATCTGCACTGAGGAACCCAGGGAGTCTTGAGTTCACAACATGGGACCTGGGGTTCAGGACAGTCCTTAACATTCCCAAACAGAGTTGCTGAAACCCTGTGAAACCTTTTCCCTAGAGAACCAGCTGGCTTAATTACTTTTACATATAGGATTTCAACCATTATTGGAACAAGCATTTAAATAATCACTAGCATCAGATCACACTTTATAAAATCTTGGAAAGCCGGGCGGTGGTGGCGCACGCCTTTAATTCCAGCACTCGGGAGGCAGAGGCAGGCGGATCTCTGTGAGTTCGAGGCCAGCCTGGTCTACAAGAGCTAGTTCCAGGACAGGAACCAAAAGCTACGGAGAAACCCTGTCTCGAAAAATCAAAAAAAAAATAATAATAATAAAAATAAAAAAATAAAATCTTGGAAACTAAGTAGGTAGGTTTCACTTTTCTCATTCTAGGCTCTGCTAGGTGCTAGGAATAGAACAGCAAATAAATCCAAACAAGCAGTTTCAGGGATGTAGCCAGTTACTCCACAACACACACATGGTGGGCACAAGAGGCAGGGACCTGAAAAAACAGTTTGTGTGATCACTGGACCACACTGCTACCTCTATTAGTAAAGGGAAAAACTAAATGTCTAATTTGCTTTAAACTAAAAACAACTTGATTCCATTTATTTATCATGTGGCCGCATGCTCAAGCCCAGCAAGCATGGGGATGTCAGAAGAGGGTGTAGAGTCAGCTCTCTCTTTCGCCCTGTGGGTCCTGGGAATTAAACTCAGAACATTATCAGGCTGGATAGGGGTCTTTTCCCACTGAGCCATCCTACCTGTCCTCTGAGCAGACACTTTCTAGATAATCCCTCAGATCATGACTTAAATAGAAGTGGAAGGGTGGTGGGACTGCTCAGTGGCAGAACAGCATGAAAGTGCTGAGTTCAATACCTAGCACTGTGGGGGGGGGGGGTAGGAGAGAGAGGGAGAAAGAGGGACAGAGAGAGAGATTGTTAGGAGTTTACGATAAATTAGTCAACAGAATGAAGGAGGGACAGGAAGAAGTAAAGTCTACCCCCCATCCTAACTACATTCTAACTCCGAACAACCCAGAGCAGCTGCAAACACTCACGGCCAGCCGCAGGCCGAGGAATACTGTATGCCCTTGGTGCCTGGTTATTAGAATCTGATCTTTAATTAAATCGTGCCAAGAGGTTTGCTTTGGCAGGAGCCTGGAATGCTGCAGCCTTGAATGTGCTGAGGGATGTCCTTCTAATGCGTCAAAGCACACTCCCACCATGCAGCCCTCAGCCAGCCGCTTGGCTCCGGTAGAACAACAAGACAGCAACTGCTGGGGCTGCAGGGGAGAAAACTGTAGGTGGCTTCTGAGCTGTTATGAAAGCCACTTTAATTCTGATCCTCTGTTGACTCTTAAGGAAAACACAAATAAGACTGCCTATTCCAGAGTTTGGAATTAAACACAGAAAAGCTTTTTAAAAGAAGCAGTTCCTAGAATGCTGAATGGCACAACAGGATGTCCAACAAATATCTGTTTCTTCTCTGTCTACTTTTCTGTATCACTCCCCAAACCCATTGATACACTTTCATGTCCCCACCTTTACCTACACCGTCCTGTCTGCCTAAGGCGTCTCAGTGAGTCTGCCTAGTCAACCCCTGCTCATTCAAGGTCCAACCGAACTCACTTCCTCTAAGAAACTTTAGAAGAAGCCTCTTACTTACCTCATCCCCCAAATTTTAATTGCATTTTATACACACTTCTATGAAGCAATGTCCAAGTTTCATCTTCACCTCTTGGGGTCCCTCGGCAAGGAATAACTCAAGGGACAAAACTATAATTAATCCCCATGTCTCCACGGCCTCTATCCAGCAGAGACATGGAAAGCCTCAGGTAGCAGGCAACAGCTCACTTTCTAAGGCTCAGCGGAAAATATACAGAAACTGGAAGGTTCTGAAGGGTCAATCTGAAACCTATCAGGGTATATAATTGACCTAAGCTTACTAAACTAATTATTGGCAAGGGCATGACTAATTTCTTAATTATTTTGATTCTCTTTAAAGTATTATTTAGACACTAATTATAATTTGAGACAGAGCGTTACACTGAGAGGCTTCCCAAAGTTAAGAGGAATAGGAAAGGCAACAAAGATGTGGAAATGGAAGAGATTGGGAGTAAAAGACTTAAAATTCACTTAGTCTTGCCCGGTACTTATGTACTTAGACACACACACGCACACACACACACGCACACATACACACATAAACACACACACATACACACATAAACACACACACATAAACACACACACACAAACACATAAACACACACACGCACACATACACACATAAACACACGCACACATACACACATAAACACACACACACATACACACACGCACACATAAACACACACACATACACACATAAACACACACACATACACACACGCACACATACACACATAAACACACACGCGCGCACATACACACATAAACACACACACACATACACACACGCACACATAAACACACACATACACACATAAACACACACACACGCACACATACACACATAAACACACATACACACACGCACACATACACACATAAACACACACACATACACACATAAACACACACACATACACACATAAACACACACACACACCATCCTCACTTCTACCACCCCTCTTGATTCAAACCCTTCTACGATTTTTGTTGGAATTTCCCATTTGCAGTTGGCCAGCTCTCCTCTGCATGCTAGCCTTAAAAGAAACCCAAAGGGATTCCTCTAGATGCCACTGCAGCCACCCCCCAAACTGGAGGCTGTCTGTGCTCTCATGCTCACCCTGCAGACTTTATCCCTAGTTTTCAGGGTGATGTGCAAAGCATTCTGTGCCTCCGTCTTGAGAGACGACTGTGAGTCACCTCTGCCGGCTGCTACCACTGCTTTGCTCCTTACAGCTCATTTCCTAGTCACCCTCACTCAGCTCCTGAGTGTCTGCTTCTTCCTCCATTCTAAGTTATCACCGCAATGGCCACAGGGAAGACCCTGCCAACACCACTCCACTCTCTCACCTCGGGTCCAACTGAGACAACACCCATGGGATCACACCCAGGGCCTACCTGATCACCAAATACAAACCAATTCCAACATTATAAAGTGAATTACAGACCCTCTAAAACACAATAGCTAACGAGTTCAAGAATCTCCACTAAAATTACCAGTTCCTACAGCCATCACCTTGACTTGTCTCCTTGCCTACTCTGTCTCTAGGGTAAAGGCACCTGCTGCCAAGTCTAACGACCTGAGTGTGATCCCTGGGATTCACTCTCTCCGAAGTCTGCAGACGGCAGCAGCGCTGTGTGAGAACACTAAAACCCGGTCACTTCCGAGCTGTCGCTGTCCTCCTGCATGACACTGTATGGTTCCCCACTCCTCTCTATGGGGAGAAGCTTATTTCTAATAAGAGAACAGAAATCTCTGCAGGAAAACGCTAGCTTCCACCCCAAATGCTACATGCCTCCCTACTCACGCAACCACATTCTTCCCGCTTCCAGTTATGATGAAGTGATGATGTCATTCCTTCCCCCAAAACCAACTCTCTTTTCCATATTCTCTTTGCTTGCCTGACTTCTTCCCTAGAATGGCCTTTCAATTACACCAAGCTTTCCTTCTGTTTGATATGGCCAGTCACTTGGTATTCTGTTATTTAACAAATAATATCATGCGCTTACAATGTCTTAGTACTACTCTAGTTGGGTAAAACAGCATTTCTATGTTCGTGGAAATCTTGCATCTAGTAACAGAGGCAGACAAGAAGCAAGTGAGTCAATAAAACTGCACACAGGTGCGTGGATGAGGCAGGGTTGACCAGGACAGACTTTGCTGAGGAAGAAACACTTAAGAAACACTTAAGACCTGAATAGGATGATAAGGGCTGGCGAGATGGCCCAGAGGTTAAGAAATGGGAAGACAGGGCTGGAGAGATGGCCCAGTGGTTAAGAGCACTGGCTGCTCTTCCAGAAGACCTGAATTCAATTCCCAGAAACCACATGGTGGCTCACAACCATCTACAATGAGATCTGGTGCCCTCTTCTGACATGCAGGCATACACGATGCAGAACACTGTATACATAATAAATAAATAAAATCTTAAAAAAAAAAAAAAAGAAATGAGAAGACAGCCAGGTGGTCTTAACCGCTGAGCCATGAGGTACATGATTTTAACCCCAGAACTCGAGAGGCAGGTGGATCACTGAGTTCAAGGCCAGCCTGGTCTACAGGAGAGTTCCTGGACAGTCAGGGTGACACAGAGAAACTCTGTCTTTAATTTTCTTTTATTTTTTTTTTAAATTTTTAGTTTTCCAAGACACAGTTTTGCTGTGAAACTCTGTCTTTAAAAAAGAAAAGAAAGAAGCAAGTAAGAAGGAAATGAGATGACAGATTTTAGTAACATCCAGAAGATGATCATTGTAAGCAGACAGAACCATAAATACAAATATAGATTATAGTCAATAGGCAAAGAAAAAGTATGTCAAGAGACTAAGATTAAGTGACTAAGGCTAGAAATTCTGTGATAGAATCAATGGCCTGGATTGTTCCCAGCCCTGGGTTTGAGCCCCAACCCCAGGCAGCAAGAGGGGAGAGATGAGGACGGAGGTAGAGAACAGAAAGATCAGCTACACAGTCAGACTGTATAGGGCCTCATAAGCCACAATAAGAACCTGGACTGCACAGCAACTGTGTTTTAAAGCAGTAACCTGATTCGTAATTTAGACAGACCACTCCAGCCAGAGTAGAACTGGCTTCAAAGGAAAATAAAGGCAAACCCATTAAGAAGTTAGAAAAATCAAGGTAAGAACTCACGGTTAAATATAAGACTAACAGCGGGTAGACAGAACTTCAAAGATAAATGTATCTTAAAGGTAGAGCCAAAGGGTTTAGGAACCCATAGAGCAGAGCTAAGAAAAAGGAAACGCAAAATCAGATCTAAGTAGTTATTTTTACCTGACCCAAGAAATACTGGAATAGCACACAAAACTCTACAGTATCCTCTGTGTGCACATATGCTCTCCTCTGACACCAGCTCCTCTTCCAAACACCGCTCTGTCTCTGCCTGCCCTCAGGAGCAGAGCTTCTCCAAAGAGGTATCTATTCATATGTATAGCACTGTCTCCACTACCTTCCCTTCCCGGTCACCTGGCATCCTTCCTATGTCACCGAAAGTAATCTTGTCAAGATCGCCGATCATCCCCATCTTGAAAAATCACATGGTCATACTTCTGTCCCTACCTGGTCCACTTTCTCATCGGCAGTCAACCTCAGTTCTCCTTTAAATACTTTCTCGGATTCTCTCCGTCCATCTTTTTGCCTCCTCTTCTCCCCTCTGTACACTCTTCCTCCCGTATCGGTCGCACATCCAAGACTCCAGACCCTCTACTCATACACAACACTGTCCCCAAGATGACCTCACCCAGCCCACGGGCACAGGACACCCAAGTGTCACCTTTTAACCAAATAGCTCTGTTTGGCAGACAATTCCACCTACACTTCTGTGAAACTGCAGGGTCCAGTAGTGGCAGGTGCCGCTGTCTCACAGACTACTAAACTTAACATGACCAAAAGGAATTCTTGGTTATCACAGCAGCTATTGCAGAGTTTAATTATGTTCATTTATTACACATCTCCTTAATAAGCAGTAGCAACTAAATATGGTGTATTTATTAACACATACGTAACAACTAGACAGACACTTAGCTGACTGTCAGAGGTACAGACTCTGACTCTGCCCTCAAAACGCACAGCCTAGTACAACAGCCACAAGCACCACCACTGAGTGCAGGGAGGTGCGGCATAAATCCAGAAGAGGCCCTACCGGCCAAGGAAGACTTTCTGAAGGGATGACTTCAGAGTTTATTTCTGTAGGATAAGAATAACTATTATCAACTGTGTAATTTTTATTTTAAAAAATTCATTTATTTTTATGTGCATTGGTGTTTTGCCTACATGTATGTCTGCGTGAGGGTGCCAGATCCCCTGGAGCTGGAGTTACAGGCAGTTGTGAGCTGCCATGTGAGTGCTGGGAATTGAACCCGGATATGCTTAATCACTGAGTCATCTCTCCAGGCCATTATTCTTTATAAAGTTACTTTTAAACTGTGTAATAAACTCTTCAGTGGTAATATAAATTACCTTTCATTTTATATATGAAACCTAGATTAACAAGTAAGTAACCAGCGATTTCTAAAATAAAGTCTGTTTACCGTAAAGAATCACTGAAAATACAATCATCTGTACTGGCCTCCCACCATCTCTCTGATCTGCATATAAAGCGTGATCGCCAGTTGGCTCCATTTGAGCAGGAGTTGAACTGTCAGCCCTGAAAGCCTTTTCTGTCTAGTCCCTCTTTTTCTTGTATTCACCAAGAATGAAACTCAAATTTTAGGCTACCCAGTGGCATCCTCAGGCTTCAGAGCTACAGCATCTGAGCATAAAATAAAACGGGCTCATCACTGTACAAAGTGTCTTCATGCACTCACTGCTTCACTAGATCCTCGCCAGCCCTACAGGGCGTGACGTTTCTATTCGACAGAAGTCAGAGAAGTAAACACCTAGTCTATCCCGTGCCAGAAGCTGAATTTAAGATAAAGGGGGAGAAAGGGGCAGAAAGGAATCAAATAACTCAGAAAGGGTGCTCAGCAGTGAGTCACTTAAATGGTATGGAGCCAGAAATGAGCAGGGACAAAGTCTTTTTCCTTCCAAGATACTGAGAATTTGTTTGGCCATGGCACAGTAACCTACCACATGTAAATTTGTTTCCTGTCTCCGTAATATCTACACTCTAGTCCCAAAGACAGAAAAAACAAGAAAACCCTTCACACACAACATGCACGTGTCACAGATGACATGGTCAAAGCAATTTCATGTCACCCTTAAAGAATAGTTTATCATCCAGCCTGCCCCTGGTCTGCTGAACCTTGGTCTTCATCACTCATGAGGATCTACACCTTTTACCCCAACTGGAGGCAGACAATGAATCAATTCCCACTTTTTTTTTTTTACTATAACATGGTATAGCTGACTGAGAAAATACTTCTTTTTAACATTACATCCATTTATTTATGCATGTCTGTGCTGGGGTAGTAGCGACTGTACGCCATGGCTCAGGAACTACACAGCTTATATGAATTGGTTCTCTCCTTCCACCATATGGGACCTGGGAATAGAACTCAGGTCAGGCTTGGAAGCAAGCGCCCTTCTGGGCTAAACCATCTCACCAGCCGGACGGAACAATTAATAATGGATACCACACTGAAATCTTTTTTGTATATGTGTATAAACACACACAGACACACACACACACACTCACACACAAACTGCATATTCTAGATAGTGTCAATGAAACAACAACCCTGTCATTTTCATCTCTGTGTCCCCTCTTACTCTCCTGCCTTAGGACACTGCCCAAGGGGGGAAAACTACAGAGCAAAAACAAACCACTTCAAAGACCCCTAAATCAGGAGAGAAAAGAATTTGGTCCTGTTACACATCCTATAATCTCTCCCTCCACAATCACCCTTACCCCCAAATAACCTCTATCTTGATGTCAAGACCACCTTCCTCTTCAAAAGAACACTCTCTTGCCCCCCAAAACTCCACCTTCTGCTCTTCCCCCCATTGTGCTATTCTCTCTCTCTCTCTCTCTCTCTCTCTCACACACACACACACAGAGAGAGAGAGAGAGAGAGAGAGAGAGAGAGAGAGAGAGAGAGATATCAACCTTCCTTCCTTCAAGGCAGCAGTACCTCTGGGCTGCCAGCTGGTAACTGGCTCTCCCCCAACTCCTCATGGAAATGCGGACTTGGTAAAGTCTCTTATCTAGCTGTATTTGTACTGGTGCTCCAGCCTTCAAGCTCTTGACTTTCTCCTGTGCTTTTTCCCTACTCTGGACTCAAGGAAAAGGACGGATGGGGAATAAAACCAGGAAGAAGGATTGATTTTTGGGAGGCACCAAAACACAGCCTGAGGGACGTGTAAGGAGGGAGCCTGGCACTCAAAGAAAACAGAGTGTAAGTGAAAAACAAGGAAACTAGATAGAATGTTTCAACCTCAGGACCATCACAGCAAACCTGCTACCACCAAGAAAGCAGTCAGAAATTCTAAAAGGAAAACAGAAGAGGCCTAACCAAGACGGAGAGGACCGGGGGAGAAAAGAGACGACCACAACAACAACAAAACCAGAAACAATTGGTTAAGGAGGGGAGGAGATGGAGAAGTAGAAGGCATGAGGACAAGGACAGGAAGAAAGGAAGATGGTGGGGTAGGAAAACAGGTGAGGGACAAGCAAGGAAAAACGACCAGGAGGAAGGGGAAGGAGAGGGAGGCCTGCCAGAGGAAATGCATAGCATTTTTGAAACTGAGATGAGAAAAAAGGTCCAAAATAATCAAGGTACGCTAGTATTTGTATTTCTTGATGCCAAACAACAGAGGAAGGAATTACAGTGATTAAGACATTATACAATCTCATGGTCTGTCATTTACTTAGCAGATCAATAGCAGGGCTCCAGAGAAGACAGCCTAGTTACAGCAATGGTCTGATCACCAAAGAACTGGCCAATTCAGAGTAAAATAGGAATATTTTACCTGTTTATTTTCAACCCCACCTCCCTACAGTCACCATACCTACATTTGCCCCCAACATGAGCATTCGCAGCCAGTCTGGCCCTGAAGTCACTGCTTCTAATCAGACCAGGAAAATGCACACAGACCAGCAAAATGCTGGCTCCCTGTCCCTGTCTGGTTCACCTTTCCAGGGCAATCTGACAGCCTAGGAAAGCCGCAGTTTCTGACAAACAAGGAAACTGAGGCTCACTGAGGCTGCCTCAACAGGAACAGCTCCAGGGTCTCCTATCTCGACCGCTTCTCCCACCAGGGAACAGCAGCACCTCTGGTCTCAGTAAGCCGGCAGCAAAACCAACAGGCCACCGAGCAGAAGCATGCTCACAAAGGAGAGGAGCCCCTGAGGCACACAGTTCCCCAAAAATCCAGCTTCCCCTTCATAAACCTTCCCCAGCCAGATCTCTAATTCCAACACAGGCCTAGCCCTGAGTGGGCTTATCGTATCGCAAGGTTCCACCCTCGGGCCCTTCCCTCATTAAGAGTCCCTTAAGGTAAAGGCAATATAATGTTCTTCCCATTCTGCCCCGGAAGGCAGCAGGACACCCCTCCACCTATCCTGCCTCAGCCTAGCTGTGCCAGGCCCAGAAAAGACCAGCATTACCTGGCAGGGAGTGCGGGGCCCAGCATCTCTGATGATCCTGTGTATCTGTCGCAGAGCCGCACCTCTCCCCGCTCAGCAGTTGGGACAAAGCCCAGGCTGAACCAGCCCGACAGGCTGGATTCTGCTGTTCGCAGCAGCGCAGCCACCCAGCTTCGGAGCAGCAGCACACTCGGCCCCCTCGCAGGGCGGCAGCAAGACACGGAGTGGCTCGGTGAAGGGGCGGGGAGGGAGGAACAGAGAGAGGGAGGGGAAGGGGGCGGGGAGAGCGCTGCCTCCTCCCCCTTCTTTCTGAAGAGGCGCTGGTGGGCGGGAAATAGCAGCGTTCCCACCATTCTGGTTGTCTCTGCCGGTCTCCCAGCTCAGGCTCCAACGAGAGGTGCCAGGCAGGCTTTCTAGAGCCGCCAGAGTCCTCCTGAGCCCAAGGGTCAGGATGAAAACAGGAGGTCCTCTGCGCCTCAGTTTTGCAGCCAGGTACTGAGGGAGTCTGGGAGTCCTTCCTGGACCTTCTCAAATGGGAGTCAAGATTCAATCCGACTAGAGTGGATGGGGAATGCATCTCTTACCCTGACTCTCTAAAACGCATCCCCTAAAGATACTAGGTGGCCTTATACCCTCCGCTCCTTTGAACAACCTCAGCAACAGCTACCATTTCTTAAGGACATCTACTGCATGTGGCCCGGCACTTTACAAACCTTAATTCATGGGTGTCAGGACTGGGTCCTAGAAGAATATGCTCTCCAAATTTCTTAAGGACCTGCTAGATACCAGTCAGTATCTGAACTGCCACCTCCCAATAAAAGGTGCCTGCTAAAGACTAAAATGATAAAAAATCTACCTTCCCATTATTTCCCAGTGCTCCCCAGGGGACGGTATCTCTCACCCCACTCACCCAACTTATCCCTTTTCTCCGAGGTGTATGAGTGGAGACAAGTTATGCAGATGATCTCTTCCAGGTCATAACTCATGAGTTTAAACGTTTTAAGTCATTTGCTCTCTTTATGTGGTATGGGAGATGATACATGAGTATCACAGCATGCATGCAGAGGTAAGAGGAGAACGCATGGGAACCAATGCTCTTCTACCATGCAGGTCCTAGGGACCAAACCTGGGTTGTCGGGCTTGGTGACACGTGCCTCGCCTCACTGAGCCACCTCACCTGCTCGGGGAAAAACAGAACAACGAAAGTTGACAACTTAAAAAGATCCCTGGTCAATGGAAGGGAGTATGGACAAGAAGAGAGGGAACAGAGTCTTTTAGAGCTTCAGGCAACAGAGAGGAGACAGGACTAATTTATTCGGATGTCTAGGATGAAAAGAAATAACGCATTCCAAAGACACTGCCTGGAAGCAGGGCAGACAGAACTAACTCTTCCTCCTGTGTTATCTAGGTTCCACATGCACACCATGACACATGCACACCGTGACACATGCAACACACACATGCACACCGTGACACATGCAACACACACATGCACACCGTGACACATGCAACACACACATGCACACCGTGACACATGCAACACACATGCACACCGTGACACATGCACACCGTGACACATGCACACCGTGACACATGCACACCGTGACACATGCAACACACACATGCACACCGTGACACATGCACACCGTGACACATGCACATCGTGACACATGCAACACACACATGCACACCGTGACACATGCACACCGTGACACATGCACACCGTGACACATGCAACACACACATGCACACCGTGACACATGCAACACACACATGCACACCATGACACATGCACACCGTGACACATGCACACCGTGACACATGCACACCGTGACACATGCACACCGTGACACATGCATACAACACACAGATGCACACCGTGACACATGCACACAACACACAGATGCACACCGTGACACATGCACACAACACACAGATGCACACCGTGACACATGCACACCGTGACACATGCACACAACACACACATGCACACCGTGACACATGCACACCGTGACACACGCACACCGTGACACATGCACACCGTGACACACGCACACCGTGACACACACATGCACACCGTGACACACACATGCACACCGTGACACACGCACACCGTGACACACACGCACACCGTGACACACACGCACACCGTGACACACACACGCACACCGTGACACACACACGCACACCGTGACACACGCACACCGTGACACACGCACACCGTGACACACGCACACCGTGACACACGCATGCACACCGTGACACACGCACACCGTGACACACGCACACCGTGACACACACATGCACACCGTGACACACACATGCACACCGTGACACACGCACACCGTGACACACGCACACCGTGACACACGCACACCGTGACACATGCACACAACACACACATGCACACGCACTGAAGACATGGCTCGGTGGTTCTCAGCACATGTTGCTCTGGCAGAGGACAGGTCCCCAGCACCTATATGGTGGCTCACCATCATCTCTAACTCCAGTTCCGGGAGATCTGACCCCCACTCTCTGTTGTTGTTACATATTTTGTTAGTTTGTCTAATTTGGTTTAGTTCTGTAAAACAGTGTGCCAATCCAAGCTGCTTTGGAACTCAGTTTATGGATCTTAGGAGGCCCCTGAACCCTGATAAATTCTGTCTCAGCCTCCTAAATGCTGGAGATAGTTATGCAACCACTATGCAAGCTTAAAGTGGTTTTAAGATGGTCATTCACGGGCCAGAAGGTGGTGGTGCTTGCCTTTAATCTCAGCACTTGGGAGGCGGCAAGCAGATCTCTAACTTTGAGGCCAGCCTGTTCTATAAGAGCTAGTTCCAGGACAGGTAGCGGTTTTACACAGAGAAACCCTGTCTCAAAAAGCCAAAAAGGTGGCCATTCACCTTCGTACACTGCCCATTCTAATTTATATAGGTTGAATGATAGAAAGGGCCTATAAAATGTCTATAGTATAATGCAGGGCCTGCCTCCCAGCTCGCAAATAAATACACAGAGACTTATTCTTACTTATGAATGCCAGGCCTTAGCTTGGCTTGCTTCTATCCAGCTTTTCTAACTTATATTATCCTATTTCTCTTTAACTACATTTTGCCTCTGAACTTTTTACCTTTATTTATTCTATATATCTTTCTTTCCTCCTTACTCTGTGCCTGGCAGGGTGGTTGGCCCTGGTGCTCTCTCCTTTTCTCACTCCTCCCTCCTCTCTAGAGCTCTCCGATTCTCCCTGCCTGGCAGCCCCACCTATTTCTCTCTCCTGTTTAGCTATTGGCCGTTAGGTTCTTTATTAGACCAATCAGGTGTTTTAGGCAGGCAAAGTAACACATCTTTGCAGAATTAAACAAATACAACATAAGAGAACGCGACACATCTTTGCATCATTAAACAAATATCCCACCACATAAACGAATGTAACACATCTTCGACTAATATTCCACAACACTTGATCTTGATTTAGCAATGGTTTTTTAGATACATTATCAAACACACAACTCATTTAAGAAAAACTAGATGAGTTGAATTTGATTAAAAGAGAAATCTATTCTTCAAAAGACAATATTTAAAAAATGAAAAAACACAGACAAGGAAAAGTTGTTTTCAAAATTTATGTACATATGCAAAGTACATAAAGGATTTGTACCCAAAATACACAAAGAATTCTTAAAATTTAGCAATGAGAAAATAATCAAATCAAAACAATGGGGAAGCAGCTGGGGACTGCAGCTCACTGGTAGAACGCTGGGCTGAAATGGGGAAGTAGCTGGGACTGCAGCTCACTGGTAGAACACTGGACTGAAATGGGGAAGCAGTTGGGACTGCAGCTCACTGGTAGAACACTGGACTGAAATGGGGAAGCAGTTGGGACTGCAGCTCACTGGTAGAACACTTGACTGAAATGGGGAAGCAGTTGGGACTGCAGCTCACTGGTAGAACACTTGACTGAAATGGGGAAGCAGTTGGGACTGCAGCTCACTGGTAGAACACTGGACTGAAATGGGGAAGCAGTTGGGACTGCAGCTCACTGGTAGAACACTTGACTGAAATGGGGAAGCAGCTGGGACTGCAGCTCATTGGTAGAACACTTGGCTGAAATGCACAGGCCCTAGGTTCAGTCACCGGGTGTGTTAGGGGGGAGTGGGGTGGAGAGCCACCAACTGTGGAGCTGAGATTGAACCGCCAATATTGTATGACCAGAGAGATGGGTCAGTGGGTTAAGAAAAAATGGCTGCAGAAGCCTGACGATTTAAGTTCAATTCCCAGAGTGCACTTAAATGTAGGAGAGAGCCTGACTCCATAAAACTGTTCTCCAACTTGTACATGCACACAATGACAAGTGCACACCACAGCAATAAATAATAAACAAAGAGGTGGGTAGGTAGGTGATTAATAAATAAATGAGAACAAATGGCTGGGGTTCTTAGTGTGCTGACCGGGCACTTAGGAAGCTGGAGCAGGTGAATCGTGAGTTCTAACACAACTTAGGCTACATGGTAAGACACTATCTTAAAAAGCAGGTAGAGGCAAATATTTGAACAAAAGGTTTACCAAGACAACAATCATGCAAAAACATACTCAACATTGCAAGTCATTAGGGAACTGCAAATTTAAACAATGATGTGATACCACGATTAGTTCCTACCTACGACAAGGCTAACGCCCCAGTACTGACAGTAATGTTGAAAATGTCGGGAAACAACAGAAACTTATTTCATTGCTGCTGAAACACAGAATGGTCACTCATTGTAGAAGACGACTTGGCAGTTTCTGACAAAGCTAAATATAAGCTCAGTAAGCAATTCAGCAACTGAACAGCTAAGTATTTACCTAAGTGAAAATAATCGGTTATAGCTCACCCAAAAAGCTCCCCCTTGTACATACAACAGTTCCAAAATGGAAGCAATCAACACATATTAGTACATGAATAAACTATAATAAATCCACACAATAGCATACGCAAAAAAGAAACTAACAAGCTACCAAGGGACATGGCAAAACCTTACATGTAGGTTGCTAAGTGAAAAGAAGCCATTCAGAAAAAGGGCTGCATGATTCCAACTACATGGTGTCTTGAAAAAGGCGAAGTACAAAAACAGTAAAAGTGTAGGAAGAGAAAGCTTAACAAATAGATACGTAACGCATGGGATGTTTCTAGAATAAAGAGTCTCACACCACTATAATAATAAATACATGGTATTACATACGTTTCAAAACCTACAAAACGACTAATTCAAACTACAGACTTCAGTCAATAATAATGTATTCAATACTGGTTCCGTCAATTGTACTGGATCAATGAATGTTTGGCCCAGTTTTTTAATAGATCTATAACTGCACTGAAAATGATCAGAAAAGAGAAAGCATTAAGGAAAAAACAAAGACACAGATAAGATGTGCTTTCTTTTCAGCAAAGCTCATGAGACATAAACTGGCAAATTGCTGCAGTATCTAAATACTTCTCAGTTTCCATGCTTATCTGACTACAGACCGTGAACAGTGCCAACTATACTTTGAGTGGTGGTGGTCTAGGGCAGCCTCCACTAAACACAGCTGTCTGCATAACCCAAGGAATTACTCTTAAATACAATCTGCTCGTCACAGTGCTACTACTCTCCTTATACATAGTACTTCTACTAACTAAGAGCTACATGAAAGTAATAGCCACCGCGATGCCTTTGGACAGAGTGGAACTTAGGCAGCCCAGAGCACCACGTGCATAAGATCAGCATCGCGCTAAGTCCCCTTCAGCCCATATGCTGCCGTTTCTTTGAGACTTAAAGTGCAGAATTTAACAGTCCTCTTAAACTTCATCCTTCAACTCCAGGGCATCTATTCAGTGTGTAGTAGAGCACACTGGCTTTCCCTTCTAGACACGACCATCTGCAAATCTACAAAAATATTAATTATGCAGTTTTTTAAAATATTTATTAAACGTTCATCATGAATTCTTTTTGTCTCTCTGAAGTACTGGGAAATGAACTCAAGGCTCTCAGACCCGATGCCAAACAAGCCTTTTACCAAAGAAATACACCTCTATTCCTTCTCTTTATGTTTCTTCCTTTTTTCTGTGTTTTGTTTTTTTTTGGGTGTTTTTTGTTTGTTTGGTTGGTTCGTTTTTTGAGACAGGGTTTCTCTGTTACAGGATGACACCAAGTTTTCCAGGCTATCTTTGAGCTCACTCTTTAGCTCAGGAAAGCCTTGAAACTGTGCTTCCCCTGCCTCAACCTCCCCCATAGCTAGGATGACATACCTGGACCACCAGGCCCACGTCCATCAAGTGCTCTTGCATGTTCTAGATTTTAGAGATAAAAAATGGTGAAGAAATTACCTATATCTACAGGAAATCACCAACAGAGGTCAACATATGTAGGATAACTGAAAAGTAATCCAGGTAACATCACACACCTGTTATCCCTGCAAACAAACAATTTTGGAGGTGGAGGTAAGAGGATGTGTAATTCAAAGTGATCCTCAGCTACAAGCAAGTTAGGCCAGCCTGAGCTATATGAGACTGTATCTTCACAGAAAAGAAGAGAGGGGAGGGGAAGAGAGGGGAAGGGGCAAGACAGCCAGGCATGGTGGCATGGTAAGATACTACTTTAATCCCAGCACTCAGAAGACAGAAACAGGAGGATCTCTGGGTCTACATAGTGAGTTCCAGGCCAGCAAGGACTGCACATTTACAATGTGCACACAAAAACAACCACAAACACACAAATAGACTGAAATTTGGTATACTAGACAACTAAATATGTAGAATGAAATAGAAGAAACAAAAATGTCTATCACATAGTACGGAAAGACCAAATTCAGGTATCTTCTGTTTAGCCTTCAATTGTGGAAAATCATCTGTCAGAAGCTCTGTTTGTATACCTAACCAGCACAGGCAATCCAACGTCACCATCGCCCCCCTTCACTCTGTCCCCTCTCACTTTCAGGACTGATATAAGAAACTTGGCTCCCTTCCCATAAAGACTAGGAGGAAAGGGGAAGTTATGTAATTACATTTTAATTTTTAAAAATAAGAAGAAATTAAAATACTTACTGACCCTTAAAAAAAACAACAACAACAACATTGGCTCTCTCTGATGCCACACCGACGTGCGGAACTAGGCACGCTGATGACACGCCAAGAGTTTGTTACTGAGGACTGACAACCGTTTAGATCAAAGAGGAGGACAGGCGCAGCCAGGGGTGGAGGAGCGCCTACGATCACTGGTCAACGGTACAGAGTGACCAGAGCGACATCTCGTCTCCACAACAGTAACAAAGGAAGGGGAAAGCAGAACTGGATGAGGAGAAGGGAATTTAGAGATGAGGCTCTATGTTTGAAACACAAATTAAATCAACCAGATAACAGACAACTTACTGAAATCTACCTAACGTCCTCACATTTATGATATATCCCTTTGATTTACAAAGTAAATAATTGACAGGTTATAAACTGTGGACCTTGGACAGCAATGTTTTGTCTGTGAAGTCTTCTTAGACCTAACTGGGCCCTTTTTTAGGCATATAAGCATAGACCACCTGCTAACTCTACTATAAAAGCAAACAAGCAATAATTCTAACTCGGAAACCTGGCTTTGTTTAGAAACTAAAACTTTTAATTTACCTATGTATGTACTTAACCGGTGCCTATGATGACTGGAGTAGCTGCAGAATTTGAATTGGTTTTCTCTTACAACCACAAACAATATTAAACACTGCTGGATGGAAATTATGCTCTTCTAATACCACAACTAAATGTACGCGGAAGTCAGTCAGCAACAGTGTATAAAATAACCATGTAATGTGCTGTTCTTTCTTGAAGTAATTGGACGGCAAGGCCCACTAAGGAGACTTTCTAAAATGAGATAAGAGTATAAAATAAATAACGGTTTTCAAAATACTTGAGCTTACAAAATAGTATGGAAACACAAGACCAAAAAATAAATCACACTACCAACTTTAAAGCTGCATTATAAAACTGTGCATGGGGGCACGTGTCTATAATCCCAGCAATCAGGAGGTTATGTGGTGGCACACAACTGTAATCCTAACACATGGAGGCTGTGGAGACAGGAGGACCATCAGGAACACCCTTGGCTATACAGTCAGTCTGGGATCAGACTCAGATTCAAAAATCTGTATCAATAAATAAAACAAGCAAGAAGAGACAAATGAAAAAAGTAAAATCTATTTGGCAGCAGTCAGTCACAAAGCCACGTAAATTAAACTATATTTGCAACAGAGCCAAGAACTGAAAAGGGAAACACAAGCTTCATCTGGAGAAGTGAGTTCTCGGACAACCAGAGCTGCAACACAGGGAAACCCTGTCTTGAAAAGGAGAGAAAAAGGGAGAGAGAGAAAGAGGGAGGAGGAGAGGGAGGGAGGGAGGGAGGGAGGGAGGGACGGCGAGAGCTACCAAAATAGTCATTCGGACTTACTAAGAGTCTTTGTTAATACTTTTTCTCAGCTCTTGGTTAAAAAGACACTTCATCTCTTCTTTTAATACGTAGTCTACCCCCAGCCCAGAAGTTGGCGACTCTGGTAAAACACGGACACCATCAAGTGTATCATGTGGAATGATACAGACCCCACCCCGCAGTGACACACCTCCTCCAACAAAGCCACACCTACTTCAAAAAGGCCACACCTTCAATAATGCCACTTCCTATAAATTGTGGGGGCCATTTTCATTCAAACCGCCACACAGGTTCTTGTTATGTAGCCTAAACTGATATTAAACACTCAATCCTCCACTTCTCAGGTGCTGGGATTACAGGCATGCTCCTCCAGTTAGTCAACAGAACACGCCCTTCACATTTAATTTTGATCTTTCACAAGTTGTATGTAACATGGTATATCTTGTGCTGTCCCAAGGCAACATGGGATCGCAAGAATAAGCAGCTGATACGATACAGCACACTGTGATGCTAAGCTATTATGTGCAGTAGGTTTGATGCATTAAATGTACTTTTTTCTGTGTAACAGTTCTGGTTGTCCTAGAACCTGTTGTGGAGACCAGACAGGCCTCAAACTCACAGAGATCCACCTGCCTCTGCCTCCCAAGTGCTGGGATGAAAGGTGTGCGCCATGATCACCTGTCTAAATGTACTTTTAATTTACAATGCTTTCTGTACAGAATGGCTTCATGGTGGAGCATGCCTATAAAAACCCAATACTCAGGAGGCAGAGGCAGGAGGAGCAAGAGCTCAAAGTCATCCTTGGCTACAGGAGTTTGCAAACTTCTCTAAATGATGCCCTGCCTCAAAAAGCAAACAACAAAGACAAAGGGAAGAAGGAGAGAAGGAGCTCTCAGATGGCTACTGCTTAGAAAACCTGAGAACCTGAGCTCAGGATCCCCAGGACTCACAAGAGAGAGGATGGATGCAGTATCATGATACGGGAGCGTACGCATCTGTAATCCCAGCATGCACCAACAGGAAATGAGAGACAAGGGAATTCCCAGAAGCTCACTAGCCAGCTAACCGGTCCTGCGCAACAGTAAAAGGAGAGACCATGTCTCAAAACAAGGTGCAATGGGGACTGACCTCCACAGCATGCAACGTACAACGCGCACACGTGTGCACACAAGCACGCAACATACATACACACATGCACGCGCACACACGCACACATACATACACACATAAACACAATTTGATGGCTCCATGGTGGCACACGCCCATCATATTACGTTGAAGAGCATCTATGCTCTCTCCCCAGCCTCCCCCAAGGTTTAATGTGATAATAAGACACAGTTACAGCCAGGATGCTTTTTAAGAATTCAAAGGAAATGGTCACTTTTAACTGTAAAATAGGACATAGAAATAAATGGTGCTGGCTCCTCCTTTCCTCATTCTGCCTCTCCCTCGTCCTTCCTTCCTCAAATGTGGCATTCCAGTCCCCAGACTGTTAGTCAAGACCTCACAGCACAAGGAAGGCCTAAGGCAAATGCTCCAACGTTAGCTGAGTGAAGAAAGACAAAACACCTGGTTCCCAAACGCTAGCGCATCACCACCCACGCCAGCCACCAGCCACCTCCTCCTTGAGTAGAGAAATCTAAATTTTAAATTTCAGATTGCTGTCAGGTTCCCTACTCCACACAGCTGGAAATGCTGCTGATATAAAGCTACAGAGCACAGAAAAATCACGAGAAAAGATTACTGTAAGTAGTCAGAAACACCGATTCCTTACTAACCACTGTCCCCTTACTTATTATGGTCATTACTGTTTGCAGCCAGTGGTCTCTAACATACGTGAAACCCTGTTTCTACTGCTAAATTACAGAGGCTATGAATAGATATGAAAGCACTAATAAGCACACTTCATAAATTTTATATTCCCAATAAGTCCTTTAAACAAAACATTAAAAAAGTAAACATTAACACCTATTTTTAAAATGACTTTCATATAAATATGCATATAAAACACACACACAACACATTACTCAGATAATAAAAATAAAACTGTAGCATACCACCAACATCCCATGCTAAAAGCCGCCATTACAGTTCAGGGCCATTTTGCTCTGATGAAACTGGCAGTCAAACACTCATTGTTTGATAAAAACAGTATTTGTTAAGAGACAAAATTATCTTGTTTCTGCAAGAGGTCAAACATTTTAGGATTGAAGGTTCTGTCATCTCTGTCTCAACCACTCAACTCTACTTCCTTAGCATAAAGATCACTGACAATGCACAAATGAACAACGTAGCTGTCATCCAATAGAACTTTTATTACAAACGAGGTAACATGTCAGACGTGTCCCAGAGGCAGCAGCCTAGGACTCTAAGGATTAGGCCTAGACGACTGAGTAGAAAATGAACTAATACTGGGTGTCTCACAAGCAACGGAAATGAAGAGAGAAAGGGGCTGGAGGCTAAACTTCAGGACAAAGCACAAAGCTACACTGAAGATCTAGACCAACGGAGAAATGGTTGCGGCACTGCAGCGCACTGGATGCGAGAACAGGCATCACAGCTCCCTCTTCACTACGACAGCCAGCACTAACACCAGAAGAGCAACCTTGCCCGCAAGGCTTCCGCCCTCAGCCTGGAGAAGACATTCAGCACTGGTTGCTTTCTCACTTAGGTCTCCAAGTTCTAAGTGTGTGGGGTAGACATGTTATATACATAAGACCTAGGTCACTTCCTGTGCTTCAGAGCAATCTCCTTCACACCATGAAACACACTCCCCGCCACTGTACACACATGCTCAAACATACAGACACACACACACCCACACTCACACACACACACGCTCACACACATACACACACAGACACACACACCCCCAAAGTAGCCTTATTATCTTCGTTTACAAATGAGAAAAATGAGACACAGAAAGCTTAACACCTGACAAAGACTATAAACCTAGTAACACCACAACTTGGAAGAGAATCTGATCCACCATCTTGTACATTTTTCTATGCTATTTCCCAATTACTGAAAGTAGGTTTTATTCCTTTTCAGATTCAAATACCACCAGGAAGCCATCTTGAGTAAAGAACATATTCTTGAGTTAGCCATGTAGACAAAGATAAACACCTTGACTCCATTTCTGTGGAGACATAAATTTCCTAATCTCAATTCTGAAATTATTAAAAAAAAAAAACTTGCCTGGGAGGCCAGGCACAGAGGTGTATGCCTTTAATCCCAGCACTAGGGAGGCAGAGGCAGGCGGATCTCTTGAGTTTGAAGCCAGCCTTATTTACACAGTAAGTTCCAGGCCACCCAGGAGTGAGACCCTGTCTCAAAACAACAAGCATAACAAAAATTAAATGAAAATACAAAAGTAAACAACCCATTCTTTATTAATCACTGTTACTATCACAGAACACCAATGAATAGACAGAAATCCAAAAAGTTCCAGCTTAGGATGGAAAAGATAAAGGCCTAAAGGAATGGACTCATAAATAAGAGAGGTTCAACATGCAGCAATGGTTTGAACAAGCGGGTAGACCAGTAAGCCCTAAGAACTGAGTTCTCGCTCTCTTCCGTTCCAGACACCTCTAGATAGCATTAAAAATCAAGAAGGTTGAGAAGCAAATTTTATCCTTCCTTAAAAAGTACCCATATCGCCCACAATGTCAAGACCTTTTTTTATCAGAAAAAGAGAGCGCCAGAGGGAAAGATCTCTTTACCAAAAGGAAATAAAATGAAGTAGGAAAATAGAGACTTTAAAGTTGAACCCAGTTTTGAATCTTTTTTTTTTTTTTTAAGTTTTACGAGATGGGGTTTCTCTGTGTGCTTTAGTTGTACTGGTACTCACTCTGTAGACCAGGCTGGCTTCAAACTCACAGAGATCCGCCTGCCTCTGCCTCCCAAGTGCTGGGATTAAAGGCATGCGCCACCACCACCGCCCAGTCAGTTTTGATTCTTGACTCCATCCTTTGAGCTGGTTATGTGTTTCTCTGACCTGGACATTTTAGTCTATCAAATGAGGAAAAATAACTATTGTGAAGTCTTAAAAAAAATAACATTTAAAATACAAAGAATACAGTGAAAACCTAAAATGTTCAAATTCCAACTCCCACATAAAGAGCCAGGGGTGATTCCCTATACCTACAGCTCCAGTGATGAGAGGAGAAAGGAAAAAGATTGCTGGGAATTCTGGCTAGCAGTCTAGCCAAAAACAAAAACAAAAACAAAAAAAAACAGGTAGCCCCAGGTTTAGTTAGAGTGCTTTGTTATTAAATAATCTTTTTGTATACTGCAAAGGTTTGTCACTTGGATTGGTTTAGTAAAAGGTTAAACAGTCCATAGCTAGGCAGGATTTTGGGGGCAGAGAGGATGCTGGGAAAAAGGGTGGAGATGCCAGGGTCACCAGCAGATACAGAAGAAGCAGTATGGCAATACAGAGTAAAGGTAACGGAGCCTTTAGATTAAAGATATGGGCCAGTTAGTAACAAGTATAAGCCATCGTCCAAATCTTTATAAATAATAAGTCTCCATGTAGTTATTTGGGAGCTGGCTGGTGGGACAAAATAGGTCTTACTACAGTCCTTGTCTCAAAAAAATATAGCAGAGAGTGGTGACGGATATATGATGTCCTCATCTGGCCTCCACACATGCACCTACATGTGTGCACCTATAACACACACACAAAGATTACATGTTGTATGGTTTCACTTACAGGCAATGTCCAAAGTAAATCAAATATACAAAAATAAAATAGTAAATCAATCATCTCTTAAGACTAGGACAATGAGGTTATAAGAGACTAAAAGTGAACGCTAGTGGGTTTGTTTCTCTTTGATGGAGAAATAGTATAAAACTAGTCTTCAGCACTGGGTTTACAAACAGCTCTGAATAAACCAAACTAACACTGAGTTGTCTATGCTCTGTGTGAACTTTACAGTGTATGATTCTATCTACTAAAGCTGGCAGAGTACTTGCCTACCGCACATGACATCTTGGGTTCCATCCTTAGCACTGCACCATACATGGCCACAGCCACATAGTCATGAAATCCCAGCCCTGGGGAAGCGGAGGCAGGAGGATCAGAAGCTCAAAGTCATCCTGCTCTACACAGGTGAGGCCATATAGGAGACCCTAATCTCAAAAAAAACAAATAAATAAATAAATAAACAAAAGTAAAATAAAGCTGTTAAACATAACTCAGACTAAGCTGTGGTAAAGAAGCAAAACACCTACTGGACTTAGAAGGTCGGCCTCAGTTAAAACCCTAACTTTAACACTCACTGCCTATATACTCACTGGACCTTAGCTGCTTTATCTGTAAAATAGGATATAATAGGAATATCTAGAGAATTGGGTTTAACAAACAAACAAACATGAAAATACTTTATATATTGTTAAATTATCTGAGACATCTATTTTCCTGATAGGCATCCCTTGCCACTGCTATCAATACCAAAACCACTGAAACCAACAGACAAGAGCATTTTTCTTATTTTAGTTAAGTAGGTTTGTGTCTTTTCACCATAAGCTAAAGAAAATGAGCAGCTCTCCAAATTCACTAAGAAGGGAAAGACAAACCTCTCCATATGACATGCCGAGGAAAAAGGTTACCCAGGTGTGGTGGTGTCTTTAATCCCAGCATTTGGAGGTAGAGGCAGGCAAATCTTTGTGAGTTAGAAGCCAGCCTGGTCAACAGGGCAAGTTCCAGACCAGCCAAGGGTACGCGGTGAATCTCTTTGTAAAGAGCCTTCTTCCCTATAAACTAACTTTCTATTTTGGCTGGTATGCCTTGACCACCGTGTCATCACTGAAATAGGAAGCAGTTGTCAAGAATAGTAGCTGTAGCATGACTTCCAGGTCTGGGCTGGCAGAGACGGTACAGCCTCCCTGGTCCTCCAGAGACATTTATTCAGTGGTCGGAGACTATACTAGAAGGACATTATGAGCAACCAAAATGGAAAAGAGACAAGAGCAGCTGCTTATCATTTCTGTTAAAGGAAAACTGAGGAACTTGATGAGCAAACAGCACAAAATCATTTAGTTCTAGTCATGAGAAGAATACAAAAGGCAAGCAGTGTGTGGTTTACGGAGAATTCAGGGGCAGGCCCAAACTACTATCAAAATGCTACATAATCCTGACTACATCATCCTCCAATCACCTTCCTTCCCATGCACTTACTGACAATTCAGTATTCACACAAGTAAGACAACTACTGAATGCAAAAGTCTATGTTTAACAAAACCACCTCTACAGAATACTCAAGCTGGATATAATAAAATAATATACAGGTAAGGGACTTGGGGTAGTCCCTAACAACATACACTTGTAACAACATCAGCACCTATTAATTCATTTAACCTTTCTTTCCCTCCATCTTCTGACTATAAAACGGCAGTAACAGTAGTTAACTGAAAATTATTAAGTGGATTAAACAAGCTACTATATTTAAGGCTGGCACATAGCGACTACAATAGGAGATCATATCAATATTAGCTTTTCTTCCACCTATCACTATAACTTATGTACAGAGAGAATGCTGAGTCTCAGCTGCAGTTGAGTTGCCCCCACAATGACATTCAGCAGTACCCAGACATTTACAATTAGGAGGACTTTGTGGGGTAAGAGGTGTGTTAGCGTCTAGTAGTACCAGAGCTGGAGAGACAGCTCATTACGAAAAGAGCTTTCCACAAACACAAGAACCTAAATTCAGATCCCCAGCACCCACATAAAGACCAGACAGTGGCACAAACCTGCAACCCCAGAACTAGGTAAACAGAGATGGAGAAACACCTGTGGCTTACCATCTGTCTCTAGGATCAGTGAAAGCCTTGTGTCAAAAAACAAGATGGGTATGGCTGGAGAGGGCTCAGCCACTGTGAGTACTTGGTGCTCTTGCAGAGGAGCCAGGTTCAACCACCAGCACCCACATGGTGACTCACAATCATCCATAACCCCAGTCCAGAGGATTCAACAAGGACACACACACTTAGTAAACACACATTCAAGCACATAAGACACCATAAGTTTTTTTTTTTTTCAAAAAAAGGGTGGAGAACAACAGAGGAAGACACCCCAAGTTGACTGCTGGCCTCCACATACACAAGCAGTAAGAACCCCTATGCACACACAAGAATCCACCACATACACACACTCACAGACACAGATATACACAGGCACACAATTTTATGTAAACGTTCAATTATTAATAGGACTGCTCCACATCCACTGGACAGAGAATTCTGCTGCCTGAAACAACTCCTGGGGTTGAGAAATAAATATAGACTAACAGAACTGTAAAACCCTGCACTCAGGAGGCAGAATCATGACTTCAAGGTCTATATACAAAACAAGTAAAACAGAAGTTCTACCTTCTGAACATCTCTGAACTGTATGAACACATAAACCTATCTTCTACACCTTATTAAATGGGAGTGAACATTTCAGAGCTGCATTTACTAAAACTCAGGTCAATGGAGAAGAGCTATTCTTTTCTCCCATGTCCAGGCTATTCCTTTTTCCAGGAGCTAACACAAAGATACGTCTCAGACACCTTGCAAGTATTCTCTCCACCCTTCCACAAGTTTAAATCAAGATCTAGCTCCTTCATCAAAGGAAAGCCACTAGTGACCTCTCTTCCTCACATTTGGAGCTGGTCTGTGGGTCAGAAGAGCCTTCCTACTTACCTCGTCCAGGGGTCCCTTTCATACAAAGCTACACCTACTGCTACTCCTTCCCAAGGTTAGGCAGATATTTTGCTTGAAAAGTTGAGCTTGGGTTGGACAATGTGAACTCATTTCCTTTCCCAGCTTACAGGAATGAACTGGGCTCAGGGAGGGGCCAAGGCAAGTCTTAACAGCTTACTTTGGACTTTCTCCCCAGGAAGTGGCTTTGAAGAGAAAAAAAGACTGTGGGTATCTTAGCGAGAGAAAACATGGAGAATGGGCTTCAGAGGTAGCCAACAGCTAACACCTACAGGTAGTTCTCACATCCAGTTCTCACCGGTATTGTAAGGACAAATGCCCCTCTTCTTAGGGAGGGTATCGAGCAAGCATTGATTTAAGTCAGCCTCTGTGTGACGCTGACCTCACTCGGTGTTCACAAGCAGCTTCTGAGGTATTATTCAATTTCCGAAATGAAGAAAATGAGGGCTAGGAAGGTAGTTAACTTGCCTTTGGTCACCCAAGCAATAAGTGACAGCTGAAATTTATTCCTATGCCAGAAAGGTAAGCTGCTGTGATAATTATCTCATGTGCCAACCCGACTGGCCACGGGCTGCCCGGATTAAACATTATATTGTTAGTGGGTGTTACAAGATGACATTAACATTTGAATCAGTGGACTCAGCAGAGTGCCCTCTGCACTGTGAATTGGCATTGTCCAGTCCTTTTAGGGCCTGCATGCAACAAAAGAAAGAGGGAATTCACCCCTTTTGCTTCCTGTATGCCAGCCTTTCTGAACGCTGTGTCCTCTCTTCTTTCTGCCCTCAGAAGAGGATTTTTTTTTAAAGATTTATTTATTTATTATGTATACAACATTCCTGCAATGTATGTTTGTATGCCAGAAGAGGGCACCAGATCTCATTATAGATGGTTGTGAGCCACCATGTGGTTGCTGGGAATTGAACTCAGGACCTCTGGAAGAGCAATCAGTGCTCTTAACCTCTGAGCCATCTCTCCAGCCCCCTCAGAAGAGGATTTACATCATCGGCTGCTGCAATTCATAGGCCTTCAGACTCGAACTGATAAATGCCCAGTTTTACTAGGTTTCAAGCTTGAAAGTAGCATCCTACATTATAACTGCAAGAGCCAACACCTCACAATAAAGATTAAAGAGAAAGCTCCCACTGACATATCTCTCAACTCCTTTCCTCAACTATTTACTGGAGGGGTATTTTGAATTTTCTGAGGCAGGTCTGGAGTTTACTATGTAGCTCAGACTAGCCTCAAACTCACCAAAATTCTCCTGTCTCAACTTCCTGAGTGTCGTGACATTTTATTTGTATTTTAATATGTAAAGCTTGTCTGAAGATCAGAGTGCAAAGCCAAGCCACTAGAGGCCAAGGAATGGTGGCTCACACCTTTAATCCCAGGACTCTGGAGACAGAGACAGATGGAGTTCTGTGTGTTCAAGGCTACCCTGGGCTACACAAGATCAATCAAGAAGCAGATCCAGGTGGTGGGGGCTCACACCTTTAATCATAGTGTTAGGGAGTCACACACTTTAATCCCAGCACTAGGGAGGTGAAGACAGGAGTAAAATGACTGGGCGGAGAGAGGAATATACAAGGGGAAGAGACAGAACACTGGAGTGTGGAGTCAGGTTTGGTGGAGACAATGCAGTCTAGGCAGTCTGAGGATCGTCCCCTTCGGTCTGAGCATTGGTAGAGGTAAAAAGTCTCTCTAGTGGCTTACTGCTCTGCTTCTCTGATCTCCAGCTTTAACCCCTATATCTGACTCTGGGTTTTAATTAATTTAAATCAACTAGAATTTGTCCTACACCTGAGTACTTGAGACCATACCTAGTGGAGTATTTTTCATTTATTTATAATAAAAACTTTTGGTTTCTCTGAGAACTTTTTGTTGTTGTTGTTGTTGTTGTTGTTTCTGGAGACAGGGTTTCTTTGTGGAGACCTGGATGTACTGACCTCAGAATGGAAACCGGGACATGTGTTACGCTGGGAAAGGGGTTTTGCTTTTGTTTCTACTGGAGAAGAAAAGCTATAGAGACCATCAAAATTCATAAAGATTCAATTTCAACAAGAGACACCTCTTAATTAGAAGAGATAACAGTTCATCAAACATCATGGCCTTTTCATCTGAACTAACCTATAAAACTAACAAATGCTTTTAATTTGATCAGATATAACTTGTCAAAAAAGACTCTCCCCAAAATTAGGGTTGGGGAGGGGTTTTGTTTTTGTCTTCAGGAGAATGAAAACATTCCGCTGAGGAGTCTGAAGATCACTGGACAAATGAGACATCTGAAGAAAAAGAACAAATCATCCAGAGAAAAAGTGTCTCAAGAAAAAGAGTTAATTGGCCTATTGGTATATTTCATTTCCAACAGGGTAAATAAAATTTCATAAGTCTTCTCAAATGTTTGTTTCTGCTCTTCTCTACAGACATACAATGTCTTTTTTTGTAGTCCCAATACAATTAAAGATTAAAACTGGCTTTGGAGTTGGAGTGTGGCTCTCGCCTTCTCTAAACCCAAGCATGTTGTTAAAAGAAAAATTCAGAGTTTCTGTCTCATAGCAGGGGTGTCACCTAGTATGGGGCAGAAGGAAGACAAAAATCTAGGGACCAAGGTTATCAAAACTCTGTTTTCAAAAATTTGACTTCTCCCCTTACCTATCTTTGTCTCTATGGTACCTTTCTTTAAATACATGTCTACTGAAATTCAAACTTTCCATTTTGATATGAATAATGTCTAAATTTTCCATAGTGAGCCATACATTTTCTGACAGTAATCTCTGAAGTCTCCAGGAAGAAGTTGGGGCCCCACAACAATACCACCTGGTTCATATGATGCCATTTCAGCTGATAGCACCCTCTAAAGATGGGCTTTGGACTACAAACTGCTCAGGAAAATTTTGAGGTGCCTTAGCTGAGATGATCCAGGCTAACAGATTGCTCTAGCCAGGACTTGAGACAAGCCCTGCACTTTCCCATTACACAGAGACGGGACAACAAATGATACAGCCACCTCTCCCAGGACTTGACAATTAACAAAAAAATTTTCTTTTCAGGATCCCCTAAAGATGCTGTTGCCCCCAGACAGCAGAAAGTAAATTTAGGAATACAATACCCACATTCCCAAGAGGTGGGATGGATGGTGTTTGGTCATGCAATAGATCATGGATGCTTGTCACTGTTTACAGGGTTAATTGCAATTATTATTGGTAATAGTGAGGGAAGAACTAAACGAAGGAAATTAGATTCAAGGTTCTTGTTTTGAAAAGAAAAAAGGGGAATATAGATATGATATGATAAAAGGGTAGATTTAATCTACTCTGAAAAGAAAAAAGGGAGGAGACAGATATAAGATAAAAAAGTAGATTATTGAATCTTCTAAAAGGCAACTACTAGTTTTAATGTTTTATATTGGACTGGACTTTTGTATACTGTATACAAATTTTGTATATTGAGATTAATTCGGTTAGAGCAAACTGTACATACATTTCTAACCTTGTTCAAGGTATTGGTCCTATATAACTCATCTAACAATGTGATGCAAATTTCTAGTCCTTGATAATTATTATTACTAACTGTTTAGGATAATAAGGAAATGCAGGTTAGTAGTTAATCATCTAGTGTAATTGAACTTGTAGTGACATTAGGTATGTTACCAAGGTCAAACAAAAATATATTTTAGACAGGTCATTTTCAAACACTTCAGAGATCTACAGAATATGGCATTTAAGATGTTTTTATAGGACTGGAGAGATGGCTCAGAGGTTAAGAGCATTGCCTGCTCTTCCAAAGGTCCTGAGTTCAATTCCCAGCAACCACATGGTGGCTCACAACCATCTGTAATGAGGTCTGGTGCCCTCTTCTGGCCTGCAGGCACACACAGAAAGAATATTATATACATAATAAATAAATATATAAAAAAAGATGTTTTTATAACCTAGGTTCTTCTTTTTCATGACTATGAGACATGTCTGCTCCTGGTAGCACCAGTCTACTTCAGAGAAGATAATAGACATCAAAGAAACTCCAGATGGAGTTTACTCTCTTTGTGGTAAAAGTAAGCCACTGGGCAAAAGAAAAAAATTGGAAAAGCAGGACACAGAAGAAAGTGACTGCCGAACATTGTCAACACAAGGAGGGACAGCCCTTAAGAACATCCTGCTGCACAGAAAAGTCTGTCAGATATGCTAGGCCTGTAGGACAAAGACAGATGCCCCAACGTTGCAGAGGAACTTTGGGTGACTGTCCAGGCAGCCAGCTGTTTCTGTCATTTCTTACATTTTTTGGAAGTAGCTTGCTCACACTTCTTACTCAGTTAATATTATTTCCTTCTTGGGTCTCTGAGGGAGTTGGAGACTGGATGGTTATAGTTTTCCTTGTTTATCTGATGCAGAAAGCAAGTTATGATAGAAAGTAAATTAGGTACAAAAATTTAGACTCACTACAAGATAGGATAGATATGAAATATTTTCTCTGAATTTGCCAAATGCAAATGGACTAGACATTGTTGGTGCACTTATTACTGCCTGTATAGAATGTATATAGTCGTTGTACTAATTGTATATAGTTTTTCTTATATTATTTATAGCCTTTCTTTTTTATTTTATACAAAAAATGGAAAATTCAGTGGTATTTTATTTGTATTTTAACAAATAAATGTTGCCTGAAGACCAGAGGCAAAGCTACAGCCATTAGAGGCCAGGGAATGGTGACACACACCTTTAATCTCAGTACTAAGGAGCCACGCCTTTCATTCCAGCACTAGAGGGAATATTAAATGGGAGAGGAAAGGCTTAGGCTGCTTAGTCTGTGGTAGCCCAGCCTTGGCAGAAGTAGACTTCTCTAGTGTCTCTGGATTTTTATTATCCATGCTACGGAGGTCAGAGGACAACTCAAGTCACTAGGCTTGGCAGCAAGCACCTGCTAAGCCGTTTTATCATCTAATACTGAACCTCTTAAAGACACCAGTTATAGCTCAATAGTCTGAAACAACACTGACCTCGAGAAATTCACAGACTAAAAGAGACAAAAGAGGCATGAACAACAATAAAAATAATTACAATGGAGCTGGATGGAGCTAGCATGTCAAGAACTGTGTATCTAGTATTCTGCTCCAATCCAACCCAGGTCTGCTGCCCAGATCAAATGTCAAAATTCTTTAGTGCAGCACAGAGCCAATGCATGTGGTAATAATTCCTATAATGGGGCACACTTCCGTGAGAGACTGTAAAAACAAAGAGTAAGGGAACAAGGCGGGGAAGAACAAGTGACTGAGAAAAGTGAAGTTTTCTGACACGTGTGTGGAAGCTGGAATTTCCCACGTTTTTATAGAAGCTAGAACACAGTATTCTGTTCATGTCTAAAGCAGTCTATAAACTCTCTTGTGATCCATAAATGCAGTGGGTATGATTCTTAACCTTCCCTTCTAAAGTTGAAAAACAGCTTGATATTTTTAGGATAAAATCTACCCTACATGGTGTTTTGTTTTGCTCTGTTCTGCTGTTTTGCTGTACCCAGACTTGAACCCCTTGAAACCTACATTGTGAGCCCCAACATAAAGTAAAGGCTGCACCAGTGCTCCTTGCCTTTCCTTTTCAGGGCTCTTTTCCTTAAGTTATAGGAAAAGAGTCAGGTGTATCTGCAGGGAAGAACCTAGACCCACATCGGAGAAAACATCTAAAGACAGTAGGAACATGTAAGATCCTCTACCCAACAGCAGGCAGCCGCCGGCTTCTCAGGCTACACAGATGAACGACCCTCAGAACTGAAGTTAGGAACCTAGTATGGATGTTTAGTCGTGCCAGACGCCCACACTACTATAAACTACGCCATCTACTACTATAAACTAGCTCCATCGAGCTGCCTGCTGCCTCAATCAGATGAGTTTGAGCCATTCATTGCTTCTCTCAGAGCCTGAACAACTCCAAAGACAAACTGCCTTTAGAACATTTAGAACTGTAAATGAATGTATCAGATAAGACTAAATTTCATCAAGTACTAATTTTGCTACTCTGGCATAAACTATTTTTAAATTTTTAATTAGTATCTATCCAAAAGTCTCAAAGATACATGAATGAAAATAGCAAA
The DNA here is from genome assembly GCF_018167655.1 of Microtus oregoni. Classification (NCBI taxonomy): domain Eukaryota; kingdom Metazoa; phylum Chordata; class Mammalia; order Rodentia; family Cricetidae; genus Microtus; species Microtus oregoni. Next base: position 2,524,583 of record NW_024543059.1, read on the forward strand.
TATTTTGCACCTGATAAGCAATGAATGTGGGATTAAGTGTAGTGCAGGGCCTCATTTTCACCTTTAGTCCTCCCAACAACCCCTAGTTACAAACGGAACAAACGGAGAAAGGTACGAAGCCTTCCCAAAGCCGCACAGGGAAACAGAAGACACGGAATTTCTCCTAGCTCTACTGATGCCAAGTCCAATCCTTCTTTCACCAAACCATTATTTTCTAGGCTTCTATTCCAAACCAGAATGTTTACCTGGAAAGTAAGAAAACAGAATGGGGGAGCGGATAACAGCTTACCTTCCCTCAACTGTTTTCTACCGTAAGGGAAATAACAGTGAGCACTGGAGCCATAAACAATAAGAGAGCTGGGGGCGGCGATGGTGCACGTCTTTAATCTCATTAATCCGGGGACTCGGGAGGTAGAGACAGGTGGATCTCTGGGTTTGAGGCCAGCCTGATCTATAGATCAAGTTCCAGGACAGCTAGGGCTGTTACACAGAGGAACCCTGTCTCAACCCCACCCTCCAAAAAAAAAAAAAGAAAAGAAAAAAGAGATATCCTAAACAGTTAAAAGCAAATGTCAACTGAAGTCCTCCCTCTTTTGCCCTCCCATCCCCTGCTCCACCTGGAAGGCTTGATCTATGTATACCATACTTTCCATCTTCCCAAGGAATGCCTTTATCCCTCAAGACCTAGGTTCCCTGAAGAAGCTATACCACTTTAGGGACAGGAGATATATCCATTAGCAACCAATGCCTGTATCTGCAAGCACTAGTTAAAATAAATAAATAAAAATTCTCAAAGAGGAAGAAAAATCTTGGTCTCTTAGGAGTCATTTAGGTGTAATATTCTGTTGCTTTTTGTTCAGAAATACAGAAAAGAGGGTATCCTCACATCCCTTAGGCCCCTTGTCCATGGCAACAAAAAGCTACCCCTTTCTTCTGAGAACTTTAAGACTTTTAATCACTAGAGCAATCCACTTCCAAGCTTTTTTTTAGTCTCAAAAGTTTCTTTCCAATCAGATCTTAAAATAACCTCAACATTTAAATAAACAAAAGCAGAACTATTGTGTCTGAAATGGAGAAGGGTAAGTCCACTTCCTCAGCTTCTTCCCACTTCCCAAATTTACCCAGTAACCCATGAGAGTTTACTTCAAAGCCCTGACTCTCCAGCTTAGTGTCCTTAAGTCAGAGGGTGACAGTAACTCGGAATCACACTGTGAATCAATGCCAAAGGCAAACCCACACTGACTGCAAGGCCCTTAGTCTCCAGCTCCTCACACTTCTCCTTTAGGAAGACCAGGAGAAGATGAACGAAACATTTTTTTTAAAAAATACCAAGTACTGAAGAAAAGTACTGTTCCCTCGGTTAATGTTTTATATAGTCAAAAAAGTTAAGATGCTCAGACTAGTGAGGATGATTTCACCAGACAGCACCAAACAGCAAAGCAATCCCCGGTGCTCCCAACGCTCACTAGTGCCCTGCTGTTGCTGTTTGTAGAGACAGGCATAACTGTGGTATAACTAAGAAAGATCCTTCGTAGATAAATGAGACCCAGGAGGCTTCTGAAGGAGTCCCTGCTTCATGCATTGGCAAAAACCATCCCTTAAAGACATATGGGAATTCTCCCTGTATTTACCAAGCCTGGAAAATGCAACAGAATTAGAGCTTGCTTAGAAAGGTTCACTTCTTTATAAATGTTGTAGCTAGCCTGGGTCATCAAAAGTAATCTTCACCCATCTTGAGAGGGCCGGCCTGTGAGTACAGCAATACAACAAAGGCAGATATCAGGTACTGCCAGGCTTCATTCTTGGTCTCCTCTTTAGGAAACCAGCTTCATTTACCCTCATCTCATTTACTCTCATGGAGAAGCTTTTGCAACTCTGGATACAAAACCAATTTCATCTTTCCTTTAACTTCTTTTGAAGTTTGCTTCTAATTCAAGTTAGCAGATCAAAAATAAATTTATCCATGTTCCCTCAAAGTCATGCTTAAATGGCAGTTTAAAATATACAGAAGGTATAAAGCCCAATGATGAAGATATCAGGCAGTAAGGTCTTCTATGGGGGTGTATTATTTGTGTTTTAATAAATAAAGCTTGCCTGCAGATCAGTGCAAAGAAGCCAGGCTTAGCCATAGAGGCCGGGAGGTGATGGTGCATGCCTTTAATCCCAGCACTAGAGAGGAATATAAGACAGGAGACAGGTATCAGCTCAGTCTCAATCTGAGAATTCCTGGAGGCAGGATCGCCCATTTCCAGTCTGAGGTAGAGGTGGGAACTAGTGGCTGGCCGCTTTGCTTTTCTAATCATGAGGTTGAACCCCAATATCTGTCTCTGGGTTTTTATTTTGCATGCTACAGACTTCAGCAACCATTCAGAACACAGATAACAAGTGGAGGGGTTTTGACTCAAGAATAATTGAAAGTGTAGTCTAGACTACTATCAGGTCTCTGGCTGCAGTCTCTTCCTGCAGAGACGAGAATCGCTCCATTAAAACACATGAAGGAAAAGGCTTGGAAGGTAGAAATCATTTGTTCAAGCTCACAAGGTTAACAAGAGTTTGAGCCCAGGTATTATTTTTATTACCTTGCTACACAGTATCACTTAGTCCTCTTAGGAAACCTCAGACTGAATCAACAACCCGTGCCAAACACAAGCAGGCAGAGTCATGTCTCAAAGCTTATCTTTCAGCAAGCACGGTGCTCCATACCTGACTCTTTGGTGAGAACTGGCTGCTGGGATAAGAGCCCCATGTCCCAATTGTCTAATGCTTCTACAGCACTGAAAATGTAGGTTATTGGCACCTGGCTTTAAAAATTGAAAAATAAAAAAGCTTGCGGGCAAAACAGAAGTACGAACTGTTTCAAGTCAAAGCTGAGCTCACCTGCCTTGCCTTTGGTGGTGAGAAGCAGCTTTTCATCTTTTTTAGGACGGAACACGCCTAAAGGTTGGTGGTGTTACATCTGCTAATCAGCGCAAAATTATTTTAAGATGCCAAATTATGGACTGCCTACAGTTCCAGTGAGGACATTATAAAGATTCCAAGGTAACTTCGTAATTTGGCAAAAAGTGTGTGCTGCACCAATATGCCCCCCATTCCAGCCTGCTCCCATCTGAACTTCCCTCTACCACTACATTACAGAAATCACAGTTCATGCATGGGGTCAGCAAATTCAGCTTATCAGTCACGACGCTGTAAACCCCTTTCTCTCTCTGCGCTTCAACGACATCCTATGTAAAAGGGACACAATACTCATGTCACAGACCACTGTGAAGACCACATGAAAATATTTATTGGGCGCTTACAAGCTTATAAGGCTCTCAGCATGTGGTTTCTCCTCATTATTGATCACCTGGCATACAGCTACCTCCAACCTTAGAAGGATTGATGGTTGTAAGAAAATGTTTAGGGGCAGACAGGATATGCGAACCATTACCAGAGAATGGAGTATAAAATACACAGGACAATAAATGCTGTCACCTAAATGGAAATGTCCCTTCTGTTAGTGGAGAAACTAACCCAGGAAGCTCAAAAGAGAAGCTCTTATCTACGGTCAGGAACTTCGGCTTTCTCTTCCTCTTTGGGGACCAGGCTTGACTTGACGGGCTTTGGTGCAACCAGGTTTGAGGAAGGTGCTTCCACCACTTCCTGAGGCCTTACAAAACTCAACCTCAAAAGGGAACACAGGTCTACACAGAAACATTTAAAAAGTAAAATAAATAAAATAGGTCAATAAAAAAAAACAAAGTAGACAACAAACTTGAAAGGAAATAAGCAATGGGCTAAAGAGGCAAAGGAGCTGCAGAACATCTCCGTTACTATGGTAACGCAAGCAAGAGCATTATCTAATTATCTAAGTTCTCAAGGCCAAGGAGAACATCCATCTCATCGTTTATATAAGACCAACGAAAACCGGAGAGGGTGCTGAGCAGGGAAAGCCGAACCTGAAACAACAGGGCACTTCACAGTTCAGGTAGGCTCTTTTGCACCCTGAATTTTTAGAAGATTACTCAATGGAGAAGTAGTCTTTTTCCTAATGAAACTTTTCCTGTGAATAGTGGTGATGGTGGCGATGGTGGTAGTGCTGGCTATAAGGTACTTGCCAAACTACCCAAGGATCAAGCCTGAAGCTACCCCCTCTCCTTTGAGACTGATCTGGCTCCAAAGTCCCGAGGTTTATCAGATTCTTTGCCTCAGCCGCCTGAGTAGGTGGGACTATAAGTATGCTTTACCTTGTCCAGCTAATTATTTCTGTGTGTGTGTGTGCGCGTGTGTGTGTGCACATGTGAGTGAATGTGTGTGTGTGCATGCGTGCCAGGGCAAGCATGGGCCACAGCCTGCATGGAAAGTCAGAGAACAACTTTTGGGTGTTAATTCTCTCTTCCACCTTGTTGAGACAAGGTTTCTCTTCTTTCTTTTACTAAGGTGTATACTCCATGCTAACTGGCCAGTGAGTTCCCAGCTGACCCTCCTGTTTTTACCACCCATCTTGAAACAGGAGTGCTGGAATTACAGATGGTACCTATCTTCTTACATGAGATCCAGGATCCAGAAATGAACTCAGGTCATCAGGCTTAGTTAGATCTGATTCTACCCACTGAGTCGTCTTCCTGACCCCAGCTAAGATCTTTATGCTAGCTATCACTGTAGATTTTCTGGAATAATGCTTTCCTTTCTGGTACCATAGTTTATACAGAGAGATAGATGATGATGGTGGACAGACAGATAAGAAAATGCATCATCAAATGAGACTGAGGCAAGTCTGTGGGCTATTTTCTTGATTACCGATTGGTGTAGAAGGCTCGCTATGAGCAGTGCCATCCTTGAACAAGTGGTCATTCGGGCAGTGGTGGTGAATGCCACACTCAGAAGAATCAGGAAGAGGCAGAGGCAGGTGGATCTCTGAGTTTTAGGACAGCCAGGGTTACACAGAGAAAACCTGTCCTGAGAAAGAAAAGAAGAAAAGAGGGAGGGAGGAGGGGAGGAAGGCAGTTTCGAGAGGGAGCAGCAGAACCTCATTTTACAATTGAGGAAACCAGCAGAGGAAGTAATACCTACTCAGAGGCAAATGAGTAAGAGGCAGAGTATGACGCGCGTGCAGGTAGATCTGTGCCTCCAGGTCTGTCCTCTTTCTGCTCTCTGTCACAGGTCCTTGTGTACCACGCCTAGAAGGAGTCCAACAGAAACAGACTCTTCAGGGAGGCACGAGCACCAAAACGTGGCCTTAACCCAAACTTCCAATAGAACAGGTAAATCAAGAGTTTTCCTTCTCTGAGCCCCAGTGTTTCATTTATAAAATTAATGTCTGGTTAGCGAGTCCCCAAAGTCTGGTGATCTAAGTTTTAATTAGTCACGATATGTTTACAAGAAGCAGCTTATTGGGTTTCCTTTCCACAGTTACATTCTGAAAGGAGAATAACAAGTCATTTTATTACTACCACATGAAGTCACCCACTTCATCTCATGCCTTTTCTTCCTCCAAACACTTTAGATAAGCAAGGCTCTCATGCCTTCCAGTAATCCAATACTAGAATTTCTTTCTTTCCTTTTTTTTTTTTTTTTTTTTTTTTTGGAGGGGGAGTTTCAAGACAGGATTTCTCTGTAGCTTTGGAGCCTGTCCTGGAACTAGCTCTTGTAGACCAGGTTGGCCTCAAACTCACAGAGATCCGCCTGCCTCTGCCTCCCAAGTGCTGGGATTAAAGGCGTGCGCCACCACCGCCCAGCTGGAATATCTAATACCAAATATGTAAGGGTAGAATCTGCCCTCAGTCAGGGAGCAGGAACCTTTGTTCTCTCTGCTGGATTTACACTTCTGTCCACTAGCTGACTTCTCTTCCTAGGTGAAGACCTTAGCTCTGCTTCATTTACATCAGAAAGTCTGTAACCCAAGTCAAGGCATTTACATATAACTTTGGATAAAAAGTAATATAGTTAAGAAAAAAATGTGGGACAGAAAGATGGCTTAGTGGTTAAGTGCACTGGCTGCTCTTACAGAGGACTCAGGTTCAACTCCCAGCACCCACAGGGTTGTTCATAACCAACTGTAACTCCCGTTCTAGAGGATCTGATACCTTCTTCTGGCCTCTGTGGACACCAGGCAGACATGTCTGCCTACATACATACATACATACAGGCAAAATACCAATACACAAAACAAAATAATAAAAAAAGTGTTTAACCTCAGATGTAATTTTTTTCTATCCAGAAATGTGAAAGGGGAAGTGGCAAGATACTTAAAATTTTGGGTAAATTCCTTCTGTTTTGGTTTCATTAAATATAAGTATGGAAGAAGCTAAATCAAGTCTAAATACCTTTCCTGTTTGTAACCTAGAAAATATTCCATCTTACAAAATGTGAAATATGTAAGTGATAAAAATTTGGAGGAAAGGGGATAGTGGCACAAATTAAAAAGGAATGGGGTATAATGCTATGGTAGAAGATAAGGCATGTATGGTGGCATCATCCTACTACACACTAGCTCTAAAAGCAGAAAGAAACCTCCATGTCCCTCGGACAACAGAATTAAACAATTCACATGACACCAAAGACTGCAGAGGCAGAACACATCCCCATATGGCTAAACCAGAGCTGGCGGGAGAATCTGATCAAGCGCCCGAGTCCTGAAATAATCACTGAAAATCAAGATATTATCTTAAAGGAAAGATGCTTGATTCCAGCTCCCAGAAGGCTAAGACAGGAGGGTGGTGAGTTTGAGGCCACTAGGCAATGCGGTGAGTGAGACCTTAACTCGAAAAAAAGAAGGAGGAGGAGGAGGGAGGAGGAGGAAGAAGAAGGAGGAGGAGGAAGAGGAACAAGAAGGAGGAGAAGGAGAAGGAGAAGGAGAAGAAGAAGAAGAAGAAGAAGAAGAAGAAGAAGAAGAAGAAGCCGCCGCCGCCATCAGGATGGCTCAGTGGGGAAAGGCGCTTGCTGACGACCCTAATGAGGCGAGTCTGGTCCCTGGAGGAAGTGTGTGTTGTTCATTAAGTTCTCCCAACACCCTAATGGCCATGTTCTGTTTATAGAAAGAGAGCTGAAAGCTGAATGAGAGAAAGAGCCCAGGATGAAAATCTAATCTCCCGCTGTTCCGTTGTCTCCTTCATCCTACAAGTCCTCAGACACACACTACCCACTATATTTCACAACCTTAGAAAGTACACACTCAGATCCCTCGTGAATTGGCTCCTTGTCCACATTACAGTTTTGAAACCCCACAGCATCTATCCTGCCTCCCTTCTCTTAAGTGAGTCCTCAGACTTAGCATCCCTCACCTGTAGCAAGCATATCATCGGCACCACCTGGAATTTAGGCCCCACATTTAGAGTTTTTTACTTAGGTCTGGGATGTGGTTCAAAACTTTGTATATTGCCAGTGTTATCATCTGGACACTCCAGAGGCAGGAGTGGGAGGAGTCAGAAGCAGGATGACCTGGAGCTTGGGCTCAGAGAGTCATCCTCGGCTTGGCTACACAGCAAGACTCCAAGGCCAGCCTGAGCAACGTAAGAGACCAAGTCTCAAAATACAAAAAGCAAGCACATAAAAAAAAAAATTACTAGACGGCCACATTTTGAAAACCACACTACCCTGAGGGAAAGGTGACAGGTGCTGGTTATAAAACCAAACCAGGCCTATTAATCCCATTCTCCTTGTCAGGGTTTACTTCCTGGTAAGCGATTAAGTTTAACCAATCAGAGACAGGCAAGTACAATTTGACTCTTTAGAAGATGAGGGGGAACTTTAAGAGGCTGAAGAGATGGCTCAGCAGTTAAGAGCGCTTGTTCTTACAGAGAAAGGCTCCTGGTTCAATTTCCAGCACCAGACCAAATTAGTAGCTAGATTGCAAGTATTCATAATCTCTCCCCCTCCCCTCCTGCGCGCTCTCTCTCTCTCTCTCTCTCTCTCTCTCTCTCTCTCCAGTTCACTATGTCAACATAGGGACAAAGGTAACAACCATGATATAAACGTCTACATGATCTATAAAAAATTAAGATTTTGTATTAATAGAATTTCAAACTTGGCACTAGGAAAATGCACTAGTATCTGAATACTCTACAACCAATCTGTCAACTAGTTTTCTTAAACCTATTTCAATCTCCTTCTAGGTACTACACAGTTTGGGAAATATAATTCGATTTCCTAAACGCTCTACTTAGTATGATTTAGGTTTTGCCGAGAGAGTATCTACTCTCAAACTCAATAGCAATTTGGAAGCAGATTAGAGAAAGGATAAGGCTCGGCACAGCGCATCCTTTTGTGGGAACAAACTGCAGCAGAGACAGCACAAGTCTAGATCCAGCTGTCATAGCAACAGCTTCCATCAGAAACCTTCATCCTTGGGAGCTCAGTTCTTTAATGCAATCTGCAGAGTTTGTTCCAATGAATTCAACCTGGATGCTTTTCGTCAGATTTCCTTTGAGTGCTGACAAACTCAGGGCCTTGAGCACGCCAGACACACAGTCTACCATCGAGTTGCATCCTTAGCCATCACAAGGAGCCTTTAGCATCTTCCCTTCATAACCTCCAATGAATCCATGCTGTTTAAGGTTGCTAAAACTGACTCTGCTTCTGCCTCTATTGATTCATACAGACTCGGTAAACAGCCCCACGTGAAAAATAACACACAACATATACTATATTCCCATAATGCCCAGCCCATATCTTTGCACTGACTCATTAGTGTCGTCCCTCATCAGCCAACCCACATAGAAAGAAGCTGATCCCAGAGAAGCAGCAGCAGGGAGACTTGGCAGAAGTGAGAGAGCATCGAAGAAATGACCAGAAATGACCAGTGTCCTTGTACAGGAGAGAGACAGGAAGGGTGAGTTCGGGGACAAAGAGCGACCTTCATAAAGGCAGTAAGGCACCCCATGCCATGAGAATTACACCTATAAAATTCACTTCCTAGAGTCTGGAATGATTCCACAGCCTATACTAGTTTTTGCTCAACAAAGTTGAATCCAAATGATTTTTATAACCTAATGTTAATATTTACTAAATCTTCAAAACTGTACAAAAATACCATACTATGAGCTATGGTGAAGATTCTTACAACAAAGATCACTGTCCCTTTGCTTTTTTGAGGGTTAGATTGTGGGGGTGTTGGGTTTTTTTTGTTTTTGGTTTGTTTGTTTGCTTGCTTTTTTGAGATAGAGACTCAAGGAGCCCTAGCTGGCCTGGAACTCACTGTGTAGTTCAAGATGACTTTGAATTCCTGACCCCTCTCCTTCCTTCACCTCCAAAGCACAGGTATGCACCCCACCGCATTCTTGAAGGCTCACAATGCAAAGGAAGCAAAGATCCATGAACGAGCAGACATAAGACAGCTCACTTTGTGTGCACACATGTGTATGCAGGTGCAGGTGACGGCACACACGTGGAAGTTTAAGGACAAGTCGCGGGTGCTGGCTCTCATGTGGATCCTGGGAGTGAACTCAAGTGGTGGGGTGGGCAGCCAAGTAGCCATTGAGCCTCCCTGCCAGCCCAAACCTTTTCAAAAACTACAAATTTATATATTAAAAAAAAAAACTGTAAAGAAAAAAAAACAACCAAGGACAATGTATCTAAACCTAGACATTATTTAGAAAATACTCCTTCAAAAAAATTCACAGACCCGGGCATGGTGGCACAAACCTTTAATCCCAGAACTCGGGAGACAGAGGCAGGTGGGATCTCTGAGTTCAAGGCCAGCCTGCTCTACATAGTGAATTCCAGGCCAACAAAGGATAAAATAAACCTTGTCTCAAAAAATGGGGGGAGGGGAGAGAAAGAAAGTATGTATTAAGCATCCATGATACACTAAAAATTGTACTATAAATGATAGGGATATATAGTTCCATTGGGAGAGGGCCAGCCTCGCAGGCACAAGGCCCTGGGTTTGACCCCAGCATCACATAACCTGAGCACGGTGCTACTTACCTGCAATCTCAGGTAACTTACTTGAAATTAAAAGTAGGAAGATCCTTGGCTTCACAGTGAGTGTAAGGACAGCCCAGGCTATATGATACTATTGTCTCAAAAAAATTATTTTTTAGGTGCTAAGAAAACTTCAGGGTAGCAAGAGAGACGGTTCTGGATTTCACAAGGCTTGAATCCTAACTGAGGAACTAAGAGGCCAGGTTTCAAGCACAGAGCTAGCTATATGTTGTTTAAGCTCCTCCCAGCTGCCTCTTTAACCTGGAGTGATGGCCAGCGTCTGCTGAGCATTTCTTAAGTCTCAAAATCTGCTAGGTGTTATATAATTAGCACTTCATGCAATCCTAATGCAAACCTATAAGCAGGTATGATCAGTACAATCTTAAATGTAAATAAACCAAAACTACGGAGTATAGCACTCCCATAACACACAGTCAGGGAATGGCAGCATCGCAGCCTACAGAGTTAGGAAGGGGCAGAAGCTTAACTGTTAAACAACAGAGAGGGTAAAATTTAGATCGGACATCTCTGCTGATGTATGTGATAACGGAGTAAATTTGGCATAAACCCGTTTTGGTTTTTTGTTTGTTGTGTTTTCTTGTCTTTCTTCTTAAATAAAATGAGGAGTCAAGATTCCCAGATCTAAACGGTGTGTTCAGCTTATGGTTTCTATGGTTTCCAACACAGTATGAAAAGGTTTTCAGGTGTCCATCTGTTGGGGAAAAGGCATTGTGAAGGCTGCTGCTACGGAGCTCCTGCCCACCGACTGGGACCGTGTGTGTCCGAGGCTTCATTAAGGGGCACATTTGCATCACATTAATTGGTAGAAACAGCTGTAGCACAAAACTCCAGCAGATAAAAGGCCAAAGGCACCGAGAACAAAGGGAGATCAGGAAAGCAGTGATTGGCTGACCTGGCACTGCTAGGTCAGGCAAGGCATTTGGTCCTCTGCATCTCCAAGTTCTCCAGAGTGTGGACACCCAGGCAGCAGCCCAAAGCCTCTCATTTCCATCTCAATCTCCAAGAGGAATCACAATGAGACCAGGGCTACAAAGGCAGAGAACAGATTCTGAATATTAAAGCACACACCACACAGTAACAAAAGGAAGAGTAAGAGGTTTTCCACTTGGACCTAACAATGTTTGGCAGACAGAACCTACTATACTCCTGCCACACACGCCCTAGACCACAGAATGCCAAATACCTTCAGTTACTTCTCACTATGCTCTTCTCAGACATCACAAAAACACAACCAATCAAGGATAACCAGGACCCAAAATAGTACTTAAATTTAACGAGAATTTCTAGTAAACCTCCCTCCCCTGCCAAAAAAGATGACAGAAAGGAAGGAAAGGAAGGAGGAAGGAAGGGAGGAAGGAAGGGAGGGAGGGAGGGAGGGAGGGAAGGAGTGAAAGAAAAAGAAATTGATGGAAAGAAAGGAGTTTAATAATCTATCAAAATAAATCAACATCAATTTTTTCATCGTCATTACTAAGATTGTTTTAATTGTCACTAACAAAAATCGTAAAGAACTTCGGTCGCTTCACATTTAACTTCCAAATTATGTAGATACGATCAATTTGGTAAAAATATTCGGGACTTCATCAATTTTCCCCTAGGTTCTTCTCAATCCTTTGTTACTTATTTTAAGTCGGTGTCTTCTGAATCTCCTGTCGTTTCATTGCCCACATTAATCTTTCTTCCAGTTGTATTTAAACTTTTAACTTAAACATACTAACTGTACACAATCCCTTCAAATTTAAAGTGCTCTAACCTAACCTAATTCTCACCTGTCAGGGTTTCTGTGTGGCTCAAGCCATCTTCCAGAATTACTGTATCTCAACTTCCCAAAATTCTTCAATTCCATTTTAGAATCTGTCATATTATTAGGTGTTAATATTGTGTCATTAAAAAAGTGGGGTACACACATCAGACAGAGGTCTGATCTCCAAAATATATAAAGAACTCAAGAAATTGGTCATCAAAAGAACAAATAATCCAATAAAAAAAATGGAGTACAGACCTAAACAAAGAACTCTCCACAAAGGAATCTAAAATGGCTAAAAGACACTTAAGGAAATGTTCAATGTCCTTAGTAATCAGAGAAATGCAAATCAGACAACTCTGAGAAATGCAAATCAGACAACTCTGAGATTCCATCTTACACCTGTAAGAATGGCCAAGATCAAAAACACTGATGACAATTTATGCTAGAGAGGTTGTGGGGAAAAGGGAACACTTCTGCATTGCTGGTGGGAATGCAAACTGGTACAGCCCCTTTGGATATCAGTGTGATTATTTCTCAGAAAAGTAGGAAACAACCTTCCTCAAGACCCAATAATACCACTTTTGGGTATATATCCAAAGGATGCTCAATCGTGCCACAAGGACATGTGCTCAACTATGTTCATAGCAGCATTGTTTGTCATAGCCAGAACCTGGAAACAACCTAAATGCCCCCAACTGATGAATGGATAAGGAAGATGTGGTACATTTACACAATGGAGTACTACACAGCAGAAAAAAATAACATCTTAAAATTTGCGGGCAAATGGATAGATCTAGAAAACATCATACTGAGTAAAGTAACCCAAACCCAGAAAGACAATTATCACATTGTGCTTTTAGACATTAAAAAAAAAAAAAAGCCTACCAAATCACAATCCCAGAGACCCTAGACAACAAAGAGGATTTTAAGAGAGACATACATGGATGTACTCAAATGGGAAGTAGAAAAAGACAAGATCTCCTGAGTAAATTGGGAGGGTAGGTATGATGGGAGAGAGTAGGAGGAGAGAGGACAAGAAGAGAAGGAAGTGGAGAAAAGTGTATAACACAAAAAAATTTCAAATAAAAAGACAATTCGACCTTGTCTCAGCGGGGGGGAAAAAAGCCCTTACTGACAAAAGGAATAAGAACAGAAAAAGATGCATGAATGCTGGTTTTTTTAAACAATTGTATTATTCCACATATTAACAATAATACTAAAACAGGCCTCCAACTTTTGGGCCCAAGCAAAACTTCTGCCTCTTTCAAGTAGCTGGGACTATTAAGTGCCCACGTGCCATAACACCCAACAAAGGAAGGTTATTTGAAATTACATTTTATTTACCTATTTGGCGTGTATGTATGTATGTGTGTCTTCAGACTTGGCAGGAAGCATCTTTAAGTACCGAGTCATTTGGAGCGATGGCTCGGACGTTAAGAGCATTGCCTGCTCTTCCAAAAGTCGTGAGTTCAATTCCCACATTACAGATGGCTCACAATCATCTATAATGAGGTCTGGTGCCCTCTTCTGGCCTGCAGGCATACACACAGAGAGAATACTGTATACATAATAAATATTTTTAAAAAAAAGAAGGAACTTAACAAGAATAGCAAAGGTTGAAAGGTGCAACAATCTAAGAACAAAAAGGGAATTTCTACAGCTGTTAACATCCAGATTATTAACACACAGAGAGAGACATCCAGGAATCGTGAGCCTCTGGGTGAAAGAACACACCAATAACAATGAAGTGGCACTCATTCAAAACAAAGTAAAATGCATGTAATCTGACCGCTCTTCTGCAGACCTGACTCAGGGCTACCGCTCTTGTCTAACACAAGCAAGGTCCTGTTAAAGAAGGGGAGGAGAGGGAAGAGAAAGGAGGAGAGGAGCGAGGAAGAGAAGAGAGGGGAGGACGGAGCTGGGCTTCTAACCCCAGCTATGGATTTGTAGAAACAAAAAGTGGGGAAGGGGGATAGAGAGAAGGCTGAACAGCGAAGAGCCCTGGCTGCTCTTCCAGAGGACCCGGGTTCAATTCCCAGCACCCACACGGAGGCTCATGATAATCTACAGCTCCAGTCCCGGAAGATCTGATGCCTTCTTCTGGCCTCCTCTGGTACCAGATACGCAGATGGTACACACACATACATGCAAGCAAACTACATACATAAAATTAAATTAAAATAGTTTTAAAAATAAATAAATACATAGGCCCAAAAAAGTCATTTTAACAATAGGATACAAATTCTGAAGCAAATAACCCTACCAAATAATGTGGTGTCTTCAGCAAACAAACTGGAAGGATGATGGAAGTGGTTGAGAAGTGCAGTGATTTTGAATGAAAAATACCACCACCACCTCCCACCTCCCCCACCCCATTTGAATGCATGGTCCCCAGGCGGTGGGTGGTGCTGTCTGAGGACTCTTAGGAGGTGTGGCCTTTTTAAAGGAAGTTTGTCACTAAAGCAGGCTTTGAGAGTTACAGGATTCTTGCTCTATCTGCTTCAAGCTTGCAGTTTGCAGTTTTAGCGATGAGTTCTCAGCTTCTCTACCCTGCTATCCCGCCTGCTGCTTCCGCTCCACCACCTGGACTCTAGCCCTCTGAACCACAAGCCCAGATAAACTTTCTCTATAATCTGCCATGCTCAGGGTGTTGCGTTACAGCAAGAGAAAAGTAACTCTTTGGGATTTTTTTGCTTTGGTTTGTTTCTTTGTGGGTCTGCGGACTGAACTTGGCAGTCTACTTATGCTAGGCTCCCAGCCCCAGATCTGTTTTTTGTTTTCCTTTGTTTTGTTTTGTATATACATTGGTGTTTGGGCTGCAAGTGTGTCCGTATGAGGGAACTGGATCCACTGGAACTGCAGTTACAACAGTTGTGAGCTGCCACGTGGGTGCTGGGAATTGAACCTGGGTCGTCTGAAAGAGCAGCCAATGTTCTTGACCATCTGTTATTTTTAACAAGAAAGATAATAACATTAAACCGGGTGTGGTAGGTGTGGTAGTACCTGGCTGTAACCCCAGCATTAAGATTGTAAGGTCAAATCAAAATACACAGATACCTTGCCAAAAGGAAAAAAAAAAAAAGTATTTTAAAAGAAACAAACACCTTAATACTAATTGGAAAAAAAAAAAAACTTGCAATTTTTAAGCCCTGTCTTGGGAGGAAAGGCCTGGCCCTCAGAGTAATTACAACGAACCTGCAAGGTTCACAGCCAGCACTTGTGCAACCAAACAAAACCAAACAAACTGCCAGCCAGAAGGTCATCATCCTACAAAGGCCTCGATAACCCATTAATTCCTCAATTCAAATGGAGTAAAGAAATACCCAGAGTGGCAAGACAGTTGGAGGTGGCCTTGAAACTTTCACTTTTAGACGTCGTCAAGAAAGCCTTTGGCACTTACTCGGGTCAGCGGTATCTGTACTAAACAGTCATCTATTCAGCAACCCCATCACCTTTTAGACAAATATTCAAATAACCTTTTTTTTTAAAAAGCTGTGTGAACATAGATTAAGAAGAAAGAATGAACTCCCAATCATGGGAGAGGATCCAAAGGAGAAACACACAAGAACTCTTTTATGTTTGAGAGGTGGAGACAGAAGGACCATGGAGTTCAAGGTCATCCGTGGCTACACAGCCAATTCGTGGTAGCCTAAGCTCCACAAGACCCTGTCCCCAAAACAACAACCACGAGACAAAAACGACCTCATTCTCTTTTAAGTCATCTGTTTTAAAGAGACGGAGTCTCTGGAGCTTGGATTCCAGTATGACAGACAGCCATTAATCAAATAAAACCACAGGACAGCAAATGGGTGCGGCTCTGTGAAAACAGACGACGCGAATACTAACGTGTCTAATGGTAAAATACTGAATACTAACGTGTCTAATGGTAAAATACTGAATACTAACGTGTCTAATGGTAAAATACTGAATACTAGCATGTCTAACGGTAAAATACTGAATACTAACGTGTCTAATGGTAAAATACTGAATACTAATGTGTCTAATAATGGTAAAATACTGAATACTAACGTGTCTAATGGTAAAATACTGAATACTAACGTGTCTAACGGTAAAATACTTAATACTAGCATGTCTAACGGTAAAATACTGAATACTAACGTGTCTAATGGTAAAATACTGAATACTGAATACTAATGTGTCTAACGGTAAAATACTGAATACTAACGTGTCTAACGGTAAAATACTGAATACTAGCGTGTCTAACGGTAAAATACTAACGCCTACAACTTATTTTGAAATGCTTCAAAATAACACGGATACAAATAGTTTGAGAGACAGAGAGGCAAGCAAAAAAAAACTGGAGAATTAGCTGACAATATTCTAGCTTATTGGAGCCTGGTTAGCAACTCCAATGGGGTAAGAAAATGCTTGGATATTAAGGAGAATTCTAAGAAACGCCCACAGATTATGAGCTAAAGGAACTATAAACCGAGTGTGACAGCCCATGCCATAATCCCAGCACTTTAGAGATGAAAGGAGAAGATTGCGGATACATGAAACCCTGTCTCAAAATAAAGTAAAATATAAAATCTTTTTTTTTTTACTTTTAAATCCAGTTCCAAGGTATCTGACACCCTCACACAGACATACATACATGCAAAACCCAAAAGCACATTAAACAAAAAAATAAAAGTTCCAACCAGAAACTCGCATCTAAGAGCCAAAGTCAGTCAAGCACGGTGTAGCTTACAAACTGCCCCTGACCCTTGAGCTCCGGTACCCCTGGTTCTCTCCTGACCCTCGAGCTCCGGAAAGGCGCAAACCACCTGAGCCCAAACGCAAGGATGATCTGCTACCAATCTCAGCTACGCCACAGACAGCCTCAGGCAATTCAATTAACCTCCGTTTTCTCTTCTATAAAACAGAGATAAAACAGCACCTGTCCTAACCAACCCAGAGAACTGTTCAAAGAGCAAAGTGAAGCCATGTTACAGTGAAAGGACCTGTGTAGCCCACAGGAGGACTCCATCATCTGTCTTATACACATACCGAACTCCTTGGGACTCAGCAGAAAAGCTTTTCAGTCTCCTGGCCCTCCTAACTGCTGTCTTTCGTCCTTCCTCTCCCCTTTCCGCAATCCCGCCCTAGGAACCTCTGCTTACTTCAGACCTCATCCCCGGGGTCACTCACTTCCTTTAACGCGGCGTGCCAAGCCTCCCCCTTTCTAGTGGTGCAGATTCCCTTCCCATGTCACATGGCACCTGCACATAACTTAACCTGTCATTTCTGTCTCAATAGAACGTAACTGTCTACATGCAGGTCCATCTTCTCCCAGACAACGCCTAAGACAGAATGTGATTGGCAAATTAGTGGACTTCAAATAGCAATCAATCACTTATTGTTATGTAACAAGTACGTAAGATACTCACAGCAAATGTTTAGATATTGAGCAGATACTGGCAATCATGTTTGCATATTAGAATCATCTATAAACATTTAAAACAGTTAACTAAAAAAGGTATATTAGCACAACTAGTAGAGGCAAAGAATCAGAAATTCAAAGCTATCTCTGCTATACAGCTAGAGGCCACCATGGGCCATATTAGACCCCATCTTTTAAATACACACATACACAAACAAAGAGAGAGAGAGATTAAAGTAAACTTAAGACAGACATCAGTGCTTTTATTAATATTGAAAAGTAATTCAAACATAATCAAAATTAAAAACTTTTACCTACACATAAATTACATTACTCTAAGACCTTACAGATCAAAATCTTGCAACCCATCTGCACAAACATTAATTTAACTTTCACAACAACCATGTGACTTAAGCATTTCTTCTCTTTTCTTCATGAAGAACTAGATTTAAGTAAGTATCTAAGTTGCTTTTCTGGGTAACTTTATATATACCCAGTTCCTTCCCAGGAAAGCGACAAAGGTTGTGGTAACACACAAGAACTATGGAGGCAAAGGTTTAGATCAGGAAGACATAAACCTCAGCTCTGTGGGAAGCAGGGTGGGAACAAGCAGAGCGGAGCCTGAAGATCCAGTCTGCACAGACAGACCATCGAGGAAGGAGCAGACATTGGCATTATTGTTTATCGTAACAAAAGACTCCAAAGGCAGATTCTATAGAAAGACCCAACATCCCACATCCCTGACCCCCCCCCCCTTCTTGGACTTTTCCCAGCCTGAAAGGGAAAGGGAACTTGAGGGAGCTGGAAGCAGAAAGGAAGAAAGGAGAGAGTCCCACAGTAGAAAGGGTTTCCCAAGGCTATATGTAAATTACTTAACCCTGACTCCAGAGTAAGAGCCAAGACATAATGGACTTGTATAACTTAAGACTTGGATCCATTTTAGAGGATTAATCGATACCACACAAAATCCTATTAATGAGGGGCTAGAGAGACTGCTCAGCGGTTAGAAAACTTGTAGAAAGACTTAACCTGAGTTAGGTTCCTAGCACCCACACAGGAGCTCACTGTAGGCTGGAACTCTGCTTCTAGGGAATCAGAATCCCTCTGCCAGCCTTTTTCAGGCACCAGGCACAGCCGTGGTGCACATGCAGGCAAAACACTTACATGTGTAAAAAAAAAAAAAAAAAAAAAAAAAAAATTTAAACAAAGAAAAACTACTTCAAAACACTAGGACTTGCCTTTAAAAAAAATAGTAAATCATAGTAATGAGGAATTAAAGAACCTCAAATTCTTCCTAGACTTATTACTTCAAGATCCTTGACAAGGAATAATTTGGTTGGTTTGTTCTGACAGGGTCTCTGGTCACCAGGCTGACCTCAGACCCATTATATAGCCAAAGATGACCCTGACCTTCCTCTCAGTCTAGAGTGCTGGAATTACAGGCACATGCCATCAAACCCGGCTCTCTGTGGTGCTGGGGATCAAGCCCAGGTTTTCGTATATGCTAGGCAAGTGTTCTATCAACCGAGCCACATGCCAGCCCACAGCGTAATCTAGAGAGTCATAAAACATGCATGACAGCAAAAACAGAAACACGAAAAAATATTTTAAAAAAACGAGGGGTTCTAAGAAGAGAAAGTTATTTTTGAGGAAAGGCTGAAAACAGGACAGTGCATAACGCAATAAATACACAAGGCAGGGCAAGAAATGCTATATTCAAGCTGCTAACAACTTTTTTCTAGTTCATAAAATTTATGCCATCATAAAATTTCCAGCAATTTTTTTTATCTAGCTCAAACTGTGTTCTCTGGTTAGGATTTTCTTAAGATTAAGAAACTGAAATTAGGACAGGCGGTGGTGGTGCACGCCTTTAATTCCAGCACTTGGGAGGCAGAGGCAGGTGGATCTCCATGAGTTTGAGGACAGCCTGGTCTATAGAGAGAGTTCCAGGACAGTCAAGGTTACACAGAGAAATCCTGTCTTGAGAAAAAAATTAAAAAATAAGCAAAAAACTGAAATTAGGAAGCAACCTAAAGGGATGTTTCTAGTGTCCCAGAGTCTAGATGGACAGCGTTCCAAAGTCAATACAATAGAGGCAGAAGTAAGCTACTGTACTTAGAATCCTGAAGTGTGCTCCACGCCAATACTCAGGCATTGGCTGAGATGTTTTCCAGCAAACCGACTCTGTTCTATGATCTTTGGTCTCCTAACTCAAAAAAAATGAGAATACAGGGCTACTGTGAAACCGATGAAAATGACACCCAGGAAAAACCCTTTTCCCACTTAGAAATGATTAACTGCTCATGGCGCAAATCAGTCCTTCAGCCTTCCTAATGCACAAAGAAGGGCAGGCTACACGAAGAAAATTTTATTCTCGCTCCAACAACAATATATTTATTTGTGAAATATTCCCATGCCCCCATGAATAAAAACTCAAGCGCCTGGACACAGGAAATAGGGCATGGCTGCTAGGATCACGTGGATATGGATGAGAACTGAGGCCTGTCACTGACATGCAGCCAGTCTTTGAACGACTTTCCTGTACCGCGACAAGCCTCTGCTTCTTCACCTCTGAGACACCAACATTATCATAAGTGGTTATTCCGCGGGTTGGAAAAAAACCCCACCTTCTACTTGCTGTAATTTAAAAACACTGGCCACCACTCCTAGCTTCAAAATGATTTTTGAAGTGTGTTTATTAAAATGACGCTTGCTTAACAACCTACCTGTAAATGGGGAGGGGGCACAAAGGCAGCTTCCTCTCACCTTTACAATCAAATCCCTCTATTTGTCCATTCATTTCAATATTTCCTTAAGGGCTTGGGCTATCCCCTATATACAGGTGAATACCCACCCCAGAGAAGGGCTGGTACATGCAGAGATGAGCCCAGTTACTGTTCCTAAGGTCAAGGACGAATCAACAAAGCCACTTCTATGAAGGATGTTAGGCAAGGGGACGCCTGGACACGCTGGGTTAGGCTAATAAGAAACTGACAGGGGGCTGGTGAGATAGCTCAGCGGTTAAGAGCATTGCCTGCTCTTCCAAAAATCCTGAGTTCAATTCCCAGCAACCACATGGTGGCTCACAACCATCTGTAATGATGTCTGGTGCCCTCTTCTGGCCTGCAGGCATACATGCAGACAGAATATTGTATCCATAATAAGTAAATAAAAAAATTTAAAAAAAAAAAAGAAAAGAAACTGACAAACGCACCGGGCTGGAGAAGTGATTCGGTGCAGCGCTTTCCACGCAAGCACGAGGACTTGAATCTGGATCCCTAGCACCTGTGTCTCAAGCTGGGAGCTGGAATATACCGCTAAACCCTGCTGGGAGCCAGAGTAGACCGCTAATCCCAGCATTGGCTAGACAGTCAAGAGGATGCCTGGGGGTTGCTGGCCAGCCGGTCTACCTGGCTGTGAGAGACCCACGTCTCAAAGAATAAGGTGGAGAAGCAATTGAAGATGCTCAACAGACACAAATGCACACACATACCACATACACACAAGAAAACAGCACATGCATACATATATATACACACACAAACAGAAAGTGAAAGAAATAAAACACTTCTAGAGTTTCATAAGGAAGTCATGGACTCAAGTAAGCCTTTATATGGCTTTAAACATCACTAGAAAAAGACAAAAACCACAGGCCATCTAGAAGAGACAGTTTCAAGTTCAGACCCAAAAGTCTGACTTGCAGAAGTCAGGCCTACAAAACCAAGTTGTAAATTCTCAAGAAAGAATCCTGGCCTAGGATATCTCAGCAGTTTTCAGGCCATGGCTAAAACAATATTCTAAGTTGGAAAGCTCTGGAGGCTTTTTTTTTCTCTACTAAAGAGACAGCAACGCCAGGAAAAGGCCTGTAGTGTCGCACATTTATAGTCAATCTGGGCTACAAAGACCCTTGTTTCACAAAATACTAAAAAAACAAAAATAACAAAACAGGGAGGGGAGGAAGGTAGCTAACTAAGATGGCTAAAGGAAAAACGAACGCCCCAAAACGGTAAGAGTCTTCTGGACTTGCAAATCGGAAAGGCTTGCTCTTCACTCCCGCTATTCTCTGGCTGTCAGAGGACTAAATCACAGCATTCACCCAACAAACACCTGAGTGTCTGTGCTGCTGTGGTCAGTCACTCCTCGAGGCTCTGAGCGATGAACTTGAACAGAGAGACTTCCAGCCCTCAAGGAGCATTCACTCTGGTGGCAAGAGATCGATCGGAGGGAAGGGGTGTAAACGGAAGGGAACAGCAGGGTCCAAATACTGCAAGTAAGAAAAAGAGAGAAGGGGAGGGGGACAATGGGACACAGAGGACACGGCGCTGGTTTGACCAAAACAAAGATCTTTAAACTCTGTAGTGGTTTCTCAACCTTAATAAGCATCAGGATCATTTGGAGGGCCTAAGAAAGCAGGGATCTCTGGGCCATAAGCCTGATCTTTTTATTTTGTAGGTTGGGATGAGACTCAACAATAAGCTGACAAATTCCCTGGTTGACACCGCTGGTCCAAGAGCCAGGCTTTTGTTCAATTCAGATTAGGTAACCCAGCTCAGGAGCTCACAGGACTTCTTTCATCCATTCTCATATTCAAGCATTCGAGCACTTATTCATAGGCCCAGGAACAGTGCTAGGAGCTAAGTCTAAATATAACCTGACCTCAAATAATTCACAGAGATAGGCCGAATGGCACGGGCCTAGAACCCCAGCTACTCAGAAGCTAGAAGCAGAAGGATTCCAAGTTCAAGGACTGCCTGAGCTATACACGGAGTTCAAAGGTCAGCCTGAGCAACTTGGGTAGGTCCTCTCTCAAATTAAAAAGTAGATCCAACGAGATAGGTCAACAGGTCAAAGAGGGAAAAAAAAGTCCTTGTTTTAAAGAGCATACCTGATGACCACCCCTGAAACCCACTGTGAGGAGAGACTAAGCCAACTCCTGAAAGTTGTCCTCTGACCTCCATGAAACTCCCACTAACACTCACACAATAACAATAGATAACATTTAAAAATATGTAGGACTGGCAAGATGGTTCACCCAGAAAGGGTGCTTGCCTCCAAGCTTGATAACCTGAGTTTGATCCCTAGGAAGAAGAGACCCGATTCTCCAAAGCTGCCTTCTGATCTCATACAAGCCCTACGAGATTCGCAAGACGCTGGACCTAATGGTCTCCCAGCTAGAAAGCTAAGGAAGGAGAACCACAGGTTCACTGTCTGAGCTACAGAATGAGTCCAAGGCCGGTCCTGACTCAAAATTTTGAAATGTTCAATGTGATAAGGGTTGGGGATATAGTTGAGCAGTAGAACACTTGATCCCTAGTACCACAGAAAGGGGAGAGAGAGAGAGAGAGAGAGAGAGAGAGAGAGAGATAGATCAGATAAAGGTGTGGACTCTCACTACGAGATTGATTACGGAAAGAGGACTTTACAGGAGCAGCTCACTCCAAAAGAAGACTAGGAGAAAAGAGGGACTAGCTCCAACAAAGAACTCCGTCCAGGCAAGAAAGGGGTAGAAAGCAGCACTCCAGGCCAAGCGGCACACGGAAAAGAGACAAGAAATAGGGGACGTAGGACACCATGCATGGCCTGAGCTCCAGAGGTTTCTTATTCCATCCTAAAGAGTCTGTGATCCTTCAACTGTGAAAAGAGAGGGAGGGGTGGGGTGGGGTGGGGGTAGGAAGCATTTCCATGACCAGTTTTGTTTTACAAAGACCTCCCTCAAGGTGCACAGCTTCCTGCAAACCTAGCACAAGGCGTCAAAGCAGGTTCTCAGAAAACATACATTGAATTGGACTGGATAAGCTACGTGTCAAGGGCAGCTCTTATAGATAAGGGGCAGTCACTTTCCCTAAGGACTTGGTTTGGCCAGGACAAGACTTGTAAGACAGGTCCAGCAACCTCAATTACTGCACACCATTCCCTGCTAGGCTAGAGTCCCCCAGAGGGCTTTCATTGTTTACACGTCTACCTCACCCACTAAACTTTGAGCTCTCAGACTTGTGAGCAAAGACCGACTGTATCCTGCACTTGAAATCCACACAGACCGTCAGACCTTAGCAGGGCAGCCTGAAACATTGGAGCACTCCAGAGTCTAGGTTACCTAGGTTATTACTATGTTGGGTGAACAGATGAATAAATAAGCAAACTGATCAGGCCAAGCCGTGAGTTCAAACACAAGACTACGAAGAGGCTTCAGGGGAATGTGGCTTCTCGTTGACGTGGCTTGAGTTCGAGTATACATGATTTAGGATTTCCAAACAGAGCGAGCGCGTTAAAAATGCAGACACTGAAACCTCTGTGGGCCACTAGGAGCCCCAACGGGGACAACTGTGTTCTACCAGGAAGGATGCCAGCAAAGACTGAGCAGTGAGGAGTATTCTTCGGTGGAATCCTGAAAGCGGAATAAGTGATTGCTACCTAGCTGCTTGTTTCTGAAGATTCATAGCAAACCCCAGGAACTTGAAGGCTGGAGGGGACCTGTTCAAGGTCACACCGGAAGAAGGTGATGCCGAAAGAGGTATCTCCAAACAACCCTCCTGACAGGGTTGAGACCCTTAAACATAGAGACAAAGTTTCCCTCAAGAAAGATCCTTAAAATAGAAGTACTAACATTACGATTAACCTTGCCTTTCACCTGTCGCAGTTCTGGGAGTATTGTAAAGGGTAGGGTAATTATCCAAGGGGTTTAACACAAGGAACTTAGGTTAAAAGATTTAATCACCCAATAATTGTCAAGTATTCTTCCAAAACACTCACAGTATTGTTTACCGTTAAAAGGTTGAATAATTCTGGAAAGGTTGGAATAATTCACGCCCTTTTGAAATGGGCGTGAAAAAGACTAGGATTCTCATCCCCCTTTCCAAAAGTCTGTGCGGAACTTCCCAAGTTACGGAGTACTCCCGGCGTGGGGGAGGGGCGGCACAAGTCATCGACTTCCAGTCTTTATTTTTCAAGACGATGAACCCGCAAAGTGATTCCCAAACCAGGACCGACCCCAAAGACCCAAAACCGCCCTGCTTTACTAAACGTCTGCGTCACGGGTCCGTTCCAGCGTCCCAGGACCCCGAAGGGACCGGGACCTGTGGTCCCTCCCCCGCCAGAGCACGCCCTCGGGGTCCCCCAGGGTCCTGGCTGCGGGGACCCGCGGTAGCCTCTGAGCTGGCACCGGGGGCCTTTGTTGGCCCGAAGGGGAGCGGTCGATCGGCCTCACGGGGCGGAGCCCGCCTCTGCTCACCTGACGCCCCTGCCCCCGCGCCTTCCCCGACCCGCGCCCGGACGCCGCGATGCGGGGAGCACCGGGCAGGGGGGGGGGGTGTCTCTCACCTTCTGCACTCGCTCTGCTCCTCCTCCTCCTCCTGGCGGCGGCCGCCGAGCCCGGGGAGAGCGCGGCGGGGTGCGCGGGCGGCCGCCCCGCGTTCTCCGGGTACCTCAAGCCCGGGGTCCTAAGGCGGGCCGCTGCGGGCCACGGGGAGCGGGGGGCGCGCCGGGATGGCGAGGGGGCGGGGTGCGTTCGCTAAGGGGGAGACTGGGGAGAGCGCGGGCTCTGAGCGGGTAGAGGCGACTGCGGTGAGCCGGCGATGGCGGAGGGGACCCCGTGCAGCCTACGGGCGGAGCGGGGCGGGATGGGGTCGGGCAGCGGTGCGGGGCGCCCACCGCGCGGCCGTACCTTCGGCCCCCGTCGCAGCCTGGCTATTGTATGCAGCCCGGCTGGCCGCCGCCGCGCCCTGCAGCCCCGCCCCGGCCCCGCCTCCTTCAGATCGGTCACGCCCCCTCCTGCCGGACTCCGCCCCCCGCAGGTGGGAGGGGGCGGGAGCGCCTGTCCGACCCACGTGAACCGGACCAACCACGCCGGGGGAGGGGGGGGAGGTGGAAGGCCCCGCGCCTGGATGACGTCATCAGCGCTTGACGCCAAAAACC
Source organism: Microtus oregoni (assembly GCF_018167655.1). Lineage (NCBI taxonomy): Eukaryota > Metazoa > Chordata > Mammalia > Rodentia > Cricetidae > Microtus > Microtus oregoni. The sequence continues at coordinate 2,549,548 of NW_024543059.1, forward strand.
GAGGATCACCTGGCGGCCACGTGATGTCATTGGGGCCGGGCGTCTGCTGCGAGTCTGGAGGGGTGGAACGCGGGGAGACCTTCGGTTGCAAAGCTCCGGCGCATCCCCTAGCTCGCCAAGAGCTGAATGTGTGAAAGCTGTCGGGGCTCGGGCCATCTCTCAGCCGGACATCTACTCTTCTGTCTTGGGATTGGTGGTCTGAGCAACGTTAGGTGTCACATGCAAGGGTGGTGGAAGAAATAGCTGAGACGGTCGAGCTAGACTGAATTCATGTGGGGAAAAAAAAAAAAAAGAGGCTCCTTTTCCGGCTCTCTCCCACCACCGAGGCTACTTTTGACGCAAACTTTTCTCCTGAGCTCAGATTCTCTATTTCTCACTCCTTGGGAAACAGCGTTCATTACTTGTCCTGCTGTGACTCGGATTCGGTACGTCCAAAACCGAGGCACTATAACTCTGAGCCGAACTCAAAGCCTTATTTCACACCCCAGATGTTCAAGTTAAGACTTAGAATCCAAGCCGGGCATGGTGGCGCACGCCTGTAATCCCAGAACGCGAGCGGCAGAGGCAAGCGGATCTCTGTGAGTTCGAGGCCAGCCTGGTCTAGAGCGCAAGTTCCAGAGCAGCCATAATTACACAGAGAAACCCTGCCTTGAAAAGACAAAAAAATAAAAATTAAATAAAAAAAAAAACTTTGAATTTCCAAGCCTTCCAACTTCTTCGTAGTAAATAACACTTGGCTATCCTAACTTGGCCTCTTTAAACTTTAGCTTTACAATAAACAACAACAACAATAATAATAGTAACAATAATAGCTGCAATTTAGCCACCATTGTCCTTGAAAATAATGGGTATTTCTAGAGTCCTTTTCCCTTGCTGTGGTCAGCCAATGAACCACCATCCAGCCCTCTGAGCCAGATCTCATTCTCAACATTTATTTCAAACTGTGCTTCCGACTTGTAAAATCTGCAAAAAAACAAAACAAAACAAAAAAAAACGTTGTCAAGCCTTGCCCTTCTCTCTAGTCACTACCTTTAGTGTCTCGAAATCTAACCCATTATGGTCTCTGGTCTCTCCTTCCCGTTTGAACAGTGTGGGAGACTTTATAGCTTTTAGGATAAAGTCCAGACTTTAACACGGCACATACAGGCTGGCTGCTCATACCAGCCTTTCTGACTTCATCGTACGTTCTACCCTCGCTGCGATCACGTCAGAACACTACCTAATGCCTTTTAACAGTCTTCTTCTTCCTTATCTGACTGGACGACACCTATTCATTCTGCACCGTGAAACTCCAGGGTCACATTTGTTTAGGAATTTGACTATTATTTCTAAGGTCCCCTGAACTTAACAATATCAAAAGTTTTTCACATCTATTTTCTCCCTCTTACTCTCTGCCCCTTTCTTTCTTTCTTTCCTTTCCTTTTTCTTTCCTTCCTTCCTTCTTCCCTCCCTTCCTCCTTCCCTTCTTTCTGTTTTTCTCTCTTTCAGGATTCTTGAATGGGCTGACCTAGAACTTGTGACCATCCACCTGCCTCAACCCCCCACTTGTGTGCACCACCTCGCCTGGCTCTTTTATCTCAAGTACAGGTGTAGTAACTGTAACTGTCTATCTGACTCCATCAGTTTCACAAATCCTGTTCCTCTCTGTATCTTCCACACTTGGAGCGTGTTACGTAGCATCAATTGATCTGTTAAAAATATATTTAATAGCCTGGGGGTGGCATAGGCCTTTAATCCTAGCATTCAAGAGGTGGGAGCAGGCAAATCGCTGAGACCCTGTGTCCAAAACAATGTGTTTAATAAATGCTTACTGTGTGCTCCTGTTCTGAGTACCTCATAAACACTATCTCCCTAAAGAAACCTCTAACAACCCTTCGAGATTTCATACTGTTTCTCTTTGATGGGGAAACTGAGGCATATGCACAGGGCATAATATACTCTAGGATCATGAGCCGGAAAATCCATCCTAATCTACACCATCTCTGCATTTGCACAGCAGACAAACAGGATCTCTTCCAAACTGCTAATACTCTCTGCTTAGAATTCCCACCTTACTCTCTTCTGCCCTGTGATAGGCCCAAGGCAGCTTCTTTATTAATCAGTGGTATATAGAGGGAAATCCCACATCAGGGGTGCTTGCTAGAGGCAAACACACCCTAATGTGTCTACCCCAATTGTTAGATACCATTTGCTGTTTGGTGCCAAAGCAAATCATCAAGACATCTCTAGCAACCTTTTACATTGTGTTTCTCTGTTTGTTTTCCAGACAGGGTCTTCCTGTATAGCCCAGAGCTAGCCCCAAAGTCAAGATCCTCAGCGCCCTGAGTGCATGGATTACAGGCATGGAACACACAACCGTTCATTCAGGACATCCCCTGCAACATGGTCTGCTCCCCCAGCTGCCAAAGACGACGGGCTTTGTTGTTTTTCAGTCTTCTGTAGAGATTCTCTGGATTTCACGTGACATCCTGAGTTGATACGCGAGTAATGACCTGAGCCTGAAATTTCTTCGAGACTCTCAAGATTGCTAACAAAACACAATCAACAACACAAAATGTGATGCAGCCCTTCTAGCTCTCCAGTGCTAGAGCATTCTCTCCGCAGGGCTGAGATTTCTCCATGGAAATCTGGGACCTACACAGGAGAACATTTTTAGATATTATAATGGTGTGTGGCTATGGAGTGCTGTACTGCTTGATAAAAATTCTATTATTTGGGCTGGAGAGATGGCTCAGCGGTTAAGAGCATTGCCTGCCCTTCCAAAGGTCCTGAGTTCAATTCCCGGCAACCACATGGTGGCTCACAACCATCTGTAATGAGATTTGGCGCCCTCTTCTGGTGTGCGGGCATACATGGAGGCAGAATGTTGTATACATAATAAATAAATCTTTTTTAAAAATCTATTATTTAACATTTCATTTGTCTGAATGGGAAGGCTTTTGCGCTGGCTAGTTTTCCATCAACTTGACATAGCTGGAGTCATCTGAGAGGAGGAAATCTCAATTGAGAAAATGTCTCCAGAAGATCTGGCTGTAGGGAGGGCGTTTTCTTAAATTAGTGATCCATTACAGGGATGGAGGGGGGCGCAACAAGTCTGTTGTGGGTGGGGCCACCCCTGGGCAGGTGGTCCTGAGTTCTGTAAGAAAGCAGGCTGAGCAAGACAGGAAGAGCAAGGCAGTAAGCAGCATCCCTCCGCAGCCTCTGCATCAGCTCCTGCTTCCCGGTTCCTGCGCTGTTTGAGTTCCTACCCTGACTTCCTTCAGTGATGGAGTATGATAGTGTAAGCTAAATAAACCCTTTCCTCCCAACTTTCTTTGGGTCCTCATTTCTCATCTTAGTAGTAGGAACCCTAGCTAGGACAGCTTTAATTCTTCTTTATTCCTATAAGGACAAATGTTAAAAAAAATGAGCGCATATGCCATAGTTCGTGTGTGGACCGGAGGACAATATTCAGGAGTCAGTTCTCTCCTCTGCCGTGTGGGTTCCATACACCAATTCAGGTCATCTGGCTTGGTGGCAAGCATTGTTTACTCACCATACCGTCTTGTCAATACCTGTGAAGTGATGTAATGTCTTCCTTCCACTTATACTTCCAGTCTGACAGCAGACAAAGACCCTTAACCCTCATGATGATGGAGTGTGACAGCTATCAACTGTGGGGACTCTTATTGCCATCTTAAGAATGACTATTAAGTTCCAGAATTCCATCCGAAGAGTAGAGTCATTTTTGGGTTTTTTTTTTGTTTTTTTTTTTAAGATTTATTTATTTATTATGTACACAGTGTTCACCCTCCATGTATGCCTGCAGGCCAGAAGAGGGTGCCAGATCTCATTATAGATGGCTGTGAACCACCATGTGGGTTGCTGGGAATTGAACTCAGGACCTCTGGAAGAGCAGTCCCAGTAGAGTCATTTTGGATACCAATTATCTAATCCTGAGTTTCAAAAAAAAAAATCAGAGTCTGCTATAAATACTTATATGTAACATAAACACAATGTTCACTTAGGAGCTGATCTGGAAAACAGGAGTGGTGTGGGAAAGCCAATGGGGAGTGTGTGGGAACCTTGGAGAAAGGCAGGCTTCCTGGAAGAGACCCTGAAAGAAGAGCCTTATCTACTGCAAGAATTCCTCCTCTCCTAAAAGCTGCCCCCAGGCTGTCGATGCCCCTAGACTTAGTGACTTTGATTGCAGGTCTAAACTACTAATCTGACTTCAGAGACTCTCGTCCTAACCCCCACCCCAGCCCCTGCAATCAAGTCGGTGCAGAGAGGTAAGGAAGGTGTGTGCTGGACGCTAGCTCAAGGTCGCAGTGTACAGAGAGTTGCAACTTTCCAAGCCTGCAGCTGAAGTCAGAGATGGCCTCAGGGAAAGCGATACAGGAAAGGTCTGCCTATAAGGAGAACTTCGGTTTCATTATAGGGTTCATCTTACAAACCAAGTTTAGCAGAGGATGCCAAACTTGTGCCCACTCCTATCTGGAAGACGTGTGGGTTTTAATTACTCCACAACCGCAACAGCTTGGGGTCAGCCACCTTTGCTATTAATTTATAGCAAGCAATATGTCATGTGACCATGCGTTCTTACCTTAATTTACACTCTTTTGATTGCTAAGGCAGCTGTGCTTTTTGATGGCTGTTTAATTGGCTGTTTGACTGACTGGATTTGAGATAGGGTCTCACTATGCAGATCTGACTGGCCTAGAATTTGCTGTCAAAACCAGCCGGCCTTGAACTCACAGAGATTCACCTGCCTCCTCTGCCTCTCAAGTGCTGGGATCAAAGGTGTGCGCTACCGCACCTATTTTTGGAAACTAGGCTGGAGGAAGCAGCTCAGACTGGACTCAGTTAAAGCTGACATTGAACTCCTGGTCTCCCTGCCTGCACCATGCCCAGCGGGGTAAAGAATCCATTTCAATCTTCTGTTTAAACGGTTTTAGCTATTGGGATAGAACTTGCATAAAATGAAGCACATGTATTTTAGGTGTTTTGCATCACAGTGACAAATAGCTATCTTCATAAACACTGACAAAGCCCATGTGACTCAGAAAGTTCAGTCTCCTAGCTCCCCACCCCCACCCCTGCAATCAATGATCGGTTTACTGTTACCATGAGTTAGTTGGGCTTGCTCTAAAAATTCATTCTGTAAATGCTTCTTTGCAACCAGTTCTTTCATAATATTTTTGCCATGTTGGGGCTTGAACACAGAGCCTTGCGCATTGTAGGCGAACACGCTACCATGAACTACACACACTAGCCTTCATGGTTTTGAGATTATCCATGTCCTGCCAGTTATGCTTCCCTGTATACTATTGAATAGTATTCCATTTTATGTATTTATACATTTATCCACTTACGTATCAATAGACGGTTCAAATATTTGGCTCCATAAAAGCTCTAACGAGCCAGGTGGTGGTGGCGCACACCTTTAGTACCAACAGGGAGGCAGAGGCAGGCGGATCTCTGTGAGTTCGAGGCCAGCCTGGTCTACAGAGTTCCAGGACAGGAACCAAAGCTACAGAGAAACCCTGTCTCGAAAAACCAAACAAACAAAAAAAAGGATCTCTGTGAGTTCAAGGCCAGCCTGGTCTAGAAGAGCTAGTTCCAGGACAGGAACCAAAAGCCACGGAGAAACCCTGTCTCGAAAAATCCAAAAAAAAAAAAAACCTATAATGATTCTTCAAGTACATATATTCAAGTCTTATATTTTATTGGGTAAACCCCTAAGAGTTGTATAGGTGTGTTGTAGGTCAAGCACCTACTTAACTTCATAAACCATGCTATTCTTCAGAAGCTGTAGAATTTAGTGTGCTTTTGGAAGATGTCTGCTTCTCTTTGAGCACTTCCTTGCTTTCAGGTCTGAGATACCCTAGGCATCTTCTACTTCCTTTGTTGAAGGTGCTGAAACTGCCATTTCTTGAAGAGGCTCCAATGCCTTTCAGTGAAGAATGGTTTGCTCCTCAAAGCCTGAGGTAAGAGCACTGTAGAGGATACAGCTGTTCCTGGGTCTCCTCTGTGGACCACACACGGCCCAGCCACATGGCTCAGCTGGTAAGGGCACTCGCTGCCACACCTGACAACCTGAGTTCAATCCTAGAACCCACGGGGGGAGAAGGAGAGAATCCAGTCCTGAAAGTTGTCCTCTGACCTCCACCCGTATGCTGTGGGAAGTGTGCATGTGCTCGCATGCACACCAGAGCAAATACGTAAATAAAACCATAGTTATTCTGATCTTTAGGAAGGACGCTTCTGTGACTTCTGAGGCTGCAAGGAGATGATTTCGACAACAACCTGAGTAAGCTCGCAACCCTTTGAAGACGGTGCAGCTCACCGGACTCATGAAAAAGGATCCTACTGACGCCACCCCCCAAAGCCTGACCCACAGAAACCGCGAGAGCAAATGCGTCTCGAGCGGTGTTTGTGATGATTTGTAAGTAATAGAAGGAAGCTAAGCGGGAGCAGGGAGGGAAGGACGCTGGAGATAAATTCTACTCCCTAATGGTGTCTTCCCTTTCTTCCTCCTTCCTCTTCCCATAAAGGCAGATGTGGAATCTGCAGCTGAGCAGCCGTCCTGAAACTATGAGGAAAAGGCCAAGAAAATCGCCAAGATCTTCAGCCGAACGCGCCTGAGTCATCGACCCTAGGCCAGGCGCCACCTGCCTCCAGCTGTCCTGTGGAGGGAGAGCGCGGCAGGTTGGGTCTGTTTGGGTGTTTGTGAGCTGCGGTTTCTCAGGGCCCTCTTCCTTGTAGTCAGTTGCTGTTCTTCAGCGGTACAGCGTGTCCCGAGAGGTTCCAATGTCGGCTTCGCCTGGCTCCGTTTTGACAGCTTTGTTCGCTGCGCCCCTTGAATGTGGCCAGCGCTCTGCTAGCTCTACAGTCCCCGGACTGTTAATGTTCACTCCAGGAGATGGAGTAAGAGGGTCCTAAGAAACAGGCCCCTCCCCTGGGGTTCCAATCGCGTTGCCCTCTAGCCCCCCACCCTGCATTTATTCCTAGACACGCTAAAGTACATGAGGAGTAAGCTGAGCAGGGCTGGGACTTTTCGGCTGATGCAGCTTACCAGAGAAGCACTAAGGCGTCAACCCCAAGCAGCTCACTTGTTCGCCAGGCTGGACTTGTTTTGGTTTCTTGGCTTGTTCCGTATTGAGGATGGATGGTTGTTTCTTTTACTTCTCCCCAGGAAAAGCCACAGACCTGTGAAACGGTGTCACCACTGTGGAAAACTACAGAAATGCTTTTTTTTTTTTTCCCAAAAATTAAAAATGAAGCCGTGGTGACGCACGCCTTTAATCCCAGTAGTCGGGAGGCAAAGGCAGGTGGATCTCTGTGAGTTCGAGGCCAGCTTGGTCTACAGAGCTAGTTTCAGGACACAGAGATATACAGAGAAACACTGTTTTGGAGAAAACAAAAATAAAAACCAACATAAAAAAAAAACAGCTGAGGCTAGCTTGTGCTTGAAGAGATGGCTCAGGGGAAAACAGTACATGCAGCTCTTGCAGGAGGACTGAGTGCAGAGAATTCTCAGAACAGGCTGGTTCGCTAGACTAGAGCCAAAACCTCATGCTCCAGATTCAGCAAGAGACCCTGCCTCAAAATATAATGCACGGGACAATGCCCAAAGATGCCCAGTGTCAACCTAGGCTTCAACACACACAAGTACGCATGCACACACAAGTTCACATGTACCCTCATACACACGGACACACACACACACATATATACCAAGAAAAAAAAAACCTTTAAAAAATAATAGAATGTGGTGGTTCTCTACTTTAAATCCCATTACTTGGGAGACTAAGGCAGCAGGATCAGTGTGAGTTTGAGGGTAGCCTGGGCTACATAGCGTGTCCTAGAGCAGCGTGGACTACAATATTAGACCCTGTCTTCAAACAAAACTTTTTTTTTTTTTTTTTTTGGTTTTTCGAGACAGGGTTTCCCTGTGGTTTTGGAGCCTGTCCTGGAACTAGCTCTTGTAGACCAGGCTGGTCTCGAACTCACAGAGATCCACCTGCCTCTGCCTCCCGAGTGCTGGGATTAAAGGCGTGCGCCACCACCGCCCGGCTTCAAACAAAACTTTTAAATAAGATTAACATATGACCCAGGCATTCTACTTCTGGGAGCTGCAAGCAGAGTCTCGGGGTGACATTTGTGTGCCCATATTCACAGCAGGTCTCTCCTCGGTAACCCAAAGATATCCGTAGTAGTTTGCATGAGAATGACTCCCACTGGCTGCTATGCTTGTATTGGTGGTCCCCAGTAGAATTGTTTGGGAAGGTTTAGGATGTATGACCTTGTTGGAGGAGGTGTGTCATTTTGAAATTTCAAAGCCCATGCCAGGTCCAGTCTCTCTCTCTCTCTCTCTCTCTCCAGTCTCTCTCTCTCTCTCCCTCCCTCCCTCACTTGTGGATAAGATGTAAGCTCTAGCACTATGCCCACTTGCCTGCTGTTGTGGTCCCCTCTCTATGGTAATTAGCTCCCCCTCTGAAACTGTAAGCAAGCCCCCCCCCATTAAATGCTTCTTTTATAAGTTGCCTTTGTCATGGTGTCTTTTCACAGAGGTACAGCAGTAGCTAAGACAGTATCCATCCAACTTATCCACCTAAGTGTCCTGCAAAGGGCAGCTGAAAGAGTAACATGCACCATAGACACACTCCGGAATATTTATTACTCGGCCTTTTAAAAAGGAAGGGTGGCGAGACAGCTTTGTAGGGTAAAAGTGCTTGACCTCTGGCTGGGGAACCTGTGTTTGATCCCCAGAACCCACATGGTCAAAGGAGAAAATCTTGACTTCCAAGAATTGTCTGACTTCCACATGTGTGCTGTGGCAGGCACAGCGACCGCACACACACACATACATGCAAAACAAACAAATAAATAAATGTAATAAAAAAATTTTAAAGGAAATCGTATGCTACAATACAAAATCCATGTGCTACAATATGAATGAACCTTGGCAATATTATACTATGTGAAAAAAGACAGTCAAGAAAAAGATCAGTTCTATATTGTTTTACTGATGCAAGATAAAATTGTCAGATTCCTAGGGACAGGCAGGAGAATGGTGAGTGCCAGGAGAAAGGAGATAGGGAACTTTAGCTGCTAGGTGGTTTCAGTGTTGAAGGTAGCACAACCTCCACTCCATCTGTGAGGGGTGTGGCTCTGTCTCAACAAGGGATGCCCTTGATCACAGAGCTGGGGACTGGAGCCAGTGGGATGCAAGTTTTCCTTGAGTTTTCCTACAGTTGTTGCTGTCTCTTTTGAGAGTGAGTGAGTCTATAAGGTCTTTCCCAAACGGGTTTTTAGAGAGAAGGCGAAGAAGTGTTTGCACCCAGGCCCTGCCCCACTGCTGGGGCAGCAGACCAGGAAGGAAGGAAAGACAGTGTGGAGCTGGAGCACCTGGCCGGTGCAGGATTCTCCCTCTGAACCTGGAACCTCAGCAGCAGGGAAACAGGCCCTGGGAACAAAGAAGGGTGGGGCCAAGAGTCTTTGCTCTTTTTTTTTCATTCCTGAGAACCAAAGCCAGCAAGCCCTCTTACACTGAGACACATCACTAGCCCAACATCTTGGGGGTTTGGGGTTTGTTTGTTTTGTTTGTTTGTTTTGTTTTTCAAGACAGGGTTTCTCTGTGTAGCCCTAGCTGTCCTGGAACTCACTCTGTAGACCAGACTGTCCTCGAACTCACAGAGATTCATCTGCCTCTGCCTCCTGAGTGCTGGAATTAATGATGTGTACCGCTGCCCAGCCCAACATCTTGTTCTTCTTCCTTCCTCTCTCTCTCTCTCTCTCTCTCTCTCTCTCTCTTTCTCTCTCTCTCTCTCTTTGTTTGAGACAGGGCCTCTCTATGTAGCCCTGGCTGTCCTGAAACTCTCTATGTAGACCAGGCTAGACTTATGCTCACAGAGCTATCCCTGAGTGCACCACCATGCCCAGCTAGTATTTGTGTCTTTTAAACTTTAAAAAATATTTTAGTATTTTTAAATTTTGTGTGATTGTGTGATTGTGTGTGGATGTGTGTGGATACGCACATGTGAGTGTACTGCCTGCAGCAGCTGGAAGATGGTGGGGGATCCCCTGGAGCTGACATTACAGCGGAAAATACAGAGCCCCTGTGGATACTGGCAACGGAATTCGGGTCCCCTGCAAGAGCCATACTTGCTCTTAAAATCTTAATCATCTTTCAAGTCCCTAAACTTTTTTTTAAAGTTAATATCTATTTCTAAACTAGAAATAATTTTGGTGAAAAGGGTGTTTAAAATCTACTGGATGAGGCAGGAGCAATGGCTCTATAAAATCGCTTGCTGCACAAATGTGAAGATCTGCATTTAAATCTCCAGCATCCACATAAAAACGAAGGATAGCGGAATACATTTGTGGTATTATCTAACACCCTGTATATGTTGGGGATGTGTGTATCTTAGTGGCTTTTGTTAGGACCATGACCAAGGCAACTCATAAAAGAAAGTGTTTGCCTGAGCTTCCCTTTCAGAAGGTCACGGTCCATGGCGGCAGAAATAGCCAAGAGCTCACATCTTGATAAACAAGTAGACAGTAGAGAGAATGCTGAGAGTGGCCTTGGCTTTTGAAACCTCAAAACCAGCACACACACACCCGTGACACACCTCCTCCTCCAGCAAGGCCACACCTCCCAATCCTTCCCAATCTACCAACTGGTGACCAAGTATGCAAACCTATGAGTCTCTGAGAGTCATTCTCATCCAAACCACCACAATGCACACGAATGCCAGTGCTCGTGAAAGCCAGGCACGATGACTCACCCTGGAGCTGGAGCTACAGGCTGTGAATGAGCTGCCTGACATGGGTTCTAGGAACCAAACTCCGGTCCCTCTGCAAGAGCAGTAAGCACCTGTAACCTCTGAGTCACCTTCCAGCCCCTGGGACATACGTGACCCCAGAGTTGATGGAAACACGGGATTCTGGTAGGCTTGTTTGTCACGTGAAGGGGATACCTTAGGGACACCTCTGGCTTGTTCGTCACTTGAAGGGGATACCTTAGGGACACCTCTGGCTGCCGCATGTACACACATGGTTATATGCAGCTGCACATGCATGTACCCACGTGCACATATCACATGATAAATAAATAAACGAGCTAAATGGCTTTTACAAGAGTGGAAAATAAAAGCATAAATTTTAAATTTAAACATACACTTTGAAAATAGAAATAAAAACCAAAATGGAAGGTTTGAACCCAGAGCCAGCTCCTGCAGCCTCTGAGGAGCCTTTCCACCAGGCAGGGTGGTGGTACCAGGTCTTCATCCCCTGTGCAGCTGAATACGGGCTGGAACACAGAGAGGAGTAGCATGCAACCCACAGAGCAACAACGCCAATGGTAATGGGGACCAATCCTCTTTGTTGTTGTTGTTGTTTTGTTTATCGAGACAGGGTTTCTCTGTGTAACCCTGTCTGTCCTAGAACTCACTCTGTAGCCCAGGCTCACCTCGAACTCACAGAGATCTGCCTGCCACTGCCTCCGGAGTGCTAGGACTACAGGATTTCACCACCACTGCCGGGTGGGACCAGTCCTCCTTTTGTGGTCTATATAGTCCAGCTTTTCCTCCCCTACTTGATTCAATGAGGGAACAGGCAAGGCAGGTGCTTGTTACACTTGAGGACACCAAGACCCAGGAAGATGCTGAGTCTCTCAAGTGTTGTACCAGCTTTATTTGACCAGCAGCCACAGCTGGGCCTAGGAGAACTGGGAAGAAGGTTGCAGTGAATCAGAGGCTCTGAGACCCCGTGTGTCATCTCTACTCTGTGATGTGTCCAAGCCAGCAACGGAGCCAAGAGTTCTGCTCATCGCTGTGTAGGTCTTATCTCTGATCTGCTGCAAAAGCCAAGCCACTCAGGAACTAACATGGGAAGAGCAAAACAGGACTCTCGTCTGCTCCCTCCTAGGCTCCGACTTAGTCCGGTGTCCCACGTTACGGTGGACTTTCTGACTTTGAGTGCTCTGGCTTTCCACCAGAATATTTGATATTCGTCTTCATAGTGGCAAAGAGAGTTTTTGTTTTGTTTTGTGTGATTGGGTTTTGAGACAAAGTCTCGCGTTGTAGCCTGGCTAGCCTTAAACCCTAGCTCTTCCTGTCACAGCGCCCAAGTGCTGGGACGACAGATACGTTAACATGCCCAGTGCTTTCATTTATTTCTTGCTATCTATGAGCAGGAATAATATTTGCATATATAAAAGAAACAAGAACAAGTTTCAGTGAGTAGCTGTGAATCCTGGCCCCATACTGCTCTCTGAAACATTGAGTTGGCATGAGTTGGCATGTGTTGGCATGAGTTGGCATGTGTTGGCGTGACTTGGCATGACTTGGCGTGACTTGGCATGTGTTGGCGTGACTTGGCATGTGTTGGTGTGAGTTGGCATGTGTTGGCATGACTTGGCGTGAGTTGGCATGTGTTGGCATGAGTTGGCATGTTCTGCCACCATAGATACACACACTGAAAGAGATTTTAATTTTTAAATGATTTCTTGATTTTTATTTCACGTGCCCTGGTGTTTTGCCCACATATATGTCTGTATGAAGGTGTAAGATCCTCTGGAGTTACAGATGGTTGTGAAATGCCATATGGGTGCTGGGTCCTCTGGAAGAGCAGTCGGTGCTGAGCCATAGCTCCAGTCCCGAGATTGGTTGATTTTTTAAAAGAAGTACAATAAAGGAAAAAAGAGTCAGGAGATGGGAAGAGAACCAGCCCCGTCCTGTGCTCTGGAGTCCCAGAGTCTAGAAGTGTTCAGCCTGCCTTGGCTCATCAAGACAGCTCAGCGGGCAAAGGTGCCTGCTCCCAGGCTCAACCTGAGTTTGATCCCCAGGACCCACATGCCAGGAGAAAACGTCCTACTAAAAGCTGTCCTCTAATTTTCACGTGTGCACCATGGCACTCAGGTGTGTTTGCACACATGCTCACACTCACAAGAGTAGATAAGTTAAAAAAAAATAATTGGGGGCTGGAGAGATGGCTCAGAGGTTAAGAGCATTGCCTGCTCTTCCAAAGGTCCTGAGTTCAATTCCCAGCAACCACATGGTGGCTCACAAACATCTGTAATGGGGCCTGGTGCCCTCTTCTGGCCTGCAGGCATACACACAGACAGAATATTGTATACATAATAAATAAGTAAATAAATAAATATTTTAAAAAAATAATCGTTCCTTTTGCCACACTGTTAAGTGAGAAGACCCTGTCTTAAAACGAAGAGAGAAGAGAAAAAATGGAAGTGAAGGGAAGGGGAGGGAGGGGAGAGAAGGAGCAGAGGAGAGGGGATGAAAGGGGAGGGGAGGGCAGAGCTCAGATAAGGATGACAAAGTATCTGGATCCAAGTCTGTCTAAATAGGTGCCTAGGTCTGTTGTTGTTGTTGTTTTTCCAGACTGAGTTAAACTTCTTTGAAACTAGCAATTCTGAGAGAGCCTTTAGCCATGCAATCCCCTTCTCCCCTCTCCCCTTCTTCCTCCCTCCCCTCTCCTTCCCCCCTCCTTTCAGAAGCACTAAACCAAATCCCTGTTTTTGCTTCACGCAAAGCAGCTCCCAGCCCTCTTGGTGTATATCTGCTGAATCCTTGGTCATTTCTCAGAATCTTCACAAAGACAGCTTTCCCCTGGTGACATACATTGGTGCCAGCCATTAGATAAGTGTTCAGGGCTGCAGAGATGGCTCAGCTGTTAAGAGCGCTGACTGCTCTTCCAGAGGACCTGGGTTCAATTATCAGCAACCACATGGTGGCTCACAACCACCCCTAACTCCAGTTCCTGAGGATATAATACCCTATTCCAGCCTCTGAGGGTACCAGCCAAGTACCAAGTATATAGACATATATGTAGGCAAAACATTCATACACATAAAATAAAAATAAATAAATAAAATTTAAAGATCAAGTTTTCTTTACTTTGTCACCAAAATATTTACATAATAGAAAATGTAGTATACATAGGTACAGTTTCTTACCCACATGTTTTTTTTAGTTTTCAACTAACAAGTATCTATGCCAAGTATATAGGTGGCTACCAATAATCTATATCAAGAATTTTCCTGTGCCATTAAAGACTTCCTAAATGTCCATTCTTCTTAGCCAGCATAGAATATACAACCACAGAGTTTTGGAATGAACCTTAATTCGTGAGCACTCAGTTGGCTCTTAAGTTTCATGAATAATGGCAGACACATCGTGCTGTCTCAATATCTCGTCATTTCCTTAAGACTGATTCTCGGAAGGAGAATTCTAAAGGAATTTCAGATTTTTACCATAATGAAAATCCAGGAAGAAATGGATCTCTCCCTACCTTAGGAGCCTGTGCGTCCCCTCTGACCACTTGAACAGCAGCTGACACACCTTCTGAGAGCAGAACCATACACTCTTCTATCTCTTCCCAGCGTCCCTCCTGGGCTGCCCTAACTGGCCTTTAGACTGACCAACAGTGGCCTTGCTCTGATGCGCACGGACCAATCAACCCCTAAGCCCAGGGCCGAATGCTTACCGGGACTTTCTGAAAAGAGAGTACACGGAGTCGCTTTAAAAGGGAGAGCCGCCAAGATATGAAAGGCCGGGCTAATCGTGGCCAAGTTTTCTTTTCAAAGCCCTTTTCTTGTGAACTTTCCTTTCACTTTTTTCACGAGCATGTGCACGTGAAAATGTTAACTGACTGGGAAAAACAGCGAGGTGCGTTTCCCAGATTCGGTGTGGGGCCAGGGATTTGCTGGTTCCCGGAAACGCGGCTGTGAAAGTCCTGGCTCTGCCACACTGCCTTCAAATTCCTGGCTGACTCAGAATGAGTCGGCTCCTGAGTCACCGAAAGGGGGGATTATTGATGGCCTCTAGTGAGGCCAATGGGTGCTATCTTCCAATCCGAAAAGTGGGTTCTAACACCAATTGCTGGGGACCACTGTCCAAGAGACATTGTTGACTCGTGGCCAGAATGTCTTAGCAGGCAGAGCGGACCAGAGATTAACCCGGCTGATTCAAAGTCACCACTCCATCTCAGAAGTGCCATGGTACCCACGGGAGGCCCCTGTCCTGGAAGGGGCTGTGTAGAAAACAGGGAAGCCGTTCTCAGACGCTCTGATCCCAGGACTCCTCTGCGCTACAAATCCTGGAGTGTCCATCAAGAGCCATTGTATTAAGAGTTCAAGCCAAAAAAGCTTTTACGTAGTTTTTAGTTTTTTTTTTAAATCTCCTGCTACATCCTTTGTAATTACCAATAAGAATTAGATTGTGTATGTGTGTGCAAAGTAACTATATTCTCTAAACCAAAAGAAGAAAGAGGAAAATAGCTAGCAGAATTGCTTGTGTTCTGCGGTCTTTTCGCTATCTGTACTGTGAACCCGCAATTGCGTGCTTACATCTGCCTCCACGCGTGACCTACTGCAAGTCTAATGAAAAAGAAAATGCAAGCTTTTATGTGTCGCTGGGAAAGGAAGGGGTATCTTAACCACCTTTCTAGACAAGTATAGGTATGATTTTAGCACTTTTGCTAAGACTTGACAAGGGGAGAGGGTTTTAGACCGTATTGTTTGGTTGGTTGGTCCGTTAGTGTTATTGGCGTTGTGAGAAGAGCTTTCCAGGTAGCCTAGGCTGGCCCACAGCTCTCAGCCTTCCTGTCTCAGTCTTCCCACTGCTTGGGTGTTATACGGAGAGGCCCAATCGCCTGGCAGCTCAGACCCAAAATAATCACACAGAAACTATATTATTTAAATCACTGCTTGGCCATTAGCTCTAGCTTCTTATTGGATAATTCTTATATCTTAATTTAACCCATTTCTATTAATGTGTGCACCACCACGAGGTCGTGGCCTACCAGCAGTTTCAGTGAGTCTGTCTCCGGTTTCGGCTCAATGGTGTCTCTCTGGCTCCGCCTCCTCTCTCCCCGCCTAGCTCTGTTCTACCCTATTAGGCCCAGCCAGTTCCTTTATTAACCAATGGTATTCACAGCATATGGAGGGGAATCCTGCATCAGTTTGGTTACTAACTTGCTACTGTGGCACAGCACACATTGTAACCATTTCTGAGCGGACTTTCCAGTTGTACTGAGGTGTGCTCGGCAGTCTGCAGCTGTGCGTCTGCAGCAGAGTTGCTTCTGCTCCAGCTCATTCTGTGGTAGCACCTGATGATGCCGTTTCCTTCCCTTTAAGGATGGATCTTGCTGTGTGCCTATCCCTGTCTATCCATTCATCTGTTGATGGGAGTTCTTCCATCAGTGCTGAAATAAGTGGTGAGAAGAAATATGCAAAGTGCTTGATGGGGCCCGAGAGGTGGCTCAGCCGCCAAGAGCAAGGCTTTCTCAGAAGACCTGAGTTTGGTTCCCAGGACCCTGGACCAGCTGCTTACAACTGCCTGTAACTCCAGCTCTAGGGGATCTGATGCCCTCTCCTGGCTCTCAAGGGCATCTGCAATTATATATATTCCAATATATACATATAATCCAATTATATATATATCATTCCCATATCAAATAATTTTTAAAAATATCAAATCTTGATAATAAAGTCCTGTAATTGAAGCCAACGTGGTTCTGAGGGGACCGGCTTCTTTTTTAGGTTCCGTTTGTTATATTTTACAGAACCCGCTGTGACACACTTCTGCACCGGCGACATTCTGTCCCTTAATTTTCTAATAAGTAGACTCTAAGAGACGCAAGCACACTGGTGCAGCTGTGACTCAGCCATACCCTGGGGCTGAGACCGGTGTAAATATTATCTTTCTAAATTCTGTTTCTGTGGCGACACTTTTGTGGGATGTTTGTAGCTACCAGGACAGTCGTCTTTTAACTAAACCTCCCAACACTGAGTATAGTTCATTTCCATAATTACATGTTCTCCCGTGGCAAAAACAATAAAAAATGTGAGTTCAGTTGTATGTACACTAGTACACTGATGTCCCTATATGTGGAAATAAGATGTCACCTACCAGCCAGGAAGTGACATCCTGTAGCTGAGGGCAAATGCTCTAGAATTAAAACAATCCCTCGTATCCTCGCTGTGTGAGTGGAGGAGAGACGCTTCTGTTTCAGTTTCCTAATGTTTAAATAAAGAAAAGCTACTACCCGCCATACACTGGGGCTTTAAAGACCCACTGAGGTAACCATACGCCTGGAACACAGTCAACAATCATTACCGCTTTTGCCTTCCTGGTCTTCCTGGCAAATCTAAATGGCTTAATGGTTTCTCTGAGAGTCCAATAAATCCACAAATATCATTTCTTAGCACAACCTGTCTAGCGCCCAAGACACACCTTTTTTAGAAAGCCAAAATAGACACTTTTAAAAACTAGACAATTTTGTAGGCTTGCAACTTCTTAATTAAAAAAAGAATTTTTATTATATTGTGTGTGTGTGTGCGTGTGCGTGTGTGTGTGTGTGTGTGTGTATGCACACTTGTGTCATGGCATGCTTGTAAGGGTCAGAGGACAAGCGGCAGGAGTTGCCTGGTGCCAGCTGCTTTTACTAAGCCAGCCCGTAAGTTAATTCTTCCTCCCAAATCCAGATCTGGGACCTCTGGACCACACAGTGATTCTGCCTGCTTGCCCGTGGACTTGAGAGTGCCACACACGGCAGCAAGAGCCCTGCTACCGAGCTCTACCCCCAGCCCCAAGAGTTAGCTCTGTTATTGTTGTTTTGAGGCCCCGTCTAGCTCTGTAGCCCTAGACTGGTGTGGGACACACCGTGTACCTCAGGTTGGCCCTGAGCTCATCCTCCTCCTGCCCTCCCCTCCCAAGCACTGGGGTGATAGGCATGTGCCACTAGGCCAGCCTCTCGTGGTGATTCTGTTTTTAATTATTGTTAAGGAACTTCTTTAGTAGTTACACTATTAGAATTCCTACCCATGGCATACAAGGATTCCAAGACTACTGTTTTCAACACGGTTTTTTAAAATTATAATAAGCCATTTCAGAAGTTAGGAAAGGCTGGCCACGCAGATGCTATTGTCAGCTGTTCTCAAGGCTCTTCAGAGAGGAGTGGCCTGGACACACCATGCTGAATTTTGGGGTCACCGGCACCTGAGACCGGGTAAGCTGTGTGCCAGGGAGGAAGGACAACAGAGCGCTATGACTCTGACACCTCCTGCCTCGCTGACTGGCATGGCCCCTTCCTGGACCTGGAAAGGCAGCCTTCACGCGGCTGCATGGCCATATTTTTCCATATACGTTTCCGAAGTAAAATCGCTTCATCGCAGTCAATTAAGATCACCTTTGGTTTCCACTGAGAGGATCCTGCGTGGAGGATCGCACAGAAATGACTACAGCTTTTTGAGCATGCTGCCAAGGGGAAGTTGAATTGAGGATACTTTGAATTTTGATTGCGTTGGAGATTATTATAGATAAAGATATAGGCCTACATGACATAGAGCTGTTGTTTCCTTTCTTATCCCTCACTCAATAGCCCAGGTAGCCCCAGGCTGGTCTCTAACTCACAAAGACTATTCTGCCTAATCCTCTGGAGGGCTAGGGTTCCAGGCATAAGACACCAAGCCTGGCTGAGTTGGATACATTCTGTGGTTCAGAATAACTCTTACATGGAGTCACCATCAGCCATTCCAGATCCCCAATCTGTGGTCCCCAACCACATCCAGGACCGTCCACACTGCCCACTGTACCAACAGAACCAGCACCAACAAGACGGTGCTAAGCTGTTGGTACCGACTAATGTTCAATCCGGTGTATACTGCTGTGCCTATCACGACAGGAATGGGGCAATGGAGAATCAAAGACCGACAAGGATGGAGTCTCGAGCTCATCTGTGGGGAATCCTTCCAATCCCTGCAGTCGTCAGATGTGTAAGATTAGAATGGGAGGAGCTGTAACTCACTGGAGGGTGGAAACGCAGGCTCTCTAAGGTCAGAAGCGTACTCAATAACACAGTATCCACCCAGTTTGATGGCCTTTGTGTTGCTTTTGTTTTAGATGAGGTGTGTTTTCTTGTTTGTTAGCGTTTTTCCATAATGGACCGAGAGGGGAACAACCATGACTTTGGAAAACCTGAGAGCCAGGTGGAAAGACAGCATTCCCAGCTGCAGGCCTGGCCCTCGGGAGCCCGAGGCATGCATGTTGGATGAGCTTGGGCTGTGTTGTGAGTTCCAAGCTGGCTACAGGTGAGATTCTGTCTCTAAAATGAAAAATAAAACAAAACAAAAAGACGGTCCTCATTTGTTTTCTTTAAGCCTTTTCCTTTTTTAAGACAGGGTCTTATGTATCCTAGGGTAGCCTCCACCCACGACGTATAGCAGAGGATGGCCCTGAGCTTCTTTGTGATCCTCCTGCCTCTTCGTCCCGGGGGGCCACCACACCTGACTGATATAACACTGGGGACTGAACCCAGGACAGGAACTCTGCCACCTGAGCCACAGCCCACCCTAAACCTCTTTCTCCTGTTGGGACAGTTGGGACCGCCCAAAAGAAGGATAAGACAATTAAATGCTGGAAAGGGGGTCACACAGGGGATATACCTTTTTCGCATGTTCACAACAAAGCCAGGGTTCACACACAACTCCAAAATTAAATGCACAATCCCTACAAACACATCCTAGTAACTCATCTCCTAAAGAGCTGCCTTGCCCTGGTCCTCAAAGCTGACCTACTCCCTGCCCACAACAGAGCCTAGACAGGGTCAGTCCGGATCAACAGGCTCTTTTTCATCACGGAGGACCTAACCCCAGACCGTCTGGACCAGATACTCTCCGCCAGTTTGGGGAGTCACCACTTGACTTTCCTGGAGCTCTGTCTCCTGTCTATCTCAAGAAGACAGCCTAATAAAATAAGTCCAGACAGACTTTCACTGCTTCCAGGGACACAGACCTGGGAGAGAAAGGCAGGAAGGTTGAGTTCACACTACAACTCAACAGCTCACCTCTGTCATGAAGATATCATAAGAAGTGCTGTAGTTATTCGCCTCCAAATAATCTGCCCCTTTTTCCAGAGGGCTGAGGGAACAGTAAGACAGAGTCTCAGGATGAAGACCAAGCTGGTTTCAGCTCTGGAACAATCCTGTTCCTAGCTCCTGCATGCTAGGAGTTCAGATTTGCACCATCACCACACCTGGCTAAGATCTGTCTTTATTTTGTTTTGTTTTACACAGCATTATGTGTGGCCCAAGCTGGCCTCCAACTACTGACCTTGAAATTCTGGTCTTCTGCCTCTGCCTCTTCGGTGTCAAGGTTCCAAGTGTGCCCCATGTACGCAGTGCTGGGACTGAACTTAGGGCTTCCTATCTCTGAGTATATACCAACTTAGATATAGCCCCAACCCCATTTAATTTTTTGCTTGTTTGTTTTGTTTTGTTTTGTTCGAGACAGGGTTCCTCTGTGTAGCTTTGGAACCTGTCCTGGAACTAGTTCTGGTAGACCAGATTGGAGATCTGCCTATCTCTGCCTTACGAGTGCTAGGATTAAAGGCCTTTGCCACCACCGCCCACCTAATTTTTAAAAATATTTATTTACTAGGAGAGGTCAGAGGACAACCGTGGGTAGCTGGTTTTCTCCCTCCACCGATGTCAGTTCTGGGGACTAACCTCAGGCAGCCAGACTTGGTACCCACTGAGCCATCGCTGGTTCCCGACCCATCAGGTTTTAAGACGAATCTTCCGAGAATCTGCTTTACCTGCTCCCTTGCAGTTTGTGGAGGTGAAGTTCAGAGGAAACGGCTCTGTTTCTGGAGTTTTCCCGAGGTGTGCCCGCTGCCCTCCCAAGTCGCGCCTCCCCCACGCTCGCAGTTCACAGAACACAGTCAGCACCCCGAGGAGCGCGAGCAAGGTGCGAAGATGTGACAAACATCAGCACCACCTTTTTAATTTAAAAAAACTGGGTCACAGAGCTGAACAGCAGTGAAGCACAGCTGCTTTCAGCTTTTTTTTTTTTCTTCCCGACAACAAGGTCTAATTATAAGCTGCGAGAACAACTACATCAGATCTGTGCGTGTGACCCCATTACACAGCGTCATCTTTGGCAGGTGGCTTTGACACGAACTGGACAGCGCCTAGTCAGAATGGAGGCCGTCACCAATTTAACTCAACAGAGTCCCACGTCCTTAATGTTCGCGGTTGGAGATACGCAGAACGCGGTAAAGGTGTCCAGCTACCATGCCAACCCTAAGGCAAAGTCCGGTTGCCTCTGCCTGACCTCACTCACTCCTGGCAAGAGTTAAGGGCTTCCTTCCGAGCACCGTGACTCCCGGAGGAGACCTTGTCTCCTCACTTTCTGTTCTGAGGCTTTACAAGAGTTGATGCTGCTGCTCCTGGGAGCCAAAGAACTCATTTCAAACCAGATGCCCAGCCGGGCGGTGATGGCGCAGGCCTTTAATCCCAGCACTGGGGAGGCAGAGGCAGGCAGATCTCTGCGAGTTCGAGACCAGCCTGGTCTACAAGAGCTAGTTCCAGGAACTTGCTCCAAAACCACAGAGAAACCCTGTCTTGAAAAAACAAAACAAAACAAAACAAAAAAACAGATGCCCATGAACCTTGGAATTCTGTGGGCCATGGACAGTCTATCCGCGGCAGACAGCAGCGTGAAGGAAGGCTGGTCACTGAAGGGGTTCCCCTTTCTGGTTCCTGCTCCCTCCAAGCTACCCTCCTCCTCTCTCCCCACTTCCCATTTCTCCCCACTTCTGCCATTGGTGGTGCGTTCTAGTCCCCACTCTCTTTCCCCAGCCTATGGTTACCTCGTTGTTTCTGAGCAAGGAAGCTTTCTCCCTGGCTGCATTCCCAGTCTTTGTAGCTGGATGACTCATGGGCAGCAGTGAGGATTGGAGCTTCCGCTGAGGAGGGATTACAGTGGTACCACAACACACAGTGAGGAGGGAATGACTGCATGTCCTCCCCAAGATCCCCTTATTACAATCTCAGAAAATGAGAATTATCCCTGCTTTTCGGATGAGGAAGTTGACCCAGGACCACAAATGGCCAGTGTGTGGTAGAGCCATGATGTGAACCCACTTGGAAGGACCCCCTAGACCCTGCTCCTTGTCTCCTCCTCCAACCAGAACCTGCTTCTCTTGGAACTGTGCCTGTGGGCTCCTTTGAGCTTTGGGACAAATCATTTCATGGCTCAAGGATCAGAAAGTTGGTCCTGAAACAAGGCTCTGTGCCAGTGCCCTCAAGTCCTGAGGACGTTAATCAAACACTCACTGAGAATTTGGATGACATCATGGTTGTCAGTTTCTAAAGATGTCTTTAAAAGTTTCCGTTTGTGACCTGCCTAGGCTCACCTCAAAGTAAGGAGACAGTCATGTGCTTCTCCGTGGCGTCTTGGGGCGCAGACTCTCCTTCATCTGTGTTCAAAGCCCCTAATTTAGGACCAACCAAGCCCATAGTTGGTCCCGTTCATCAATCATCTCCGATAGCCTAGATAGCATTTGGTGGGGGCAGGATCTCACTCCATAGACCAGGCTGGCCTCCAGCTCACAGAAATGCATCTTCTACCTCCCAAGTGCCAGGACCTCAATACGCAGTATGATAGCTTTTTTAGTTACAAGTTTTTTATATAACTGGTTTATACAAGGCCATTTTCATGTGCATATAGAATTAACTTTGAGCCTGTTTTTCCTGTACCCCATTACTCTCCCCTTCTTTCCCCTCTCTTTTCCCACCTCCCCCTTCCACTCCCTCTTGGTTTCTCTGCAGATAGTTTTGCTTCAATGATTTCAAGTCGGTGTATATGTATGGCTTTAGGAATCTATAAGGTCTAGGATCCACAAACGAGAGAAAATATACAACACTTGTCCTTCTGATACTGACTTAATTTGCTTAATTTGATTGTCGCTACATTTTTCTAAATAACTGTTCCATCATGTACATCCATTTTCTCCACCCATCCCTCCATTGCTGGGCACCTAGGCTGGCTCTGTAACTTAGCCACTGTGAGCAGAGCAGCAGAGACCAGGGATGCATGCACAGCTGTCTCCGCAACGTGCTGATTCAGACCCTCGGGTAAATATCCCGATATCGCTGGGTCACGTGGTAAATCTATTTTCAGCACTTTGAGGAACCTCCCTAGTGACCGGACTAGTTAACATTCCCACCGGCAGTGGACAAGGTTTCCCTTTGGACAAACAGTGGTAGCCAGTGTGTGCTGGGGGGCAGGGAGGAAATCTCACTGTAGCTTTATTTGCATTTCTCGTTGGCTCAGACGACCAGCACCTCACTTACTCATGACAATCCTGCAAGGAGGACCTTGTCGTTTCTGTTTCACGGATGCAGATTCTACGGCTCAAAGGGGCAAAGTCCCGTGTCCCTGATGAGAGACGGAGCTGCTGTGTAAGTCGAGCTGATGCTTCCCAGAGATCACACCTGAACTGTGTGGATGCACGTGAAGGAGGAAAACATGATTACAGGTCTCATTTATCCGTGTGACATCATCAGTCCTAGCAACAGGCAGGGGATGGAGAGCCGGGGTGTAGTTGTTTTTTCACTCTTTGGGGGCACACCACCTCACTCCCAAATAAATATACACAGACTCATTCTTACTTCTGAATGCCCGGTCTCAACTTGGCCTGTCTCTAGCCAGGTTTTTGAACTTAAATTATCCCGTTTCTCTTTAGCTACGTTCTGCCTCTGGGCTTTTTACCTTTCTTTATTCTCTACACCTCTCTTTCCTTCTTAATCCATGGCTCTCCTTCTCCTTTCCCTTCTCTCTTCCTTAGATTTCTCCTCCTATCTATTCTCTCTGCCCACCAGCCCCGCCTATCCTTTCTCCTGCTTTGCTATTGACCATTCAGCTCTTTAGTAGACCAACCAGGTGTTTTAGGCAGGCAAAGTAACACAGCTTTACAGAATTAAACAGATGCAACATAAAAGAATGCAACACATCTTTGCATCAATAAACCAATATCCGACAGCATAAAGGAATATAATACATCTTAAAGTGATGTTCTATAACACAGGGCCTGCTTCCACCTAATTCAACAATGATATTTTTCTTTTTCTTTTTTTTAAATTTTATTTATTTTTTTATTGAAAAGATATTTTTCTTTTTTTTATTATGAATTGATCATTTATTTTTCCCAGCCTGATTACAATTTCCACTGCCTCCTCTTCTCCTAGTCCCTTCCTATCCCCACCCACTAATTCTTTCTCATCAGAAAAAACACCTAGCAGTCAGTAATGGCATATCAAATCGCAGTGAGACTAGACACGGCCTCTGTTAAGGCTGAAGGAGGCAACCCAGTAAGAGGAAAGGGTCCCAGAGCAGGCGACAGAGTCAGGACAGCCCCTGCTCCCTCTCATCAGCAACTTTCTTAAAAGAAACTGTGAAATCTTTCTA
The DNA here is from genome assembly GCF_018167655.1 of Microtus oregoni. NCBI lineage: Eukaryota > Metazoa > Chordata > Mammalia > Rodentia > Cricetidae > Microtus > Microtus oregoni. The sequence goes on from NW_024543059.1 coordinate 2,573,804, forward strand.
AAGCATTCAACTCAGCTTTCATAGAAATGATAGCTCGGCCTCTTTTTATTCGTATTTCCCGGTCGGATGCTATTTTTAATTGAATGTCACAGTGTGGGCCTGGAAAACAGTGGTTTGTTAACCAGCGCCATTGGCTCCTGGTGAGCACACAACTCAGCCCTAAGCTAACTTCCCAGTGCCTCATCTGCAAAATGAACCTAACCTAGTCCTAACAGGGACTGTTTAAGGGGCTCAGAGAGCCCCCCCAGCATGTTCAGGGTTGTTTTCCAGAAGGCATTGGGCCACTCAGAGAAACTAAGTTTCCCTGTTACACTAGTTAAGGTTCTCTGGAGGAACAGAATGTATGGAATGAATATATATACGTATGGGATTTATAGAATGAACACACACACATCAGAATGGCTCCCAGGCTGTGATCTAGCCAGTCCAACAGTGGCTGTCTACCTGTGGAAGTTTCAAGAATCTAGTATTTGTTAAGTTCATGAGTCTCAGCGGGTCTTCAGTGTGTGCTAGAGTCCCAGAGAAGTGGGCTCTAATGCCAGTGAAGGGGTGGACTTGCCAGGGAGAGTGAGGGCAAGCTGGCAAAGGGAACAAGCGTCCTTCTTCTACATCCTTCATATAGGCTGCCAACAGAAGGTGTGGCCCGTTTTAATGGTGGATCTTCCCGCCTCCAAAGATCCAGACTGAAAGTGTGTCTTCCCACTTCAGAGGGCTTAATTAAGAAAAAAAAAAATCACTCACAGGTGTACCCAGTCACTCGGGTTTTAGTGGTTCCAGACATGGTAGTCAAGGTGACAACCAAGAGCAGCCGTTAACTCCTGTATTATGGGGGGCTCACGGTTTCCAAGGTGTTCAGTGGTGTGTAGTGACCTATTCCAGGAGTCAGGCTGACCTGCCAGGCCCAGCAGCTCGGTCCTGTCTCTGCCACACTTCCGTCTTGCATCTTAAAAATCAATGCGTTTTATTACTGTGTGTGCCTGCGCGCGCTCATGTGTGACGAAGAAGGAAGGGTTCCCACGCCACAGCAGGCGCGTGGGTGGGGCTGAGGGGAGAACTTGATGGATTTCATTCCCCTTCCACCTTTACAAGAGTGCCGAGGACCAAATTCAGATTTGGCCACACAGCCACATCTACTTTATCCAGGGAGACATTTTTAAAGCCAATCCCAGTCCTCGCATTGTTTCCTCCTTTGGCATTTCACACGCAGATATTCCTACATAACCACAGCCAACAAAATACTTATAAAAGTAGCAATTCCTCCAGCCCATCTGATTCCTATCTTTTGCTTCCTGATATCTAAAGAAATCCCTTTCGTGACCTTTTTGTTAAAATCGGGGTCTGAACGAGGGTTCTTGCTTGCGTTTTTATGTCTTTTGAATTTCATTTTTATTTATTGATCATGGGTGGGTGGGTGCGGACGTGTGTGCTGAAAGTGAGTGTGTGTGTGTGTGTGTGTGTGTATACATGAGTCACAGGGAGGTCAGAGGACAAAGCGTGAAATGAGTTCTCTCCTTCCACCTCGATGTGGGTGCAGGCGGCTGACTCAGGCTAGGCGTGTGTGGCAAGCACCTTTTCCTGACAGCCATGGCTCCAACCCTGTCTTTTGACTCTTAATATCTCGGGACAGTTTCCCCCAATCCCATTACATCTTTTTGTTTATGTGTTTCTTCTTAGGATGCTGACTTGCTGATGAAGCTAGTTCGGCTGTTTCACAGACCACCCCAGACTCTGGGTTTGTCTGTTTGTGCCCTTGAGCTGTTAAACCTCTGGGGCTGAGCCTGTCTCTCCATGGCTGCGCACGCACGCTCCGAGCGCTTTCCGGCTTTACTCTCTGGACCGCACGCGAGGCTGGCCAGAAGGAAAGACACACAAGAGAATGAGTGATTCTCCAACAGCGCTGGCTGTGTTTGGGAAGAAGCTGCGGTAGCAAAGAGCCTGTTGTGGGTTTCTAGGCTGGGGTAGTCAGAGCACAGAAACGGGGAAGAGGGAAGGGACAGAAGGTTTCCTTTTCTGCATGTCCAGATCGCCTGAGGGCCTAAAAAGAAATAGATGCAGCAAGGAAGCTTCTCACGATTTCCTGCACCTGGGACAGCCGGAACCCAGGGCAAGCCTTACATCATGAATGATGTCACCTTATTGATCTCATTTCCAACAGACAATGGAAGAATTTCTTCTTGCCCAGCCCTCCCCGTGGTCGGAACCAGAAGCTTTATCGTGGGACGACGGGGAGAGCCTCCAAGACAAAGGCCAGTTGTTGGCCTTTGTTGGCCTCCCCTGAGCTGAGAGCGGCTCACAAAGCCATCTTTCTAAGGAGTCCGCCTAGGACCGATTGTACAGCGCGGGGCAGGTGCTCGCGCGTAAGAAAAGCCGGCCGGACTCGGTTGGCTTCCCCCCCCCCCCCCAACCTCTTTTTAAACCAACTTTCTCCTGAATCTGCCCTCTCTAAAAGTCACCAGGACAACAGGAGGGGAAAGTGAGCTGCTCCAACCCCCTTCTTTCCTCGTCCACCTTTTCACGGCGGCGTCCTCTGGGATTTCTTTTAAGGGGGAGGCCTTTTTGCTTTATTCTTTCAGGATCCTGCCTCATAGAATCTTCACAAAGAAAACTGGGGCTCCCGTTTATCTCATCCAGCCCACCGCTGCTTCCGGCCATGACAACGCCATGCAGTGTTACTCTCCTCCAACTGGGGCAGCAGCAGAAAGAAGCCTGACTTCCCCCACTGATCAAAGCAAATCAAGCCACAATTCAGTGCTTGTTGAGAAATCAGTGGTGCCAGAGAAGATGGTACCTCTCAGCACACAGCCTAAAAACACCGAAGCCTTAGTGTAAATAAAATAAAATAAAACAACAAAACAAAACATTCTCCAGTACATTGTAGAGGGACAGTAGAACCATCTGCAGCATTACCAGACTGTACTTGAACCCTCTGCCTTTTCTGCTATTGGATTCCAGCTCAGATAAACACCTACAGCCAAAAGCAGATGCACGTAAGTGAAATCCATAAAACCATGTCTACAGAGCACATGAGTGGACATAGAAAGAACCACACTGCAGCAGGAGGACCTGGCTGGGTTGGTAAAACCAGTTAAGTACTTGCCTTGAAACACACACACACGCATGTGTGCGCACACGAGCACACACACACACACACACACACACACACACACTGCAGCATGATATGGAAAGGAAATTTCAGTGCCGGAGAGACGGCTCAGCAGTTAAGAGCACTAGCTGCTCTTCTAGAGGACCTGGGTTCAATTCCCAGAACCCGTATGGCAGCTGACAACTGTAACTCCAAGATCTGACACCTTCACACAGACATACATGCAGGCAAAGCACCAATGCACATTAAATAAATAGATAGATAGACAGATAAAAATGAAAAAGGGAAATAAATAATTAAATAAATAGACAGATAAAAATGAAAAAGGTAAATTTCAGAGCAACACGTAAAATTCCATTTTACTTTAAAAATACACATTCTACAGATACATATGCCTGTGCATATTTAAACATTTAAAGAAGGCTGGACAGATAGAGGCTGAAGTTTTAATTTAAGCAGAAATCTTCCCCTAGAGAGAAGACTGGGGAGGTAGATTTCACCTCTGCTTCATAGACTTTGAAATTTCTTACATCTATTTTTAAAAACCAACAGAGTACAAAGAGAATAACTGGGTTGCCGTGAGATAATTAAGAATGTACAAGCGTCTCCTGTGTGCCAGGCGTGTGGTGTTCACGTGGACTCACCTGTTCCTGCAGTCTCGTGAAGGAGGGGCCGGTGCTTGTACCCCATGCTTGTTCTTCAGAAGTCAGTGACTTGACCAAGGTAATGTGGTGTGTATGGAGCAGAGCTGGAAATGAAGCCAGACCTCGCTGATGGCAAAGCCTGCGATCTTCCCATTGGCCTGCGGCCAGCCCTGCGACCAGCCCTGGCTCCACAGATGAGACAGTGAACACACAGTGTTTGCAATTAGGTTTATCTTGAAAGCTGCCGCTGCGGAAATTTTCGAACATATGCAGAAAGGGAAGGAACGATGTAATGAACCAATGATTATGTTAATGTTCTATTAGTGCTGTATTCTCCCACGGGGGCGGGGGAGGGGGCACTTGCTTCCGCACACGGGGGGGGGGGGGGGGGGGGGGGGAGGATGGGCTGGGGGCACTGAGTTTCCTCTGTCTTCCCTTTGCACCTGCCTATCCGTGTAAGGATATCTTCCTGAACTGAACCTGAAGTATCAGCGCTGCAGCCAGCCAGCACGCCCCAAGGCTCTCTGTTGTGATAAACCCCATGACAACTTGGGGAGGAAAGGCTGTAGTTCAGCTTCCGTGGTCCAATCACAGGCCATCATGAAAGGAAGTCTTGGTAGGAACCAGGAGGCGGGAACTGAAGCAGAGACCAGGGCTGGAGTGCTGCTTCCTGACTTGCTCACTATGGCTTGCACAGCCTGCTTCCTGAAAGCCCCCGGGACCGCCTGCCCAGGATTGGCACTGCCCACTGTGAGCTGGACCCTCTTGAGGATCAATCCTCAAACAAGGCAATGACTTACAGGCTTGTCTACAGGGCGCTTGGTGGGGGCGCTTTCCCAACTGAGGCTCTCCTCCAAGTGTGCTGCTAGCTTGTGTCACGTTGACAGATCACTAACGAGAACACGGGTGTTTGTAGGCTCACCTGGCTTGTCACCTGGGTGCTGGGAGCCAAACTCTGGTCCTGAGCAAGCCCTCTTAAGTGCTGAGTCACCTCTCCTGCCCTCCCACACGAATCTTACAGGAATACTTTAAAGCAAACTCGAGATATGTCATTCATAAATATTTCAATTTCTGAAAGGTAAAAAACAACCCACATCTACAATGCCATAATTATTCATAATAACATAACAGAAATTCCCTAAAATTACCTAGTAACCAAACCATGTACACCTTTGTCAAAATATATTTATTATATTTGTTAGTATTTATAATTCTCAAGCAGAGGTTCTCAACCTTTCTGATGCTGTAACCCTTTAATACAGTTCCAACCATGAAATTATTTTCATTACTCCTTCATGACTGTAATTTTGCTGTTATGAATTATAATATAAATATATGATCTGGAGGGTATCTGATACATGACCCCAAAGGGAAAACAACTTGAGTTTTTTTTTTTTTTTTTTGAGACAGGGTTTCTCCGTAGCTTTTTCGGTTTCTGTCCTGGAACTAGCTCTTGTAGACCAGGCTGGTCTCGAACTCACAGAGATCCGCCTGCCTCTGCCTCCAGAGTGCTGGGATTAAAGGCGTGCGCCACCACCGCCCGGCCAACTTGAGTGTTTAAGTGTCCTCAAATCCCTGCTGACTTTTTCTTCAGGTCACTGATTTACTGACTTACGTTCTTGGGTACTTCCTCAAGCCTTCTCTCCTGGAGTAGAGAGGACTATCAGCGTGGTCTCAGGAAAGACGTGGGGATTAGATCCTCTGGAATTGTGTTTACTTATGGTTGTGGGCAACCATTGGGAGCTGGGAACCCAGGTCCTCCTCTGAACCATCTCTCCAGCCCTATTCATCTGTTCATTTATTTTGTTCGTTATTTTGAGACAGGATCTCACAATGAAACTCTGGCGGGGCCTGAAATCCACTATCTAGACCAGGCTGTCCTCAAACTCACTTCCGGCCTCTTCTTTCCCAGCGCCAGCATTAAAGGCGCATGCCCTCACGTTCAACTCCTTTTTTTTTTTAAATTAGAGAAAGCAGATGTTGCTTAACAAAGTGTTCATGTTTATAACCTCAGGGAAAAGAAAGTCTCTTCCAACAGTGTGCTCATAGACTGTCTCCAGGAGGTTGGGTTCTGTTGGGAAAGACCCCACCGGCTCACCCAACTCCACCGCGCACCTTTAGGTCTGAGACAGAGCTGGGCAGGGGTGTAGCGTGACTGACTTCCTTTCTGTTTTGATCCCCGCGGTGCACAATGTTTAGATCCCGAGGAAGGAGCCGGTGGACGGGACAGCCCAGCTCCCAGCACACCCGCAGCAACCCTGTTTGTGTCACAGCCACGAAGCTGTGGCAGCTCTGCCTGGTCCAGGCGCGACTCTAGGACCCAGAGGAAGCTACAAGGTTGCAGTGTCCCACACAATCAAGAACAGTGTTCTCAGGAAAGAAGTGCGGGCAGCCGCGGTTCCCCAAACACAGGAGGCTCCTGACCACCGGCCTGCGGCTGGACGGAATGTTCCTGCGAGGGAAAAGCCTGGCTTTGTGTTGTACAGGGGAGGAAAATTCCTACTGCGGTTGGGAGCCTCTCTCTCGGAACCAGGGTTTCGACTGACACCTAGCGGCCGATTTGCGGAAGAGGGACTGATGCCACGAAAGCAAGCCCAGAGCTTTGGGTTCCCACGTCATCTTCTGGACCCGCCAGGTTCCCCTCCACAGGGCCATCCTGAGGCTGGAGCCTCACAAAACCCTAAATATTAGTGTCTTGACAGTAAAATCCCATCACTCTTGTCACAGCTCCAAATGATAGAGACGCAGTTAGAGGAAGAGATCAAGTCACATACAGGACAGTGTGGAAGCCCCGTGGGTCAGAGTCTGCCTAACCTGTGTGAGCGAGGCCCTTGAAGGCAGAGTCAGTAAAGAGACCCCGGAAGGCCCGAGACTGTGGGGGGTTTTGTTTGTTTTATTTTGCTTTAACTTCTAAAACTATTATTTCATTATTTTTTGTGTGTGTATGTGTTTTGACTACATACATGAATGTCTGGGTACACAGAAGAGGGCATCTTATCTCTTAAAACTGGAGTTACAGATGATTGTGAACGGCCATGTGGACGCTGGGAACTGAACCCAGATCTTCTGTAAGAGCAGCCAGTGCTCTTGACTGCTGTGATATCTCTCCAGTTCGTGTGTGTGTGTGTGTGTGTTAGAACTGAGCCCCAAGGCCAGAATGCTGGCACCTTCTCTGTCCCTGAGTTATGAACTCACTCCGTAAAGCTGGAGACTCACATCCCTAAAGATGGAGACAGAACCTGGGTTTTCAGAGCCCAACAGCCTTCATCCAAACCTGCACTGGCTTCTCTGCCTGGAACTCGGCCAGTCTCCTGGACTCTCTTGAACAGCGGCTTCTGCCTCTTACCTCCTAAAAGAGTCCTTCCTCTGCTTCCAACAGGGGCCGCACCTCCCATGAACGTTGTTGTATGGATTGGAGGTGATGTGTTCCGCCATTTAATCAGGGTTTGGCACATAGTAAGCAGCGGAGTCGCAGCTTGTACTGCCATGAGTTAGACATAGGAGGGACCGGCACAGAGGTGCAGCCGGGAGCCAAGAGCGGCCCTAAGAGCCCAAGGCTCTGGCCATCTTTGGTTTGAACTCCTAATCTCGTATCACCAGACAAGCCACTTCCACCCCAGAGCCTCTTGAAAACGTAGTCAGCATGCTGTTCTAGACTCCAGAGGAACATTAGTCTATCCTGCAGGCAGTAGATCCATCTGGGGGAGTCTAAAAGTTCCAATGACGGAAGGGAATTTAGCTCAGTGGGAGAGCAGGTGCCTGGCACACACTGAAAACCCCAAACCCAAAACTAATTATTATATCACACTCTGTGCCAAAGCGGAGCCGCTGGGACTGGGGCCACGCGGGCTAGGCTTTCTGGAGCTTCCTACACGATTCTAAAGCACATCCAAGGCTGAGAACCAGTAGGCAGAGTACCCTCTAAAGGCTCTCAAAGGACAGATGAAAAACAATAATTATCTGTAATTATTAGAGATGTAGCCAAGTGTTGCGTGAGAAGTGTCAGGCACCTCACCAGGAGCTCTGGGTGTGCTGTGACACTTCCAGTTAGCCTAGGGGTGGGCGTTAAGTATGGGTGTATTTGTGTGTGCACGCCATGTGCACCGTGGTGCGTGTGTAGGGATCAGAGAGTGTGTATGGAGTCTGCTCTCTCCTTTCACCTGCACAAGGGTTCAGGGGATCACGTTCAGGGGCCAGGCTTCGAGGCATCTCGCTGGCCCAGGGGTAGGGATTTTGTAGGAGACGTAAAGGACGTCTTCCTTGCCAGGTCTCTAAGTGTGGGAGCTCCCTCTCTCGGGCCTCTGTGACGCCCACATGGAAAGTCAATTGCCATGCTCCATTTTGTGTCAGACTCAGATGACATTTGTGTTCTGTTTAGTCCTACTTATTCGGGGTCAAATGTCAAGATCCTAAAACTTACAGGTGTGTGAAATATTCCTATGAGCTTAGAGCAAAGTCTAATTCAGACCAGGTATTTCCAGATAAAATTCAGTTTCCATATATGGGCTGTAACATACATTTTTATTAATTTTTCTGTTTTGCTTTAAAAAAAGATTTATTTGTGTGTGTGTGTGTGTGTGCGTGCTTGAATGTCTGTCTGTCTGTCTGTCTGTCTGAGTGCATGTGAGCACCTGGGCCGTAGGAGTCCAGAAGAGGGATTGGATGCCCTGCAGCTGGTGTTACAGGCAATGTGAGATTGCCCAGTGTGGGTGCTGGGAACCAAACTCTGGTCTTTTACAAGTGCAGCAAACGCTCTAACTGCTGAGCCATTTATCCAGCCTCTTTGGGCTTTCTTGAAGCAAGAGCTTGTTATATGTCGCAGGTTGGCCTGGAATTCGTTATGTAGACCAGGCTGACCTGGCGGCGTTCCTTTGGCCTCTGCCTCCTGAACACTGGGGTTATATCAGCCTTCAGCTTTGTATCACCACGCCCAGCTTATTAAGTATGTTTACACTGAAAACAACAAACAACGAAAAGCAAAAACTTGGCGTAGCCACTGAAGGAATGAGTATAAGGTGCTGCCACCTTGTGGCAGAACGTGCCACACACACGCAGTCCTGCCTAAGGTTGGCAGGCGGTTCAGCCCCAGGAGCCTGCCTCTCTGCCTTGTTTCTGCGGCCTTTCTAGCCTCAGCACTGTTTTGTTTATCCAAACATAAAACAAAACAAATTGATGTCAGCAGCGTCAGAACGATAAGAGACCAAGAGACGACCACAATGCCGCCCTTCCCTTGTGTTTACTAAGGGTGGATATGCCCGCTGTCAAGTTACTCTCTGAGGACTGAAATTTTACCTAAAAGTGTTTATATCTGTGTCAGAGCTGGAGATATGGCTCAGAGGTTAAGAGCACTGGCTGCTCTTCCAGAGGACCTGAGTTCAATTCCCAGCCACCACATGGTGGCTCAGAACTATCTGTGATGAGATCTGGTGTGTGTATATATAATAAATAAATATGTGTGTGTGTGTGTAGGTTAAAGAACAATGTTTTGAGGCATTTCTTTCCTTTTTCTTGTGGATTATGGGAATCTCCCTGGGTCACCAGCTTACCAGTTTTGATGCATTTACCTCGAAACTGAGCCATCTTGTGAACCCTGAGGATTTTTTCTTTGTTTGTTTTGTTTTAACGGGGACAATACTGATCTCATGGTATTGTGTGGTGGTTTTTTCTGTTTTTCTTTCTGAAATGCTGTGTGTCCCACCCAGGGCCTTATGCGTGTTGGGCAGATGTTTTACCACTGAGCTGCACCCCGGCCCTCCTCGTGTTGCTGTGAAGGTAAAAGACATGCGTGGTACTGGAAAATGGATAGCAGGCGATGGATGGGACAAATGCTCCCCCTTGCTTCTGTGCTGTCCCCGGACCGATGTGAACACCTCACGCTGGGCTTTGCTGAGGTTTCCAAGTGCCGAGGCTTGGGACCCTGTGTCAGCGTCCCCAGGTTCTGCTCATGCCCTACTCCTGACCCTTCCATGTGCTCCCGGATGGACCACCGGGACCAGCTCTCTGACGTCATTCCCCACGCTCTCCCTTGCTGCCCCTTGCCGACCAACCTCTTCCTTTCTGCTGCCTCCACCTGGGGGCTCCCTCAAGCCTCCACAGGTCCACACATCACACATCCCGGCTTCTATAGATGTTGGTTCAATGCCTTATCTTCAAAGCCTTCGTGGGCCGGGCGGTGGTGGCGCATGCCTTTAATCCCAGCATTCGGGAGGCAGAGGCAGGTGGATCTCTGTGAGTTCGAGACCAGCCTGGTGTACAAGAGCTAGTTCCAGGACAGGCTCCAAAACCACAGAGAAACCCTGTCTCGGAAAAAAAAAAAAAAAAGAAAAAAAAAAAAAGCCTTCGTGGTGTTCCACACAACAGAAACCCCAACCACCAACAGAAACCCCAGCCACCCCCCAGCTGCGACAGCAGTCAGCTTATAGAACAAAATGCAAGAGTCCCGCTTCCCTGAAGTCTTAGCGGTGTCTTTCCCCGGCCCCAAGGGAACCTGGCCCCCCATTCCCGCTTTTTCATTATGACTCTACAATTTTTTAAACATTTTTTTAATTTATTTATTTATTATGTGTACAACATTCTGCTTCCCACACACCAGAAGAGGGCACCAGACCCCATTACAGATGGTTGTGAGCCACCATGTGGTTGCTGGGAATTGAACTCAGGACCTATGGAAGAGCAGTCAGTGCTCTTAACCACTGAGCCATCTCTCCAGCCCCCGAGTGCTGGAATTAAAGGTGTGCGCCACCGCCACCCAAGTCAAATTTATTAAATAATAGTAAATGTACAAGCTTCTTGCTGGTTTATTGACTACGAATTGCCATGCAGTCTGGATTTCCCTTGGCAGCTGGCCACTGGGAAGCAGGACTTCTTGTATTCTAGTTATTTAGTTACTTTTGAAACAGACTCTAGTGTAGCCTGAGATGACCCTCAGCGTCCGACACTCCTGCTTCAAGTATTGGGATTGCAGCAATATACTACCACGCCTGTTATACTTGATATTAATTACTGTCAATAACTGTCCAACGACACGTCAAACATCACAGCAATTGCATCCATATCTATACATATACATAGGTTATAGGATGGCTGCGGAGGGCTGAAGAGAGCCCTGTTCATCAGAGTTCCAAGAGGCCCTTGCTAGAGATGGAGGTGGATACAGGCAGTCACTGGAGGTGGTCAGGTCAGAGACTACCAAACCCAGCTGGGGAGCAATAGAATAACAGAGCTGACCTGCCCAGGGGCAGAACCATGAAGGCCAGGTGTAGCACAAGGTCCAGACAAATGGACAGACAGACAGACAACAGTGCGAGCGGGCTGCCTCAAGCAGAGGGTACCAAGATGGGGTGAAACTTGAGACAATAAGGAGTTCTGTGCCTATCAGTCCCTGGACACACACACACACACACACACACACACACACCGCACAGTCGGATGACAGGTTGATGGGGCCATTTCCATAGCAACTTTAGGCGTCTTTTTTTTTTTTTTTTTTGGTTTTTCGAGATAGGGTTTCTCTGTGGGTTTGGAGCCTGACCTGGAACTAGCTCTTGTAGACCAGGCTGGTCTCAAACTCACAGAGATCCGCCTGCCTCTGCCTCCCGAGTGCTGGGATTAAAGGCGTGCGCCACCACCGCCCAGCTAGGCGTCCTTTTTATAGGGTTCGAGGTGTTCTACCTTCTGTCCGACTGGTATGTATGATCAGTTCTAGAGCCTGGTTTTTCTGATATGGCTTTAAAGACTTATTTTTGTTTATGTGCATCATGTGCATGTGTGAAGACATGCCGTGTGTGTGCCAGTGCTCATGGAAGGCAGAAGAGGGTGTATGAACCCCTAGAACTGGAGTCACAGGCAGGGTGAGCCCACTGGCCATCTGAGCCAGCTCTCTGGTGTGGTGTTAATATGCCCGTGTGCTACTATGTTACCACTTTTCTTTAGAGTTGAGGTCTTTTAAGGATGATCGATTAGGCTGACTGGTGATGGGACACGCCCTTAATCCCAGCACTTGGGAGGCAGAGACAGATGGATCTCTGTGGGTTTGAAGCCAGCCTGGTCTACATAACAGTTCCAGGACGGTCAAAGTCACATAATAGAGAGACCCTGTCTCAAAAAAAAAATCAGAAAAATAATGATTGATTAGGGGCCAGAAAGACAGCTCAGTGGTTAGGTTACTTCCTGTTCTTGCTGAGGATGTGGGTTTAATTCCCAGCACCCACACGAAGGTTTACAGCCATCCATAACTGCAGTTCTTGGGGATCTGATGCATATACACAGGCGAGCATTCACATACATAAAATTAAAGTAAATATTTTAAAGAAAAGTATCAGTCTGTGTCTCACGGCGCTGGGCAGGCCGGTGTGCACGAGATACAGGGTGAACCCAAATGGAGCTGGTGGAATGCAGTCACCCAGGGCCTGAAAGCCAATTTTACACAACGTGTGCTAACTCAGGCAGGGCGCAGCCTACTCTTGGAAGCCTACTTGGCTCTCACTGCTTAATTGAAACAATGTCCAAAGTCCATTTGATGACAATGTATATCATGATCTTTAAGCCCTAACAAAGTCCAAAAGACAGATTTCCTATATGGGTCTTCCTAGCATAAGTGACTCCTTGGCACAGTAGGAAATGGATACACACAGTAGGAAAGGGTTCCACTCCCAGGGTTGGTTTTAAAGGGACCTCTTCCAACAGCAGCAGCCAAGAACTGCCTTTTACTTGCCTACATTCTTTTGCTCAGGCAAAAGGAAAGAGAAAGGGCTTCATTTCTCTACATGGTTTATATTTTATGAAATAACCTTTTTTTTTTCTATTGGAGCCACAGAATCTTAGCATTAACAGGGAATTCTCCTTCAAAGTTGAGGCAATCCTCCCGCCTCAGCCACCAGCATGGTAGGGTAACAGGTGTGCTAGAGTCTGGGAATTTTCACTAGGGTTATAAAACTGCACATTGGGATTGGGAAATAGATCTGAACTATGGAGAAGCTCACCTTCCCCCACCATCCCCTACCCCGCTCAGCCCTATGAACTGTGGATCTGTGGGTGATGGAGCCACGTGGGACAAGACTGAGGTAGGATGGTGCTTAGCCACGCGGAACCTCCTGCCTAAGCCAAGCATGGCAACCTTGCCTCTGCTCCGAGCACTGCTCAGTGCGAGGTCGGAGGACCCGAAGTTATCTTCCACTCCTCACTGTGGGCCGCCCAAGACGGAGAGTTATCAGAGTGTGGTGTTGGCACGGACTCTTGGACTCAGGCTGTTAAAATAACAAGTTTCAATATCAAGACACCACTCACCAAGTACTTTTTGCTCCGTGTTAAGGAGGGGTCCTGTTGTTAGCAGTGGGGGTGGGGAAGGGCTCCTTTCCTGAGGTCTGCCTGCTTTGGCTGGGATTAAGGAGTGTGCTACCACACCGCAAACCCGGGATTCTTCAGTGCGGAGAAAATCTCAGGGTGAGAAGAGAGTTTGTTTGCGCACGGACAGCAGTAGAAAGACACTCGGGGGAAAGACAGTAGGCAACCACGTGTGGGCGTGGACGTCTCGGGAACACGTGTGGGCGTGGACGTCTCAGGAATTGTAGTTAAGTGGCTGAGTCACCACTGCGTGTTGACTGTAGAGGCTTTGGGGATTCCATTGCTCAAAATGTAAGGAAGGGCTCCTTCCTTACACACACCCGTCCTTTTTAATGGTTATAGAGACGGCTCGGACAGGATTGCAATCTGATGAGGTAAAACCCTGGGTCACAAAGGTTATGCAAGGGAGATATGTCTTTCACTAGATAGATTTTCTCTTGAGATCACCAGAAAAGTGTAGGTTTACAGCTGGGAAAAGAGAAAGATTATATCAGCTTAGTCCTTAACTACTGAGCACCCATATTTTATTTCTTTGTAATTTATTTTATTTGGTTTTTCAAGACAGGATTTCTCTGTAGCTTTGGAGCCTGTCCTGGAACTAGCTCTGTAGACCGGGCTGGCCTCGAACTCAGATGGAAATCTGGACTCTCAGTTGGTGTGGGACTCCACTCCAGGCTAGCACCCTTCCCACAGCCCTTAAACTCCCTTCTTTCCATCCTGCCTGGGGGTGACCCAGGAAGATGACCCCTCCAAGGTCCTTCCGGGTTTCCTTCCCGCGCTGATGCCAACGCAAATAAGCAAAAAATAACTTCTAAGTATTTTATTTTATTTTTTTATGGCTGGAGAGACAGCCGTGGGTGCTGGGAACCGAACTCTTATATTTTTGGTTGTGAGCCTAGCCTTTAACGGCTGAGGCATCCCTCCAGCCCACTTCTAAGTATTTTAATATTTCACGATGAAGATCACAAAGGCATTAATTTAGAGGACTTCAGGCCTGAAAACCACCCCACCCCACCCCCGCAGGCAAGATGCTTCAGCAGGCGGAGGTGCTTCCCGAGGACCCGAATTTGGTCCCTGGGACCCACCTCGTGCAAGGAGAGCTAGAAAACTACTGCAGGTGGTTCTTGGGCCGCACAGGGGATGGGGCACAGTGCCCCCATAAATGGATTTACATATACATATACAAACAAAAATAATAATTCAATGTATGGGATTAAAAATAAAAAACGAGAACCAACATTCAAAGTCTGGACATAGCGGTGATAGCTCAATAATAGTGTGAATATAATTAACAATAATTGCACATGTGAAATGTGTATATGTATACACACATATGTATATACACACGTTTATACATACATGTGGAATATATACATACGTGTATATATTAAGTGTGCCATATATAATATAATAATATATATTACATATATATGATATATATTGCACACTTACAAGAAAGTTTTGGGGTAAGTGAAGAAAAGTCAAGGCTCCTACACCCTGTGGCACAGGTCAAACCTGGGTTCTCACGCCCACTCCCAGTTGATTACAGCACCTGCCCGGAGGGACACCTCCTCGCTCCTCAACCTCAGTCTCTCTGTGAGTGGTGGTTTCAAAGATGACCTTCGGGGTTGCGCAGAGTTCAGTTTCCGGAGTGCGCCAAGTTCAAGCTGGCGACCTCAGGCCCGGCGCCGGGCGCTGCCACCAGTGGCGCGGGGGTCGCCTGGAGCCCTGAGCTAGGACGCCGGGCGCGTGCGCAGTGGTCTCGGGCTCTGCTGACCGTTGTCCCCCTCCGCCGCTGCCCAGGGACGGCTCCCCCGCCGCCTCGCCTGCCTTCCCCCCCCTCCCCGGCTCGGGTCACAGCTCCACAGCGCAGCCGGGGAGGGGAGGAGCCCTCCAGCGCAGAACTAGGGCTCTCGGCTCGGCCCGCCCAGAGGGGCGTGGGAGGGCGGGGCGGCGGACTTCGGACTCCAGCCCCCACGCTCGGCTTTCCCTGCCTCCCTCCGCTCTCCCGGGCCATCAGGGAGCCATGTCTGCGCTGCTGGGGCTCCGGCCCGAGGTGCAGGACACCTGCACCTCGCTGGGGCTGATGCTCTTGGTCGTGCTGCTCATGGGGCTGGCCCGCGTGATCGCCCGGAGACAGCGGCACAGGCCCACGGCCCACGCCTTCATCCTGGAGTTTCTAGCCACCTTCCAGCTCTGCTGCTGCACCCACGAGCTCCAACTGCTGAGTGAGCAGGAACCCGCGCACCCCACCTGGACGCTGACCCTCATCTACTTCTTTTCCTTGGTGCATGGCCTGACCCTGGTGGGCACAGCTAGCAACCCGTGCGGCGTGATGATGCAGATGATTCTGGGGGGTATGTCCCCGGAGTCGGGGGCCATGAGGTTGTTGGCTCAGCTGGTTAGCGCCCTGTGCAGCAGGTACTGCGTAAGCGCCCTTTGGAGCCTGAGTCTGACCAAGTACCACTTCAACGAGAGGAGCTTAGCTTGCAAGAATCCCATCCACACGGACATGTCCAAAGCGATCATCACAGAGGCCATCTGCTCCTTCATTTTCCACAGCGCTCTACTGCACTTCCAGGAGGTCCGAGCCAAGCTTCGCATCCACCTGCTGGCTGCACTCATCACCTTTTTGGCCTATGCAGGTTTGTCCTTCCCACAAAACACTAGGCTAGGCGGTACCGAACCCCCATGACCAGAGGTTCCAAGTTCTTTACCGATACATTTGAGTCCCCTACTTCGATGTGATGGAATACTTGCACCCTTCCCCGGGCCCCTTATTGTTATTCTGACCACTTTGCAGCAAGTGCCTAGCGGTTGGCGCCAACATACAGATCGTCATTCAGTGCTGTTTTGAACACCCAGAGAAAGCAGACACTCCCGTGCCGAAACTAAGATGTCGTTAGATTACTGCCAAGGGCTTAGATAGCCTACAAGGGGCTGTTTTAATGTCAGAAAGATGGCTTATCAGTTACGGCTTTCATGCCAAGCTGGTATAGATTGCTTTTGACACCCTTACTGAGAAATGATCCCGGCTAAAGTTCCTTCCAGCTTGAAGTGCATGGTTGGTCAGGAGTTAAGAGTGGGAGCAGAAGTTCCGTTTCGCGTTTCCTACAGACACTTGCCGTATTTCCTTTTGGAGAGTTTACACGGGAATTTTTAAAGTAATCTAGCATGAAAGGTGTGTTTCAAAATTAAATTGTGCTCAAACAAGCTCTTTAAAAGCAAGTAAGTCTCAGCTAGGTGTGGTGGCACACGCCTTTAATCCCAGCACTTGGTAGCCAGAGGCCAGAGGGTAATGGTAAATTCAAGGCCAGACAGTAGTAAATACTGAAATCCTGTCTACGGAAAACAAAACAAAAACCAGAAAAAGATCTCCAGAAGTCCTATTTACTTATTTACCTTGACAAACCTTGACTTTAATGATAAGATGTGCCTTAGTGGGTCACTTAAAAGGATGAAATTCTTTACTGGGATTTAGTGGAATTATAAAAATGTTCTAGAGGCATGAATACACTGAAGGAGACTTATAGTAATAGTCTCTTCTCCCACTAAAGGTGGAGCCATGGGAAATGGTAAAGAGCTCTTCCTAGCATCCGTCAGGCTCTGCGTTCAGCCCCTGGTGTGGCAAACAAAATTCCTTTAAACTGAGGAAAGTATATTTCAAGAGTGTGTTTGACTTCCTAGGGTAAGATGAAAGACTACCCAATTTTCCCTTCTTTGAACCTAGTACTAGTTTCTTAGTAGACGCACATGAAAATCCACTGTGGGGGCACAGAAGAGGGCAGGTGCTTATCTGAGGAGCCAGTGCATCAGCTTCAGCTAAAGCAGAAGCATTGCTATGTGTGAGCCCTGTTAGCCACAGCCTTGTATTTGCCAATTAAAGCAGAAAAGAGCCGGGCAGGTGATTCATGCCCGTAATGCTAGTGCTGGAGAGGTAGAGGCAGGAGGATTAAGGTCATCTTCTGCTACATGGTGGGTATGAGGTCAGTCTCTAAAAACAAAAAAAAAAAATTGAGATTTGTTTATAGTTATAAAAAAGAAAACCATTCATGACACCCAGATCTTTCTCATTCTGCCTCACTCCCCTGCCTCTGTTGACTGTTGTGGTGCTGGTGTTCTTGTATTTTTATGTTTTTAGCACCAAGTTATGATTCCATAAATACTATGCATACTATTAATTGTTCTGAGCTCAGAATGTAGTTCACAGAAAAAATGCTGGTGTATGCACATGGCCCTGGTCTCACCCAGGGGTAAAAATGGCATTCCAAAGAGAAGCAGAGTGACACTTTTAGTCCTTCATGAGTAAAAAGCCAGTGGAGGACTCTAGAATGCCGTTTGGAGGGCTCTGAAACTCTGCCGGTTTCCTGAATGTGACTACTCACATTACCTGGGGGTCTCAACAATCTGTGTTCAGATCACCGAGGCGGTGTAAACATATGCCCACCTGGCGCAGAGATCCGCCTCTCACTGCCCTTGGAAGGAGCTCGGCAGTGGCGCGGGTTAAAGTTCTCCCCAGGTGATCCCATTACGAAACCACGGTTGTGAACGTCGCTCTGGAGTCCAGACCTGCCTTGGCCACCTCGGCAGCCGCTAGCTCCACGTGCCTGTGTAGATGAAAGCATGGGCACCGCAGGCAGCAGGCCCATCGCACATCCGCTCACCGCACTGCACTGCAGCTGGTGGCTACGGCATTGGACGGGGCTTGAGACTCCAGGGCTGGAACCAAACACACAGCTAACTAGCTACATCAATTCAGTCTATTACAGATGTGTTTTTCCACTGTCTTTCTACCAGTATAAGGGCGATAAGTCCCCCCAGGGTACCTGATACAGACCGGATCACTTTGCTAAAGATTCATGAGTCATCTTAATTCTTACGATCATCCATGGATGAGCACATCGCTATTATTCCAGAGTGAGTAAAACAAGTGACAGCCAGCAGTGAAATGCCTTGTCTCGGGCTGCAAACCGTCTAGGCTGGAACCACGGAACCACTGCTCAGGCCACTATCGCGCTTCCTCAGGAGTTACAAAGGCGCGCACGATCACGTACGGCTTGGGAATGAAGAGGGAATGAAGTTCTGACGTACGCCATGTAGACGAACCTGACGTGAAGCCGAAGAAGCCAGGCACAAAAGGGCCAATACTGTGTGACTCTACTTCCAGGAAACAATACAGACAAATTCCAAGAGTAAGGGAGTAAATAGAGGCGACCAGAACAGGGTCGAGGAAAGAACGGGTAGGGGTGCATGATTGAGTAGGTGCGGGGTTCGTGTTTGAAGCAATGGAACGCTTTTTGGAAAGATTGGATCAGGGGTGTTGGTTGAGGCCTGTAACCTGGGGAAGCTAAGGCAAGAGGATGATAAATTCAGGTAAGCCTGGGCTACATAGTGAGTTTGAGGCCAGCCTAGGCTACACGAGATCCTATCATAAACAGGTTGGAAAGGAAGAACACTGGGAAAACTTCAGGGACTGGGATACTTCTGGGAAAAGACTACGCCATCAGCAGGCCAGAAAGCTGCGAACAGCAGATGGCAGGCTTTATGACGTATGTGCATGTGGGAATTTAACATTTTTAATTATTAAATGATTCTGTTGCCAATGAATCCTTAAACCCTGGGTTAAACAGGCTTCTAATTTTAAGGTCTTACAGAGACATGGCTTTGCTTCTATGAAGTGTGAAACTCCAGGAGGAGGGTGTGGAACAGGCCTGAGGTCCTTTTATCCAGAGTGGGTGGCCCCAGAGAAGCCACCTTGGAAAGGACCACACTTACACTTATCACCACCGGTCAGACGTCATCACTGCTCTACAGAGAATGTGCCTTGGACTAGGTGAATGTCTGGTGCCGATTTGAGCGCAGAGCTGCAGGCTCCTAGTGTTGTGTGTGGGGCTCAGTACCCCATTCTTATGGCTGGAGGCTCAGACTATACACTCTGAATTTTCATGTGTGAACAGAGGCATCTTGTCGTTACCACGTACATACTGACTGGCTCTCGGCTTTCCTCACAAAAGAGAAAAGCTTTGTGGGTAAGCAGAGCCATCAACTGTCTTTTTTTAAAGACGGAGTCTTTTCTTGCTGTGTTGTTACCCAGGCTGCTCTCAAATGCCCACTTAATTGATCCTCCACCTCAGCTTCCGTTCTCTGAAAACTTATTTATTTTGTATGTGTGTGTGGGGGGGGGGATATACATGCTCTAGCCCCTATGTAGACAGCTGAGGACAACTTGATAGTACCACATCTCCCCTTCCACCATGTGGGTCCCTCGGGTTGTCCTCAGGTTGTCAAGCAAGAACCTTAAGCTTCAGAGCCACCTTGCTGGCCCCCACCTGTGCTTCCTGAACAGCTGGGGTCCCAGGTATGCAATGCCAGGCCCGGAACTGCCGAGCTGTAAGCTACTGATGAAGGTAATGGAGAAATGCATTCACTTTCTGTGCATAATCAGGTATTTTAAAACGTTAAGCATGGATGTTGTCTTTATTGCTGTAGTTTCTCGTGTGTAGAATTTTAAACTACACGCTGTCTATGACATAATGCCCGTGTCCCCTACAGAGAAAGCTATGAGCAGAGCTCAGACATGCTCTCCAGATCTGGAGCTAGGACCCAGCAGATTATCACCGCACAAGCAGCCAGACTTTCTAACTTCTCCCCGCCCCTCCCTGGAGAAACTGTAGTATTTTTACTTGATCCACCATCACTTCTGGGTTTTTAGTATCCATCCAGCTGGGACTGCAGGTGAGAGTATTTGTCCAACGAAAAAGAAACTAAGAGCTTAAATATATCTTCATTTAAAACAGGAACTAAATAAAACGAATACAATCACCAATTTCCAAATGAAAACTAGTTTCCAGACAGGTGAGACAGCTCAGCGGGTTAAGACGCTTGCCACCAAGCCTTACGACCTGAGTTTGGTCTCTGGGACCCACGTGGTGGGAAGAAAACCACTCTGAAAGTTGTCCTCTGACCACCACATGAATGCTGAGGTACCCAGGTGCATCCCCTCACCAGATAAACCCAAACACCAAAAACTAGTTTAAACAATGGTCCCAAATTTTTCACAACACCAGTCTAATTTTGCTGTTAAGAGGCCAGGTTGAGTTGGACTGTGTGCCCTTAGGTATTTGTGTCCTGTTTCCCCATCTTTGAGATGGGTACTGCTATCTCAGCGGGTATGAGGAATTGCATTTCAAACTCACAGCTTGCTCCTGGCATAAACGAGGAAATGTGGCTTTCGTCCCTATTTCTCTGCCCTGCCATTTCCCACGGGTCTCCTGTATTGTGTGACCATTTTTGCAGAATTCTAATCGACCTCACATTTCCTTTAGCCAGAAGTGCGTCATGAAGACCGCCCAGCACAGCCACCAGAGCCTGAGGAGAAATTCCCTCCCAGCTAGAATCCTGAGGCAGCGCAGAACAACCCACCCCCTCCGCCCCCAGGTGTGGGGTGTATACGTGAAGGACCCAGGTGTGGGGTGCATACGTGAAGGACCTAGGTGATGCTGATATTGAGTAGATGGTTTCATTTTGGGGCGAGACGGGCAAACCTGAGATCACTTGTGCAGCTGCTTCTGTTTCGGCAGTAGTGGGATCAAAAGCCAAGAAGGCTTGCTCACATCTGGCCGCAGGTGCTTGTCACCTGGGGCACCTTGGTTCCCTCCACAGAGTCTCTCGTCCTCCAGCAGCCTAGACTACTAACAGGTGCAGAGCATTGTTCCAAGAAAGCAAAGAAGTGGGGGTCCAGACACCACAGCGACTCAGAATTTTGCATCCAGAACGCAGCCTGACCTCTGCTGCACTTTGTCAGTTCAAATCACAGAGCTGACCCTACCTGAGGGACGCCATGGTCCTAGTCGCAGTTCCCACAGGCCCGGAGGGTTCGAGGACAGGGAAGGGACAGAGCTTCAGTTCCAAGACGTAAGAGATTTCATGAAGTCGGACCTAACAGTCTTCACATGCCATGGCCCGCGGTACTGAAGCGAAGCAAACAAGTGGTCGGTCAACGGCTCGGGGCGTTTCTAATGACAAAGATCTGGACGTCTTTACGTTTCTGCCCATGGCATTTAGTACAAAGGAGCCGAATTTACTCTATTTCTGTGGAAACTGTAAAGAGCAACTGCCAATCAAACAATTCTCTTGAACTTAGCGCTAAGGGTCCCCAGATCTCATTAGGGCTGACATTCCACGGTGGCTGTTGGAGAATGATTCTGATGTCCTCAGATGACACCCGTTGTAGCTGCTGGGGCACGGGTCGCGGTTGGTGAGTTTAGTTCACTGCTCAGCAGCCTCCTCTCAGCAGCGCTGTTCCTGGCCTGGGAAATCTCAGTAGTGAGTCCCAGGAAAGGCTCCCAATTCCCAGCTCCCCTTGACCCCATTCCATCAAGACAGTTAACATGCTACAGAGGCCCATGTCTGTCACAGTTCATGTGTGTGAAGAAGCGTCCACTTGGAAGGGGCACGCCACGGGCACTAGCAAATACACCGCTACGGCTCTGCCAAGCAGTGTTGGTCAGTCATCCAGCCTTCCTTCCCTTGTTGGCTATGACTACATCAGGAGGCCATTGTGGCCAGGCTGGCTGCCACCACATCCAGGATCCACCTGTCTCCACCCCCAATGCTGCAGTTAGAGCACATGCAGCACCTACCCGTCTGGGGACTCGAACTCGGGTCTCCCTTCATACTCCTGCAGCAAGCAGTCTGGCCCTCATTTCTTAATCCTTGTAACTGCTGTCTTTGAGTTCTGCCATTCAGTCACCTAAGCACGCTGCTGATGGGAAAACATGGATGCACTAGGAATGCTTCGGTCTATTTTACTTTCCGTTTTTCATGAAAAGGCACGCGTGTGCTCAGGAGGGGCTGCACCATTTCCTCCATACACAGACACGCGTGTGCTCAGGAGGGGCTGTGCTGTTTCCTCCATCCACAGGCATGCGTGTGCTCATGTGTGCTCAGGAGGGGCTGCACCATTTCCTCCATACACAGACACGCGTGTGCTCAGGAGGGTCTGCACCGTTTCCTCCACACACAGACACGCGTGTGCTCAGGAGGGGCTGTGCTGTTTCCTCCATCCACAGGCACGCATGTGCTCATGTGTGCTCAGGAGGGGCTGCACCTTTTCCCGTCTAACCACAGTCCCCTCTCACCTCTGTCACTCACAGGAGGGAGCCTCACCGGAGCGCTGTTTAACCCGGCTCTGGCGCTGTCTCTGCACTTCCCCTGCTTTGATGAATCCTTCTACCAGTTCTTTGTAGTATACTGGATTGCTCCTTCTCTAGGTAAGCATATTTTTATTTATTATAGGTTAGGGTATTTAATAGATTAATTATGTGTGTGGGTGTTTTTTGCATGCATGCGTGTGCACTGCTTGTGTGCCTAGTGCCCTTGGATCTCCTGGAACTGTACTGTAGTTAGCGGATGGGTGTGAGCTGTCATGTGGGTCCTGGGAATTTTTGTTTTTTGTTTGTTTTTTGTTTTTTCGAGACAGGGTTTCTCTGTAGCTTTGGTGCCTGTCCTGGAACTAGCTCCTGTAGACCAGGCTGGCCTCGAACTCACGCCACCACCCGGCTAACCAATTGCTGTGAAGAGCAAACAGCGCTCTTAACTGCCGAGTCATCTTTCCAGCCTCCAAAGTTAAATATTTTAAAATATTGTATCTCAAAATATGACAATACATGAGCCAGGAATGATGACACATGGCTTTAATCCCAGCACTCAGGAGGCAGAGGCAGGAAGATCTTTAAGTTAGAAAGTTTGAGGCTAGCCTGGTCTACAAAAGCAAGTTCCAGGACAGTCAGGGATGTTACACAGAGAAAACAAAACAAAACCACACAAGAATGTTATACTATCA
This sequence comes from Microtus oregoni, assembly GCF_018167655.1. Classification (NCBI taxonomy): domain Eukaryota; kingdom Metazoa; phylum Chordata; class Mammalia; order Rodentia; family Cricetidae; genus Microtus; species Microtus oregoni. The sequence continues at coordinate 2,596,737 of NW_024543059.1, forward strand.
ATTTCTGAAGCCAGAGAAGAGACAAAAAGAAAAACTTAGCATGCTAGAAAAGCATTTTTATTTCGTGCTGTGTCCCTGGAAGCTGCATGTGCAGGGGCATTCACCCGTGTGTACATGTGGAGACTAGAGGGTGATTTTTTGGGTCCATGACTCTCTATTCTTATGATAGAGAGCTCTCCCGTTCTAGCTAGACTGACCGGCAGGCGAGCTCAGTGTCTATCCATCTCTGTCCCCAACTCCAAGGCTGGGCTTACAAGGCACATGCTGCCACGCCCAACTTTTATGCAGGTACCTGGGATCCAAATTCACGTCCTCATGATCAAACAACAAGCACTTACCCACCAAGCCATCGCCCCAGCTCCTGATGCTGTGTTTGGACAGACAGCTGCAGATATGGTTTAGCGCTTCCCTACTTGAAGGGAACAATGAAAGGTCATTACTTCCATTCAAAAATAATCCTTCAGTTGCACCTGGAGTGGAGCCTGAAATTCTAGTGACTGCTGAGGCAGGAGGATTACAAGCATAAGGCCTGCTTGGGCTACAAAGCAAGTTCAAGTCCAGCTTGGACAACTTACTGAGACTGTCCCAAAATGCAGTGTGAAAACCAGGACGAGGTTATAGTGGTAGAGAACTTGCCCTGCATGCCCAGGTCCTTGGGTTCTAATCTAGGCCATAATAACTTTTTAGTAGCCAGAGACGTGGTTCTGTTGATAGAGTGTTTGCCTGGCCCTGGGCTCAGCCCCAGCGCTGCATAAAGCTGGGGATGGTGGTCACGCCTGTAGCTGGGGATGGTGGTCAGCCTGTAGCCAGGGATGGTGGTCATGCCTGGAGTCTCTGCACCCAGGAGGTAGAAGCAGGAGGAGCAGAAGTTCAAGGTCACTCTCAATTACTCAGAGAGTTTGAGACCAGCCTGCACTACAAAACTTATCTCAAAAATGATAAAATAAATCTTTTTTTTGCACTAAATACTTTTCCCCAAATTTGTGAGTTCCAAAGCAAATATCATTTAATCATTTAGGTTGCTTTCCATATTTGTCAAAGAGCATCCTGTACAACACTGTCGTCCACGTAGCCTCACATTGACTCCTAAGTCCCATCCGCGTTACTGCAGTCGGGATCAGGACGGGGACATGGCCCACGAAGTGCGTCCGTAGCATGCTCGAGGCTCTATCCATCGTATCAGAGAAACAAAAACTCTTTTAAAGAGGGATCAAGGAATGTACTATAAAGATAATACGCATTTTATATATTGCCAGTGTTTATGTTACCAGCATTTCTTCCTTTTACTTAGTCATCAGCTAAATAAAATAGGCAAAACACCTATACAATAAAAGTAATTTATAAAAAGTTAAAAAAGATTGAAGATTTGAGGTTGGAGGCACTACTCAGTGGTCACAGCTTCTCTAGTGTATGCAAAGCCTGGATTGAAGACACAACATTGCAAAAACAACAAACACAAAAACGAAGCATTACTAATTGTTTTAAACTATAAAGACTGAAGCACTGGTTTTAGGTATTTGCGTGGGACACATCTGTAAAACCCGCTATGATGGCCCATGAAGCCAGAGCGAGAGCCTCACGTACACACCCAGACACTCTGGGTGAATATCCCAAGGGAGCTATCCAGGTATTTCCTCCCTTGGAGTCCCACCTACTCTCCAGAGATTTTTCTTTTCTTTAATCTATGTTTGCTCTACTTTAAAACAACAAAAACATCAAAATGTGAGAACTCCTGCCTCCCGAGCCACCTTTGAGGCGTGGAGAAAACTCGGCCACTTGGCGGGGGAACAAAGGACTTAAGCGCAGGGTTTCTCACCGGCCAGGACTGGAGCGAAGCGGAAGTAGAGCGAGTCCCACGGCTTCAGTGCCGTAACCCCCAGTGCGCACCGTTGTTGCCGGACAGAGAAGCACAGAAACGCGAGCACAATCTTAATTTGTTCCCACACAGCCACGACCGCCTTCCCTACAGACTTTGGGTTTTGTCTTCCAGGCGTGCTGCTGATGATCCTGACGTTCAGCTTTTTCCTTCCGTGGCTGCACAACAACCAAACGACGAACAAAAAGGAGTAACGACTCCCACAGACTCAGACTCAGTCACCGGACAGTCTGACCCACGTGACCCCCTCTCAAACTCGGGCCGCACTGGACTCGCCGCTGTCTCAACGTCCTCTGTGGACGGCGTCTTAATGTTTTCACGACCTGCACTTAAAATTACTGTGAAAATGAGGTAGCCTGTCTTCCCAACTAAGACCTGTTCTTCTGAGTGATGTATTAAATGCTGCTAGAAAAGGCTCATTCATTAATCCTCTATAAATCCCCGGTGATTACTCACCGTGATAAAAAACCAAGTGAATACAAAGTTAAGTGGGGGAGGACCAAAGAAATTCTGTACTGACCCTCTGAATGACCTGGGCTCTAAGCTCAAGCGTCACACTCGGGGAGCGAGAGGAGGTGCTTTTTGGCCACATCTCAGTGACACCATCAGTGATGGTATCTCTTAAAAGAAGAGTTGGTTTGACACAGGTCTCACTTGTGGCCTGGCTGCCCTGCAGCTTCCGTCTGGACCAGGCTGGCCTCAAACGTGCAGTGATCCTTTCGCCTCTGCCTCCCAAAGGAGATTACAGAGGTGTGCCGTCACAAACAGGGTTTATTTTTGTTTGGGAATATGGGCTCACATGATGTAGCCCAGGTTGGCCTTGAACTCACCATCCCCTTGAGTGCTGGGATTATAGATTCATACTACTGCAACTGCCTCAGGTTTCCTAACTTTTAAATAAATTCTAAGCCTGAAACGGTTTCTCTTAAGTAGCCGGTTTCAGCCAATTGTCTTAATAGGAAACACCCCACAGCCGGGATTTGATCTCTTCACTTCCCAATTGCACTTGACAGCTCCCTGGAGATGCAGCTGGGTTCTTGCTCTGTGGCTTTATTTCTGTAATGACGCACTGGCATGCTCAAATGACATTCCAACGACAAACCGTGGGAACGAGTTGTTCACCTCCAGTTTACACGCTCAGAAGCTAAGCCTAGAGGTGTAACTCTACATGAGCTTCTCAGCAACAAAAACTCCTTCCAGCCCGCAGAGACTGGAGGAAAAGGTTCTCAATATTAAATTCTTTTTATGAAACTTAGAAACTCAGTATTTTCCTTTCTTCTTTTTGTGTATGTACATGAGTGCATGTATGTGTGTGCACACGTATGTGCAGGTGCACCAGGACGTCAGAACAGGATCTCCTGGAGCTGGAGTTACCTCTGGAAGAACAA